>NC_142488.1:35620765-36850787 GCF_049115385.1 Moschus berezovskii | reverse complement strand
CTCCTGCACTGCAGATAGACGCTTTACTGTCTGAGGCATAGCTTGGATTTAATACTGTTACTTTGAGTCTTGGCCTTTTTTCCCTTACTTGTGCCTCCATTTCTTTGTACCCAAGGGATACTTTGGCCCAGAATCCCTGCAGTGCTTCTCCCTGTTATTTAACCCTGATACTCACATAGGGGGTGATTCAGAGAAATTCTTCCAGAGCTTCATTTAGAATGTTGACATTAAAGCATGATTATGTCTAGACTGTGCATGCCCAGGTCTATTAATTAGGGTCCTTATCACCCATAGATGGAGTGAGATGTTATCTTTGTGGTATGATTTGAGTCAGTAGCCTCAGTAATCAAAGTTATCTTCCCTACTCAGGAGAAGTGCTGGAAATTCAATCACTGGAGAGCTTTTCTCTTGATTAATCCTAAGGCAATCCAAGATTCTCTTTTAATGATGACCTAGGAGGATTAACCCATTAGGTCAAAAACCCTATGAATTGGGTCTTTTGTAACCCACTTTCTTCCCAAATAGGTGAGCATAAGTAGTATAATGGAGTCTTTGGAAGGTGTGATGCTGAAAGGGAAGGAGAGGCAGAAATGCCATGTTGGAAAATCACCAAAGGAAAATTCCGCCTGCTTTACCACGTAGTTGTGGGCTAACCTGAAGTCAGTTCTCACACCAACACAAGTAAGATGTTTTCATTGTGTTTCCTTAAGGCTAGGTTTCAAATCAGTATCTCTCCTCCTTATCCAGTGTTCTTTATTCATTAATCCTACCTTTGGTTGCCTGAGACTTCAAAGATTATCTTCATCCCATCTTATTACCAGGCCCTGGGAGGCCTTTCTTTTTTTTCACTGTCTGTCAAATCTCAGCTTCCCCTCAAAGCCAAGATCATTACATATACACCATAAAGCCTTCCCTGGAACTTCAAAGCTGACATGATATCTCCTTACTCTCAATTTCTTTAGCAAAAGTAACTCTAGGGAATGAAAATGAAGAGGAAGCAACCTATGTTCATTGAGTACTCACTATGGGCCAGGCACTATGCTAAGCACATCTCATAAGGTATCTTTTTTAAAAATTTAATTGAAGTATAGTTGAGTTACAATGTTGTGTTAATTTCTGCTGTATAGCAAAGTGACTCAGTTATACACATATATATTCTTTTTCCTATTCTTTTCCATTATAGTTTATCACTGGATATTGAATATAGTTCCCTCTGCTATACAGTAGGACCTTATTGTTTATCCATCCTATATGTACTAGTTTGCATCTTCATAAGGTATATTAATATTCACAACAACCGTTATCACATAGGTGATATTATCTCCATTATATAAGGGAAAACTAAAGTCATAAAGGGTCTGTAACTTTCCAAAATTTTGGAAACTGGGTCCCAAATCCATATTATTTCTCTGTCATTCCTATGGGAAGTTAAAATACATAGCTCTGTACTGATATTTATTTGTGAGTAAATCCCTGTATATAATATTTGCTTTTACTTTACATTTTTGAAGCATTAAAAAGTGAAAGGGATTAAGTACAATTAAGCAGAGAATTATAGAAACTCAAAGGGAAACTCACAGTGACTGTATAACAAGAAGTTACATTTTGTGGTAAAATTGTTCCCATCCTTCTGATTGCAGGTTTCCACAAGTGAGTTACAGGTGTGGAAATATATTGGTTGCCCATGGTCTTCAGGTTAGCTCAGTGCAACACAGAGGAACTAAAACCCCTCTGACCAGGAGCACTCTCCTGTTCGTGTCCCAAAATGTCTTACAAATATTATCACTTTCTATGTGTGCTGTAATATATAAAAGGTAGAAAATTATTCTTCTAAAGAACTATTCTTACTTTTTATTCTATACTGGAGTATAGTTGATTATAGTGTTGTGTTAGTTTCAGATGTACAGCAAAGTGACTTAGTTATACATATACGTATGTCTATTCTTTCTCAGATTCTTTTTTCATATAGGTTATTACAGAGTATTTAGAGTTCTCTGTGCTATACAGTAGGTCCTTATTGATTATCTATTTTGTATATAGTAGTGTGTATATGTTAGTCCCAAACTCCTAATTTATCCCTCCCTTTCACATTTGGTGGTGCTGGAGAAGACTCTTGAGAGTCCCTTGGACTGCAAGGAGATCCAACCAGTCCATTCTAGAGGAGATCAATCCTGGGTGTTCATTGGAAGGACTGATGCTAAAGCTGAAACTCCAATACTTTGGCCACCTCATGTGAAGAGTTGACTCATTGGAAAAGACTCTGATGCTGGGAGGGATTGGGGGCGGGAGGAGACGGGGACGACAGAGAATGAGATAGATGGATGGCATCACCAACTCGATGCACATGAGTTTGAGTGAACTCTGGGAGCTGGTGATGGACAGGGAGGCCTGGCGTGCTGTGATTCATGGGGTCGCGGAGAGTCGGACACAACTGAGCGACTGAACTGAACTGAAGCATAGTTTGTTTTCAAAATGTGAGTCTGTTTCTGTTTTGTAAATAAGTTCATCTCTGCCATGTTTTAGATTCCACATATAAGTGATATCATGATATTTGTCTTTCTCTGACTTAGTATAATCAACTATAAGTCCATCCATATTGCTGCAAATGGCATTATTTTGTTCTTTTTCTTATGACTGAGTAATATTCCATTGTATACATGTACCACATTCATTATCAATTCCTCTGTCAATGGACATCTAGATTGTTTCCATGTCCTGGCTATTGTAAATAGTGCTGCAATGAACATTGAGGTGTATGTGTCTTTTTGAATTAGGGTTTCCTCCAGGAGATTTCCTCTGTTTCTTACTGAGCCTCAGGAGATCTCTTTCCTGGCCTTCCAGACAGAACTAGAGGGCTTTTCTCTGTCCCTGCCTAGTATCCATTCCTAGCTTTGGGCTTGCCTTGATTTTAGGCCAGGGATAGCAGAGAAAAAAGAAATGATAAACTCAGGACCAGTTTGGTAGTGCTTTGGATTCGGATATGTCTTCTTTCCCAGTCTGCAAGCAGTTTACTTTTCAGAGTCCTCAAATAGCTGCCCTATGCATTCTGTCCAGGTTTTACAGCTGCTTTGAGTGAGATAGACAGGGCAAAGTTACCCCATTTTACTTGAAACCAGAACCTCCTATGTCTTTTATATCTTGCCACAAATATGTCTATTTATTTGTAGAATCTCTCTTGTAATTTTTACAACTTTTTGGAAAATCCTCTCAACTCCTGAACAGCAATATTGCCTTAGGTAATGGAGAAGCAGATAAGGAGACTAGGATTCTTAATGAAGGAGTTTTCTCAGGAGAAACCTTTAAGGAAGGAAGGGGAAGAAGCAGAAAGAGCTGGAGAAGAAGCTAAGCAAAGAAGTGGTTTCAGCAGAGGTCTAGCATCAGCCTTGATTCCATAGAGAGCTCAAAAGCAAAGATGGCACCAGAGTTGTATCCCTTGAGGCAAAGGGGCTGGCCTTGTGCTCCTTAATACCAATCACTCATTGGCTGTGTTGGTGGGTATATGACCTCTTAGGTATCTCTGAGGTTTCACTGATGACACAGTGGTAAAGAATCCACCTGCCAATGCAGGAAACTCCAGAGATTCTGGTTCAGTCCCTGGGTTGGGAAGATCCCCTGGAGGAGGGCATGGCAACCCACTCCAGTATTCTTGCCTGGAGAATTCCATGGACAGAAAACCTGGCGAGCTACGGTCCATGGGGTCACAAAGAGTCAGACATGGCTGAATGACTAAACAACAACAAGGCATCTCTGAGTGTGGTGGGTTCTGTCAGCAGGGAACACGTCTCCAGAGAAGAGTGCAGCTGTAAGCCATTAGCAGCCAATACTCACAGCTGCTAAATATAAAATAAATAGAGCCAATCTTGGTTCTGGGGAAGATGGAGTCAGGAGTTGGGGGATGGGATAGAGTGGTAAAGGAGCTCTGGGTGGGGCGTCAGCATCATTATTATAATGATTAATCATACATTTCAGTGGTGATCATTGCTGAATGCCCAATTTCTTTCCAAAACAGAGGACCACTAACTAGCAGTGGCGTTGCAGGAAACATGCCCAGGCTGAAATAATCAGCCTCTAGGGCCATGTTTATCAACATTTAGTGTGCATGAGAATCACTTAGAGAGCTTGTTAAAGATGCAGATTCCAGCACCAATGCCTATATTTGTATTCAGTAGATCTGCGAGAACTGCATCTTAACAAGGAACTCCATGATGCACTCTGAGATTCTGAGTGGTCATACAACCCAACCTGTTTCAATGATGGCAAACATCACTGTGTCTTAATTTTGTCTCCCTCAATACATCTGAAGCTTCTAAGGGCAGATGTTAAACTTCAGTAGTTTTTCCTATAGCGATGTACACAACCATGTATATATATTTATACTGGATGTTTTTTAAAAGCCCTTTCAATTCACTGTTCCAGTGATCCCAGTAACTGCTTTATGAGAGCCTGAAATGAAGTGGTTATACCTATCTAGGGCGCAAAAACAATCTCAGAGCATGAACCATAGGAGTCACAGAATCCTAGAAGGCAAAAGAGGCAGCTAGCGTCATCGGCAGTGAATCATAACATTTTAAAAATAATCTTCAGGCAGTCCAGGAGTCTCGGAGGCTGACTGACACAAAATACCCATCTCTGCCAAGTGCCCAGCACCAGGAATCAAAACATATGGCTGGGGTGGGCCTGGGAGAGAAGCATCTGTTTTTACAGTTGTAATTGTCCATACAGATTCAGGTCAGTGTCAATTACAGCATTTTTCACAGGAAGGACAGAATACCGATCAGTACCTAAGCCTGCCTAACAATACCAGCTTCAATTTGGATATCTTGACAGACTCTTAAATCAAAAATGAAACGATATTTCCAAAGGGCCATAATGCAACAAAAACTAATATGAGAAACCAATAGACTATCAAGTGTTCCTTTAATTCCTTTGTAAGAGCTAGGCTGCATGCTGGGAGAGGAAAGGATTTATTAGGAAGATCTGCTTAATAAGATAAAGTATCTTTCCACAGAAAATCTTAAGAAATTAAGCGGTTATACTCTACTGCATTTTCACCCTTTATGATTTCATTATCTTATCAGACACACAGTACTGCACACTTAAATAGGGAAGTTATTTTTTTCTATTTTTCAAGACCAGATGGAAGGTTTATCCAATTGTAGTTTAGGAAATCTGACATGTAAGGAAGCATGTTATGATTTTATGGACCACTAAAGGTATAACTATTTTAAAGATAACTCAGATCAAAATGTCATTTATGGTCATGACAAATACGTATTTTGGGATCTGTTATTCCCAAAGGAGGTATCATTGAGGCTGACCCTTGCCCTAGGGCATGCTTATAAATATATCAGCTTTACAAAACAGATGAAGCACCTCATTGTTTATATTCCCTTAATGACTGACTCTTTGCTTCTGACGTAGTCACACAAGCTTGTTGTTTGCTGACAAATCCTCCTAGGACTCAATAGGTCAAAGGAAAGGCTCTCACTTCCTTGAGGAACGAAAAGCTCTGAGCTGAGGCAATGTACAGTAGGCAGAACATTGATTAGTAGGCATCAGGAAGAAAGATCACCTTCTGACTTCATTTATATGCTTGTATAATCAGGCAAGCTTCTCTAGCCATGCCTGTGAGCAAAAGTAAAACATGATGGGGGATGAGTTTGGAAGTTATCCGGGGAGCTGTAATTCTGGGATGCCATTCTGTGTCTTGGGTTTAATAGTCTCTGGAGGACTCCAGAGATCATGACACAGAGTGTGAATGAATCTGCCTAGACCTGGTGTCCTGTAGGCTGGGCTTTCAGGAAAGCTGACTCTGAGACAGAGCATGGAGGCAGGATACTTCTTGTGCTGTGCTCTTGAGATCAACTCCTGGGGAAAGGAGGAGAAGGAGGAAAGAATGGGCAGAAGAAGAAGCCGAGCTGTGATGTGTGCCCAGAAACAGCTTTGGCTGACCCACAAGCAACTTGGGAGCTAGAATGGCCCTTCAGTGTTGTCCTCAGCTAGGGTCAAATGGCTGGAAGTGGATGTTTCTGCACTGAGCACTGGATATGAACCACCTCAGAAAGCCATCAGGGACACTGCCTTTGGGTCTTGTGGCTTTCTGTACCTGAGGCAGTCCCCGAAGAGGCAGAGAGCTCAGGATTGTCACCCCCAGGACTCCTAGCAGCTGGGACAACAAGGACTTCGTTGAAGGAAGAACTGGGCAGTGCATGCAAGTGGTCACCACACCTGGTCATATTTGGGCTTGTGGCTTATCTGAGTGATTTGCCAAGTTAATGGCAACCCAGAAGGACTGCAAGGCTAGTTGTCAGAGACAAGTCATGAAGCCTGAATTTGGTTCCTTCTGCCTGTAAGAATGGTTTTCTTTTGAGATTTGATAGGGAAGAGCAGAAGTGATTAGTTGTGGATCCGGCCCAAGGTGTGTCACAGGGTAGAATGGAGTTTAGCCATCAATATAGGACATCGAAAATGAAACAGGGACTTCCCCAGTGGTCCAGTGGTTAAGACTCTGTACTTCCAATGCAGGGGACTTGGGTTCAATCCCTGGTCAGGGAACTAAGATCCCACGTGCCACGTGGTGCAGCCAAAAGATTTTTTTTTAAAAAAAGAAGGAAAGAAGAAAAGAAACAAAAATCAGGTGGGGGTAACACTTGGAAGGTCATGCACTGGGACAAAAATGGTAACAATGGCTTTATAAAGCCAAAGAATTGATGCTTTTGGACTGAGAAGACTCTTGAGAGTCCCATGGACTGCAAGGAGATCCAACCAGTCCATCCTAAAGGAAATCAGTCCTGAATATTCATTGGAAGGGCTGATGCTGAAGCTGAAACTCCAACACTTTGGCCACCTGATGCAAAGAACTGACTCATTTGAAAAGACCCTGATGCTGGGGGAAATTGAAGGCAGGAGGAGAAGGGGATGACAGAGGATGAGATGGCTGGATGGCATCACCGACTCGATGGACATGAGCTTGAGTGAACTCCGGGAGTCAGTGATGGACAGGGAGGCCTGGCGAGCTGTGATTCATGGGGTTGCAAAGAGTCGGACACGACTGAGCGACTGAACTGAACTGAACTATGTGGATCAGGGACCCTGCTAAGCACTTGATACATACACATCATCTCATTTCCAGCTTGCAACTCTGTATGGCAGGCATTATCATCTCCATTTCCATTTTTATAGGCAAAGAAGCAAATTCAGAGAGGAACTTACTGAAAATCACATGGCTGGTAAGTGGGAGAAATTCTGGAGACTGCCTGGGTTCAAATTCTGGCTCCTACTAGACATGTGACCTGGGACAAGTAGCTTAACCTCTCTGTTGCTCAGTATCATCTTTAAAAATAGGAACAATAATAATAATACTTATCTCTTACAGCTGTTGTAAGCATTAAATCCATTTATATCAATAAAATACCAAGCAATTGCATTGCTTAAGAGCTATGTGGGTATGTGTGAACTAAATGAATAAGTCAGCCTAACTCCAAAGCCCATGTTCTTGACTATTATGATACCCTGGCAGGATGCGGATTCTCAGGACATGGAGAGAGAGACCTAACCAGCCTAAGTACTAGGAAGTAGCTAAGATATTAGGCAACTAATCGTTCATTCATTCACTTATTCACAGATATTTACTGAGTACCTCTATAGATGTGTGCTAGGCATTTTTCTAGGTAGTGGAGATAAAACTATGAACAAGACAGCTAATGTTCCAATCCCAGAGCTCATATTCTAGTGGGGAGATAATCAACTACGTGATAGACAAATCTCTAAATCATGTCAGGTAGTGATAAGAATTATGAAAATAATGAAAGCAGGATCAGGGCACAGGAAGCTGTGGAGGTAGGCTGTGGGGAAAGGGCAAGCGTGTGCTACTTTAGAAAAAGAACTCAGGAAAAGCCTTTCTGATGAGGTGACATTTGAGCAGAGGCCTGGATGCATCAGGGAAGGAGTCAGGTAGTAATCTGGAAGACAAGCCCAGACAGAGAAAACAGTGAAAAAAGCCCACCCCTTGGAGCTGTGCTGAGTTGGGAGATATGGGCTATCTTCAGAAGGAGAGGAGATCTGGGGCAGGGCAGTGGTCTTCAGCAGAGGTGATCCCCAAAGTGGGCTGACAGTCGAAGGCAGCCTCCCAGCTGAGTTCCCAGCAGCCTGGGGAATAAGTGTTTCATTTCTAAGGGCTTCCCAGGTGGTGCAGTGGTAAAGAATCCATCTGCAGTGCAGGAGATGTGGAAGACGTGGGTTCAATCCCTGGGTCGGGAAGATCTCCTGAAAGAGGAAATGGCAACTCACTCCAGTATTCTTGCCTGGAGAATCCCATGGATGGAGGAGCCTGGCAGGGCTACAGATCCCAGTCCATGGGATCGCAAAGAGTTGGACACAACTAGCGCGCATGCGTGCTCTCACACACACACACACACACACACACACACACACACACACAAGGGCCATCTGGGTGGCACATCCCAGCTTACATCACCCTATTTGTGCTTCAGTTCCTTGTCCTACCGTTTGGCTTAACTCCTGGAAAAATGGATCTTTATCACCAAAGAATATATGCTAAACATTTTGCACATTTCATCGAAGTTGGTGTGCAAAAGCACCAAGGTTGAAATGTTACTTTGGATATAAGTAGCTCCAAGGAAAATATAAATATTGGAATGCTGATTCCCGAATAACACAGAGGGAAAGAGCAAAAGCCTACATCTGCCAGTTCTCTGGAAGGGAGTACTTGGCAGATGGATGATTTAAAATTGTGGTACCATGGATCCTTTTGCAACTTGATAACACATCAGCACTGCCCACACACTCTAGAAACCATGTGAATGAAGAAGGCTGTCATTAGAGCTGGAAATTGCTTTATGATTTTTAGCAATGGTTTGCTCCTAGGCCAGGTTCTGCTTTCCCAGTTTCTGAATTCTAACCAGTAATTGCAGTTATACTGTGTTGGGGTGATGGCTGCTGAAAATTGTGGCAAGAAGATAGAATTCAATTCTCTCCCTTTTAAGGCATCTTAATTATGATTTGAGCAGCATAGGAGCCTTCAACCTGGTAAACTGGGCAGCCATTTCCATAGCAGAGAAATAAGCTACTGTTTGACCCAGAGAGGGAGCTTTCAGCTGTTGTTTGTTGACCTGAGCCAAGGGAAACAAGATGACAGATTGGACAAGCAGCACACCATGCAATTTATGCCCTTCACGGACTGTCAAACATTAATTTAATTTAATTTTAATCATTGCCATCTGGTGCTTTTATAGAGCATCAGGCCCAGATAGATATTTCCTTATCTTGAACTGGGGAATAGTGCTGTGTCTTGGCCTGAAGCCATGTCCAGACACCCCGAGGAGGGACGCAAGGGAAACGTGGGAGGGGAGCTTTGTACCGATGCCAGACAGGCGATCATGCCCAGCCCCCGAAGCTGTAAATGGGACCTGTTGTTGGTGCTGGTCCCACCGTGGGTTGGTGGCCTCTTCTGCCTTCCCCAGTCATAGAGACATAAAATGCTGAATCATGTCTTTGAATACCTGGACATTGGCAAAAGGGACTGACCGGGGATGATGTCTAGGTGAACTGGGACATCTGACTGTGGCTCAAACTTCTTGAGCAGCCAACATGACCAGTAGTCACATTTAATTTGTTCATGAAGTAATGACTAAGCATTGACAATGGGGATAAAGACTGGGATCAAGTGACCTTTGAGTTTTCATCACCCTTGAGAATTTGTGACTCTTCGTGTCAACCACAGTGCCAGGCCCAACAGGAAATAAGGAAGAAGTAACCTGCCCTACAAGTCACCTCAGTCCCAGAGGGGATTCTCTTTTCTTCTTAGTCCTTAGACTGAACCACAGGTTATTGGTGGCTAGTAAGGGGTAAAAGGACTGCCAGTGAAGTCCCAAGGGAGTAGAAGTGACATGGAGAGAGACATCCTTCATTTTTCATTTTTCTTGAATTTTAATTTCTCAAATGCAACATACAATAGCTTGATCCTTACAAGGCTGGAGGGTGCTTTGTGGACCAAGAGCACATAACATACTTGAAAGAGGGGGAACACGTTTTCCTTTTTCCTTTGAAAACAGAAACATGTCTTTAATTCCTGAGTTTTTGGAAGTGATTTTTTTTTTAAATTTTTAAAATATTTTATTGAAGTATAGTTGATTTACAATGTTGTGTTGATTTTTTATGAACAACAAAGTGACTCAGTTATACATGTTTATGTTCTTTTTCATATTATTTTCCATTATGTTTTGTCACAGAATATTGAATATAATTCCCTGTGCTATACAGTATGACCTTGTTGTTTATACATCCTGTATATAATAGTTTGCCTCTGCCAATCTTGAATGTGAATCTTGTTTCTTTCTATGAAACATAACATTTTTCCCTTTGAAAATGAACAGAAAGCACTTCTCATCATGGAGGGCTAGGGGGCAAGTGCAGGTTGGAAGAAACATTTGCAAGAGTTAAAATGGAGCATGGTAAGGAAAGGAAAAAATCATTTTATGCCTTCCTTTCTTGACTACACAGATTTTTTTTTATTACGGTATAGTTGATTTACAATGTTACATTAGTTTTGGGTGTACAGCAAAGTAAGTCAGTTATACATATATCCACTCTTTTTAAAATTCTTTTCCCATATAGGCAGACTTTTTTCTTTTGGTTAAAAGAGGACACTATTCAATACAGATCCCATTTTGATGCACATGGATCAAAATTAAAAGGATATGTGTTGTCCCAGGTAAGGAGGTAGTTGAAGATGTCTCCTTGGGGGAACTTGACTCCCTTCTGGAGAGTGACTAGAGAACAGAGGTCCACAGAGCCAGACTGTAAGAGCAGTGGTAAAGGAAACCAGCCAGGCCTGTTTTGATGGAGAAGGGAAATCTTATATCAGTGGGAAGATTGCCTGGACTTACTTTATATTCTTCTGGAAGCTAGAACCAGAATGAAAGGATCAAGCCTATTGTGAGGCAGGCAGCTGACATATGAGACTAGAGAGGAGGGAGAAGGAAAAGCAGTGAAGGCAGCTCATGTTAATTTAGTACCTACTATGTGTCAGAAGTTGTGTTCAATTCCTTGTATTATCTCATTTAATCTTCACAGTATTCTTAAGAAGTAGATAGTATGACTAGTGGTATTTTATAGTTAAAGAGAGTAAGATTCAGAGAGGTTAAGTAATACTTCTGCCCTGGTGGCTCAGAGGTTAAAGCATCTGCCTGCAATGTGGGAGACCTGGGTTCAATCCCTGGGTCTGGAAGATCCCCTGGAGAAGGGAAAGGCTACCCACTCCAGTATTCTTGCCTGGAAAATCCCATGGACAGAGGAGCCTGGCGGGCTACAGTCCACAGGGTCGCAAAGAATCGGACACAACTAAGCAACTTCACTCACTCACAAAGTGAGTCAGGTTCAAACTCCGACCTGTTTTGTTCTCAAGCAGCTCTATTTTCCCACATCACACTCTGAAAATGGAATGCATATCCCTTATGAGCTAGTGTGTTTCTGGTAACCTGGGTGGATTTAAGCCAAGACTAGATGATCATTTGTCAGAGACATTCTAAGAGGCGATCCATGTATTGGTACAGAACTGGAACACACGATTTCTAAGAATCTTTCCAATTGCCTCTCCTAATGAGGCCTCTCGAACTAAAATATATCATGACTGCTTATCGTCTAGGACATCTACTATAGTCATGATTAGAATTACTTTTTAGGCTAGGGCATCTTTCTCAGAGAAAGCCACTTAAGATATATCCCCGTGAGTGTTTGCTTGGAAGACTAACTCTAGCACGTATTGTTGGCACCCTACCCAATGCTCAGCACTCACCATTCCCATGCATGCCCAAGGGATTCTGCAACAAGCACCAAACTCTCCCCCTGAGGGGGCTTTCTTTTGGTTCTTGAAAGATAGGCTGGAAGTGCCAGAAACTTAGCATGCTTGGGAGCAGTCTTCAGCTAACAGATGGGATTTGGAAGATAAATATTTTGGCTTCCTTATCCTTGTTTGAAATAACTCTGAGGTATGCCTCCTTGAGTCTCCTAGACTTCCCCAGGAGACCTGAGTCCTAGTTGCCCATAGGAGTAACTTGCTCTTTAACACGCTCTATTGATTTTATTCCCTTTCTTTGTCTCATTTACCCTCTCACTTACTGGTACTTTCAGGGACCATCACTCAGGCCAGTTATACTCAAATCCTTATCTCCCGGTCTGCTTTTGAGGGAACCCAAACCAAGATACCAACATTATTTACCCATTAGCATGGGCTTTCACAACTTCAGCACTACTGACATTTGGGGCTAGAAAACTCTTTGTTAGGGGAAGAAGCTGTGCTTCCTGTGCACTGTGGCATGCTCAGCAGCATCCTTGGCCCACTAGATGCCAGTACTACCCTTCCCCTAGTTATGACAACCACAGATGTCACCAGGCGTTGCCAAAAGTCATCTAGGAGACAAACTCAGATCCACTTGAAAACCCCTGCTTGTCTGAAGTGTCCATGGGAAGCACAGAAAGAAGAGGCCTCACGAGGCAGACCTGTTAGGGTAGGCTGTTGCCAAGCTTCTCAGTGAGCTCTAGAGTTTACTAGATGGCGCAAGTAGGTTGAAGAGGAGGCTGTGTGTGTGTGTGTATTTGGGGAGAGAAAAATGATGAACCCAGTCTTTCTGTGCCTGGTGGCAGGTGTCCCTTGTCCAAAGTAGAGGAACAGCTCAGAACTAAGTTGTACCTGTTTACAATTCCTTTTTAAAAAATGACAAGCACACAAAGACAGTTTTGCTGTTTGTGTACCATCTGTTTTCAGGTGACTTCAGTTTGGATGACAGGTCCTTAAGCAGCCATTTCACAGCCTCTCAGTGTCTGGATTGCTCATGCTGTTTTGACTTTTAAGTAGTTTTGTGCAGCTATTTAAAAAATCAATATGCACTTCCAGTATGGGGCGTGATGTCCATGAGAGTAGAGGGTTCAATAAAAGATGCAAATGCTTTCTTAGTTGGAACTTTGGGTCTGATTTGGCTGGATATATAAACATGCAAATGAGACCCCTGAAGAGTGTTACAGATTTTCAGATCTGGGCTTGCCTGGTGGCTCAGTGGTAAAGAATCTGGTGCAGTACAGGAGACACAAGTTCGATCCCTGTGTCGCAAAGATCCCCGGAGAAGGAAATGGCGACCCACTCCAGTATTCTTGTCAGGAAAATCCCATGGACAGAGGAGCTTGGCGGGCTATAGTCGGTGAGGTTGCAAAAGAGTTGGATATGACTTAGCAATTAAACAACAAACAATGAAAAGGAGATTGCGGTATAGGCTCCTAAAGCCCTGTATTTCCTGTAAATAGAAGTAGCATATATATATATATATATATATATAGGTTAAAAACTATGATAAAGTCTTCATTTTATCCACTGGATTCCTGGCTAAAGGTACTAATTGGGGTTTCTCATTTCTACTGTACTCCAATACCTTCCAAGGTCAAGTGGGGAAACAAGTTGGTGGTGGATACTGTCACCAACCAATTTATTGGAGCATAAATTATACCTAAAGTTTATTTCAACATGAGGCAAGGGAACTGGACTTTTATATTCCCATCCATTGGTTATGGGTGTCTCTACGTGGATATAGATTCTAGGTCTGTGTACGGGTTAGGCAACTTCAGTAGCCCAAAGAAACAGTGAAGAAGGTCACGGGTGCTAGTCATTAAGAGAAAAGCACACTGGGCTGAGTGTGGAGCACATCTGATAGGATTTGGGCAGGGATCAGACAGTACCCACCACCAACTTGTTTCCCCACTTGACCTTGGAAGGTATTGGAGTACAGTAGAAATGAGAAACCCCAATTAGTACCTTTAGCCAGGAATCCAGTGGATAAAAAACCTTATCATAGTTTTTAACCCATATATATATATACCTCTTTGCTACTTCTATTTACAGGGAATACAGGGCTTTGGGAGCCTATAAAGGTCCATCTAGTCAAGGCTATGGTTTTTCCAGTGGTCATGTATGGATGTGAGAGTTGGACTGTGAAGAAAGCTGAGCACTGAAGAATTGATGCTTTTGAACTGTGGTGTTAGAGAAGACTTTTGAGAGTCCCTTGGACTGCAAGGAGGTCCAACCAGTCCATCCTAAAGATCAGTCCTGGGTGTTCATTGGAAGGACCGATGCTAAAGCTGAAACTCCAATACTTCAGCCACCTCATGCAAAGAGTTGAGTCACTGGAAAAGACCCTTATGCTGGGAGGAACTGGGGGCAAGAGGAGAAGGGGACGACAGAGAATGAGATGGCTGGATGGCATCACCAACTCGATGCACATGAGTTTGGGTGAACTCCGGGAGTTGGTGATGGACAGGGAGGCCTGGCGTGCTGTGATTCATGGGGTCGCAAAGAGTCGGACACGACTGAATGACTGAACTGAACTGAATGCTGCAAAGCTACACCGTGGAATGATTCTGAAGCTGAGCACTTCCTAAAATTGCATCTTTGCTTCTTGGATTCCTTTCTCTTTCCTGCTTCACCACTGTCTTTTGGTCTCTCTGGGAGCACTTTCCCAATAAATCTCTTGGATAGGAATTTTCATCTCAAGGTCTGCGTCTGGGGAATCTGACCCAAGACATAAGCATTCCACAGTCTACATTTTACTGGTGGAAGGTGAATTCTACCATTTGCGTGGGATGTTCTATAACCTTATCCTCTCCTGTAAAGTAGGCATTCCTTAAATGTTTCTTGCTGTAGTGACCATCTTGAGTTGGAGAACTGAGAACAGAAATAGACCTCTGCCATCTATGCATTGCTCCCCCCACCTCCACAGCTGGCAGGGCCACAAAGGACCTCAGGAGGTGTTGCTGAATCTCACTCAGCCCAGGGAAGTCAGAGAACCTGGCTTTGCTCATGCTTTAAATGAATTTGATCTTGACACCCAAAGCTGTGCCTCTATGCTTTCACAATTGAAAGGACATCGCCACAGAAAGACAAGTGATTCAGCAAAACAGGTCTGTAGTGAGGAAAGTGTGTGGTGTGTTAGTCGTTCAATCATGCCCGATTCTTTGCGATCCCATGGATTGTAGCCCATTGGGCTCCTCTGTCCATGGGATTTTCCAGGCAAGGACACTAGAGTAGTTTGCCATTTCCTGATCCAGGGATTGAATCCATGTCTCCTGCACTGCAGGCAGATTCTTTACCAACTGAGCTACCAGAGGAAGATAGTGAGGAAACATGGATCAAAAACATATTGAGATATGCTTCTGATATAATAGGGCTTGACAGGGCCTCTACAATCTTATTACCAAATCTGATTGATGACACAGCACTATTTTTGGGGGTGCTTTCTACTTGTTTGGTCGTTTTTTCTCATCTATTATGTCACAAGCATCTAAATGTCACATCTTATGTGACATCTAAATGTCACAAGCATTGTGGTATGCTTGTGAAATGTTAACATTGACATTTTATAGGTGAGAAAACTGAGGCCCACCCAGAGAGGTTATGCTACCTGCCTAGGGTTACACTTGTAACAAGTGGCAAGGCTGGGATTGGAGCCCACATTACTCTGATTCTGACAACTATGTGCTTAACCATCCACCAAGGTAGTTTCCACACTGGCTCTCCTCTCTCTGAAGTGATGAGGAAAAGATTTATAAACATTTGCACAAGGCAGAAAATGATCCCATCTGAGAAGGTTTATATAGACAGTTTTCTTTTACAAGTAAATGTATGAGAAACTGAAATATATTAAATGACCCTGACATCCTGCAATATATAAAGTATGTTATATGGTGAGGTTTTCTCCAGGCTTTGCATTTTCTTGTTACAAGGTCAATATGATGATTAATGGTTTATGTACACGGTAGGAAATGATCATTTTCTTTGCAGTTATTTGGAAGGTATGGCATCTAGTATAATTTCTCTCCTATTTGGGGATGTGCTAGGATGTTTCTTGGATTTGAATTTCTGTTTTTTCCCCTCCTCTCCACCCCCAGCCTCTTTTTGGCCAGAGAACCAAGGCTAGAAAGGCTGCAGAACTACTCCTCTTTTACCTAGTGAATTCCCTCCAGGTTTGAAAAATGTGCTATTCCTGAATTCTAACAGTTTTTGCAAACTTCAAATGCAATATGAGACCACTTTGGGATGACAGCACTTTATGGAAAAAAGTGGACGATATATCCTCCATTTAGATACAGGATATGTATTCATATTTTAGCTTAAGCAGTAAAGGGAGACTGCAGATATCTTTTTGAAATTTTAAGATGTCAGTTTTCAACAACAGAGATAGTAAAATTGGAAAATAGCTGCAAAACAGTAGATTTTTATTTTCATTTAGACCTAAATTCAAAGTTTAGAGCAAAATTCACTTCTCTGGGGTTCAAATATTGTTTACCCTGAATAGAATATACCTTCCTGTTTGACAGAAAACACATGAAAGTGTTCTAATTGTGCAACAGCCCCAGGCAGGTGGTATTTCGGAAAATAAAATTCTAAGCATGGAATCACAAAGCTGGAAAAGCCCTTATGGAAAAACATTTAGTTTTGCCCTCATCTTCTGAGAATGACTAACTCATCCTATATGGGATTTTTTTTTTCTATTTTGGTGGGATTTATACGTCTACATTTTCATCTGTAATGCCCATTTACATGAGGTGTTTCAGTTAATGGTTGAATATCTGGGTAATCACAGGAAGCCACCAGTACCTAAGAAAACTGAAGGAAATTTAAATTTTCGTGGGTCAAAATAGGCTGGAGTTCAAACGCCCCTCCAGGTCCTCCCCACCATTCTATGCAAAACAAAGAACTCTCTCACCCAAAGGGAAAAAAAATGGACATTAAGGTTGATTACACACAGCTCCCAGTTGGTGCAGCCTCCGGCAGATCTCCAGTATTCCTTGCCCCAGTCCTGTAAGAGATAACTACTCGGAACAACCTTGGAGAAAAACAGGCCCCCTAAAGAATGGATTTCCACATACATGCCTACATATACTCACTCTTTTCTTGGGTTAGGGCAGCGGCTCACTAATCTGACTGCTGCCCCTTCTCGCCTCATTAAAGGTGATCTGTTCCTATAAAGTGCCGATCTCCTCCATTTTCCGAACCTCGCTAACTCCCTTACACCCTACAAAAACACCTGGCACATAATCAGTATTTAGAACTTTTAGTAGAAGAAATAAAAGGGTCAAAAATGAAAAAAATGAAGGCTGAATAGTAGAAAATTTATGATGGGATTCTTACTGGTCTGATTAATTAGTACTGTGTCTTTTAAATACTACCATTTCACATTCCATAGTGTGGATTTTGTCCTTTTCAATCACTAAGGTGACTATGTAATGTATATTCCAAACAAGGACCCTTTTGAGTGTGAAAGGGGGGGATGCTATTTTTTAGTTAATTAATTAATTTAGGGGGCACTATGAATAATTATATCAGGACGGCAAGACTGCTCTGGGCAAAGTGGAACTAATATTCACCCTCTCCATCGGGGATCAGGAGCAGGGGTAAATCTATTCAAACAGGCTCTAAAATAAGCAACAAACGAGTGTTAAGTCACAAATGAAGATTGGAAGAGGTTCACTATCAATTCTTTTGAGGTTTTTACCTTGGACGTTCTTATCTCATCTTGGAATTATGGAAAGAAATGGGTCAAAATGATAAAGACTCCTTTCCAATAACTAGGAAAGAAAGATACTCTTCTCAAAAGCTAGAGTGAGAGACAATGCACCTGGACGCCTCCTAGATCAGTATCTTGCTTCACCAGCGTTTGGATGGAACAATCTGCATGCTCCCACCCAGGCCTTGCCTCCCCCTCCTCCTGCCTCCCACCACCCTCTAGCCCCGCCCCTTCAACCACAGCTTCCGGTACAACCTTCTTGGACTTATCCCCCACTTCTGGGACCAGCCTCACAGCGCAGTTTGTGGAGAAGCCCTCCTCACTGCTGACTAACCATGAGCACCCAGATCCAACAGAGTTCTCCTGAGATGGAAGCAGCGGCCAGCCGCCTGATCAAACTGCACCTAGAGGTCTCATCCACCTACCTCTCCCTGAGCATTTACTTTGAAGGCAATGGAATGGCTCTGAGTGGTGCGGGCCGCTTCTTCAGGGCGTTGGCTAAGGAGAAGCAGGAGGGCGCCCAGCTTCTCTTGAAGATGCTAAAGGCCTGGGGTGATGACGTCCTGGTCCAGGGTGGACAAACGCTGTCCCCAGAGAAGTGGAATACCAGCGTGGACGCCATGGAGAGCGCCATGGCCCTGGAGAAGAGCCTGAACCAGGCACTATTGGATCTGCATGCCCTGGGTCGTGCGAGCGCTGATGCCCAGCTCTGCCAGTTCCTGGAGTGCTGCTTCCTGAAGGAGGAAATGATGCTCCTCAAGAAGATGGGTGACCACTTATCCAACCTGCGCAAGATAACCAGCCCTCAGGCTGGGCTGCAGGCCGGGCTGAATGAGTATCTCTTCAAAAAGCTCTCCTTCCAGCGCGACTAGGAGCCTCCTAAGCCCGGTTGCGTCTGTGGGACCCCTCTGCCTCCCCTGGCCTCGAGATCTCTGCTCCAGCCTCTTCCTCCAGCCGGGACGCAACCTGAGCCAAGGCACCAAATGGCAACAAAAAAGGTTCTTTTTGCAGAGGCGGGGGGGGGGGTTAGTTTTGTTGTAAGAAAAGTATTTGAATAGCGTGTATAATTTGTAGTCTGCTTGATTCTCTAGATTATCTAAAGAAATGGTTCCTAACTTGTGTGTATCACCTGGGTATGTTGAGTATCTGATAAAAACTTGTGTTTTTCTCTGTCAAGAAGATCCAGAAATTGTTGAAACAGCTATTCTGAAAATGTTGCAGAGAATTTTAGGGGTTTCAGGACTTCTTTGGAGTCACTTTGGGTACTGGGTTCAACTCTCTTGTTCTAAAATGTATCTGGCTTCGCCGAGCAGAGAACGGAGTACCTGGACCGTATTATATTGTGTTCCCCCCTCAACCCCCAGACTCGTGATAAAATCGTTTTTCCTGGTTTTCAAGTTGCTGTGATGCCATCAGCCTGTGTCGAAGAGGGAGCCCTGTGAAATTCATCTTTGTGTCTCCCATTAGGTTGTTACTGAGAACACTGATTATTACATCATACACTGACCTCTTCATAAAGCCTCTTAAGAGAAATTTTTTTCTGCTCTTAATAGTAGGAATAACAGTGCTTCGCTTGGGTAATTGGTTGGTTTTTGTTTTATGGACACTAAATGATGTAACTAATTAAGTTTCCTTTACTGACTGCGTGCTAAAAAGGTTAGACCGAAATTTGTGGTCTATCCAGAGCAAAGGAGTAGGATTGTATAAGCAGTTTGCATAGTTTCATTTCTGATTCTTCTGTTATAATTACTTAGTGTACTTTATGGTCTCTTTCAAGCCACCTTAAACCCTTTCTGGAACAAGGTTATGTATAAACAGGTAAATAAAGTAAACTTTAAAATGCAGATTTTAAAATGGCTCTGTGTTTGTTTTTAGTGAAAAGAGAAGATAACTTTAAGGAAGCACTATGAGAGCCAAAATGATTAGAATGGAGATGGGTCAGATGGAGGTTACATTCCAGAAGCCAAGAGAAGGAGAAACAGTAACATGTAGCATTCTTTTAAAACTGTGTTTCATTTTTCTGGTGAGTTGTTTTCTACTAAACCATTACATTTGTGTCCCACAAATAGCAATCTAATAATTGTGTATTATTTTCCTTGCACTTTGAAATGCTGGAGTTATAACTTGTTCTCAAACCACAGAAGTGGAAAAAAAAATTAGTTCTTTTCCTACAGCAGCTTTTCTTCCCAGAGCAGGAAGACCAAAGGCATATTATGATTTCTTTTATCTTAGAAGGGTCAGAGGCATAGGAAGAATATATTACAGAGATTGGGACAGCTGTTTTGCTCAGTTAAGGAGAAAACCTTATCTTCCTGTTTTTGTGCAAAGTCTTTTGATAAAAAAGAATGTACTGGAAAAGTCATTCCTCCAGAAAAGAGTTTTGCCCATTTGCTGATGATTAGTTAGTTGTAAGAGACAGCTAATAGTTTTCAGCTTTGGATTAAAACTTGGATCTCCATACTTAAATTATATACTTAAAATTATTTTCAAATTAGCACTCATATAACCACTGAATGAGAAAAATCATTCTCATTCATAAATCTGAATCATTTCTCACTCATAAATCTGAATGAGAAAAAAAAAACAGGTGATAAGTATTAGACTGATTGAAAGACTATATTTGGTAGCTTATTTGGGAATAAAGATATAAAATTTTGTTTCCAAATAATGGCATATTTGTCACACCTTTACTTATATGGGTGTCTTTTAACATCAAGAATGGGGCTATAGGAGAAAGCTTTATTAAAGTCTCCCAAATAGGCTGAATTATTCTTTGGCAAACAAATAATTACTGAAAAACAAGTGGCTGGTCAGACAATAAATGATTCAAAGACAACATATGGATGAAATATTAGTTTAGCTTTTAAAAATGACTTTAAGCTTCTTAGCACATACATTTGTAGAAAACGGGGATTTAATATTAAACTTACAGAGATTAACTTGGAAACAAATCCCATAGTGATTTTCTCTATTGCTAACCACTGTACGTATATGTGAGTGTGTGTGTTAGTGCACTTGCACAGAATTATAATAACTTATTCCTTTAGGCTATGGCTAAATTCCTTATACCAGCCTTCAAGGCTCTCCTTGTTCTACCATGTCTAATCTATTTTTTAAATTGAATTTTCTACTACTTCCCTATTATTGGAAGTTCAGGGAGTACCAATTGCTTTCCTTTTGTCCAAGTTCAAATCAATTGGGACACAGGAAGCCAGATGGAAATCAAGATGGCTTTATTGGTGGTAAAACCAAATTGGAGTTGTGTTAGGGCTTCCTATTGCCACATCCTGAATTAAACTCAAACCACCCAGTTCTGGGAACAGAAGCTGAAATAGAAAAGAAACCAGGCTGGACTGGCTGGAGGCAGGCTCAGCCTTTTCTGCTAACTCCATGGAGATTGGAATCTAGGGCAGTACTGGTGGCCCAAGGGAAGTGGGGAGGACGTGGCAGGCCCCATTGCTTTGTTATTATGGTGACCTGTACTATGGCTCAATTCAGTTCAGTTCAGTCACTCAGTCGTGTCCGACTCTCCGCGACCCCATGAATCACAGCACGCCAGGCCTCCCTGTCCATCACCAACTCCCGGAGTTCACTCAAACTCATGTCCACAGAGTTGGTGATGCCATCCAGCCATCTCATCCTCGGTCGTCCCCTTCTCCTCCTGCCCCCAACCCTTCCCAGCATCAGCGTGCACCAAAAAAACACCAGGCTCTCAAAGTTCTCCACCTTCATTCTAGTAACCCCCTGTTAGAGACTGAAGTTGAAGTTTCCTCTGTTTTTATAGAGTGTGAGGCTGAGGAATCCTGCAAATGACTGCAGGAGCTCTCTGCCATAGCTGAAGTGCTCAGTTTGCCATCCCAGTGCCAGCAATTTTCATGTGGTTCCCTTCACCTGGAAAGCTCCTCATACTCATCTTCACTGAATCAGACTCAGTCTGTTTTTCAGCCTAGTTCCAGTCTGCCTCCTGTGAAATTTCCCTGACCAACCCAAACCAGTCATCTGACATGGATTTCTCTCCTTCTCTTAGTTGTCTCTTGACTGTACCCACCAGACTATAGGCAAGTTGGAGTCTGAAAGGCAGAAAGCATAATGCTTGAGCAATGGGCTCTGGACCAGGCTGCCTATATTCAGATCCTGCCTCTAACTCATCTTGGTCTAGTCTGTTCACCTTTCTTGGTCCCATCTTCCTCCTCTAAAAATCTGGACATGATCAAAATAAAGATGATACTATCCAACTCAAATCTTTTGTAGGGGGTGGTGGCTCAGACGGTAAAGCGTCTGCCTACAGTGCAGGAGACCTGGGTTCAATCCCTAGGTCGGGAAGATCTCCTGGAGAAGGAAATGGCAACCCACTCCAGTATTCTTGCCTGGAAAATCCCGTGGATGGAGGAACCTGGTAAGCTACAGTCCATGGGGTCCCCAAAGAGTTGGACACGACTGAGTGACTTCACTTTCTAAATGGGATAAGCCATGTAAGATCCCTAAGGCCCAGCACGTACTAAATGCACAGTAATTGTTAGCTGTTTCCATCACCTGATTTTCTATCCCAGTAGAGCTTAGTAAAGAGCTATGATAGTAACATTTCAAAATAAGCTTGCTTCTCAGTTTTAGGAAATTAGATACCTTTCCATTCTAGAATCCTCCTTAATGATCATCAAAAAGAGTGGAAGTTGCTCAGTCGTGTCTGACTCTTTGAGATTCCATGGACTGTAGCCCATCTGGCTCCTCTGCCTATGGGATTCTCCAGGCAAGAATACTGGAGTGGATTGCCATTGCCTTTGCCAGGGTATCTTCCTGACAGAGGGATCGAACTCAGGTCTCCTGCATTACGGGCAGATTCTTTACCATCTAAGCCACCAGGGAGACCCTTATTGATCACTCCTGCCTCTAAACAGGCCCTATATGTAAGTGAAATGTAGAAATCTGTTCATTTCTTAGATGTGACATTCAGTATGCAGGAGGGGAAAAAAAGAAAATGAAGAAGGACCGCTCTCTTTAGCCAAATAAATGGAGCCACCTTAATTAGGACCTGGGATTATTTGTTTTAATTACCATTACTGCTAAAAGGAGGTGTAACAGCATCTTAACCTCTCTCTCTGGAAGGACAAGCCACACAAAGGGTTCATTTCAGAAACTAATTAGCTGCCAGCTGCTACTCTCTACATAGTTTCCAATTCTTGGGAGTCCTCTCTGCCCACTCTTCCCACCCACACATTCTCCTCCTTATACTTTCTGGTAGCCTAGGATGTGTCAGCTTGAGGGAGCAGGCACTGAATAAGCACAGTCAAAAGTCCAGGCATCACTGAAGCCTTGAACTTCTTTTCTTTTGAGAGAGCCTGTTTCAGTTCAGTTCAGTCGCTCAGTCGTGTCTGACTCTCCACAGCCCCATGAATCACAGCACGCCAGGGCCTCCCTGTCCACCACCAACTCCTGGAGTTCACTCAAACTTATTCCACAGGGTCAGTGATGCCACCCAGAAATCTCATTCTCTGTCGTCCCCATCTCCTCCCGCCCCCAACCTTTCCCAGCATCAGTCTTTTCCAGTGAGTCAACTCGTCGCATGAGGTGGCCAAAGTATTGCAGTTTCAGCTTTAGCATCAGTCCTTCCAATGAACACCCAGGATTGATCTCCTTTAGAATGGACTGGTTGGATCTCCTTGCAGTCCAAGGGACTCTCAAGAGTCTTCTCCAACACCACAGTTCAAAAGCATCAATTCTGCGGCGTTCAGCTTTCTTCACAGTCCAACTCTCACATCCATACATGACCATGGGAAAAACCATAGCCTTGACTAGACGGATCTGGGTTGGCAAAGTAATGTCTCTGCTTTTTAATATACTATCTAGGTTGGTCATAACTTTCCTTCCAAGGAGTAAGCGTCTTTTAATTTCATGGCTGCAATCAGCATCCGCAGTGATTTTGGAGCCCAAAAAATAAAGTCTGACACTGTTTCCACTGTTTTTCCATCTATTTCCCATGAAGTGATGGGACCAGATGCCATGATCTTTGTTTTCTGAATGTTGAGCTTCAAGCCAACTTTTTCACTCTCCTCTTTCACTTTCATCAAGAGGCTTTTGAGTTCCTCTTCACTTTCTGCCATAAGGGTAGTGTCATCTGCATATCTGAGGTTATTGATATTTCTCCCAGCAATCTTGATTCCAGCTTGTGCTTCTTCCAGCCCAGCGTTCCTCATGATGTACTCTGCATATAAGTTAAATAAGCAAGGTGACAATATACAGCCTTGACGTACTCCTTTTCCTATTTGGAACCAGTCTGTTGTTCCATGTACAGTTCTGACTGTTGCTTCCTGACCTGCATACAGGTTTCTCAAGAGGCAGGTCAGGTGGTCTGGTATTCCCATCTCTTTAAGGATGTTCCACAGTTTATTGTGATCCACACAGTCAAAGGCTTTGGCATAGTCAATGAAGCAGAAATAGATGTTTTCCTGGAACTCTCTTGCTTTCTCCATGATCCAGTGGATGTTGGCAATTTGGTCTCTGGTGCCTCTGCCTTTTCTAAAACCTGCTTGAACATCTGGGAATTCACGGTTCACATATTGCTGAAGCCTGGCTTGGAGAATTTTGAGCATGACTTTACTAGCGTGTGAGATGAGTGCAATTGTGTGGTAGTTTGAGCATTCTTTGGCATTTCCTTTCTTTGGGATTGGAATGAAGACTGACCTTTTCTAGTCCTGTGGCCACTGCTGAGTTTTCCAAATTTGCTGGCATATTGAGTGCAGCACTTTCACAGCATCATCTTTCAAGACTTGAAATAGCTCAACTGGAATTCCATCACCTCCACTAGCTTTGTTCGTAGTGATGCTTTCTAAGGCCCACTTGACTTCACATTCCAAGATGTCTGGCTCTAGGTCAGTGAGCACGTTATCGTGACTATCTTGGTCATGAAGAACTTTTTTGTACAGTTCTTCTGTGTATTCTTGCCACCTCTTCTTAATGTCTTCTGCTTCTGTTAGGTCCATACCATTTCTGTCCTTTATCAAGCCCATCTTTGCATGAAATGTTCCCTTGGAATCTCTAAGTTTCTTGAAGAGATCTCTTGTTTTTCCTATTCTGTTGTTTTCCTCTATTTCTTTGCATTGATCACTGAGGAAGGCTTTCTTATCTCTCCTTGCTATTCTTTGGAACTCTGCATTCAGATGCTTATATCTTTCCTTTTCTCCTTTGCTTTTCGCTTCTCTTCTTTTCACAGCTATTTGTAAGGCCTCCTCAGACAGCCAGTTTGCTTTTTTGCATTTCTTTTCCATGGGGATGGTCTTGGTCCCTGTCTCCTGTACAATGTCACGAACCTCTGTCCAGAGTTCATCAGGCACTCTATCTATCAGATCTAGTCCCTTAAATCTATTTCTCACTGCCACTGTATAATCATAAGGGATTTGATTTGGAGTACTATGTGGTTGACTCTCTCCAGAAAGATGTACAGTCTTAGAGGATTAGGTTTAAAATGCTACTTATTTAGAAAAGGACCACATTTTTACTACATTTATGTCATGTTATTTATCTCCATAAGCAATTTATCCACATTGATGAATAATTTATTCTTCATGATAATAACAAAGCTGGTGCTAATTCATGAAGGTGGGAGAGGACACACATTAGGAAAGAGTTTTGTATTAATATAAAGTTTCAGCTGAATATAAACACCCCAGGAAGCAGACATCCTCTTCAGGATTTTAGCAATTCTGATGGCTAAATTAGGGATCATAAGAGGAAGCAGAGAAAACCCTGGATCTCACTGGGAGACCTCAAAGGGCCCTCACCTGCATGAGGTGTGTCAGGTCAAAATGTGGGAGATGTGGGTAGAGGCAGCCATTCTAGGATTTAAAATAAAATACATATTCCTGCTAAAAATTCATACCCTGAATTTAATAATGAGAAAACATCAGATGGATCCAAATTGAATGGCATTCTACAAAACATCAGGGACTTGCCTGGTGACTTGAACGGTAAAGCACCTACCTACAATGTGGGAGACCCAGGTTCAATCCCTGGGTCGGGAAGATCCTCTGGAGAAGGAAATGGTACCCCAGTCCAGTACTCTTGCCTGGAAAATCCCATGGACAGAAGAGTCTGGTAGGCTACAGTCCATGGGGTCGCAAAGAGTCTGACATGACTGAGCATCTTCACTTTCACTTTCTACAAAATATCTAGCCTATAATTCTCAAAAGTGTGAAGGTCAAGAAATTAAGAGTTTGGAATTAACAAGTACACATTGTTTTATACTATGTATAAAACAGATAAACAAGTACCAACTGTATAGCATAGGGAACTATATTCAATATCTATAATAATAAAGATTCAGAAAAAAATATATATATATAACTGAATATATATATATATTTTTACTTTGCTGTACACCTGAAACTAACACAACATTATAAATCAACTATACTTAAATTTAAAAAAGTAAAAAGCAGAGAAACACTAAGGAGTTATACCAGGTTAAGAAGACTTGAAAGATGATGCTGTGAAAGTGCTGCACTCAATATGCCAGCAAATTTGGAAAACTCAGCAGTGGCCACAGGACTAGAAAAGGTCAGTCTTCATTCCAATCCCAAAGAAAGGAAATGCCAAAGAATGCTCAAACTACCGCACAATTGCACTCATCTCACACGCTAGTAAAGTCATGCTCAAAATTCTCCAAGCCAGGCTTCAGCAATATGTGAACCGTGAATTCCCAGATGTTCAAGCAGGTTTTAGAAAAGGCAGAGGCACCAGAGATCAAATTGCCAACATCCACTGGATCATGGAGAAAGCAAGAGAGTTCCAGGAAAACATCTATTTCTGCTTCATTGACTATGCCAAAGCCTTTGACTGTGTGCTGCTGCTGTGTGGATCACAATAAACTGTGGAACATCCTTAAAGAGATGGAAATACCAGACCACCTGACCTGCCTCTTGAGAAACCTGTATGCAGGTCAGGAAGCAACAGTCAGAACTGTACATGGAACAACAGACTGGTTCCAAATAGGAAAAGGAGTGCGTCAAGGCTGTATATTGTCACCTTGCTTATTTAACTTATATGCAGAGTACATCATGAGGAACGCTGGGCTGGAAGAAGCACAAGCTGGAATCAAGATTGCTGGGAGAAATATCAATAACCTCAGATATGCAGATGACACTACCCTTATGGCAGAAAGTGAAGAGGAACTCAAAAGCCTCTTGATGAAAGTGAAAGAGGAGAGTGAAAAAGTTGGCTTGAAGCTCAACATTCAGAAAACAAAGATCATGGCATCTGGTCCCATCACTTCATGGGAAATAGATGGAAAAACAGTGGAAACAGTGTCAGACTTTATTTTTTGGGCTCCAAAATCACTGCAGATGCTGATTGCAGCCATGAAATTAAAAGACGCTTACTCCTTGGAAGGAAAGTTATGACCAACCTTGATAGCATATTAAAAAGCAGAGACATTACTTTGCCAACCCAGATCTGTCTAGTCAGGGCTATGGTTTTTCCCGTGGTCATGTATGGATGTGAGAGTTGGACTGTGAAGAAAGCTGATCGCCGCAGAATTGATGCTTTTGAACTGTGGTGTTGGAGAAGACTTCAGAGTCCCTTGGACTGCAAGGAGATCCAACCAGTCCATTCTAAAGGAGATCAATCCTGGGTGTTCATTGGAAGGACTGATGCTAAAGCTGAAACTGCAATACTTTGGCCACCTCATGCGAAGAGTTGAGTCACTGGAAAAGACTCTGATGCTGGGAAAGGTTGGGGGCGGGAGGAGAAGGGGACGACAGAGAATGAGATGGCTGGATGGCATCACCGACTCTGTGGACATGAGTCTGAGTGAACTCCAGGAGTTGGTGATGGACAGGGAGGCCTGGCGTGCTGTGATTCATGGGGTCGCGGAGAGTCGGACGCGACTGAGCGACTGAACTGAACTGAACTGAACTGAAAGAAGACTAAAAAACAAGACAACTAAATGAAAAATCTTAGATTGAACCTGTGTAGGGGCAAGAAATCTATAAAGGACCTTGAGACAGTTTATAAAGTTTAAATATGGATGATAGATTAGATAATTGTATTGTATCAATGTTCAATTTCCCGATTTGGATAATTTCATGATATGTAGGAGCATGTCTTTGGTTTTAGAAAACATACACCAGAGCACTTAAGGGTATGTGTTTTGTTGTGTTTAGTCACTAAGTCATATCCAACTCTTTTGTGATCCCATGGACCCGCCAGGCTCCTCTGTCCAAGGGATTGCCCAGGCAAGAATACTGAGTGGGTAGCCTTTCCTTCTCCAGGGGATCTTCCCTACCCAAAGATCGAACTTGTGTCTCCTGCATTGCAGGCAGATTTTTTGCCCCTGAGCCACCGGGAAGCCCATTTAGGGGTATAGCTGAGCACAGTAACTCTAACTTACTCAAAAATGGTTAGGAGAAACAGCTGGTGAATCTGAATGAAGGATAAACTATTGATGCAACGTTCCTGAAATTTTCAATTTATATCTTAAATAAGTTTTCCTACAAAGTCAATCCAGATTGTTTAGACCTGTAATTACTGCATTTAGCATAGTACCTAAGTTATACTGGAGAAGGGCATGGCAACCCACTCCAGTACTCTTGCCTGGAGAATTCCATGAACAGAGGAGCCAGGTGGGCTACAGTTCATGGGGTCACAAAGAGTTGGACGTGACTGAGTGACTTTCAACTAAGTTATACTAAATGTTCAGAAATAATTTATTGGATGAATATTGTAATGTCTTTCAATGGCCCTGTGGACTTAGATTTCTAGTCAGAGGACTTCATAACCATTTTAACTACCAGAAAATTCCAAATTCTTTATTCCTTCTTGAACATAAATTCGACACATTCAGGTTTCTTATCTAGCCCTCATCCCCCAAAAGGATGTCAATAATTTTTTTTTTAAAGAGAGTAGCCAGAACATGGAGGCAAGGAAAAGGAAATCCTATTACTTGATCACTACACAAGTGATACTGCTGCTGGATTAAGTATTTTAATTTTCCAGACCTTATGGTTGATATCTTCAAAGAATAATCTGTGCTACTTGCTTTTCTGGTGAAAAAGATTCTCTCAGCCATAATATGCCTTTAATACTAGGCAGAGCTTCAGAATTTAAAACTCCTGTCAACCTGAAAATGTCATAGAGCAGGATTTTCACTTTCATTCCATTCTTTTCAGCTCTCACTCCATACCTGTGAACACTATCAGCACATATACATACTATAACCTTTTTTGGGGGCTCATCATCTCAAAAAATACATTCTCTGATGTTCAAAACTTACCTGATGCTCACAACTAGACCTCAGTATTATTACAAGCTGGTCAGACTTTCACAGCCAGGCCATCTTGTTTTCTTGGACCTAGACAATCTCACAGAATACCAAACTCAAATAAAGTTACTCTGAGACCATGATAAAATGAAGCCAAACAAGGGCAGTTCATAATTTTTTCTAAGCACAGACAAAATCATAGTCACTGTGCCTTTCACAGAATATCCAATCATAGGATTGTCCCTGCTATCTGACAGCATCTAATCTAGAGCAAATCTCTGCCTCTTGGTCCCTCCCCCAAATCATCTATCCAAAGTCCAAATCCTATAATAGTTTCTACCTACATTCTCTCACTGAGACATCCCACAGTCCTCATGATGTGTGTTCTTTGTCTGCAGTGAGTAAAATTCTAACTTGTTTTAGCTACAGGTATGTTCTAGGTTGTCTTTGACTGAAGGGCAAGGGCATGCTATTCTGGGGAATATTCTCCATTCAATGTAAAAATATTTGATAGTTTTATTAGAAATGCCTGGAATAGGTATGTTCAGCCCCTTGTTTCATCTAATCAGAAAGTATTGACTGGTCATGTTCATTTATTCATTCAAAAAATATTAAGCATTTACCCTTTACCAGGCACTGAGCAAAGTGCTACAGATGAAGAAATATTTATGCCACATTTTGCTTTCTCAATGAGCGCACACTCTGGTAGGCAGGACTAATACAGAAAAACATAAACTTTAGTACAGTAGGTAAATTATGTGGTGGAGGTAAGAGACGGGTAGTAGCTTGCACAGAAGGGCAGGATTACTCTTCTTGGATGGGATGTGAAACATTTTTATGAAAGGAAAATTACTTAGCCATTCTCAAAAGATGATCAGTATTGACCAGTCGGACAAAGGAAAGAGAGGTATTCTAGACATTCTAAATCGAATGACTAGAGTGCTTGGAATGAGAGTGGACTGCAAAAAGAAGTCTGGAAAGTGAGTCTCGGGAAGGCCCAGATCAAGGTGGGCTTCAGTTCAGTTCAGTTCAGTCGCCCAGTCGTGTCCGACTCTTTGCAACCCCATGAATCACAGCACGCCAGGCCTCCCTGTCCATCACCAACTCCCGGAGTTCACTCAAACTCATATCCATCGAGTCAGTGATGCCATCCAGCCATCTCATTCTCTGTCGTCCCCATCTCCTCCCACCCCCAGTCCCTCCCAGCATCAGACTCTTCCAGTGAGTAAACTCGTCGCATGAGGTGGCCTTCCGTTCCGTTCCGTCGCTCAGTCGTTTCCAACTCTTTGCGACTCCGTGGACTGTAGCCTACCAGGCTTCTCCGTCCATGCGATTCTCTTGTAAGAATACTGGAGTGGGTTACCGTTTCCTTCTCCAGGGGATCTTCCCGACCCAGGGATCGAACCCAGGTGTCCCGCATTGGAGGCAGACGCTTTAACCTCTGAGCCACCAGGGAAGCCCTGAGGTGGCCTTAGTGGATTTAATTTCCCAGTAGCAAGGAGAGCACCACAATTTATGGAGAAAACAATACAAAAACTATAAGCTATGACCCATGCATTCAATAAGTTTACATTCCTGTTGGTGAAATGAAACTCACACATAAGAGACAACCAGAGAGTAACACAAGCAATATAGAATTCTAGCATGCACATCCTCTTCCTCCCCCCTGGAAATTGCTTATAAACAGTTCCCATACAAGTCTTTGCCAGAGGGCTCTCTGGCCATGGGAGCATGCTCAGTCTGCATGTGGGAGAGTTCAGAAGTGCTGAGTGTTAACTTTTGCCACTTCCCTTGCAGTGACCTTTAACTGATAAGGAATGGAAATCAGTCTATAAACATCTTAGTGTTGTCAGCTCTTAGTAGACCAATTCTGAAACATATTTTACACAATGTCTCAGAAAGTGCCCAGTGAGATAGAGCCCTGGTTTCCCCGCAACATTTCATTTCATTTCGTTTCAAATGAAATGAAATTTATATACATTTTATCCATTTATACACATTTTATCCATTTTTCTTCCTTCCTTCACCCTGAGGATCCGCTTTTTTCAGAACCCCAAACTAAGACAAAGATGAAGTACTAAATTATGTGTTACAGTCTCTGTTGGCTCTTGGGACTGCTAGAGGAACCCATTCTGTCCTCCCTGTATCCTCCAAACAGTGTGGCTTACCCTTCTGTCCCCACAACCTTGCTCTGTATGTCACTCATTACTTTGCCCCTAGATACCTAGCAATCTATCTTCATAGCGTTGATGCTCCCCGGGAAATTCAGTCTGTGAAGCTTCCACTCCCATGCTGCTTTTATTCTGGTATCTGCTAGGGAGGTGATTTGCTGCCTTTCAACTTTCAGATAAAGCCATCACATTTTGGGGGCACTGAGATCATTGTTAGTCACTGTAGCTTCCTAAATATTCATAAGGATAACAACTGGAGCTTAGTAAACACATTTTTCCAGAGAGTGGTCATTTGGAATTCTCTGAGTAATGACAGCCTTAGTACTGGGATCAGCTATAAATGTATTCATCTAAACATCAAGGTCATGGACCCACCGAGACTCAAGAAGAACATTTGAGCCTATTTCTCTGAAGCAAATATTAATGAGCCGATGTCTATTCTTGAGTCAGCTCACATTCCAATTATTATTAACTGCTTGCATCAGTAAACTTGAATTTAGCATGACACCTGTTGCAAAGAGGATCACTTTTCTCTATGCCTGTAACAACAATTTAAATCTCTAGGAGCAGTCAGTCTTTGACATTGAATCTATTCCTATAACAGCATTGACTAGAAAATCTTTTTGACATGATGGGATAGAGAACTAAAACAAAAAAAATTGGAATGTGACATTTTCAAATGAATAGCCAAAAGCTGGTAAGAGTAGAAGTATGTATTAAAATGGAATTTAATAAATTAGTAGGTTATAAAATCAGTATATACATATAAAAGTCAATAATTGGGATGGTGGTTAAGTGGATATATACATTTATTAAAAAGTACATGTTGCATGTAAATTATACCTTCATAATATTGATTAAAATTAATAAACTTTATATATAGAAGCAATAGCAAGTTGGAAAATATAATGGAAGACCCCGCTTAAAATAGAAAATAATAAAACAAAACAAGTAAAATATAATACCTAGTTCAGTTCAGTTCAGTCGCTCAGTCGTGTCCAACTCTTTGTGACCCCATGAATCACAGCACGCCAGGCCTCCCTGTCCATCACCAACTCCTGGAGTTCACTCAAACTCATGTCCATCGAGTCGGTGATGCCATCCAGCCATCTCGTTCTCTGTCGTCCCCTTCTCCTCCTGCCCCCAATCCTTCCCAGCATCAGAGTCTTTTCCAGTGACTCAACTCTTCGCATGAGGTGGCCAAAGTATTGGAGTTTCAGCTTTAGCATCAGTCCTTCCAATGAACACCGAGGATTGATCTCCTTTAGAATGGACTGGTTGGATCTCCTTGCAGTCCAAGGGACTCTCAGGAGTTTTCTCCAGCACCACAGTTCAAAAGCATCAATTCTTCGGTGATCAGCTTTCTTCACAGTCCAACTCTCACATCCATACATGACCATGGGAAAAACCATAGCCTTGACTAGACGGACCTTGGTTGGCAAAGTAATGTCTCTGCTTTTTAATATGCTATCAAGGTTGGTCATAACTTTCCTTCCAAGGAGTAAGCGTCTTTTCATTTCATGGCTGCAATCAGCATCTGCAGTGATTTTGGAGCCCCAAAAAATAAAGTCTGACACTGTTTCCACTGTTTTTCCATCTATTTCCCATGAAGTGATGGGACCAGATGCCATGATCTTTAGTAGGAAACTTATTTTTAAAAACTCTAAAACCTATATGAGAGAAACTATAACACACTTGTGAGATACACAAAAATATACATGAATGGATAAAAAGATACCATATTCTGTTTAGGAAAATGTATTATTAGTAAGATGTCAATTCACCTTAATTTCTTAGTTCACATTCTAATTGAATATTGAATAATATAAAAGAATTATTATTTTTGCATGTGATAATGGTATTGCAATTATATTAAAAAGAATTATTATCTTTTATTTATATATTTTGAAATATTTATGAATAAAATAATATGGTTATCTGGGTTTAGCTTCATAAAACTCCAGTGGTGGAAAGAGGGGAGAAGTGGTTGAAGATATAGATGAAATACGATGACCATGTGTTGATAAATGTTGAACTGGGTGATGGTGTAAGGAGATTCACTATACTAATCTCCTCTCCTTACTTTCCTATTTGTTTCTAAATTTTCATATCAAATTGGTAGATAAAGAAAGTGTAAAATAGCCTGTTTTTAAATAAGTCAAATTGTATTTACAGATATCGCTATAATATTTTATTTTTCCTCCTTATAATGGTTGACCAGACAAACTAAACCTCAAAAATATGATCAGTATTTCCCAGAAACAAAAGGGAAAGAAAGGGAAGAAAACAAAGGAAGGAAGGAGTAGAAAGGGAAGGAAAGGAGGGATGAAGACGAGGAGGGAGGGAGAGAGGGAAGGAAAAACATTTATATGATAAGTCAGGTTGGAATATATTTCAGATTTTTTTTACTCTTATAGATTCACAGTGCACATTAGCCAGTGATCTTAACCAAGTGAATATCTGAACTATCCAGAGAGTGATATTTTTTCTCTTATTCCCTAGGTCTGGGTGGGGCCCAGTCATCTGTAATTTCTAAAAGTTCCCCAGGTGATTCTAATGTACTTTTTGAGTGAGAGTCACTGTGAACGTATCAAATGGCTAGAAAATATCTTCAGTCAAGAAACTTACCTTGATATTTTCAAAACATGTGACTAAGGAATTCTTTTATTATATAACACTTATTAAGATCTCCCCAAACCAGGGGTCTATAGTAGGCAGCAGAACACAAGCTCAAGCTTCCTTGAATGCTATCTAAACAGCAGGAGCTTGAATTAGATTACCTCCAAGGTAATCTTTTGGCTGTAAGATTTTCAAACTATAGGACAAGATCGCTAGGGGTAAAAATAACTAACTGTACATTTGTTGTTGTTGTTTAGTCACTAAGTCGTGTCCGATTCTTTGAGACCCTATGGACTGTAGCCCGCCAGGCTCCTCTGTCCATGGAATTCTCCAGGCCAGAATACTGGAGAGAGTAGCCATTGCCTTCTCCAGAGGATCTTCCCAATCCAGGATCGAACTCATGTCTCCTGTGTTGGCAGGCAGATTATTTACCACTGAGCCACCAGGGAAGCCCAACTCGTACCTTTATATTCAGCCAACAGATTCCCCCAATCAATAATATACTGATAAATTTAAATGTACTTTTAGTCCATATTTTTGAAAGCTTTGTGTCTTCCAAAACTGCTCCCCTATTTCACCCCCCACCTTTCAGCTTAAATACATCATCTGAGTAAGATTAGAAAAGTCTTTCCAATGTCTTTTTCACTTTTTAATGGAAGAAATAGAATTTATGGCACTACCTTGAAAAATAAACTCTGCCAATAGGATATTTATGGCTTTCAAAAAGAAAAGTTTAAGAAAATAGCTTTTTATTGACCCTCCAATTAAAAAGCAAACATCAATGGGAGTAGAGCCCTTTGGGAATTAATCATTGTTGCTAGGGTAACCAAACATTCTGGTTTGCCAGGGACTGAGCTGTTTCCCTGGACATAGGACTTTCAGTGCTAAAACGAGAACAATCTCAGACAACTCAGGACAGTTGCTGCCAACTGCTGTTTGAAAAGGATGGAGAAGGTGTGCACTTTTCCCCGTGGTTTGTTATGCAATTGCTTTTGTCTTCTGGACTTTTTCTATTCCTACCATCAGAGTGGATTATTATGGTTCGGTGTCATTCGTTCCATTATTTTCTTGCTGTGGGAGTTAAAAGGCTGTGTGGTTTTCAATTTTACTTCTAACTTCTCTGAGTTTTAATCTGTCATCCCATGGTAACAAGAGGCATAGAGAGCTGGAGAAATCATGCTTGGCTGATGTCCATTTACATGACAACTGTGCTACGTGTGGGTGGGGAGACAGGAGCCAGGAGAGGCACACTCTAAAGCTCATGATGTTGACTGGGAGGCGCCCAACATAACTTTACTCATCATTGTGCAATAAGCCAGCTGGTACCCGATCTGCATTGTCCTTTACTGATTGGCTGATTGATTGATTGAAATAAGCACAAAACCAAAAGTTTATTTTAGATGCAACAAAAATAAAAATCCTTACCCAATCCTCACTCCTAATTTATTTGTTGTTTACTTGGTTCTAAGGGCACCCAGTAGTGATCACACTGGAAAGTTAATGCTTTTCTAGTGGTTTATGGCCACCATCCTAGCTAAGTTTATTGGATTGTAAAATCACCAGAGATGATAGATTATTGGTTAGAATTTTTATTGGTAAGTCCCTGAGCCAGAAGTAGCAAATGTTACACAGAATAACAAGTATGCCTCTGCTTTAAATGTAGCAATTTTTTGTTGTTGTTTTGGTTTAATTCGGGCTGGGTTTGGGTTGTTTTTTTTTTTAATGTGCTGTGTGCTCAGTCATGTCTAATGCTTTGTGACCCTATGGACTGTAGCCCTCCAGGCTCCTCTGTCCATGGGATTCTCCAGGCAAGAATACTGGAGTGGGTTGCCATTTCCTTCTCCAGGGGATCTTCCTAACCTAGGGATTGAACCCAGGTCTCCTGTGTCTCCTGCATTACAGGTGGATTCTTTACTGCTGAGTCATCGGGGAAGCCCCCAAATACCACATTTATTATCTCCCAGTTTCTGTGAGTCAGGAATTCAGGCACAGCTTAACTGAGCCCTCTGGCTTAGGATCTCACATAGGCTGCAGTCAAGATGTGGAAGGATTCACTTCCAAGCTCACCCATGTGATTGTTGGCAGGATTCAGTTTCTTGCAAGTGTTTGGACGGAGGGCCTCAATTGTTTGCTGGCTCTTGACTGGAAGCCACCAGGAATCCCTTGTCACATCGATCTCACCAATATGGCAGCTTGCTTCATCAAAACAAGCAAGAGAGTATGCTGACAAGAAGGAATTCAAAATCTTGGAACTACCATGGAAGGATCATCTCATCACCATATTCTGTTTGTTAGAGGTGAATCACTAGGGTCAATTCACACTCTAGGAGAGCAGATGGGTGTGAATACTAAGAAACAGTGATTGTGGAGTGGCGGAGGGGGAGCATCTTAGAGTAGATGCTTCCATTTAGCATAGCAAAGCAAAACTGGTTGACTGAAATTCCTCTGAAGCCTTGGTTGGATTCCTGGCATTGCAATATAGTAGCTATATGGTCTTGAAAAAGTTATTTAAACTCTCTAAGCCTCAGTTTCCCCATCTGTTAATTCAGAATAATGAGAGTACTTAGCTCTCAGGCTAAGTATACCTAGGTATACCTATGGCTGATTCATGTTGATGTTTGGCAGAAACCAACACAGTATTGTAGAGCAATTATCCTTCAATTAAAAATAAATAATTATAAATGCACTTACTTATATACATGTTTAGCATGGTGCCTGGCATGAGGTAGGTACTCTGAAACGTTCCTTGTCTTAGCTAGGGTTTCCTAGCAGCACCCTGAGAGGCAGGCCGATGGGTTAGGGATCAGGGGAGTAGAGGCAGTCAAGCCAGGTGATACCTTAACCAAAATCCTGTAAAGGTTAACTTCAGCATAATCCTGCAGAGGAACTCTCAGTGTGAGTTAGCCTTCCAAGTGGTATCATCTTGAGGTCAGGTAGCTGTGCTTTCATATGCTCATGCTTGATATCCGCTGGTCAACACCCACCTACTTCAGGGTAGAGTGGTAGCCCTCTGGCTTTATGGACAAAGCGACTCTGGTAGCCTGAGGGCAGCTCACTAAAGAAGAGCCCAAAGACTCTTCTGGCCTGGCAATTCCAGGAAAACTGCCACTGGTGGATGGAGGCCACAGAGTAGTCAAGTGGCAAAAGGAATCTGGGTAGAGCACAGATAACATCCAACCTATCACCCAGGTGAAAAATGGAGCTTCCAGTCTGAGCAGGGGGATAAACCAAGTTCACAGAAAACTGTAATTAGATGCCTAATGTAATCGTTGCTGTAATTGAAGTTTCAGATAGGGTCTTGGCAGAATTTTCAACCAGATTTTTACAAGAGAGGGTATCATCCAAAATGATATTGAATATGGGTCAAAATTTTAACAAGCAGAGATGAGGGAGGTGGTATGAACAAAGGCATGGAGATAGGGAATATGGGGACAGATTTAAGGAGCAAGTAATTCCATTGTCTTAGAGCGTATAGTAGGAATAAAGGGGGGGAAAGCCAAGTGTAGAACGGGTTGGGGATAGATCACAAAGAAGCTTGAATGTGGGGATAATAAATTTGTACTTAGAAGGAAGTGAAGAGCCATTAAAGGTTTTCAAACAAGTAAGCCATCATAACTCTGCTTTAGGAAATTAATTTGACTTTACTGAATGTCATGGATTGGAGCAAGAAAGGAAGGGTAGAGGGAGAGAAATTAGAAGCTTGTTACAAAAGCAACATGAGTGATCGTAAGGATTCAGAGTAGAGTAGTGAGAATGGAATAGGGCAGATGCAGATATCTCCAAGTCAGAGAGCGTCCAGATTTAGCAATTGATTGGATAAAATGAGGAACAAAGGCTTCCAACCTTTGGGAAAGGTGATAATTTGTGAGAGAATGTATGAATTTAACTTGGGGCCTGTTGAGTTTGAGACGCTGTTGGGTTATGTAGGGAGTGATGTTCTTCAGGAAGCTGTGAACATAGGAAAAGAACTTGAGGAAATCACTGAATTAAGAGATACAGGTTTGGCAGATGAAAGCACAGACATTGATGAACTCAGGGTTCAAAAGTAGGATAAAATTAATGACCGGTGGCAGTCTTGGAAAGCATTTAGGAACAAGAGGATAAAGAAAATCAGTGGAGAGTACAGAGAAGGAGCAGTCCAAAGTAGAACAAAGAGACTTCAGTGTCATAAAATTCAGGAGAAGAGAGAGGCTCAAAGAGAAGAACATGGAAAGATTGGAGAGATATGGAGAGGAATAGGGAGGAGACAGTAGTGGGGTTAACATTTAACAGTTCATCTATGACATTAGTGAGTGGTCTCAGTGGGGCAGCAAAAAAAGAATCCACATGTCAAAGGGATAAGCAATGAGCAGGTTATGAGAGTTATTTCAAGAAGTTTGATTGCTGTGAGTTTGGTAGCTTGTGGGAGGTAGGGTATAATTCATTTTCATATAAGATAAACCTAAAAATGTAAGCAAGGGGAAAGGACAATAAAATAGGAACAATTAAAATATAGATCGATGGAGTCAGATCCAAAGTATCACCAGAAGAAACTGAGGTCAAGAGAATATACGTATTCAGATAAATAACTCATTACAACTCCCTGTGGTTGACGTGGTTATCATCTCACTCCCTACCCCACCCCACGCAATCTCATTCCTTTTAAACTTTGAATCTTTCAAATTGTTACTCAAATCATGTCTCTAGTAAAGTGTCTAATTTCAGATGAAGCTTGCCATTTGAGAGAGTAATTTGCAAAAGATGACTATATCAGGGTGAGGAAGAGCGGATGCATGACTAGCAGTGAAAGCTCACAAATCCACCCACCACACTCATCATTATGGAGGAGAGCAATTACCCTAGAACAAAATGCAATTTCCACATCTCATTTTTGGTTTCTGTGTTAACTAAAGGTTACACCAGCATGCAGATAAAATAGCCTTCAATTGAACTTCATGTACCCAGTGACTGAAGATAAGGATCTGGGGACAAGTCAAAGGATCTAAATAGAACCAAAACTGAAAGAATCTCAAAACCAGTCACTATATGACTTTCATCTTCAAGACATCTTTGTTTCTGTTTGCATTTCTTTTCTCAGACCCTAGGAGAAGGGATATGGGGTTCTAAAGTCATCCTGAGAATGAAGAAAGTAAAACTATCTCTCTGACGTTATTACAGTTTTTCCAGTATCATCCTGAATTACAAAATTAAATTAAGCTTCTGAGATGAAGCAAGGCACTGCCTTGTGCAGATAGGGTCAGCAGCAGCTGTGTTCCTCTTTTAAGGGCTTAGCAGTAGTGGTGGTGTTAGTGACCTCTGAAAACCATGCAGAGCCATGCTGCACTCTGTAGTCACTTTCCTGCTGCTAAATTTGTATGTGCTATGGTTAAAAACTTGGAATTAATTTAGCCATATTGTATGTCTATGAGATAGTTTCTTTTCACCAATCTGAAGCCCATAGGAAAAAAACCTCAGAATGAAATAATGCAACAAGAAAAAAATTCACATACATAAATCAAGAAAACATTGCTGAAATTATAAAACCTTTGAATATACATATGGGAATGGCCTGACATATCCTAGGAAATTTTGATACTGAATGAGCATGCTAGTTATTAATCTCTCATCTCCAAACATACCCTTCTTTTATATTCTACTTGGTGATTCTGGGACAAACTACATTTTTCACTTGCAAGCTGTTTTCTTGTGCAGTTCAGTTCAGTTCAGCCACTCATTTGTGTCAGACCCTTTGCAACCACATGGGCTGCAGCACACCAGGCTTCCCTGTCCATCACCAACTCCTGGAGCTTTCCTGATTTCTTGTTAGGCTCTACCAATATTGGAAGGCAGAGAGAGGGAACATCGTTCTTTCTCTTTGTATGATACTCCCCATAAGCACAGAACCAGCAAAGGTGCTTTACCAGCTCCTGTCTCCAGCTTCTTTTGGTATTTCCATGACGGACTGGTCCTGCCCTTTTGAGATAGCAGCAGCAGCCAGAAATGCACACTCTTCAGAGGTCTGAGGTTCAATTCTGCAGGGTCTCTTCAAGCTCTGGAGGTAGCAACACCAGCCAGGTAGCACCCCATCCTTGGGAACTGAAGTCCCTTTCTCTAAACTTCCAGGTTCTGATCACCTCTTCCCTATATTTTTTCCAGTCTTAGAAGTGATAGTTGTTTGCCACAGGTATTACTCTGGGGTCCCTCAGTGTTCTCCTTTTGTTCTTTCAGCCCTCTGACAGCCATGTGAAGTTTCCTATATTAAATCTCCTCTGTTGAAATACCTAGCAGGATGTCTGTTTTAATGATAGGACCCTGGCTGATAGAAGGAGCAATAACGAAACATATTCTAGTAAAGTTCCCAGACTTCAGAAAAAAAGTGTCCTGTGGGCAGTAAAACATAAAAACAAGTCAACCTACAAGGAAAAAAACAAGGTTGACTTCTGACTTCTGCACAATAATATTCAACCCTGCTGCTGCTGCTGCTGCTAAGTCTCTTCAGTCGTGTCCGACTCTGTGCCACCCCATAGACGGCAGCCCACCAGGCTCCCCCATCCCTGGGATTCTCCAGACAAGAACACTGGAGTGGGTTGCCATTTCCTTCTCCAATGCATGAAAGGGAAAAGTGAAAGTGAACTCGCTCAGTCGTGTCCGACTCTTCGCAACCCCATGGACTGCAGCCTACCAGGCTCCTCCGTCCATGGGATTTTCCAGGCAAGAGTACTGGAATGGGGTGCCATTGCCTTCTCCATGTTCAACCCTCAGTTCAGTTCAGTTCAGTCTCTCAGTCGTGTCCGACTCTCCGCGACCCCATGAATCACAGCACGCCAGGCCTCCCTGTCCATCACAAACTGCCGGAGTTCACTCAAACTCATGTCCATCGAGTCGGTGATGCCATCCAGCCATCTCATTCTCCGTCGTCCCCTTCTCCTCCCGCCCCCAACCCTTCCCAGCATCAGAGTCTTTTCCAGTGAGTCAACTCATCGCATGAGGTGGCCAAAGTATTGCAGTTTCAGCTTTAGCATCAGTCCTTCCAATGAACACCTAGGATTGATCTCCCTTAGAATGGACTGGTTGGATCTCCTTGCAGTCCAAGGGACTCTCAAGAGTCTTCTCCAACACCACAGTTCAAAAGCATCAATTCTTCGGCGATCAGCTTTCTTCACAGTCCAACTCTCACATCCATACATGACCACGGGAAAACCATAGCCTTGACTAGACGGACCTTGGTTGGCAAAGTAATGTCTCTGCTTTTTAATATGCTATCTAGGTTGGTCATAACTTTCCTTCCAAGGAGTAAGCGTCTTTTAATTTCATGGCTGCAATCAGCATCTGCAGTGATTTTGGAGCCCAAAAAAATAAAGTCTGACACTGTTTCCACCATTTTTCCATCTATTTCCCATGAAGTGATGGGACCAGATGCCATGATCTTTGTTTTCTGAATGTTGAGCTTCAAGCCAAACTTTTTACTCTCCTCTTTCACTTTCATCAAGAGGCTTTTGAGTTCCTCTTCACTTTCTGCCATAAGGGTAGTGTCATCTGCATATCTGAGGTTATTGATATTTCTCCCAGCAATCTTGATTCCAGCTGGTGCTTCCTCCAGCCCAGCGTTCCTCATGATGTACTCTGCATATAAGTTAAATAAGCAAGGTGACAATATTCAGCCTTGACGTACTCCTTTTCCTATTTGGAACCAGTCTGTTGTTCCATGTACAGTTCTGACTGTTGCTTCCTGACCTGCATACAGGTTTCTCAAGAGGCAGGTCAGGTGGTCTGGGATTCCCATCTCTTTCAGAATTTTCCACAGTTTATTGTGATCCACACAGTCAAAGGCTTTGGCATAGTCAATGAAGCAGAAATAAATGCTCTTCTGGAACTCTCTTGCTTTCTCCATGATCCAGCGGATGTTGGCAATTTGATCTCTGGTGCCTCTGCCTTTTCTAAAACATGCTTGAACATCTGGGAGTTCACGGTTCACATATTGCTGAAGCCTGGCTTGGTAGAAGATAGCAAATACACCAATGCTTATAAATTTCTAAGGGGAAAAAAAAGAGTCCTAAAACATTATAACTATCTAAAATGTTGTTCAAGTATAGAGCCAACAGAAAAATATTTTCAGACACACAATTCAGGAAATATATTACTTTGAAATATTCTTGATGAAAGTAAAATAAAACATTTTCTCAAAAGATGGAAACATTTGGCAACAGGCAATAGGCATTAGGCAATAGCCATTGGCAATAGGAACTGGCAATGGGCAATAGGAACTGGGAATAGGCATTAACTTCTCTTAAATATATGCCTAACATTCAAGTAAGATGATGGACTGCAAATGTTATAATATATGACAATAAGCCAAAAAATTATTAACAAAACTTAAGAAGTAGAGAAGATATTTTTCTAAAATTCAGGAAACCTGCTAAACTTTTAACTCTCATAAATTACAAATTTTGTCAGATTTTCTACAAAATCACATTGTCTGCTCTAATGACAGACTTTCCTTTTTTGATTATCATACATTAATTTTTTTCTTATTTTATTGTACTAGCTAGGATGTCTAGTACAATTGAATAGAAGTGGTGATAGAAGGACCCTTTGTCTCCCCTGTCCCTTCACCTTTCGGATCTTAATGGAAATCCTTTTGTTTTATCACCATTAAGTGCAATAATTCCTATCAGTAGTGATAGATGTCTTTTATCAGGTAAGAGAAGATCCCTTTATTTCTAATTTGTTCACTGTTATGATCATGAGTATATATTGACTTTGTTATCAGATTGACTTTATGTATCCATATGATTTTTCGCCTTTAAATTGTCAATGTGGTAAACTACATTGATCAATTTTCTAACATTAAATTAATCCTGTGTTTACAGGGTCAACTAAACATGACAGTCTTTTCAAATATTGCTAAATTCAGTTTGTTGGTATATGATTGTGGTTCCTATATCTATATTCTTCATTAAGAACAGACTGTAACTTTCCTTTCTTATATTATTTTTGATTTGTGTTTGAAGTCAAGGTTGTGCTAGCCTCATCAATGAGTTGAGGAGTATTCCCTCCTTCTCTGATTATCTTACGGTCTACCATATAATAAGCTTTTATAAGTGTTCCCTATGTGCTTGAAAAAAAAATGTGCTTTCTCCAGTTTGGCCATGTAGTGTTCGATAAATGTCCACTGGACCAAGCTCACTGATTATCATATTCAAATCTTCCATATCTTTACTGATTTTTCTGCTTAATTTATTAATTCCTGAGAAAGATGTGTTAACATTTCTTCACTGATGTATTGGATTTCTTTATTTCGCGTTGTTTCATATTTTTACATATATTATTGCTGTTCAGTTGGTAAGTCATATCCAATTCTTTGCGACTCCATGGACTATAGCACACCAGGCTACTCTGTCCTCCACCGTCTCCAAGAGTTTGCTTAAATTCATGTCCATTGAGTCACTGATGCTATCTAACCATCTCATCCTCTGTCATCCCCTTCTCCTCCTGCCTTCAATCTTTCCCAGCATCAAGGTCTTTTCCAATGAGTTGGCTCTTCCTGTGAGGCGGCCAAAGTATTGGAGCTTCAGCAACAGACCTTCTCTTGAATATTCAGGGTTGATTTCTTTAGGACTGACTGGTTTGATCTCTTTACAGTCCAAGGGACTGTAAAGTCTTTTCCAGCACCACTGCTCAAAAGCATTGATTCTTCAGCACTCAGCTTTCTTTATGGTTGAACTTTCACATCTGTACATGACTACTGGAAAAAATCATAGCTTTCACTATATGGACCTTTGTTGGCAAAGTGATGTTTCTGCTTTTTTAAAATTTATTTATTTTTAATTGAAGGGTAATTGCTTTACAATATTGCTTGGGTTTCTGCCCTATATCAACATGTCTCTCTGTCTAGGTTTGTCATAGCTTTCTTTCCAAGGAGAAAGCATCTTTTAATTTCATGGCTGCAGTCAGTGTCCTTGGTGATTTTGGAACTGGGACATATAAATTTAGAAGTTTTATATTATCTTGACAATACCCTCCTCCTGAACAATATAAGAACCCTAATATTATCTGTGATTGCCACTCTCTATACTTACATGTTTGTCCAATATCTTAGTTATATCTTATTTTTCATTTAAGGTATTAGATTTTATATTCACGTGCTTTATTGTTTTATATACTCAATTTGGATTTTATCCTTTATCTTTCCTTCTTGCATTTCAGATCTTACATCTGAGATTATTTTCTCCTGCTTGAATGATAATCCTTTAGAATTTACTTTACTAACACTTTGGCCATGTCATGCGAAGAGTTGACTCACTGGAAAAGACTCTGATGCTGGGAAGGATTGGGGGCAGGAGGAGAAGGGGACGACAGAGAATGAGATGGCTGGATGGCATCACCGACTCAATGGACATGAGTTTGAGTGAACTCCGGGAGTTGGTGATGGACAGGGAGGCCTGGCATGCTATGATTCATGGGGTTGCAAAGAGTCTGTCACGACTGAGCGACTGAACTGAACTGAACTGAAAGGATCTGTTGATAAGGAGGATCTTTTAATTTTCATTTCCCTGAAAAAGTTTTTTATCTCATTTGCATTCTTGAAATGTAGTTTCTGAGGATACAGAATTCTAAGCCAACAGTCGTTGAATCTCAGAATATTAAGGATACTATTCCACGGCCTTCTGGCTTAAATTGTGGCTCTTGATTAAATAACCATTCCTTATAAGTGACTGTTAGTCTTTTCTCTCTGGCTAATTTTGATATTTTTTCTCTTTGTTAATTCAGAATTTCACTGGGATCTATGACGGTGTGGATTTCTTTTTAGTTATCCTGTTTGGGATTCATTAAAACTTCATAACGAGATTTGGTGCATGTCAACTATTCTGGAAAATTCTCATTCATGATCTCTTGAAATAGTTTCTTTCCTCCAGGTCATTTAATCTTTCATAGTTTTTATATCCGGTCTCTGGGCTACATTCTAGGGAGTTCCTTTCATTCTCCTACCTGTTGCTGCTACAACATATTCTTCTGATGGCTAAGCCTGTTTCTTCTCACCATGCAGTAGTGCAGTAGCATTGGGACTCCCAGTTGCATCTTCTCTCTCTTCATGTGGGATTCATCTTCTGTCCCTCTTAGGAAATGTGAATTTAATTGGGGTTTGTTTCTGGAACCCTGTCTGTTTAGTAGTCCCTCACTCTGTCATCTCTTTTCAATTTTTGTTTCTCTCCTCCAATAGTAAAGGAACAGTCCAGGAAGCCTCTGGCTAAGAAGACATCCAATGAGAAAGTGAAAGTGCAATCTCCTTTACTAGTAGGCATCCGTGACTTTATGAGTAATTCTCTTGAAACCTCCATCTTGGCTTTGAAAAAGGGGAGCATCCTCCTTCAACCCAGTCAGAGGAAGGATGTTTGATAATGGTGACAGGTTAAAACTGCTCATTTTACAAGGGTCATGGGCTTTCTATTAGTTCTTCCTTTAAAACTAGGATGGAGTAGGGTGGGTGCTAAGGACTTCTCTATAGCTGAGACAGTAAAGACTCTGCCTGCAATGCAGGAGATCCATGTTCGATCCCTGGGTCCAGAAGATCCTCTGGAAAATGGAATGGCAAGGCACTCCAGAATTCTTGCCTGGAGAATCCCATGGACAGAGTAGCCTAGCGGGCTACAGTCCATGGGGTTGCAAAGAGTTGGACATGACTAAGTGACTAACACTACTACTAGGGTGGGTGGTGGTACTGTCTTTTTTTTTCTCTCTCCATTTCTGGGGAGTGGCTAGCCCCAACTCTAAATGGCTTGATGAACTTAGAGTAATTAGTCTTTTGTTATCAGTGTTGGACCTTAACTGTAACTCCAGGACAACAGGAAAACCCACTCAACATCTGGTTACATATCAAAGCATTATATTTGAGAAACGTTGATTAATCATTAGGTTACTCAACTGTTACTGTCAGTTGTATTCCCAACTGAACTTCTTAATTGACTGTGTTTAACTCAGATCTAACTAAATGAATATATGTTTAAAAGAATTGTAATATCTTTCTGCATTCTTAGTTCTGGTATAGTAATTTACCTTGTAATTTCTAAAATTACTTCTATTCTAAAGAATTGTTTGTCAAACATTTTAGAATACATGAAGCTTACACCTTTCAATAAACCCTAACCTCATCTTGGGTATTCCCCCAAAATAATAGCAAACAAACCAAAACATCAACTTCTGATTAGCTTTCCATACTAGAGTATGTACAAGCACACTCTATTGATTGTCTGGGATGAAGTCACAGACTGGCATCATCCATTAACAACTCTAATTAGGGGAGCCATCAATTAAAGTAAAGCAGGCCTTGGGCTGAGAATAAACATGACAGAAAACAGTCATGATCTGCTAATTGTCTATTCAGGAATGGACATTAGTGAGCTGAAGGACATTATGACTCTCATAAAAACAGTGAAATTTTAAAATAAAAGGACATATGCTTATTATAAAACAAGTTACATAAAACAGAAAAGATAACAATCTCCACAAATCCTTTGCTTTAGAGATAAATGCTATTAATATTTTGGTAAACAACCTTCAAGACATATAGATATTATCCTTTTGAAAGAATCACATTGTCACTGTTTTGGGTATCTGTAACACATATTTTCATTTCCGATGCTTATCAATATTCTCCATAACCTCTTGACATTCATTTTATAGAATTAAAATGATTAGCCAGTGTCCATTTATAGGCAGTTGCCTGAACAGTGGTAACAGGGGCAATAGCTAGAAACCTGGAATATGAAGAAGCTATGGAAAATATTGAGAAGCATTAAAAAATTCAAGAGATGCCCATAATTTTACAGGAATTCCCTAACTTTGATAAGGAGGACTATATTTAAAGGCATGATATTAACAATTTAGCTTTCCCCTGTGGCTCCCATGCTTGTATTAAATCAATGGTAATTTTTATTTGTTTGTTTTCTTCTGTGTGGATCTTCTTCATAATTGTCTTTCTGGTGTCTCCTTTAATTGCCTAAGCAGGACTGCCACCTAGCTTCAGTTGCTAAGCTTTCAGAATGTCAGAGCTGCCATCAAATAATGAGTGGCCAACTTGAAGGTCCCATCAAATGCCTTTATCACTCAACACTTCAAGTGCCTTTATCCCAGGACAAAGGAGCTCTTCATTTGGACTATTATAGTTCAAGCTTTGTTATATTATCACTACAGGCATTGAAGTTTTCAGAGGAAAAAGTAGAATGATTTATCCTTGTGTGAACAGAGGATAACAAGAATGAGCAGGACCTTTGGCCACCCAGAGGATGGAGCAAAAGGGAAAATGCCATGGTCCTTGGTTAAGGGTGGCGGCAGGAACATCCTTCTTCCCCAAGGAGATATTGTTATGTATGTTACTCAGAATATCAGGTGCCTTATAATAGAAATAATTACTTGATTACTGTCAGAATCAGTGGTTCTCAACCCTGCCTGCACATTAGAAGTACCCTGAGGCTTTGACACAGAATCGATGACAAAACCCACCTCCAGGGACTCTGATTTAATTGTTCCAAAATGTTTCTCAGGAACCAGTGTTTTTCAGCTTTTCAGTGATTCTAATGATCCCACAGAGTTGCAAATCATTGGTTGAAATTATTAGAAGAGAGTGGAAATCTCATTATACCTACAGTTTACATTGTGAAAGATGTCAGTTTGAGCATCTCTGGGAGAAGGAGAAATAGAAAAAAAGGGAGAGAATTTTCTCATTTTGGTTATTTGTGCTTTACTACTGTTTCCTTATAGCTAGGATAGCCATATAATTTATCATTGAAATCAGGACATTTGTGAAAGTGAAATAAGGGAGCTATTAACAATTATGCCAGGACAACAGTTGTTAACTGTAACTGTCTAGGCAAATTGGGACCAATTGCCACTCCGCTTTTAGCTGGGGCCGCCTCTCCTCTTGGTCTCAGTAATAGCCCAAAGTTAAGCTATGCTGTTGTTGATGTTTTAATATTTGCCCATTAGAAGACTTGTAAGTCACTTTTTCAAAATGTGCTCTTATCCTGTGAAATTTTGGCAGTTGGTTTTGGAAAGTCATTTTGGGAGTGTTTAAAACAATCTACTTTCCCAAGGTTCTTATATCACTTCTGCATCACCACTTTCTTGCAAGACAGACAGGAAAGGAAACCCACATACATGGCATTTTTTTCCCCCACTGTGGATACTTTTTAGGACCTCTGTCAAAGTTTAATGGGAGAGTAGTTAGAAATGACTTATTCAAATTAAGTTTTCTGTTGGTGTGTGGATTTTGCACACATATACTGGGTCCATTGCCCATTAACAAGGATGATTAAATGTTAACTGAACTTAACACATTTGTGAATGCATAGTCTTAATTAATTGCCTTTGTTGATTAAATTTGATCTTCTGGCCAGATGAAATATCTTTGAAAGCTCTATAAAGAATTAAAAGTGTCATATAAGTGGAAGGCATCATTATATCACTGAAAGTTTGCATTTTACAATAGAAAGAGTCCTTGTTTCCTTGGGATGGTTTGATTCCATAAGTTTTCGATTTTTTTTTAACTTCAGAACAGTCTTAGCAAATGGAATCTTAGATGGAAATTCAGTAGATAAAACAATCTAAAGACCAACTGCTTGGGTTGAAGTGAGACAAGATGATTGGGGTGGGGGTGAGGGAAAGGAGGCTGTGTTTGCCTGTTTAGTCCATACCCCTCACCTGTACCCTTTCAGAATAAGAGAGCAAGAAAAGAGTAGAGGAATAACTTTGGGCTTAGGAAATCTATATTGTGTTCTCAATTTCAGTCCAAGATTTCTGCTATAGCTCAAAATATTAGTGTCCTTCCAGAAGTCTCCTTTTCCTTTGAGGGATGCTAATTGGTTCTGCCATCTGCCTGCCACTCAGGGATGATATGTGAGCCAAAGGTGATGACGATGACATGCTTTGATTTTTGCCACTGACAATTTACACTCATCAGTGGCCACAAGACTGGAAAAGGTCAGTTTTCATTCCAATCCCAAAGAAAGCCAATGCCAAAGAATGCTCAAACTACTACACAGTTCCACTCATCTCACACGCTAGTAAAGTCATGCTCAAAATTCTCCAAGCCAGGCTTCAGCAATTTGTGAACTGTGAACTTCCAGATGTTCAAGCAGGTTTTAGAAAAGGCAGAGACACCAGAGATCAAATTGCCAACATCCGCTGGATCATGGAGAAAGCAAGAGAGTTCCAGAAAAACATCTATTTCGGCTTCATCAACAATGCCAAAGTTTTTGACTGTGTGGATCACAGTAAACTGTGGAACATTCTGAAAGAGATGGCAATACCAGACCACCTGACTTGCCTCTTGAGAAACCTGTATGCAGGTCAGGAAGCAACAGTTAGAACTGGACATGGAACAACAGACTGGTTACAAATAGGAAAAGGAGTATGTCAAGGCTGTATACTGTCACCCTGCTTATTTAACTTATATGCAGAGTACATCATGAGGAACGCTGGGCTGGAAGAAGCACAGCTGGAATCAAGATTGCCGGGAGAAATATTGATAACCTCAGATATGCAGATGACACCACCCTTATGGCAGAAAGTGAAGAGGAACTCAAAAGCCTCTTGATGAAAGCGAAAGAGGAGAGTGAAAAAGTTGGCTTAAAGCTCCACATTTAGAAGACTAAGATCATGGCATCCAATCCCATCACTTCATGGGAACTAGATGGGGAAACAGTGGAAACAGTGTCAGACTTTATTTTTCTGGGCTCCAAAATCACTGCAGATGGTGACTGCGGCCATGAAATTAAAAGACGCTTACTTCTTGGAAGGAAAGTTATGACCAACCTAGATAGCATATTAAAAAGCAGAGACATTACTTTGCCAACCAAGGTCCGTCTAGTCAAGGCTATGGTGTTTCCCGTGGTCATGTATGGGTGTGAGAGTTGGACTGTGAAGAAAGCTGATCGCTGAAGAATTGATGCTTTTGAACTGTGGTGTTGGAGAAGACTCTTGAGAGTCCCTTGGACTACAAGGAGATCCAACCAGTCCATTCTAAAGGAGATCAGTCCTGGGTGTTCATTGGAAGGACTGATGCTAAAGCTGAAACTGCAATACTTTGGCCACCTCATGGGATGAGTTGACTCACTGGAAAAGACTCTGATGCTGGGAGGGATTGGAGGCAGGAGGAGAAGGGGACGACAGAGAACGAGATGGCTGGATGGCATCACCGACTCGATGGACATGAGTCTGAGTGAACTCCAGGAGTTTGTGATGGACAGGGAGGCCTGGCATGCTGTGATTCATGGGGTCGCAAAGAGTCAGACACGACTGAGCGACTGAACTGAACTGAAAGTATTTTAGGTTTGTGTAATAAAATGAGTACTAATTATTTGCAAAGCAACAGGCCCAGAGAGAGAATAGGAGGCAGAAATCCAGTTGTTGAGGTAAAGAATATTTTCGCAACAATCCCACTCTCTATATCTTCTGTTATTCATAAAGCCAAGGTGACTTACAGTTCTGTTTGTTTCCAGTTTCCTTCTTTTACAGCCATTTGTCCATCAGTTGGTATCTTGCTGTTGTTTTTTAGTGGCTAAGTCGTGTCCAACTCTTTGAGACCCCAAGGACTGCTGCCAGGCTCCTCTGTCTGTGGAATTTCCCAGGCAAGAATACTGGAGTGAGTTGCCATTCCCTTCTCCAGGGGATCTTCCCAAGTCAAGGATCGAACCCAAGTCTCCTGTATTGCAGGTGGTTTCTTTACCACTGAGCCACCAGGGAAGCCCATCAGTTGGTATATGGATAGAGAAATTGTGGTATATCCACACAAGGGAACATTATTCAGTAATAAAAAATGGATTTTTGACACAAAAACATGACTGAATCTCAACATCATGCTCAACACAATAGATCATATACTCTGTGACTTTTAGAAAAGAAAATCTAATCTACAGCAACAAGAAGCAGATCAGTGGTTGCCTGGGGCTGGAGATAGGGAGGATTGACTAGGATGGGGTTCAAGGGAACTTTCAAGGTTTGGGAAATGTTTTGCATCTTGATTGTGGTTATGGTTATACAAGTCTATAAATTTATCCAAGCTCATCAAAATATACACTTAAATTGATTTTAGTGTAGGTAAACAACATGTCAATTTAGTTTATTTAAAGAGTTTCATTTTCTTAGGATAAACAGTTTGTTCTTGGCACTGATGCTGGAACTAGATGAAATATTACATTGAACTAGTCCTGTGCAAGATATAGATCAGTTGACCTACGTTTATCTCTTGGACATTATATCTAATTCTAGAAGCTTGTACTCTAGATGGAAATATTATTGTATCTACTTTTATTTTTTTGTCTTTGTTCTACTTTATCCTCTGATTTAATTTTTGCACCCCATTTTTAATGCTTGCTATTATTTTTTCTTGATATTGAGATGTACTCATGCAAGTTATATGAAATCCTTTCTAGTACAAGGTAGAATATAAAATTTTTTAATAAACAAAATAAGCATATTTGGGTTTCTTTTATTGTAGACAAAAATGATGTATGTTTTCACCTCACTATACTTATATGTTTATACACACATGCACATGCACACAAAATTGCTAACCATTAAGAGATTTATGGAAAAGGCAGTGGCACCCCACTCCAGTACTCTTGCCTGGAAAATCCCACAGACGGAGGAGTCCATGGGGTTGCCAAGAGTCAGACATGACTGAGCGACTTCAGTTTCACTTTCACTTTTAAGAGATTTATAAATCCAATAAACTTGGTGGATTTGAGAGAAGAGTCCTTAGTTATGTTAGGACTATTAAGTGAAATATTTGTTGTTTCTATGAAACTTTTCCTTAAGTAGATAGAACCTTGACCAAATATGACTAACAGTGGACACCTTGTAGTTGAGAAAGCTGGCAAGAAATATTTTGAGAGATTCATTGGAAAAGTATGGTGTGTATTTAGATAGTTTATCATGTTAATGGTGGCAATGAAGACTAATAGAAATAAGCCTTTCTATGGTATTTCAGAATACTCAAAATCAGCTTTTCTTTCCTAAAATCAAAGCTGTCTCATGGAACTGATGAAGTGTGCTGTTCAAAGGAGATTTGCCATTGGGAAATATGCTCAAACAAAAGTAAATATATGAAGTTTTAGATAAGGAATTGATGAAATAAATCTACAAAGAACCTTTATCAAGCACTTTCATATCTTATATATGGGATATATAAGATTTATAAATAAATATGTTCCTGTAAAATAAGAGAAAATCAGGCTAAAACAAGACACAGCTCCTATTGTACACACAGATGGTACCTGTATATAATTGTGATAGAAATGGGCAGTGCAGATATGTTAATGACTTTTAAATTATCTAAAATTATCAAGTTCAAAATTTATTCAAAATCCAAAAAACTAAATAACGGGTGAAGAGTACAGTATAAAAAGTAGAGCAATAACCATTGTCTGTAATTTTTATATCAGTTAAAATTTGCTTTATTATAAGTTGAATACCTTTCCTTTAAACTGTTTTTCCTAAACACGAGCTATTGGTGAGTAAATTAATCTCTTTCTCTTCATTGTGAATATTCATAAAGGAATAATATTATCACACAAGTACTTTTCCTTCCTTAAGTTAAAAGCAGAGATGAACTAAAATTAAGTTTCAGAGATTTGCAGTAAAACTATGGCATCAATATTATACTTGCCCTTGGGTATACATGGGTACCAGCAACATCAGCATCACCTGAAAACTAGAAATGTAGACTCACAGGCCCCACCCCAGACCTCCTGGATCAGAATCAGCATGTTAACAAAATGTCAGAGAATTTGGATGCACTTTGGCTTGAAAAGCCCTGTCCTATGCCATCAGTGTTGCACAGAATTATTCAAGATATTGCTGTGGTGGCCAAGTGTTCCAATTTTCCCTGGACTGAAGAATTATCCTGGATTTAGGACTTTTGATGTTAAAGTCAAGCAAGTCCCAAGCAAATCAACATGAACTGGTCACTCTAAAATTCACCAAACTTCAAGAGACCCGGGTTCGATCCCTGGGTCGGGAAGATCCCCTGGAGAAGGAAATGGTAACCCACTCCAGTATTCTTGCCTGGAGAATCCCATGGACAGAGAAGCCTGGTAGGCTACAGTCCACAGGGTCGCAAAGAGTCGGACACGACTGAGTGACTTCACTTCACCTTCACTTCTTCAACTTTAGAATTGAAGAGAAAAAAAATATGGAGGTGAGAAAATTATACTCTGAGTTGTTTTTTAGTTGCTAGGTTGTGTCTGACTCTTTTGCAACCCTCTGGACTATAGCCCACCAAACTCCTCTGTCCACGGAATTTTCCAGGCAAGAATACTGGAGTGGGTTGCCATTCCCTTCTCCGGGGATCTTCCCAACCTCGGGATCGCACCCGAATCTCCTGCATTGGCAAACAAATTCAGATGTCTACTAATGTTAGCTCTTCTTTTATTGCCTGTTTCCACTCAATAATTTTAAGCATTAAGAAAATAAATGTGGAACAGCTCTCTGTTCTCTGAGATGCTGAGATCTTACAGCCTTTAGGTCCTCAAGACATGGAGTCCAGAGTGAAAGGCCTAAAAGTTAAATTTTTTTTGCTTTGTATGTACTGCTTGGCCACAGGGTTAATACACATATCCTGGTGGCTAAGACGGTAAAGAATATGCCTGCAATGCAGAAGACCTGGGTCCAGTCCTTGGATTGGGAAGGTCCCCTGGAGGAAGGCATGGCAACCCACTCCAGTATTCTTGTCTGGAGAATCCCAAGGACAGAGGAGCCTGGTGGGCTACAGTCCTTGGGGTCACAAAGAGTCGGATGCAGCTGAACGACTAAGCACAGCACAGCACAGTCTCAAGCAAGGCCTTTTGTTCTATTCTTTTCCTAGTTTCTCATCCAGGATTGTTGAACTGCACCTCTGACCTGAATGTGATTATGTTATAGTTGCAAAACCTCTAAGGAAAGCCACCTGGGATAGAGCTGTTTGCTCTCATTAGCTGAGAAAACAACACTCTGTTTATTCCTCATGCTAGTGTCAGGGGGATCCTTCTTTCATTCCAACACAGGTCTAGGTGTTGATTTCACACAGAGGGATTTGCTTAGGCATCTGTGGAAGTTCTGAGTCAGCCTCAGAGGAGCCATCTGACTCAACACAGTGTGACTAGGGAAAACTGGGTACAGCAAATACACCATAATTTTCCTTTACCGTGTGTGATTAGAAAATATTTCTGAAGTCAAATCAAGTAAATAAAATGCCAGTGATGCACTCTCATTTATCATAGACACTGGTATTGATTTTGAAATCATGCCTGGTAAATGTCCCTATGGACAGTACTCATCCCCTCCCACGCATGTGAGATGGTTGTCGCTCAATGAAGCAGATGCTGCCAGTGCTCTTCCTATAATCCCCCCACCCAATCCCTTGACTATTTCCATGCTTCTTAGCTCTCTGTGGGTTTTCATTCACAACAGCCAGCACCTGCATCTCTTAGTTGGCTGACTAGCCGCAGGCAGCTAGAGCCTGATTTGCCTGGAGACATGGAAAGCTGCAAGTGCCTGGGAATCTGTATCCCCTGAGAGCAACCTGTAACCAGTGACTGACAGTGGAAAAAAATAAATATTCCAGCTCCCTTGCCCCCTAATGGGGACAGTTCTTAGATGTATTTTACACTGTTTCTGTAACTCCTCTTTGAGATTGACTCAAAGCACTGTCTTGGAACCTTGCTTGCTATCACACCCTGACTTGACCTTCTTTCTTGTCCCATTTCTCCATTTGCCTACTGCTTTTTCCTAGAAATACCTCCTATTAATTCACTTTCACATGAATCTTGATCTCAAAATCTGCCAGTGGCAACGTAACCTAAGACCTCATGTTACATAATTTGAGGAACATCTAAATCCCTCCTGTTTTATAAAGACAGAGGTTTATACAAATAGACATGCAAATGGCTGTTAAGTATGTAAAAATGCTCTATCTTGGTCATGATAAGAGAAATGAAAATTAAGACTACACTGAGACACTGCTTCTTACCTATCAGAGGGGCAAAAATTGTCAAGGTTTGACAGTATACTCCATTGGTGAGGATGTGGGGAATCAGACACCCTCATTACAGAGCTATTGAAATTCAATGACTAACTTAATAGTCTTATTCTTCATAATAATATTGTTATTTTTGAGACTATGGTATGTGAAGTAGGATAAATCAAGTTACTAATTATCTTAATATAATTAAGAATAAAATGTTTCACTGTAAGAGAAAAGGGGATACAAATATAAAGTTAAATAAGTTAAGAGACCTATAAACTTAAATTTGCCTTGGGGCTATCAGAATTAACACATGATTTCTTTTGCACTTTCTAAAAATATCCTTATTTCCTAATTCCGTTCACTAAAAAACTGTAGAATCAATGAAAACCCAGTAAGAATGAGGACTCTAACATCCCAATTATGGTCTCTAAGTAGCATTTGCTACAAAGAGGAATCAGAGCTCCATAGAGTAATGTTTAGCTCCAGGTCTCGAGTAGGGAATATGTACAAGTAATCTGAGACATTATGTTATTCAAGAAATTAAGGAAGTATCACAATCTGTTGGAGTCATGACAGAAAGGTCCGTGCTAGTGAAAAATGGGATGATATGAGTATCAAAAGGAAAAATGAAGCACACCAAATATATTCATATCTATGATTTTACAATATTTGGAAAAAAAGTGAGTTTCTTTGACAGTTACCAGGACATCAATTCATTATTCTAAAATTGACTAATAAAGAGAAATAATCCAATATGTGTGTCTTGTACAAGCTATATTTTGAGGTAACTACATAGTTGATGGACAGCATTTCTAGTAGAAATCATCAGCTGTCCAAATCATTAGACAAATGTCAATAGGAACCTTTATAATGGAAGGATGAGTCTGGCAACACCTGAACCCCATGTCATCAGTCAAGTCACAAAAGGAAACAATAGGACCTTATTGTCATATAAGCCAAATAAGATAATTTAGGACAATTTAATTAAAGGACTATTTGGCAAAGTGTGGACGTGGTTAAGGAAAACCAACATGAAATGATGAAGTATCCAAGGAGTCTCATGAGCAGGGGCCATTGACTCGAGGCCTGAAGAGGTAAAGAGAAAGAGCAGTTACCATAACCTTAAAAGAGAACCATAGCTTCAAGAGAAGGTCACCCAATGGTGTCTGTTAGGGAAATGTCACCACTGCCAACCTGTGACAACCAAGCAGGAAAGCAAGCAGGGAGATATATACCTCAACTTTACTCTCTTCCTGCCCTATAATATATGGGTATCTACCATGGGATAACCAGAAGCCAGAGGACAAAGAAATCTGTTATGGAGTCTGTAAAAGTCAGCTCCTGGAGCAGACAGCAGAACAGAGAAGAGTGGAGACAGAACTGGGAAGATAAATAGAGAATATCTAACACACACAGAGAATATCTGACACACAAGTGATAAATCCTTTCAGCACCAGCCCCTTTAGTTGTTATTTAGTCACTATGTCTGACTCTTTTGGGACCCTATGGTCTATAGCCCACCAGGCTTCTCTGTCCATGGGATTCTCCAGGCAAGAATACTGGAGTGGGTTGCCATTTCCTTCTCCTGGGGATCTTTCCAACCCAAGGATCAAACCCATATCTCCTACATTGGCGGGTGGATTCTTTACTGCTGAGCTACCAGGGAAGCCCAATTCTTTAATAGACCTGAGTGAAAGACCAGACTTCATAAGGATGCTCTCAGCATTCAGAATTTCTCAATTTCTCCCTAATGTTGAAAACCAATAAGAATCAGGCTGGTGTTGCAATAAATTTCAAGAGTCCACAGGATGGAGGCTGCAGTGACCCTAATTGTTTATCCCATTTGTCAGCTGGCAGACTAAAATATCCATAGTGAGATTCAAGATTTGGTTAGAATTCTGGGCTTCAGGGATTCTAGAGTAAAATAAAATCTACAACAAATCCAGTCTCTCTGGCCCCTTGCAATTCCTTTAAGTTGATTTTGCACATTAATTCACTTCAACAGGACATTGTCAAAACTCCAAATCTTCCTTCCTCTCTCGCTAATTCTTCCAGAGCTCCTATTCTTTCTATCCATGAAAAGACCTAACAATTTCTGTCACGTAGTAACTAGGGTGACCATAATATACAGTTGATCCTCATGGTTCACAGATAACATATTTGTGAATTTGCCTACTCAGTTAAATTTATTTGTAACACGAAAATCAATACTCATGGTGCTTTTGCTGTCATTCACAGACATAGGCAGAGTGATGAAAAACTTGAATTACTCCATGTGCATGTCCCCATCTGAGGCTGAACATGGCAATGCTCTGCTTTCTTGCTTCAGCAAGAAAAGGACTGTAAACAAAGGTCCTTTTCTGTGATCTATTTAGTGCCACATTTTCCCAACTTTTGTGCTTTTTGTTGGTGATTTTTCTGTTTAAAATGCCTCCCTTCAACATGTAACACTGCTGCTGCTGCTGCTGCTGCTAAGTCACTTCAGTCATGTCCGACTCTGTGCAACCCCATAGATGGCAGCCCACCAGGCTCCCCCGTCCCTGGGATTCTCCAGGCAATAACACTGGAGTGGGTTGCCATTTCCTTCTCAAATGCATGAAAGGGAAAAGTGAAAGTGAAGTCGTTCAGTCGTGTCCAACTCTTCGCAACCCCACAGATTGCAGCCTACCAGGCTCCTCCGTCCATGGGATTTTCCAGGCAACAGTACTGGAGTGGGTTGCCATTGCCTTCTTCGATGTAGCACTGGAGTGCTGTCTAGCATTCCTTAGCACAAGAAGGCTATGATGTGCTACATGGAGAAAACATCTGTATTGGATAAGCTTCATTCAGATATGAGTTATAATGCTTTGGCCCATTAATTTAATGTTAACGAACCAACAATATATATATGAAATCAAAACACAGATAAAACCAAGTTATGTGTTGAAAAATTGATGAAAATTTTATGAATAAAATTTTGCAGGAACCTAACCCTGTATTTTCCCTAACAGCACAGGTTCAGTATTTGGTAATTCAGAGTTTGCAGAGACTTTATATAACATACTTATTATGAATAGCAAGAATAGACTGTATTAAATAAAAGAAAATAGGAAGTGGAAGATGGAATGCCTATAGAGAACACATTTGCGGTTGCCAAGAGAGAGGGGGCTGGGGGAGGGATGGATTGGGAGTTTGGGATTAGCAGATGCAAACTAATACATATAGGATGGATAAACAACAAGGTCCTGCTGTATAGCACAGGGAACTGTATTCAGTCTCCCGGGATAAACCACAATGGAAACGAATATGAAAGAGAATATATATATATATATACACTTTGTTTTACAGTAGAAATTAATGCAACATTGTAAATCAACTGTACCCCAATAATAATAATAATAATAAAGATGGAATGCCTAGACAACAGGTGAAAATTGGGACTCATAACACTATAGTGTGTCACAGTCAGTCCCTACTAGCTTACAGAGCTGATGGTATGAATCTCTTCCCAACTCCACATTCATTGATGCCACATCAATGGACTGAATTCGGCCATTTTGTGATAGTATTTACACCATGGAAACTGGTAAATCCTATCAAAGAACCAGTTGTTAAGCATTTACCAGCACACCACTGACTATAACTCTCCCTTTCTGTAATTTTCCCCTCAAATTCCTTTTATTGAAGTACAGGAATCACAGTGAAGTTGTCACCAATTACCTGAGCTGACAGTAGCCCTGTCAGAATAATTCTTCAGTGTATGACCAGAAGTGTGTGGCAAAATCTTAGGCGTACTGCCTCTTCCTTCGTTCTACCTTCAGTTTCTTTCATAGCAAAATCTAACTGGAACTTCGATGTTCCAGGAATCTGGAAGGAATCTGCTGCTGCTGCTGCTGCTAAGTCACTTCAGTCGTGTCCGACTCTGTGTGACCCCATAGACGGAAGCCCACCAGGCTCCCCCGTCCCTGGGATTCTCCAGGCAAGAACACTGGAGTAGGTTGCCATTTCCTTCTCCAATGTGTGAAAGTGAAAGTGAATTCGCTCAGCCGTGTCCGACCCTTAGCGACCCCATGGACTACAGCCTACCAGGCTCCTCCATCCATGGGATTTTCTAGGCAATAGTACTGGAGTGGCTTGCCATTGCCTTCTCCAGAAGGAATCTAGGAAATATAATATCCAGGTTTTTGCCCTTGTGGTACAACAGAGAACTTAGAAGGTGGAGATGATACTGAATATCAGTAAACCCTTTATGGCATGGAAGGAAAACAACTCTGATATAGCAAATATCAATAAATTATTCAATAAATATTTCCTATATGCCATCTATGTGCCATTCACTGTACTAGCAGATTTTAAGCAGTAATTTTAAAACTGTGGGTAAAAACATATAATGGGTTACTTATTAATGTATTATGTTGTGTTCAATGTTATTTTTAATAAAATCAAACAAAGCAGAATAGAATAGAAATATCAGAATGCATCCCATGTGATATGACCAAATATTGTTTGTAAAACTGTCATCTCAGATAGATACATACATATCTATAAATACTTGCAAAGTGAAATACGTTGCTTACAGTCAAAGTTAAACAACATAGCTTTTAGAGAAAGGACTAGCAGACCTTTATTTAAAAGGTCAGATAGGAAATTTGTTACATTTTGAAAGCCAGGTGGTCTCAGCTACACCTACTCCACTCTGCCTCTGTAGGGTGAAAGTAGCATAGATAATAAGAAAATGAATGTTGTGTCCAGTAAAACTTTATCTACAAAAACAGGTGGATGGGTGTTAGTTGACTAGGATTCGACTCACAGGCTATCAGTTTTCCAACTCCTGATTTAGAGCAATGTTTCTCAAACTATCTGTGGTAAAGCACTAGTTTTTTGCTCTGGTTTATTCCTTCCTGGGACAAGTATATTCAGCTCCTAACATATGCAACTCATCCAAGTGAGTTCAACAACAGCCCATCTGACCTGACCGATGCCTTGCTCAACAGCATAAGTACAATGAACATGCACTTGAATAATACAGTAACGTTAATTATACTTTTAGAAAAATTATGAAAGCAAACTCTCAGTTTATGTACTTAGTCTTGTTGGAGACTGGCAACAAAGTTCACATATGAGGAACCAACCATATTTTGAGTAGCACTACTCAAGAGAATGCAAAAAAAAAAAAAAGATAGTGCTGTTGTATTCAAGAGGTACATGAATGAATGGAGACAGACCTCTTAACAAATAATAATAATACAAGGTAGAATACACTGTGTGCTCTAATACGAAAACTAGTTCATAGAACATGAACATATTTTTCCCGAACTTAAATGGCCAACTGCGCTTGAGAGATATAGATACAGATGTAGATATAGGCATAGAAATTCTATATCCAAAGAAATGACTTAATGTATCTCAACCATTATTAAGACCATTGTATTTTATAGTACTCTGTTTATATATGTGTATATACATACGTGTGTATACATATATGTTGTTGTTGTTCAGTCACTAAGTCATGTCCAACTCTTTGTAACCCCATGGACTGTAGCACACCAGGCATCCCTGTCCTTCACTATCTCCCAGAGTTTGATCGAATTCATGTCTATTGAGTTGGTGATGCTATCTAACCGTCTCATCCTCTGCCACCCTCTTCTCCTTTTGCCTTCAGTCTTTCCCAGAATCAGAGTATTTTCCAATGAGTTGGCTCTTTGCATTAGGTGGCCAAAGTATTGGAGCTTCAGCTTCAGCATCAGTCCTTCCAGTGAATATTCAGGGTTGATTTCCTTTAGGATTGACTGGTTTGATTTCCCTGTAGTCCAAGGGACTCTCAAGGGTCTTCTCCACCACTATAGTTCAAAAGCATCAATTCTTCAATGCTCAGCCATTTCTTTTTGGTCCAGCTCTCATTTCTGTACATGACTACTGGAAAAACCATAACTTTGATTATACTATTGGAGAAGGAACTGGCCAACCACTCCAGTATTCTTGCCTGGAGAATTCCATGGACAGAGGAGCCTGGCAGGCTACAGTCAGTGGGGTCACAAACAGTTGAACATGGCTGAGCAACACTTACTTTCTTACTTTACTATACATATACATATATATATATACATACACATATACATATATGTATACATATACATATATACTTATATATATATTTATACACACACACATTTTTCTTTTTTTGTTTTGAAAGTTACTATGTGAAATTTTTCCTGGTGGCTCAGACGGTAAAGTGTCTGCCTACAGTGCAAGAAACCCGGATTCAATCCCTGGGTCGGGAAGATCCCCTGGAGAAGGAAATGGCAATCCACTCTAGTACTCTTGCCTGGAAAATCCCATGGATGGAGGAGCCTGGTGGGCTACAGTCCATGAGGTTGCAAAGAGGTGGACATGACTGAGCGACTTCACTTTCACTTTCATGTGAAATTTAGAAGGCAAAGTCTCTCATAGACATCATTATGAACAATTATTGGTGAATGAAGATTTAAAAACCATCCACCTCACTTACTGCTATAACTGAGGCTGATCACCTAGAGACAGAGGCTATTGTTATTTGTGTGTCAAATAGTTTGCTTTCTTTCTCCAACAAGAACTATTGCTTTTTAGAAGCTAGCAGTGAAAACCACTTAGGAAATACTTTAAGATTTACAAATACATAATATGGTTGATGCGGAGAAGGCAATGGCAAGCCACTCCAGTACTCTTGCCTAGAAAATCCCATGGATGGAGGAGCCTGGTTGGCTGTAGTCCGTGGGGTCGCTAAGGGTCGGACACAACTGAGCGACTTCACTTTCACTTTTCACTTTCACACATTGGAGAAGGAAATGGCAACCTACTCCAGTGTTCTTGCCTGGAGAATCCCAGGGACAGGGGAGCCTGGTGGGCTTCCATCTATGGGGTCGCACAGAGTTGGACATGACTGAAGTGACTTAGCAGCAGCAGCGGCAATATGGTTGATGAGAGCCAGATCATAGTGTGATGGAGCAAAAATTCTTGACACTTGAGAATTTCTGGCCATTACCCTCCCTGTGCACTTTATGAAGAACTGTTTTCTTGCTCTTTCCTTTTTCTGCTCACTAAGGAAGAACTTCTGATCACAAGCTGGTTTTTGAGCTTCTGTGCTAGAGAGTCAGAGGAAATGGTGAAGCAGAGTGTGTGGACAAAGGTTTCATGGGCTCATGAGTTGTTAGATGTGGACAAGACATTCATGTAAGCATGGGTTGCTAATGTTGAGCTGTTGATTGGAAGGATAGAAATGAGGGAGCATCTGTGGTGTATGATGGGAGTGTATGGGAGAGGAATGAAAGAGGGCATTTGAAGGCTTATTGCTGAGGACTACGTGTTTCCCTTCATGGAGGTGCTGAAATACAAGAAGAAATTAACCTATTTAAGACATACTTTCACACATTGGAGGAGGAAATGGCAGCCCACTCCAGTGTTCTTGCCTGGAGAATCCCAGGGACGGAGGAGCCTGGTGGGCTGCCGTCTATGGGGTCGCACAGAGTCGGACACGACTGAAGTGACTTAGCAGCAAGACATACCTTTAGTTGAAAAAAAGACATAGCTTTAGTTGTATGAAATACACTCTTTCAGAAACAACACCATGTGAAAAATAGTTTTATAATATTGTCGTGTTTGAACTAGTAATGTTTACTAGTGACATTTTATTTTATGCCTTTCCCATCAAGGTATTCAAAAGATGTTTGAAGCTGCATCTTCAGAGTCTGTCAGAGCTACTAAGTATTCTTTTGATGAATGCAAAACCAACATGAATAATGTTGAAAGATTGCCATGAATCACATTTGACACTTTATCTTGACCAGTATAACCTGATTCAATTAAAATTGAGTCATCTTTCCCCTGCATCAGAACCTATGTAATGAGGAACAAATAAGTCATATTATTTTAGTTTTGCAAGTGGATGAATTTCAGTAAGGCCACTTGGTGAATTGGGTCTCTAGATTCATTCAATTACAGATTTGGCATGGACGTACAGTAAGTTTTTTGTGCTTAAAAAAATGCCCAGATGTTTTTGGCAACTGGATCAGCTATGGATACAAGAAAGAGGGGAATATATCATTAACCTACAGATGTTCCAGCAGCTTCTTCATCTTAATATTGTTACCGAACCAAACTTGGGTCTACTTGCCTGTGTACAGTAAAGCCAGTCTACTGACATCGGGTTTTGATGAAGTTAAGTGCAGTGTGTATTCCAGGGTGCCAAGCAAGGAGTACAGGGCCACTAAGTGCTTAAAAGACCCAAACTCCCTGAAGGCTTTCATAGAAGGATTTTTAAAGACAGGGTGAGGGAGGGGGTTGTGCAGCATGTGATCAGCTCATGAACATCCTTCTGACTGATTGGTTGTAACAGGGAGTCAACATCATCAACCTTCTGATTCCAACCAGTCTGGAGTCTATGTGCTTGTGGGTGGCATACAGATAACTTCTTCCACCTGGCGGGGGTTTCAGTCTCTGCAAAACAGCACAAAGGACTTGCCTCAGAATATTATTTATAGCCCTGAAGGAGGAATTAAAGGTCCTTGACTTTGTTTAATGGCTAAACTATTACTCTTTTGTCTTGCCTGACTGTTTTCCATTTTTTCTGCATTTTGCCAGTTCTCTGATTAAATTTATTCTTTGACTAAAGTTTTTCTACAGACAAAAGGAGGTGGAGGACATGGCGGGGAGTCCTTTTCTGGGAAGGCCCCATAGGGTCCTGCTCAGTTACAATATCTCATGTGAACACCTTGGTGCCCCCCAGAGACCTCACTCTTGAGAAAGGATCATTTGGATTTCCTGTGCTTTTAAAAAGGCCTCACTGCCACCTATATGCTGGGCCCCACCTCCAGTCGCTCCTTCCCTTGTACATCACCCTAAGAGAGTCATACCTTCAGTTACTTTTTTTTATCTTTATAAATTTATGTATTTTTTAATCGAAGGATAATTGCTTTACAGAATTGTGTTGGTTTTTGCCAAACATCAACATGAATCAGCCACAGGTATACCTATGTCCCCTCCCTTCACCTTTGCTCTTCCACCTTCAGTTTCTTTAAGTTGGACTGACATCTGGTAGGATTTCAGACATTGAAATTTTAGAAAATAAGATTTTTATTTTGCAGTTTGGAGGAGCAAAGACCTGGGAGGAAATATTACTAGGACAAGAATGGGACAGAAAGGGGATAGAGTATGAATTTGGCTTGAGTTTATTTGTTTTTTATTATGCTGTGAAGTAGAAAGCTTAAGATTATTCTTGATAACATACCCATGAATAAATGGGTCAGGAAGGAGTACTCTGAATCAGTCTTGTCACCAATAAGAGAGGAGGATGTCGCCAGCCTCTGAAATACTCCCCCATGGGTTACAGATCTATTAGGCAGATAGCAGCAGCAGATCCAGCAGCAGAACACGATTAATGTCATGGAGAAAGCTCCATGGTGGCTGGGGAATGAACATTTTATAAACAAAAAAAGCCTAACTGTCTAAAACCTGAAATGTATGTATTTAATTTTCTTCAGAAATGGTTTACAATCATCTTTCCTAATCACTGCATTTTTCAGGATGGAGAAAGCTTTTGTGTTGGTTGGTGATACACCTCAAGATCTTGGAGTGAAAGATAGCATTGTGACTTGGATGATTCAGAAGGATTTTTATTCTCTTTAATGTATTACTTTAATAAGTAAATTTAAGGCAAAGTATTTTTCCACCCTAAGTGCTTTTGCGACATTCCACTAAGTCCCCATAGTTTATATAATAAGGCTGATTCTTTTGGAAAGGTGACCTGCCTAGCCAGAGGGAAGAGAAATCACTCTTGGGCCTAAACTTATTCCCAGTGTTGACATATCTTTCCAGATGCAAACCTTCATTCCTGAGAGGTCTGAGCCCTTGGGAATCATACCCTTATGAGACTGGGGTGGATATACTTGCCCATACACAGTCATACACGGACTCTCGCAGAGTCGGACACGACTGAGTAACTGAACTGAACTGAACACAGTCATCGTTGGGTAAAAGAGTACCAAGAGGTGTGCAAGGACATCACCTGGGTAGCACACACGTTCCCCATGCCACCATTATGTCAAAGCAGCCCTGCTACCTCCTGCTGATCAGCGCCAATTGCTCATCACAATTGATTCCTCTTCTTGCCTTCTGGTCCCTGGGCACAAGGAATTTATAGTGCCCTGGTAGTAGTCATGGCTTGTAGTTCAAAGGGATACTTTCCTGCATCCTCTGGCAAGAGTGTGCCCTCTTTGAGGACCATGACCACCAGCTCTGTCATGTCCGGAGTTGATGGGACTGGAAGCATGGAGACCTCCAGTGGTAAGTGGGGCCACTCATGCTTCTACCCCTTGATCTCTGGATCCATGTATTCTTTGGACGCAGAGCCAGATAGAGGTCTCTGATTTTTAAAATAGACACTGTATCCTGAAGGGCACTCCCTTCTTTCAGAGTGTTGCCCCCAAACTAGCAATTTAGGTATTGCTTGGAGTGTTCTATGAGGCTGCGTGCCTCTAGATAGTGTCATGTATGATACAACTAGTGGATCCCGTGGTCATGGGCCCACTCCTACCCCCTCCTTTGCTGTAAAATGGGTCCCCTGGTCAGATGCCATGTTGCATGGGATTCCGTGTTTATAGATCAAGCCTTCCATAATCCCCTAGATAGTGGTACTTGCTAAGGCTCTACAGGCAGGAAAGGTAAACCCAAGTCTAGAATAAGGATCTATACCTGTGAGGACAAATGATGGAAGGGACTCAATGCTGTTTACTTGATACCAAATGACCAAGAGATAGTGCCAGATATGGGAGCTCAGTTTAGGTCTCTAATGCCAATATATGTTGGACATTTGGAGGCACCAATAAGCTAGATCATCTTTAGTCAGTGGGAATCTATGTTATTGTGGCCATCTTGGCATCCATGGCCACTACATGAATATGCCCATCATGCCAATTCTGGGGTGAGTGGTGATAAAAGGCTAGCTGATGTCAACTGTCTGAGTCATTTTGTCTACTTAGTTGTCATGTGCCTTGTCTGTGGTGGATAATTTCTGGTGGACATTTATGTGTGATACAAAGACCTTCACATTTTATAACCATTCCCATACATCTATCCACATACCTCCAGAACTCCTTGGATCTGATCTTCTAGTCTTCCCTTCCAGGCCACTGGCCACTTCCAGGAGTGCAAATATTCTTCCCTCAGACTGCTGTTCCTTCTACACAAACTAGATGGCCAGATGTACCACTTTGGCTCTACCCGTTGGAAAATCATCCCTCCCATTTTCATTTAGGGCCATTCTCGAATGTGATGTAATGTGGCAACCATTCATTTTTAAGCTTTCCTTCACATACTGAGCAAGAGCTTTAGGCTCCTCCTTCAGCTGTGTATATGAGAACCCTCCCTCTTGGTCTATAAGGTTCAGTCCTTGCTGGGGCACTGGTATAACTCTTGTAGATGACATGCAGATCTAGGCTACCTACTCATTCAGTTAACTTGAGTCCTGTGGTCTTACTCAAGCCCTATCCGGGATGTAACATTTCCATGTTGTTATAGACTGGTGCAAGGCCTGTCTTACTTTATGACTTAACAGTTCAGAAAGAACCCAACTCATAATGTGTGGTTCCAGCTGCATGTTGGTGTCCTTAGTCAAATGTTGTGTCCCTACCAGGGCCTACTAACATACCAGAACCTGTTTCGCAAAAGGCATATTATTTTTCTGCTGTGAATGGCATACCCTTGCTTCAGACTCCAAGGACTTAGATAATTTTTTTTCTCCCACTGGAGCCTGCCATAAATTCCACACTGTATCATTTTCCACCACTGACACTTGGACCACCCTAAGGTCTGCTGGATTGTATGGCCCACATGGCCATGTTGCTTGCACCATAACCTGAACCTCCTGCAGAACACTTTCATCCTCTGGCCCCTACTTAAAGCTGGAAGCCTTCTCTACCAGAGTAATATTCCTAGCAGTAGAATGTCCTGCCTCCAGGACCCAAAGAGGCTGACCAGATGCTATGCTTCTTCTCTGTGGTAGAGGATGTAAGATTCAGCACTGTTTTTCACTTTAGAGTGGGTATTCCAGCACACCCATGAACCCTGGACTCCTCCACTGGGATCACCACCAGTGAAACCTTTGGCAAGTAAGTTACTATGACTTTGAGCCAGAGACTCTGCATGTCTCACCTACCAAGCAGAACAGTGTCATCTTCACCTGCAGGCAAGTGAATAACCAAGTTCCAACTCCACATCTTAGTGCCTGTATTCTGAGACCATTCCACTTATATAGTCCAGGTCCTACAGGAAGTAGATGCCACAACAGAACTAGGGATGCAAGAGATTTCTTAGAGACAGTGCCTAAGATCGAAAACGGGGAAGGAACCAAGGGATGCTGGATGGAGACCTCAAAGCAGATTCAACTCTGTGTGAAGGAGAGAGAGAAGGGAGGAAGAAAGTAGGAAGGTTGGGTGGAAGCATCTTAGACTGCAATGCAGTTCTGAAGGAGTTCTGCAAGGCTGTCAGAAAGTCCCAAGCCAGAGATTTTATCAGAAAAGTCTTACATCCAACATGGATGGACCTAGAGAATATTATGCTCAATGAAATAAGTCAGAGAAAGACAAATACTTTATGTTATCACTTATATGTGGAATCTAAAAAATGAAAGTAATGAATATAACAAAACAAGAGAAAAGTCTTGCATCATTGGCTTCGAACAGGCTGTGGGAAGCATGACCTTGGCATCTATACAATGATACATTTCACTGCAGCAGCTGGGACCATCAGTCACTTATGGTCCTTGACATAAGGGGACCTGAGAATTCTATTTTCATGGCTGCCACAAAAGCTTTGTTTCCTTTCACAGAAAATAATACTAATACGCACATGTAAAAATGTGTGCAATTTCATGGGGTTCATGGACCATCTCAAGGCCGTTCATTGGATTGCATGGGTGGTTAAGAACACCTGTTTTCAGAATTTACTGCTGATGTCATTTAACGAGAATAGACTGCTGTGGGTTTTTATCTGAAAAATAAGTAACATATCTTCAAAAGACACAGATTCCTTAACGATGTATTGTATCCTCTTCATTAAAACAAATGCCTATAGCCTCTTAATACGTACAATACTCTATAATCTGATAATCTGAATATCTTGACTTGATATAAGTATCCAAGTCCCATTTTGGGGAGAGTTTTAGCAGTAGGATTGGGAAGCCATAAAGGCTTTTCAATCTTGAAACCCTCTCCTGCCTCATAGTTTAGCAGAGCAGAAGTTTGGTGAATCTACCAGTTCCAGACCTTTGTTCTAATAAACAAGGTGACCAATTTATTTAATCAAATAAAATGTTTTCAATATGGTACTCATTCTTGGTAAGCAGTGCAGTTGAAAGAGTGTGGTGGAATACATTTACAAATCCTGGCAAAGAATGATCCTGCACAACTCATTTGATCCCTGTGTGTTGAGTTCCCCTACCTTTTTTAATGTTTACCAATACTTTTATTTATTTTTCACTTTAATTGAGGTGAAATTTACATAATTCACAATGAACAGATTTTAAAAGAACAATTCAATGAATTTTTACACACCCATGTATGTAATCACCAATCAGGTCAAGATACAGAACATTTTCTAGGGCTTCCAGAATGCTCCTTCATGCTCCTTCCCAGACAGCATCCCCCACACATAAAAGTAACCACTATTCTGACTTCTGCAAACATAGATTAATTTTGCCTGTCCTTAAACTTCATGAACTCCTTTATTTCTGTTTTTTTCCATTATAAATTATATCTGAGATCCATCCATGCTTTTGTGGGTGATTGTAGTTTATTTATTTTCATTGTTGTGTAGTATTCTACTGCACAATCATCATTTACTAGCCCATTCTACTATTGACGGATACTAGCATTGTTGCCAATTTGAAACTATTATGAAAAAAACTGTTATGGATTCTTTTTGTTTGTTTCGTTTGTTTATTTGGTTTTCTTATAAAATTTTTAAAATTGAAGAATAGTTCATTTATAATGTTGTGTTAGTTTCACATGTACAGCAAATTGATTCAGTTTTTTATACAGATGTATATTCTTTATCAGATTCTTTTCCATTATAGGTTATTATATTGAATATAGTTCCCTGTGATATACAGTATGCCCTTGTTGGTTATCTATTTTATTTATAGTGGTGTGTGCTTGGATTCTTGAAGATGCTTTTTGATGGACACAAGTGCTCATTTCTCTTGAGTGCACATCCAGGAGTGAAATATGTGTGTTCAGCTTTGCTAAATATTACCCAGTAGCTCTATAATGTGGTTGTACTACCAGTTTTCACTCCCGTCAGTAAGGTATCAGAGTTTTAGCTGTTTCCTATCCTATCCTGGCGTAACAGATGGTAGATACTGTAATTCCTTTAAACTTGGACCATTCTGGTGGAGACTTTCCACATTTAAGTAAGATTAACTGAACCATTATCAGTCAGACAAAGGCATGTCAGTGCTCTCAGAACCTCTTAAAGAGCTTGGGATGGTTTTACCCCACTGGATAAACAAGGTTGTGATATATATATATATTTATTTATTGACTATTATAGCATTCTTGGTTCTTTGTAAGCAGACCTATAGAAGTACCGAAAGAAACAGTTCTAATTTCAGACGCCTTTGGAAAAGCCACTGGAAATGATTCCTGAAAACTGAAAGTTGAGCCTGTACCCCAAGCTGAAGTGGTCCAAGGAGGGAAATGGCCACTTCAGGGACCAGAGAAGTTGTTGGCTCCAGAGGAAGGAATGGATCATGCATTTTATTACTTAGAAAAACTGTCTATTCTTGATTAAATGTGCATAACTTCTTCTCAGTGGCATTTAAAGGATTAATAATTTAATCATCAAAGGACTTGGACTTTCTTAGGTCAGAGAAAGAGAGATGTTCACGTTGATAAGGTTCTGCTGTTATTGAGCTTTTACTGATGAAAGAGGAAGGACAAGGAAGCCATGAATAGTTATAACTAAGTATTTTCCATACTTCATTCTATTCTACTCTCAGATCCTTGAGCAGGAAATATGTCTGTTTGATCTATTAATCTGTAAACCAAGATTTGAAGACAAGAAATAGAGATCTATCATCTCCTTTAATCCTTTCCCTTAATTATTCTTACCCTCTAAAACGGCCTTGATATGTCTGTGGGGCTCTATTCCTAAATTATTTTGATTCAAAATAATTGAAAGTGAACAAACATTTATTAATTACTTTCTTTGTGCTAGGTAAATGGCTTGGGGTTCCTACATCTATTATCTCGTTTATGCTTCACACCAAGTATCTTGCTTAAAGTTCTTCTCATCCCTGTGAAGCTATTATATTTTATATTTATGTTATGTTTTATTAACATTGCTTTAAAGATAGAACTATTAAGGCAAAGAGGCAAAATGACCTCCTTTGAATGTTTCCTTATAATTTCAAGTTCAAAGTGTTTATTCTCTTTCTTTGACTTTTAGACTTAAGTTGTCAAGCCCTGTCAGTTTTCTCTTGGATCAAGGCTTCCATTTCCACAACTGCTACTCTTGTTCATGGAGCAAAACAGCCACAAGACTGGTTTCCCAAATAAATCTACACAGTATCACCATACTAATCTTGATGAAACATACTTTCATTATGTCCCACTCTCCTGCCACACTATTCATTGGCTTCCCAAAGCCTGCAGGGAAACTTCCACACTTAGTAGCTGTTTTATGAAGGCACTCCTCAGTCTTGTACCAACAAACTTTTCCAAACACTTCTATACACAAATCCTCCATTTCAAACAATATAAACTACTTATTGATCATCATATAAGAATTCCCTCTCACACATTTGCTCACAAACCTGCCAACCTGAATTCCCTTCTCCTTTTCCTTTGTCTAAGCAAATGTTGCCAGGTCTTCAATGATGAAGTCATATCCATCCACTGACCTTATCAGGTATTTTCTCCCTTCTCTGAACTCCTGCGACATGTCTCAGTTGTATTAAGGAGACAGCAAATTACTTACAGAGTAACAACAGGATGAAAGTGGCATGGTAGATTTGAAAATAAATTTTATGCTCCTTAAACTGAAAGAACTCAAAATGTGAGGTGACAATAGAAGTGGAAATTTTAATTAGGAAATGAAATACATGTTAGTAACATTTTGAGCATTTTCTATACAGCAGTCCATGCATTGTTTTTCCTGGACTTGCACATTTATTTCTATAAATAGGCACTATTATTATCCTCTCTTTCCAGATTCGGAATCTGAGGCTTAGATGTATTATCGGATATAGCCAAGATCATCCAACTAGTAAGAGGAGAGGGGCATCTGAATAACCCATATTCTTATCCCTTAGGGTATAGTGTACTTAAGACGTGATCCCAAGTTGCAGTTGCTCCAGGAAGAAGAGAGGGAGATTGAAGGGATATAATACAATGGAAGATTACAATGAAGGTGAATACAGAGAAACAGAGGAGGGCAAGAATTAACAAAAGAGCAATGAAAAGATGGACTGAAGCATAAGCCAATACAATGGAGCTTAGGATTTTGCTAGCTTTGTCAACATTTGTCTTCCAGGGTCCTCCTTTTACAAAAAAAATTATAGATTTGTAGATTCTTAAATGGCTCAAATTTAGTCAGCTATTTGGTTCTCAGCTTTAAAACTGTGCAAATGCCATTTTCCAGGTTTGTCAGCAGTTGTGTAGACTTTGAGGGCTAACTCATACCAACCAAATGTCTAAGAGATTAATGGATAAACCAGATAGCATATATTAATGTTGTTGTTATTTAGTTGCTCAGTCATGTCTGACTCTTTTTAGTGACCCCATGAACTGTAACCCACCAGGCTCCTCTATCCATGAGATTCCCCAGGCAAGAATACCGGTGTGGATTGCCATTTCCTTCTCCAGGGGATCTTCCCAACCCAGGGATCAAACCCACATCTCCTGTGTCTCTTGCATTATCAGGCAGATTCTTTATCACTGAGCCACCTGGGAAGCCCATATTCATGTACAATGACACTATTTTACAATGCAATCGACTCATAGCTGTCTTCATAAAACACTCCTAATGGATACATCCTATCAATGGCTTCCCATTGCACTTAGAATAAAAATGAGAATTCTTGCTTTGACCTCAAAGGCCTATGTGAACTAATCCCTGTTGAACTTTCTGGACTTGCTCCTCTCTCCCTTGTTCACTAAACTCTAGCTCTACTTACCTTCTTCCAGTTCCTTCAAGAAGTCAAACCCCTTTTCAGCTCAGGATCAACCTGTACACTATTCCCTCTAGCTGGAATACTCTTTTCCATTCTTCACTTAATTATGTGAGGATCAGAAATTAAATACCTTAATTTCTTTTACTGACCTTAGTTAAAGAAGTGTAATTTTTACAATTATATTTAATGAAAAGTCTTGAGGGGAGCTAATCTTATTAGCATAAGTACTTTGAGAATTAATTCAAAATGTCACAATGGTTGGTACAACTCTCAGGATGATAATTGAGAGAATTTAGAGGACATTTAAATTCCGGTGACCATGTAAAAAGGCACTGTTGCAAAAATAGCCAGTAAGAACATAAGTTTTTAAATATAAAGATACATGCTGTTTTCCTTGTTAATGAGACGAGATGTTCTATGATATGACTTATAAATACAAAATGTCTAGTGTAATCAATTCTGCTTATAAAACATGTTTGTTATAGGAACTTGTAGTTATTTACTTTGGTGATAAAATAATTTTGTAATAATAAATGGAAGGGGCTCACTTAAGCAGTAAATGAACTTACCAGCCCTATGGCTCAACCTATAGCTGTAGGTCTGGCATCACCTCAGACAGATTGGATCCAAATCCAGTTAAAATCTGGGCCCTGTCATTATTCTCAACACTAAGGATTCCATTTTGAGGTCACCTTCTCTGAGAGGCTTTCTCTGAGTACTATATTTAAAGCAGCACTACTCAAAATTTGGTAAAACTACAGAATCCCAGGCCCCTCCATATTTCAATAATCCAAGGCCCTCCATATTTCAAAAAGCCAAGGTCTCTGTAATCTTTATTTGCTCTCCAAGTGATTCCGATATTCACTGAAGTTTGAGAACTACTAGATCCAAATGTGTGCTTTTTCCTTCTGTCCCTTTATTCTGTATTAGAGCATTCTGTTTGGTTTCTCTCCCAGCTCCTATCACAGTATCTATTTCCATGTGGTTGTCTGTCTGCCCTGCTAGACTATAAACACCATGAGGGCAGGGATCATGTCTTTCTTGTCAATTGCTATATTCCCAACATAAAACAAGTGCTGGGTGCAAAGCTGGGACTCTAAACAATAGGCTTAGTATGCATAGTGACAAGTTACAAGCTTGAACGACAACCTTGCTATGAGCCTTGAATGATGCCAGGATTTGTGGCCTCTGTAGGAGAGGAGTTTGATCGGGGGCCAGTGACGAATCTTGATCACTCAGAACTTTTTGTGTAATAAAGTTTTATTAAAGTATAAAAGAGATAGAGGAAGCTTCTGACAAAGACATCAGAAGGGGACAGAAAGAGTGCCCCCTTGCTAGTTTTTAGCAAAGTGTTAAACACCTATTAGCAAGCTGCTTCTCTGGTGGCTCAGAGGTTAAAGCATCTGCCTCCAATGCGGGAGACCTGGGTTTGATCCCTGGGTCTGGAAGATCCCCTGGAGAAGGAAACGGTAACCCACTCCAGTATTCTTGCCTGAAGAATCCCATGGACGGAGAAGCCTGGTAGGCTACAGTCCATGGGGTCACAAAGAGTCGGACACGACTGAGTGACGGAACGGAATGGAATTAGAGAAAGGCTTTCTTATCTCTCCTTGCTATTCTTTGGAACTCTGCATTCAGATGCTTATATCTTTCCTTTTCTCCTTTGCTTTTCGATTCTCTTCATTTCACAGCTATTTGTAAGGCCTCCTCAGACAGCCATTTTGCTTTTTTGCATTTCTTTTCCATGGGGATGGTCTTGGTCCCTGTCTCCTGTACAATGTCATGAACCTCCATCCAGAGTTCATCAGGCGCTCTGTCTATCAGATCTAGTCCCTTAAATCTATTCCTCACTTCCACTGTATAATCATAAGGGATTTGATTTAGGTCATATCTGAATGGTCTAGTGGTTTTCCCTACTTTCTTCAATTTAAGTCTGAATTTGGCAATAAGGAGTTCATGATCTGAGCCACAGTCAGCTCCTGGTCTTGTTTTTGCTAACTGTATACAGCTTCTCCATCTTTGGCTGCAAAGAATATAATCAATCTGATTTCGGTGTTGACCATCTGGTGATGTCCATGTGTAGAGTCTTCTCTTGTGTTGTTGGAAGAGGGTGTTTGCTATGACCAGTGCATTCTCTTGGCAAGACTCTATTAGCCTTTGCCCTGCTTCATTCCGTGCTCCAAGGCCAAATTTGCCTGTTACTCCAGGTGTTTCTTGACTTCCTACTTTTGCATTCCAGTCCCCTATAATGAAAAGGACATCTTTTTTGGGTGTTAGTTCTAAAAGGGCTAAGAACTAACACCCAAAGATGGGCTCGATAAAGGACAGAAATGGTATAGACCTAACAGCAGCAGAAGATATTAAGAAGAGGTGGCAAGAATACACAGAAGAACTGTACAAAAAAGATCTTCATGACCAAGATAGTCACGATAATGTGCTCACTGACCTAGAGCCAGACATCTTGGAATGTGAAGTCAAGTGGGCCTTAGAAAGCATCACTATGAACAAAGCTAGTAGAGGTGATGGAATTCCAGTTGAGCTATTTCAAATCTTGAAAGATGATGCTGTGAAAGTGCTGCACTCAATATGCCAGCAAATTTGGAAAACTCAGCAGTGGCCACAGGACTGGAAGAGGTCAGTCTTCATTCCAATCCCAAAGAAAGGCAATGCCAAAGAATGCTCAAACTACCGCACAATTGCACTCATCTCACACGCTAGTAAAGTCATGCTCAAAATTCTCCAAGCCAGGCTTCAGCAATATGTGAACCGTGAACTCCCAAATGTTCAAGCAGGTTTTAGAAAAGGCAGAGGCACCAGAGATCAAATTGCCAACATCTGCTGGATCATGGAGAAAGCAAGAGAGTTCCAGAAAAACATCTATTTCTGCTTCATTGACTATGCCAAAGCCTTTGACTGTGTGGATCACAATAAACTGTGGAAAATTCTGAAAGAGATGGGAATCCCAGACCACCTGACCTGCCTCTTGAGAAACCTGTATGCAGGTCAGGAAGCAAAAGTCAGAACTGTACATGGAACAACAGACTGGTTCCAAATAGGAAAAGGAGTACGTCAAGGCTGTATATTGTCACCTTGCTTATCTAACTTATATGCAGAGTACATCATGAGGAACGCTGGGCTGGAAGAAGCACCAGCTGGAATCAAGATTGCTGGGAGAAATATCAATAACCTCAGATATGCAGATGACACTACCCTTATGGCAGAAAGTGAAGAGGAACTCAAAAGCCTCTTGATGAAAGTGAAAGAGGAGAGTGAAAAGGTTGGCTTGAAGCTCCACATTCAGAAAACAAAGATCACTGCATCTGGTCCCATCACTTCATGGGAAATAGATGGGGAAACAGTGGAAAGTGTCAGACTTTATTTTTTGGGCTCCAAAATCACTGTGGATGCTGACTGCAGCCATGAAATTAAAACACGCTTGCTCCTTGGAAGGAAAGTTATGACCAACCTAGATAGCATATTAAAAAGCAGAGACATTACTTTGCCAACCAAGGTCCATCTAGTCAAGGCTATGGTTTTTCCCGTGGTCATGTATGGATGTGAGAGTTGGACTGTGAAGAAAGCTGATCGCCGAAGAATTGATGCTTTTGAACTGTGGTGCTGGAGAAGACTCTTGAGAGTCCCTTGGACTGCGAGGAGAGCCAACCAGTCCATTCTAAAGGAGATCAATCCTGGGTGTTCATTGGAAGGACTGACGCTAAAGCTGAAACTCCAGTACTTTGGCCACCTCATGCGATGAGTTGACTCACTGGAAAAGACTCTGATGCTGGGAAGGATTGGGGGCGGGAGGAGAAGGGGACGACAGAGAATGAGATGGCTTGATGGCATCACCGACTCGATGGACATGAGTCTGAGTGAACTCCGGGAGTTGGTGATGGACAGGGAGGCCTGGCGTGCTGTGATTCATGGGGTCACGGAGAGTCGGACACGACTGAGCAACTGAACTGAACTGAACTGAATAGAGAAAGGAAGGGCCTCAAAACTGAGGGAGTGACACCAGGTCCCTCACCCACAATGTGCATTGTGAGATAGCATTGGCACAAGGTGAGTCATCCTGGCCATAAAACAATTGACATGAATCTTGAAGAAAGGTAGATTTCCATGCAAATACATAGTTCGTTAACATAGCTTAAGGAAGACATTTCCATGAGAAAAATGCATTGGTTAGCTCAAGGTTTGAGATAAAGTTAAGTTCTGGTGGAACTAGGTGTTGCCATGACAACACAGGGTTAGAAGAGAAAAGGAAAAAAAAAGAGAAAAGAAAAAATGTTTGAAACTTGGAGTTTTAGTTCCTCCTGCTGCTTGGGGACCTCCCTACCAAGGCTATTAACACTTTCAATAAGATGAATAAAATGGATTTTTATTCATAATGAACCCAAGGCTCACTTTATAGAAGTGAGTCACAAACTTTTTATTTTTCACAAGAATCCTTTTGGGGAATGCGAAAGTGACAGTCTCTCAGTCATGTCTGACTCTTTGTGACCCCATGGACTGTATAGTCCATGGAATTCTCCAGGCCAGAATGCTGGAGTGGGTAGGGTAGCCTTTCCCTTCTCCAGGGGATCTTCCCAACCCAGGGATCAAACCCAGGTCTCCCGCACTGCAGGCAAATTCTTTACCAGCTGAGCCACAAGGGAAGCCCAAGAATACTGGAGTGGGTAGTCTATCCTTTCTCTAGTGGATCTTCCTGACCCAGGAATCAAACTGGGGCCTCCTGCATTGCAGGCAGATTCTTTAACAACTGAGCTATCAGGGAAGCCCTTTGGAGAATGCTGCTAAATATTAAATTAGATAAAATTAGAGCTGAGTCAGCTGTTCTGGTTTAATCAGAAATGAATGGTCTAGAGCTCTTTCCGCTTGGCCTCCCATGGTTCTCTGAAGCCAGAACACGACCTTGCTTCACAGTGGGTGGTCCCTGCACCAGCAGTATCAGCAGATGGTACAAAAGGAAGGGTAGGCAAGACTGCTGACACCTTAGCACAAATTAAGGCAATAGAACCAAAAAGTCATTTTATTCTTTGTTATCACATCCAAGAATTTTTTTTTAAAGGTTCACTTATTAATGCCCTTGATGAGCAGTAAAAATTATTAAATTTTTAATACATGTCTCTTTAACATTCTGTGTGATGACCTGAGAAGTAAGCACTAAGCCTTTCTGTTGCATAACAAAATGTGATGATTGTCTTGAAGAAAATAACACATGCAGTTCTTTGAGTTGTGTGTCAGACTAGCTGCCTTTTGTATGGTACACAAGTTCTAATTTAAAAAAAAAACCAACTCACAAACTATGGTCATTTGGCAGACATCTTGAAAATGAATGAGGTGAACCTGTCAAGCAAAGTAACTGATGGTATTTGTTGCCAAAGATAAAATTTGAGCCTTCAAGAGAAAATCAGAATTGTGTAAAATATTTATCCCCTTTGCAATACTTAAATACTTTTCTAATGAGACAGGTCATTGTTTTAGCCTGTTCAGGCTGCTGTAGACATTTACTTCCCATGGTTCTGGAGGTTGGGAAGTTCAAGATAAATGTACCCAGTATGATTATGCTCTGGTGAGGACACTATACCTGGTTCATAGTCAGTGCCTTCTGTGTCCTAGCCTGGCAGAAGAAGCTAGGGAACTCTGGGTAGTCCCTTTTACAAGGGCATTTATCTCATTCATGAGGGCCCCATCCTCATGACCCAAGTATTTCCCAAAGGCCCCACATACTAATACCATAATCTTTAGGGGCTAGGATTTTAACATATGAATTTTGGGGGCACACAAATATTCAGGCCAAAGTAGTGGTGGTGTGAACAAATGCAATTTTTTATTTTCCATAATGTAATAACAGCATTATTTGGAAGATCTGCATGAATCAGTGACCTAATATTTTCCAAATGACTGATGTGGAATCACACATGTGCAAAAGATTTATTCAAAGTTAAGTTTCACCTAACAGTGTAGAAAAGTTCACTGATGTGGTCAGATCCCACATTGCAACTCATCTCTAAGGAGCTATCACTTGCAGAGTTTCAGTGTAATATCCAAGAATATTGATGATTATTTGAAAAGCTAATTCCTGTTTTAACTACTTATATCTGTGAGGTTGGATCATCTCCCTTTACTTCAAACCAACATAGTACCATGGATGGAAAGCAGAAACAGATATGAGAATACAGATGTCTTCTATTAAGGCAGGCAGCAAAGATATGCAAAAAACAAATCAATGTCATCCACTCTATTCATGAACTTTGTTTCGGAAAATATGGTTATTTTCATAAACTATTATAGGTCTAATATTGTTAACTGTAAATTAATCAATATATAAATATTTCTGAAATTTCTCAGCTTTAATTTCTAATGTGACATATACTACATAAAGGAATATCTTTGAGATCTTTCTAATTTATGAGAGCATAAAGAGGTCCTGAGAACAAAACATTTAAGAACTGCTGCCTTAAGAACAGTTTGAAAATTTCTTCCTCTGAGTACTTCTAGCCTCAAACAAAGATAAATAAACCCTGATGAGTGCTCGCTAATCCCTTTCCCCTTTTATCAGCTAGACCCCAAGCTGAATGCCTCGGATTTATTTCACGTAAATGTACATTCCTGTCATGCTTCCCTAAGCAAAAGAGTTGTCAGTTTGATTAGATTTTGAGACTTATTGGCTTCCATGATTCAGTTTGGCAAAGAGCCAGACCACTCACCTGGGTAGCATATGTATTCACAAACCAGCTTCTAGAAAGATATAGCTCTACTGAAGCATCAACTGCTGGGTTCTGCCAACTTCAGAGGACAAACTCATTCCTTGCCCTTTTTTGGACACCAGCTGTTCAACTCAATGTTTCAGATGGTGGGATATAATTTTGTTATAAAGGTAAAAGAAAAAATATAAAAGTATTAGAAACAATCAATCAAATAAAAGGAGGCTGGTATTTATTTAACACTGGCTCTAAGCCAAATACTCTTATATGTGTTACTTCATTTAAATATTTTAGCAACACTATGAGATGGGCATTATAATTCTCGTTTTACAGATAAGGAAAGTGGGATTAGATGACTGTTATGTAGCAAAGAAGGGATAAAATCCAGGCCTCAGTGGCTTCAAAGACAGATTAATAGTCAGAGGGTCTGGGTTATGTCAAATGCTTTATGGTGATGCTTTATGGATGTGAAGATAAAGACACCTCCAATAATTCTTTAGCAGTACCTCATACCAATGGTTCTCAAAGTGTGGTCCCTGGACTGGCAGCATTGAAATCCCTGGGGACATGTTAAAAATGCAGATTCTCAGGCCCTGGACCAGACCTGCTGAATAAGTAGCTTTGAGGGGAAATGGGGAAGGAAGGACCAAGGACAAACGAGGTGCCAGAGGGATAAACGAAGTGCCAGAGGCACCAACATCTAAAGGTGTTAAACTATCACATAAATAAGCCCGCAATATTGTATCAGTTAACTCAGAGGTACTCCTCTCTGGGGAAAGAAAATTGGTCTATTCCACGCAGCTAATAAATTCCTCATTACGAATTTGAACATGTGACATGAAAATATTTGTTATTTATAATGGTCTGCTTCCTTCTTAGGGAAGACTGATCCTGGTAACTGGAAATATTTTTGCTTGCTGAAGTTTGAGCTCTTCACCATTTGTCTAATGGCCACTTATCTTCCTACTCCTCCCCTGGTGCCTGAAGAATCAGTGGAACAGTGCAGACCTCTGAAAAAATCTTATTCATGTATCTTCTTAGATCAGATTCTCGAGAAGCAGAGCCTGAGATGGGGACTCTTGTGCAAATGATTTATTGAAGGAGCACTCTTAGGAGAAGAGAAACGAGGGAAGTAGGTTAAGCATCAACTTGGACTTCTCAGGTAAAGAAGCCTCCTGCCAAAGCAGGAGACACAAGTTCCATCCCTGGGTTGGGAAGATCCTCTGGAGAAGCAAATGGCAACCCACTCTAGTATTCTTGCCTGGGAAATCCCATGGACAGAGGAGCCTGGCAGGTTACAGTCCATGGGGTTGAAAAAAAGAGCTGGACACGACTGAGCAACGAAACAACAAAAATAACAATGACCAAGGATGTGGTCTCCAATCCTTGATTCAGCCTAATCCCATGGGAAGCTCTGGGGCATGAATTTCACCACCAGGTTCATCTTGCCTGGAGGGAAGAGAGCCTCTCTGTCAGTTACTCATTGGCTGTGAACTGCCAGTAGTGGGATGACGGAGAGAGTCTAACCTCCTGGGCTAAGTGGTTCCTGGTTGGTTGAGGATAGTGTTTCAGAAAAATGAGCAGCTGTGAACCATCAGTATCTAGCCCTGATGGCAGCTGGGGGATGGGTGAGCCCAGGTAATAGACATCTGGATGGGACACCGACAGCATCGACTCCATGAATGCTTTTTGGATCTTGGTTCACATCTCTGAATGTCTGTATCTATCTCGGCTTAGGTGTGAGCTCTCCTCTCATCTGCTGGTCTCACAGAGTCCCAGTCCCAGACCAGCCAGTTCCCTATTCCCCCTTCAGCCTTTGAAGGATCCCAGATAGTTTGTGGAGGGTGTTGAACACATGTATAATCCCTCCCTGTAGAATATATTTCTCTCCTAGGAACATTTTGTTGCTGTTTCCTGTTTCCTTTTTTTGTAAAATGAAGGGATGATCTGGATTATTTCTAAGTCTCATTCCAGTTTAAAAATTTATTTACCTAATGATTTTGTTCCAGAAGGCAGCTGTTGTGCTCGCCTTGCCTGTGGGAATGAGCTCCAGAAGAACATCAATTAGAAACTAAGTCTAGTGTCATTGATACAAGTCAGGCATTCTTCAGTCTGTGAAAAGATTTAGTTCATATAAAGGAATGCACTTCCATTTGCTCTGACCAAGATTCTTCTCTCAGTAATTGATACTAAATTTTCTGGACAATTATTAGGGATTATTTTTTTTTAATTAAAGAACTTCAGAGTTGATTGCAGATTCCTGCCTCCATGATGTGTCATGTATTTGCCACACAAAAATGGATAGATGCTATCATTTCCATTCTGGAATCTTGAAACTGTGGCAGAAACTGAGGCAAAACACCAAAAGCATCACCAAAGTGTCCCTGTATGTTTCACTTTAACAAGTACAAGGTGATATTGAAAAAAAATTCCTGATGTAAATAATTGGGGTTAGGGTAAATAATTGGGGTTAGGGTAGGGTTAATCCTACCAGATACTTTTGTGTGACTTCTGCGTGCCTTTTTTGTGACTTAAAGCAACCTATTCAGGCTTATAAAACACTGAAAAGTGTACCCTCTGGGTGGGCAACTTTGAAAAAGTCATTCCTTCCTTCCGGCTGTAAGGCTCTAAGGAGGCACAAGCCTTGGTATCTGGAGTGTAGACCAGGTTTTAGCCTTTACCTTTGAAACAGTAAAAGTGTTAGTCGCTCAGTCGTGTCTGACTCTGTGACTCCATGAACTGTAGCCCGCTAGGCTCCTCTCTTTGTGGGATTCTCCAGGCAAGAATATTGGAGTGGGTTGCCATTCCCTCTTCCAGGGGATCTTCCCAACCCAGGGATCAAACCCAGGTCTCTTACATTGCAGGCAGACTCTTTAGACACACCTCTACCTGAGACCTTGGCACAGAGTACATCTTGGATGTCAGTATATGATGCTCGCAGTTGTAGGTATCCAATCATTGTAACCAGACTGCTTTTCCTTTCTTTGATGTGACCTTTCATGTTTGCCATCAAGCCTACAAAACTGTTGAGTAATGCTGTGTCTCAAGACATGCTGCAGCTCATCTTCATTGATGAGAATGTCCAAGACAAAAAGGCCCAAAGAAAGACTGTGTTCTGGACACCCTGTCTGTATGTATTCCTTATACCTTTTTATTATGTGACAAGGTTTGCCCTAGGTCTTTTGATCAAGAGGCTCTCACCATTTTAACTGAAGTTCTAGAGTCACTTATTTATGTAGAAGGTCAAATGTGGCATTACCATGTTAATCTAGGCAGATCTTTCTGCTTGGAGACATTCTAATAGTCAAATCATTAGCACAATATTCATTCAAAGTATCTGATGTAGAATTATTTTTCCAAAGTTCCTAGAAACTTATCACTGCAAGAATACAGGAGTGGGTTGCCATGGCTCCTCCAGGGGATCTTCCTGACTTAGGGATTGAACCAGCATCTCTTAAATCTCCTGCATTGGCCTCGGGGTTCTTTACCACTGGAACCACCTGGGAAGCCCCCATTGCAGTATAATCATATGATATTTTTACTTCCAGTGTTACAGTGGAGAAAGCCTGGAAGAAAGGCACTCTTTGACTAGTTATATTAAGTTGATAGGATCTACTGCACTGGTGACCTTTGGGATTTTTTTTTTTTTTTGCTGGAGTTTTTGTTAATCTCTGTCACTGCAGTAGTTACACAGGAAAGGGAATGAAGGAGGAAAGGGTAAAATGAAATAGGAGATAAAATAGCTTTGGAAAAAAAATAATACTAAATCTTCCTTCCCTGGTTTTCTTTATTCCTGACAATATAAATAATGTCTTCTTAAGAGGAAAAGTTAAGAAATTCCTATAGGCTTACAGGTTTGGGTTGAGAACAGTGTTAAATGTTGTATTCATAAAAAAGAAAGCTTTGGGACATTTTGAGGTAGTGACTACATTTTGACAAGGGAATGATACAAGTTCTTTCCCTTGGAGGGAAGAAGACTGTACCTTCTCTTTGGTTCCAAGAATAGCCAATAAAGAGATGAGAGTTCATTATCGTAGGGCAGCAGTCCCCAACCTTCTGGGCACCAGGGATGGGTTTCGTGGAAGACAGTTTTTCCACAGACTGGGGGTGGCGGGTGGTTGCGGGATGTTTCAAGTGTATTACGTTTATTATGCACTTTATTTCTATTATTATCACATCAGCTCCACCTCAGATCACCAGGCATTAGATCTCCAAGGTTGAGGGACCCCTGCCATAGGGGACTATTTAGAAAGTGGAAGATTACTCAGGATCATGTCCTTTGTATGGAGGCAGTTTGAGGTTTGAAAGCCCCTGCAACCCACACAGCACCTCTTGGTTAAATTGTCCTTATACTCTCAGCTGAAAGATGACAGTTTACAAAACTCCACTCTTTCTTTCTTAAGTGCTCCCAATAAATTGCCATCAACATGAAAGTCACCTTTGTTATTTACTAGAAAAATTGAATTTTTTCCCCTCTAATATTATGCGCTTTCCCCCCTCTCCCTACTAAATATGTTTTATTGCATCTTCATTGCAGATCCAATTTGTAATTCATCTCGTACTCACGCATTTAAGTCATAGCTATCTGCTGAAGAATATCAGTCAACTAGGCTGGAAACATTCTTCCAGTAGTAGAAATGGCATGTCAAGTTAATTACTCTTCTTGTCCTCTATAAAATACATTACCTTTGAAAAGTTTCACTTATTTAACATTTGAACTAAAGATTTTAAATTATATCATAATAATTCATACTACACGTTTCGTTCACCTACAAGAGACATCTAGCTTTAATTACATAATAATCCAGTGGTGCAAATTGTTCTTAGCTTGAAGAAAAATTAGAGGAAAATATAGACTAAAATGCGGCAAGTACTGGATTTATGGAAATATCCAGTGCATGGTATGATGAGCTGCATGACAAGCACAAACATGAAAAAAAAATTAAATTGCTCCTGCTGGAGAATTTGAACCTATGAAAATGTCACTAATGGACATTATATTCCTACTTAGGTATCCGTGGTTTTACCACTTGTTCACAAAGGCTTCTTTAGGCTTGTAGCATTAAGTATTCATTACAGAAGAGAGATGCTCTCAAAGGACCCTCCTTCCACAAATGACTGGAAAAAACTCCAGAGTTTGGACACAATTATAGCTGTTTTCCTAAGAATTTCATCATTTTGCCTCCCTAAGTGAATGTCTGTCTACCCCATTTGCCTGCAAATTGTGTTACATCAGCAAGATGGATCATTTGGCTTCCTTGCTGGTCCTAGGGAATATGAGCACAGCCCATAGGTCAGCCAGCAGCTGACTTCCTGGTAAATGTTTGCTTATAAATTAGCATGGGTGATAATTTATTAGAGCAATAAGCATAGATTACTTTTAATGGCATAGGCATTATGTGTTATGAACACAGTATTTTATGTTTAGTTGAAGCAAATGTATATGATTATTAATATCGTACCCAAATGTAACTCAGAAATTGTGAATTAGAAAGTTTAAACCAAGTTGAGCCACATGTTACAGTGCATCAGCACTGAAGTTAGGAGTTTCAGGAAGGTTTCACAGTGGCAAAGCAATATCATACCATTCACCTATACCATGTGTTAGAATTTGTTTATTTCTGTAATTTGTTCTCTTCACCTTCCTTCATAAACTGACTTATTCTGTTCCTGAAGAACATGGTTTCTCTCTGGAGAAGCATCAGCGCATCAAAACTTTGGCTTCTGGAGCTGAGGTGAATAATCTGTCAGCAGGGACACCATGACAGCCTGGAATGACACACAGAGAAAGAGAAAGAAAGAAATGGGTAAAGATTAGCAAGATCCTGCTTAGGGACCTATGGAAGAGGACCCGGGTTACAGCTTTGAAGGCCTATGGAAGACATGTGTTTTCCTAAGGAAATGATAAGGTGTCGCTTCCAAACTAATACTAATTTTTATTAAGGGAGCTCATGAGGGATCATGCTGACCCTAATATATACACAAACACCATTTTTTTTAGGCCTCATTCCAGGACCAGTGCCGGTGAGAGCCAAATGGAGGTACCAAGGTGGTAGCCATAATTGGCTTTTCTAGTCATAAGTGAAGCCTATTCACTGAAATCGAAGAAAGTGGAAAAAACCACTAGACCATTCAGGTATGACCTAAATCAAATCCCTTATGACTATACAGTGGAAGTGAGAAATAGATTTAAGGGACTAGATCTGATAGAGTGCCTGATGAACTATGGACAGAGGTTCGTGACATTGTACAGGAGACAAGAATCAAGACCATCCCCAAGAAAAAGAAATGCAAAAAACCAAAATGGCTGTCTGAGGAGGCCTTACAAATAGCTGTGAAAAGAAGGGAAGTGAAAAGCAAAGGAGAAAAGGAAATATATACCCATTTGAATGTAGAGTTCCAAAGAATAGCAAGGAGAGATAAGAAAGCCTTCCTCAGCAATCAATGCAAAGAAATAGAGGAAAACAACAGAATGGGAAAGACTAGAGATCTCTTCAAGAAAATCAGAGATACCAAGGGAACATTTCATGCAAAGATGGGCTCAATAAAGGACAGAAATGGTAGGGACCAACAGAAGCAGAAGATATTAAGAAGAGGTGGCAAGAATACACAGAAGAACTATGCAAAAAAGATCTTCACAACCCAGATAATCACAATGGTGTGATCACTGACCTAGAGCCAGACATCCTGGAATGTGAAGTCAAGTGAGTCTTAGGAAGCATCACTACGAACAAAGCTAGTGGAGGTGATGGAATTCCAATTGAGATATTTCAAATCCTGAAAGATGGTGCTGTGAAAGTGCTGCACTCAATATGCCAGCAAATTTGGAAAACTCAGCAGTGGTCACAGGACTGCAAAAGGTGAATTTTCATTCCAATCCCAAAGAAAGGCAATGCCAAAGAATGTTCAAACTACTGCACAATCGCACTCATCTCACACGCTAGTAAAGTCATGCTCAAAATTCTCCAAGCTAGGCTTCAGCAATACATGAACCGTGAATTTCCAGATGTTCAAGCTGGTATTAGAAAAGGCAGAGGAACCAGAGGTCAAATTGCCAACATCCGCTGGATCATGGAGAAAGCAATAGAGTTCCAGAAAAACATCTATTTCTGCTTTATTGACTATGCCAAAGCCTTTGACTGTGTGGATCACAACAAACTGTGGAAAATTCTGAACCAGATGGGAATACCAGACCACCTGACCTGCCTCTTGAGAAACCTGTATGCAGGTCAGGAAGCAACAGTTAGAACTGGACATGGAACAACAGACTGGTTCCAAATAGGAAAAGGAGTACGTCAAGGCTGTATATTGTCACCCTGCTTATTTAACTTATATGCAGAGTACATCATGAGACACTCTGGGCTGGAGGAAGCACAAACTGGAATCATGATTGCCGGGAGAAATATTGATAACCTCAGATATGCAGATGACACCACCCTTATGGCAGAAAGTGAAGAGGAACTCAAAAGCATCTTGATGAAAGTGAAAGAGGAGAGTGAAAAGGTTGACTTGAAGCTCCACATTCAGAAAACGAAGATCATGGCATCTGGTCCCATCACTTCATGGGAAATAGATGGGGAAACTGTGGAAACAGTGTCAGACTTTATTTTTCTGGGCTCCAAAATCACTGCAGATGGTGACTGCAACCATGAAATTAAAAGACGCTTACTCCTTGGAAGGAAAGTTATGACCAACCTAGATAGCATATTAAAAAGCAGATGCGGGGATGACCCAGAGGGAGGATAAAGGGAGGAGGGAGGTGGGAGGGGGGTTCAGGAGGGGGAACTTATGTAAACCCGGGGCAAATTCATATCAATGTATGGCAAAACCAACCAATATAATTTTGTAAAATAATTTGCCTCCAATAAAAAATAAATTAACTACAAAAAAAATAAATAAATAAAAAATAAAAAAATAAAAAGCAGAGACATTACTTTGTCAACAAAGGTCCGTCTAGTCAAGGCTATGGTTTTTCCAGTGGTCACGTATGCATGTAAGAGATGGACTATAAAGAAATCTGAGCGCAGAAGAATTGATGCTTTTGAACTGTGGTGCTGGAGAAGACTCTTGAGAGTCCCTTGGACTGCAAGGAGATCCAACCAGTCCATCCTAAAGGAAATCAGTCCTGGGTGTTCAATGGAAAGATTGATGTCGAAGCTGAAACTCCAATACTTTGGCCACCTGATGTGGAGAGCTGACTCACTGGAAAAGACTCTGATGCTGGGAGGGATTGGGGGCAGGAGGGGAAGGGGATGACAGAGGATGAGATGGTTGGATGGTATCACCGGCTCAGTGGACATGGGTTTGGGTGGACTCCGGGAGTTGGTGATGGACAGGGAGGCCTAGTGTGCTGCAGTTCATGGGGTCGCAAAGAATCAGATACGACTGAGCGACTGAACTGAACTGACTGACTATTGGCTGGTTGTAGAGAAATAGAATTCCTCCCATCCTTGTGTTTACACTGTGGTTTGGATACTTGTAACCTAGAAAAGTTTAGAATAAATTAGATGTAGACTATTAAGGTTAATGAATAATGTCTTTCTGAATCTGGGTTCTCCTGAAAGAATATTTATAAGCTAGAGTACAACTTACCATCAGGCCATCAGCAGCAAACAGGAATTTTCACTTTTACTCCTCCCAACTTCCAAAATAACAACAATAGTAATAATATCAGAGACAGTGATGATGACAAATGCTGACTGAGTGATACTTACCAAACTAAGTATCTTACCATCAACATTTGTCTTCATCACTGTTGCTGATATTATCACTGCGCTAGGTACTGCAGTAAGGTAGAGAGAAGTGTTTGTAAATTAGCTCGTGTAACACAACAACCTTCTAAGGGAATCTCTGCTATCATCAGTTATAGATGAGAAACTCAAGCATGGAAACAACACAGAACTGGGTTTGGACCCAAGTTTCTCTGACTCCACTCTTAAGAGGTAGTTTTACTGCCTTTCAGGTACTTGTTCTTGCTTCTTCTTCTTCTTTTTTTTTTTGCATTCTTCCTTTTATTTTTATTGAAATATAATTGCTTTACAATGTTGTATTGGTCTCTGCTGTACAACAAAGTGAATCAGCTCTAAGTATACATATATCCTCTCCCTCTTGAGCCTCCCTCCCACACCCCTTGCCAATCCTACCCCTCTAGGTCATCACAGAGCACTGAGCTGAGCTCCCTGTGCTGTGCAGCAGCTTCCCACTAGCCATGTATTTTACACACGGTAGTGTCTATATGTCAGTGCTGCTTTCTCAGTTCATCCACCCCCTTTCCCCTGTGTCCACAAGTCTGTTCTCTATGTCTGCATCTCTGTTCCTGTCATGCAGATAGATTCATCAGTACCATGTTTCTAGATTCCATGTAGATGCATTAATATATTATACTTGTTTTTCTCTTTCTAACTTACTTCACTTTGTATAACAGGCTCTGGGTTTATCCACATCACTACAAATGACTCAGATTCATTCCTTTTTATGTCTGAGTGCTTTTGCTTTTTGACCAGACTATGTAATATCCTTTTCTACTGTGTGAGGTAGGAAAAGACATGAAATACAGATGGGGAGACTGAAGCACATGTATTTCCTGAGTGGTAGCAGTGAGGTGTGGATCTGTACCTGCCTGTCCTATTCCTTGATCACCATTTTCATATGAATAAACTGGACTTAGGGGAGTTATGATACTTCCCCAAGACCACACAGAGAGCCAGAATTTTAACTTGATTTCCAAAGTCCATGTTTGAGAACCAAACAATATTCTGTATTGCCTTCAGGCTACAAAAATGTATTGAGCACATATCATTATAGGGAGAGGACAGGTAACAAATAAAAAATAAAATATCAAGGAGTGATAAATGTCATTAGAAAATTACAAAAAAAAAAAAACAGGATAAAGGAGGTTAGGGAACCACCTAAAGAGGGTGGACAGGGAAAATCTTGTTAAAGAATGACATTTAAGTTGAGAGCTGAATGACAAGAAGTAGACAGAAAGGTCAAACACTAGGATAAGAACATCTTCCAGTAAAATATTTTAAGCTTTTTTTATGGGTTCCCGGGGTTACCTCTAAGCCACTCCAGTACTCTTGCCTGGAAAATCCCATGAATGGAGGAGCCTGGTAGGCTGCAGTCCGTGGGGTCGCTAAGGGTTGGACACGACTGAGTGACTTCACTTTCACTTTTCACTTTCACACATTGGAGAAGGAAATGGCAACCCACTCCAGTGTTCTTGCCTGGAGAATCCCAGGGACGGGGGAGCCTGGTGGGCTGCCATCTATGGGATTGCACAGAGTCGGACACGACTGAAGTGAGTTAGCAGCAGCAGCAGGGTTCACCTCTTAGGCTTGGTTTTGTTTTTAATGGTCATAGCATATGTCAAATTTATGTTCAAATATTAACTCTTAGAAAGTTAATTATGAGTAGAGCTGCTGCCAGATTTAGTTAGATACAGACATACATATATACATACATACATAAGTAGGCATTTCAGGTCAACAACAGTTTTTCTTAAACTATAAATATGTTCCAAATATTACATAGGACATGTATATTGGTGGTGGTGTTTAGGCGCTCAGTCATGTCTGACTCTTTGTGACCCGATGTACTGTAGCCCACCAGGCTCCTCTGTCCATGGGGTTCTCCAGGCAAGAATACTGGAGTGGGTTGCCATTTCCTTCTCCAGGGGATCTTCCCAACCCAGGTATCAAACCCACGTCTCCTGTATTGCAGGCAGATTCTTTACCGACTAAGCTATGAAGAAAGCCCTTAGGACTAAACAATTATTTATTGTCTTAATAAATTGTCTAAACAGCACACCACATTTGAAACTCCAGTGTAGCTGGGTATCCTGTATTTTATCTGGCACCCCTCACTTGGAGAGAAGAGATGGTAAAATACTGTGAACTACATTCGCAATGGTGTTGTATATCTAAAGGTCATCCTGATAGTAGTACTTTGAAGTGGCAGATTTTTTGCAGGGTCCCTTTAGGTTTCTTTAGCTCCACAGTAAAATTTGTAGGCAGAGGAAGAAACCCACCTCATGTTTCGTGAGTCCTGTAGCCTTAGTAATTATTGAAAAATATAAAAGCAAGCTTTGTGGTAAGGAGGGTGTGTGTGTGTATGTGTGTGTGTTGTTTTCTTTCTTTTTTTTTAAACAAAGAGATCCAAAGGCCTGTGCACTATGGAGAGAATGATGTGATTACCAGAGTGTTCTGAAAAGCACTGCTGGAAATCTCCCAGTATGAAGACCTTAAAAAGCTAATGTGAGTGCTGAACGAGCACACGTTTGCTTTAAAAACGTTATATGCTTTTAGAACAAGCCCTTCACCTATTTAGTTATTACATTAGTCATTATGGGCACCTCAGAACTTGAGGCTAGATTTTGTCTCTCCTTCCTTCTTCTGTCCTGACTGTAAATGAAACTATGTGTGTGGAAATCACCCTTCAGACAGTAGTGCTGCCCAGTAAGACTTTCTGTTGTGATGGAAACATTCCCTGTCTATGCTGTGAAATACAAATAGTGTAGCCACCAGCCCTATGTGACTATTGAACACTTAAAATGTGCTTAGTATGTCTGAGGAATTGAATCTTATATTTTATTATCTTTTAGTTCATTTGTGTTGTTTGGTTGCTCAGTTGTGTTTGACTCTTTGCAACCCCATGGACTGTAGCCCGCCAGGCTCCTCTGTCCATGGAATTCTCCAGACAAGAATACTGGAGTGGGGTGCCATTTCCTTCTCCAGTTAGTTAGCTGAAGTCCAAATTTAAATAGCCACGTGCCCCTAGTGGCTACTGTGTTGGATAGGGAGATTCTAGAGGAAAACAGGTATTGTATCTTTAGAACATTCCAGAAGAATCTAGCAGAGCAGTGCTGAGCCTGAATGCCATTCTCAATAAGCCATTTAAGAATAATTTCTTTGCCTATAAAATAGAAATTTAGATAATCTATAAGGTCTCATCCCTCTTGAAAATGCCATGCTTCTATCAATTGTACACTGTGAGGAGACTGAACAATATTCTTTTTTTCTTTTTAATCTGCAGTGCCTGGCAGAGAACCTGGCACACAGTAGATGCTCAGTATATGGTTGCTGAAATGAACTTAAACTCAGTGGGACGTCCACATCATCCGGTTTGGAGGTATAAAGAGGACAGTGTGTGTGTCACCAACCCCCTTCCAGAATCCATGTCAGTTATCACTAGTCAGTTATGTTACTCTTTCCTTCTGAGACCACAGGCAGGCTTAGAAGCTTCTGAACATAGGACTCCATGTAGCCTGCTGATGAGATTGAGAACCTAAGATTAAAAGTCATTTGCCATCTAGATAGCTCAACCTACTTATTTTATGTAGAAGGAAACTGAGACCCAGAGAGGTCATGCTTATCCAAAATGATGTGGTTGACTAGTATCAAAGACAGTTACAGAATTCAAGTCTTCTCACTCCCAGTCAAGCATTCTTTCTATTTTAGATTCTTTACTTTCATTTTAATATGGCTATGCATCTTATTTTTTTCTTTTTTAAATATATTTACCCATTGGGGAAGTGGATACCTCAGGAAGGTGGGAGATGGAGAGAGGGTGGTAGGACTTAGATGGTGGCACATGGGTGGGCATAAAACTTCACTGTGAATATGTGTGTATATTTGTGTGTGTGTATAATATATATATATATATATATATATATACACAAGTGCATAATAAGCTCTTTAAAAATTCAGAAGTACAGAGCATCTTCATAATTATATTTTAGAAAATTTACTTTTAGTTCTCCCTCCAGCCCCTGAATTTCTACAAAAGAATCTATTTTAACAGATTTGGGTTGATCTATCTTTGTCATTGTCATCATCTTCTGATAAAGAGTAGAGCTTGAGGAAAATTCATTGCTATGTTTCTTCCTGGGGTATATGGTTGGAGAGTTCACATTTTATTTTTTGGCATCTGGATCTTTGCTATTCAAAATGTGGTCTGCAGGACAGCAGCATCTTCATTACCTGGTTGCTTATTAAAAATGCTCAATCTTGGGCCACATCTCAGACCAAATCCAAATTTCCACTTAACAATTCCCTGCTGCTGCTGCTGCTAAGTCACTTCAGTCGTGTCTGACTCTGTGCAGTCCCATAGATGGCAGCCCACCAGGCTCCCCCGTCCCTGGGATTCTCCAAGCAAGAACACGGGAGTGGGTTGCCATTTCCTTCTCCAATGCATGGTGATTCAAATGGATCAAATGGATTCAAATGGATCAAAAGCTTTAGAGGCACTGGTCTAAGTGACATGATAATTGCCATTTTGGCCAAAGTTAGTGTCCTGACACTGTAAGCTGAAAGGTACAGTAAAAAAAAAAAAAGTCATTCCTCTTATTAGATATGACAAACTTGGGCCTGATATACCAATTTTCATGGCAAAGGGAGTCATGTGTGTGTGTGAAAGTCACTCAGTTGTGTCCGACTCTTTGCAACCCCTGGACTATAGCCTGTCAGGCTCCTCTGCCCATGGAATTATCCAGGCAAGAATACTAGAGTGGGTAACTGTTCCCTTCTTCAAGGGATCTTCCCAACCCAGGGGCTGAACCCAGGTCTCCCGTATTGCAGGCTGATTCTTTACCATCTGAGTCAGCAGGAAGCCATACTGGAGCTCAAATCTCTGCTGGTCACTGCATTTGATCAACAATGAAGGTGATAGTGATGATGATAATTATAATAACAATATTTACAGTGTATTAGATAACATACTAAATGTTTTGTGTATGTGCGTGCTCAGTCGTGTCTGAATCTTTGCGATCCCCTGTACCATGGCCCGCCAGGCTCCTCTGTCTATGGGATTTCCCAGGCAAGAAGACTGGAGCCAGTTGCCATTTTCTCCTCCATGGAAGCTATAATGGATTATCTGGCATTTAGTTTCCAGGGCATTAGGTACCAGGCTATGGGAGGCTGGGTCAGTGGTGTTTTGGTTACAAAAGAAGCACAGTGTTATTGGGCAGTTTTCCTGCCTCTGTTTCTGAATATGTGATATACAAGAATGAATCATTCTGGGAAGTGCCTAATGTCTTTTAACAAATTTATTTTTATTTCTCTACCTGAAGTAGATTTTTTTTGTTTTCCAGTAAGACCCTAGCTGATATAGTAATGGAGATCAGTTAAATCACCAAAAGCTAAAAAATGGTGGTACTAAATTATGGCACTGGAGTGTTCTATTTTCCAGAGAAAAACATGGTATTTGAGATATTGTAAAGCAGAGATGTGAGGTTAATGTTTCCAAGAATAGTGGTGGTGAAGATGAAACTAGTGGCATTTTGTTAAAGGGTATAATAATTTTTAAGATTAGTCTTCCTGCAATTTTGGTAATGTTCTGTACCTAAGAACAAATGTTTCTCTACTGTCTAAAGCCAGTAGAGAATAATTACCTAGACAATGATAGAAGGGAAGAAACAGAGGAGGAAGGAAATAAGATTTCTTTGAATGCCCATTTTGTGACAGGCACTGAATTAGGGGCTTCTGTAACAAGGGGATTATAAAATTATTGTATAAGAATTATACAACCTATCATGGTTGACAGGCAATAGTGGCTAGTGTTCAGGCTGATCAACAATGGTAAGAATTTTTACTAAAAAATAGATATATTTACATGGGGGCCAGTCTTACTCCATTAAAAATGCACTATACATGCTTTAAAAAGCACTAATGATCTATTGTGAACTTTCTGGAAAAAAAAAGATACCATATGAGTAAGTAATGTATGTGGGTAATACCAGCTGCTTATTGTTTACAAAAAGGCATGAATCACCAAGTTGGGGCCACACAGAGAACTCCCCATCCTCCAATTCCCATTTCTTGCTTACCATGATTGTCCACTTTCTGTTTTCGGCCTCTGGGAATACAAGAGATCGTGGAGAATAAAACACTTCATCGTCTACTTCTTCTGGCTTTCTGGGCAAGCAGTGTAAAAATGTCCAGTCAGGGGCAGCAACTTTAGCAGTCTACAGAAGAGATGGAGATAAGACTGTGTTTTGACTCTTATAGGTAGCAATCACATTTGTCTTCTTCAGAGTCAGCATCTCTGACCTGGAGTCAAGTGAAGTCACTCAGTTGTGTCAGACTCTTTCCAACCCCATGGACTGTAGCCTGCCAGGCTCCTCCGTCCATGGGATTTTTCAGGCAAGGATACTGGAGTGGGTTGCCATTTCCTTCTCCAGGGGATCTTTCTGATCAAGAGATTGAACCCAGGACTTCCGCACTGCAGGCAGACTTTTTACAGTCTGAGCCACCAGGGAAGCTTAAAGGTCCATGCAAAGGGAGAGATAAAGGGGCAGACTGAGGATTTCAGCTCAAGGCACCCAGCAGAAATCTATATGATACTTTCAACTTATGAAACTTTCTAGTCATTTTTTTTTTAATTTAGAAGATCACCACTCCAAATAAAACCACTAATTCAGTTTTCTAGTACTCTGTCTAGTGAGATAGTGGACCTTTCAGTAAAGAATTCTACTAGGGTAAGATGCAGATGAGAGCAAAAATCACCAATTATGTCCCAACGTATTGGATTTGCCAAAAAGTTCATTTGGGTTTTCCTGTAAGATGGTACAGAAAAACCGAAATGAAATTTTTGGCCAACCCAATATATTAAAGGTTGTCTTTACATGATTGTATTATATTTTTTAGCCTGTCTCCAAATTATGGTTTTAGCACTTGAAGCAAATTTAATTACTGATTAAAACAATGTTGAAAAAGACCTCTGTGATAGGAGTGCATTAAACAGGATTATGGGCACTATGCACTATTACATGATTCATTCTTCATGTAACTATTCTAACAATTTTAATTTTCTCTAACAGTTAATTCCTAAAAATTACATTTTCCCATCCATTTTCATTGTTCACTTACAGATTCAAAACTATATTCCATCATAAATTCTTACCTCAAAATTACTGCCTTTGTGCTAAACCTTTTTTGTTTTGTTTAAAAAAACACAATAGAAAATGGGCAAAGAATATGATATGATATAATATGAAAGAATATGATAGCAGTTAATAGAAAAACATGGAAATGGCCAATAAACATTCAAAGATGTTTAACTTCATTAGTAATCAGAGAAACACAAATTTTAAAAAGCATGAGATACAGATTTTTAAAAATTACAAATGTAAATAGCAAATAAATGGAGAGAGTGTGGAAGGAAGTTATAAATTATCAATTCTTTTTGGATTTCTCATATTTTAAAAAGTATATACTACTTCACCCAGAAATTCTTCTCCCTAAAAGAATTCTATTCTCTATAACACCTGCACAAAGAAATATATATATGAGGATCTTCACTGCAACATTGCTTGTAATTGGGATAATTAGAAATAGCCTAATGTTTTGACAGGAAACAGATAAAATAAGGCCCACTCATACTTTGGAATTCTGTGCAGTCATTAAAAAGAAGGAAAAATATCTAAATGAATGGACAAGAAAATCTAAGATTTGTTAAGTGGAAAAAGTAAGTCAGAATAATATGTCTAATCTACCATTTGTGATAAATCATTAGAGGTGTAGGGGTGTGGGTGTGTATTGGAATATGTAAATACACAGAAAAGGTCTGCAAAGACACACATCAAATTGTTAAACAGCGGCTACCTCTCGGAATAGTCACTGTTAAGGGGCTAGGGCAAATACATTTTCACTTTATTTTTCTAACTTCATTCTATTATCATGTATAAATAAGGGGCTTGTATTTATATTTTAAATATTTTATCAATAAAACATCTATTGCAATTGCTTAATCCCTTTCTCCACCAAACAAAGGAGTTGCTCTGCAGACAGAATCCCAATGTACACCTGACTTTTGTATATTCCTGCAGAACAGTGATTCTCAAAGCTTGACCCTGGGGTAGCAGCATTGCACCACCTGGGAACTTGGCAGAAATGCAAATTCTTGGGTCCCACCCCTGACCTACTGATTTAGAATCCCTGGAGAAGTGGGATCCTGCCAGCTGTGTATTAACAACTCCAGTCAATTCTCAGTCACGCTCAAGGTTGACAAGCCATGCTTCAGAGCTTAATGAAAGGCATCAGAATAGATGGAATTCCCCTGGGAGTGCCCTGGAGGCAGTTAGCAAAAGTAAATTGGAATTAAGAGTCCTTGGAAAATAGAGGCAAGGGTGAGCCTGAAGTACATAACTATGGGGCTTTTCTTAGAGCAGAAATCAAAAGAAACTGCTTGCAATAGAAGTCGCCTAGTATATCTAAACAGATCATCAAGCATTCTGATGCCTCTGCTGTTGTGAGAGGGAAAGGCTTGCTTCTCTCTTCTGCCTGGGTTTCAATTCCTTCATCCTGGACAAAAGTGTCTTTCCAAAGGGCAGAGCTCATCTTCAGGAGGAGAGAAATCACTGGGGGATACAGTCAGTGTGTCCTTGTTAAGGAAGGAAAGGACAGTCTGCTCTCCCAAAAGTGATTGAGTGATTAGCTGATTCTGGCCTTTATGAATGGGATTAATGAACCTTCAGAGAGGCATCAATTTGTACCTTCATTGTAACCTGGTAACCTTGGAAAGCCTGGAGCCGCTTTTTCTTCTCCTCTTCTTGTCCCATGCTTATCCAAGTGTCTGTAATTAATACATTGCCTCCACAAGCTGCTTCCAATGGATCATTTGTCAGCGACAGCTTGGTACCGTTCTGGCATACACAAGCAAGCTGGTTAAAGAACTTCACGAGACAGGGAAAGACAACGATACCTTTACATATAAGGAGCGTACCTCTTTGGCATATTGCTCTGCCAACTTGGTTATACTGGGATCCGGCTCATAACCCTGCAGGGGAAAGAATTAACTGTTATATGGTATTTTTAAAAAAAATTATATATGCCTTCTTATATATGCATCACTTTCAACAATATTCCTGCTCTTTTTCCTGTTTCTGCTTTAAGTCATAGCCCAACCTACTGAACATGCCTGTTCCCCATGTTCAGTAGAATATGATGTTGACATCTAGAATTTCAAAGCTTGAGTGCTTTTGGGAATTTAAAAAGGTAATCAGTTGCCGCATTTTGCTTTGATTATTTTTGACCTCTTTAGTCCTAAAGATAAATGGGGTGTGGTGCTTTCCAGCTCTTGGTAGCACCTTTTCTTATTCCTCTAATAGTTTAAGAGGATTATATACGTAAGTCTACAACTTACTGCATTTTTGTCTCAGAGTCTTTCTACAAGCTGTTGTTTTTTTTCAAATGCTTTTGTTTTCCTTTGGTCTGAAATGCTTTTTCCCACCCACTCCATGTGGATAATGCTTTCAAGTCTCAATGCTCTCAACTCAAATATTTCCTCCTCAGAGAAACCTTCCCTCAGCGTCTCAGCTAAATACTAAGAGCCCACGCACACATCTTAGTCTCACCAGCCAGTGTTCTGCAGGCAGGGAGCTGGCTTTGAAATGGCCTTTGCATAGCAAATATACTGTTTTTGCTGAAATATATGTGTTTGGGTTCGTTTGGTGAGGGCAGGGTCAGGACTTGAGTGAGGCACTCACTGACAGTCATGCAAGCATGAATTTTGCACCCTAGTTTCCTTGCTTGCTCACTGGTCTCAACTTTAGGTGAGGGGACGCTGTGGGAACAGCTGAAGTCCCCCCAACTCTTCTAGACCCCACAGGTAACCCGTCTGCCTCCATCCTCAACTTCCAATCTGCGCTATACGCAGCAGCCAGAATTATCTCCGAAGCCTTCAATGCTTACCACTTGTTCCATAAGTCGAAGCTGATTAAGGGTATCAAGGCTCCCTGCCGACATCTCTTGCTTCTGTCTCTTTTAATTTTTCTCAACATCTTGCTGCAGGAAAGCCAATCTCATTGTCATACTTGTACATGTCTTGCCCTTTGCTGCCGTCACAGCCTTTCAACCTTAAACACTTCCCCCTCTGTCCCCTCCTGGGTGTCTTTATTGGAACATGTCAGCTCCTCCTTTGTCAAAACCCTGGGCCAGCCCCACCTCCAGACCCTCCAAGAGGAAGGCTCGTCAGTCAAAACACCATCATTATTCTCAGCATCCCCATCCTTCTCATTTTCCTGAATTCTTAGAATTGATTTATGTCTCATTTTTACAAACTCTCAGTAGGGCACAGCAATGGGTGTGGTATGCCACCCAGATCCCCTTCATGAATAATGGACTTGTGCTCCAGCTGCTGCGCATGCGCTAGAAGGTGGCTTTCAGCTGTCAGCCCTAGTTGGGCACTGGCGCAGCTGCAGAGAGCTGACGCACCCAAGGTCACATACCCTTCCAAGGCCACCTGCATTCAGGGACTGATTGACAGGGGAACATGAAAACCTGACTCCCTCCTCCAAACCTGCGACAACCCTTAAATGACCATCTCAGATCTAGAATTCTCTATCAGGTCAGCTGAGGCTGCTTTCGGGCCTGAATCACAGTTTGACTTCTGTTTCCTTCCCCTCCCTTCTCAAGGGCACGCCGTCATCAACAACCTGCAGTCTGAACTCTATCTCAGAGTCTGCTTCTCAGGAAACTCAGCCCACAACAGGGATGTTCAGGTTTATTCACTGGAAATTGTGTTTATTTACACATGTTTATCTATCATAGTTCCTTCTCTCAATAAAACAATTCTTGAGGTTAGAAGCTATCAGATGGTGATGATTCCTGCAGATCTTTTTGCAGCTTTATCACCCTCAATAGCCATAAATTCTGGAGCTTTGTTTATCGATATTTGGGGAAGGTAATTAATAAAGGCTTGCTAATTTAGTAACTCATGTTGTGACCATTCATACTGGGAAACATAAATGAAAAGGCTTGGCTCTTACCCCAGGTACCTCCTGCCCTGAAAATTCAGCCTTCCCTCTGGAAAGCAGGTTTTATCCTTCCAAGTATAATCATTCTTAGAGAAGGAATCAATAAGTACTTAGAGAACCAACAGAGTGGTTTGGAAATTACAAAATCACCCAACCTTGCATGCACTGGGCCATGACTGAGAATACAAAGAGGAATTCTTTACTCACAGCTAAGCTTTCAGTACTAAATCACTCTATGGCTTTGACATAAATCTTAAAACCAGATGAAGGTGATTAACAGACCCAGTTCAGTCTAAATACTCACTTAGAACAATGTTAAAATCATTACCATCAATAGTTTATGGAACAACTTTACAATCCAGGACAAAATTATGTTTTCTCAAACATGTAAGTTATTCTTGGTTAAAGGATGAGGAAATAGATTAATTATGGCCTTGGAAAATTTTCAGTGCTTCTCAAATTTATAATAAACCTGCTAGCTTTATCTTTAAAGGAAATGGGTCTACTTATAAACTGATGGAGCAACTTCTACACTTCAGACTTTCCAGAAGACTTTTAAAAACTCTTACTCCCACCCAGATTTAACCAGGTTTTAATACTTGTTATCATTTAAATGAGTTTCTGCATAAGAACAATACTGAAATTACTCTGTAACATTGGAATTTTTTCCCTTTGATTTAATAAAACATCTTGGATATTCAATAAAATGTTTAAATCATGTATTTCTCCAACAGAATAAAACCTTGCCAAAAACACCTTATAGCATGGAACAATCATTGTGAATATATATTTTATCTGTAAAATTGTTTGCATTAATATAGAGCCCTTCCTCGGACTAGATTTGCAGCAAGAGTGTGCTAAGTTTTCCCATAAAATGAAGAACTACCTTATTCACATGTTAGATCTGACCTTTTATCTCAGTTTTTGCTGAATGAGAGAGAATTCTCTCTTACAAGAGTTAGCTCTCTGAGTCCCCAAAGTTTACTACATAAAATAGGGTGGCACCCTATGCTGCCTACCTGGCATTTCTTCCATGGCAAGTGTATTAGGTAGAAGAATGTCTTCCAAACATTTATTCCCCACCAAAACCTCAGAATGAGACCTTTTAAAAATATATTTATTTATTTGGCTGTGTCAGGTCTTAGTTGCATGCTCAGGATCTTAGTTTCAGTATGTGAGATCTTTTCTTGCAGGCCACAATCTCTGTAGTTGTGTGCTGGCTCCAGAGCATGTGGGCTCACTAGTAGAGGCTTATTTGCTCCAAGGCATGTGGGATCTTAGTTCCCTGACCAGGGATCAAACCCACGTACCCTGCACTGCTAGGTGGATTCTTAACCACTGGAACACCAGGAAAGTCCTAGAATGTGACCTTTTTTTAGAAGTAGAGTCTTTGCAGATGTATTTAGTTAAAAGGAGGTCACATTGGGCTCCAAAATCACTGCAGATGGTGACTGCAGCCATGAAATTAAAAGACGCTTATTCCTTGGAAGAAAAGCTATGACCAACCTAGACAGGATATTAAAAAGCAGAGACATTACTTTGCCAATAAAGGTCCATCTAGTCAAAGCTATGGTTTTTCTACTAGTCATGCATAGATGTGAGAGTTGGACCAAAAAGAAAGCTGAGCACCGAAGAATTGATGCTTTTTAACTGTGGTGTTAGAGAAGACCTCTTGAGAGTCCCTTGGACTGCAAGGAGATCCAATCAGTCCATCCTAAAGGAAATCGGTCCTGAATATTAATTGGAAGGACTGATGCTGAAGCTGAAACTCCAATACTTTGGCCACCTGATGTGAAGAACTGACTCGTTGGAAAAGACCCTGATGCTAGGAAAAATTGAAGGTGGGAGGAGAAGGGGACGCCAGAGGATGAGATGGTTGGATGGCATCACCGACTTGATGGACATGAGTTTGAGCAAGCTCTGGGAGTTGGTGATGGACAGGGAGGCCTGGTGTGCTGCAGTCCATGGGGTTGCAAAGAGTCGGACATGACTAAGCAACTAAACTGAACTGATACTGGATTATGACCAACCTAGACAGCATATTAAAAAGCAGAGAAATTACTTTTCCAACCAAGGTCCGTCTAGTCAAAGCTATGGTTTTTCCAGTGGTCATGTATGGATGTGAGAGTTGGACTGTGAAGAAAACTGATCACCAAAGAATTGATGCATTTGAACTGTGGTGTTGGAGAAGACTCTTGAGAGTCCCTTGGACTGCAAGGATATCCAACCAGTCATTCTAAAGGAGATCAGTCCTGAGTGTTCATTGGAAGGACTGATGCTAAAGCTGAAGCTCCAATACTTTGGCTTGTATTGACTCACAAGCCATGTGAAGTGTTGACTCACTGGAAAAGACTCTGATGCTGGGAGGGATTAGGGGCAGGAGGAGAAGGGGACGACAGAGAATGAGATGGCTGGATGGCATCACCGACTCGATGGAGGTGAGTTTGAGTGAAGTCCGAGAGTTGGTGATGGACAGGGAGGCCTGGCATGCTGTGATTCATGGGGTCGCAAAGAGTCAGACATGACTGAGCGACTGAACTGAACTGAACTGAACTGAAGTTTATTATAACTGCTATCCTCATAAGAAGAGGAACATGTGGACAGAGAAAATGGGCATAAAGGAAGGATGGAGGCAGAGGCTGGAGTGATGCAGCCACAAGGCAAGGAATGCCTGAAGTTACCGGAAGTGGGAAAGAGACAAGGAAGGATCCTCCCCTAGATGCATTGTGTGTGTGTGTATGTGTGGTGGTGGTGGAGTGTTATCCTGCCAACACTTGGATTTTGGACTTCTAGCCTCCAGAGCTGTGAAAGAACACATTTCTGTTGTTTTAAGCCACCCAGTTTGTGGGGATTTGTTATGGCAGTCCTGGGAGACTAAGGCAGCAGGGTACGTTGACTCAACCTGGTTCAGCAAGAACACAAGGGGAAGGTATTTTCTTTTGCCTTGTTTGTTTCATTTGGTTTTGGCAGGATGCAGCAGACAATGCTGGTGTTCTACCCAGAGGCCCTCAGAGGACCCTGATCTATATCTTTTGCCCCCTCTTCCCTTTTCAGTGTGCTTTTTAAATCTACTTATTTATTTGTTTATTTTTAGTTTTGGCTGTGCTGGGTCTTCATTGCTGCACCAGGGCTTTCTCTAGTTGCCATGAGTAGGGGCTACTCTCTAGTTGCAGTGTGCAGGCTTCTAGAGCATGGGCTTCAGTAGTTGCAGCTCGTAGGCTTAGTTGCTCAGTGGCATGTGGATCTTCCCCAATCAGGGATCGAACCTGTGTCCCCTGTATTGGCAGGCAGATTCTTAACCACTGGACCACTAGGGAAGTCCCCATCAGTGTGCTTTTAATACCTAACACTCATCTCTTCTTTAGGAGATGGCCCTCTGACTCCCCAGCTGCTCTTCCTGCCAAAGTGGGAAGCTGCTGTATGGGCACAGGGAGCTCAGCCTGGTGCTCTGTGACAACCTAGAGGGGTGGGATGGGGTGGGGGGTGAGGTTCAGGAGGGAGGGGAACATATGTGTACTTGTGGCTGATTCACATTGTTGTATGACAGAAGCCAGCCCATACTGTAAAGCAATTATCTTCCAATTATTAAAAAAAAAATCCAAAGGTAAACTCTGAAACTAGTAAAAAAAACAAAGAAAAAAAGTGCCAGAGGATTCAACACCCACCTCTCCATGCTGCCCTTGACAATGACTGGTTCCAAGAATAAAAGTCCATCCTCCCTGCCTCAGGTTGGGACAGCACTGGGGCATGACCTCCACTCCAGAGCTCACCTGTTGGATCAGCCTGAAGCACTGTGCCTGACATGGCTTTTGGGTGACCAGATCACTCTAGTTTGCCTGCACCCTTCCTGGTTTTAGCACTGATAGTCCCATGTCCCTAGAAATCCCTTCAGTTCAGTTCAGTTCAGTCGCTCAGTCGTGTCCGACTCTTTGCGACCCCATGAATCACAGCACGCCAGGCCTCCCTGTCCATCACCAACTCCCGGAGTTCACTCAAACTCACGTCCATCGAGTCGGTGATGCCATCCAGCCATCTCATTCTCCGTCGTCCCCGTCTCCTCCTACCCGCACTCCCTCCCAGCATCAGACTCTTTTCCAGTGAGTCAACTCATCGCATGAGGTGGCCAGAGTATTGGAGTTTCAGCTTTAGCATAAGTCCTTCCAATGAACACCCAGGATTGATCTCCTTTAGAATGGACTGGTTGGATCTCCTTGCAGTCCAAGGGATTCTCAAGAGTCTTCTCCAGCACCACAGTTCAAAAGCATCAATTCTTCAGCGATCAGCTTTCTTCACAGTCCAACTCTCACATCCATACATGACCACTGGAAAAACCATAGCCTTGACTAGACGGACCTAGTCAATCTTAAAATCAAGAAGCAGAAGCAGAGAGTGAGTTTTAGGCCTCACACGCTCACCTCTGAATGTCTTAGGTTATCAGAGTGAGCTATGGCAGTGACCACTGAGATAACAGCAAACACATGCTCAGCCAGAAATACACTGGTGCACAATATTATAAATCATCGTCCCTTAATGGAAAGGTCAATTCTGTCCTTTGTTTCTGCAATGGCCTCTATTTAGGGGCATTTTCCTTCCAAAAGACTCCTGATCAGAAATCATAACTAATAAGAAACGTAACGAAGAAAAGAATTTAGTAGAGATGGATTATGTAAAAGGTTCTGTGGGGATCGCTCAGAACTGGTTTGTGTATGAGTCACTTGTAGGATTAGTTTTTATCCTCTGAAAGGCCTACTCATTCTGTATGAGGCTAGGAGTACCTTTTTATTAAATTTTTTGAAGTTTAGTTGATTTACAATGTGTTAATTTCTGCTGCACAGCAAGGAAACTCCATTATATATAAAAAGAACATACATACATATATGTAAACATATAATATGCATATTCTTTTCCATTCTGGTTTATCACAGGGTAGCGAATATATTTCCCCATGCTGTACAGTAGGACCTTATTGTGTAGCCATCCTATATATACTAGTTTGCATCTATTAATCTTATACTCGAAGCTGGGAGTATTGTAACATAGGGCTTCTCCTAGGAGGACCTGCACTTTTTTATTTTAGTGTATTTATTTATGGACTTATGTAATTATGTACGTAAAACATTTATATGTTAAGAAATTTAAACCATATAAAAGGATATACTGCAGAAATAAAGTCTCCCTCCTACCTCTAACCTTGAACCTCCCAGCTTCACTTCTCACAGACAACAATTACTGCTAGTTTCTTGTATATCAAAAGGGTTACCTTAGACCTATAAAAGAAGGCCCGTTCCCGTTCCCATACATCCTGTGAGAGATTAACAGCAGGATAGGAAGTAGGGTAGGTCAGCTTCACAGCCAGGATTCAGATTTAAAAGGCTGAAGGACCCTTGGATTTGAGTTTTGAAACACTAAGCTGATGCAGACGCTATCACTGTGTCCTTCACATTAGATTGAACTTTTTTTCAACAAGCTGTAATATTCGAACAATGACAGCGTCTTTGCCATGCCTTGAGACTTCTAGGCTGTCGGGATTTCATTATTTTCTTCAGCCTTTGTGGTAGCAATACACAAGAAAGCCAGTTATCATAATGGCTGGTTTCAGGGCATTCAAAGGGATAATTCAGACATGCTTTTAACACAGAAACTCACAAGATGAAAGGCATCAGCCAAGATTATCTCTTTGTGTAGAGATGGGAAATTGGACACTCAAGAGGCCGGATAGCTATAATAGTAGGGATAGCAACATAACCTAAATTTTGTGGCCTCAACTGTGCTCTCCTTGAAAGGAAGAGAGGTTTGTTTTTTCACTAGGTAATTGTATCTGGGAATGATTTCAAAGGGGGGTTAGTTTCAAGGCAGAAAGTTTCCCTACCTTTGGGGTAGCCACCTGAAGGTGCATCCCGAATTTCGCCGCACTCATCATGATGGAGTGCAGGATGTTATTCCCATCCCCAATCCAGCTGAGGGTAAGGCCTTTCAGAGAGCTGTAGTGTTCCTGAAAGGCAAGGGATGGAGGAAATTACATCCAGGAGGAATTCCACTTATGTGAAACAATTATTCAGTTCAGTTCAGTCGTTCAGTCATGTCCACATCTCGATTTTAAATGCTTTGTTGGAATGAAGAAACTACTATTTTTTTGCATTATACAGAGCAATTTAATAACATGAAGATACAATCACCAAAAAGAAGTCCTAATCACCAAAAAATATCCTAATATCTTAAGCCAAGACATCATATGATCATATGAAGACTCATGTTTTCATATATTGCAAATCTGAATCTTTGTTGCATTTGTTCTTTCATTCAACAAATTGAGAATCATCCATGTCCAGACACTGTCCTTGGCCCTGGAGATATAACAATGAACAAAGGAGACAAAAACTTTGCCTTTATGAAGCTTATAGTTGTTAGAATAAGAAAGGGGAAATACAATGCACCTAGAACAATGTAGCATGGGTATTGAGAATGTTACTGTTTATATGGCTGAAAGCCATTAATATACTTGGTTTCTTATGGATATTGACATGGACAGTTAAAGTATGAACATATGCTTGGAAATCATAAATACAAATGCCAGGATAAAATGTCTTTGAGGGGTTGGAGGAAATGGGATCAAAGATAGTTACACAGTGGACTTCAAATCTACCTGTAATATTTTTGGCCACACTGCATGGGATTGCAGGATCTTAGTTCCCTGACCAGGGATTGAATCTGCACCCCCTGCAGTGGAACCCTGGAGTCTTAACCACCAGACCACCAGGGAAGTCCCTGTAATATTTTACTTAAAAACAAAAAATTCTAAAGTAAGATTTGCCAAAACTACATAATGGGCACATGGGTGTTTGTTTTACTTTTCTTGAAGTGTCTGTAGGTTTCATATATTGTATACATTTATATATTTACAAATGTAAAGAGATTTAAATGTAAGTGTAAAGATTTTAAGATTTTTAGAAGAGAAAGGCTAACTAATTTGAAGATCACAAATTAGTTAAGTGGCTAAGCTAGGATGTAAATCCAGGTCCATCTGATTTAAATTCCATGCTCTTTACAAGCTGCTATTTATTCATTCAGCTCCTACTTTGAGCATGTCTGTTATGAAGGCATTGTACCAGGTCCTGCAGGGAACAATATGATGAATAGAACATTTCACTGTCCCTCATGAATATATAAACTAGTAATGATGAAATCCCAGCGAGAAGCATTAAATTATCTGGCATATATGTAAAGCCATACCTACAAACAGCTGCTTGGTGTCTAACATAGTATATCCTCTCTGCATTCATCTTATCTTCATCACCAAAGAGTTTCATTTTGAGTTTAACCTCACATTTACATGTGTATAGCATATTCAAATAAGGAGCAAGGGGGACCTGTCCAGTTTGCCCTGTCTCCCAGAATAGTTCATAGATGCAGAAACCATGGTTCTTAGGATTCCCAGTGGCAAGACTATGTAGATTGGCTGTGGCCAACCCAACAGGATGAATCTTTCAAAGTTACTCAGTTTCATAATTTGAAGGGACATGGCTAAATCTGCACCTCCATTCTGTGAATTCTTCATGCTCTTAACTCCAGTCTTAAGCAGTTTATTAAAATAATAGCAAATGGCCTTCTTCTCAGAAAGTGATTTAGTAATTGGTCATTTTGAATATTCAAAGCACTCTCCATCAGTCTTCACTCCCAAATCATAGAGCCTTACGTATTATGCATGACATAAAGATGTATCCATTTTCTGTGCTCCAGCACTCTCTGTTCATCCACTGTGTTAAATAAATATGGCACCCAAAAAGCAAAGGTTTGAGAACTGAAGTGTCTTCTAATCTGTTTTCAATAATGCCCTATCTTCCTTGGTTATCAAGTTGTACACACATGCTATGCATCTCTGCCAAGATGTTATTTGAAAACAAAACACCAATGCCACAATTTAAATGCTTCCATTTAGAGCTACTTAGGAATTATTTATTGATTTTGCTCTTGTGTGAGGCAAAGAAGTAAGCCAACCTGGAGCGTGAGGTAATCAGCCAGGATCTGGATAGGGTGGTACAAATCCGACAGCCCATTGACAATTGGGATGGATGCTTCTTTAGCCAGGATGTCCAGATCTGATTGTTTGTACACTCGCGCCAGCACGGCATCTGTCATGCTAGACAACACACTGTGGCAAACCAAGAAAACATTATCTAAGTTGATTAGGCTTAATGATTCCTTCTTAATTTAGGATCTTAAAAAGTCATAAGAAATGCTAATACATGAGAATTTTTACTGTTACAACTACCTATCAACATGACAGGTTTAAAAGCTAATGATAAATATGTAGTCATTACAGAAGCGAATGTGTTACCCTGATGTCTTAGCCCTGGTTTTAGTATTTTTTGCGGTGCTAAGAAGCCAATTGTGGGCCCATCAATTATAATGATGAACTATAATTGATATATAGCAATTGGTAAAGTTGAAAGGGACAAGACCAAAGACAAGATATATAGAGAAAAAATAGTAAACTGGATTGTGGCATTTGGGAGGAGGGACATCTCCCCTCAAGTATGCAGTTTCACTGTAAAATAGAAAGTAGCAGTGTGGCAACAGTGGAGGTGCACACACAGATTGTTTTTCAAGAGAGAACCTTCTGGAAGGAGTGCCATTAGCTGACAGCCCCCAGCTGCTGCACCTTTGGGATCTGTCACGGCATTTCTGTCAAGGCCATACCCTCCCCGGCATGTTCCCACCAAGGGCCAAGCACAGTGGGGTCTCCAGAGCTGGGCCAATCTGTCTGACATGGGACGTCTCTGTTGGGCAGTGAAGATGGATATAACTTGTCTAATTTTATAACCGATGGACCTAAAATAACAAAGAAGCTTAGTAACTTGCCCCAGCTCACACAACTAATTACATTGGAAGAACTCATCTTCAAACCAAAGTCAGTTTAATTTCAAAAGTCCATGTTCTACATAAAAAGATGCTCAACATCACTCATTATCAGAGAAATGCAAATCAAAACCACAGTGAGGTACCATTTCACGCCAGTCAGAATGGCTGCTATCCAAAAGTCTACAAGCAATAAATGCTGGAGAGGTGTGGAGAAAAGGGAACCCTTTACACTGTTGGTGGGAATGCAAACTAGTACAGCCACTATGGAGAACAGTGTGGAGATTCCTCAAAAAACTGGAAATAGAACTGCCATGCTGCTGCTGCTGCTAAGTCGCTTCAGTTGTGTCCCACTCTGTGCAACCCCATAGACGGCAGCCAGGCTCCCCTGTCCCTGGGATTCTCCAGGCAAGAACACTGGAGTGGGTTGCCATTTCTTCCTCCAATGCATGCGAGTGAAAAGTGAAAGTGAAGTCGCTCAGATCCAGCAATCCCACTGCTGGGCATACACACTGAGGAAACCAGAACTGAAAGAGACACACGTACTCCAATGTTCACCACAGCACTGTTTATAATAGCCAGGACATGGAAGCAACCTAGATGTCCATCTGCAGACAAATGGATAAGAAAGCTTTGGTACATATACACAATGGAGTATTACTCAGGCATTAAAAAGAGTACATTTGAATCAGTTCTAATGAGGTGAATGAAACTGGAGCCTATTATACAGAGTGAAGTAAGCCAGAAAGAAAAACACCAATACAGTATACTAACGCATATATATGGAATTTAGAAAGATGGTAACGATAATCCTGTATGTGATACAGCAAAAGAGACACAGATGTATAGAACAGTCTTTTGGACTCTGTGGGAGAGGGCGAGGATGGGATGACTTGGGAGAATGGCATTGAAACATGTATATTATCATATGTGAAATGAATCGCCAGTCCAGGTTTGATTCATGAGACAGGGTGCTCGGGGCTGGTGCACTGGGATGACCCAGAGGGATGATATGGGAAGGGAGGTGGGAGGGGGGTTCAGGATGGGGAACACATGTACACCCATGTCAGATTCATGTCAATGAATGGCAAAACCAATATAATATTGTAAAGTAATTAGCCTCCAATTAAAATTTTTTAAAAGTCCATGTTCTTACCATTATAATACATTGCCTCAAATGTGCAGATGATAAAATCGTGGAATGAGAATCTGGGATCCAGAATTTAAGTTCTCTCCATGTGTCAGAATGATGGCGGTCCCTCAGCTAAAGTTTTAACCTTACAAAAATAACAGGGATGGCTTTTTGTTTAAAATCTTGCTTTTTCCATTATTATGTCTTATACCTTATTAAAGGGAAACCCCACAGCAGAGGCTTCTAGTCATTTCAGTTTTAAGGAACTATTTATAATGGCAAAAAGGGAAAATCTCTCATGATAGTAGTTTTATTAAATATAGAGTCATTATTATAAGGTATCCTTATACCTTATAAGTTAGTTATTATAAGTTAGTCTTATAATGTTATTATTATAAGTTAGACTTTGTAATTTTGACTCTCTAACTTACTAGCTGTGTGACCTTGGACATGTTATTTAGTTTCTCGATAACTTGGTTTCTTCATCTGTAAAGCCATAATAATGGTATCTATCTCATTGTGTTGTTGTGAGGATTATATGAGGTAACCTATATAAGATGCATAGTATGATGCCTTGTTCGTGGTGAAAGATCAAAAAGTAGTTGATGATATTACCATGTCAAAAGAAAATGTATAAAAACTAAAGCTAGTATGTATTTCGGAGAAGGCAGTGGCAACCCACTCCAGTACTCTTGCCTGGAAAATCCCATGGACAGAGGAGCCTGGCAGGCTGTAGTCCACGGGGTCGCTAAGAGTAGGATACGACTGAGCGACTTCACTTTCACTTCTCACTTTCATGCGTTGGAGGAGGAAATGGCAACCCACTCCAGTATTCTTGCCTGGAGAATCCCAGGGACAGGGAAGCCTGGTGGGCTGCCGTCTATGGGGTCGCACAGAGTCAGACACGACTGAAGTGACTTAGCAGCAGCAGCAGCAGCAGTATGTACATACTGCTAAGCAGTATGTATTTAGTAAATATTTCATGGATTTGTATTTAAATCATCATATATTTGGAAAATTAATCCTTTTTATATGTCTGAGCAACAGATTGGTTCCAAATCGGGAAAGGATTATGTCAAGGCTGTATATTGTCACCCTGCTTATTTAACTTATATGCAGAGTACATCATACGAAATGCAGGGCTGGATGAAGCACAAGCTAGAATCAAGATTGCTGGGAGAAATATCAGTAACCTCAGACATGCAGATGACACCACTTCTTGATGAAAGTGAAAAAGGTGAGTGAAAAAGCTGGCTTAAAACTCAACATTCAAAAAACTAAGATCATGGCATCTGGTCCTATCACTTCACGGCAAATAGATGGGGAAACAATGGAAACAGTGACAGACTTTCTTTTATTAGACTCCAAAATTACTGTAGATGGTGATTGTAGCCATGAAATGAAAAGACACTTGATCCTTGGAAGAAAAGCTATGACCCATCTAGACAGCACATTAAAAAGCAGAGACATTACTTTGCCAACAAAGGTCCATCTAGTCAAAGCTATGGTTTTTCTAGTAGTCATGTATGGATGTGGGAGTTGGACTATAAAGAAAGCTGAGTGCCAAAGAATTGATACTTTTGAACTGTGGTGTTGGAGAAGATTCTTGCGAGTCCCTTGTACTGCAAGGAGATCCAACCAGTCAATCCTAAAGGAAATAAGTCCTGAATATTCATTGGAAGGACTGATGCTAAAGCTGAAACTCCAATACTTTGGCCACCTGATGTGAAGAACTGACTCATTTGAAAAGACCCTGATGCTGGGAAAGATTGAAGGTGGGAGGAAAAGGGGATGACAGAGGATGAGATAGCTGGATGGCATCACCAACTCAATGGACATGAGTTTATGTAAGCTCCGGAAGTTGGTGATGGACAGAGAAGCCTGGTGTGCTGCAGTTCATGGGGTCGCAAAGAGTTGGACACAACTGAACGACTAAACTGAACTGATATGTTCGAGACATTATTTACTCAGTCCATAGAAAACTGTTGGTGCTTATAAAATTCAAGCACCACTAAAAAAATTCCTTTCTCCCAGGGATTAGACAATCAAAGATTAAAAATCATATTCCAGGAACAATATTTTCTAGACTTGGATTTATTTTTTCAGCTGAGATGTGTGGCATGTGGAATCCTAGTTCCCTGACCAGAGATGGAACCCATGACCCCTGCAGTGGAAGTGCAGAGTCCTAACCACTGTAAGTCCTTGGACTCTTTTTTTTTATTCATATTTTCCTAATTTCTCATACTCATAGCTTCCAGATTTTCAGATTTCATGGATCAGCAAAATTTTTAAAACCATATGGCAATCAACATAAGATTTCTAACTTTTTGTTTAGAAAATTAAGGACATGATAAACAAATAAACATATAAAATATGTTAATATCTTCATTTAGTAAAAGAGGACATTTTAACAACAAAAATGTGTGAATGACTTAATCTCAAAAATCATCCTTGAGCTTGAATTAATTTAGCTTTATGAAATTGACTCTATTGTCTTTATTTTCTTATTTTAAAACTTCTGATAAAATTCTTATGGCAGGGCATCAGGGGAGGGGGTCAAGACTTGGAAACCAGTGCTCTGAGATGTCTAAGCACAATGTACATTGCAGTTTGAAAGAGGTGACTAAAAGAGCCACTTTAGAGTTTCTCCTGCGAAACAGGTGATATTTGATGGTTGACTAAGGTCGGGATCTTCAATTTTTGCTGCATATGAAAGTCACCTAGAGAATTTCTTATACTCTTGAGACAGGCCATAATCTCTATCAATTTCATCAGAAAAATATAATCTCTAAAGGTACGACCTACTGATCAGCACTGTTTAAGACTTTCCAGGAAATTCCAGTGTGTAGCCAAGGTTAAGAACCAAAGCTGGAACCTCACTGCTCAAATCAACAGTATCAGCATCTAACCTGGGGCTTATTAGAACTGCAGAATCGCAGGCCCCACCCTGAATCAAAATCTGTATTTTAACATGGTTTCCAGGTGACTCATTTGCATATAAAAGTTAAAGACTCCTTATAAAGAGGAAATTGATGCCACCATATTTTCAAAAGTACCATCCATCCTTTTCTTTGAAACCTAACCAGCCTCACCCCACTCCACAGAAATCAAGAGATCAAGGGATGGCAGCCCACAATGACAGAGGACTTTGTCCACACTCTCACTGACAGAGAATGCTTTCTAGTTCAGTTGAAAGAAAAAAGCATCTCAAATCCTGAAAAATGAATCATTTACTCTCTTCCATTAAGGCCTCCATCTTTAAGAGTAACCACCTAGCTTGATCAATCTCATGCCCTGAGGCAATGGATCCCAAACTTGGGTGTATATTAGAACTAAGTGAATAATAAACCACAGAGGTCCAAGCTCCTGAAATAGAGTAGGCTGGGTCTTTGTACTTTTACCAAGTTCCCCAAGTAACTCAGATAACCTTCCAAAGTTTTTGAACCACAGTCTTAAGACATAGGCTATTATATTGAAAGAATTTTAGATCTTCTCCCCTTTTTTCAAGATCACAGTACAAATTTCCTTCACAGTACAGATATACTGACATTTTATACTACAGAATACAGGTTTTTAATTCTACGTTGGGAAAGTTATTTAGATGGTGGTAGATATCCCAATAAGGTCTATAATTATACACAATTATCAATTTCCTTTTTCAGAAGAATTGGTTAATTTTATGAGAGTTAAAATCCTATCAGAGAGCAGTAGAGGGGTGTTTGACCCCAAAGGACATCTTTAAATATGCACCACTTCCCTCAGTGTGTAGTTCAGTTCAGTTCAGTTCAGTCACTTAGTCGTGTCCGACTCTTTGCGACCCCATGAACCACAGCACGCCAGGCCTCCCTGTCCATCACCAACTCCCGGAGTTCACTCAAACTCATGTCCATTGAGTCGGTGATGCCATCCAGCCATCTCATTCTCTGCCGTCCCCGTCTCCTCCTACCCCCAATCCCTCCTAGCATCAGACTCTTTTCCAGTGAGTCAACTCATCTCATGAGGTGGCCAAAGTATTGGTTTCAGCTTCAGCATAAGTCCTTCCAATGAACACCCAGGATTGATCTGTGTAGAGATAGGATTAAAAAAAAATCTGGATTAGCAGATTGCAGTTGACCTTCTGGAATCTCCTAGTCAGAAAAACTGATCTAACTTCTGTTGTAGCCTCTCAGATAGTTTTAGGGAGCTAGTACTGTGGGCTGCCAACCTCTTGGTTCATGAACTCTACAATGCCCTGTTTTGTAAATGTTATCTTAATCTCATAGTTGAGAAAACCAAGGCTTTTGAAAGCTTTGAAATAATTACAGCAAGGTTAGGAAAGATGGAAGAAAAGTGAGGCTGACAAAGGGAAACACTGGGAGAGCAATTGGAGAAGTCAATGTCCTATACACTTGAAATTTTCAAGAATATTGAAAAAGGGCACTTATTGTTCCCTGCCTTGAACAATCCCAAGAGTTCTGGAAGCAAAGAAGCCAACAGGCAGCAGGTATTTACTTGTCCTGTTTATAACATGGACTTCATATCCCTGGGACCTTTATGGTATAGTCTCATAGAATAGTGACTGGTCTGCTTTTTGAGGTTGCCCAACACCTTCTAGAACAGAGGTTCTTGACCTTGGCTGCACACTAGTATCACCTATGAACATGTACAAATGCTGATGCCATATTCAGCCCTTTGGAAGTTTAAACCAGAAGCTGTGGTGGGGGATTCACATTCATATTTGTGAAGCTCTCCAAGTTAGTCCAATCTACAGACAAGGCTGAGAACCATTGTCCTAGAAAACAGAGATAGTGAGGAGGTGGCGGAAGATTTGGATACTCTGCTTCTGGGTGGAACAATGGATCAGTGTAGAGGAGGAAAGTCTTGGTAGTGGCTGAACTCTCAGACTTTAAGAAAAGTAAAGGATAACAACACAATATGTTATGCTGGAAAGAACAAGATCTCATACACGTGAAAGAAGTACAGCTGACCCTTGAACAACATGGGTTTGAACTGCAGAGGTCCACTTGTAAGTGCATCTTTTCAACAGTTAATACTAGAATATAGTCCATGGTTGGTTGAATCCATGGATGCTGAGTCACCATGGATACAGACGGTGGACTGTAAGTTATCTGTGGATTAACTCCTGTGTTGTTCAAGGGTCTACTGTATTTTCCTTTCGGTTCAGTCTCTACCAAGAGCAGTGCCATGGCAGTGGCAGTAGCTGTAATATTTTCTCCCCTCAACGTTTGTCAGCATCCCTAGTGCCCAAATTTTGGTCTTAATATTGTGCTATACCTGAAAAAGGAACCACAAACCAGAGGCTAGTTAATTCCATGTCCTTCGGCAGGATAAAATCAGTATAGTCTGTAACACCCTGTTGTTGCTAGGAAGCCAAAGATATTTTTAAAATAGCAGGGGCAGTGCTAAAAGGAAAAAGGACCAGCTTAACCGTTTGTCAAATTGTGAGCATTTATAGCAAAAGTCATTAAGCAAAGCAAGCTGTGCTTATAAAAAGGCCATGAAGCTCATAAGAAAAGAGTGACTATAAAGAAAATGTACAAAAATATAATTGTAATGTCAAAGAAGGATGACTATTACCATTACATTTAAATGTATTTATTCAAGTAAGTAGGAAAATGCTTATATATAACTGTATAGATACAGACAGATATTTTGTGGGGTTTTGTTAAGTATATTTCTGTTCATAAAGTATAGATATCTGCCATTTTTTTGTGTAAACCACAAATAATTAAGACAACTTAGAAGTCAAATTGTCCTAGAAATAGTAGAAGCTATAACATGAATGGAAAAGCCCCATCAGCATTTGTGGTCTTACATGAAGTGATGTAGAAGAAGAATCCTGCAGCTAACTAGCACCTGTTGTCATACACAATTTCCAATTAGAAAGATGATACAACCATTTATTCCAAAATAAATATTTAGTTTACTGTCCTGAAGAAGAAATCTAAATTTTCAAACTCACTTTCCTGTCACTCTGGGAGTAAAACCTCTTGGTGACCCAACTAATTATAAAACAATGCCAATCAGAAAGGCATATATTTTAAAACATTGAAACCAGGCCAGATTAATATAGCATAAAAATATTACAATGAGTCATGTCCTGCCAGAGACTGAAAACAAATAAAAATTGAATGACACCCCAGCTTTTAACTTCTTTAATAAATGAGAATTCATATGAAAAACAGAAGCAAGTATCCTATGGAAGACAGGATAAGTCCCCCCTACCCCCACAGGATGTTCGTGTCCTAGTACCCAGAACCTGTGAGTGTTACCTTATATGACAATGGAAATTTTCCCTATGTGCTTCAATTAAGGATCTTGAGATGGGGAGATTATCTTGGGCTGGGTCTAATCTAAGAGAAAGGTTCCTTATAAGAGAGCAACAGGAGGGAGACATCCCTGATGGTCCAGAGGTTGGGGTTTTGTGCTTCTACTGCAGGGGGCACGGGTTCCACGGGTTGAGGAACTAAGACACTGTAAGCTGCACAGTGAGGCAAAGAAAAGAAAAAAAAGGAGAGAGAGAGAGAGAGAAAGCAAAGCGGGAGGTCAGAAGAGAAGATGCTAGCTATGACGCTGGCTTTGATATGGAAGAAGGAAACCTGTGCCAAAGGATGTAGGCAGCCACTGGAGGTCGGAAAGACCAAGGAATTGGATTCTCCCCTGGAGCCTCCTGAAGGATCACAGCCCTGGGAGTTCATTTTAGACCTCTGACTTGCAGAAGTGTAAGATAATAAATCTTGTGTTAAGTCACTAAATGTATGGTAATTTGTTAAAGCAGCAATAGGAAACCAGTATCCAGATCCCATTGTTAAAAGTGAAAACTAGGTGATAAAAATATATTCAAGCTAGTGGATGGCAGCTTGAATTTAATTCATCTTGAACTTAGCAAGCAGTTCCCGAACCCAACCAAAATTAAGTGGTCACCAATCCACTTAATCTGCATTCCTAGCCTCTTGAGATGATTTTTCTTCTTTCTAGTCTGCTAGAATTACACACACACATTTAAATTCCAGGATCGTGTAAGGATAAAAATAAAAGTAGGGGCAAGACTTTAAACAAAATTAAATCTACGATACTAATAGCATTGTGCTTAGTTTTATTGTTGAAAAAATTAATCATCTCTCTAATCAATGCGGTATTTTATGTGTATATTTTCCTTTTTAAAATATTTAGAGCATTCAAGGAAATTTGAAATGCTAGACTTGTGATTAAGTTAAATGATTTAAAGCATTTGATTAAGTTGCAATCAGTGTTTAAATGGTTGATGAGACCTGTTTTGTTCAATTTAATATGTATTTGATTTAGTGGCTGTATAAGTTAGTATGTGACCATTTAAAGCAATTGCTCTGAAACTTAGATGCAACATCAGAATCACCAGGTGGGCTTATTAGAACACAGCCAATTGTGTTTCTGATTCAGTAGGTCTGGTTGTTGTTTTAGGGGCCCCCCAAAATTTGCATTTCTAACAAGCTGCCACGTACTGCTTATGCTGCTGGTTTGGGACCACACTTTGGGAACCATTGAGGAATATGAGAAATGGAATATTCCCTGCCATATCAGTAAACAAAGGATATCACAGTCATCAGTGATTAAAGCTGCCACGGATGGTGAGCTGGTGAGCCCTGAAAAAACTCAGGATGTGAAAACACAAGGTACTTGGCCCCAGACAACTGAGGTGCATATCAAAGGAATGATTTCAGTGAGCCAGACTCTTACATCTTCCCATACATGGAAAACCACTAACTTCCTTAACTTGGGATATCTGGCTTTCTACATTCAGACTATCTGCTCTTTGTTGCAAAACTTCTATGTAACCTGTCTCCTCCCAGCAGTTCTCTTGGGGTTACTTGAGATGCTGCCTCTGGGTTTGAAGTCACAAAAGTTCCTGCACAATAAAACATAACTCTCAACTTTTAGGTTGTGAATATTTTTTAAAGTCCATAAATATTTGCTCTTTTTTCTAATGTTTGCTCTTTTATGTTTATTGAAATGCTAAATTCATAAGAATATTATATTGGATTTCCCCGGTGGCTCAGCAGTAAAGAATCTACCTGCAATTCAGGAGACATGAAGACACTGGTTTGACCTCTGAGTCAGGAAGATCCCATGGAGGAAGAAACGGCAAACTACTCCAGTATTCTTGCCTAAAGAATCTCATGGACAGAGGAGACTGGCAGGCTATAGTCCATGGGGTTGCAAAGAGTTAGACATGACTGAGTGACTAAACAAAACAAACAAAAATATTTGCTATTTTTTCTAATGTTTACTCTTTTTATGTTTATAGAAATGCTAAACTCATAAGATTGGGCTTCCCTTGTGGCTTAACTGGTTAAGACTCTGCCTGCAATGCAGGAGACCTGGGTTCTATCCCTGGGTTGGGAAGATCCCCTGGAGAAGGGAAAGGCTACCTACTCCAGTATTCTGGCCTGGAGAATTCCATGGACTGTATAGTCCATGGGGTCGCAAAGAGTCGGACACGACTGAGCGACTTTCACTTTCACAAACTCATAAGATTAAGATATTGAACTGTAAACAAAGTACAAAGAATAGGGAATATTTCTACAGACAATAAAAGCCTCTTGGACATTAAAGAATCTATGAGCAAGGGGTAGCATGACAAAGCTTAATAGAAAATGTCACTTCAATCCTTCAGCCACAGAAGCTGCAGGTGAAATGGATTCAGTGATATGGGGGAAGGAGCAACTCCTAAGCTGTTTTCACATTGGAATCACTTGGGAAAACAAAGATATTGAAGATCTTTAAATAGTCAATATTATTTTGTCAATAATGTTGCTTTCTGCTTTATGTTTAAAGGCACTATATATAAATCATAGAGAAAACACCATTCTTATTTTTCTTCCAGTCTACTAAAAATCTTAAAAAAAAAAAAAACTTTTCACTGGAAACAATGACAAACCTGTAATTTGGGCTGGACTTACAGGCCTACTAACAGTAATCTGGGCTTTCTATGTTGTTGTTTAGTTGCTAAGTCACGTTCGACTCTTTCGTGACCCCATGGACTGTAGCCTGCCAGGTTCCTCGGGCCAGGGGATTCTCCAGGCAAAAATACTGGAGTTGTTTACAATTTCCTCCTCCAGGGGACATTCCTGACCCAGGGGTCAAGCCTGGGTCTCCTGCTTGGCAGGAGAATTCTTTACCATGGATTCACTGGGCTTTCTATATAGCCCTCCAGAAATTTATTATCCCAACTTCAAATATTGTAAGAGCTGTGTTATGTGTTACAAATGAAAGATTGACAGAGTTAAAAATACTCTCTGGCTTTGTAATGACTTTTCATTTTGGTCCCTCTTCATTTCCATTGAACATATAGTTTTGTTTGCCTTCCGGTGGATTCCTGCAGCTTTGCAGTCTTAGGAATCTGTCAACAATGGTAGCAAAACAGCTTTTGCAAAACCCAAAGTACCCAAATTTAAAGTTTCTCACACTGATCAATTTGCTCTGGATGTTTAATTAGCCGTATGAGGATTTAAAATGAATGGTCAACAAGCTAAAATACTTATTCAACTTGATTTTGCCTAAATGTTTTAAAATGGCAACTATTTTCCACCATTCTCTTTTCCTGTTGGTTTAGAAAAAGGAGGAGCATGACATAGGATTTTAAATGGAAAGATAGTTGAGGAGATAAAATGTTAACATTGATTATTTCTGGATGATGGCAGTATTGGTGGTTCTATTTTAAAAATCTCTTTTAGTATTTTTCTTTTTACCAAAAAGAGTATGACTGTAATAACCAGAAAAAAACATACCATTCAAAGAAGGAAATTTCTCCCAAACATGATTTTGAAAGTAATTGAAAATGAAATAGGACTTCCTAGAGTAATGGCTAATTCTTGGCCTTAGTGAAGAAATATGCAAGGGAGTTATCAAAGACTAATAGCGTTATGTCAAAATGACCCAGCAGCCAACTTGAAGACAGATCACATTGGCCAAATAGGGTACAATTTAAGCACCAATAAGAGTATTAACTGCAATGAATTGAAACTTTCAAGTATTAATATATTAAAATATATGAGTTTATGAAGATAGTACAAAACAGAGGAACATTGAGAAGACTCATAGTAAGATCTATTTTAATTCAATGTAAAAGAGAACTCTCAGTCAGTTTCTATGAATTCTGGTCAGAAAAGTCAGACCATATAAAAATGGAACAAGATAGCTCTGTATATAAAAAAATACCCTGATACTGGGTATTTTCATGCAGGCTAAAGAATGATTTTGAAGGAATGGTGTGGAGGAGGCATGAAAAGCATGGTTGATATAAAATAGTTCATAAAGATCTTTGAAATCTCAAGTTTCTATCATTCTTTAATATTTTCCCCTTTGGTATGAAATCAAAACTTGTTTAGAAATCAAAACTCCCAGAAAGCCAAAATAAAGCAAAAAACAAAACAATAAATACTGTAAACAAAGTCTCCTACGGCTGGAGGAAGACCTGATGCAGAGTCCATGTGCGTGGGTAAACAGATAATGAAAAACAAACAGACAAACAAAACCCCAAACCCAAATAGTGTGCTGGGCCAGATCTTAAGAGCAAACATATATATGGACCAGATGGGCAATCACTCAACAATCCTGATATGCTTAGAAAGAGTTGAGTAGTTCCTAATTATCAGAACATGGTGGATGCATTGCAAAAGCTGAAGGCAGACAGAGGTTGTATTCTCATAGGGTCGTGCCATGAATTCTTTCCAATGTCCCTATCCTGCCTTGAATTACTGTGTGCCCTAGCGTTGACCTAAAAATTATTAACAACCTGAAAGTTGAGAGTTATGTTTTATTCAGTGGTAATTTTTAGGACTTCAAGGCCAGGAGACAGAATCTCAAGTAACCAGGAGAGAACTGCTCCAAGGAGGTGAGGAGCCAGGTTATATAGAGGTTTTGTAAACAAAGGGCAGGTAGTCTGAATATCTGAAGATTGTTGTTAATTAAAGAAAACCAGGTAACCTAACAAGGAATTCAGTTAACTTAATTCAAAAGTTAACCTAACTTAACTTTTCTTTGTATGGAAAGATGCAAGAGTCTGGGCTCACTGAAATCATCCCTTTCATAGTCATCTCAGCTATCTGGGGCCAGTATCCTGTTCTCACATCCTGAGCTTCCTTCCTCAGGGCTCACTTAGGTAGTGGCCGCCATTCTGATGGCTGCTAGATCACTGATATTCTCCTTCCTGAGTGCCCTTAGGGCTCACCAACTCACATTGGAGGGTTGCAGTCACTGATGAATGTGACTTCCTTGTTTACTGATATGGTAAGAAATATTCCATTTCTCACCCCTAATTTCCAGTATGTTATCAATGATGTCTCTCTCCAACCAGTTGAATAACTGATTGGCCAACAGTGGGAGGAATTTTGGGCTGTGTATAATGACACCATTGCGAACCCTGTAATTGTTTTAAAATGGGCATTTCCTGTTTTTATTTTTTATGGAAACAGGCTAAGGCCCTAGAGGAGGCATAGACTTTATCCCCAGTGTAAATTGGCCAAGGAAAAAACTTGCTGACTGAGTCTCCCTCTGGGATGGAGAATATTCCAGTGCTCTGATATTCTCTACCCAGGTTATAATTTTAGTTATATCAATATAAGAATGATAAGGAAACAAAATAATACCTTCAGCACACCTAGATTGGCTCCCCTCAAAGGTGGAAGCCTGGGGATGTTGAATGAAACTGCCATATGCAATTTATTCAGGTAGGCTTCAATGATGGTCAGACTATTTTGATGTTAGTTAGTTCCTAGTTTTGAAGACCTTGGAGATAAATGGTTAGGGCATAATGGTATTCATAATGACCTCCTCAAAATGTGCTATAGGAATTTCAGTGTCGGGTCAGTGTAAACTGACTAGGAGACCACGACGATGACAAGAATTGAGTCAGAGCTTGTCCTGAGATTGAATTAGACTGCAACTTGATTCAATGAAAAATACATGAATTTCTCCCATGTGCCTGTCCTTTAAAAGCACTATGTGATTTACCCTCATATAACTCATTGGGATACATATTTGTACATCCATTTTACAACAGAGAAACCTAAGTCTCAGAAGCAACTGGTCCAAACCACAGGGCCAATGTGGTATGAGCTGTGACCTAAAGTCCAACCCTGCTTCAAAGCCCTTACTCTTAACACTACGGCAAACTGCCTCTGAACTATATCATATTTCATGTTGTGAACAACTGGCTTTTGTTACTATTTACCCAAGGACATAAAACTGCCATGCTGCTTGGTGGCCTGTGTAAAGATTCATGGAGACATCATATTTCCTATTTAGATACAAATTTATTAGTATCCAATTAGGTACATATTTCCCATCATGTACCAACATTTTAAAACATTTTACCAAGAAACCTAAATAAGATTACCTTTTTTGGTCCTAAAGTCATTACTATAAATATCTTAGGAACAGTATTCCAGCTTTTCAAAACATTCCTTTCAATATGCCAATAGTTTACTCCTACTCTTTTTTTCACATTCCCACTCTTAAGGACTGTGTCTCATCCACAAATTCCTTTGTAACTTCCATTATTTGAACTACCAGAATGACAATGATTTGAAACCCTTCCATGTTGCTGGAGGGCCATGTGGATATGTGGTTGTGTAGTGGGTTGAATGTTGTTGTTGTTCAGCTGCTAAGTCATGTCTGACTCTTTGCAACTCTATGGACTGTAGTCTGCCAGGCTCCTCTGTCCATGGGATTTTTCCCAGGCAAGAATACTGGAGTGGGTTGCCATTTCCTTCTCCAGAGGATCTTCCCAACCCAGGGATCGAACCTGTGCCTCCTGTATTGGCAGGTGAATTCTTTACCACTGAGCCACCCCCAAGTCCAATGGGTTGAACGGTGTCCCCCAGATTCATATCTACCAGGAAACTGAGAATGCAGCCGAGTTTGGAAGTAGGGTCTTTGCGAATGTTATTAGTTAAGATGAAGTCATGCTGGGGTAGGCTGGACCCTAAATCCAGTGACAGATGTTTTCCTTAGAAGAGGAGAAGAAACACAGAGATATACAGAGAAGATCAAGGTGGAGTCATAGACTGGAGTGACAAGCTACAAGCCGATCTACAAGCTGAGGGGGGCCAAAGCTTGCTGAGAGCCTCCAGAAGCTAGGAAGAGGTGAGGAAAGATTCTTCCCTAGAGCCTTCAGGGAGAACATTGCCTTTCTGACATGTGGATTTGGGGCTTCTAGCCTCCAGGACTGTGTTGTTTCTAAGCCACCAAGTTTGTGGTAATTTGTATGGCAGCCCTAGGAAACTAATACAGTGGTTTATGCTGAGTTACCTTCCTACTGGTTTTACACTGGCAGAAAACACTTCAGCAATCACTACCATAAGTAAATTACCTCTATAGGGGACTTAATTAGAGTAGAACAACATTACATTATTTGGTTTTATATGGTATCTTTCATTCACATGTTTCCTGAAGCTTTTTTACTAAGTACTATGTTAAAGTGAAAATGACTATGAAGCTATTGTATTATGAACCTTTCAATAGTGGACTCAGTGCATTAGGCATGAACAGCTGTCATTATGGAAGGCTTGAAACTGGAGTGATAATGTCCCACTGCTGTAGCTAAGTTTCATCCATTTTTAAACTTCCAAAGAATAAGTGATCTGGAGAAGGAAATGGCAACCCACTCCAGTAGTCTTGCCTGGATAATCTCATGGACAAAGGAGCCTGGTAGGCTACAGTCCATGGGGTCACAAAGAGTCGGACACGACTGAGCGACTAACACACACAAGGTGTCATATCTAAAAAGACAAGCCCAGAGTGAAGGGAAAAATAGAACATCCAACCCTTGACCCTGGTAGAGCACCTGAGAATTAACAAAATCTGAACATAACCTCAAATTTGAAGCAAATGTAATGGAATACATATGTATATCTTTTGTGGCTTCTGATATGTTAGGGGTGGAAAAAAGTCATTAAGAGAGACTTTTCTAAAGAGGGAAGTGAGCAATGGTCAATTTTCACCAACAGGAGACTGACCCTACAGGGATCCACACTGAATCTTCAGGCTGTCTTTCCATGAGTGTAGGATACACGTCCTTACTAGTTTAGCAAAATTCAGAAGAGAGATCATAGCCCATTTGTTGGTGGGGGGGAGGGGGGTGGAGAGTTAACACAGCAGTCCTGAGATGGCTATCTTTAAAAGGCCTGCTTCCTAGGTTGGTCCTTGGCTGGCATCTGAGAACTTGAACTTTGGTGGGAGGGTTTCCACTATTCCCAGAAACGATAAGGATGGCTCACTCCCTAAACTGTTTGTAAAGGTACTATGGATTATGCTGAACAGAATCCTTTTGGGAATATAGAAGCTGGCTTCATGCTAGGCAGATGGTGCCTATGTGACCAGTCCCCAATAAAAGTATTATGCACTCTGTGTTTAATGGGCTTCCATGGAAAATAGCATTTCACACATGTGGCCACAGTTGATTGCTGGGGGAATTAAGCATGAACTGTGTGACCCCACCAGGAGAAGACCCTTGCAACCTTGTGCCTGGTCTCCCCTGGCCTTTGCCCATGTGCCTTTTCCCTTTGCTTTCTATCCTTTTTTGTAATGAATCTTAGCCATGACCATATCCTGAGTCATGTGAATCCTCCTAATGGATCATTGAACCTGGGGTTGGTCTTGGGACCCTGACATACCAGCTCCTCCACAATATCAGCCAACAGCTCTGTCTGAGCATTCCCTTTCACTCCCCAGTGGTGTCCTCAGATTATATGATACTCAACTGAGACTTAGCTTAAGAGAATTCACCGATGAGATATATGTATGTGTGTGTGTGTATATATATATACTGTATATATAGCCTATGCTGTTGTTGTTCAGTCGCCCAGTCATGTCCGACTGTTTGCGACCACATGGACTGCAGCATGCCAGGTCTCTCTGTCCTTCACCATCTCCCGAAGTTTGCCCAAGTTCTTGTCCATTGCATCAGTGATGCCATACAGCCATCTCATCCTCTGATGCCCTCTTCTCCTGCCCTCAATCTTTCCAGGCATCAGGGACTTTTCCAGAGTCAGCTGTATATATATTGGCTGTACCACATGGCATGCAGAGACCTTAGTTCCCTAACCAGGGATTGAACCCATGCCTCTGGAGTCTTGACCACTAGACTGCAAGGGAAGTCCCCTGTCCCCCTCAGCCACTATATTTTGACAAGTGAACAGGTTTAATTATTGTAATCAAGTAAGAAAAGAGCAATGGGGCTTCCCTTGTGGCTCAGCAATAAAGAATCAGCCTGCAATGCAGGAGCCGCAGGAGATGCAGGTTTGACCCGGGTTGGGAAGATCCCCTGGAGCGGGGCATGGCAAGCCACTCCAGAATTCTTGCCTGCAGCATCCCATGGACAGAGGAGCCTGGCAGGCTACAGTCCAGAGGGTCACAAAGAGTCGGACATGACTGAAGCAACCTAGCATGCATGCAAGAAAAGAGCAATACATTTTATTTTGAATGTGTATTTAGGTCTTTTACTTCTTGATCTGGTTTTTCCTTCTTTTGGTGGCTGAGACAGGACCAGCTTGTAAGGGCATGTTGTTTTTTAAATTTTCAATTTAAAATATGTTTATTTGCTGATATAAAAATGTTGCTGGCTGTCCTTCTGTTCTCCAGTGCATCAAACTTGTTCTTGCCTTAAGCTTTTGTACCACCAGCTCTTCCTGTCTGAGATGCTTTCCCTATAGTCTTGAATACCTCGCTCTGTCTTTTCAGTGAGCACTCCCCTTAACAGTCACCTCCTCAGAGAAGCCTTCCCTGACCACCCAATCTAAAGGAGCCCCCACTCTACCCACAGATCCCCCTGCTTTGACTTCATCATAGCACTTATTTCAACCCTCTGTTGTATTCATGCTTTATTTTTTGTTTAGTGAAAGCCTCCTCCCTCTAGAATATAATTTCCACTTGAAAAAGTATTTTGTTTGATTTGATCAGCATTTTATTCTCAGTGCTAAAACAACACCTGGAAGAAAAATCAGGCATTCAGTAAATATTTTTGAATAAATGAATAATTGAATCATTTGATTAAATAAGTGACATTTTGGAAATTGTACTTAACAGTTTCCAGGACACTGGCCCAATTTGCTTTATTTATTTTTTCCATTGCCACATTCAGTATTTTCCCCATCAGGTTTTTTTCACCAGTGGGCAGTCACTATTTTTTTGTTCCACCAGCCCCCAAAGCAGCCAGACAGGCAGATTAGTGAAGCAACACCGTCAATCAATGTCAGGTGTACGCTTGCCTCAATTCCAAAGGGCCAGCACTATCATTTAAACATCACCCAATCTCTTTGCATCTTACAGAGTTTAACTGCTACAAAAAGTAAGGAGGCAATTGCAATAGGTTGTACTGTGCATATTGGCAGGGTCGATGCCATTAAGATTCACTTCCTTGCTTCTCCTGTTCAATTACTTCTGTGCAAGGCGGTGGATTTCCCTTGTCTTCTTCAATTTAGATTTATTGAATTTCTGACTCTCAGCCATATCTTGTTTGTCAGGTATTTGGGCAGATGAAGCAGTGATGGGGTACACAAAAGAAAGTCAGATTTCCACAGTATCTACTCTACCCCCCCATTTCTGACATCTCCATCACCCATTCCAGCCTCTTATGATATTGCACTACCCTAATTTTCCTCGTACCTTAACAATTTACTCCTGTCCCTCCCTAAGTGCACCTGTCCTTGAGGTTTGCTGCTAAGTCGCTTCAGTCATGTCCGACTCTGTGCAACCCCATAGACGGCAGCCCACCAGGCTCCCCTGTCCCTGGGATTCTCCAGGCAAGAACACTGGAGTGGGTTGCCATTTCCTTCTCCGGGTCCTTGAGGTTTAGCCTTCTGCAATTCTCCCACAATGAGACGTGCGTGCTTACTTGCTCAGTCATGTACGACTCTTTGCAACCCCATGGACTGTAGCCCACCAGGCTCCTCGTCCATGGGATTCTCCAGGCAAGAATACTGGAGTGGGTTGCCATGCCCTCCTTCAGGGGATCTTCCCAACTCAGGGATCAAACCCACATCTCTTATGTCTCCTGCATTGGCAGATGGATTCTTTACCACTAGCGGAACTTGTGAGCAGATTGTTTTTCCCAGGATCTGTGTTCAGTTCAGTTCAGTTCAGTTCAGTCGCTCAGTCGTGTCCGACTCTCCGCGACCCCATGAATCACAGCACGCCAGGCCTCCCTGTCCATCACCAACTCCCGGAGTACACTCAAACTCATGTCCACAGAGTCGGTGATGCCATCCAGCCATCTCATTCTCCGTCGTCCCCTTCTCCTCCCGCCCCCAACCTTTCCCAGCATCAGAGTCTTTTCCAGTGAGTCAACTCGTCTCATGAGGTGGCCAAAGTATTGGAGTTTCAGCGTGTAGAGCTCCTCTAACGAAGGACTTCCAGTGGCAATTGTTGTGTGGTGAATAAGCACAGAAAAGAACATGTTTACACTCGTCCTCAGCTTTCAACCCATGCTTGGCTAATTGTCTCTTGCTTTGGGGGGTCCCACCCACTCCCCTGATTTCTGGGCCCTGACCTCTTTCTGGCTTCCAATCTGCACTTCTGCACTCTCTATTGAATGCTCATCTGTTTCTCCAACTGTACCTTCTTCCAACCACTAGTTCACATGTGACACTCACCATCATTCACTTGGTCCTATATAGAGGGTTCCCACTGAAACTTCTTTCCTGGTTGTGTCCCTGGCTTCATCCCCTAACCAGCTTGTAATATTTATTCTGGAATAAAGCATATTTCACTCTGGTGGAAACAGAATTATTAGGAAAATAGAATTCCAACCAGTGACAGGATATTTAGAAGAAAAAATTTTTATGTTTATTTATTCTTCTTGTCCCTTGCATCCAGAAGATGAACACAACACGGCTTAATACTAACACTGTCCCATCTGAAATAACATAACTAAAAGTTTTAAAGATGAGTTATTTAAAATCTCTTCAGCAATTCAAATGAGGTGGATTCTTTAGTACGTACTAGGGTAGCAGCCATAAAAAGCAGGCAGTGTCTGCAGGGAGTTGTTTTATGATGCATCGTTTTCAGAAAATAATCATTAGTCTTTGATATCAAGTGTGAGATATTTAAACAAAGACATTTGCTCTGTATTTCTCTATCAGGCATGATACAATGGTGAGAGCACTGCAGGGGGTCAGGGGACCTATGTTTCAGTCTCTAATTATAGTATGGTGATTCAGAGCCTTTTCTCACCTCTACTTTCATCCAAGTAGGGCTGAGCTACTTAGTACTTGCTGAGAGAATATGAGTGGAAGTGATTGTGCTGCTTCCCTGCTAAGGTGGCTTTGAAGTGAGCATCCTGTCCCCAGGCACTCTTCCCTAGCTCCTGGCTGGATGTTGACACCCAGGATAACCTTGGAGGCCACATATTGAAGACAGCAGAGCCATTTTCATCCTGAGTCCCTAAAGTGAAGTCGCTTAGTCATGTCTGACTCTTTGTGACTCCATGGACTGTAGCCCATCAGGCTCCTTGGTCCATGGGATTCTCCAGGCAAGAATACTGGAGTGGGTTGCCATTTCCTTCTCCAGGGGATCTTTCTGGCCTAGGGATTGAACCTGGGTCTCCCGCATTGTAGGCAGACGCTTTACCGTCTGAGCCACCAGGGAAGCCCTGAGTCCCTAAATGGCCACATAAATAATTACTCCTTCGATCTTATCAATCAGGAACATTTGCGCTATGTTAAGTTACTGACGGAGAAGGCAATGGCAAGCCACTCCAGTACTCTTGCCTAGAAAATCCCATGGACAGAGGAGCCTGGTGGGCTACAGTCCATGGGGTCGCTACTAGTCGGACAAGACTGAGCAACTTCACTTTCACTTTTCACTTTCACACACTGGAGAAGGAAATGGCAACCCACTCCAGTGTTCTTGCCTGGAGAATCCCAGGGATGGCGGAGCCTAGTGGGCTGCCGTCCATGGGGTCGCACAGAGTTGGACACGACTGAAGTGACTTAGCAGCAAGCTACTGACATTTTGAGATTTTTGTGTTATAGTAGCTAGTATGTCCCTAATAAAGTTGTTTCACTTCTTTATGCCAATCTGTTTGGGTTTTTATAAGGATTAAATGAGTCAGAACAATGCCTTACACATAATAAATGTTCAATAAATGTTAGCTATCAATATTACTTCCTGCTCTGATGCTAGCAGGTTATGGGTCATTGAACATGTCAGTTTCCCTGGCCTTCCATTTCTTCAACTGAAAACCATAAGAGTCATGCTTGATGACTAAATTTCCTGGAGTTTGAAATTCTATAATCAGAAGCCTCTTCAAATTGCTAAGAAAAAAAGAAAATTAACCCAAGGAAAGTGGCCAGAAGATGAGAGAAAATTCATTCAGGACATCAGGTAAAAAGGTAAAGAATGAAAACAGAGAACAGTCCAAAGGATCCTGAGAGGGAAAACCACTATTTAAAGAGAAGCATATTTTCTTTTTAAGTTGTATCCATAAATTCTGAAATAAGCTTCCAAGAGAAGATTTACAAACCGGGCTGTATCTGTGAGACTTTCATTCACACCCAAATGAATATCGTCCGTGGTAAGAAAACAAGGGTGTCCTCCCAGAAGTGCAAAGCCTGCAGTAAAAGAGAGAGAAGAAAGGCTTTTTGAAAAAAAGAATTAAAGTAGCAAACAAAATCATGAAGAATCAGCACCATCTCAATTGAAAAGTCAAAATCTTTCAATCTCACCAGCTTCTCTAATAGGGAATTCCCAGGGAAAGCAAAACGAGGAACTGAGAGAAGTATATGAGATTTTCTGTACTAGCACTTAACTCTCCTTAAGATGTGTGACCATCTCTCTGCCATCTTTTCACAACTGTGCAATTATGGGCCATTGTTCCTTTCTGGAGGCTATACCTCATTTTTACTCTTCAAATATATAATGATGTCCACCAGGAAAATGGGAACATCAACTGTAGTGTGGGATGTCATGGATGGCATTGGAATACTGCTCAGTAATTAAAAGAAATGAACTGTACACACAACATGGATGAATCTCACAAACATTATGCTGAATGAAAGAAGTTAGACACAAAAGAGTTCAGTTCAGTTCAGTCGCTCAGTCGTGTCCGACTCTCTGCGACCCCATGAATCACAGCACGCCAGGCCTCCCTGTCCATCACCAACTCCTGGAGTTCACTCAGACTCATGTCCACAGAGTCGGTGATGCCATCCAGCCATCTCATTCTCTGTCGTCCCCTTCTCCTCCCGCCCCCAACCTTTCCCAGCATCAGAGTCTTTTCCAGTGACTCAACTCGTCGCATGAGGTGGCCAAAGTATTGCAGTTTCAGCTTTAGCATCAGTCCTTCCAATGAACACCCAGGATTGATCTCCCTTAGAATGGACTGGTTGGATCTCCTTGCAGTCCAAGGGACTCTCAAGAGTCTTCTCCAACACCACAGTTCAAAAGCATCAATTCTTCAGCGATCAGCTTTCTTCACAGTCCAACTCTCACATCCATACATGACCACGGGAAAAACCATAGCCTTGACTAGATGGACCTTGGTTGGCAAAGTAATGTCTCTGCTTTTCAATATACTATCAAGGTTGGTCATAACTTTCCTTCCAAGGAGTAAGCGTCTTTTAATTTCATGGCTGCAATCAGCATCTGCAGTGATTTTGGAGCCCAAAAAAATAAAGTCTGACACTGTTTCCACTGTTTTTCCATCTATTTCCCATGAAGTGATGGGACCAGATGCCATGATCTTTGTTTTCTGAATGTTGAGCTTCAAGCCAACCTTTTCACTCTCCTCTTTCACTTTCATCAAGAGGCTTTTGAGTTCCTCTTCACTTTCTGCCATAAGGGTAGTGTCATCTGCATATCTGAGGTTATTGATATTTCTTCTGGCAATCTTGATTCAAGCTTGTGCTTCTTCCAGCCCAGCGTTCCTCATGATGTACTCTGCATATAAGTTAAATAAGCAAAGTGACAATATACAACCTTGACGTACTCCTTTTCCTATTTGGAACCAGTCTGTTGTTCCATGTACAGTTCTGACTGTTGCTTCCTGACCTGCATACAGGTTTCTCAAGAGGCAGGTCAGGTGGTCTGGGATTCCCATCTCTTTCAGAATGTTCCACAGTTTATTGTGATCCACACAGTCAAAGGCTTTGGCATAGTCAATGAAGCAGAAATAGATGTTTTTCTGGAATTCTCTTGCTTTCTCCATGATCCAGCGGATGTTGGCAATTTGATCTCTGGTGCCTCTGCCTTTTCTAAAACCTGCTTGAACATCTGGGAGTTCACGGTTCACAAAACAGTACCTAATGTATAATTCCATTCATATGAAGTTCTAGAATGGGTGAAACAAACATAGAGTGGCTGAAATTAAAACACTTATTGCTTCTGGATTGGCTGGAAGGAGCATTGGTGCACTTTCTGGGGTAACAGAAGTACTTTATACCTTGACAGAGATTGTAAGGTTATATACCAATACATGGGTATATGTATTCTTCAGTACTTACTGAATTGCACACACTTCAGGTCTGTGCATTTTCCTATATATAAATTATACCTTTTTAAAAGATTGAAACTAAAGTGAGCATTGAAATGGCAGTTTCAGTTCTCTAAAAATCAGCAAGATCGAACTTCTCTGGCGGTCCAGTTATTCAGAATCCATCTGCCAATGCAGAGGACATGATTTCAATCCCTGGTCTGGGAAGATCCCACATGCTGTGAGGCAACTAAGCCCATGCACCACAACTACTGAGCCTGCATTTTAGAGCCCGTGAGCCACAACTACTGAAGCCCATGTACCTAGAGCCTGTGCTTTGCAACAAGAGAAGCCACCATACTGAGAAGCCCACGCATCACAGCTGGAGAGTAGCCCGCACTTTCTGCCACTAGAGAAGAGCCTTTATGGAGCAATGAAGACCCAGCCCAGCCAAAAATAAATAAAATTTCAAACGTTAGTGAGATCAAAAGTCATTCAATTGTTTTATTTATCCTCCAACCAAGACAGAGCTAAGCACCACTTACATAATACTCTCACCACTTTTCAACCCTCCATGGAATATGAGATTACTGAAGACATCTAAGCAGATGAAGCTGGCTCCTTTCCCACCCTCATAGAACATCCCATTGGTCTGGGAGGATGACAGACAGGGGTCTGCCCCAAGCCATAGCTAAACTCTGTGGGAACAAAGAGAGCCCTTTTATCACACAACCAGTCCATCCTAAAGGAGATCAGTCCTGGGTGTTCATTGGGAGGACTGATTCTAAAGCTGAAACTCCAATACTTTGGCCACCTCATGCGAAGAGTTGACTCACTGGAAAAGACTCTGATGCTGGGAGGGATTGGGGGCAGGAGGAAAAGGGGACGACAGAGAATGAGATGGCTGGATGGCATCACTGACTCGATGGACATGAGTTTGAGTGAACTCCGAGAGTTGGTGATGGACAGGGAGGCGTGGCGTGCTGCGATTCATGGGGTCACAAAGAGTCGGACACGAATGAGCAACTGAACTGAACTGAACTGGGGCAAAATTACGGGAAATGATGACATCCAATCAGAACTTTACTCTCTCATTTCAGACAGGTTCAATAGGCAGGCTTTCTTAGATATATATACATATACAATGTAAAGGTATAATTACAAGATAGAGACTTGTCTGAGGAAGTTTGCAAACATTACTTTTTCCCTGCTTGGAAACATTATTTTTTAACCTAACTTGTCTTTTGCGAAATATGCAACAGTCACAATTTTCTAATCCTACCTGTTTCCTGTGAGAAAGAGAGAAATTGTTAATTGCACAGTGAATTGGGTGATAAGCAGTATTAAACCTATGAATGGAAACTCAACCCAAAGTCTCATGAAACAACCCAGTGAAGCCTTAACACATGTTTTTTTGTTTTGTTTTTTGCATTCCACAGTGAACTTTTTTTATTTTTAGAAAGAACGTTTAAACTACTGCACAATTGCACTCATCTCACACACTAGCAAAGTAATGCTCAAAACTCTCCAAGCTAGGCTTCAACAGTACATGAACTGAAAATTTCCAGATGTTCAAGCTGGATTTAGAAAAGGCAGAGGAACCAGAGATCAAATTGCCAACATCTGTTGGATCATAGAAAAAGCAAGAGTTCCAGAAAAACATCTACTTCTGCTTTATTGACTACGCCAAAGCCTTTGACTATGTGGATCACAACAAACTGTGGGGAATTCTTCAAGAGATGGGACTACCACACCACCTTACCTGCCTCCTGAGAAATCTGTATGCAGATCAAGAAGGAACAGTTAGAACTGGACATGGAACAATGGACTGGTTCCACATTGGGAAGTGAGTACATCAAGGCTGTATATTGTCACCTTGCTTAATTAAATTATATACAGAGTACAAATGCCACGCTGGATGAAGCACAAGCTGGAATCAAGATTGCTGGGAGAAATATCAATAACCTCAGATATACAGATGATACTACCCTTAAGGCAGAAAGTGAAGAGGAACTAAAGAGCCTCTTGATGAGGGTGAAAGAGGAGAGTGAAAAAGCTGGCTTAAAACTCAACATTCAAAAAACGAAGATCCTGACATCTAATTCCATCACTTCATGGCAAATAGATGGGGAAACAATGGAAACAGTGACAGACTTTATTTTGGGGGGCTCCAAATTCATTGCAGATGGTGACTGCAGCCATGAAATTAAAAGATGCATGCTCCTTGGAAGAAAAGCTATGACCAACCTAGACAGCATATTAAAAAGCAAAAAGCAGAGACATTACTTTGCCGACAAAGGTTCGTCTAGTCAAAGCTATGGTTTTTCTAGCAGCCATGTATGGATGTGGGAGGTGGACCATAAAGAAAGCTGAGTGCCAAAGAATTGATGCTTTTGAACTGTGGTGTTGGAGAAGACTCTTGCGAGTCCCTTGGACTGCAAGGAGATCCAACCAGTCAATCCTAAAGGAAATCAGTTCTGAATATTCTCTGTAAGGACTGATGCTGAAGCTGAAGCACCAATACTTTGGCCACCTGATGCGAAGAACTGACTCATTGGGAAAGACCCTGATGCTGGGCAAGATTGAAGGAAGGAGGAAAAGGGGACAACAGAGGATGAGATGGCTGGATGGCATCATTGACTCGATGGACATGAGTTTGAGCCATCTCAGGAGTTGGTGATGGACAGGGAAGCCTGGCGTGCTGCAGTCCATGGGGTCGCGAAGAGTCAGACACAACAGAGTCACTGAACTGACTGACAGACTTCTAGGTATCTCTGTCACATCTCACTCCCATACTCTAAACTAGTACCCAGAAGCCTCTTCATCATCTTTGCTGTGTGTCTAATAGACATCCCAAACTCAACACTACTAAAACTGAACTCCTGATCTTCGTCTCCATCCTGCCTGATTGGCTCTATCCTGCTTCATCCTGCTGACAGTTGCTCAGATGGAAACCTTTAAGTCATCCTTCACACCTCTCTTTTACCCGATACATCTTGTTGACTCTCCCTTCAAAATATTTCCCGAATCTAGCCCTCTTATCTGGCCCAAATCTGCCATCACCATCATCCCAGCTTCTATATACTGTACCTACCTGTTGACAGCTTTCACTGCTTCTATCTTATCTCCACCCCTGAAAAGTGAAAGTGAAAGTCTATCAGTCATGTCTGACTCTTTGTGACCCCATGGACTGTATAGTCCATGGAATTCTCCACCCCTAACGCCCTGGTTTATTCTCAACAGAGCAGAGAGATCCATTTAAAATGGAAGTTAGGAGCATCCCTTGTGGTCCAATGGTTAAGACTCCTCACTTCCAATGCAAGAAGCATGGGTCTGATCCCTGTTTGGGTAACTAAGAGCTCATATGCTGAACTAAGGCCTCACATGCTGTGTGGCATGGCCAAGAAAATAAATTTTCTTTTTAATTTTTTAATTTAATACATAAATAAAATGCAAGTTAGACCATGTTCCTTCTCTGTTCAAAACCTTCCAAAGATTCCCCTGTTTACTCAGAGTAAAAGGCAAAATCCAAATAATAGGATACATATCTTTCTTTCACTTGCAGGCAGTCTTGTCTTTGTTGAGAGCACTGATCACTATCCACCATGATACATCATTCACTTACAATTTATTATGTCTATTGTTTATTGTCTGTGTACCAACTAGAATCTCAGCTCCATGAACGCAGAGATTTTCCTATCTTTTATTCATCAATATGTTATAACCAAGCAGAACCCTTATGGGGCCTTCAGGGACAAGCCTTCCCCTGTATCCTCTCCTTTAGCTCCTCTCTGAAGTACCTAGGTAATGGTATTTGATGCACATTTCCATAGTTGTTTTGCAGATGTAGAAAGCCATCCTCTCTCCAACAAAGGGAAGATGTTAAGTACTTGAAGATCTTGAGTACAAAGCCCCAAGCCTCCTGGAGCCTAAAGATTGATAAAGCTTGTGGCATCTCCCTGCTCCCTCACCATCAGCCAGTCAGAGAACCCTGCACAAGCTGATCACAGACCTTGTGACCCCCGCTTCCGCACCTGGCTTTTAAAAATGCTTTGCTGAAACCCTTCTGGGACCTCAGGGCCTTTAGGCCATCATCCACCCTTCTCCTTGCATGGAGAAACCTTTCCCTGTTCCAAACTCTGACCTTTCAGTTTGTTTGGCCTCACAAAACAAACTTTGGTCACACAAACTTGCATTAACAATATCAGTCTCAAGAACCTAGAATAAATATGGGTATATAGTAAGTGGCTTCCATGGTGGCTCAGATAAAGAATCAACCTGCAATGAGGGAGACCTGGGTTCGATCCCTAGTTTGAGAAGATCCCCTGGAAAAGGGAATGGCAACCCACTCCAGTGTTCTTGCCTGGAGAATCGCATGGACAGAGGAGCCTGGCAGGTGGCAAAGAGTTGGATACTACTGAGCAGCTAACATTTTCAGTTTTTTCTTTCACATAGTAAGTATTCAACACAAACTTGTTGAACAAACGTAGGAAGGATTTTGACTCTGGGGAGAGAACCTATTCTTCTTACTTGCAAATATCTCCTAATTTTGTTAGTGGACTTTTCTATTACCTGTTAAGTGAGCTAATAGGATTTTTTGATGGTTATAATTATTAATCACTCTTGAGCACTTAATCTGTTTCTAAACAAGAGAAATCACCTAAACAAATATGAATACTGCATATTCATCAAGAAAGTATTTATTATGCCCCTATTATGTGCCTGGCATAGGGAAATGCCACTGAGGGTTGGGGGCTGTGGAGGAAGGTTTCAAACAGTTTAAGACCTCCTGGCTGGTCTACTTGAAGTCATACTCTTACTTGGGCTAGAAGTCATTTTGCTGTAACAATCCAGGTTTAGTTGTATTTTCATTTTTTTTCTTTGTGCTTTTTGCACCCGGGGCAGATTCACATCAATGTATGGCAAAACCAATACAATAATGTAAAGTAATTAGCCTCCAATTAAAATAAATAAATTACAAAAATAAAAATAAAGAAGATTCACATCAAATCTGGACTTAGGCAATAGGGGTAGGAAGAGAGGTTACAGAAAGTGTTAAGAAATAGCAGTGGAAGCTCTGATGGAAAAATGTAGCCTGCCGTATCAGCAAACAAAGCATGCTGTGGCTGTCAAGCCATCAGCCACTACCACTGCCACAAGTGTGAGCCCTGAGGAAACTCGGGATGAAGACAAAAGGGCTGCCCATTGCCAAGCCCTCAGCCAGTGCAGCCACCCTAACAGTGCACCCTGAGGGGACTCTGGATGGGAAGAACAGGATGAGTGCTCAGTCACTTCAGTCCCGTCCGACTCTTTGTGACCCCATGGACTGTAGCCCACCAGGCTTCTCTGTCCATGGGGATTCTCCAGGCAAGAATACTGGAATGGGTTGCCATGCCCTCCTCCAGGGGATCTTCCCAACCCAGGGATCAAACCTGTGTCTTTTGTGTCTCCTGCATTGCAGGTGGATTCTTTACCCAATAAGCCACCAGGAAAGCCTAAGAACAGGATACTGGCTCTGGATAGCTAAGATGCATATCAAAGGAATTATTTCCATGAGCCCAGACTCTTGTATCTTCCAATACACAGAAAAGCACTAAATTCATTAACTTGAGATGTCTGGTTTCTTTCATTAATGGTAGTCGTTTGATGTTCCAACTACCTGGTTTTAAGTTCAGAATTCCTATGTATCCTGGCTCCTCCCCGACCTCTCCTGAGCAGTCCCTCAGAGCTAACTGAGAGACTGCCTCCCGGGCTTCAGTCCTCAGCAAGTCCACTGAATAAAACATCATTCTCAACTTTCAGTTGGTGGAATGTTTTTCAGTCGACAAAACCTTCAGCAGTTCCTGAAGGAGATAAAATGGGAAGCCACTGCCTCCAAAAAGGAATTACCTCTGCAATTTTTGGTTACCCATCAGAAAGAAGCCTCAGACCCTAGTCCAAAAGCACAGGTCAAGCATTCGCCAGTTTATCTGACCTGGATGGCATTAAGTGCTTCAGTGGCGCTAGTGGTAAACACCATGCCTGACAATGCAGGAGACACAGGAGACACAGGTTCAATCCCTAGGTCAGAAAGATCCCCTGGAGGAGGAAATGGCAACCCAGTCCAGTATTCTTGCCTGGGAAATCCCACAGACAGAGGAGCTTGGCAGGTTACAGTCCATGGGGTCACAAAGAGTGGGACACAACTGAGCCTGACTTAGCATGCAGCACGCTTATGGAAGATGTCAGACTCTGAGAAGCCACCAGGAGCTGCCATTGCTGAGGAGAGGAGGGCAGAGGGACAGATCTCTATTCTGTCTTCACTCTTCATCCAGAGGGAGTTTGTTTTAATCTCTTTCATTTGTGCATACATATCAGATATTTTTGAACAAAGGATTTCATCTGTTAATATCTAAATTTCTGTCTGAGAAAATAAAAGTATATCTTACTTTGCTTTCTTTTCTTCAGGGATCCCTGCAAGCTTTGGAAGAAGGGGTATAAATAGAATTCACGTAGGAAATGTGAGGGCTCCAAGGGTTCTTGCTGGTAGAGATAAGGCAACTGATACCCTCTCTGTGCTTTACTTTCATACCCGTGGCATAGTATCACGGTTTCTATATTGCCACTTTTGCAAAATGACGAATTTGAAAAAGCCTGGAAAGCACTAGCTTCTATTTTACCTTGAAAGTCAAATACCAGTGTTAAATAATGAAAAGGACCATCTCTTAGGACGCCCTGTGCATTTTTCCATCCAATACTGCACTTACCGAAATTAATAAATGTATCCGTCTATCTGCTCAGTTAATTTGCAATGAAGGAGTATAATCATCAGTAGTCACACAGGAGAATTGTCTGGTTTGCCAGGCAGGCGTACACAAAAAGTGAGTGAGGAATGAATGAGCTACAGTTACGCACAGCGACATTGATACAGCTCCCAAACATAATGCTGAGCAAAAGAAGCCAGACACAAAAGAGCAGGTACTGAATGACTCTGTTTCTATAACGTTCGAAAATAGCGAAACTAATCTGTGAGGTTAGAAGCCAGGATAATGATTACCCTTGGGGGGTGGGGCAGAGAGTAGCAAATGGAAGGAGATATAAGGGAGGACTTCCGGGTGATATTCACATCGCTTCTCTATCTGGGTATTAGTTCCAAGGATGTGTAACAATTCATTGAACTATGTAATTAATGATTTGTGCATTTTTCTATATGTGTCTTACATTTTAATAAAAATAGTACATGAGTAATAAATATGGCTTGATTTGGGTGGAGAATTTTATTTTGTCTCCCAAGATAATACTAGGGAAACCTCAGTGGCTCAGACAGTAAAGAATCTGCCCACAATGCAGGAGACCCAGGCTTGATGCCTGGGTCAGGAAGATCCCCTGGAGGAGGGCATGGCAACCCACTCCAGTATTCTTGTCTAGGAAATCCATGGACAGAGGAGCCTGGTGGGCTACAGCCCATGATGTCGCAAAGAGTCAGATACAACTGACCAACTAACAAGCTAATACTGCTGTATTGTTGCAATGCAGGTTTGGGATGGAATCCTCAAGGACTGTCCAGTGAGGACCACCCCATCCCAGAGGCTGGCACAAATCTGGGGTAGAAATAGACAGTTTTAATTACGTCCTATTTTCATTCTAAATACCAGGGTAATAGGTTTTGATGAAAAATTGTGCCAACAGACAACTATTAAGATGCACATGTACACAATAGAAATGTGCTGCCATGTTTTGGGTTGAGGTTTACCATTTCTATATGCATTGAAATTAGCTGCTTACTCTGACTGATTCTCCTACTGTTGGGTTTGGCAGGATGCTATCTCAATGAAACCCATGGGTATTTATTGAAGATCATGATGAATACTCTGAACCATAACTTTTATGGTCATATGTTCCTTTTCTCATGTTGTTTGTAATTTTGTGCAGATTTCTATAAAGAGCACTTCTTTGTAGAAAATCATCATTTAACAAAATGCTTAATGCCACCTGTAGAAACAATTTTACTGGAATAAAACATGACTAACACGTGCTCAAATTAAATTAGATGTTTAAAAATATGTTTAATAATAGCTTCTAATCCTGGGTCTGCCATTTATTAGCTATATGTGTGCGGGCCTTTTGCTGAACCTACTTTAGCTTATTTTCCTCAGTGGTCTCACCCTCATGGAGTTGTCCTGAGGATTAAGTGAGATAATCCACGTAATTAATGTAGAGCACTTAGTGTAGGGTCTGTGCCCAAAAGCTTATTAAATCTTCACTGTTGGTTTTATTAGTAGCTTATCTACCACATGACATGTGCATGGTAAAACTGATCACTTATTCAGAGATATGTGAAATTAAAAATAACATTTGAACAGAGAAACATGGTAGACAACTTCAACAACTAAGAAAAAAATAATCTGAGAAAACACTGAGAAAATTGTATGTATTTAATCAATTCTTTGATAGCTTCAGAAAAGAATACCTCTCTTAAGTACTAATGATTTTTAAAAATGATAACCAGTGTTGAAAAGGAGCAGAATTTCAGAACTACTGACTGGTTTATGCAATATTCACTTTTCCATTGCTGGACATCAGATGTCAATGTGACCTTTTAAAGGACCCAGCTTTAAAGAACAAAATGTTCTCATCGGTTTTCTTCCTAGGACTCTTAAAAATTAGGTGACACCTTATATGTTTCCTTTCTTCCTCCTTCCTTCTTTCAAGGGGCAAGGGGAGTGCATTAATAAGAACAGTAAACTTGAGATCTGAACCCTGGTGCTATTTGTATTAATTGCATGAACTTAGCAAGTCACTTGATCCCTCTGAATTCCATTTTGTTATGTATTTGAGATACCTCATTACTGGTCCTTACAATGTAAGAACTGCATGAAGTAGTTTGCTTCTGAGCCCTAGAAAGCTCTGATGCTTGTAAGTAGGATAAGATACACAAAGAATCAACCAATATGTTTTTATCTGTGGTACCTTTTCCTTGATCCTATCCATTTGCCCTTTTGGGCAGTCATGTTATTGATTCAAGGGAGGTCTGATGGAGTAGAAATGCAAAGAGAAAAAAGAGGTGATGAATTTAAAAGTAGGTATTTTTAAACTCATTACAACGATCATAATTTGAGAAAAAAAGATATTTTGAGTGTCAACAGCTAGGATTTCAAGTACAAACAACAGATTTGAAAGAATGCATAGGTAGTTAAAGCCAGTTTTTCCTCCTGCTTTATCACCTGGGAACTGGAGGGGAAGAAGATGAAGAGCAAGAGCAAAGAAGCAACAGAAACAGACATTGGTGGACCTTTGACACCTTACTCTGCTGTCTGTCCCCCAGGCCACGTACTGAAGGGTGGGAAGCATGGTGGAAATTTCAGATGAGTTTGGGGGACACCAGAGCTGAGAACATCTGTCTCTTTTAAGAGAGTTCAAGGAAGGAGCAAATATTCTAGAACTCCCTGGCACCCAGAAGGAGGAAGGAACAATATAGAGAGTCTTGCAATATCTCTGTGCCCACTGTGGCATGGAGAGCTGACAAGAGCTTGAGAGTATAACCAAGCAGGACCCTATGGGATCTTCTCAGGGACAGGCCTTCCCCCATATCCTCTGTTTTAGCTCCTCTCTAAGACACCGAGATAATAGTATTTGGTGTAAATAGTATTTGGTGTAATAAATTCCCAGAGTTGTTTATCTAATGTGAAAAATCCCCACCAAATGGAAGATGTTATCTGCTTGATGACTCTGATCACCTAGCCCCAGGCCTCCTGGACTCTAAGGACTGATAATGTTAACCCCTGTGACACTACCCTTCTAACTCACCATCAGCCAATCATTGTGCACACACTGATCAAGTAACTGCAAGCTCCACCCCCTCACCTGGCTTTTAAAAATTATTTATCAAAAATCTTCAGGAAGCTCAAGTCGTTTTAAGGCTTGAGCCACCTTGTCTCCTTGCATGGCTTTGCAGTAAACCTTTCTCTGCTCCAAACTCCAACATTTCAGTTTGTTTGGCCTCACTGGAAGTCAGGCACACAAACTTGCGTCAACCAGTGAGTCAAACCAAGAGCTATTTCAGATCTTGTGATCAGAGTAAAGCAAACTCCTCTGCAGTGAATGGAAGCCAGTCAAGGTCCAGTAGGGATACAGAAGTCCCAGCAGATTCCAACATAGACATTTTATGATGATGTCCTGATGATCAAAGACCAGATCCCTATAGCCCTAGATGCCTTGACATTGAGATTCTCTCTAAGACTTAATCATGACTGTGGGGAAAGTATGAAGAGACCCTAAACTGACAAAGTAAACAATGAAATGACAGGATTTGGATTGCAGAGATTGTTTCCATCATCCAGCACAATTGATGTAAACAAGGAAAAACTCTTTACACATTAAAAAAAGGCACATTTCTTGCTCACGTTGAATTGAAAGCCTGAGAATTTATGACCACTAACATTCTGTATTGAACATGAAGAATTATTTGAGATGTCTACTCAAGTCCTCATGGAATTCCTACAGATGAGGCTCATCTTCCTGCTTGCAGCTGCTGTGAGAATCAGAAAGAACATTCAGAGGCTTCCATTGCTACTCTTGGTGACATTGTTTTCCCTTTGTTGTTGCCAAAGAGACGGATAAATCCCACCACTGGGCTCCTCCTCCCAGGTCCTCACCCGTTGGCCCCTTCTTCAACACAAGTCCAAGTTTGTCTGTAAACTCACCTGTTTCTGTGGACAATCTTGTTCGAGTACTTCTTTTTTCAAAAATCATGCCTAAGGACTTCCCTTGCAGTAAAGGCAAATACTGAAAGTCAAGGATAATAATACAATTAAACTAATTAAAATGAAATATACATTTTATATCTATTAGCAAGGATTATGTTTTAAGATTTATTCTTTACATTATCAGAAACTGTAGAATAATGAACACTGCTCCCAAATAAGCATTCATATGTTATTTACAAAGTGAATTTAAAGAGTTTCTTTCCTGTTGTATACAAATAGGGGAAGGAAAGAGGAATCCCACAACTTATTGACATGTTCGGTTCAGTTCAGTTCAGTTCAGTCACTCAGTTGTGTCCGACTCTTTGCGACCCCATGTACTGCAGCACGCCAGGCCTCCCTGTCCATCACCAACTCCCGGAGTCCACCCAAACCCATGTCCATCGAGTCAATGATGCCATCCAACCATCTCTGTCATCCCCTTCTCCTCCTGCCCTCAATCTTTCCCAGCATCAGGGTCTTTTCCAATGAGTCAGTTTTTCGCATCAGGTGGCCAAAGTATTGGAGTTTCAGCTTCAACATCAGTAATGAGAAAGTAATATTAGTTGCTCTGAGTTCAACCTGAACACTTGTCCCAAAATGTATTAATATTTCATACTGGAACCATCTTCTTACTTAAATCTGTGGAAATGTTACATGGAAGAACTGACTCCATGTTGGATCTGTTTCTTTCACTTTAACATTTGCTTCCAGTTGCTTTTGGTCACTAAAAAGATACTGTCCATATATAATGGCCTGCCTTGGTGAAACCTGCTCATCTTCCTGACTGTTAAACCAAAATGCCTTTGTTCAGGACTCTGTCCACCTGTGGATGGCTACAGGAAGGAAGAAATTAACATATCCTATCCCTAAGTCTGGTCATTCCAGGACAAGATTAATGTCCTTTTTACTTTACTTCCTCACCTCCCCCACCTCTGTTCTATAAAAGAGCCTGGCATTCAGACCCTGATAAGATGGTTATTTTGAGATATTAGTCTGCAATCTTCTTGGTCAGCCAGCTTTCCGAATAAAGTTGTATTCCTTTCCTCAACCCTTGTCTCTCAGATTTATTGGCCTATCATGAGGCAAGCAGAGCAAGCTTAGACTCAGTAAAAGAAACTTCTACCAGTGTTCAATGATCTTGAAGATGCTTGTTTGTGAAGTGTCTTCTCAGCTAGGAACATGCTTCTCTGTCACAACATGGGGCACTCAGACTCCTAAAGATGACACCCCAGAGTTTCAATTATTCTTTCATCATGCATCTTTGGGAGAGTACAAAGACTGTTTCTAGAAGTCATGTGGAAACAATCTCAGTTTGTGTGTGGGGTGGGGCTCTTTCTCCTTCCTCTGCTATAGATGGACTTTCTGATAGGATGAGTTCTGGAACAAACAGATTCCTGCCAGCTAACCTTCCTCACCACAAAGTGTGTAGAACAAAAGCCTGGGGTCTTGAGGTGGGGGGCTTTTCTCCTTATTTCAAGGTCTTCTATAGGAACCAATAGCATTTGGAGTCACACCTATTTTTGGTTCATTCTTAGGAACTTGGAGAGTTTGTGAGCTAGATAAGAGAATCAAGGTTGTGTACAACTTTCTCAACCTGAAACCAGCTCTTTCAAATGCTTTTGAACAAGCTTGGAATATGAAAACACTTTCACAGTTAAGCAGTCTAAATGAAGCTGCTGTATTAATTGTGTTTCAAACATAAATTGCTCAAAATGCAGAATAATGCTTCCAGCTAAGCACCATATACCATTTCTTCTCCTACTTGGTTACCTTTTAATTGGTTCTTTGCTAATCTAAATTTTTAACACCGTCACATCATCCTGAATTTTTTGAAATTATCCTAATGATGAAATATCTGATCTTCATCCCACACTGAAATTTGTTGCTAGGAAAAAAAATGTATCGTCCTTATTTTAAATCTGCTAGAAAACAGAAAAGAAGGTAAGGGTAAAAATAAAATCATTCCAGAGAAATGATTCCTTAGGTTCTAATTCAGTTAATAATGACTTTCAACATTTCACATGAAAGAAATGCAATGACTTGTCATTGAATAACTGATTTTTATGCTTTTTGTATGCCTGTGCACTCGGTGATAATCAACTACCTTGCCGGTGTGATTTCATTACTTAGCTACTGTTTAGGAATTTTAATGTATTTTCTTTTTCCTCTTTCTTTGTAAAGGCTGTCTTTCAAAAGGCTGATTGGAAATTCCCTGGTTGTCCAGTGGTTAAGAATCCATGCTTCCATTGCAGGGGGCACAGGTTTGATCCCTGGTCGGGAAACTAAGATCCCTCATGCCATGCCATGCAGCCAAAAGAAAAAAAAAAAAGACTGGTAACAGTGGAAGGTAATATGGAAATACCACATACCTCTCCTTTCTGTTTTATTCTGAATTTCAGATCTGCTGATAGCCATAGCATATACTTAATTTCTTCTCCTGTAAAGTTCTTTAGAGTGAGGAGGTCACGGCCCTTCAGCTGTACTTTATCCTGTAGTAGTTGCCCACATCTACAGAAAAGAAAAAGAAAAATAAACCAACCAATATAATATTGTGAAATAATTAGCCTCCAATAAAAAATTAAAAAATTAAAGAAGAGTAGAGAAAAAAAAAGAAAGAAAACAAAACCCATGTCCTATGGTAATTCATTGTTTAATTTTTGAAACAAAATATAGCAAATCACGTGTAAACTCATGTGTCTCTGCAAAGTGCTAATGCTTTCAAATTGATATGGCTGTGGTTTACATTTTAGATATCCAGTTTTTTGAATGTTGAAAGAAAAGAAAAACTTGAGGAAAGAGGTTGAATTCTGTGCTTAACATAATCATAAGTGGCTTTGTTACTTCATAGTTAATCAAGTTACCCAAACTCTCTGCACCTAAATTTCTCACCTAGAAAATGAATATAATAAGCTTATAGAGTTGTTGTGAGGATGAAATTTTTCGATACATGGAAATCAGATAGAGTCTGGCATATAATAAGTATTTGATAAATTTGAAATCATTGTTGTTTAGTTGCTAAGTTGAGTCTGACTCTTTGCAACCCATGGACTGTAGCCCGCCAAGCTCCTCTGTCCATGGGATTTCCCAGGCAAGAATACCGGAGTGGGTTCCAATTTCCTTCTCCAGGGGACCATCCTGACTCAGGGATGGAACCCATGTCTCCTGCAATGGCAGCTGGATTCTTTACCACTGAGTCACCAGGGAAGCCCCATAATTGAAATCATTCAGTTCAGTTCAGTTCAGTCGCTCAGTCGTGTCCGACTCTTCGCGAACCCATGAATCACAGCACGCCAGGCCTCCCTGTCCATCACCAACTCCCGGAGTTCACTCAAACTCACCTCCATCGAGTCAGTGATGCCATCCAGCCATCTCATTCTCTGTCGTCCCCGTCTCCTCCTACCCCCAATCCCGTCTAGCATCAGGCTCTTTTCCAGTGAGTCAACTCATTAGATGGTACAAATAGAATTTGTATGTACATACAAGAGAAAACAATTTCATTCTTTTTCCTCTACTGCCTTTCAAATCTATCCTTGAAGAATTGTTCTTTGTTTTCCCTGGTCAGCTACAGTGGACCCTGTGGCTTTTCTAGTAACTTTCAGGGAAAGGAAAAGTTCTCTGCTTACTTTACTCCCTCAAAGAGTCTTGGTTAAAGAATGTATAATAATAATGATAAATTTTTGACTTTAAGAAATGTACTGCAGGTTAACACCCCTTTCTTTCCAGCTCATGCCTAATTTAAGCTGGCCTCCTCCACAGGGGAAGGGGAACTATGAACTGTTTCCTCTGTTTCCTTGCCTTTAGTTCCTCCAAGTAAAGTCCAGGGAAGGTGAGGCGTTAATGGCCAGGAAAAGTTGGTTCTGTTCTAGCAATCTAGCATTGGTATAGGTGTTTGAGGCTGATTCTTTTCTTGGGTGCTTTTGAGAGTCCATGGAAGAAATCTCTCATCACTGGGGATTTCTCATAGCAGTTCTTGATGGCAGACATTTACATTGTCTTTGCCATTCAAGGAAACATATCCAAACTCTTTTTGCTGAGATCTCCCCAACCTGGGTGCTTCAGGAAGTCTTTTGGTCATAATGTGACACAGCACCATGATAGGTCTCTTTCTTCATCCATATTGGTTCATGGGAAACCCTGCGTGTTCTTTGCTCTGACTAGAGTTGAGTCTGTCCCAGCATAGATTCTTGTTCTGCCATCAAAATAGCTAGCCAGCCAGTCCCTCTCTATATTTTCCACTTATAGGCCTGACATCACTGTACTGCGTCTCCAAGCTCTCCTATTGCAGATATCAGTGCCATCATAGCCACTTGCCCTAATCTTGAGGTGAGGGAATAATTCTCATCCATGTGAGGTCCATCATATACAATGGTCGTTGTTGTTGTTCAGTTACTAAGTCATGTCCGAATCTTTACAACTCCATGGACTGCAGCACTCCAGGCTCCTTTCTTCTTCACTATCTCCCAGAGTTTGCTCAGATTCATGTCCATTGAGTTGGTGATGTTATCTAATCAACTCATTCTCTGCTGCCCTCTTCTCCTTCTGCCTTCTATCTTTCCCAGCATCAGGGTCTTTTCCAGTGAGTCGGCTGTTCTCATCAGGTAGCCAAAGTATTGTAGCTTCAGCTTCAACATCAGTACTTCCAGTGAACACCCAGGATTGATCTCCTTTAGAATGGACTGGTTGGATCTCCTTGCTATCCAAGGGACTCTCAAGAGTCTTCTCTAGCACCACAGTTTGAAAGCATCAATTCTTCGGTGCTCAGCCTTCTTTACGGTCTAATTCTCATGTCCATACATGACTACTGGAAAAACCATAGCTTTGATCGTATGGATCCTTTTCAGCAAAGTGATGTCTCTGCTTTTTAATATGCTATCTAGGTTTGTCATAGCTTTCCTTTCAAGGAGCAAGCATCTTTTAGTTTCATAGCTGCAGTCACTGCCCACAATGATTTTGGAGCCTAAGAAAATAAAATCTGTCACAGCTTCCACTTTTTCCCTTTCTATTTGCCATGTAGTGATGGGACCAGATGCCACAATCTTAGTTTTTTATATGGTACATAGCTAAAATCCTCTTCAAATCTACAACTCACCTCCTGGTTTCTACAATCCATTTTAAAAGCTGGAGGCAATCACCAGTGGGTTGCAAAACTAATTCTTGTGTACCTCCTTTGCAAGCCCTGTTTTAGTGGTCTGGCAGCTCACTTCTGATTGAGCAAAGAGTCAGAACCTACTGGGCCTGGGCAGAAACTGAGACCAAGTCCCATTTTAACATTCTGTTATATTATAATGACAGTAATTGTTATTTGGGATAATCAGTATATAAAATTGACAGCATTTATTCTCAGTGTTCTCTCTATTTAATAATAATGTGGAAACAGTGTCATACTTTATTTTTTGGGGCTCCAAAATCACTGCAGATGCTGATTGCAGCCAGGAAATTAAAAGACGCTTACTCCTTGGAAGGAAAGTTATGACCAACCTAGATAGCATATTAGAAAGCAGAGACATTACTTTGCCAACCAAGGTCCATCTAGTCAAGGCTATGGTTTTTCCCGTGGTCATGTATGGATGTGAGAGTTGGACTGTGAAGAAAGCTGATCGCTGAAGAATTGATGCTTTTGAACTGTGGTGCTGGAGAAGATTCTTGAGAGTCCCTTGGACTGCAAGGAGATCCAACCAGTCCATTCTTTTTTTTTTTTTTTTAACTATTAGAGTTTTATTTTTTTTAAATCAAATAATCCAATTTTATTTATTTTTTTTTCAAGTTGAACAGACTAAATTTCTTTAAACAAACTTACTTATACTCCAGAGTCCTTTAAAAACTTAATAGCATTTATACATTGAAGGTATTTGATTTTCTTGTAACTAGCACTTCAAATGCAACAAGCATTTGAAGCAACAAGCATTTGACCCAACAAGTAAAACTTTCTACAGTTAATAACTTTTATAAATAAAATAAATTAAATGTACAGTGAATAAGTTCTCTGAAATATTTCAATATTTCTGCAGGTTTAGTAACATCGTAAAATACATTTCAACTAAAATTCACAAATCTAAAAACCTGTTAGGCATTTTTAGGCGTTTTAAGTTGGAAATGAAGACCAATGTTACATCGTAATATGCCAATTACAAATAGTACTTCAAATAGCAAATACTACAGTTTGTCCCAAACTTTAAAAACTATTCATGAACTCAACACTGAACTATTGATGGCTATGAGAATTGTTTCCTAGCCTTTTTGAAAATTTCAACCCATTTACGTTTAAGGTAATTATTGATAAGTACGATCCCGTAGCCATTTTCTTTATTGCTTTGGGTTCAAGTTTATACACTCTTTCTGTGTTTCCTGTCTATAGAAGATCCTTTAGCATTTGTTGGAGAGCTGGTTTGGTGATGCTGAATTCCCTCAGCTTTTGCTTGTCTGTAAAGCTTTTGATTTCTCCTTCATATTTGAATGAGATCCTTGCTGGGTATAGTAATCTGGGCTGTAGGGTATTTTCTTTCATCACTTTAAGTATGTCTTGCCACTCCCTTCTGGCCTGAAGAGTTTCTGTTGAAAGATCAGCTGTTTTCCTTATGGGAATCCCCTTATGTGTTATTTGCTGCTTTTCCCTTGCTGCTTTTAATATTTGTTCTTTGTGTTTGATCTTTGTTAATTTGATTAATATGTGTCTTGGAGTATTTCGCCTTGGGTTTATCCTGTTGGGGACTCTCTGCGTTTCTTGGACTTGGGTGATTATTTCTTTCCCCATTTTAGGGAAGTTTTCAACTATTATCTCCTCAAGTATTCTCTCATGGTCTTTCTTTTTGTCTTCTTCTTCTGGGACTCCTATGATTCGAATGTTGGAGCGTTTAACATTGTCCCAGAGGTCTCTAATATTGTCCTCATTTCTTTTAATTCGTTTTTCTTTTTTCCTGTTTCATTTATTTCTACAATTCTATCTTCTAGTTCTCTTATCCTGTCTTCTGCCTCTGTTATTCTACTGTTTGTTCCATCCAGAGTGTTTCTGATCTCATCTATTGCATTATTCATTGTATATTGACTCTTTTTTATTTCTTCTAAGTCCTTATTAAATCTTTCTTCCATCTTCTCAATCCTTTTCTCCAGGTTATTTATCTGTAACTCCATTTTGCTTTCAAGATTTTGAATCATTTTCACCATCAAAATTTGAAATTCTTTATCAGGTAAATTCCCTATATCTTCTTCTTTTGTTTGTGTTGGTGGGCAATTATCTTGTTCCTTTACTTGCTGGGTATTTCTCTGCCTCTTCATCTTGCTTATATTGCTTTGCTTGGGGTGTCCTTTCCCTCTTCTTGCAGTTTGTGGAGTTCTCTTTATTATGTAGTTTCTTGGCTGTGTGTGGGGTTGGACGGGTGATTGTCCGGGTTCCCTGGTTAGGGAAGCATGTGTCGGTGTTCTGGTGGGTGGAGCTGGATTTCTTCTCTCTCCTTTAGAAGACAATGGGCTGATTTTCTGGGAGCCTGATGTCCTCTGCCAGTATTCAGAAGTTGTTTTGTGGACTTTACTCCGCGTTCAAATGTTCTTTTGATGAATTTGTGGGGGAGAAAGTGGTCTTGCCATCTTATCCCTCCGCCATCTTGTTCCTTCCTCCCCAGAACACTGGATTCTTATATTCCACTTGGTCGTGGAGTATCTCTTCCCAGCTGCTCCAGCAAGGTGCAGCCGCTGTACCTTACCTTGGACGAGGGGTATCTCCTCAAGGCCGCCCCTCCTGCTTTGAATGTGGATCAGCTCCTCTCGGCCCTCCGGTGCCCAAGCAGCCACTGCCTCCCAAACGTGGTACAGCTCCTCTCGGCCACCGCCCTAACCCTGGGCGCGGGGTAGCTGATCTCAGCCACGATTCTGCACGTGGTCGGTTGCGCCGGGCGTCTCTCGCGTCTGCGCCTGCGCCACCGGAGCTGGGCATCTCTCGCGTCTCCAACCAGTCCATTCTAAAGGAGATCAATCCTGGGTGTTCATTGGAAGGACTGATGCTAAAGCTGAAACTCTAATACTTTGGCCACCTCATGCCACGAGTTGACTCACTGGAAAAGAGTCTGATGCTAGGAGGGATTGGGGGTGGGAGGAGACGGGGACGACAGAGAATGAGATGGCTGGATGGCATCACTGACTCGATGGAGGTGAGTTTGAGTGAACTCTGGGAGTTGGTGATGGACAGGGAGGCCTGGCGTGCTGTGATTCATGGGGTCGCAAAGAGTTGGACACAACTGAGTGACTGAGCGAGCAAGCGAGCGAGTATTGTATACCATTAGAAATTATGAATAATCAAGGTCAAATTGTGATTTACCATGTATATTAAGCATTCATTTTACTTGGAGTAAAATGAGTGTCAGAAAATAATCATGCTTGAACTTCAGCCTAAGTTTTTTTCAGAAAAAAAAAACTGTGCTACTTGAGATGAAGAGTAAATTATCTGGTGGAATCTATGTCTTTTTGCATTGCTAACAAGATAATAAGTAAGAAAATAACAAATTCTCTCAATTTGTTGTTTTCACTGCATGATATCAAATAACTCAGACAAATGTATATTTTACTAAGTATCCAACTTTCTAGCAGAATTTGTTTACTGTTCAGAGGGTCAATAGATTTTTTCAGTAGACCTTTTATGAGATAAAGCCCTTCAGAGATTCTAATTAGTAAGGAAAGGGGCTTCCATAAAGATGGAGGGTTTGTGGGTTAGCTGGCTAATAATTAATTGATAGATTTAATACAAGATCTAATGATATATTAAACTCTGATAAAGATTAGAGTTTTCAGCTTATAAGTGCATTAAAATTTTGCTCAACATTCCTAAGACCTACCATTGTCTTCAACTTTAAAAAATATGTGATTCAAACACTCTTCAGGTGGAAATTTCTTTAAAGCAATTGTCTAAATATTTTTATTACAGATGCAAAACATTAAAAAAATTTTGAAGATAGATCTACAATGTATGTTTACTTACTTATATGTATTACTATCCTGATAGATTATGCACATAACAAAACATTAAAAAAAGAAATAAAAATTCTAAAGTGTAGAATAAGATTCAGATATTTTAAAAATAAATTTGTAAGTATACAAAAAATTGCTAGCTAAAGAAGTTTCTAGAATAGATATTCATTTTCTTCCTTTTACTGGAACCCTAGTAAAAAGCTTACAAAATTGTGTCCAAGATCTGGCTAGTAACAGAAAACAATTTGATAACTTTAGAGACATGGCAATTAGGCAGAAATTTTAATTTTATGTGTATATGTTGGTTTTATGTTTGGCTTGATAATATTAACTAGTGATACTATCTAGTGCTTGGAATATACAGTACTGATATTGTTGAGAAGTAAATCCTTTGTCTGGTATTCATGCATTTTTCTCTGTCAGTTGGATCCTTCTAGGGATCTGTAAACAGGTTTAACATGTCTGGCTTGGGATGGAGGCATGGCAGCTTAATCTTTCCCAATTCACACTGTCAACTACAAATAGGCACTTGCCATGGGCACTTACCATCTACCTCTACAAGGATTAAATCATGAACTACTGTAGCTGCTGACCTTCAACACTCCATGAAAGGAGTTCAGGGTGGAGAGCAGGAATGAGGCACTCTGTGCTCAGGCGAAAAGCTGGCAGGACAGCTCTTTAGATAGTTAGATATATTCAGGAGCTAATTTTATGAGCCCAATTCCTGTATCTCCCCATATTTAGAAAAGCACTAAAACCCTTCACAGTGATGACTGTTCTTCATGACTAGCAAAAGCTTCCCAAGACTAGTAGAAACCTTCTGGAAAAATATGTGCTTGATTGCATGTACTTCCCCTTTACCAAAATCTCATACAAAATGACCTTCCCCACTGTCTCTTTGGAGCAGTCTCTTAGAGCTATCTGAGGTGCTCTCTCCCAGGCTGCAGTCCGCACCTCATTTTTCATCCTCACCGCAATAAAACTTAACTCACAACTCTCATGTTGTGCATTTTTTTAAAAGTCAACAACATTTAAGGCAGCTCTGAGAGTATTATTTCTTCTGGAATAAGGTCCAAACAACATAAAATCACAGAAGATAAACTTTCTTGACTCTATGTCTTACAGTAACACATTAATATTCCATGGGTTAAGATGTCACCTGATATTATATTAAAAGGGGAAAGAAAAAACTTTCCTGGAAAACCCCACTACCTAGATTCAAAAAATTTGGGAAATATCACTATAGTTGTTGAATTTGTATCCATCAAAACCAGGAAAAACAAACCATCAGCTAATTTTCAGGCCTTTTTTAATTCCCTAGAGTTCAAGCTCAGACTCCTGGCTATATTGGAGCCCACGAAAGCTGAGTTGCCCAACTCCAACACTTAAGGGATTCAGTATCCTCCCTTACTTTCAGCCCCTATAGGGTTTTGTTATATTTGTGTGCTTAGTCGCTCAGTCATGTCCAACTCTTTGCGACACCATAGAGTGTAGCCCATCAGGCTCCTCTGTCTAGGGGGATTCTCCAGGCAAGAATACTGGAGTGGGTTGCCATGGCCTCCTCCAGGGGATCTTCCCAACCCAGGGACTGAATCCAGGTCTCCCACATTGCAGGCAGATTCTATACTGTCTGAGCCACCTGGGAAGCCCTTGTTGCATTTACCCTGCTCTAAATACTCACAGAACTATATGCTTCATTGAATGCATATCATAGATTTTAGAATTGTGGTGGTGTGGTTGAATCTCAGAGAAAAATAAATGGAAATGAAAAGGAAATGGAAATTTTGCAGAGCACTGATTTTTCTCCCCCCTTCCCACGAAAGGAAATAGCGAAATAATGGTGAAAGAGGAGGGCCAGCAACACCTTTAGCTGCTTCAAAAGAGCTTCAACTTCCAGCTCTTTATTGCCCAAACAGAAAACAGATAGGAAGAGGTAAAAGGTCTTTGAAGCTTTCTCAAGTTTGTCCTTACAAACTTTAAGAAATTTCTAAGTTGGAGGTAGAGTTAGAGTTAGGACTGATATTCTGCTTTTGGGATTGTGTTATGAGAGGTTCTTTTTATTTCTCCACTGACAGATTTGAGTTTAAAAATAGAAGACACCAACATCGTGCTCGAATATTTCCTTCTTGTCCAGACCTTTCATTTTCAAATGTATATAGTGACAGAAGACTTATTTCAAATTATTTTCCTTAGACCACAAGAGATCAGAAGAATACTTCTTTGTGTCTCTAGTCTGCACAAGGCGGCAGCTGATATGTTGCCCTTCTTCCTGTTACTGTGGAATCACACCTCCAATAAACCAATAAATCTTAGCATATAAGCTATTTAAAAAAAAACAGTTTTGGCTTTGCACAGCAGTGAGGGACTGTAAATAACTGTTAAATCTGAAGCCATGGAAAACAACCTTAATAATCAATGGGAGAAATCACAATTGTTCTGTGACTTAAGTTTTTTTGGCCAAACATTACAAACTCTCTTATAGTCAGTTTTAAAGGCTTAAGGAAATGAAAAAAAAGAGTAAAACTGACATATATTTAGTACATTGTCATTTAAAACATTAGAAACATCAAGAATTATAGTGTTTTATTTCTTTGTAAAAATTATCAGGTAGTTTGAACAGGGTATGCTGTCTTCTTATCACGTTTGTTATGCTTTGGTGAGTTGTTGTACTTCTAAGTTTTAATCAACTTCCAACATTTTATTCTTTGAACTCTTAATATTGTGAAATCTCTCTGAGAATTCCTTTAATTCTTTAAATATTTATTATTTGCCTGCTCTGGGTCTTAGTTATGGCATGTGGAATCTTCTAGTTGCAGCACATGGGATCTAATTTCCTGACCAAGGATTGAACCTGGGTCCCCTGCACTGGAAGCACAGAGTCTTAACCATTACCTGACCACCAGTGAAGTCCTGAGAATTCCTTTAGTGTGAAATGTTTTACTGGTATCACTTCCTCTGAAATATCTTCATACTTTTGGTCACACCACTGTACTCGTTTATGTCGATAAGTTTGTCTTCACGAAGTTTCTCTAGCTACATAGCTAGAACCTCTCAAATAGTATCAGGGTCAACAACCCCACAGTCAGCTATTTCTTCTACAAATACATTTGCATTCACATTTAACTTGTCAATGTTATCATTTTTTCTTTCTCTGCTGCATTTTCACCTCTTTCAGACAACTCTGTCTTTTTTAACTATCCATTTTTTATTAAAATGTCACACGGGCTTATCACTAGAAGAAGAGAAGGCAGAACAACTATATTCTTTAATGTCTGTAGGTGAACTGGGTAACAGCTGCACAACAGACTTTGAAAGAAGTGATATGATTGGTCACCGATCATGAAGTGCATCTGTTATGTACACAGTGATTTGTGAACTGAGGAGCCAGCAATGGATGAATGAGAAAGTTGGACTATAAAGAAAGCTGAGGGCAGAAGAATTGATGCTTTTGAACTGTGGTGTTGGAGAAGACTCTTGAGAGTCCCTTGAACTGCAAGGAGATCCAACCAGTCCATTCTAAAGGAGATCAGTCCTGGGTGTTCATTGGAAGGACTGAAGTTGAAGCTGAAACTCTAGTATTTTGGCCACCTGATGCGAAGAGCTGACTCGCTTGAAAAGACCCTGATGTTGGGACAGATTGAAGGCAGGAGAAGGGGACGACAGAGGATGAGATGTTTAGATGGCATCACTGACTCAATGGACATGAGTTTGGGTAAACTCCAGGAGTTGGTGATGGACAGGGAGGCCTGGAATGCTGCGGGTCATGGGGTCGCTAAGAGTCGTACATGACTGAAAACTGAACTGAACTGAGCCAGCAATGAAATTTTTACTTTAGGCAACTAAACCCAATTAATGTCCCAACTGAAATTTGAACTGTGTACTTGGGAGACTGGTGTTATTTACTAAACTGTAGTAATTAAAATTCCTGCATGTGGGGACCATACAAAGGAACGACTGTTTGTACATTCCCATCATAGGCTTCATTTCACATACTGCTCCCTCTGTCCACAACACTCTCCCCACAGCTATCAAGCTCTCTTTCTCATCCTTAGGCTGGGGGCTTAAATACCACCTTCTATAAGATTCCTTCCCTGACTGTACCAAGTAATCTCTGCTTTGGCTTCATTTTCCTCCAAACACCTATCACAATTTTTAATACAGCAGGTTGGCCAGAAAGTTTGTTCAGGTTGGCAAACCAGAAGGAACTTTCTGGCCAACCCAATATATTTGCGTTTATTCACTGCTTACTTTTTTTTTAAAGGTCTTTTAAAAAAATATTTATTTATTAATTTATTTTTGCCTGCATGCAGGCTTCTCTCTAGTTGTGGCACTCAGGCTCAGTAGTTGTGGTGCCTGGGCTTAGTTGCCCTGCAGCATATGGAATCTTAGTTCCCCAGCCAGGGACTGAAGCCAAGTTCCTGCATTGGAAGGTGGATTCTCAGCCATTAGGCCACCATGGAAGTCCCTGTTCACTGCTTACTTTTAATCTTCCCATTAAATTACATGATCCACGATGTCAGAGGTCCTGCCTGTTTTATTCATTAATATATCCCGGTGCTGCTTGCAATGCCTGGAATATAGTAGGCATTCAATAAATATTTCTTAAGTAAATGAATGATTGAATGAGGTAGAAGTAAATCCATTTGTATAAGAAATTCAGCAGATTTCTGAGCATGAATTTAGAGAGATTCGCCATGATGAATTCTTAAGGCTCTGACTGAAGTCTGATGACCAAAAAAGATACCAAAAGTGCCCCACCCCCAAAAGAATTAATGTTGAGGCAAGAGCAAGTGTGGGCTGTGGTCCAGGCTGAACACAAGGCCTAAGAGTCAGGGAGGAGAATTGATTGTGGCCTGGTGTGTTGCTAAAGCTGAAATTCCCTAAGGTTCTACAGTGTTTGCACTGCTGGGTAGAATAGTTGGACATATACACATGAAACAAAAAGCATTATAACCTTGAATCCTACAGATAGTAGCCTGAGACAAGTGCAAAAATTAGAAAACTGGTGAGAGTACCTGGTGGATGAGTTTTTGTCCATAGCACCATGAGGGTCAAATCCAAAATATATTAATAATGACCTATAGCAATATTTTGGTTACCTCTCTCCATGAACCCCTTTTGGACAGAATAAGTTCCCAGGGTTCTTGGGGACAAAGAGATTGGAGCAGTAGATCCTGTCCATTTGTCATACCAGCCTGAGAGGGTAAATTTTTTTAAAGATATCTCACCTGGTTAAGGGGTTCATAATGTTTACACCATTGAAAAACCGTTAGAGCAGCCACCACCTTTTCTCAGTTCTATCCAGGAGGTGGGGCAGGAAATGTTGGCTTGGGAAAAAGAACTGTTTTTCATAGATATCAAGAGCTAACCAGGACAGTTTATCACTGGAAGGAAAGCAAACACAATGGTTCCAGTTTAAGTTCCTATCCTGTTTACTGACTCCTCATAGACCTCCCCTTGGCTCCAAAATGGAGTTGCCACACCTCTTTCCTGAGCTACTTAAAAATTAGAGGAAAATTGAAAACCTCCACAATTGTACCATGTTAAAATGCCTCCATTACAGGCACCCTCCTTTTTTTTTTTTCCCTTGTTCGTGTTAAGCATTTCTTGCTTTCTGGTGATAAACCCACATTCTAGTTAGCCAGATAAAACTGCTGACCTAAATGGCTTTTAAGTTCTCATAGAGACCCTGTGCTTCAGTTGGAAGCAGCCCAATCTGGTTCATGAGCACCCAAACCAAGGCCAGAATCACTATTTCAGTGTTCCCATAAAATGCTTGGTCTCTTTGTACTCAAGTGTGTCTCCTTGGTAAACCAGACCTAAACCACATTATCATTCTTCAGCCAACACATAACAGGGAGGATATAGTGTTGGAGAAAACAGTGAGAAGCATGTATAGATTTTTCCATCAAAACTGTCATGGCAATCGGGCTAAAGCCAGAGCTTTTGAAAAAAGGCAAGACTCATTCATTACGTTAATTTTATCCCTTCAAAAAATAATTACAGAGGTTTTCCAACCCTAGATCACTGAATGCTAAGAAGTTAGGCCAAGGTAATAGGAGACCCTTGTGTTAGCTTTACCCAAATATCTTCCTAGCTAAAAAATGGAAGAGAATTCTCTATTGGCAGAATGAAGCCTTTCATTGCTAGATTGCATTTTCCAACTCTAGTAAACTGTTTGGAGTATGGGGGAAGACCTGGATGTGTTCCCTTGTATAATTGTATTTTGTTGGAAGAGAAAGTGCTTAATTTGAGTAAAATGTGGTCAGAAACAGACTTTGCCAGAGTAGGAAAAAACTCAGTGTTAAATGATATTTTGATCCCCATGGAGAATTTGAGATAAACACTTTAGCTTCTGGAGGCATAAGAGAGGGCCAATGGATGATATGGCAGAGATTTTTTGGTTTCTTTAACATTACAGACTGATACAAAAGGCATACTTTCTTGGTGTTTTTTTCCTTTTTTACTGAGATATTTTGGCTCATCTTTAAAAAGGGGGGGAATATTGAATAAGGGTAGATTGGCCAATTTGATCAGTGTGGAAGGATCAAAGTCATCAAGCAATGGAATGAAAACAGCAGTGGTTTTAAATACTCAAATTCGAGTCCTAGTTTGACTATGACCTTGGGATGATCATTTTCCATTTTTGGCCTTAAATCCTCATTTGAAAGAGTAAGAAAATGACCTACAAATCAGTGATCCTTCATGTCTTTGTCTTCCACAGCACTCATAAAGTTCATATGTACAAGATTTCCCACAGGCCACACTGGAGCCACCTGAATTCTTGGATGGCCGAACTTTCATTTCATCCCGTTGTTTCCATCTCAGAAAAAAAATATGCATTGCATATTGTAGTGCATGCCAGGGAGAGTGACTCTTTTCACAAAACCCTTGAATATGATCCTATTGATCTGGAAAATCAAAGAACAAATTGTTTCCAAATTTCTCTATTATTAAACATAATGATTATTAATAAAAATATACTTGCAGCCTTTCTCACTGTTGCCACGTGCTTGTATACAGTATAAATTACTACTGATAACTGGGTGACTAAAGGACGTCAAAGCTAACTTAGATTGTCAGTATTCCAAAACTGCAAAACTTAGCCCTCATCTGAAAATTGAAGACTGGGATAAGGATTAGCTACATGTAGACTTACTATTAAAGGGCTGGAAACCAGAAACTGTTGAAAATCTGTGGCCACCTCTCCTTCTTTTATCTTGGTTAAATCACTAAATTACTAAAAATAACAAACTAGAAATAAAACCCCAATTCTACTCTTGGCCAAGGGAGACATCATGACCCCATTCCTTTCTTGGTCTCTTGCCTTGCAGAGTTTTCTGAAGTCAAGAAATATGTTTTTTAAAAGGCATTTATTTTCAGTTATGAAGGAAAATGTGACTAATCAAAGAGGACTGTTTTCTCTCCACAACATGAGAGCATGGATGGCCTGTGATGGCTATGTCTGTGTCTGTGTGTCCACGTGTGTGTAGATGGGCATGTGTGTGGGATGAAGGGAACTTAATAAGTTCTGTAAGCCCTTAGAGAGGTCTGGAATGAAATACCTGAAAACCAGTCACCTCCGGCTCCAATCCATAACCTCCACAGAATTGGGTGGCTTAGCTCAATATTCTCTGAAGAAATTTCTATTTGTGAGATGAAATTGAACCGCACTTACAAATGGGTCTTCTCTGATAAAGAAAGATATTTTTTTAGTGGTTTCTTTAAAAGCTGTGTTTCCCATAATAGGCAACAAATCATAGAATACTGTCTATTATCCAAACAGCCAGGCTCTCAAGCCTTGTTTGTGAGATGAAAAGCCTATGGATTTGGGTGTTTTTGGCAGTCTTGGTGTCTGATCCTATTGATTTTGTAAAAGCAAAAAAAAAAAGAAAGAAAATTGACTAAAAATGATTGATCTGGAAGCCTGTATAGATGGCTTTAGCCTCACTCAAGTGGTTATTTTATCATGTCCATGGCCATATGGCTGCTCACTTCAAAACTGTGAAGCCCCTACTTTGTGGCATTGCCAAACCCTAACCACGTATTTCCTACTACTCTCTAGTGCTAAACTCATGTGGTATATTTCATAACAGAGACCCTCCACCGTTCCAAGAGAGATGGGTGGGGGGTGGCTGAGGGGGTTGAAAAAGAACCTGAATCTCTGAAGAAGGCTGAAAATCAAAGTAAAAATACCATATAGGTGGAGATGACAGGAAGATTTTTCTCTGTTGTTAATGGGTCATCAAAGACTGTAGGTATTATTGAGTGCTTGCTAAGTTGTTTCAGTTGTGTCCAACTCTTTGCGACCCTATGGACTGTAGACCATCAGGTTCCTCTGTCCATGGAATTCTCCAGGCAAGAACACTGGAATGGGTTGCCATGCACGCCTCCAGGGGATCTTCCAGACCCAGGGATCGAACCTGTGTCTCTTATGTCTCCTGCACTGGCAAGCAGGTTCTTCACCATTAGTGCCACCTGGGAAGCCCCAGTAGGTATTACTGGAGATCAGCAAGTCTGAATTCATCTAACTGGTAGTGTGGCTCATTAAAAGAGTGGGAAAGAAAAATACTCACGCCACATGAAAATGACAGCATTTTCGTGTTAAGTCATTTTTCAACAGAGACTCATTCTCTATAGTTTCTAATCACACAGGTGATCCGAGGCTTTTGTATTTTCAAATAGCCAGTATGGATTTGAGCTGATTTAGTGTTCTTGCCTGGAGAATCCCAGGGATGGGGGAGCCTGGTGGGCTTCCGTCTATGGGATCACACAGAGTTGGACACGACTGAAGCGACTTAGCAACAGCAACAGTCTTACTTTTGCCTCAGCCCCGACTCGCTGTGAGAGACAGCTAGCCAGGATTTTCACAGTCATAGTCTGGCTACTGGATATAGAAAATAGAATGTTAATAAATACCCAAAAGTGCCTAAATATTTGTTTCTTATTTTTGGTTTTGGCTGTGCTGTGTGGCGTGTGGGATCTTAGTTCCCCAACCAAGGATCAAACCTGTGCCCCCTGCAGTGAAAGTGTGAAGTCTTAACCACTGGACCACCAGGCAATTTCCTACCTAAATACTTGGAAGAGGTTTTACTAGCAAAAATTTAACCTGTAATAATGTTTAAAAAGGAGGTTCCTTGGTGGCTCAGATGGTAAAGAACCCAACTGCCAATGCAAGAGACATAACAGACACGGGTTCTATCCCTGGGTCAGGATGATCTCCTGGAGAAGGGCATGGCAACCCACTCCAGTATCTTGCTTGGAGAATTCGAGGGACAGAGGAGGCTGGCGGGCTACAGTCCGTGGGGTCACAAAGAGTCAAACACGACTGAGTGACTAACACTTCCACTTTCAATGGTAAAAAAATCATCACTGTGATTTTCAAAGAAAGGTATAAATTTAAGCTCCAAGCTTTGGTTATTTATTCAGTTGATTATTTCTAGCTCAGTGATGAGTCTTTGTTAAAAAAGTATGGAATAAAATTTCATCACACTCTTAATAGATGTAACTCATTGGGATGGAATGATAAAATAATGAACACTTGCCTGTCACTTTACAGTTTCCACACAAATTATCTTACAGATTACTGCTAGACTGTGAATTCATGTGTCTGGAATGAAATAGCTTTTTATCTTATTTACCACTGTATCTCCAACACCTTGCTTAGGGCATGGCACAAAGTGGCACTCAATAACTATTTATTAAATAAATAATTGAACCACACTGTGATGTAGGCAGAACATGTATTACACTTTCTCTAATTTTGTAAGTGAAGCAACATCAAAGAAAAGTTTAGTAGCTTGCTCAGGGTCATATAGCCAATGAGTGGTGGTGACAGGCCTTGAACCCAGTTCTTTAGACTCTAAACCTGCACTTTCCTCTGGCTTCTATTGTCTAGCTCTGCCACTAACTAGTAAACCTCATTATCTCTCTGGAGCTCATTTGCCTTATCTATAAAATAAGAGAAGGCATTATTCTGTATCTCTGAGGTCCCAACTGCATCTAATTCTATGGGTGTAATTTACAATATCATTTACTATGTCGTTCTGGCTTCTGAGTGGTGCTAAAGGTAGAGTCCAGAGAGTCCAGAGCTGTCAGGTGGCCCAGAGAGGGGAGGCCCAGGGCCCCTTCCTAACAGTGGGAGAAAACTTCAGACTAGAAGATTCTAACTTTAGGAAGTCATTGAGGTCATTTTGAGGTTGAGGCACTGGGAAAATTCTGATTGTTAATAGGCAACTACTCCAGAAGTCTTCTGGGAACAATGTCCAAATTTGAGAGCATTGCTTCCCCAATTAACCCATCACCCCTGTCTACTTTCCTGGGGGATAGGCTCCACACTGCCTTCGACTGCGTGCATGGTCAATTGACTAATTCTGAGCATGATGTAGCTTTTTTTCTTAAATATTTATTTTTATTTATTTGGCTGCACCATGTCTTAGTTGAGGTATGCAGGATCGTAGTTCCCTGACCAGGGATTGAACCTGGACCCCCTGCATTGCAAGCGTGGAATCTTAGCCACTGGACCTCCAGGGAAGTCCCAGGATGTAGCTTTTTAAAGAATTCATTGAAGATAACTTCCTTTCACATGCTAACAAAAAATTCAGAAATCGATTTTAAATTTAGATTTTCTTTTAAAACTATCATTATCATCATCACATACAAGGCTTCTTTCCAGCAGCTTGCAAGTATTTATCTAGTCATTCTTTTGGGGTCTGTTTTTTTAAAGAATGAATCAATCCTCATGCTCTAGAATGACATATTATTTTCAGGCAAACCTAAATACAAGCAGAAGGCCCCATGGAAATTAGTTTCTCTCATTTCCTTCAGCCACTTGCTCCTTTAGAATGTACACAAATGGAAGATGTCAAGAACATTTAGTCTGTTATACCTACCACAGTCCCCCCATCCCAACCCCCCCGCCCCAGCACCCCGTGAAATCTGATTACAGGGGATTGAGAAATGAAAGCTTGGATGGAATTAGAGACAGCTGTCTCCAATAAGGATAGAACTTGCCACTATAACAGAAACACTATAGCAGAAAGTGGCTTTAGGAAGTGGCACTTCTCTGCAGAATAGAACTTCATTTATCACCACGGCTCCTAAGTCAGACTCTAGTCACTGGCCATCACTTACCGAAAATTTCGAACCATGAAATTGTGACCATTTCTAAGAGCTGCATTGTTCAACAGGGTCCTTAGATTAAACAGCATCTTCTTTTGATCGTGTAAAGGGTGATTCTGTGCTGTTGAAAACGCCGCACCAAGGTAGCCAGTGGGGTCCACCTGAAAGCTAAGAGTGCTTTCGATCACAGTGAGAGAGCAAAGGTAATATTGCCCTTCAACTACCTTATCAAGTTCCCCAGGCTAGAGATAGTGCGGGGCAGGGTCCAGGAGCATTTGAACTTTAAGCCAGGCTCCACCATTGTGTATTATTTTTTTGGTGGTGGGGGGAATCCTAACACTTTTGGTGCTCAGACTCCTCATTTTTCATAATATATTTATGCTGTCACATACTTGTACCAAATCAATTGACAAGTACTCATTGAGCGTATAATATATGCAAGAGACTGCAGGGCTGGCTGCTGCAAAGGTACATAGAAATAACTCATTCAGAAAATGCGAATTGGCAATGCAAAACCCCAGATGTAGACATGACATCCCTGAGTATTTCCAGTGATAGCACTTTCCTCCCTCTAAGCCTCAGCCTATCCACAAAAACAAACAGAAAGACATGCCCTGGAAGGTTGTGTGTGTGTGTTTGTGTGTGTGTGTGTGTGTGTGTGGCAAAAAAGCTGGAGAGGGGCTGGAGATGGAGTAAAAAGATCTCAAGCCTGGAGCTCCCATTGTGCCTTGCATACAGTAGGTCTTCAATAAGTAAGGAGCTGCCTATTAACTCCTGCAGAAACCCATCATCTGCATAAGTGAGGAGATGGGGTACCAAATGTTCCTCCCCTTGCAGCCTATCTGGACAACTAAGGGGCCATCCAGGGGTTCACACTCACTCATTCGTTCATCCATAGTTGTAGATCGATGTTTTCAAAATTTGTTCTGTGGCGAATACTGGGCGAGACTGGAATTTCAGGGAAGGAAGATGATCTGATCTTTGCAGACTTTAGAATTTGGTAAAAGTCATAGATCTGTAAATAAATACCCATAATAGACGCCTATGCTGCTGCTGCTAAGTCACGTCAGTCGTGTCCGACTCTGTACGACCCCATAGATGGCAGCCCAACAGGCTCCTCTGTCCCTGGGATGCTCCAGGCAAGAACACTGGAGTGGGTTGCCATTTCCTTCTCCAATGCAGGAAAGTGAAAAGTGAAAGTGAAGTCGCTCAGTCGTGTCCGACTTTTAGCGACCCCATGGACTGTAGCCCACCAGGCTCCTCCGTCCATGGGATTCTCCAGGCGAGAGTACTGGAGTGGGTTGCCATTGCCTTCTCCATAGACGCCTTTAGGGCATGCCTTATTGGAGATGTCCAGGTAAAGTGCAACCTCATCACAGAGAAGGGAGAACTCTGAGCTGGGGAGGGTAGGAGGCAGAGTAAGAGGGCAAGGTAAACACTTGCTTGATGTTTGTGGAATACAAAAAGAAAAAATAGTGTCATTTTAAAACCAACTATGACCACTTCAGGGGTAGGGAGGGTTGTGATGTGATGTCATAATTAATAGCAGGGAAATTTATTGACACAATTCCTTTCTACTCACAGAGAATGAGGTGGGATAGAGAGGAAAAGACTGAAATCTCCAAACCTCTGCCACATCTTCTGTTCTGGAAAGACTATTCCAGGCAGACTGTTTGCAGAGGTGGGGCAGGGAGGGGGTGGTGGTGGTGGTGGTGGTGAGAAAGCAGATAGTGAATGTGCCATGTGGGAGATGAGATGGCAACTCTGAAAAGATCGCTTTAAAAGTGTTGTTGAAGCGACAAAACTGGCCTCTTGTTGGAGAGCTTTTAGTAAACAAATCTGATCTACCTAATACAGGGAAGGAAACTGGGTGCTTACAGGGAGACACGAAGAGAAGTGGGCAAACTGCACTCAACTGCATGCTAATGTAAAGCCCACCTCTTCAGTCAAGGATGCTACCCACACAAACAATTCATCTGAACAAAACTCGGGGAGAAACCATGCAGTCTGTGACGCCACATGGCATAGAACGTGGGCAGCACTGCTGAGATGCCAAGGTGACTCACAAACCCTCATCCTTCCATGCAGGTAGGAGTTCAGTCTCCCAGAAAGGACTAAGAAAAGCTTACCCTCCGCTTAACCCCCAGAGAGACTGGAAGAGAGGTGCTGTACCACAAGTGTGATGAGCATAAAGGTCATTTCACTGAATCACAAAAGACAAGCTATCTCAATGAACCTTTGGGTCACAGGTGGAAAGACAGCATACAGGGTTTGCATCAGTCCTCAGAATTTGTCCAGGCGCTCTTATGGACCACCCCCATGACTCCTCTAATTCCACTTCAACTGCCGGCTTTGGCTCCTGACCTAGTTCATTTGTTCACCCAGCCCTTCATTCATTCCTTCTCCTTTGCCACCACCACCAGTAGGCCAGGGCTCTGTGCTGGGCAGGCTCTGAGGGATACAGTGATAACCAGGAACAATGAGTCCTTTCTCACAGGGAGTTCACCATTTGGAATGACTCCAGAGCACAACTTCTGTCTCTGTCCCCTGACCTCGTGCATCCTCACCAAGAGGATAGGGCTTATCCCTTGTGCCCTTGCTTCAGGCCCTTTGGGACCTCCAGCTTGGAGGATCCCTCATCCAGCTTCCATTACTGGTGGTTGGGGATTAGGTGGGGTTCCTGGAGGAAGTAGCACTGATCCTTGATAAACTGGAATGAATTAGTGAATTGTCAAAACTGGAGGGGGGCTACAAAAGATAGACCCAAAGGAACAAATAGAGTGTGTGGGGTAGCAAGAATTAAGGGAGTGGATCCACTCTATCCTTGACCATTTAAATAAAGCCCCGCCACCATCAGGCCCACTATGAAAAACCCAAAACCATAAGCATCCGTGTCCTGTTTGTATCCCCTTGGTATTCAGTCTTCCCCTACATACCTGCTGATTCTTTTTTAAATTTCCTGACATAGTATTTTATTCAAAATGAAGGAAATAGAGAATAAGTCTATAATTGGAATACATTATTTTTCTATTGTATTTTTTCCCATAAATGATTATTATTGTGATTACATTTATTGATACATATTATTAATCACACCATAATAATGAGTGATTATTATTATGGTGATTTCAGGTACAAAATCCTTCCTGCCCCCAAAAGTTTTCTTCTACTTGAAATTTTCATCCATAGTATCATTGTTTGGGATTAAGCATTACTTCAGATGCAATTTATTACATAAAATGCATAAAACAGCAACTGGTTAGGATAATACTGGCATACAGTAATAATACTGGCATAGAAATAAGCTTAAAAAATCATTTGTAAGAGTTTCCTAGGACAGAGATCATGGTGAGGGGTGATGACTTTTGTTGTTGGGGAAGCATACCTGCCACTTTTTTTTTTTTTTAATTCTTGATTTATTGTTCAGCATTCAGGTATCTTAGTTTCTAAGCCAAGGATTGAACCTGGGCCTCCTTTAGGGGAAGCACAGAGTCTTAACCACTGGACCACCAGGGAAGTCCCTTGTCACTTCTTAATGCACAGGCCCACAGCTGTCTGGCTGTGGACAATAAAGTCCTCATATTCCTCAGTCCTGTGTGGGCAACCATGAGGCATGTTTTACATGCTCTTCCATAGGTCCCCAGTGGGACTAAGCCCTGATCGCCCACAGTAGCCACCTGATTGTCGATTCACCCTCTATTAACTGCCTTCCCTTCACTGTCTTCCCTGGTGGCTCAGATGGTAAAGCGTCTGTCTACAATGCAGGAGACATGGGTTTGAGCCCTGGTGGGGAAGATTCACTGGAGAAGGAAATGGCAATCCACTCCAGTACTATTGCCTGGAAAATCCCATGGACAGAGGAGCCTGGTAGGCGACAGTCTATAGGGTCACAAAGAGTCGGACACGACTGAGCGACTTCACTTTCACTTCACTGTCTTACTTCCCTCCATCCCCTACCAGTGCTTCCTGGGTTCATCTCCCAGATAAACTCAGTTCAGTTCAGTTCAGCTCAGTTGCTCAGTTGTGTCCGACTCTCTGCGACCCCATGAATCACAGCACGCCAGGCCTCCCTGTCCATCACCAACTCCTGGAGTTCACTCAGACTCATGTCCAGCGAGTCGGTGATGCCATCCAGCCATCTCATTCTCTGTCATCCCCTTCTCCTCCCGCCCCCAACCTTTCCCAGCATCAGAGTCTTTTCCAGTGAGTCAACTCGTCGCATGAGGTGGCCAAAGTATTGCAGTTTCAGCTTTAGCATGAGTCCTTCCAATGAACACCCAGGATTGATCTCCTTTAGAATGGACTGGTTGGCTCTCCTTGCAGTCCAAGGGACTCTCAAGAGTCTTCTCCAGCACCACAGTTCAAAAGCATCAATTCTTCGGCGATCAGCTTTCTTCACAGTCCAATTCTCACATCCATACATGACCACTGGAAAAACCATAGCCTTGACTAGACGGACCTTGGTTGGCAAAGTAATGTCTCTGCTTTTTAATATGCTATCTAGGTGGGTCATAACTTTCCTTCCAAGGAGTAAGCGTCTTTTAATTTCATGGCTGCAATCAGCATCCACAGTGATTTTGGAGCCCCCAAAAATAAAGTCTGACACTGTTTCCACCGTTTCCCCATCTATTTCCCATGAAGTGATGGGACCAGATGCCATGATCTTTGTTTTCTGAATGTTGAGCTTCAAGCCAACCTTTTCACTCTCCTCTTTCACTTTCATCAAGAGGCTTTTGAGTTCCTCTTCACTTTCTGCCATAAGGGTAGTGTCATCTGCATATCTGAGGTTATTGATATTTCTCCCAGCAATCCTGATCCCAGCTTGTGCTTCTTCCAGCCCAGCGTTCCTCATGATGTACTCTGCATATGAGTTAAATAAGCAGGGTGACAATATACAGCCTTGACGTACTCCTTTTCCTATTTGGAACCAGTCTGTTGTTCCATGTACAGTTCTGACTGTTGCTTCCTGACCCAAATAAACTACGTGAACCCAAATCCCTTTCTCAATATCTGCTTCTGTGGGAACCCAGTCTTTGCCCAGGTCTACCTTCTTAACAGTTTTTCAGCACTCTGCTTCTTACTCGTTTCCTCAGGGCCCTCCTATCCCTGATTTGGGCTTTCAGTGTCAACATCTTTGTATCCGATACCATTTCAAACACTCTTAGGTCTGGTCCTTGTTACCGTGTACCTGGTGGTATGCTGGTAAATATTTAATAACCAGCTCTTCAAAAAAGAAAAATGTTCTGACTTGTGGCATTGACCAACTTGTGTGGTATAAATGTTCCCACCATGGACAGCTTCAAGCTACAAAGTGACATCACTGAACACAGAGTTGGGAAGAGAGGTGTAAGATTGGCTCTTGCAAGTCATTGTGAGCTGACAACTCCGGCCCAGAAAGGAGGATTCTCTCAAGACTGGAAAGGAATCATGGAACCAGATTTTTGAGGGCCTTGAAATCCAGATTATGGAATTAAGAATTTATAGTCAGAGGAAGATTATTAAAGTTTTAGAGCTGGGGCAGACAGGGGGACATATGCCATTGTCTGCATTGTGTTTTGAAAGCTTTAATCCAGCAGCACTGTGTAAGAAGTACAGTGGGGAGAAAATGGAGACAAAGGTTATTGTGACTCATTGAGAAAGTACCATTGGCATATATACACTCTCTTCCCTGGTGGCTCAGATGGTAAAGCGGCTGCCTACAATGCCTACCATGTGGGAGACCTGGGTTCAATCCCTTGGTCGGGAAGATCTCCTAGAGAAGGAAATGGCAACCCACTCCAGTATTCTTGCCTGGAAAACCCCATGGATGTTGGAACCTGGTAGGCTACAGTCCATGGGGTCGCAAAGAGTCGGACACGACTGAGCAACTTCACTTTCTTTCTTTCTTTCTATGTATAAAGAGATGGCTAGTGGGAAGCTGCTGTATAACACAGGGAGCCCAGCCTGGTGTTCTGTGATGACCTAGAGAGATGGGATTGAGGGGGTCGGAGGGAGGCTCAAGACAGACAGGATATATATATACACACACACACACATATATATATATAGTTATGACTGATTTGCCTTGTTGTACAGCAGATACCAACACAACATCGTAAAGCAAATATCCTCCAAGTAAAAGTAAATAAATAGAATAATAAAGGCCTGAGAGATTAAGGGTTTAGCATCTGCCGATCAGGACAATTGGGTGGATGGTAAGGGAAGAGAGATGGAGAAGTTAAATACATTCCAGGATTTCAAGTGTATTCTATCACTCTTGGTCTAAAATTCCAAATAGCTAAATATCACCATTAGGGATATAAAAATTATTTCCTGGCATTTAGAGCTTGTAAGAATCATATATGAACTTGCAATATTTCTTTGAAATCGCTACCATGCTTCCCGAGTGAAATCTAAGCACTGAAGAGGGAATCAATGTTATGTAAAGGAAAGAATTACGGGAAGGACGTTTGAAGATCAAATGTGATCTCTGGGTGAGTCACTAACTAATGGTGAATTTGGCCAAGTCACTTTATTCCTCTAAGACCCTCAGAGTCCTCACCTGCTCAACTAAAGGTTTTTATCAAAATGGGCTATGACACTGCTTGGGAAATTTTAACATGCTAACCAAACATGGGCTTCCCTGGTGGCTCAGGTGGTAAAGGGTAAAGAATTCACCTGCAGTGCAGGAGACCTAAGTTCGATCCCTGGGTCAGGAAGATCCCCTGGAGAAGGGAATGGCTACCCACTCCAGTATTCTGGCCTGGAGAGTTCCAGGGACAGAGGAGCCTGGCAGGCTACAGTCCATGGGGTTGCAAAGAGTCTGACATGACTGAGCAACTTTCACCTTCAGCTTCAACCGAACATGGGGTTCATTGTCTAAGAGCATTGACATAGCTATTTTGCCAAAGATCTATTGCAAATCTGAGCTCTGTACAAATAAGACATATGGCTGTTAATTGCAGTGAGAGGCTCTGTTTATTTCAAAGGGTTACTATCTACATAAATACTTTTTATGGCAGGTTGTCTAGAGTCTTTAAGATCCTAAGAAACCATATCATTTGCATGCAGTACACACTGCAGTTACAAGCTCTGTTGGATTGTTGCTGGTAATCTGTCTTCCACCGGATATGAATAAAGAAGCATGTGTCTGTCTGAGACCAGTAGGCATCTTGTGACCACGAGGAGAAGCAGCCTTAGAATGAAACTGTGGTTTGGCAGAGTGAAAGAAGGAAGGAATCTTGATCATTTATGACATCGCTGAATTGTAAAATCAACCAATCTCACAACTCTCCCTACCACTGGACACCTTGTTATGCATTGCTGTGCTGTCTGTGCTTAGTCGCTCAGTGATGTCCGACCCTTTGTGATCCCATGGACTGTAGCCCACCAGGTTCCTCTGTCCATGGGATTTCTCAGGCAAGAATACTAGAGTGAGTTGCCATGTCCTCCTCCAAGGGATCTTCCCGACTGAAGGATCAAACCCAGGTCTCCCGCATTGCAGGCGGATTCTTTACTGTCTGAATACTGTATTGGCCACAAAGTTTGTTTGGGTTTTTCCATAAGATGTTACCGAAAGACCTGAATGAACTTTTTTGGCCAACTCAGTAAAATAATAGGGGCTTTTTTGGTTGCTTAGTGGTAAAGAATCCACCCACCAATGCAGGAGATGCAAGTTCGATCCCTGGTCTGGGAGCATCCCACAAGCTGAGTGACAACTAAACCAGTGTGCCACAACTACTGAGCCTGTGCTCTAGTGCCCAGGAGCCAAGTCTACTAAACCCAAGCACTCTAGGGCCCATTCTCTGTGACAAAAGAAGCCATTGCAATGAGAAGCCCAAGCATTACAAGGAAGTGCAGCCCCCGCTTGCAGCAACTAGAGAAAGTCTACACCTAGCACAGCCAAAAACATTAATAAAAATAAATGATAACATTATAAATAAAATAGTAAATGATCTTTTTGTTTAAGTGACTCCAAATTGGGATTTTTGTTACCAACAACCAGGTGGTGCTAGTGGTAAAGAATCTGCCTGCCAATGCAGAAGACATAAGGGACGTGGATCAGGAAGATCCCCTGGAGGAGGGCATGGTAACCCACTCCAGTATTCTTGTCTGGAGAATCCTCATGGACAAGGAGCCTGGCTGGCTACAGTCCATAGGGTTGCAGAGTCAGACATGACTGAAGCAACTTAGCACACACACACACACACAACCAAATGCATGCTAACTAATACAAAATTTGGCTAGGTTTTCGAAATTTAATACTCGTGTAAAAACAGGAAAAGAATCGTGTATTTCCTAAGTCCATGTTCTACTTCAGAACTTATCATTTATTGGTTGAATGACCTTGGATATCATAAGTTAGTTTCCTTATCTGCCAATGAAAACGATATTATTTTCCTTTCTCTATTCTTCTGGTTAAATGAATGTATTTGATATGCTTTGTAATTTTTAAACTTTTAGAATTAGCACAGTAAATCACATGTGTGTGTGGTGCTATGAGTTTTAACATATGTATAGATTGATGTAGCCACCACCACAATCAAGATACAAAACAGTTCCCCTCAAAAACCTTCCTTTAAATCCTTTTGTAGTCACACCCTCCTCTTATCCCTAATTCCTGGCATATTGAGCTTTCTCTCTCCTTATACTTTTGCCATTTCCAGAGCGTACCATGAATGAAATTATACACTACGTAATCTTTTGAGACTGGTTTCTTTCATTCAGCATAATGCCTTTGAGTTTCATCTGTATTGTTGTGTTTATCATTAGTTTCTTCCTTTTGGTGTTGACTAGTATTCCATTGCGTGGGTATATCACAGTTTATCCATTCCCCATTAAGGGACATTTGGGTTGTTTCCTGGTTTTGGAACTTAACACACAGAGCTGCTACAAACATTTATGTATGGGTTTTGTGTGAACAGAAATTTTATTTCTAGGGTAAATATTTAGGAGTAGAATGGCTGGGTTATATGGGAAGTACATGTTTCACTTTTGAAGAAACTGCCAAAATATTTTCCAGAGTTGCTGTGCCATTTTGTGGTTCCCCCAGTAAAGCATGAGAGTTCCAGTTGCTCTGTGCTCTTGTCAGCACTTGGCATTATCAATATGTTTCATAGTTGCTGCCCAGATGGGTATGTAGTGGTTTCTAATTATGGTTTTAGTTTGTATTTATGACCAACCTAGATAGCATATTAAAAAGCAGAGACATTACTTTGCCAACCAAGATCCATTTAGTCAAGGCTATGGTTTTTCCCATGGTCATGTATGGATGTGAGAGTTGGACTGTGAAGAAAGCTGATCGCCGAAGAATTGATGCTTTTGAACTGTGGTGCTGGAGAAGACTCTTGAGAGTCCCTTGGACTGCAAGGAGATCCAACCAGTCCATTCTAAAGGAGATCAATCCTGGGTGTTCATTGGAAGGACTGATGCTAAAGCTGAAACTGCAATACTTTGGCCACCTCATGTGATGAGTTGACTCACTGGAAAAGACTCTGATGCTGGGAGGGATTGGGGGTGGGAGAAGACAGGGATGACAGAGAATGAGATGGCTGGATGGCATCACCGACTCGATGGAGGTGAGTTTGAGTGAACTCCGGGAGTTGGTGATGGACAGGGAGGCCTGGCATGCTGTGATTCATGGGGTCTCAGAGAGTCGGACACGACTGAGCGACTGAACTGAACTGAAAAGCTAATGATGCTGAGCATCTTTCCACATGCTATCCATGTATCTTCTTTGGTGAAGTGAAGTGAAAGTCACTCAGTCATGTCCGACTCTTTGTGACCCCATGGACTATACAGTCCATGGAATTCTCCAGGCCAGAATACTGGAGTGGGTAACCTTTCCATTCTCCAGGGGATCTTCCCAACCCAGGGGTTGAACCCAAGTCTCTCACATTGCAGGTGGATTCTTTACCAGCTGAGCCACAAGGGCTATACTGGAGTGGATAGCCTATCCCTTCTCCGGTGGATCTTTCCAACCCAGGAATTGAACCAGAGTCTCCTGCATTGCAAGCGGATTCTTTACCAACTGAACTATCTGGGAAGCTTTGGTGAAGTATCTGTTAACAAGTTGGGCTACTTTATTTATTTATAAAATTTTATTGAAGTATAGTGTATTTACAATGTTGTGTTAATTTCTGCTGTTCAGTAAGTGATTCAGTTGTACATATACATATTCTTTTTCATATTCTCATATTATTTTCCATTATGGCTTTATCACAAGATGTTGAATATAGTTCCCTGTGCTATGTTATAGGATCTTGTTTTTTTTATCCATTCTATATATAAGAACTTACATCTGCTAATCCCAAACTTTCAATCCATCCCTCCCCCACCCCCTTGGCAACCACAAGTCTGCTCTCTATATCTGTGAGTCTGTTTCTGTTTCAAAGATATGTTGATTTGTGTCATATTTTAGATTCCACATGTAAGTGATATCATATGGTATTTGTCTTTCCCTTTCTGACTTACTTTTACTTAGTATGATAATCCCTAGGTCCATCCATGTTGCTGCAAATGGCATTATTTCATTCTTTTAATGGTTGAGTAATATTTCATTGTATATGTGTACCACATCTTCTTTATCCATTCATCTGTCGATGGACATTTAGGTTGTTTCCATGTCTTGGCTATTGTGAATAGTGCTGCTATGAATGTTGGGATGCATGTATCTTTTTGAATTATAGTTTTGTCAAAATATATGCCTAGGAGTAGGATTGCTAGATCATATGGCAACTCTTTATTTAGTTTTTTGAGGAACTGCCATACTGTTGTCCATAGTGGCTACACCAATTTACACTCCCACCAGCAGTGTAGAAGGATTCTCTTTTCTCCATACCCTCTCCAGCATTTATTATTTGAAGATTTTTTAATAATGGCCACTCAGGCCAATGTGAGGTAGTTTGGATTTGCATTTCTCTAATAATTAGTGAAACGAGCATCTTTTCATGTGCCTATTTGCCCTACTTTATTCTTTAACTGAGCTGTTTGTGTTCTGATTTTTTTTTTTTTTTTTTAGTTTTGAGAGTTCTTTATATATTCTGGATACAAGACCTTTATTGGATATGTGACTTGCAAATATTTTCTCTGAGACTGTAGCTTGTCTCTTCATTCTCTTGCAGAGCAGAAGTTTTAAATTTTGATCAAGATCTTTTCGTGGATTACACTATTGCTGCTGTATTTACGAACTCTTTGCTAACCCAATGTCACAAAGGTTTTCTATGTCTTCTGAAAATTTTATAGCCTTATAAGTTACATTTAGATCTATGATCCATTTTGAGATGTCTTGTCTAAGGTAAGGGGTTTAGGTTTGCAGGGGCAGTTGGGACATAAGGATGTACAGCTTCATTTTTATGAAGAGCTATGTCCTTGGTCATATCTAATTTGCTGAAGAATCCAAAAAATCCTTTTGCATTAATGTCCCTGGAGTGCTTAATAAACTGTAAGTGAAGTGAAGTCACTCAGTCATGTCTGACTCTTTGCGACCCCGTGGACTGACCCCATGGACCATAGCTTACCAGGTTCCTCCGTCCATGGGATTTTCCAGGCAAGCCTAATAGAATGGGTTGCCATTTCCTTCTCCAGGGGACCTTCCTGAGCCAGGGATCGAACCTGGGTCTCCCGCATTGCAGGCAGACGCTTTACTGTCTGAGCCACTATATCGTAAAATATAAACCTGTGCCCTATTGTAAAAATGTATTCTTATGAAGTCTGGATCTGAATAGGAATTGGCAAAAGAAAATAAATTAGAATTATGAAGTAAACCACCCATCAGCTGGCTACTATTTTATTCCTCTCCACTCATAAATATGTCAACCACAGAGCACCTGATAATCTGAAAATTACTTTTTAATTAACAAATGGTAATGGGACCTTGTCAAAATATTGATTTGGGGATGTTTTTTTGCTACCTCACTGCTAAGTATTTGTTCAAACATGCAGGCCCTAAGGGAGATTGTGAAATTAGTGAAGATGATCTCTGATCCCCTCTCCACTCCCTTTCCCACCATACCCTTTCAACCAAGGCATATGAAGAAGGTAGACGGGGTCCTACATGAAGACCAAAATAGGATCAAAATTCTGAACCAGAGCGCGAAATGCTGATCATCAAATTCAAGTGTAATCTCTCTTCTCTGTTGTCTTATTAAACCATATTTCCACTGAAGTCATTCTTCTGTTAATCATTTACTCTGACAGTTGTTGATTTTAAGCAGAGCCTAGGATTTTTCAGAGCTTAGATAGGGATAAAAATCTCAAGTTTTCAAGCCTGGGGCTTTTTATTTTGTGATCTGGTAAATGTCAGCATTAGAAAACAAGATGGGGAAAGTCACACGAAATTCAGGAGGTAGATAAAGGGTAAATAAATCTGATCCAACCTTTATGTCAATGGCAGATGAGATGCAAAAGGTGAGGTTGTCTTTCAGGAGTGCACTTTTGTTTACTCAAGCTCCCACCCAGAATCCTACAGCCTTCTCTTCCCCCATAGGCTGATTCCAATTCCTCCCCTTGGTAGCATAGAGGTCAAGCTGTGCACAAAGGAGATTTATTAGCAGACCAGAGGCTATCAGGCATTAAGCAAACAGGGAAATCACAGAGGTTCAAAGTTCACCACTGTCTCAACAATCATCCATGATGCTCTCTAGGACAGCCAGATCCTTCTACATTTTGAGTGATGTGGGGCCCCTGTGAGGCTATGGGGATCACTTTACTGCTGCCCAGGACTTGGCTTAGAAGCACTGTCTTGGATTTCCTTAGAGGTCCACTGCCTGGGGCATGGGTTCGATCCCTGGTCAGGGAATTAAGATCCCATGTGCTGTGAGGTGTGACCAAAAACAAGCAAAGAAAACAACAACAAAACCAAAAGAAGCACTGTCCCAATAATAACTTCCACAGGGATATTCTCTCCTGATCTTAGGGCATATATACTGTATGTTCTCAAAAATTACAGCTTAGTGAATGACTTCCATGCCCATTTCTAGTTCTTGGCGAAAGCTATTATCATCTTTGTGGTTGGTGTCTCCCTCTAGATAGTACTTGGAAAATTCACTTGACCTGATTATGATTGTTGTATTTGGCCACCTCTGCTAAGGAAGGGCTCTGTCCTCACCTTAAGCCAACAGGAAATCGCAGCCTTCTTCTCTTAAGGCTGCTCCACTGGTAATAATTCTGTGGCTTCTAAAGATGAGACCTACCCAGCATCCAGAAGAATAACTATGGGAATCTTGCCTCCAAAACAGGAGAGAAACAAGCCCTTTTCCTGGAATTTTTCTGAGTATTTGGCATCTAGGTCGTGGGGATTGGGCATTTACTAATAGCAATTTCATCCCTCCTGCATTTTTTTTTTTTTTTTTTACATTTTTGCCTCCTTTCAAGTGGGAGTTCTTAGTTCTGGACCAGGAATTGAACCCACGCCCCCTATGGTGGAAATGAAGAGCCTTAACCATTGGACCACCAGGGAAGTCCTTCATCCTCCAGCATTCATTAACTGGAGTTCATGGATTCCCAGGTCATCCTCAATTGTTACAGCGTGTTTCTACTAGTGCTCAGTTTCTCAGTCTTGTCCCACTCTTTGTGACCCCCATGGACTGTAACCCACCAGGTTCCTCTGTCTATGGGATTTTCCAGGCAAGAATACTGGAGCAGGTTGCCATTTCCTCCTCCAGGGGATCTTCCCGACCCAAGAATTGAACCCATGTCTCTTGCATTGGCAGGCAGATTCTTTACCACTGCGCCACCTCGGAAGCCCATGTTATTACTAAGGAATAAGCAAATCACCTGGGAAGCAATAGAAGGAAAATGAATCTAGGGATGTGGGAGTCATTCAATTTCTGTTGGAGAGCTTTTGTTGTGAGCAAATTTCTCTCTCAAACTCAATTTCCCCTTTCTTTAACTGGTGGTACCAGCAGCCCCATCTCTTGGTTTTGTTGTTTAGATGAAGTGTGGTAATGGATATAGAGTCCTGTAGTACAGTACCTCGCTCAGTTTTTAATAAATGTTAGCTGTTATTAGTTACTAGCATCAGTACATGTGGTGAGAGCCCCCATGCCTGCCCGAATTGTTGCCTTATGATTTTTGCTTTCCTAAATGGAAGTGTGGAGGTGCCCTCCTTTTTTTCATTGCTATCCTCTAAACTAATCAAATAAGAAAGAAACAAAAACAATGTTTCTCAGTGAAGACCTGTGATGTGTTGTCTTCTCTCTTTCCCCTTTCCCCTTAAATGATGGAAAAACCAGGGAATTATTCACCCTTAGTACTTCAACTGCCTAACTATTCAGGTTTCTAATCTTTTATCATCTGATAGAATTTTCCTTCTGAAACCCTGCCATGCTAACCAGCCTATCCCATTTGAGATGGAAGGGAGATAAAGGAATTACTGATTACTAAGTGCTTTGAAGATATGAAGGACTCTCTAAATGCCAAGAGTCATTATTGCCTTCCAGTATAACAAAATGATATCATAAATTGGATCATAAAATCTCTTTGCTACCATGGACCCTACTCTTTTTTGCCAGTTAAAATTTACAACTATAGCCTGTTTGTTCAAAGCCACGAGGGACGTGAAAACAACCCTGTCATTTTCTAAAGTTGGTGTCAGTGTCCCTAATCAATTGAACATAAAATGACTCTGGAGATGTGAGCGTCCATATGAGAATCACACATCACGATATCTTCAGTTTCTAATGACATTAGTGACTCTTTCCTCACCTGCAAGCTCTTTGTCTGCAATGAATGTGCTGTCCTCATCTCTTCGGCAAATATTTGTTAGTTTATATCACTACCTGGTGTTTTCTATGCATACTGCTTCAGAGCAGCAGGAAACTGGACAGAGAGAAGAAATCATCCAGGTAACCTTGGATTAGGTAAAGGACAGAGTAAACACATTATTGAGTTTAGAAGACACTGTTTAATCAACTTACAGAAAAGCTATTTGCTAGTTTTCCTATTATGATACCTATGTGCGTGTTGTGCTTGATAGCTCAGTTGTGTACAGCTCTTTGTGACACCATGGACTGTAGCCTGCCAGCTCCTCTGTCCATGGGATTCTCCAGGCAAGAATATTGGAGTGGGTTGCCATCTCCTACTCCAGGGGATCTTCCTGACCCAGGGATCGAACCCACATCTCCTCTGTCTCCTGCATTGGCAAGCAGATTCTTCACCACTGAGCCACCTGGGATAGGACAGCTTAAAAAAAATTATTATTTTTTATTGAAGTATAGTTGATTTATAATGTTGTGTTAGTTTCAGATGTAAAGTGATTCATATAGTTCAGTTCAGTTCAGTCGCTCAGTCGTGTCTGACTCTTCACAACCCCATGAATCACAGCACGCCAGGCCTCCCTGTCCATCACCAGCTCCCGGAGTTCACCCAAACTCATGTCCACAGAGTCGGTGATGCCATCCAGCAATCTCATTCTTGGTCGTCCCCTTCTCCTCCCGCCCCCAACCCTTCCCAGCATCAGAGTCTTTTCCAGTGAGTCAACTCATCGCATGAGGTGGCCAAAGTATTGCAGTTTCAGCTTTAGCATCAGTCCTTCCAATGAACACCCAGGATCAATCTCCCTTAGAATGGACTGGTTGGAGCTCCTTGCGGTACAAGGGACTCTCAAGAGTCTTCTCCAACACCGCAGTTCAAAAGCATCAATTCTTCGGCGATCAGCTTTCTTCACAGTCCAACTCTCACATCCATACATGACCACGGGAAAAACCATAGCCTTGACTAGATGGACCTTGGTTGGCAAAGTAATGTCTCTGCTTTTTAATATGCTATCAAGGTTGGTCATAACTTTCCTTCCAAGGAGTAAGCGTCTTTTAATTTCCTGGCTGCAATCAGCATCTGCAGTGATTTTGGAGCCCAAAAAAATAAAGTCTGACACTGTTTCCACAGCTTTTCCATCTATTTCCCATGAAGTGATGGGACCAGATGCCATGATCTTTGTTTTCTGAATGTTGAGCTTCAAGCCAACCTTTTCACTCTCCTCTTTCACTTTCATCAAGAGGCTTTTGAGTTCCTCTTCACTTTCTGCCATAAGGGTAGTGTTATCTGCATATCTGAGATTATTGATATTTCTCCCAGCAATCTTGATTCCAGCTTGTGCTTCTTCCAGCCCAGCGTTCCTCATGATGTACTCTGCATATAAGTTAAATAAGCAAGGTGACAATATACAGCCTTGACGTACTCCTTTTCCTATCTGGAACCAGTCTGTTGTTCCATGTACAGTTCTGACTGTTGCTTCCTGACCTGCATACAGGTTTCTCAAGAGGCAGGTCAGGTGGTCTGGTATTCCCATCTCTTTAAGGATGTTCCACAGTTTATTGTGATCCACACAGTCAAAGGCTTTGGCATAGTCAATGAAGCAGAAATAGATGCTCTTCTGGAACTCTCTTGCTTTCTCCATGATCCAGCGGATGTTGGCAATTTGATCTCTGGTGCCTCTGCCTTTTCTAAAACCTGCTTGAACATCTGGGAGTTCACGGTTCACATATTGCTGAAGCCTGGCTTGGAGAATTTTGAGCATGACTTTACTAGCATGTGAGATGAGTGCAATTGTGTGGTAGTTTAAGCATTCTTTTGCATTGCCTTTCTTTGGGATTGGAATGAAGACTGACCTTTTCCAGTCCAGTGGCCACTTCTGAGTTTTCCAAATTTGCTGGCATATTGAGTGCAGCACTTTCACAGCATCATCTTTCAAGATTTGAAATAGCTCAACTGGAATTCCATCACCACCACTAGCTTTGTTCGTAGTGATGTTTTCTAAGGCCCACTTGACTTCACATTCCAAGATGTCTGGCTCTAGGTCAGTGATCATGTTATCATGACTATCTTGGTCGTGAAGATCTTTTTTGTACAGTTCTTCTGTGTATTCTTGCCACCTCTTCTTAATATCTTCTGCTTCTATTAGGTCCACACCATTTCTGTCCTTTATCGAGCCCATCTTTGCATGAAATGTTCCCTTGGAATCTCTAATTTTTTTGAAGAGATCTCTTGTTTTTCCTATTCTGTTGTTTTCCTCTATTTCTTTGCACTGATCACTGAGGAAGGCTTTCTTATCTCTCCTTGCTATTCTTTGGAACTCTGCATTCAGATGCTTATATCTTTCCTTTTCTCCTTTGCTTTTTGCTTCTCTTCTTTTCACAGCTATTTGTAAGGCCTCCTCAGTCAGCCATTTTGCTTTTTTGCATTTCTTTTCCATGGGGATGGTCTTGGTCCCTGTCTCCTGTACAATGTCACGAACCTCCATCCATAGTTCATCAGGCACTCTATCTATCAGATCTAGTCCCTTAAATCTATTCCTCACTTCCATTGTATAATCATAAGGGATTAGATTTAGGTCATATCTGAATGGTCTAGTGGTTTTCCCTACTTTCTTCAATTTAAGTCTGAATTTGGCAATAAGGAGTTCATGATCTGAGCCACAGTCAACTCCTTGTCTTGTTTTTGCTAACTGTATACAGCTTCTCCATCTTTGGCTGCAAAGAATATAATCAATCTGATTTCGGTGTTGACCATCTGGTGATGTCCATGTGTAGAGTCTTCTCTTGTGTTGTTGGAAGAAGGTGTTTGCTATGACCAGTGCGTTCTATATGTATATAAAATATATATTTTCAGGTTCTTTTCCATTATAGGTTATTAAAAGATATTAAATATAGTTCTCTATGCCTTACAGTAGGTTCTTGTTGGTTATCTATTTTATATAAAGTGGTTTAAACTAGCCAAGTATAATTGCCTTACCTGGAAGCCCGCCTATTTCTTAGTGTTTGGGGAAGACTAGGGACTTTAGTAGGATCTGACAAATGAATAATACATATGGCATGATGCAAAGAATTGGGTTTCCATTAGAAGCTCTGAACATATTCACAACCCAGGATACAGGGTTGTTTTGGAACCAGATTCATATAAAAGTATTTAATGATTTTGAAATTGATTACAATTTTCAAATCCTTCTGTGATTTTATTTTTATCCCAACACTGCCCTTTGATTTGACAAAGTAATGTTGGCACCTGACACTATTCCTTAACTTTATTAAGTGAGTATAATTAAAAGTTATTTGCATTCAATTATTTGCTTATCTGCTTCTTTGATTGTGCTTTCTCTTTTTATCAATACCAATTTTAGCTTCATTTAATCAAAGTGGTGAAATAATTAGATAGATAAGAGATTTAAAGTAAAACTGATGATTCAACCTTGATAAGACCCTAAGGCCTCTTGGAATATTAACTTCCTTTATCACTGCTCTTCCTAAGGTTCACCTTGATTTTTATATACATTCTAACTTGGATGGGATCACAGGGTGGGGAATCGGGGGGAGACAGGTACTGAGGGAGCTATTGAAATAAAAATGAAATGTCAAAAGGCAAGTAAGGTCAAAATGCTTCAATATCTACTATTATAAGAGGAATTCTATACATATTATGACTTGTTGACATATGTAGAACTTTCATATACAATAAGAAACAGTGTCAAAAATGATCCTCTAAAACTACTCATTAGATAAAAGGAAAGATGTTAGATTATGCCTTTATTAAACTTTTAATGTAAGCATAGCACCTTTCTTACTAGATTCTTGCGCGATCTGAGATCATAGAGTGTTAGACATGGATGGACCATGGATATCTTAGTCCAGCTCTCTCCTCCAGAGGACCAAAGAGGTACACTGATTTTCTCAAAATCTGATAATGGAGGGAAAAAGAGAGAAAGCAAGCGAGGAAATGAGAAATAGAAAACAGATTGTGGACTCCTAGTGAAAGTTCTTTCCATGATTGAATAGGAGGAATTTTCACTAAGTAAACCCCCTGCATACTAAGAGTTCCCTTCTGAGAGCACATTCATAAATCCAATTTGCTTGTAAGTCCAACAATGTTAGCCTAGGTACCCAACTAACACAATCAGCTATACAGTACTGTACTGTTATAGGTTTATAATACTTTTCACACAAATAATACATAAAAAGCAAATATAAAAAATGAGTAGTGTCTACCATCTTATCTCCTCACTCCACTCTCTCAATTATTTTCTCTTTTATTTCCATTGTTATCATTTGGCACCTCTTAGCAGTACCAGCTACATCACCACTGCTTTTATACTTGCTTCCAGACTTTCTGGGCTTGAAATAAAGATACTATACTCTATACCGTATTGTACAGTAAAGTACACAAAGGCACAACCACTTATACAGGATGCATGCACATGACAAGGTATTTACCACACATGAACACTAACTTACATGATTAGACATGCGAAGGCATGTTCACATCTTTGAAAGTTCACAACTTGAAAGTTCATATGTAGGGGACTTACTGTACTCAGGGCTTCCCTGGTGGCTCAGACAGTAAAGCGTCTGTCTGCAATGCAGGAGACCCAGGTTCGATGCCTGGGTTGGGAAGACCCCTGGAGAAGGAAATGACAGCCTACTCCAGTATTCTTGCCTGGAAAATCCCATGGACGGCGGAGCCTGGTAGGCTACAGTCCATGGGGTCACAAAGAGTCGGACACGACTAAGCGTCTTCACTTTCACTATTACTGCACTCAGCATCCAAAACCCCTTCCAGTTCTCATTGTGTGAGTGTTAGTGTAGAGCCTTGGTGTTAAAACAAAGTCAGATCATGGGCACATGATCCAGCAGATTCTCTCACCTGGGGCTTTGAATCTTGAAGGACTAAAGAAAAAGAGTCTGGGAGATGAGTTGACAATGCTGTAATCTACCAGCCTTTCTGGCTGTGTCTAATGACTCGCACACTCTTTCCATAGTGACTAGACCCATCGGTGGCCGTGGACTACAGCAGAGTCAGCAGTACCATCCTAACCCAATCTGCTACCTTGCCTTGCTACTTTGCCTACCTTAATCAAGCATTCCTCTCCAGGCTGTCAATTCTATGAGTTTCCTGATGATTTCCCACTGTCTTTTTTTTTTTAACCTTAAGAACTCTGACTGATTCAGAAATCAGTACCACAATGTGCAGGCAACTGACACTTGGGGAAAAGTGATAAAAAATTTGAAATGATTAAATGACATTAAAACTCCCCCTTAGACATACAGTAGCAAGACAGCTGCTTAAACCATTGCTTATGGCCACCTGGAATGTTGATGGAGAATATGATTTAAGAATAGTATGAAGGGCATGAAGAGTTCAATGACAGCCAATGAAATGGCTGCTTCTTATAATGTATGGCTTAATGGCAGGAAAAAGTCATCTGCCTGCACTGATCTGAGATGGTCAAAGATAAACTCAAACTTTGATCTGATCCTGGGTGCTGATGAATTACAGCATCAGTGGTATTCACAACCCTGACAGATTTCTGAGGTGCACATTTTGGCATTATTTGGGTTAGACCGAATGCTGGAAAATTGACATGGAAATATATGAGAGGATTTAGAGAATCCTAAGAGTGCTGAACCCTTAAGTCTCATTGAATCTCCCTTGTCAGCCCAAGAAATCTCCCTTAGCTTGTCTGATGAAACTGTCCTTTTCTTGATTGAAGACAGTCTATTACTTAAGGGAGTTGCCTTGCAAGCTGAAGTCAGGTCACTTCATCCTTCCCCAACAACGCCCAAGATTGTCAGATTCTTGCATGGCCCTTGGAGGGGGCTGGCAATGACAAAGTCAAATCCAGAGAAGGCCAAAGAACTCCTGGATTTCTAGTTTATGTTGAAAAACTCTGGGAAGTGTGTGTGAGAAGAGAGCCTAAGGATGCTTGATCAAGGATGAGAAATGTGATTTTGGATTGTCTGTATACAATAATGAAAGATTCACTGTAGATTGAGCAGCTATATTGAATCCAAGGGATGAAGAAGGAAAATGTTCCCAGGTATCAAGCCTTATACCTCCCTGACATTTGACCTGGAGGGAGAGAAGCCCTGAGGCATGGGTCAGTTCTGATTCATAAGCATTAGTTAATTTGGCCAGATGATTAGGTGCATGGAAGGAATAAGATTCAAGACTGGAGACAAGGAAGTCTCAAGAAAATTGTGAGTGGGCTTCTCAGAGGAAATATTGATGTTCTTTGTGATACACACAAAAAAGCAAAATTCTCTTATGTCTCTCATTTATTACTGTATCTGTTTAAAAAAATGCTGCACTGTATTTTATGGACATAAATATAAACACTTTCTATATAAATGTTGTTTAGTCACTAAGTCATTTCTGACTCTTTTGTGACCCCATGGACTGTAGCCCACCAGGCTCCTCTGTCCACGGGATTTCCCAGGCAAGAATACTGGGGTGGGTTGTCATTTCCTCCTCCAAGAGACCTTCCCAACCCAGGGACTGAACCTGAGTCTGCTGCTTGGCAGGCGGATTCTTTATCACTGAGCCACCAGGAAAGCCCTTCTATATAAATAGCAGCTACAAAAAAAAAAAAAAAATCCTCAACATTGTATTGAGAGAAATACATGCTCAATAAAGTTTAGATATTAACAGCACAATGGGTTTAGGTGTTCTATCAGGAAATCATTGATTAGGGTATTCTATTGGGTAGGCTGATTATATTATTTAGCTGTCCAACAGTTGAACCCCCGATTAGATTTGAGGATCTTAGTCCTGTTTTCTTGTAGAAAGATCCAGAGAGATAAAGGGAACTTCCTAAGATGAAGAAATGGGGAAGGAAGGAAATGAGAGAGAAAAGACAGAGAACTGGAAATAAAAACCAAATATCTACTTTTGTCTGACAGTCTTACTGCTGCAGATTACAAAGGATATTTAAGAGATCATTTGTTAATGAAGGTTTGTCTTTTTTTAGAGGAGACAGAAAACGCCTTGTTTTTGAGCCCTTCTGAATATCTAGAAATTCCCAAGTGTGTAAGTTTTAAAAGAAGGTAGCAGTCCAGTTCCCATCAAGGAAACCAAAGTGAAAGAAAGTGAAGTCGCTCAGTCATGTCTGACTCTTTGCGACCCTATGGCTTGTCCGTCTGTGGAATTTCCCAGGCAAGAATACTGGAGTGGGTTGCCATTTCCTTCTCCAGGGGATCTTCATGACCCAGGGATTGAACCCTGGTCTCCTGCATTGCAAGCAGACGCTTTACTGTATGAGCCACCTGGGAAGCCTCCAATGAAGCAAAGGAGGCAATATTTCCTGTCCCCACCTCTTAGTAAAGAGGGTGATCTAGCAGGTGAGCTAACCTCAGTCAACTGGATGGTCCCATCCAGGAGTTTGCTCTCAAGAATGTAACTGAAAGATGAAGGAAGAGATTAGAAGCATAGTGAGAGCAGGTGTCCATCCAGCAGTGGTGTCCTAATCACATTGCTCCTGTTGGGTAGCTTTCCTTGATCTCTGCCTTTTTTTTTTAATGAGCCTCATTCCCCAATCTTCCCACTGATTCTCTTCACCAGCTGATAGCCTCTAGTGCAAAATATCTACCCAGGAAAGTTGGGAGGGGGCGTAGAATGAAGTCAGATTCTCCTTGTTTCCCATGAGATAGCCTTGGGTTGGCTGTTCCTTGATAGAAATGCATGTTCCTAACAAGATGACCTATTTTACACCACGCTCCTTCCAAGTTCCAATGAACTATCCATCCCTCCATCTCTTTGGGCCAAGGGAGAGCAACAGTTCCACGGCCTTTAGCCCTGGGTCTTGGCACTATACCTTGTGGTTGTGCCCCAACATCCCTTCCAACCCTTTGAAATTTGTTCCTTTGTCAATAAACCCATTTCAAATTATTCTAATAAGAAGTTTTCACCTGTTTGTCAGAAACCTAACTGACATGCCTTCAAGTATATTTATTTTCTGGTTAGCTTTGTGCCAAAGAAACCCTACAGTCTTAGCAATCTGGGAGGAGGGAAAAGAAGAAACAAAAGCCCAGAGTTGGGGTCAAAGGTGAAATTTTCAGTCACTGGCAATAAATAAGGCTGAATGTAGCCAAGGGACCCTGTTAGGAAAAAGTTACCCGTGTAAAGGCACAGATAAAAATAGTTCAAAATACTCTTAGAGTCTTCAAGCCCAATTGCAATCACAAAGGGCAATGGCAAATAGCACATGTAAAAGGAAACTTTTGTTCACAGATATACAATTACTGAACAGTCGGGCCATTCATTTTTTGTGTTTGAACAGTCATTAAGTCCTCCTTCCCTCCCAGTTCCTATATGTTCTGTGCAAATTAAAATGCACAGTGGTTCTTCTCCATGTCTCTGCCCAACAGTTTTCTTGCTGTCAGACAGCAGCACAGTGTTTGGAATTATGCAGCATGACAAAGCTATTGATCTAGCGCCACCTAGAGGCATCAAAGCAAACTGCAGAGCTGCCTCCCACTTCATTAATGGAATAGTGAATTTTAGGACACAGACCATAAAGCAAATGGGGGAATTTTGTATTATGAGGGAAAGTAAACCATATGGAGAAAACTTGCTGAAAGCCAGGCACTACAGGTTTCGAGCACATTAAGAGTTATTATCCTGATTTAACAGATAAAGAATCAAAGGCTAAGAATAAGCAACTTGCCCAGATGACTCAGGTAACAAGTGGTAAAGCCAGAATTCAAAACCATGCAATCGCAAGCCTATTTTCTCAATTGAGGTGTGTGACCCTCCCCTCCCCCACTGAGGGGATGCTCAAGATAATCCATCATGGTGGAGCAAACCAAATATTAGAGCTTTTAGTTATGTTTATTCTTTATCTCATCATTTAAGCTTTTGTGTATGTTTTACAGTATACACAGTACATTAGTACATGCGTACATACACGTATTGCTTCTTCTGTGTAGCTTTTCTTGATCTATGCCCTTATTTTTTCTGAGCCTCATTTCTCCAACTTTTCACTGATTCTGTTACCAGCTGAGAGCTTCAAATGATAGATATCTACATAGGAAAGTTGAGGTGCATGGGTACATTGATGAGCTCTTGTTTTCTGCCTTCTGGTTGGTTATGAATGAGATGTGTGATCTACAAGTGTGAAGACCACTACTCTGTGCTCTTTCAAAAGGCAGTAGAGTGGACATGAATTTGAGCAAACTCCAGGAGATGGTGAAGGATGGAGGAGCCTGGCGGGTTACGGTTCATGAGGTCACAAAGAATCGGACACAACTTAGCAACTGAACAACAATACCAACATAATGTAGTTATTTGGAGCTTAGATTCTGGAACTAGACTCTGTATTCAAACCTCAGCCCTACCACATTTTAGCTAACTTTGGGTCACAACTTCTCTGTACCTCAGTTTTCTGTGATGGGCAAACTTAAATAATTAATACATAGAGTGCTTAAACCAATGTCTGGCACAAACAAGAGTGTCATAATCTAAGGCATTATCATTGCATCACATGAATCTTAAAATTAGTCATCTAGGAAATAACCTAGTCATACAACTACTGCCATATACTCCTCATAATTCTTCTTTTGGAATTGTCTCTTGAGTTAGTCCATGAGTCACAGGAGATCATCAAGTCCATTTCTTTATAGTCACTCTTTGTCACCCCAAAGCATATTTTTTTTCTTGAAAATCTTTTATATTTTTCATCCATTTAAGTTCCAAATTGTTCTTCAAAATAAATCTCTTTTATGAATCTAATACAAGTATAGAGATTTAGGATTTTCACTTCCATGGTTTTTTACAAGAACATAACTCACTCTCCTGGAGAAGGCAATGGCAAGCCACTCCAGTACTCTTGCCTGGAAAATCCCATGGACAGAGAAGCCTGGTGGGCTGCAGTCCATGGGGTCTCGAAGAATTGGACACGACTGAGCGACTTCACTTTCACTTTTCACTTTCATGCATTGGAGAAGGAAATGGCAACCCACTCCAGTGTTCTTGCCTGGAGAATCCCAGGGACGGGGGAGCCTGGTGGGCTTCCGTCTCTGGGGTCACACAGAGTCAGACACGACTGAAGTGACTTAGCAGCAGCAGCAGCAACTCACTCTCCAGAGTCTCTTCCAAAAGAGTCAAGGCACAGTCCCAGCGGTTTCAGCAATGCTAGACCAAGTGACTGCACAGAGAAGGAGAGATTTCATTTGGATATCTAAGTTATGTCTCATATTCCTGCAAAAAAAATAATAACCATTTTATCAAAGCACAGTGTAATGTAGGGAGTCCAGTAACCAGTGTCAAAACTCGGCTTGATTACTAGTTCAATACTTGCTAATAGAATCACTTACAGATCATTAACACGTGTAGAGTGATTTAATGATTCCTTGCTTATGAGTCTGGGATGGGAGATGAGCTCAGTGAGGTAGAGAGCCAAATGACATAGGTTATTGGCTGGACTTTGCCTTTTATTTTGAATGAGTAGGAAAGCCATTGGAGGGTCTTGAAAAGAGGAAGGCATATCGCTTAAAAGGATCATTCTGACTCCTGGGTTGTGAAAACTGTTAGGATGGAAGCAGGACACTGATTAAGAAATGATGTGCAGGGTATATTTCTGTCTTGTATATAAGTTCATTGGTATCATTTTATTTTTTAATCCACATATAAACAATATCATATGATATTTGTCTTTCTGTGTCTGGTTTACTTCACTTAGTATAATAATCTCTAGGTTCACAGATAAAGAAGACAAACTTACGGTTGCCAAAGAGGAAAAGGGTGGGGTGGGATAATTAGAAAAATATACACACTACTATATATGAGATAAATAACTAGCAAAGATCCACTATATAGTGCAGGGAACTCTACTCAATATTTTTCAATAAACTATAAGGGACAAGAATCCGAAAAAGGAATACACACACACACACACACACACACACACACACACACACACACACACACACATATATCTGAATCACTTTGCTGTAAACCTGAAACTGATACAACATTGCAGATCAGCTTTACTTCAATTAAAAAAATAATTACAGTGACATTTGACTTTAACAGATAATTGATAATGTATGTTGTACTCTAGGCTACAAATAAAAACGTGGACCACTTTTTTTAAAAAAAGAAATGATGGCAGTACTCCAGATGAAAGGTGATGGTATTTTGGAGCAGGGAGGTAATTTTGAAGGTGATAAGAAATGAGGAATTTGCAGATATATTTTGATATTTTGTAGCCAAAAGGAATAATGTAAATAAAAGGCCCCAATAAGGTATCTGGTATACATTGAAACCAATAAAAAGACACAGTCATTATTACTTTATGCTCACAACTTGTACAGTAGTCAATGGGTAGCCAGTTGTTCAGGACTATTATGAACTAGGATCTTCTAAAATATCCTTTTCCTTCCTAACATATTTTAATTTTTCCTCAGTAGACAAGTGGCATAGTCCCCAGAGTTAGGGTATTACAGACAGACAAGTATGACTTCAAATCTTGACTCCACTGATTACTAGCTGTTTGATCATAAGCAAGGTGCTTAATCTCTCTGTACCTCAGTGTCTTCATCTGTAAAATGGACTCAATAAAATATACCCCAAGGAGTTTTATGAAGATTCAATAAGTTGATATATGTAAAGTGCTGAGAAATATGCCTACCACATCATAAATAATCATTAAATGTTAGCTGCTATGATTGTCAGCTTCCATCAGCTTTTCTATTTATTATTTTCATTTCAAACCTCTTTGATTTTGATTGAAAAAGCAAATTGTGTTCATTATTAAAAAATTAAAGCCATACAGCTATAAATGAATTAGAAATTAGAAGTCCCCTCTAATTCCTCATCCCAGAGGTAACCACTACTGCATAGCATAGTAAAGGTTGGTCCAGATATTTACCTATGTGTATATCAAACCTATCCATGTAGTTATATCTATTAATCTACTTTTATATAGTAGGGTAATACTCTGCATATTATTTTACAACTTGTTTTTATCACTAAAAATGTGACCTTAGATATCTTCCCATATAAGTACACACAAACTCATTGTACTGATTTTCATGGTTGCATAATATTCTGTTGTATGGAAGCCTAATAATTTATTTATTCATTAGCTTATTGACATACTTTATGTGTCTTTAATTTTTCTTAAACAATGCTGTAATGAACATTCTTGTACATATTTTTGGTGCAAATTTGTATATTTCTGTAAATTCTGTAAAAAACAAACTTTCTGTAAAAAAAAATTTCTAGAACCATGTATCTATAGAAGTGATTATGATGAATAAGAATTATATGTTTTTAAAAAATATATGTTTAATTTATATTGCCTTTGAAAAGGTCACACCTTTTCAAATTTCCACAAAGTGTGAATAAATATGCTCATTTCTCCTGCTGACTAGGTCCTGGCAATCTTCTTAATCCTTGCCAGTCTAATAGGCAAAATAAATAAATATTATTGCTTTATTTGCACTTTTAATAGTAAATTATCTTTTCATATGTTTAAAATTTGGATTTTTCAGTACAAGCTTCCTACTTTTGTCCATGCTGGAGTTCCTTTTATTTATTTTTTTCCTTTTCTTGTCTTTAAAATTTGAAAAAAGTCAAGCCATAGGCTAAGGAAAAATATTTGCAATACATAAATTGACAAAGGATACTGGATGTTTATCCAAAAGAAGTTTGAGCATTTGTCCACAAAAAAAACCTTGTGCATATCCATAGCAGCTTGGTTTATTAGAGACCCAAACTGGAAACCGGAGAAGGCAATGGCACCCCACTCCAGTACTCTTGCCTGGAAAATTCCATGGACGGAGGAGCCTGGTGGGCTGCCGTCTATGGGGTCGCACACAGTAGGACACGACTGAAGCGACTTAGCAGCAGCAGCAGCAAACTGGAAACAACCCAAATGTCCATCAATAGGTAAGTAGAGAAATAAAGGTATATCCATAAAAATGAACAAATTACCAATATATACAACATGATATTTTTTCAAAGGCATTTGCCTGAGAGAAATCAGACACAAAAGAAATTGTACAAAAGACAATACTAATCTATGCATGATGAAAAATCAGAATGGTGTTTTTTTCCCTAGAAGGTGGAAGTTGAGGAGGAAAACACATATCTGGCTTAGGGTGGTAGTTAAATGGCATAATGGTATATACATTTGTCAAAGCCCATCAAAGTATACACTTAAAATGGGTGTATCCATTTTTAAGTAAATTATGCCTCAATCTGGAGAAGGCAATGGCAAGCCACTCCAGTACTATTGCCTAGAAAATCCCACGGATGGAGGAGCCTGGTAGGCTGCAGTCCGTGGGGTCGCTAAGGGTTGGACATGACTGAGCGACTTCACTTTCACTTTTCACTTTCACACATGGAAGAAGGAAACGGCAACCCACTCCAGTGTTCTTGCCTGGAGAATCCCAGGGATGGGGGAGCCTGGTGGGCTTCCGTCTATGGGGTCACACAGAGTTGGACACGACTGAAGTGACTTAGCAGCAGCAGCATGCCTCAATCATGTTGACTTCAGTTCAGTTCAGTGGCTCAGTCATGTCCGACTCTCCACGACCCCATGAATCACAGCACGCCAGGCCTCCCTGTCCATCACCAACTCCCGGAGTTCACTCAAACTCATGTCCACAGAGTCGGTGATGCCATCCAGCCATCTCATTCTCTGTCGTCCCCTTCTCCTCCCGCCCCCAACCTTTCCCAGCATCAGAGTCTTTTCCAGTGAGTCAACTCGTCGCATGAGGTGGCCAAAGTATTGCAGTTTCAGCTTTAGCATCAGTCCTTCCAATGAACACCCAGGATCGATCTCCCTTAGAATGGACTGGTTGGATCTCCTTGCGGTACAAGGGACTCTCAAGAGTCTTCTCCAACACCACAGTTCAAAAGCATCAATTCTTTGGTGATCAGCTTTCTTCACAGTCCAACTCTCACATCCATACATGACCACGGGAAAAACCATAGCCTTGACTAGACGGACCTTTGTTGGCAAAGTAATGTCTCTGCTTTTTAATATATTATCAAGGTTGGTCATAACTTTCCTTCCAAGGAGTAAGCGTCTTTTAATTTCATGGCTGCAATCAGCATCTGCAGTGATTTTGGAGCCCCCAAAAATAAAGTCTGACACTGTTTCCACTGTTTCCCCATCTATTTCCCATGAAGTGATGGGACCAGATGCCATGATCTTTGTTTTCTGAATGTTGAGCTTCAAGCCAACCTTTTCATGAACTCCTTATTGCCAAATTCAGACTTAAATTGAAGAAAGTAGGGAAAACCACTAGACCATTCAGGTATGACCTAAATCAAATCCCTTATGATTATACAGTGGAAGTGAGGAATAGATTTAAGGGACTAGATCTGATAGATAGAGTGCCTGATGAACTCTGGATGGAGGTTCGTGACATTGTAAAGGAGACAGGGACCAAGACTATCCCCATGTTGACTTAAAGAGAAATAAATTGTTTTGTTCCTGAATCAAAACATTTCACTTGTACATTAAAGTACAGGAAATTAGTACAGAAAATAATATAATAGTCATTCACACATCACCACTCTAATTAAAAAGATGTTAACATTTCACCATATTTGTTTGAGCTCTCTGTTCTTTTGAAGGAAGTAAACCATGACTGAAACTTATGAAGTTTCACTGTTCATCTCTCACCCTTCCTTCCTGTTCCAGAGGAAATAACGCTTCCTAAAATGATGTTTGTTCTTCCCATGAATGATCATATTGCATGTCTTTATACAAATATTCTATTTATCATGTGTTTAAAATTTATAAGATAAAATAGCATGACATAGCACATATTTTGTGTTTTTTAAATTTTTCTCAACAGATAAATTGTTGAGAATTCCTTATGTCCAGACATGTAAAACCTCATGTCCAGACATTATAACTGCTATATGATATTCCTCTGTGTGAATAAATACTATCCATTCCTCAATTGATGGAAATTCACTTTTTTCCAAGATAAACAATGCTGAGATGTTTATCCTCATGTATGCCTCTTTGGGACAGGTTATCTTTTCAACTTCAGTTTTGACAAATTATTTTCTAATGCATTTGTACTAATTTGCACTCTCACTAGCAAGTTTCCTGTATTCCTAAATACACATCAATATTATTATATTGCCAATAATGTGAATATAAAATATCATTTCATTATCACTTATTTTGCATTATCCTCATTTCCAGTAAGATTAAACATCTTTTTACATGCTTATTGGCCACTTGAATTTTTATCTCTGTTAATGTAATGCCCTTTGCTCATTTTTTCTTTCTTATGATTTTGTCTTTTTCTTATCACTTTGTTAGTATTCTATACATATTCTGAATACTAGATCCTTTATCCATTGAAGTGAAGTGAAGTGGCTCAGCCGTGTCCAACTCTTTGCAACCCCATGGACTGTAACTTACCACATTCCTCCATCCACGGCATTTTCCAGGCAAGAGTACTGGAGTGAGTTGCCATTTCCTTCTCCAGGGGACGTTCCCGACCCAGGGATTGAACCCGGGTCTTCCGCATTGCAGGCAGACGCTTTACCATCTGAGCCACCAGGGAAGTCCTTTATCCAATAAATGTCCATAATTACATTTACCAGGGACTTCCCTGGTATCACAGTAGTAAAGAATCCATCTGCCAGTGCAGGAGATGCAGGTTTGACCCCTGGGTTGGGAATATCCCCTGGAGAAGAAAATGGCAACCCGCTCCAATATTCTTTCCTGGAAAATCCCATGCACAGAGGAGCCTGGCAGTCCATGGGGTTGCAAAGAGTCAGACACAACTCAGTGATGAACAGCAAAAATCACATTTATCAGCCTTTTCCTTTACTGCTTCTATAAACCACTTATGCTCTTCCACAAGTTAATCCCTTGCTACCCTGAGTGTGATCCATGGACCAGTAGCATTAATAGCATCTGGAAACTTGTTTATAAATGCAGATTCCTAGGACCCGCTCTGATCGCTAAATTAGAATCTAAATTTTAACAAGGCCAGTAGATGGCCTGTATGTATGTGAATGATTTTTAAATACTAGATTAAATGATTAAGAAATACACAAATTTTCTTCTCTGGGGTAATAGCCCATTAATCCCCACCTTTCTCTTTCTTCTTTATAAATAAAAGTCCTGCCTTGGACCTGTATGTCCTTAATTCATATATCTTGGAGTGTGTGTGTGTGTGCGTGCTTAGTCTCTCAGTAGTGTCTGACTCTGCAACCACATGGACTGTAGCCCACCAGGTTCCTCTGTCCGTGGGATTCTCCAGGCAAGAATACTGGAGTGGATTGTCATTCCCTTCTCCAGGGGATCTTCCTGACCGAGGGATCAAACTCAGGTCTGCTGCATTGTAAGTGGATTCTTTACCATCTGAGCTACCAAGGACGCTACAAAATGTCAGAAATCAAAGAAGTTGTTAGAATCTGATTTGTAAATTCACATGTTTATGGGATTTCATAGTGAGGTTCTCAAAGTGGAGACATACTGTTTATCTGATTCCAAAGAGAGAAATAAGCAGTGATAGTAGCTGAGTTGTGATAACGTTCAAAATGCAGGCTTTGGAACTTTTGTTGAATGCTGTCAAGAAAGGAACTAGTTTAGCTAGGATGTATAATCCATCAAATGTCTTCCTTGTTCATAGATGTGTCTATTTTCAGTTGACACAAAATGCTCCAGAAATGAGTCACAGCAAGAATTAACAGGGGAAATTGCCAAGAGTTGTACCTATTATCAGATGCGTGATGACTTGTGTATATCAGCATGATTTGCTAAGGAGCATATGAGTGGTTGTGCTTTCCGGGTAGCTCAGCTGATAAAAAGAATCTGCCTGCAATGCAGGAGACTTGGTTTGATTCCTGGGTCGGAAAATTCCCCTGGAGAAGGGATAGGCTACCCACTCCAGTATTCTTGGGCTTCCCTGGTGGCTCAGACAGTGAAGAATCTGCCTACAATGCAGGAGACCTGGGTTCGATCCCTGAGTTGGGAAGATCCCCTGGAGAAGGGCATGGCAACCACTCCAGTCTTCTGGCCTGGAGAATCCCCATGGACAGAGGAGCCTGGTGGGGTACAGTCCATGGAGTTGCAAAGAGTCAGACATGACTGAGCGACTAAGCACAGCACAGCACAGCACATTTGAGTGGTTGGCCATGTATGAAGGGGGCACCAAAGAGCACACAACTGCAGTGGGGAGTCATGAACTTTTACTTTCAAACTCCTTGCCTTCTGCAACATAAAGGCGGTGACTCCACAGGTTGAAAACATCTTGCTACAGGGATGTGGCAGAGGTATTTCCTATTCACTGAATGTCAGAAGTGCTCCCACAGTTCCCCACCACCATGCAGTGTTCAGGAGCACAGAATACGGGATCTGGCCAATGGGTGGTAAGAAGGAGAAACTTTTCTGTTTGGGTTAAGCCACTGAGATGTGGGTGGTGGTCGCACTGCAGCATAGTCTGGGTTACACTGACTGATGCAGTGAGAGCATAGCAGGCTCTGTCTTATTAATACTGTTGCATGTTACTCTATGCCAGACACCAAGCAGTAAGTACTACCCAGTACCCCATAACAACTTTCTGAGATAGACAATAGTATTATCCTATATGAGAGATATCTATATCATATGGATCAATAGTATTTGATATCATTGCTGTGTAGATATAGATATATGGGCTGTTATTGTTTAGTTGCTAAGTCATGTCTCTTTTGCATCCCCATGGATTATAGCCCACCAGGTTCCTCTGTCCATGAGAATTCTCAGGCAAGAATACTGGAGTGGGTTGCCATTTCATTTTGCAGGGGATCTTCCTGCCCCAAGGACCGAACCCACGTCTCCTGCATGGCAAGTGGATCCGTTAACACTGAGCCACCTGAGAAGCCCAAATCAGGCAAGAATACTGGAGTGGGTTGCCATTCCTTTTGCCAGGGAATCTTCCAGACCCAGGGATTGAACCTGGGTCTCCTGCACTGCGGGCAAGATTCTTTACCATCTGAGCCACCAAGGGATGGTAGATTTATGTGTAGCTGTGGTATATTGTGAAAGGATGTGTTCTTCCTTTCCTCTCGTTGTGCTGGAAGTAGTGTCTCTTCTTCTCAGTAAGGCAGTCCCTCCACATGAGATCTGGATGCCGTCTCTTCCTCCCTTCCATTAGTGATTATTCCTTCACTCTCCCGAATCTGTGTTTTCCCCACTTCTTTTCAGTTTGTCCCTCAGCATTCCCAGGTCTCTCCAAGCTTCACAAAAGCCCACCATCCACCTCATTTCCTCCTCTCCTGTCCCATCTCTCTCTCCTGTCCCATCTCTCTCTCCTGTCTTGAAAGTGTTCACCCTCACTTCCTTGCCTCAGTGTCCCCCCTCTCCAACTACTATGCTACCGTCCTTCTGCCGTCACTCTACCAAACAGCTACTTTCAACACTGATGATGATCTCCGTGTGGCTACATTCAGTGGACAGTTTTCACCTTACATCATTTCTCAGCATCACGTGACAAGATTATCCACAGCCTCCTGATGAAACCTCATGCTGTAGGCTCTTCCTCTCTGGTCACTGTCTCCTTTGCAGCTTCATCATTGGGTGCTGGGTGATGAAATTTTAGCCTTTGTCACAACTCATCTTAGCCTCTCTTTTCTTCTTATCCTGTAGTCACTTTTCAGTCTTTCACCTAGCAGTCTTTGCTAAGGCTGCTGTCACTATGTAGACCCCAGGCACCCCTCAAGTGGGTGACTTCACCTGGAGCTTCTGCTCACCAATTGCCTGCTCAGCTCCATGCTTCCACTTTGACGTCTTAGTGTGGACAAGGCTGGACCGGCAACTTCTCTCCCTCTGTTTGCTTCAGTTCATGCATGTTCAGTCCCTCAGTTGTGTCCGACTCTTTTGTGGCCCCATGGATTGTAACCTGCCAGGCCCTTCTGTCTGTGGGATTTCCCACACAAGAATACTGGGAGTGAGTTCCCATTTCCTCCTCTAGGGGATCTTCCCAACCCAGGGATCGAACCGTGTCTCCTGCATTGGAAGGTGAATTCTTTACCACTGAGCCACCTGGGAAAACCCTCTGCTTACTTAACTTCAACCCTTCCTGCTCCATCCTCTGAGTTCCCTATCTCAGTAAATGGCGCCATCCTCCGCCTGTTTGCTTATGTTGGAACTTGGGAATAGTGTTGCATCAATCCTTTTGGGAGGGTTCGGCACAAAAATGTGCTTAACTCTATTTTGAAATAAAAAACAAACTAAAGCATATCATAACTGAAGTAACTCTTTTAAATTCTGCTTTTCCCATAGGGACTATTCTGATGCTTTTAAAACAGAATATCAGATCCTTTCCAAAATAATTTTGGGCCCTTCTTTTGCTGTTGCTATAAGAGCCCCTGGCCTGCCTAGGAGTCAATAGTCAGACACCATTTCCTGTTGATTCTCCTTCTTAAAATATTTTTGAACCTGTCTTCTCCTCTCAGGTGCCAATGTGCTGTATTTCAAGGCTGCATGACGATTATCTAAATTTCTGCAATAACTCCGAATCCTCCTCCCTGCTCCAAATTATTTTCTACAAAGCAGCTGGGTAAGGTGATAGCAGGAATTTATATACCTGATTCCATCAATTCACTGTTTACAAACCCTCAGTGGCTTCCCATTGTCCTCAGGATAAAATCTCAGATTTGCAACAGGCCCAAGATCTTGCCACTTTGCCATGGGCCAGTGTCACCTCTTTGAGCTCCTGGAAAGAGCCAAGCTCCTTATACATCTTTGTAGCTGATTTACTGTTTGCTGCGGAGCTCCCTCACCCCTCCCAGCTTCTCCTTCCTCAGTTCTTAGAGTCAATGTCCTTGCTTCAGGTAAGTTTTTCTTAACCTCTTGCTGCTGCTGCTGCTAAGTTACTTCAGTCGTGTCCGACTCTGTGTGACCCCATAGATGGAAGCCCAGCAGGCTCCCCCGTCCCTGGGATTCTCCAGGCAAGAACACTGGAGTGGCTTGCCATTGCCTTCTCTGTCTTAACCTCTTACTCCAGGTCAATGCTCCTGGTTTAAACACTTTCTTAGTAACCCCCACTTTGCTTTGTAAGTAAACAATTATTTGTATATTGGATAGTTTAATCTCCCCTCCTAATCTACAAACTCTAGAAAACTCAGGCAAACTCCCTGAGAAAGTCAGTACTCACTCCAATACACACAGGAAGTCTAGTATCCTTGAATTCAACCTTGTCTGATTTTAGAGCTCATGCCTAGAAGTTGAGAATTAGGCTTTATTTGGTGGACAAACCCGAGGACTTAAGCCCAGAAGACAGCCTCTCAGCTCTGAGGGACTGTTCCAAAGAGGTAAGGGAGGAGCCAGGATTATATAGGAGTTTTACAACAAAAACCAGATAGTCAAAAGTTTACTGTTAGATAGCTCAAATTAATGTGTGTGTGTGCTTAATCCCTCAGTCATGTCCGACTCTCTGCAGCCCTGTGGACTGTAACCCACCAGGCTCCTCTGTCCATGGGATTCTCCAGGCAGGAATGCTGGAGCAGGTTGCCATTTCCTCCTCCAGGGGATCTTCCCGACCCAGGGATCGAACCTGCACATTGGCAGGTGGATTCTTTACCACTAGAGCCAACCTGGGAAACCCAAGTTTATGAATTTAGCTCTCTTCTTTGTTTGGGTAGATGTAGGAGTCTGTGCTCAGGGAAATCATTCCTTTGATATGCACCTTAGCTCTCTAGGGCCAATATCCTGTTCTTCCCCATCCTGAGGCCCCTCAGGGTGCACCTTTGTGGGTGGCTGCAGTGGAGGGGTGCTTAGCTCTGGGTAACTCCTTTGTCTCCATCCTAAATTCCCTCAGGGCTCACCACTGGGGGCTCTGGTAAGTGCCTGATGGCTTGATGGCTATCCTTTGTTAACACACTGGCAACATTTCTCCTTCACAGGAGAAACTGGAGAAAAATGTTAACATACCTGGGTAATACTAGAACCCTGGTGTTCTAGTGTGGGTGAATCTCTTTGTGCAAGTTCAAGTCAATTGTAGATTTCAGGAAACCTCAGCCCTCTGTGTTTGGGGTGGGTAGGGGTCGGGGTGGAGGAGGTGTTCAGATTACCAGCAGGACTAGCTAAACTGGACCCCAGTTCTCCCACCATATAATCTTCACATCTCTAAACGGGGGTAACATTAACAAGCTTGCAGGGCTGTAGTAGGACTCATTCATCTAATACATATTTAATGAGCATCTAGTATATACCAGGTTTGGGGTTAGATGCTGCTGCTGCTAAGTCACTTCAGTCGCGTCCGACTCTGTGTGACCCCATAGACGGAAGCCCACCAGGCTCCCCCGTCCCTGGGATTCTCCAGGCAAGAACACTGGAGTGGGTTGCCATTTCCTTCTCCAATGTGTGAAAGTGGAAAGTGAAAAGTGAAAGTGAAGTCGCTCAGTCGCGTCCGACCCTTAGCGACCCCACGGACTGCAGCCCACCAGGCTCCTCCATCCATGGGATTTTCTAGGCAATAGTACTGGAGTGGCTTGCCATTGCCTTCTCCGTGGGGTTAGATGACGGGGATACAAATATGATTTAGGATGTTGGGCAGAGTGCCTATCTCATTTAGTTATACATGATCACAGGTACTAGTATTAACACAGCTGTGTGTTGACATTTGCCTGTGTCCCGTAGCTTGAAACGGGGTGTGACATTTGTGACGCTGGTCTCTATCCGGAGGCAGGCCTGAAGGATCCGCGTCTTCACCAACGTCAGCGCTCACTCTCCAGATTACCGCGCGGTGCGACCACACCTCCACTCCGGCCACCAGAGGGCGCGCGGCCTCTACCTTAATCGTCCACTGCGTCTGCGCCTGCGCAGTGCTGGCTGCCCGCCCTCCACTCCCCTCCCCCCGACGCCCACCCCGCCTCGCGCCGTAACGCCCCGCCCCCGTTGCCCCTAGCGGCCGTTTGTTGACTTCCGGGAACGCGGGAGTAGCGGATGCCCGGCGTGTCGCTATGGGGGCCCAAAGGTCTCCCGGCGCCCGCTTCGGAGCTGAGGCACTGCCTTAGGCCCAGCCGAGTCGACCCCGCCGACTTTCTGGCCGAGTAGCAGGCTTTCCATAGCGCCATTACCATGGAGGAACCCGATGAGACGGTGCCCGGTGAGTGGCGCCCGCGGCGGTGGCGGCGGGCCGAGAGGGAGGGTCAGCGGGCGGGCGGACGCCCAGGCTCCGCCTCTGGGCCGGCCCCGTCGGGGGACAGGCCTGGACCGCGGCCACCCGACTACGATCGGAGTCTGGCCGCACCCCTGCGGTTGACTGAGAGGAGAAAGAAAGGAGGGAGAGGGGGGGGACTACGGGGAAGGGGAGTGCCGGTCTTTCTTCTTCTAATTCTTTTAAAATAAGTTTTCGATGAGTTTCTTGAAGGCAGGGGCAGTTTTCACCTCCCTATGATCTTCCCAAAGTCCTTCCTGAGGTCCTCAGAACCCGGTTGTGTACTGAACGCAGTAAAGAGTGGCTGAACCGGGGACGTGCGGTAAAAGAGGTGGGAAACAAGTTGGAGAAAGGAGGGAGCCATTAGCGAGTGGTTTTTTGAGACTTTACCCCTGACCTCCAGAAATAACCTTTGGCGTTGCGACCGGGTACCATGTACGTTCTGTGTAACAGAAATAGACGTTTCAGGAAGCAGTACTTATTCTAGCCACTTGGGATGTGCTCAGATCTTTCCTGTAATACTTTGCTTTTTTAAAATGGTCATTATGACCCACTAAGTGGTTTTTCCCGTGGTCATGTATGGATGTGAGAGTTGGACTATGAAGAAGGCTGATCGCCGAAGAATTGATGCTTTTGAACTGTGGTGCTGGAGAGGACTCTTGAGAGTCCCTTGTACTGCAAGAAGATCCAACCAGTCCATTCTAAAGGAGATCAATCCTGGTTGTTCATTGGAAGGACTGATGCTAAAGCTGAAACTGCAATACTTTGGCCACCTCATGCGAAGAGTTGACTCACTGGAAAAGACTCTGATGCTGGGAAGAATTGGGGGCGGGAGGAGAAGGGGACGACAGAGAATGAGATGGCTGGATGGCATCACCGACTCTGTGGACATAAGTTTGAGTGAACTCCGGGATTTGGTGATGGACAGGGAGGCCTGGCGTGCTGTGATTCATGGGGTCGCAAAGAGTCGGACATGACTGAGCGACTGAACTGAGGTTGATTTGCTGACCCGCTCCTCATAACTCAGTTGGTTAAGAATCCGCCTGCAATGCGGGAGACTCCGGTTCGATTCCTGGGGTCGGGAAGATCTGGAGAAGAGCTAGGCTGCCCACTCTAGTATTCTTGGGCCTCCCTTGTGGCTCAGCTGGTAAAGAATACGCCTGCAATGCAGGAGACCTGGGTTCGAATCTTGGGAAGATCCCCTGGAGAAGGGAAAGGCTACCCACTCCAGTGTTATGCCTTGGAGAATTCCATGGACTGTATAGTCCATAGGGTCAGCAAACAGTTGGACACCACTGAGCGACTTTCACTTGTATGGGTCACGACCTACAGTTTGAAAAAAAAACACTAGAGCAGAATCGTTCCCTTTCTGCCAGGCTCTTAGGTTCAAACGTGATTCAGTTCCTGCCTCGAATTCACAAGGTAGTGAGACATACAAGAGACTAAACAAAATGACAGTATCGATTGACAGAAGATGCCACCAGGCCAGCACAGAGCCACTGGCCCCGTAGCTTGGGGTGAGGGTAGCTGGGGTAGGCTTCTTGGGGAGCCAGAGCAGGACAAAACAGTTGTAATTATTCATGCTATTAAAAACTCAGAGCCTGTTCTAGAACCTGGCCTCCTAAATCTGTCGTTATCAGTTTGAACTTGCACACCTCACTGCTGCTGCTGCTGCTGCTAAGTTGCTTCAGTCGTGTCCAACTCTGTGCGACCCCATGATTTCCCAGGCAAGAATACTGGAGTGGGGTGCCATTGCCTTCTCCTGCACACCTCACAGTTGTTCTCAAATGGTTTTTCCACAGTGGCAAGTCTCTTGAGCATTAGTATTTATTATTAATACTTAGGTTTGCTATGTCTTTCTTTCTGATACCTGTTTAGTTTCTTTGTGTGTAGTCATCCTCCTTGAGGTTTCCTCAAAAGCTGAATCTGGTCTCCTGTGTGTGTGTTTAGATAGTAATAGCTTTGGGATCTCATAGAAGTTTTTGGTCTCTCTCCAAAATGGTACTGGAGTAAACCAGTTTGTGAATACTCCTCTTATCAGGTAGTATTTAATGACTTCATTTAAGAATGTCCAAATCTCAACATCCTGCGTCCTCACGATGTTACTGATGAAACTCAATGCTGTCCTGTTTCTGTGTGTGGAGAAAAGCCTTCAGTCAGAGGCTAAGCTATGCGGCATTCACCAATGTGAGTGAGAGGGTATCAGCTTATTTCCAAGGAGTAGATAGTCTGCCTAGTGGCAGCAGGACTCTTAGTCATGTGACAGTATATTTCTTACTTTATACCAGTAAGCAGTTAATATATACTTGATTTATTAGATCTTATAAGTAAAATTAGAATGACGTCTGAGGAGTAAAACTGAGTTAAGTTGGAAGAAGGAGGGTGTAGGCTGTGTGGAGCAGATAAAGTACTGGAAAAATATTTTAGTTAACAGGCAACATAATAAAACTTGTGAAATCAAAACTCTCATTTATTTGCAGATTCGGGTGCTGTGTTTACATTTGGAAAAACTAAATTTGCTGAAAATATTCCCAGCAAATTCTGGTTTAGAAATGATACACCTATATCTCTTTCATGTGGAGATGAACATACTGCTATTATTACAGGTTGGTGTTAAAATCTTAAGTGAAGATAGTAATACTTAGAGAATCCTAAGTATTATAGAAGTGTTGTTTGAAACATGTTGAAGATATACAGAAAGTGAATTTTTTTTTTTTTACTTTGCCAGAGAATTCTTGACAAATTGATATATCAGGGAAGACTTTTAAGTTCCCTTAGTATACTGACAGGTGATTTTCTATGCATATTGATTTCTTAGAATAAATCTATTTGAATATATTCATAACATCAAAAAACTGTTACTGTATAATCTTAGAAACTCTTCACAACTAACAGAATATAGCTATAGGTAGATGGGCAAGGTAACCTATAAAACGATAACATTGTTTACAGCTTTTTTATTGTTTTCTGATGACTTCATCTCACATTATGTTGAAGTGCTTCAGTTTATTATTTCTGTTTCTTTCCCACCAGAAAATAATAAGCTTTTCATGTTTGGCAGTAACAACTGGGGACAGTTAGGATTAGGATCCAAAGCAGCTGTTAACAAGCCAACATGTGTCAAAGGTTTGGGGTCTTTTCTTATCACTTTAAATACTTAAATTATATAAGGTACTTTTCTATTGATTGTGTAATTCTTTAATATAAATAATAAAGCCTTTAGTTCTTTATTCACTGAGATTTAGTTGAATATTATTGGCATTTAACTTTATTTTTCATGTGATATTCAGAACTACTTCTATATGTTATGATTTAAAAATCGCATTGATTTTAAACCCAGAGACCACAAAGGAAATCATGATTCTATAGTACTGTGCACTTGAGCATCGTTTTTTGTTTTCGCCTGTTTTGTGAACCTACTTAAATATTACTGTTATTGTATATATAGAGAACAAACAATATGATAGGATTTTGAGCTGTGTCTCACTTAGAGTTGTGAACATCATGGTTCTATGTAGTTGCAGGTTTTATAAAACACACTTTACCCTGCTGTATGTAGTTAGCAGATGTGCTGAAGAAAACATCAGGCCTAGGAGTTAGTACTAGTGTTCTTACAAGAACAACAGGGCAAAATGTTTCAAATCAGAATTGTCCGAGAAAATATAATACCTTTACAAAGCTTTCTCACCATTATGTGCAAAAGTTTCTGTTTGGTTTAACCCATGAACATCAGCTATACTTGAATGGTGATAGAGACTCCTTGGGATATGGCAGGAGCAGGATTCTTTATCTTTGTAGCCAGATTTTTAATTTGAGCTCAGAATTTCAGTGTAATTTGTCATATCCATGCTTCCGTGGTGGCTTAGATGGTAAAGAATCTGCCTGCAGTGCAGGAGACCCAGGTTCAATCCCTGGGTCAGGAAGATCCCCTGGAGAAGGGAATGGCAGCCCATTTCAGTATTCCTGCCTAGAGAATCCCATGGACAGAGGAGCCTGGTGGGTTCTATGGGGTTGCAAAGAGTCGGACATGACTGGGCGACTAACACACATATATACACACATGCTATTTGTAGATATTGTTGTGGAACTTGTAAAGTATTCCACTAAGTCAAAAAATATTTATTGAGCACAGGCAACTAAACCCTTGGGTTTATTTACAGTGCTTACTATGCTTAGTGTTCAAAATCTAATGAAAATGAACGTGTTAGTTGCTCAGTTGTGTCTGACTCTTTGTGACCGCTTGGACTGTAGCCCACCAGGCTCTTCTGTCCATGGAATTCTCCAGGCAGGATTTCTGGAGTGAGTTGACATTTCCTTCTCCAAGGGATCTTCTCGACCAGGGGTTGAACCCGGGTCTCCTGCACTGAAGGCACATTCTTTACCATCTGAACCACTAGGGAAGTCCAATATCTAATAGACAAGCCAACAAGATTGGACTGTGAGATCTTTGAGCAAGGGACTCTGTCTTAGTGATATTTGCAGCCCCTATGCTGAGCACTTAGGAGATGTTCTGTAAATGTTTTTAATATGTAAATGAATGAATGAAGAACTTTACTGTAGGTGTATGACTAAACAACAACAATAAATGCCTCTGAATGTTGAACTTAGTGTTTTGTTGTGTGAGGTAGAAAGTAAACTTGATGATGGTAATGCCAGATTAATAGATCAGGTTGGAGAAAAGGCAGCATAACAGTGAGGTGGACCTCAGCACATACTAATTACTTGTGGAGTTTTAAATAATACATAGATGCCTAGGTCTTACCTTAGACCTACTGACTTAGATTCTCCAGGGGTCAGGTTAAGCTATCTGTATTTTTTTTTCAGAACACCATTGGTTATTATGATGCACAACTACCTCCAAAAACTTTTGATTTATTAGTTATGAAAATCAACTTAGAAGTCAGAAAGGCCTGGGTTTAAATCTGTTCTACAACTTGATCATCATTTGACCTGGATTATTTAACATTTCCATATAATCATAAAATATCTTACTTGTCATATTTTTATATTTTTAGTTTTAAAACCGGAAAAAGTGAAATTTGTTGCTTGCGGAAGGAACCACACCCTAGTTTTAACAGGTATAGTATTCAATCTGTGGGCTTCCCTGGTGACTCAGCTGGTAAAGAATCTGACTGCAATGCAGGAGACCTGGGTTCGATCCCTGGGTTGGGAATATCCTCTGGAGAAGGGAAGGGCTACTCACTCCAGTATTCTGGTCTGGAGAATTCCACGGACTGTATAGTCCGTGGGATCACAAAGAGTCGGACACAACTGAGCAACTTTCACTTCACTTCACTTCATTCAATCTGTATGACTTCCTGTCCAATCTGAGGACAGAGGTCTCACTCCAGTCACATTTGTGACTTTGTAAAATTAATAGAAATGGTACCTTGGTAACAGTAAGATTAGGATTTTTAAAAAATGTAAATGGATAGTACACTTGTTTGCCTATGAAAATATGCAGATAAATATTAAGTGGATGAAGGAGAAGCTTCTTTTTTTGGATGACGTCAAGGGACAGCATCTCTTTACCTGTGTGCACACCTTCAGGGGCCGCATGCTCCTGATCTTGCTCTTCCCTCTTCTTTTCAGAGGGTGAGTGGAAGCCCTTCCTCAAAGACTTTTGATGTGAGTTAGCACAGTTCCAATCAAAATCCAAATAGGACATGTGTGTGTATGAGTGTGTGTGTAGAAATTCACAAGGTTATTCTAAAGTTTATATGGAAAAGCCAAGGACCTCGAATAGCCAAAACAGTTCTGAAAAGATAAAAATGGAGGACTACCTGATTTTAAGACCTACTGTGGAGCTACAGTGGGGCTTCCCTGGTGGCTCAGGAATCTGCCTACAGTGTGGGAGACCAGGGTTCAGTCCCTGGATTGGGAAGATCCAGGGATTGGAAAAGGGCATGGCAACCCACTCCAGTATTCTTGTCTGGAGAATTCCTTGGACAGTGGAGCCTGGTGGGCTACAGTCCATGGGGTCTCAGAGAGTCAGAAATGACTGAGCGACTAGCACACACACAAAGCTACAATGATCAAGACAGTGTGCGGTTAGTAAGTAGATAGACAAAGATTAATGGAGTGGAGTCCAGATATAAAGCCACATGTTTATGCCCAAGTAATATTTGACAAAGGTCCCAGGACAATTCCGTGAGGAAAGGTAATCTTCCAACAAATCCTGCTGGAGCAATCAGATATCCAGGCCCTGACCACCCAGCAGTCTTTGCCACCTCCATCCCCCACACAAAGCTTCTGTCTTCAGGCTGCTCTCACTGCTTCAGCCCCCACCTCACCTCTCTGCCCTCACTCAATACTTTCCCTTTGCTAAAGTGTCTTTTCTTTTTCTCTTATTCAGATTTTTGTCTTTTAAGATCCAGTGTATGTCTTCCTTCTTCCATAGAGCTTTTTGTGACTATTCAACTTTTTCCTTGTGTCATTCTCTGAACTGCTTCAGCATTCCACCAACTCTGATATGCTCCATATGTTTTAAATTGGTTCAATTTCATGTGGCCTTGGAACATCTTCCATTTGAAAGCTAGTCTTGTTTCCTCAATTAGGTTTCATTTCTTTCTAAAATAGTATCTAATTTAAAATTTTTACTGATACAGAATGATTTTGTCCTCAGTTTCCCCTATAATTTAGTGAGGTTTTAGTGTGTATTTTTATGACAGATTTGTCATTTTAATATGTATATCTTTATGTTTCATTACTTTAGAGTTACTGGCAGTGTTTATTATCTAGGAATGATACACTATGTGATTAAGAAAATTACTAGCATTTATGCAGTGCTTATAGTGTCCCAAATTCTATTCTAAGAATTTCATAAATGTTATTTCATTTACTCTTCATAACACCTCTATGAAGTAAACACTGTTATTATCTTGTTTTACGGATGAGGAAAATGAGACACTGAGACGTTAAGGATAGCTTGCCCAAAGTTACACAGCTGATAAGTGGCAAGCCAGAATTTGCACCCAGGAAGTCTGGTTCTGAGTACTCTTGCCTAGACACAATGCTGGACCACCTTCCTATTTAGGAAGGCAGAAAATTAAAATAATTTTGCAACATAGAGTTTCCACATTTCTAATTAAATTCTTCTTGTATTTGCCTTATTTTATTGTTACCTATTATATCTTAGCCTTAATGGTATGGAAGTTAAAATTAATGAACCACATCTCTTTTAAAAAGGTTTGATTTGAATTAGAAACTAATTTGGAAATTACTTTCCTCTCTTTTGCTCTGAATTAATAGTTCTGCATTTCGATTGCTACCTAAACCCTAGAATAATTTATAAAATCTCACAGAAATGTAGAGCCTTGCTTGTTTTGCGGTATTTTTGACACCAAAAGGAAGCTATTCATCAAATTTTAGAATAATGCCTGCTTTCAACTTTCTTCACTAGTAATAGTGAGATCTAGTATACACTGGACTATCTCCTAACAGTGACGACGGTGGTATATTGATGTTTTCTTTTCCATGTGCAGGAGATGGCAAAGTATATGCCACTGGAGGAAATAATGAAGGGCAGCTTGGACTTGGTGATACTGATGAAAGAAGTGCCTTCCATCTAATTAGTTTCTTTACATCCCAGCATAAGATTAAACAACTGTCTGCTGGGTCTAACACTTCAGCTGCACTGACTGGTAAGACTCTTTTCCATTTCAAACTGGGACATAGCTCTTTTTTTCAGACCAGGATATACAGAATCAGTAAACTGAAGACAGCAGTCCTGTTTCATTTTCTTTCATTGACCATGTGTTTTCAGAAGACATTTAAAATAGAACTGAAAATCATGGCAAATATTACAACTTTATGCTTACATACATTTAGAAGGTAATCGTTAAGTAACTTCTAAGCTGTACTATCCATCCGTTTCTTTAGATATTCTTAAATAGTACCTTCATTGCATGTTCTGAAAGTTATATTTCAGCTTTAGTGAAGTTGCTGTCAGAAACATCCCAGAAATCTGTGGGATATATGTTACTAAAATACAGTTTGTAATGGTCATTGCATTGCTCTGCTCTGCCTATCAAAAGCCCATATGAGAAATTTCTTTAAAATTTGGAGCCGAGATTAACATGTCTCACTGAAGAAGCTGCCAGTGTACTTCTTTGTTCCAGTCTAGAGAGGTGTGTCGGAGAAGGCAATGGCACCCCACTCCAGTACTCTTGCCTGGGAAATCCCATGGACGGAGGTGCCTGGTAGGCTATAGTCCATGGGGTCGCTAAGAGTCGGACATGACTGAGCGACTTCACTTTCACTTTTCACTTTCATGCATTGGAGAAGGAAATGGCAACCCACTCCAGTGTTCTTGCCTAGAGAATCCCAGGGACAGGGGAGCCTAGTGGGCTGCTGTCTATGGGGTCGCACAGAGTCAGACACGACTGAAGCGACTTAGCAGCAGCAGCAGAGAAGTGTGTGAGGTGTGCTGTCACTCTGGCCAGAGAGCCAGAGTCGGATCTGCAGGTCCATCCCTTCAGCTCTCTCACCCACACAGTTAGCATTTAGATCTCCTCCTTTTGGTTCTTATTTTCATATTTCCTTTTATTTGCTTTATCATGAAACACTTCAGATTTAAAAACTTTTAATTAAACGATACAAGTAAATAAGTCTTGGTCATTCTTTTCTAGAATATTTCCCTTAGGTTTTTTTTCCCCCTAACAACACAACCTTTATCAGAAAGCACAGAAGTTAGCCTGGTTTTGAGATGTTAGGTATGCTAATGTATCTCCTAGTCTCTGAAGTTAGATTATATATTTTCAACTGTAAAAAAAAAGTTAGCAAAATAAATTTATTTAATTTTTTCTTCCTCTAAAGCATCGTTCCCACAGTGTTCTCAGAGCAAAGTAGTCCCAGTCCTTCTGACCTGGGACTTGTCTGGGAGATGTGCAGTGTGTGACTCATGCCGGCATTCAGTTCAGTTACAAGTAGACTGCTTGAAAGGAGGGAACCATCTTCTGTTTAGAGACTTTAGAATAAGGAAAGGTTATTATAGGAAAGGACATTCTGTCTTTGCTATTGAGGTAGAAATATGTGCATGACTAATCCACTACTTTGGCCACCTCATGCGACAAGTTGACTCACTGGAAAAGACTCTGATGCTGGGAAGGATTGGGGGCGGGAGGAGAAGGGGACGACAGAGAATGAGATGGCTGGATGGCATCATCAACTCGATGGACATGAGTTTGAGTGAACTCCGGGAGTTGGTATTGGACAGGGAGGCCTGGCGTGCTGTGATTCATGGGGTCGCGGAGAGTCGGACACGACTGAGCGACTGAACTGAACTGACTAAAAGTGATATACTTTAGGTTATTCTCTATCCTTTATCATTATAGAAACATTTCATAATAGAAATAGTACTATTAAGTAGTTCCCTGGTATAAATGTCTTTAGTACCTTTCTTTCAAGATACATCATTTTTCTAAATTAAAAAATAACTTTTTTGTTGGGAATATAATAACTCGCTATGCCTGCTACCTCTTAAAATGTTTTTTCCTCTTCATGTTTTATCTATAGAGGATGGCGAGCTTTTCATGTGGGGTGACAATTCCGAAGGGCAAATTGGTTTACAAAATATAACTAATATATGTGTCCCACATCAAGTGACCATTGGAAAACCTATCTCCTGGATCTCTTGCGGATATTACCATTCAGCTTTTGTAACAAGTAAGACAGAACAGTTGAATTTCTTATGTTATCTCTCATGTTTAAGTTGTTACTAAATTAATAATAAAATGACATAACATTCTGCATTTCTATAGCGCTATCGCCATGGTACTCCATGTCATGAAATTATTGTGGTCTGGTTTAGGTCACAGTGTTTCTTCATTTTAATAATGAGTGTTTATAATTTCAAACTATCTGACATGTTAACTGATTTTAATGAATTAGATCTATTAGGAAAACAAATCTTATATATAAAAAACCCTTCTAAATGTTGGTCCTCAAATTTCTTTGGCATTAAAAACAAGTCCTATGAGCCTCTTTTCTCTGGATCTGCTTGGTTCTGTACTTTGACCTATTCTGATCTTGTCCTGACAATTTGCTTTTCAGCACATAAGTCATAGGTTTTCATTGTAGGAATAGGGTTGAAGATTTGATGGAAAAGGAGGAGAGTTCAGTATGGGATATGCTTTCCTTCAGTGGGACTTTTCTCAGTATCCCCAATTTCTCCTTTTCCTGGCCTCATTGGCAACCTTCTCTACCTTAATTAAAATATTTTAAATGCTGGACTCTATTATAGCCTACATCCACTCTAGTAGTAACAGCAAAAGTATGATCTTGGTTTTCCATCCTATTGATGGTTTTTCTAACGGTAAAGACACCTAGCAGAAAACAGTTTTATGAACCCTGTTAGATATCTAAGTATTTGTTATACATTCACTTCTTATTCTGTACACCTCAGATTCAGGTTTAGAAAATGCTTATTGTCCCATCTTAGTGCCCCCCAGGTTTACCAATGACTTGATAGTAGTTTGGTTCTAAGAAGGGGCAAACTCTGACTTGGCTAGTTTTGTTCACTACTGTGTCAGTTTGTGTCTTGAAGAAACTGACAATAAATAAGTCTTGCTGAAAGAGGAGGTAAGTGAATGAATGATAAATTGTTTTCCTTGGGCCAATACCACATACCAACTTATTTCCAACTTTAGGGCTTCTGGGATTGGTATAGTCTGTGCTCAGTTTGTTTATGAAACAAAAAATAGAAAAAAAAATATGGAAAAACAAATAAAGCATTGTCTTATATTTAGGCCTTAATAAAATTGCCAATATCAATTTTTATTTACTACTGCTTTAGCCAGTGGAGAAACAAGTGCAATTAATCATTTTAACTGATAAGGCATTACATTGAACTTTTTTGTTTTGTTTTGTGTTTTATGCCTTTAAAAAAATAGCTATATTGATGTATAGTTCACATACCATGCAATTCATCCATTGAAGGTGTGGGGAGCAGCAGGAATTTATAGACAGCAGTAGAAAGAGACTTGTCTGGACTTAGAAATTCCTTTCATATGAGAAGCAAGAAGCATGGGGAAAGGGGGAGGCGTGCTGACTTACTGAGCACTTCTGTGCTGAGTACTTCAGAAAAAATTGTGGTACAGAAAACTTCACTTTTGTACAAATCCATCTAGAAAATGAGTTTGGCTGTGTTTGCAGTATTTGAGTTTTAAGTGGCACCTACTCTGTGTCTTAGATGTCACACAACTTCCCTAAGTTCTGATTTGCTAGAAGGGATCTGTCCTCGACAGCTCGTTATACTCATAGCTAAGATTTATTACAGCAAAGGAAAGATCTGTATTCTTCAGAGAGGTCCCGTATGCACTTCCCAGTCCTTCCTCTTCCAGGGCCACACGAGATGTGTTTTCTCTTTGGCATTGAACTACAGGGATGTGTGTGTGATGTCTCTGCCCAGGGAAGCCCTGTTCTGTTCTCAGGGTTCGTGGCTTTTCTGTGGGTGGCTTGTCATGTAGGCACATCCTGCCGGCAACTCGTCATGGCACCTGCAACTCAGGCCCTTCAACAGTGAAACCAGGTGTACATCATCAGTGTTGAAGTTTGTGCACAGCAACCCTTTCTGAGCTTCTGGCTAAGCTGGCATAATTCATTTCTCCAGGTGTGTGTAACAGAATCACCTATCACCAGCTTAAAGAACACTCCCAAGGGCCGCATTCCCAGGGGTTAGTCAGCAGTCAGTCGTGGGGTGGTTCTTTTGGAGACCTGTGAGTAATACAACAAGATGTGCTGTGTTATCTCTTCTACATGAGTGATGTAGAAGCTTATGATTAGATTATGTATTTACTACAGTTTTTAAATTCCTCTCTATAAGACTCACTTCAGTTCATAGAAAATAGTTCCTGATTTCATGAAGCTCATTGTATACGGTGCTAAGTGTGGTAACAGAAGCAAATCAATAGTATTGGTATGGACAAGGCAGCAATTAAATGACATGAGTTCCTTAGTCAGAGCGTCTGTCTGGAAAAAGTGCCATCTGAGTAAAACCTGCCGTCTTTAGGCTCACTCTCCATATTTGCCTCACACATAAATAAGTTTTCTACAGAAAGTTTCATGAAAAGCAATTATTTATGCAATAAGTATTATATTTAATGTACTAGACACACTGCTAGGTTCTTGCAAATACTGTAGTGAGCAAGACAAAATCCATGTCCTTTTGGGGGTTTAATGTCTAGTGATTTTGCTTTATTAAAAGTAGGTGGAAGAAGTAAGATAATCTTGTCTATGTATTGTGAAACAGATAATAATTTTCTAGTTGTTACTGGTAGTGATAGTCATGAATTCTTCATGAAGATTTTGGATTAGAATAATCAAGAGGAAGGGAAAATCTACCTTTATTCCTTACTATTCAGTAAAAGTATCTCAAGAAATGTCAGATTTATTAAGTTTATATTTCTAAATTTTTTATCAAACGTAAGAACATGTACCAAAAAGACCAGTATTTGTTCATGTCTCTGTCATCATTGATCCCTCTTTTTCTTCTTCAATAGCTGAGGGAGAATTGTACACCTTTGGAGAACCGGAGAGTGGGAAGTTAGGTCTTCCTGAAAAGCTCCTGGTCAATCACAGAGTGCCCCAGCTAGTGCCTGGAATTTCTGAGAAGGTGATCCAAGTTGCTTGTGGTGGAGGGCACACAGTTGTTCTTACAGGTATGGGTGCGGCTCCATTCCCTGCTTTCTGTGGTACCTAACGAAAACCTTTTTTAACATTCGCTTATTTTTATTGTAGCAAGAACACGTAACATCTGATCCACCATCTTAACAGAATTTTAAGTGTATAATGCAGTAATGTTATCTGTAGGCACAATCTGGTATGACAGGTCTGTAGAACTTTCACCTTTGCATAGCTGAAGTCCATTAATTAGCAGCTCCCCTCTCCATCACCCTAGTCCCTGGCAACCATCATTCCAGTCTCTGCTTCAGTGAGTTTACAGGTACTTCCTGTAAGTTGACTTTGCATCTTTTTCCATTAAGATCTCTACTTTTTGTTCCTATAGTTAGTACATATTTCTGGCCTATGGAAGATATGTTAAGTAGAAAAAAATGGATCTTGTTGAATCGTTTTTGCTTACATAATTGACATTTTCATGACCTTAACACCTTTAATGGCAGCAAATAACTTTTTTAGCTCATTTTCAAGAACACTTTGTTTTCCTCATGTATATGTATTCCATATTTATTTAAAATTGACATTAATTTTTCTGAAATACTTTATTTTGAAGAAGCTCCTTGTTAATAGTCTTTTCCACTTGTCATTGATAATTCTTTTCTTTGATATTCACAATATCTAACTTGGTGATTTCTTTGTGATTTTTATGTCTGTTATAGTAATTCATTAAAGGGGGTTAAGATTTTAAATTACAGATAAGAATACAGAGTTAGAACCTTAATGATAATGTCCCTTTTGGCTTCTGAATTTTGTTTTTGGTATGACATGTGACTTCTTAGGATGCTAGTCAATATAATTAAAATATACTGCCTATTAATATGCTTACATTGATGCTCCCAGATTTGTTCAGCATTAGATTTATTTTAGATGAGTAGTATAGAGGTAATGCAGTTAGGTAGTGAATAATTATGATACTTTTTAGTAAAAAGAAACAGTTTTTGAAGTCACCATTTAATCTTCAGTAACCCAAAGCTAGAAGTGTTCTAGACAAATTTTTAAATAACATCTAATTCTTAGATGATAATGCTTAAATATTGCAAGGTGATTAAGCTGTATATTATCTTTAGATTTTCCTCTCTTACATCACTTTTCCTTGACTTCCTATTCTAGTCCTAGTCATGCTTATAAAGCTGTGGTTTCCCAGAATTGCAATTTCCAGATGGAATATTTTCAAAGTGAGAAATATTTTTTTCCAGGTCCTCCACTCTAAATTTGGAAATAATTCTGAAGTTTAAGATTTTTTTTTAAACTTCTGCTGATAAAGTGAATTTTTATATAATTTCTGAAAGATTTATTCTAGAAATTAAGCTTTAATCTTTATAAATTATTTGAAAACTTATTCTGTAGGCAGAAATGCAATTTATTCTTGTGTCATGTATCTTCTCTGGTTTATACAAAGATTATAGAAAGAGTTAATTTATTAGGTGATTGAAGGTTATTCTGAAGGACGCAATGTTGACTATATAATAATGTGTCATTAAACCATATATTATAAAATATTTTCAAGATCATCTTTTAATTATACTTAAAATTTTAAAAGTGCACATAAGTGCACATTAGTATGATATTTTCTTATAGTATAATAGACATTTAGCTTTCTGTGAACTTTGTTTTGAAGTTAAAAACCATGTTGCCAGAAACTGATTGTTTTCTCCAGATTTTTGGAGACTTTCAAATCTCACAGACCGTTAAAGTTTTTATATTTTAAGTTTTTTATTTTCTAAGAGAATATGAGGACCTGGAGAAGATTGCCAACTTCCAGTTTGCATTTGGCTAAATATGGACATTGCAAGAAAAATGCAATCTGTTTTCACCATTATATCATAAAATAAGGGTCATTTTCAAAACAAAAATGTAAAAGCTCTTAGTTTTATAATAAAAGACATCCCCTTAAATTGTATAAATTTATCTGTATGGAAAATTCACTACTTTGCCTATTTTTTTAAATTTATCCATGGACCTTTGAAGGCTTTATTATGAGCCAGTCCTGGTGAGAAACCTGTGTTCTGAAGCAGTATGGATAGAAATATTAAATATTTAGTCCTAATTGATAAAGAAATGGACCTAAAGACTGTATGATCATCAGTTTGAGTAAGTACTAAGTTAAATACCTAAGAGTTATTGATACTTTGCAAGACCATAAAGCCAAGAATAGCTGTTCTAAATGGTTCTCTTAACTAAAGGGAAGGGCTTGGATTAGATGATTCTCTAGGGGCCCTCCCCAGCTTTGTTTTTTCTTGTGTCTGTAATTCTGATCTTAAAGTTTATTTAGATCAGACTTTATTGATCTTAAAGTCAATAAAATACTTTAAAGGTAATATTAATTAGTTCATTGTTGATATTTATTTAAAACTTGATATTTTGGTATAACTGCGATAGACTACACAATACAGCTACTGGTTGTAGCGATAGTCAGGGAAACAATTGCTGTTGAGAAAGTATCAGACTGGAACTGGGACAAACTAAGTGAGACTGAGTGATCCATGTCATTTTGTATGTCATCCACAGCAGTTATCAGAAGACAAGAAAGGCTTGGTTATTAGATTGGGTCCACAATGAAGCCTGGGCCCCAAAGAAGATAAGAACTTAACTTCTCCAGATTATATTTAGACACACTTAAGATCTTTACAGGGCTACACAAGTATCTAGTTGTGAAATGAAATATATTCTGTGAAATTAAGAGTAATATTTATCTGAAGCCAACTAATCAAATCTGTTTTCCTAAGACAGTATTGTTTATTAACATTGAATTACATTGTTAAAAATGTTACAAAGGTGGGATGACTAAAAGTTATATTGATTTTTGTATATAATGTCCTTAGATAAGAGTCTTCAATCATTTAAAAATAATAGAAACTATTATCATTACTAATCATTCAAGCACACAAGGGAATAGAATAAGGGCAAAACTTTTGTAACTTGATTCAGTCTCCCTGAATGGCCTAATTTCACAGGCTACTGTCAGACAACCCAAGAAACTTGGAGTGATTGTTGGCCAGATTGAGATAGACAGTTTTTTCACTTACCCAACATCCTCCTATTAAGCTGAACATTCAAAATTGGAAATATGCTGTGTGATTATTAGTTTTACTAGAGATAGTGTTTTTTACACTAAAATAAAGGTCTGTTTGCCGATGCTTCAGTGTGGCTTCATATCCTGACACACTGTGTTGTCTTTAAGAAATAATATCTTTGTGTCCTTCATGAAGTAAACATTAGAAAGAAAAATGTAAAACTATATGACAATAGTTATGTGTTCATCAGTATCCTGTGTTGTCACAATAAGGTGAGTTGATTAATTACTTTTTAGAAAAATGTTCTTTTACGACTGACTGTCCCATTGTGTTTTTAAACCTTCCTGTATGTTTTCTCATTTAATCCTCGCAGCAGCTCTTTTAGATAGGGATCATAGCATTAGGGAATTTAAGTAGCTTGTCAGCTTGCCGCAACTAGTAATAATGAAGGTTTGGGCTTCTCCCTGAATCTGAAACTTTTGCTTCTATAACTGCAGCAGGAGAGGCAATGTGTTGCACTGCAGAGAAGCACACAAATGCAGTAGACACTGTGCTTCCTAAGGCAGGGGCCCGGAAACATTGGGTGTCTAAAAGGACACTTACATCACCACTTGTTTATCCTGTTCTTGTGCTTTTCCATTTCTCAAGACTATATGAGCTAATACTTACTAAATTATTGGAGTCCATTTGGAATCACTTCAAAACTACTAATATCGCATAGGATGGATAAACAGCAAGGTCGTATTTTAAATTCAGTATCCTATGATAAACCATAATGGAAAAGAATATGAAAAGAATATATGTATATGTATAACTGAGTCACTTTGTTATATAGCAGTAATTAGCACAACATTGTAAATCAACTATACTTCAATAAAATTTTTTTAAAAATTTAAATAATATAGAGGAAAGGCTTTTCCCCTCCTCTGATTATTATTGCACTTCCTAATAAATGAGCTTTGTGCTGTGCTTAGTAGCTCAGTCGTGTCCAGGTCTTTGCAACCGCATGGACTGTAGCCCACCAGGCTCCTCTGTCCAGTGGGATTCTCCAGGCAAGAATACTGAAGTGGGTGGTGATGCCCTCCTCCAGGGGATCTTCCCAACCCAGAGATCGAACCCAGATCTCCCGCATTGCAGGTAGATGCTTTACCATGTGAGGCACCAGGGAAGCCCAAGAACACTGGAGTGGGTAGCCTATCCCTTTTCCAGTGGATCTTCCCAACCCAGGAATCAAACTGGGGTCTCCTGCATTGCAGGTGGATTCTTTACCAGCTGAGCTACCAGGGAAGCCCTAAATGAACTTTCAGTTCAGTTCAGTTCAGTTCAGTCGCTCAGTCGTGTCCGACTCTTTGCAACCCCATGAATCACAGCACGCCAGGCCTCCCTGTCCATCACCAACTTCCAAAGAATAGCTAGGAGAGATAAGAAGGCCTTCCTCAGCGATCAATGCAAAGAAATAGAGGAAAACAACAGAATAGGAAAAACAAGAGATCTTTTCAAGAAAATTAGAGATATCAAGGGAACATTTCATGCAAAGATGGGCTCGATAAAGAACAGAAATGGTATGGACCTAACAGAAGCAGAAGATATTAAGAAGAGGTGGCAAGAATACACAGAAGAACTGTACAAAAAAGATCTTCACGACCAAGATAATCACAATGGCGTGATCACTCACCTGGAACCAGACATCTTGGAATGTGAAGTCAAGTGTGCCTTAGAGAGCATCACTACGAACAAAGCTAGTGGAGGTGATGGAATTCCAGTTGAGCTATTTCAAATCCTGAAAGATGATGCTGTGAAAGTGCTGCACTCAATATGCCAGCACATTTGGAAAACTCAGCAGTGGCCACAGGACTGGAAAAGGTCAGTCTGCATTCCAATCCCAAAGAAAGGGAATGCCAAAGAATACTCAAACTACCGCACAATTGCACTCATCTCACACGCTAGTAAAGTCATGCTCAAAATTCTCCAAGCCAGGCTTCAGCAATATGTGAACCGTGAACTCCCAGATGTTCAAGCAGGTTTTAGAAAAGGCAGAGGCACCAGAGATCAAATTGCCAACATCCGCTGGATCATGGAGAAAGCAAGAGAGTTCCAGAAATTAACTTTACCTGTGAATAAATGTAGCATATCTGCTGTAAGTTTTAATTCTCATGCAAATTTTCCTCTGAGATTGTTTTCTAAAATAGGTTATTCCATTAAACGACTGTTAAAAGTAAGGACTTTTTCTGTGGGAAACACTATTCATTTATTTAAGTCAGTGAAATGAATTAGCTTAATGAAAATTGATGCTTTTTGCCTGAGTGGTAATTATAGGGACTTTTCCGGTTTCACTGACTTTTGTGTATTTAGCAGTTCCTTCTATCATTAATGTAAGAGATATAATTAGGCCCATGACATAATTGTTACAACTGTGTACCTTGTCATTTTTCTCTTCCTTTATCGAAGGTATAGGTAAGTATTGGGTAATCTTACATGAGTGTTTCTTTGAGAGACCCTTAACGTACTTTATAGCAGAGGGAATATCACCGTTTTTCCAGATATAATGATGACAGTGTCTGTATCTCTGAAATCCTTTTCTTGTTTTTGCCTCTCCCCTTTCAGAGAAAGCCGTGTACACCTTTGGGCTGGGACAGTTTGGTCAACTGGGTCTTGGCACTCTTACTTTTGAAACTTCAGAACCTAAAGTCATCGAGAGTGTTAAGGATAAGAAAATAAGTCATGTTTGCTGTGGAGAAAGTCACACAGCTTTGATAACAGGTACAGATCAAATTTCTGTTAATATACTTAATGGAACTGGGTATATTTGATTACAAAATAAATACTATATAGAATGAATGTATCTAACTTAAGCAAAGGAATTAATAAGTGAGAAAATGTAATTCCTTGTTTAATATACCAGTGTATAAAGTTGTGAACTCCTTGTTCATATTTTAGTTCAATTTAAAATCAGTGTAAATGATCCGAAGATTTAGAGACTCAAAATACGTCAGTGCTCTCAGAGGTGAGACCATAGTATTATACTTTGGCAGAAAGCTGGAGTCTTTTTGAAACTATTGATTTGAAGGCTCTGAACTCTGCTCATGCCAAGGGGAAAAATCTCCTAAGAAGGAACTTATTTTAAAAAAATTCTCTGTATTCAGTCTGACAGTACCATTCAGGATGAATAAATTCTTAGAATGCTTCTGCCACTAGGAGGTGTTTTCAGGAGTAACTTTCATACTTTCTCCACAGTGCTAGCAGTGCTCGCTCTTCTGCTTAATAGTTTCTCCTTTTATCTGGGAAGATGCTGCTTTGAGCCTACTTCTCAACCTCAGAAACTAGGTGCTGCCAGTGTAGGACTCAGTAAAGGTGCTTCCCTAAAATGACTGACTCACCCATAGATAATTAATACACTGCACAATTTTAATTGCTTTGGAATAAAAGGCTCTGTAATTTTTGTATTTGTAGCTCACATTTCTATCAAAAAAGCAAAGCATTAGAAAGTCGTAACTCATATAATATTTTGAAATAATCCAGATACTGGTATTTCTGTGTTTTCCTCCTTCTTTTACAAAAGTTTCTGCTACGATCGAGCTCTTCTAATGGTATCTGGTTAGGGGAAGTAGGGATCAGCAAATACAAGGTACTACCATGTGCTGGCCCTTCTTCCCCAAAGAACCTTTCAGAGAGCACTGGGTGCCCATTTTCTAGTATCAGTGTCTTTGTTAAAAGTTTAGTCGAAAGTGTAGTCACTCAGTCATGTCCAACTCTTTGTGACCCCATGGACTGTAGCCCACCAGGCTCCTCTGTCTATGGGATTCCCTAGGCAAGAATACTGCAGTGGATTGCCATTTCCTTCTCCAGGGGATCTTCCTAACCCAGGGATCAAGCCTGGGTCTTTTGTATTACAGGTAGATTCTTTACCATCTGAGCCACAAGGGAAGCCCATTATATTAAAGTCCTTGTTAATGTACATTCTTGCTACTACATTAAAGTCCTTGTTAATGTAGCATGAAATTGAACTATATAGAATGTAAAGAATTATTCATTCATAGTCCCAGAAAACTTGTTGATATGTATGCCTTACTGCTGGGCCCTTAAGCTCAGTTTATCTGTCCTTACTGTCATTTTCCATCAACTCTTTAAATTGCCACTGATAGTTGTTGTGGTCCGGGCGCAGGCTGGAAAAGAATTTCCAGATGTGAGACAGAATGAGAGGAAAATAAAGTTTATTAGAGTAGGAGACACTGTTAGAACAGTGGGCCAGCTCAAGGAAGAACCGACGTTGAACAGGGATCTTCAGTACACTTTTATACCCAGTGTACAAGGAGTGGGATAGGAAATCTTGTGGGTCATTTGCTGATTGGATGAGGCATGTATACTGGGTGGGAGAAGTGTATGGATGTGAGAGTTGGACTATAAAGAAAGTTGAGCACCGAAAAAGTGATGCTTTTGAACTGTGGTGCTGGAGAAGACTCTTGAGAGTCCCTTGGACCACAAGGAGATCCGACCAGTCCATCCTAAAGGAAATCAGTCCTGAATATACATTGGAAGGACTGATGTTGAAGCTGAAACTCCAGCACTTTGGCCACCTGATGCAAAGAACTGACTTAAAAGACCCTGATGCTGGGAGAAATTGAAGGTGTCAGGAGAAGGGGATGACAGAGGATGAGATGGTTGGATGGCATCACCGACTCAATGGACATGAGTTTGAGCAAATTCCAGGAGTTGGTGATGGACAGGGAGGCCTGGCGTGCTGTGGCTCATGGGGTCGCAAAGAGTTGGACACGACTGAGCGACTGAACTGAACTGAATGGGGTAGGAGGGGAGACAGGTTATACTGTTCCATTAATAGTTACAACATGGGGGAGGGAAGGATGATAAGGGTCTGGTTTTTCCATTCTTGCATTACAAGACCCTCCTTGGTTGTATCTGCTCTTTCGTCCTTGGGTCACCACAATAGTAAATATACACTTTTTACAGATCTTCTAACATATATTTAGGTTATTTGGTTAAAATTTTGTAATACCTTTCCTCCTGATGAAAGAAATTATAGCGCAAATAATTGAATTTTAATTTTGTTTGACTTTTTTGGTCATGAATCCTCTGCTGGGGTAGGTGTTATGAATTTTTTTGTTGCTGTTGTTCAGGACCAATGAGAGATATGTAGTGAGTTAGCAGTAAGTTCTTACCAGTTCCCAATTATAGACAGTGGTTCATGTTTTTAAAAAGCTCTCTGAGGTTGGAAGTGTGATCAGGCAGCTTGATCAGAGCTTACTTTTTCTGGCTAAAGACACTCAAGTTTAAAAAAATAAACCTTAACATTTTGAACAAGGGAAGTGAAAGTCAGTCATGTCTGACTGTTTGCAACCCTATGGACTACAAAATCCATGGAATTCTACAGGCCAGAATACTGGAGTGGGTAGCCATTCCCTTCTCCAGGGGATCTTCCCAACCCAGGGATCGAACCCACGTCTTCCGCATTACAGGTGGATTCTTTTCCCACTGAGCCACCAGGGAAGCCCTGGTGAATAAGGAAGTCAGGGTCAAAAAGAGGAGGAGGAAAGCAACAAAAATAGGGAGTACACATAAAGAAAGGAAACAAATATCTAGTAGTAAGAATTATAACAATCTAAATTGAGAATCTAAATGCTGGTTTATTGATTATTTATAGGGAATCTATTTGTTTTTAGTATATTAAGTTTTGAACTTGCCACTTCAGTGAACTATGGTTATTTTTTCAGATAATTCTCTTGGCTTTTTTTTAGTATACAGTTACTTTTCCATCTTAATGTGCAAGTTCCCAAATATGATCTTGTCATTTCCCAGCTTAAAACCATTCATTTAAGTTATTGGTGTTCTTAATATCTGCCTTAGAATCCACCTGCAAATGCAGGAGACCTGGGTTCGATCCCTGGGTTGGGAAAATCCCCTGGAAAAGGGAAAGGCTACCCACTCCAGTATTCTGGCCTGGAGAATTCCATGGATTGTATAGTCCATGGGGTCACAAAGAGTTGGACATGAGTGAGCAACTTTCACTTGTTCTTAATATAGAGTTCAAGAATTCTTAATATGAGCTAATAAGATACTCTGTGGTGTGGCTCCTTCTTACCTCTTCAGACTCATCTCATACCACTCTCCCCTTTGTGCTCCAGACATACTGATTACCTCTCGGCTTCTTGACTGTGTTATGCTTTCTATGCTTGATATGTACTGCTGGCCTCTGCCTGAAAAATTCTTTGCTCCCTCCTTCTTGTAGCTAAACCCTAATCCTTTCAGCTTTGGTTTGAAAGCCTTTCCTAATCACTGGATTAGAGGGGAGCCCTCCTCTGTACCTGTGCTGGCACCATTTCCTTTATTTCTGCTTCCATGGCTCTTACCTCACTTGAGATGGAGAGTATGAAGGAAAGGCTTGAGGAGTAAAGGTTCAGACTAGCTGCTATGGCCGCAGACAAAAAGATTAACTGGCGAGGTGACAAAATTACTCATCATTATCTTGGGCCTAGCTGTGCAGGGGACCCCCCCCCAATATTGGTATCCCCAAAAAGCAGCTTGGTTGGTTTATGGTATTTCCTTCAGGAGCTTTCCAGAATCCTGAAGCAGAAGTAAGAGAGAGGACTGATCTAGTCTAGTGGTGTTTTGGTCTCCCCAGGGGACACATGGCAATATCGGAGATATTTTTGATTGTCACAGTTGCAGAGGCGGGGTATTGTATGGGCATTTAATAGATAGAAGCCATGGATATTGCTGAATATTCCACAAGGCACAGGACAAACCCATACAGTTGGGAATTATCCAACTTTAAATGTCTGTAGTGCCAGAGTTGATAAACCCTCACCTAATCAATGACCTGAGGAAAAAAGAAAATAAATTGGGATGTAGAAGGTCAGGGTACAAAAATTTCCTTCTCTTTAAAAAGGTGGTATTTACCATGAGAGCTCATGCTGGATTGCTGCTACTCCATACAATACCTCGCAGGACTGGGTCTCAGCTTCACAAGCCACCAAGGGCTAGTTATTTATTCTCGCGGTATCTATTGCCTAATGTTATGTGTGGACAACAGAAACCATAGAGAGTGTGGAAACATCAATGGACCAGAGTAAATTCAATGCAGAATACGAGGGGGAAATTGCAATGTCAGTTAATATATTTGCTGTTTACAAATAGATCCATCAAAGTAACACTTTGATAATTCTCTGTTTTTTTCATTTTAGAATCAGGCCTTTTGTATACTTTTGGAGATGGTCGACATGGAAAACTCGGACTTGGAATGGAGAATTTTACCAATCAGTTTGTTCCCACTTTGTGTTCTAATTTTTTGAAGTATAAAGTATGTTTGGTAAGGGCTTCACATTTCCCTGTTTACATGTTCATATTCCTATATTCGATTCTTTTGGGATTTCGTAGAAAATGAGTCCTTTTTCATTTAGATGAAATCATATCATGGCCCTATCTAGTGAATACACTTGTGTCCTAAAGGCCAAATGTCAGACATCACAGCAGTCTGAAAATCTGTCCTTTTCCTAGTGTTTTTCCTCACTCGTAGTAGTCATCTGTAAATGTCTGTTGGGTTAGATACCATTCAGACCCTCAGATCCTGCTGATAATAAATGATGAGTTTTGAAAATACTTTTGTTTAGCTAAGTGCTATTTGGATAAAGTGTTGTTTCAGTATTGTCTGCATCAGGCACCATATCTCTGTTGTTTCTAACACTTGCCAATTAAGAACTATAGATGAAAATTTTGTTTAGTCTGTGATGATAATAAGGGCTTCCCAGGTGGCACAGTGGTAAAGAATCCACCTGCAATGCAGGAGATGCAAGAGACTTGAGTTCAATCCCTGAGTCAGGAATATCCCCTGGAAGAGGAAATGACAATCCACTCCAGTATTTTTGCCTAGAAAATCCCACAGACAGAGGAGCCTGGCAGGCTACAGTTCATGGGGTTGCAAAGAGTTGGACACGACTGAGCAACAGAGTGTGCACACACCGCAGACACATACACATGCACACACACACTGATGATAATATTGTTGCAGGAAGGGGGACCCCTTCTAGGGCCCAAAACTGGGCTCTTGTCTAACACTCTGAAATGAATTGTCCGAGGAGACACATGTGCTGACAAAGCAAGAGGTTTTATTGGGAGAGGGTGCCCAGGCAGAGAGCAGTAGGGTAGGGGAACCCAGGAGAACTGCTCTGCCATGTGGCTCTCAGTCTCGGCTTTTATGGTGATGGGGTTAGTTCCTCGGTTGTCTTTAGCCAATCATTCTAATTCAGAGTCCTTCCTGGTGGTGGACGCCTTGTTCAGCCAAGATGGATGCCAGCGAGAAGGATTCTGGGAGGTGGTCAGACATGTGGTGTCTCGTTTTGACCTTTCCCGAACTCTTCCGGTTGGTGGTAGCTTATTAGTTCCTTGTTCCTTACCAGGACCTCCTGTCGTAAAACAACTCATGCAAATGGTTACTATGGTGCCTGGCCAGGGTGGGCAGTTTCAGTCAGTGTGCTTCTCCTAAAAATATCACTTGAAATTTGTTCCCCAAAGGCTCAGAGCATCATACTGTGGAACACTTCCCGTTCCTTGATTTGACACTTATTTGGTACAAGATACTGAACTGAGGATGAGAAATACAGAGCATGCAATGATGAACACTGAGACCAGATTCTCACTCACTGAGCTTATAATCTTTGTGTGTGTGTGTGTGTATGTGTTGGTTGCTCAGTTGTTTCCGACTCTTTGCAACCCCATGGACTGTAGCCTGCCAGGCTCCTCTGTCCATTGGACTCTCTAGGCAAGAATACTGGTGTGGGTTGCCATTCCCTTCTCCAGGGGAATCTTCCCAACCCAGGGATTGAATCCGGGTCTCCCGCATTTCAGACAGATTCTTTATAATCTAGCCACCAGAGAAGCCCCTATATAATCTTATGGGGAAGATATTTTTTTTAATGCTATACATAAAACAGATCAGTTTTAACTTTGGAAATATTATGAAGGAAAGGTTCAAAGTATGCTATTCTATTGTGCAATGTAGAACTCTATGAAGATACCAGAAGTCTCTTTATTGTAAACACTACACAATGTTTTTTTAAGCATTTTATTGAAAATTACTTATTTCTTAAAGTCCTTAAGATGTTGATTACGTTTTTCATTCTTTCACTATTGTGCATGCTTGCATTTTGCTCTTGGGACTTTTAAGCATTAAACTTAACAAACATTCACATAAAGAGAAAGGCTTGAGGTCATGTTTATCCCAAGAGACTGATGTATTCTTGGGTCCCTTATTTTTATTTATTTATTAATGTGTTTATTTTAATTGGAGGATAATTACTTTACAATATTGTGATGGTTTTTGCCATACATCGACATGACCCATGGGTCCCTTATTTTTAAGTAGAACTTCTCTGATTTTTTTCAAGTTGTTAGTGTTGCTCCCAGATTAAAATAGCATTTTCTAACTTTTAGAGAGAAATATAATGTGCCAGATAGTTTTTTCTCTATACTATATATTCAGTTGAAAGTAAAATGATGTAATAAATTTGGTCTAATTTTCAGTACTAGTTTTTAAAGAATATATATTGTAATTCATGTGTTTTGTGTGTGTGTATGGAGGGAGAGAGGGAGAAAGAGAGATTCAATCATTCAGTCTAGGAAGTCTACTGCTAAGTTAATGTTTTGTAGCTAAAAACTGTTAAAAACCCATTTGTGTTTGAAGCCAATGTCGATTAATTTATCCATGAATTTATGCTGCAGGTTGCTTGTGGTGGATGTCACATGCTAGTTTTTGCCACTCCACGACTTGGTGTCTCAGAAGACGTTGAGTCAGATGAAATAAATGATTATTCCTTCCGTTCATCTATATCTGTGCCCGTCAGTGATCTGCCTTTAGAAAATGCACTGCAGAGATCTTTATCAGCACGCTTGCGCCGTAGAGAGAGGGTGCGTTTGTGGCCTTTTCTATATAATAACACTGTCTAGTGCTGCAAAGAAAACTGGAAGAAAACAAATTTATTTTCTTTTTAAACCAAAGAAGGGTCTTAGATAAATTTACTATATAAAATGATTAGAATTAATGGCTTACAAACTTTTAAAGAAGACTCAGAATTAAACTGTTAAACAAATTAGAAAATTGAAATGATCATAGATAACCTGTGTAGACAGTGATACTGCTAAAGTGTTGTCTCAGCCGTATGTGAATTGACTTCTATTTTGCTTTTGTCTTTTAAAGCTAATACCTCATGAGCAGTGAAAGGTTATATATTATAAATAATGAAAGGTTGAAAACAAAAAATAAGGACTTTGGGTTGAAAGGCAATGTTCTTTCTTAATTAAATTTAGGGATTCTCATTCTGTGCTTTAAAATGATCATTACAATGACACTTATATTTTAAAAAGTAAAATCCCAAGTAATTTTTAAAGGAGACATTCCTTTTTTAATAAGAATTACTTTAAATTCCCAAATGTATACCTTTAGAGGTAAAAAGTTACGTTTGGCTTTTTATTATGAAAAAGTATATATGGAAAAATTAAGAAATATCCTGTAAGTATTTTGTAGTTGGTTTGTGTTTCCTGAGTAACTGTTTTTTTCAGGGAAGGCAGAGAAAACACACATATACTTTTCCCCATCTTGTGAAAAATATACCTCCAGATTGATGATTTAGAGCAACTTAGATACAGAGTCAACAAAACGAAACATTTTTGAGCCCTTGGGGATTATTAAAGAGTGAACATTGTAGGACATTGGCCAATTTGAAGTCTCTCTCTTCAATAGTTTTTGCAACCTCAGGGTAGTTTACATCGATATTAAATATATAACATCATCTAACAGTTTATTTAACCTGTTTGCTTTAAAGGAGAAATCCCCAGACTCTATTCGAAGCATAGGAACACTGCCTCCAGTTGAAGGGACTTCCCCACAACCCATTCGTGCTTTGCCTCGTTTCATTCCTTTCTCTATGTCTGCAAGTAATCTGCTAGAGAAAATGATGCCTGAAAATGAGAACTCTATGCCCCCAATGGAACCAGGTAACATTTGATACTCTGCTTGCTCTCAGAAGAAATGTACCATTTATTCCTTCTGTTTTCATGTTCATCTTCAGATGTTTTCTCCACTTGAGTTGTTTTCTTCCTAGTTAGAGAATGACATCTCATTTGAACTCAAATCCAGGAATACTCTGACTAATAGAAAGCATCTCTGATGACCTTAAAAATCCCATGTGATGACAGCAGCGTATCTTTATAGAGCAGTATATAACATACAGATCACCTTCTCTTACATTATCACCTTTAAACCCAGAAGCAACCCAAAATAGGTGGGAGTTAGAGTCTTCATTTTTACATATGAGAAAAACAAGTCTTGAAGAGATTGAGTGACTTGCCCACGGTTACTCAGTTTTATAAATGAAATGAACAGGATTTGCATACAGGTCTTCTGGCCCTATGTGAAGTTATGTATTTAGGCAATATAGCATCATGGTTAGGAGTATGGATGTAGAGTCCAATTGATCTGGGAGCAGATGCCAGCTCCAACGTTTATTAACTATATGTATCTTAGGAATGTGTTTATGTTGCCACATGGCACGTGCTCAGACGATAGGGACGGGGCAGGAAGTTAGGACTAGGAGACCAGAGTAAGCAGTAGGTTTGGAATTAAGATAATCTGGGCATCTGGGATTAAAAACAGTGGGACAGATCATTTTAATATCTTTGGGCTCAGGAACCTACAGAAAAGTTGAGGTAACAAAGGATCAGGAACTCAGGCAAGAACTGTGGACCATGGGAATGGAATATTCCCTACATCTAGGACCTTGATAAGGAGCAGGGTTTCTTACATCTCACCACAACTTTTGTGTTTCCTTTGAAGATAAGAATCACTGGTACTCTTCAGCCCTGTACATGGGAAAAGTAGATTCTGACAACTGTGTGTGCAAGGAAAAGAGAAGTTTATGGTTTGGGGCAAGTTGTTTGCCACTTCCAGAGATTAGAATGTGAAGATAGAATTTTTTAGAGTAAAAGGAAAAGCCATCCCTTATCTTCTTGTGACTGTTTACTAAAACAAACTTAATAAGAAGTATTTTGAAAGTTGTATCCCTGGAGGAAGGAATGGCAACCCACTCCAGTATTCTTGCTTACAAAATTACATGGACAGAGGAGCCTGACAGTCTACAGTCCTTGGGGTCACATTGAATCAGACATGACTGACTGAGCACACATCCAACATATAATGTGACTTTTTCTAAATTATTTGCAGACTTCAGTGTTTCTTATGGAGATAAGGAGGTTAGGGAAGACATGGATGAGAAGGTGACATTTAAGCTAAAACAAAGGATAAGAAAATAACCACACAAAGAGAGAGGATGTGTCTATTCCAGGCAAAGAAAATAATGTAGTTTAAGGCAGTCTATAGGAAAAGGAAAAAAGATCATTGGGGTTGAAGAGAAAGTGAGTGAAGGAAAATCAAGAGTGAAGAAAAAGACAGGACAAGATGATGTTGGGAAAAGAGACAGCAAAAAAATATTCATGGTTCTATAGGCCATGAGAGGCCTAAGTGATTTGAGTGTTTTTCTTAAGTGTAATAGAAAGTCATTAAAGGATTTTAAACAGTGGAGTAATGTGCTCCAATCCCATTTATGGTTTAAGATGATCATTTTTACCTACACGTGGATGCAGGGATACCAGACTAGAGGTGGGAAGAAAACTTCAGAGCCTTTTGCAAGAGATGATGGTGTGCAGACCTGAGGTGTTCACAGTGGATATAAAAGGGAGCCCATAGGAAATACATTTTAGACATAGAACCAGGGAACTGGTTAAACTTGTTAATAAATGACACACAGATGTGTAGGCAGGAGGATGGTTGACTGCTTTGAAGGAAAAAAGTTAAAAACTGAGTTTGAGATCCCTGTGAGGCATCCAAGCAGACATATCAAGCAGGCTGTTGAAAAAGAAAGTGTAACATTCAGAATAGAGGTCTGGACATAGAAATAGAAATAGAAATTTGGAAACCATCAACATGGAGATGGTATTTATAATTCATGGAAGTTGGTGAAATCACTATAGAGAATAGAGCAGGAAGAAAAGAGTGCTCAGCATTTTGCCTCGAGACTGTCTGATGCTTAGAGGGTAGGAGAGGGAGGACCAGGAAAGCCACTTTTCTCAACCTTATCAGCCAGTAGGGCAGGAGGAGGGAAATGAGAGAGTAGGGTCACGAATTCAAAGTACTGCTCAAACCTCAAGAAAAAGGAGTGCAAAGAAGCATCCCATGGATCTGGCATCATGGACATTTTGGTGATCCAGACAAGAGTAGTTCCAGGGAAGATCAGGACAGAAGGCAGAGTGTTAAAAATTGAGGCATGAAGGGGAAATGAGGAAGTGAAGGGGAGATAAAGTGTGTAGATAGTTCTTTTGCCTATTTTGGTCATGAAGAGGAACAGAGAAATGGGGCGGCTAGAGGGAGCTAGAGGGAGATGTGGAGGGAGTGGGAAATATGAGAGCGTATTTGTATGCTAATAGACATGAACCAGTAGTTCCAGAGAGACTGGCAGCACATGAGAGAGAGAGTGTAACCAAAGGTGCAAAGGTCTTGAGAAGACAGGAGGGGCTGGCATACAGAACAGTCTTTGTTAAGAGGAAAGACACATCCTACATTTTAACAGGAAAATATAGGTAAATGTGTATGTTTGTTGGTGAGAAGATAAAACAGATCAGGTCTGATGACAACTGTTTTCTCAGTCAAGCGTAAGGCCAAGACCATGAGCTTAAACAATATACTATTTTCTAAACTTCCTCTCTGCCATCTCCAGTCTGTCCTGGTTCATACTTTTCTACGTTAATCTCCTTCTGGTGCCATTTAGTTCCCATCTGCTCCAGTGTCTTCAGAGGATCCCTAATATTTTTTTTTTAATAAATGTAAATTTCCCATGTAACTCCCACCTGCTTTTCCAGCTTCATCTCTCTGTAGCCTTTTTCTTAAAACCATTCATTTATGTATTGTCTGTGGCTACTTTCACACTTCAGTTGCAGAGTTTGATTATTAGGACAGAGGCCATATGGCCACAAAGCCTAAAACACTTGCTGTGTGGCCTTTTACCAAAAAAGTTTACTGAGCCCTGATGTTGATCAGACTGAAGCTCTTCATAGTCAGACCAAGTGGAAAACCTATAAAGTCCAGGCAGACTTGAGATTGACACTTGATACCAAAGCAGTCACTGAACCTTAATGTATTCATTTGTGAAATGGGGATATAACACTTACCTCTCTTATTATCATGGAATTAACCTGACATATATAAAAGCCTTTGTTCCAAGCACATGGTAAGCTTTCAGGGCAGCTGTTCCACAGCTTCGGTTAGCACTAGACTTATTTTCTTTCCCATTTACCTCCATCCCTACCTCTCAGAATTCTACTCATCCATCATTCCCTGTAACTCCTTAGTGAAAAATTTCCTGAATGAATTTGTAAAGGAGAGAGCACTGTGGACTGGCATTTTCAGTGAAGACTTCATTAAGGAGCTCTTCTCAAATACGTATATATGTACTAAATAGGGATATGGTAATTGAGAAAAATGTAAGGTCAGATGAAGCTTGTAACTTTTCATCATCTGCTTTATGATGTAATAATCTTATGGTTTTCTGTGAAAGTTTCTAGGTCTTTGTACTATTTTTCTGTTGCTACATAAGCAATGACCCTAAAGGCTAAAACAACAAACATTTACTATCTCACACAGTTTCTAAGGGTCAAGAATCTAGGACCAGTCTAGCTGAGTGATTCTGGTTCAGGATGTTTCATGCTCCTCTTGCAGGAGGCTGGACTTCTTCATCACGTGGGCTTCTCCTTGGGTATACTCACAGCATGGCTTCCCCCAGAGCGAGTGATCCGAGAGAGAGAGAGGACTGAGACATAAGCCACAGTAACATCAGATTGATCTGCTTATTTTATTGGCCATACAGACCAACCTGGTAAAATGTGGAAGGGAACTACACAAGTGTATGCATAGCAGGAGGGTATAAGTTGATGGGGATCTTTTGGGCACTGGCCATCAGAGTACTTGATACCTGGTAGTATTTACCCCAAAGGAATAATGTTTCTCTGTTCATATGAATGAAGCGGTTGTTATCTTATCAGTGTCAGGATCTTTAAATTTTCAGAAAAATTTTAAAACCTGCTATCACTGAATGAATTCTGTTCAGTTCCCTTAATATGAGGTTAAAGGACCTTTGAAAGTGAAAGAAAGTGAAGGTCACTCAGTTGTGTCCGACTCTTTGTGACCCCATGGACTATATATATAGTCCATGGAATTCTCCAGGTCAGAATACCAGAGTGGGTAGCCTATCCCTTCTCTAGCAGATCTTCTACACCCAGGAATCGAACTAGGGTCTCCTGCATTGCAAGCGGATTCTTTGCCAACTGACCTATTAGTAAAATTATAACTGTACTTTTATATTACAGAGTAATTTCTGTGTATTGTCTAGTTGTCTTTCACTTTTCTGTTGAAACCTGGTTCTATCTTTTCTCTGTTAATCATTCAGATTATTTTCAACATAAAATGATCAAAGAGAAAGAGACAGACAGTCTTTCATCAGAGGATTCAGAAAGCCTTGGAGAAACTGCTGATGTCTTAAATATGGTACTGGTTTTCCTATTTGTGCAATATAGATACAAATTTGAGTTTTAGTTCTTCATGTATTTGTATGTGTACGTCTGTGTATATGTGTACTTCCTAAGCCATTCTATACATAGAAAAAAGCTTTTTGTTTTTGTCTTGGTTTCATTTATTATTTTAAACTTAGATTTAGTGAAGTATAGATTAAGTACTGTAAAATTAATTTCAGCCCTCACATTATTATTATGCAATTGAAAGTTGATTATATGATTGTCTGAACTGTTTTGTATTAATTTTATTTATATGTATTTTAAATCAACATATAATGATATATAAATATATAATCATATATATGAGTATATAATCAGTTATATAGTCTTTATTTTTTTAGAACATATTTTTAAAAATTTATTTCAGACACATATGTTGCACCTGAATTCCAACGAAAAACTAAAATTATCACCAATTCAAAAGCAAAAGGTATGATACAGAGAGTTATTTTCACTATGGTGGGAAGAACAGTTTAAATTATTTATATTTTTCTTGAAAGGTTTCTGGAAAGATCTCAAGAAAGGTAAGTATTCACTTACTTTAGGATTTAAAAGATGGGGATACAACATGTATAGTCTCCATTTGGGCTTATTCTGTTGGTATGTATTTTCTGTGATACAAGAAGACTGGCACTATTTCACTGCTGAAATTTGCTCTTTGGAGTCATTAATAAGTGACAATATCCATACTTTATTACAAGACAAAGGATATTTATTTATTACCGTGTTGGAAGAGGCTACAGTTGTTTATGAGTGCCTCTCACACTTTGTTTGAGTGTGACTTTGGGTGAGTTACCTTGCTGACCTTACAGGATGATATTAACCTCTTTTCCATTTCTAAAGTTTTGTGATTTTTAGTTAAAATATTTGATAATTGCTCTTACAATGTTTGGAATAGGCTTTAATTTATCAAGGAATTGGTAGCAAGATTAAACATTTGGAAATTAATCAGAAACCATGCATGAGTGATAGAGACTTTTAATGAATAGCAAATGAATAGAAGAGGAAGGAATATTCTGGTTTTTCACAACCCTGGAGAGATAAAAGCCTGTCCTGAAATTATTTGTATTTTCTGGCTTGAAGGACCAGTGAGGTGAAATGATGAAGGGTTCAGGATTAGAAATATAATTGGAGAAATGCAAATTGAAGGACAAAGGCTACAGAAAACATTCCATTCATATTTCTAGTACCTCTGCCACATTGTTAAACTAAAAATTCTTAAAATCAAAGTCACTGAAATGCAAGAGAATCTGGGTAAATTATAAAAATTTAGTGCCAATCCTCATTAGTCATATCTATATCTTACTGAGAGGCATATTGAGTAACAGCATTCTTTTTGAATATGGGAGAGCTTTTTTCCTAACACAGTTGTCGAAGCTCAGTGACTGATTTGTTGACTTGACTGTACTTCCAAGCAGACATCTTTTGTGTGTCTTTTCTTCCTCTTAGACTCTGGGCTTTGCCTCTTCTGTGCTGCTTTTTTGTGCTAAGGAAATAAAGGCACATGCATTTATAAATCATTTCTGGCATCTGGGCCTCTGTCTGTCTTAGGGCTATTGAAAGAATTGTGACTTTTTAAGAAGAGACCGAGAACAAACAGAAAACGAAAGCACTTTCTTTTAAACTAATATATATTTTATATTTCACGTAGTCCTTTTACGTAGAGGCCCTACCAAGCCTACTTTAGTGAATAAAAAAGATTTATTATCGTATTTCTATATATTTTTAACTTGTGCTGTTTTAATAATTTGTTTAGCAAAAAATGACCTCTTCCTAGGTCTAGCATTCTTCACAATTTATAAAACTTGATTTAGTGAGCTTTTACTATCTAAAGACTCAAATTCATCAACTATTTCAGTCTGTTAGCTTATAGAATTTGGATCAACAATTTGATTTGCCTTATTTTGTCCAGAAAGAAATTAATTTCATATTCTTAATGTATCATTGAAACCTCAATGGTTCATTATATAAGTTTTTATAGAAGTTTATAAAATTTTAGTAAAATTTTATATTTTATGTTAAATATTTTTCTCAGTTTTTTAGGTATGCAAATTATTATAATTAAAGAATATAGTAAATAAAAGGAAGAGGGTCAAAAATTTGAAAACTCAAATATTTTGTTTGAAAATATATTCATTATTATGTGGTGTATTGATAAAAATATTTCATTGTAATTTTCAGATTTTTTCTTCTAGAAATAAGCTTTTTCTTATTTCAAGTTTTTAAAAAATGCATATTTTCATTTAGTTTCTGTCATTTTGAGAATTTTGTGGACTCAAAAGACCAATCAAAATTTGACAAAACAATAGGGAAAGTAGAAAAGTGTGCATTTTTTAACAGTATTTTTCAAAATCAGTCTGGAAACATATTTAAGAGTTGATTCAGATTAAGAAAAGGGGCAGAGAATAAATATTGGTACTGTGAGTAATGGCAAAGTTAAGGCAGGTGGTAAATTTGAAAGTTAAACACAGATTCATGTTACTGAATCAAAATTAGGTGCTCCACAGACAGAGAATGGCATAAATTATCCCCCGCCAAAAAAAAAAAAAAAAAACTGAGGAAAATGTCTGCTAAACTTGGGCATTTTAATTTTCCAAGTGAAATGTATGATAATGGAAAATCTTGGTATTTTATAATAAATAAGTTACCTTTATCAACTAATAGTAGTATGACGATTACTTCAAAAAATTTACAGAAACAAGAAATAATTGAGAAACCGAAGCAGCATACAACTTATACTGAAAATGATGATAATAATGAATATGAAAATGAAGAGATGTCCCCAAAAGTGACAGAAGGGAGAGTATATAAACAAGTTTTGGCACAAGGAATGTACGCAATACCAGCGGCTGTATCTGTGGAAGCATTTTCAGATGAGGACGTAGGTAATAACTCAGACCAGCAAAGTCCTCAGATCAGCACCAGTGCAGAGGCCTTTAGACATGAAAATAAGTGTGGTGTCTATTCATTTAATAGTGAGGAAATAGAAAAGGAAAGTGATGAAGGACAAAGTCAGAAGGATTCAGAAGCAAGAGAAATAGTCTCTGAGATGGAAACTGATCTGGTGAAAATGACAGATCTGAAGGATATAAGAAAAACTGAAGAGAATAGAAAAAATATTGATTTTTTTGACGACTTAGCAAATAGAGACATGAATATTGAGGATGAAGAAGATAAAGATTTTGTTAAGGAAAGTAAAGGGAACAAGCAAGATACGATCTTTGACAGTGAACAAGGATCTATAGAGGAGGAAGACAGTTATTTTGAAGGTGAAAATGAAAGTCAGCAAAGTATAACTGATGGTTTTGAGCAGCCTGAGTCAATAGAATTTAGCAATGACGAGAAAGAGGATGATGAAGTAGAAACTGATCAAAATTTCTGGTATAGCAGAAAATTTATTGAACAAGGACATGAAGAGGCCAAACACAAGATATCCAAAATCATGGCAAAATTTGAGTTTAAGTGTGATCGCTTATCAAGGATCCCAGAGGAACAGGAAGGAGAAGAAGATTCAGAAGGAGGTGGAATAGAGGAGAAAGAGATAGAGGCAAATGAGGAGGAGTGTGGAGAAAAAGAGGAGGAGGAAGCAGAGCTCCTGTCAGATGACCTTACAGACAGAGCTGAGGTGAGTGAAGGCAAGGGAAAGCTAGGGGGAGAGGCAGAATACATGCCTGAAGGTGAAGGTGAGGGAATCAGGAAGGAAGGTAATTCAGGAGTGGAACAGAGAAGTAGAACAGGAAGTGAGGAAGGAGAAGAGGGGGAAGACATGGGAGAGGGAGTAATAGAGAGCCTGGGTAAGGGAGAGAAAGACCTGGAGGAGAAGGAACGACAGCAAAAGGAAAGGGAACAGGGCCACCAGGAGCAAAGAAGCCCAGGGAGGAAAGAAGCAGAAGAGAGGAAGCACGGAGGCTGGGAGGGAGAGGAGGAGGTAGGTGAGGAAGAAGGTGAAGAAGAGAAAGACAGGGAGAAAGAAGAAGGAAAAGAGAAAGAAGAGGAGGAAGAGCAGGAGGGGAAGGGAGAGGAGTTAGAAGAGGGGAGATGGCAGGAAGGAGAGGGGAAAGGAGATGAGGAGGGGCAGGAAGGAGGGGGAGAGGAGGAAGGAGATGGGGAGGGGCAGGAGGGAGAGGAGGAAGGGGAGGAAAAGGAGGAAGAGGATGGGGAGGAGCAGGAAGGAGAGGAAGAAGAAGAGGAAGGGGATGGGGAGGGAGAGGAGGAAGGGGATGAGGAGGAGAAGGAAGGAGAGGGGGGAGAGGAGGAAGGGGATGGAGAGGGAGAAGGCAGAAAGGGGGAAGGGGATGGGGAGGAACAGAAAGGAAAGGAGGAAGAGGAAGGGGATGGGGAGGGAGAGGAGGAAGGGGATGGGGAGGGAGAGGAGGAAGGGGATGGGGAGGAGCAGGAAGGAGAGGAGGGAGAGGAGGAAGGGGATGGGGAGGGAGAGGAGGAAGGGGATGGGGAGGGAGAGGAGGAAGGGGATGGGGAGGAAGAAGGGGGGAAAGGGGAAGGGGATGGGGAGGAACAGAAAGGAGAAGAGGAAGGGGATGGGGAGGGAGAGGAGGAAGGGGATGGGGAGGGAGAGGAGGAAGGGGATGGGGAGGGAGAGGAGGAAGGGGATGGGGAGGAGCAGGAAGGAGAGAGGGGAGAGGAGGAAGAAGATGGGGAGGGAGAGGAGGAAGAAGATGGGGAGGGAGAGGAGGAAGGGGATGGGGAGCAGGAAGGAGAGGAACAAGAGGAGGGGGGAGGGGATGAGGAAGAGGAAGAAGAAGGAGAAGAAGAAGAAGAGTTAGAAGAGGGAGAAGGAGAGGAGGAGGGAGAGGCGGAAGGAGAAGACCGGGAAGGAGAGGAAGAGGAGGGAGAAGACGAAGGAGAAGGAGAGAAAGAGGGGGAGGGGCTGGGGGGAGAGGGAGAAGAGGAGGGGGAAGACAGAGTGGAGGAAGGAGAGGAGGAGAGAGAGAGGGAAGGCGTGGAAAGGAGAGAGAAGGAGGGGGCAGTGGGGAAGAGGAAAGAGAAAGAGAATGGGAGAGAAGAGAAGGAAGAAGATGAGAACGATGAGGAAGAGAAGGGAAAGTGCCAGGAGACAGGCAGTGAAGAAAGTGGAAGGCAGGGAAGAAAGGGTGGGGGAAGGGAATCCAAAGTGAGCAAAATCAGAGGATCTGGGAAATATGATAAAGACAGAACACATCCAAAAACGTTTACTACTAACAGGGAGGGAAAGAGGAAAGGGCATGAAGTACAGAGGTTCAAAATACCAGTGCAGTCAAAACAACTTTTAGAAAATGGGCCACCAGATTCCAAAAAATTCTGGAATAATGTATTACCACATTATTTGAAATTGAAGTAACCAATTTTAAATTTGACCGGATTATGTCCAGCCAAACAATTTTAACATCTCACGCATAACAGGCACTTATTCTATTACATTGATTTTTGTGTCATGGTTACTTTACATGTGGTACAGTATAAATTCATAAAGATAACTTGAGGCACTGGTAAATTTTGGCTTCTCTTAAACTAATATTTTGGTGTCCCCCCAAATTATATAGCTAAAAATATCAAAAGGTCATAGTATATAGTTAATATTCTAATTCCTCACTGAAGACTGTTAGGAAGGAGTATATTATAAAAGTATTTTGTTTGTGTATATAAGTCCCTTTAAAAATGGCACAGATCTTTAAGGGTTATAAAAATGTTTAATCTCTTATGTTAGTATAGTTTTTTCAGTCTATGACTACAGTTTGCCTACCATAGAGAATGATTTTATAAGAATGGGTGTTATTTTAAAGCTAAATGAGGAATTCACATTTTTTTTAAAGTAGTGCTTTTTGCCTTTAATGTGTCCCTTTTGCAACAATCTACAAAGTGACAGCTGGGTTCAGAGTTTAGACTCTAATGTCTCTTTTAGTTACTGTTTGGTAAATGACAGAATATAAAATGAAATGAAAATGAATATATATTCTAGAAGTATGAAAATCTTTTAAGTGGTTACTGGCCAGGCAGAGCTACTTACTGGGCTTTGGTTTCCTTATCTGTAAAATAGATTAGATTTTAAAATGGATTAGATGGTATAATTAAAGCCCTTTGTAACTCTTAGATTCTTTCATTCTAACATGTTTGTTATTTGCTTAAGAAAATTTTTAAGGAAGAAAAATCATGTTTTACAATTAAGCCAGTTTTCTATAAAATGTTATTTACTCTTAAATTATGACAGCTTTAATATCTTTTGTCTTCTGTAATTCTGTATTTCCATCTCCTATAATTTCTGAGCTTTCACTGTACTGTCAGACCTTCGTTTCCAGTACTGCCATTCCCAATGTCTATTATTTACCTTCAATGTATTCTTGATTCACTATTCTGTAATTCTCTGTTTGCTGTTTGTCAGAATGTTTCAAGTAAAATAAAAATTAAATGTATACAGTCAGTAGTTGTTTGTGAAAAGGGAAACTTTTAGATACTGAATTTTAGAGAGGCTAGATTTCCACTAGAGTAATTCCATTGTATATAATGCAGCCAGTTGTTTCTTCATGGCTTTCCTTTCCCAGCCCCTTCAATATCTTAGGCATGATGGATTTCTTATACTTTCCTTTTATCAAGGAGGATTGTGATGGTAGACATCCTGTGAATTTTGTGTAGGTTGAATTCTTTACACATTTGATTTTCCATGAGGAGAAAGACTCAGATAGAAAGTGGAAAAATTCCTGAAGGTAGTTGTAAATCTTCTTTTAGCTGAGAGACTCTCTGGTAGCTTCCACTAACTAACCAAATATGTGGGTTTGGCATTGCAGTGTTCTACAACATTCATTAGTGTTAGGATTGAATTAATACCTAGATTAAAATGTATGTGTTGTGTTGATTCTAGTGCCAAACGTGGTTGCTTTAGAAGTAGACTTAGGATTAAATAGGATGGATGATAGAAGTGGAGCTCATAGAAGAATAACCTCCAAGGAGATGAGAAACTCTTAAGCTCAAGTACAGTGGTAAAGGTCTGGGTGTTCATCTTCCACTCAAGAGATAATCAGCCATCAATGCTGAAATGATGCTCTTAAAATATGTCCATCTCAGTATTTGAACCAGTTGAGATAACCATTTGTAAACAGCATTTCTTATCCTTTTCTTTACCTTTCTCTAGCCAAAGACAATGGAGAAGGCAATGGCACCCCTCTCCAGTACTCTTGCCTGGAAAATCCCATGGACAGAGGAGCCTGGTAGGCTGCAGTCCATGGGGTCGTGAAGAGTCAGACACGACTGAGTGACTTCACTTTCACTTTCACGCATTGGAGAAGGAAATGGCAACCCACTCCAGTGTTCTTGCCTGGAAAATCCCAGGGACAGGGGAGCCTGGTGGGCTGCCGTCTATGGGGTCGCACAGAGTCGGACACGACTGAAGCGACTTAGCAGCAGCAGCAGCCAAAGACAAAAAAATTGTGCTCTTTTAGAAGCAGTCATTCATGCAGGCCTAGTGCTCTGGTTAAAAGAGCACTGGCCTAGTCATCTTCAGACCTGAATTAATACTTGGCTAAGTAGATTGGAGTAACTAGTTCCCTCTTTATTGTCCACATCTGCTGGTTGATCAGGCTTTTAGTGTACTTTATCAGTGATCATTTCTGAGGCAATATCAGTGATCATTTCTGAGGCAAGTATGAGTTGTGTATGTAGAATCCGTTGAATTACAGTTTCAAATGAGCACTCTGGCAGAAAAATAAGGTAAGATACAAAGGAGGACCACAGAAACATCTGCCGCTGCGGACCAGCAGCACTCCAGGTGAGTGTAATTGAAATGTTCTCTATTATTTCACTATAGAAATCATTGATTTCTATATTGTATTTCTATTACTGTATACATGTAGGTTAAAAATAAAATGCTACCACTGAGGAAGGTGATGTAATTCCGTCCTTTCCTTCTTTCCATTGTGAAAGTTAAATGTGATATTATATGCCCAGTACCTGACACATAACTTCTATTTGGTGCATATTATTCAGTCAACAAATATTTATGTACCAAGCACCAAAAAGAGGACAGAAGCTACCCCAAATCAGGTGGATCTCAGGAAGTGAGGGCTGCTCTCAGTTAACCTCCTGTGGCCCTCCAACCTATCAGGGACTTTAGGTAAGTATCGATTTCTTGAAGGAACACCAGGGAGAAAGAGTTCCTATAACTCTGCCTGAACTGTTGCTTAACAGTGCCCTTGTATTTGCCGATACGCCTGTGTTCTTGGGCAGATAGTTTTCTATCTGCCCAATGATAAAAATATGATTTGAAGATGAATCTCTGGCTTTCCTCCATTAAATCCCTTAATTAATAAGAAAGACATGGTTTTTATACTCTAAGCTATTTCTACAGATTGACCAGAAAATTTATCAGCATAATAGAGTGCTTCAAGCGTGGCACTTCAGCTGCCACTGAGAAAGACAAGGCAAGGGCTTCCCGGGAGTGATAGTGAAATGGGAAATGAGTCATGAAAAGTAAAGCCTATCCAGGCAAAGAGTGGGCTGGGTGATGGAAGCCAGGAGAGTGTTTCAGTGTGACTGCAGCCTAGGATACCTTTGGACTAGATAGAGAGGCGTGAGACCTTCTGTGTTTGTAAAAGATGTTAAACAGGAGTAAGGTTGATCACACTTGGGCTTTTGTGGGATCCTTCTGTCAACAGGATGGAGGGTGGAATAGAAAGGGAGAGGACCAGAGTCAGGGATTGCAGTCAGAAGGCAGTTACAGTTGAAGAGGCAGAGACTGAAGGGGGGCTGGACTAGGACAGTAGGATGGAGAGTTGGAAATGTGTCATTACGAAAGATTAAGGGATAGAATTGGAGGGCTTAGAATTAGGTAAAGATACGGAGCTTGGAGGGAGGGAAAAGGCCAAGCTTTTCCTGTTTCTGACTTGGAGAATTGGGAAGAAAGACTGTCAGACATGGAGGCTGAGAACTGAGGAGTAGGGGCAAATCGAGGAGACTGCTTGTGGTTTTTTCATCCAGGAGATGTTCAATAGACAAATATACATCTGGGTCTGGCACCCAGGGAAGATGGTGAGTATCACCAGCTTATGCATGTAGTTAAAACTGTGGATTTGAATGAGAGGCAGCATTCAGAATGTGAAAAGAAAAGAGAACTGCAGAGAGAATTCAGGGAAACATGAGTAGGTAAGGGCAGGTTGAGAAAGGGAAGTCTGAGAAGGAGCAAGGGTAAGAACACTTTCTAGGAGACAGGGGTCCCCAAAGCCAAGGAATAAGGAGCAGTGGAGTGCCACAGGTCTGGGGCAGAGCCCACGTTGCATCAAAGAGTGAACTCCAAGAAGTCTGCCTTGCAGAGACATAGAATCAGAACTAGATTTTGAGAAATAAATATCAAAGCGCTCTGTTGGCATATTTCTCAATTCAGGAAGGGAGATGTATATTCCAGAGACTTTGGAGCTCTGGGGTGAAAAATTCTCAATTTTTATTTGCTATTACTATATATGATGATACATAAGAATAGGATATTACTGATGTGAGCTTATCAACAAAAAAGTCTGCAATGCTTTAAATACCAGTAAGGGTTTTTTAAAAAGAAAACAAAAACAACTCTGAGGGCAGCCATTACAGTCTGCAAATTATTTGGGCAGAGTTGGTTCAGAGCATGGGCTCTATAGTCCAATAGGCCTGAGTTCCTGTCCCAGCCCTTACTGATTAGCTGAGTGGACACCTGAAAAAGTTTTTTTTTTAATCTTTCTGAGTTTTACTTCCTTCTTTTAGTAAAGGAAGGGGGGTCTTTTAATAGTTAACATATGGAACATGTTAGGAATACTCAGCAAATGCTAATCTGTATCACTCTTATTATCCTCTCTGATCACATTGGGTTAGGTACAATGCTATTGTCACGAATCTCCAAGTCACTGGCTGATGTACATGAATATAGTTTCATGTGCCTGTAAGCCTTACTTTAATTTAAACACAACATAGCAACCGCTCAAAAATTAGCTTATGGAGGTAGATCCATGGGAATGAAATAGACTACAATAATGATAACCCTTAACTATGGGGTGGAGTGAAACTCCTGTTACACACCATAAATGAGTCAAATGCCGCCCCTCAGCATGTGAACCATGATGAAAGACTGATGGCATTCACATGGTTAGCCTCAGCCTAAAATTTAGATATTAGTGCTGTCAGGGGACCAGAGTTCCCTCTGTATCCTAATTTTTTATCAAATAGTTAAAAAATAAGGCACATAAATTTCAATCATGGATCATGTATTTGTTTAATGTAAAGAGGAAGATAAATCTTCTAAAGAAAAACAGGGGGAAGTAATAGAGTAAAGCTGAGAACAAGAATAAGACTACATTCCTTTTTTCAGGCCTCTTTTCAGAGTCTTACTGTAATGTATTTGCTGCTGAAAATATAGTATTAGCAATGAAGTAACAGGCACATAGCAAGAAGGGGAAGTTTAGAGATTATGGTGTCATTAGAAGCAAAGAACTGGGAAGTCACAACTGGTAGCCTGTGGGTGCACTCCAGCCTATAGACTTGTTTGGTATACATAGTGATTTTATAAACATTTGAATCAGATGCCAACATTGAAATATCAGATTTTACATTGAAAACACTGTTTTGTGGGCTTCGCTTTTAAAATCTGAGTGTCTAAGAGTATCATGCCCATTGGCAACACAGGCCTATAGCCCAGTGGAGACCTCCCTGACAGGCCTTCTTTCCTCTCTTGCCCTGGCTGCCAGGCACCTGGCAGAGAATAAAGGAATGTGTTACAAGAGGGTTGAACAGAGAATTGTACACTTTAAATGAACTACTTTCTATTGATAAGATCTGGGACATGGCAAAAAGTGTCCAAGCTTCTTGTTTTGTGACAATCCTCCATGTACACTTGGGATTCTATCTTACTTTTTATAGAATGAACTTCACAAAATCACTTCTGTTTGCATACAAATACTTATTTGCTCAAGTTATTTTCTCTGTAAACAGTCTTTTTCATCTTGATACAGACCCTCCTAGATAGGTGGCGATAAATGTCATTTTTCCATTTTATAGATAGACATTAAGTAGGTGCCTTGCTCAGGCTAAGAGTGGTGGAGCAAGGCTTAGAAAATAGTGTTTAGATATTTCTAGTGTAGTTAAAACATGCACTTATATGTCAGCTCTTCTTGTCCTAAAAAAAAAAAAATACCTTGAAACTGAGATTTTAAAATATGCACTTACCACCTGATGACTTAGGTATAAAGTTCTATGCTGTATTTTATTTTGTTGTTTGGAAAATATTTTCTATCCTCTGTGACACTGAGGCAAGTCATGAATCCAGAATTGTAGAGCAAAATTTTACACATTGTAGCCTTTTTTTTTAACTTAAAAAAACTCTTTTGAAATTAATACATAGGCAAGTATATATCTCATGCATATATAGTTCAATGTATTTTCTACAAACTGCACACACCTATACAGTCAACATCCAGATCAAGGAAAAGCACAGTGTCAGCTCCCTAGAAGCGCCTCTTCAATGCCCTCCCATCTGCCACCCGCTCCAGGGTGACCACTTGGCCAACTTCTGATTGCAATCTCTAGTTTTTAAAGCATACAATATATTCATTTCTTAAGGAAACTGAAACCTTTTGAGAAACATTTGGTTTCTTAGTATTTCCCCTAAGAAATGTAAAAACTATTGCCCTGATCTAGACCAAAGCCTGCAGGTACCCTCGCTGTGTCTGACCAATGAAATAAGGGTTCTTTTGTGGGAGCCAGGCCCAGTCACTTCTTCACTGGGGTCCTAGCACAAAGATGATTTCCCCTGATCACCCCAGAATACCTCTTTACATCTAATGTGGTTCTGGTGACAAGAATGTATTTAAACTTTATCCTTTCTTTTTATAAAATGACAGTATTCTGCCAGTCTCTCCTAAATTGTTTCAGTTTGAAGGTAAGTGCTGTATGTGACTTAAAGTAGTTGTCCAGATGCGTATAGATTAATTTTAAACGTGCTTAATTAAGTGCAAAGTGCTACAATTGATGATGTGATTTCAATCGCAAATGCATTTTCTAAGAGCTTTCTCAAACTTAGAAAATGATATAGTTCCAACAGTTCTTCATTGTTATAGATTTACATAAAGTTAATGAGTAAAATTGTATTGGGTTGGCCCAAAAGTTCTTTTGGTTTTTAAGGTATAAATAAAAGACACATTTTTCATTTTCACCAAGAACTTTACTGAACAACGTGTTCACCGATTTGTTCCACTACCTTCTGCCATTTTCCAGACAACTTAGTAATTCCATCTTCCCCAAATTTTGTATCTTTTTGATCAAAAAACTGTTCTATGTACCTTTTATAGTTTTTCAGGGAATTGAAATTTTTTTCCATTAAGAGAATTTTGTAAAGACCAAAAGGGCATCTGAAAGTGCAATGTCTGTTGAATACAGTGGATGAATCAGAACTTCCTAGCCAAGCTGAACAGTTTTTATGTGGTCATCAAAGAAATATGTGGTCTTGCATTATCCTGATAGAAGATTATGCGTTCTCTGTTGACTGATTTCAGACACTTTTCGTAGAGAACTGCTTTCAGTTGGTCTAATTGGGAGCAGTACTGGTTGGAATTAATCATTTGGTTTTCTGGAAGGAGCTCATAATAGAGGACTCCCTTCCAATCCCATCACATACACAACATCACTTTCTTTGGATGAAAATCAGCCTTTGGTGTGGTTGGTGGTCTCTTCCATTCCACATTATCGTACAGTATCCACTTTTAATTGCTTATAATTTTTTAAAAAACGGAATGTTTTTGTTTTTCATTGAGAATGGGATGCAGAAATACAGTCAAGAAGGTTTTTTTTCCCCACTTATGTACAACCCAAACATCAAAGCGATGAACATAACCAAATGGGTGCAAGTGATTTTCAACACTTGATTTGATTATTTTGAGTATGTCAGCTATCTCTCACATGGTATAACTGATTGTTTTCAATGTTTCGATTTGATCACTATCAACTTCAACTGGTCTGCCTGACTGGGGAGCATCATCCAGCAAGAAATCTCCAGCATGAAACTTTGCAAACCACTTTTGACACATTCAATCAATCACTTCTCCATACACTTCTCCATACCTTCTCCATACACTGCACAAATCTTTTTTTTTTTACATTTTTGTTGTAATTTTACCTTTCTTGAAATAATACAGCATAATATGTTGCTTTTTTCTTCCATCTTCAATATCAAAGTGGCTACACAAAAATTCACCAATTTTGATGTTTTTTTAATGTATGCTGATATGACAGCCATCACAATACAATCTAACAAAATTGTTTTGAATGAAGTTAAAGACAACTAAGTGCTACTAGAGCCATCTTACAGGGAGAAAGAAAGAACCTTTTGGCCAACCCAATAGTTAATTATAAAAAAAAGCAAGATGTCTTGCTTCTAAAATCAGGTCAAACTCCATGTTTCTTTTCATAATAGCGTGATATTCTATGGTTACATTAATACCTTAGTAGACTAGCACAGTTACAATTGACCCAGGTCCTAGATTATCCAAACTGTCTAAGAAATGAGGACTTTGATGGGACACAGCTCACTGCCCCTCCCTCTGGGAGATAAGTGGGCAGAATCTGAAGTTCTCTGTCTCGAGAGCTCTGTTCCTTTCTAGTTGGCCTTCAGATAATGCACATTTATGAATACATATACTTATCAGACCTAAGTCTTAACTTTAGTAATCTTGTTTCCCATTCTCTTCCAAGGTAAAGTGATCTCTGATTATTTTATTTACTGTCATGTGCATTTGGCTAGCCATAATATGTAAGTCACTTAGAGGGGAAAGCATGCAGAAGAATCAGAAAGCTTTAGGAGTCCTTGGTAAAGGGTAGCTACCTTGTCGTGAACCCTACCCAACCTAAACGTGTAGCACACCCTTCAGTGTAACCCTCTACCCTGTCGCCTTCTCCTGTATTCTCCTCCTGAGTGCACTACCTCATGACCTTGATTAACTGAAATTAAGCCCTCCCACAGTAACTTCTGAAACTCTTTCTTACAATCTCAAGACTTCACTTCTGGATTGCTTGTCCTCAGTGGGAGTGCTATCAGGCCATACCCTTAATGCTACTGGTCTGAGGATGCCACTTATATATGTTACTGAGGTGTGAAATACATTCTTTCCCTAGCCTGAACTCTCACAATTTATATTTTTTGCCTGGAAAAAAAAAAGGTGAGTTAATTATTAGAGACATTCTTTTCTAACCACCCAATACAAATTCTGTTGGCCAAATAGCCACTAGGAAGGTGACTGTGAGCAGCTAGTTACAGTGTTGAAGGGATAAAAAGGGCCTCTATGGTCTCAGGCAAATATGGCTAAGGTGAACTTTGTAAAAACATTCTTCAAAGGAGTGAATGGCACAAATCACTTACTGTGTCACCTGCTTTAGGGGCCATTGTGCCTTTAGTGAAGAGCATAAATGAAAAGCATAGGTAAAAATGTCCAATGAAGAGTCCAGTCTCTTAATGACAATAAATAAGCAGTTTTCCACCCAAAACGTGAAATGGCAAAAAATATGTAATCAATATTGAATAAACGGTAAAACTAATATTTTCTGCCTTTAACGAGCATTACATGATTTATTATCAGTCTACCAAATCCATAGACAGGCTATTTTATAATTTAGATTAACTGGACAGAAGCCAGATGGACAAAGTTCTGCCTCTGTTTGGTTTCCCATCTGCTTCAAATAACCAAGAGCAAACCACTTAAACTGCCTATGTCTCTTTATCTTTTTCCCAGAATGTAAGTAATTATAGTTACCTCTCTCTTGGATACTGGTGAATTGTACTTCTGAAGTGATTTTAAATCCCTGTGTTTTGGGAAATGAACATAGTATATACATATGATTATGTTATAATGCTACAGTAGCTAGAAAGCTTTTGAATTTCTCTAATATTTAAAACGGAGAAGGCAATGGCAAACCACTCCAGTACTCTTGCCTAGAAAATCCCATGGATGGGGGAGCCTGGTAGGCTGCAGTCCGTGGGGTAAGCATTCTTTTGAGGCAGCCCAGAAAGCATTTTGTTCTTCCATTTTAACTTTAACGATAGGTGCGGAAAAGAACTTTGGGAACCCTAGTCATTGAAAATGTTGAAATAGAGTAACTAACATGTAGAAAATCCTTGGTAATATAGTAACTTGATATGGGGCATGGATTATTCAGTATTTTACTTCTTTGACTTTAGTATTTAAATTCATAGTCTGTGTGTTCTTTGAAATGGTATAAATTATTTATGACAGCAATATCACATCTCTTATTTTTTTTAAAAAAAGAAAATTTTAACTCTTCCTGGATTATCAATTTTGTCACAGGATCATGAACTTTCCAATACTGAAGACCTGGTTCAGGAAACTGATGAATATACAGAAGGCAAGAAGAAAGATACAGGAGACAATGAAAGTGTTCCTGAAGACGATCACAGTGACACCGACAACTCAGTTAAAGAGGTATTGACAGCTGTTGAAAACGTATGACAATATGTGCTTAAATCCTGGGATCCTGCTCAAGAAAAAGCTTATAGGTCTCCTGGTCTCTGCAGAGGGCAGATTCCAAATTCCATGGAGAACAGAAATACTTCTGTGAATGACTTTGTTCACATGCTGTAGGACAAAACTTAGGCAGATTTATGAATCAGGCACCCTTTTTTCCCCCTCTAGCATTCTTTCCACACTTCTTGGTAGCATTCTGTTCTTCAGATGAGTGGAAGTAAATGAATATGGCCAGTATAGTACACTCTTGAGAAATTAACCAAGAGATTCAGCACCAGGTCCTTGAAATGATAAAATTGCAACATTAACAGCCCAGTACTAGTGGCAGAAAATGGGATGTGTATGTGCACACATACACGTGTATTTTTACATGGCCATGGACAAATGAAAGTTGTTCACAGCAGTGTTTGAGGTTGTGATTGGTTCTGCACAGATGTGGACTGGGAGAAAGTATTTATAGGAGGAATGGGAGGAGGCCTCCATGAGGAAAAGGAAGTCATCCTGAAAGTGGAACTAGAGATGTCGAAACCATCTCTTCCAATTGGCAGATTTCCCCAAGTGATCCTGCTAGGAGACAGGTGGTAGGTTTAAAATCATTCATTTTCAAGCACTACTCTGGATTCATTTCAGAGGTATGGAATTCAGAAACCCAAACCTAGTGATACTGTATTGATTCATTTTCATTTCATTTTTTAGATCGGTTGCAAAGAGTTCTGAGTTAATCATGCCATCTCATTAATGAAACACTACCATCACTTGTCTGTGAGAGGCTCTTCTCTCTTTATTTAAATTGATTCCCTTTGAACCCCACATTCCCCTTTTCCGTAACATAGACAAGCATTAAAACATGCTTTCCTTTTATTTGAGTGTGTACTTGTAAAACATGTATTGTTTCGTGTGTACGTATTTATAACTTACGAAATGGTATTGTGCTCTAGAGGTCATTCTCTCCCTTACTTCCTTCTCTTTCCAAGACTCCTTTCACTGAGGGAAAAATACATTCTAGAAGTTATTGTTTTCTTTCAGAATAAGGGGAAAATTCTGTTTTATAAGGAATATTTATGAGTTCTAGTTATGGTGGTCCCTGAAATTATTTAGCATAGAATTCATTAAACTCCAATTGACATTATAAAATGTTGAGCTAATTCATATACCAATCAATGTTCCTGAATCTTCTTTGAGTAGAATTCTTGAAAATACAGTTCTTGTTAATCATACAGTTTTATGCTAGCGAAAGACATTAACAATTATCTAAGGCAAGAGTCCAGCAAAGAGAAGTAATTGTCACACGTTTATGTTATTAGCTAGAGACCGACTCTAGAACTCTGCTTAAAACCAAGACTAGGTTTTCTAGCCCAGCACAAATATGTTTTTTTTATATTGTTTCTTTATTGTTTATAGGATGAAAAAGTCAACCGAGAGGAACGAGCCATTCATGAATACAATGAAAATCCAAAAGGTGTGAGCATATTTAACTTCGAAAGCATACTTTTAAAAAGGCTAGATACATAGCATACTACGTTCATATGTACCTACAGATATATATACATATATGTACTGTGTAACTAAGCACATAGCTTTCACACATGTATTCTATTGTACGCTTTTTATTGTCATATGACCCTCATAAGCTATGAAATATGTGGCACAGTATTACGTGTCCGCATTGATCACCACCATAGCTTCTTTACATGGAAATATTCCCATCGCTCATGGCTGCTCGTGTGTCAGTGTTAAGTGATTTAGAACAGCCTTTTTACTACTTTTTTTCAATCAGTACTATGAAGTTGGGCATTTGTCCCAGATCCCCATTTATATGTCTGGTGAGCACTGCCAGACCCTGTCACCAATGTCCATGCTGGCCTCAAGCCACAGCAGGCCATCCAGTTATTTCCCCCAGAGCCTAGACCTGAGTCTTTGATGGTACCACAGGCATTTCAGAGTAATCCTTTCCCAAGCCTTGCTGCTGGTGTCAGAGAACAGGTGCCACAGAACAGAACAGACTGTGACTGCCCTTGAGACCTGCAGTTTCTACACCCAAACCCTTGGTGTTTTTGCTTTATGAGCCCTATATTATTTTCCACACCATAGCATCACAGTGTGCTTTTGCTGCAATGTCATTACAAATAACTCTCCATAGTAGTGCATATCTCATCTGAATTTAAGCAAAAGAAGGAATAGTTCCCCTAATACTTTTTTCCTTCTAACTTCTGCAGAAAGATAGTAAGTTTTAGAATATTTTCAGCAAAATGTTAAAATATTTGTCATTGCTAAGTATTCTGCACCCTATAACCTAAAATGTTAAAAAGAAATTAAATTTAAGATTTAGGCTGTTGATAATATACAATTAGAAGAATGCACATGCTTCATGAATATACTTGCAAGATCATTATTCAGCTATGTAACATATGGATTAATTTGAAACACCAAAGGATATAACATGTCCATTTGGGTACAGATAATTTCATCACAACTAAGTTTATTATTTTCAAAGGTACTTTATATTTTACAAAAGTCTTCCCTAACATTTACAGTTATCTTTGCTATATTTGGGTACTGATCATCTGAACATTTACAGCATTGGTTAGGTCATTCTGATAATTTTGCCTTAACTTTTTAAGAAATATGCAGTTACCCACTACTCTTTAGTATTATCCCATAATTCATGGTTGATAGCGTTTCACAGAACGCAGCAGGACTTTTCTTTTTCTCATTTGTTAGAAAAAAATATTTCATAATATATCCTATCATAGGAAATATGTGTGATCACGCAAAGAGTAGTTCTTCAGAAATCCTGGGAGACAGTGAATCAACACCAACTAAAGACATTAAAAAATCGAAGGTAAGTGGAATGAATTTTTCATTTAGTGTTAAGGCCAAAGTATTGAATTGCTTCTTCTACTTTTATATAATGATCCACATAATTTAACTCCCTTAATATTTTTGGTGGCCCAAGAACATGTGATGAATTCCAGGTGATGTTTCACATTTTTAACGTGCTTATTTACTTACTGGACATTATGATTCAAGATTATGATTCAAGTTGCTCTGCCAAAATGTAATGGCATGTTCCTTTCAGTCATCCCATGCATACTGATTTATCATACAGGAAAAGATACGTTAAAGAACTCTATTGCTTAATTATAAGAGTATAATATCCTGAGAGTCTAGAAGAGAGTAAGGCTAAGACAAGAAATAGGATGGATAAAAAAAATTGATGATTGTGCTTAGAAGACAACATGCTACTTCAGTGTCTCCTGACATACTTGTTTTGGAGTTTTTACAAGTCTGATAGATACATTTCTTCTTCTTAGAAGGAAATTAGTCTTTCCACTTGAAGAGGAACTTTATTTAATCATGAGACCACATTTCCAGGTAGAAGTGTTAGAAGGAAACGTGGAAGACAAGAAAAATGAAAAGCTTTGTTAAATTCTTATTCAACCTTAGGTCTCAGCTTAAATGTCATTTCCACAGAGGCCTTTTGTGACCAACAGCACTTATATTAATTATGTCTCATTATTATTCTCTTACATAGCACCCTTTTTTTAATACTTCTTAGTGTTTGTCACAGTTTACAATTACATAGTAATTTGTATATTTGTTTACTTTATGTCTCTATCTCCCCACTGGCCTTCAGCTCCATGGGGACAGAAACTATTTTCTATTTTGCTTTCTAGTGGCGCACATCACAGTTCCTGGTATATGGTAAATGCTCAGTAAATATTTTTGTTTGACAATGAATTGGAAAATGTAAGGGGGTAAGAAAGAGGAAAGAATGAAGGTAAAGCCAGGAGCCATCCTTAGGGTAGTAAACAGTCGTCTTTTGCCATCTTTGTGGGTAATATGCCACTCTGAAATTTCTTTCATAATTACTTCAGAAATGTCAACAGTTATTTTAGCCCAAATATCCATATTGTTATCTTTTACTAAAAATTTCTTCATGACCATTTTTATCTTTCTAGAAGTATCTTATAAGTTTGGATTACTGTACCTAAAGATGTCTTTGACCTGGCTCAAAGGACACTTCAGAATTATTATCCTTTTTAGAATCATACTGAGCATTGCTAGAACATTTCATCAGGATTTAGGAACTTTATAGGTTTTCTGTCCAGTAGAAGAGAACATTTAACAGATATTCCACCACTACACTTTGTAGCTTTCCTGTGAAAACTTTTTTCAGTTATAAAGAGCTCAGGGAGAGAGTCTGGCAAAGAAAATCAAATATGAGGGAGAAGGATGAAAAGTAAGAGTCAGGAGACATGAGAACCCAAGGAGAGGAAAAGTGAAACAAACAGCAGAAAAAAAAAAAATAACTGAAACACACCTCTGATCAAGTGAAAATGCTTATTTTAGAATACGTGGTCAAGTTTAGGGAACGTTTCAGGATCTCCAGTCTTCAGCATTGTCGATAGATGGTAGCATTTGAATACACGGGACAGGGGAAGCCTGAGCCAGAGAAGGAACATTGTGTGGCAGGCACCTGTAACAGCAGGCCAAGTAGGGAGCCCTGCCAGCCCACACGACAAAGGTGAGGCCAGACCAGGATACAGAGTGCCGGGCTGACGAATTTAGTCTCAAACTTTGATTCTGCTTAATTTCTCATTTATACCTAACGGAAAAATATAATTCAGTAAGTATACATGTCCTTGGTTAAAGAAAAGAAACAAAAAGTAATGAAAATTATATTTTTAAAAGTCAAGCAGTAATAAATATACTTCCAACTTAAAGAATAGGCTGTTATTCTATATATTTTAAAAAGTAATAAATGATTTGGATGAGATTTTTTCCAATCCTTCCCACATGATATATTTTAATTTACAATGTCTCTAACCTATTTATACCATCTAAGCCAAACAAATCAAGCTGTTTTTAAAACTTGGGAAGTAAATGATGTATTAACTCATATCAAAATAATTATGTGTTTGAAATTTTACATCCCTTCCCTTAATTAGATAGCCACTCCAAAGATAATCTAAAAAACAAAAAAGAAAAGAAATAATTACACTCTTGGTGTCTGCAAGACAGAATTCACCATTGAATTTTGTTTTCATGATTTAAATGTTTTGGATAGCCAGGTTAGAACCCATGATTTTAATTGGTGGCAGAGATTTTTGATGATTGTTATATCTGGAAATTGCCAGATACTGCTTTTCCAAACTGTAGCAAATTTGGATCCACAGTTAGCCACTAAGAAAAATGTGTTATTGGCTTAATTTCCACCTAAGTAAGCTAATGAAAAATGCAGGAAGCTTCTTAGCCATTAATAATAATTTCTTCCCATCATGAAATTATTTTATTTATGTATTTATTTAGCATATATTTACTGGAAGCCTCTTATGTGCCAGGCACAAGGCTGAAAGCTGCAGATATACAGAGGTTAAAACACCACTGCTGTCCCTCAGAAACTAGCTAGAACATGGCAGATTCCTGGATAATTCCCCATACCAGTGTACAGTCAATTGATTTCTTATTCATTGTCATGACCATAAATACAAGAAGCTGAGATTAGAATTTCACCACCAAAAATTATGTATGTGGGATCTTACCTTTCCTGATGGCTTCCTTTTCTCTGATACTGTGCTTTATTCACCATGGCAGCACAACTCAGCACGTTTGCCCCAAGTACACAGCTTTACTGTGTTGTGAAGAAAATCTTAGGTCAGTTACACTTACAGTTTCCTGCTACTATCAGTTTTCTCAGGCTTAATACATAAGAGGATCTCTTTCATACCACCCGATAATTACTCCCATGCTTTTTAAAAATAGCTTTATTTAGATATAATTGACCTAAAATGAACTATGCATTTTTGAAGTATATAGTATGATTAATTTTAACATAATATACACCTGTGAAAGCATAATCACAATCAAGAGCGTGAACAGTGCCATTATGAGCAGACGGTTCTTTGTGCCTCTTTGTAATCTCTGTCTACACCCCACATCCCCCTGCCATACTCAGCAAATCACTGATAACTGTTTTGAGATTCATCCATGCATGTATCAATAGTTCATTCCTTTATATTGCTGAGTGGTATTCCATTTTGAGTTAATTTCTTATTGTGGTAAAGGTATGGCTTGAAGTTCTTTTTTTTTTTTTGCATACGGACAATTATTCTAGCATCATCTGTTGAAAAAAAGAAGCCTATCCCTTCTCTACTGAATTGCCTTCATACCTTTTTCAGAAAGCAGTTAATTTTTTATGTGTGAACTGATTTCTAGACTCTGTATTCTGTTCCTTTGATCTGTTTATCTTGTGCCAGTACCACACTGTCTGGGTGACTATAGCTTTAATATAAGTCTTGAAATCAGAAAGTTAGTCCTCCAGTTTTGTGCCTTTTCAGACATATTTTGGCTATTCTAGACCTTTTGTACTTAAAAATGTGAATTTTTACAATCAGTTTGTTAATGACTGAAAAAAAATGCCTGCTAAGATTTTGATTTGAAATTATTTTTGAATCTGTAGATAAATTTGGGGAGAATTAATATTTTAAGTCTCCTAATTCATGAACATGACATTTCTCTTATTGATGTTTATTCAAATTTCCTTTTGCAATATTTTGTTTAATTTTTCTTAACATGGAAGTTGAGGTCACTGATTTGAGACCCTTCTTCTTTTCTCTTTTAGGCTTTTTGTGCTGTAAATTTCCCCTGAACTACTTGATATGTTGTGTTTTCATTTTTATCCAGTTCAAAATACTTTCTGAGTTCCCTTTAGATTTCTTCTTTGACTCATGGGTTATTTAATTTCTATGTATTTAGGAATTTTTCTGGGCTTCCCAGGTGGTACTAGTGGTAAAGAATCTGCCTGCTAATGCAGGAGGCGTAAGAAACTCAGGTTCAATCCCTGGGTGGAGAAGATCCCCTGGAGGAGGAAATGGCAACCCACTCCAGTGTTCTTGATTGGAGAATCTATGGACCAAGGAGCCTGGTGGGCTACAGTCCATGGGGTCACAAAGAATTGGACACGACTGAAGTGTCTTAGCAAGGCAAGGGATTTTTCTAGTCATCTTTTTGTCATTAATTTCTAATTACATTGTGACTGGAGAATGTATGAATTGATTCCTTCTAAATGTATGAGACGTGTTTTGTCACCCAGAATCAGGTTTATCTTGGTAAATGTTCATTTGAGAAGAAGATTGAGAAGAATACTGTTGTTGGGAGGAGTGTTATGTCAATGGCAATTAGGTCAAGTTGGTTGATAGTGTTGTTCAAGTTTCTTTCCTTCCTGATTTTTCTGTCTACTTGTTCTATTATTGAAAGAAAAGTATTAAAATCCCTTACTATAGTTGTGGATTTGCTACTTTTCCTTGTGCTTCTATTAATTTTTGCTTGATGTATCTTAAAGCTGTTATTTGGTTGTATTCTATATAATGTTTATTTTTTTATATTTTTTAACTTTTTATTTTGTATTGGAGTATAGCCAATTAACAATGTTATGATAGTTTCAGGTGAACAGTAAAGGGACTCAGCCTTTATATATATACATGTATTAATTCTCCCCCAAATAATGTACATCCTCTGAATTGACTCCGTCATCATCATGAAATGACTTTCTTTATCCCTAATAATATTCTTTGCTCTAAAATCTACTTGATCTGATATTATATAGCCACTTTATAACTTTCTTTGAATTAGAGTTATCTTTTGACATACTTTACTTTTAAACCATTTGTGATTTAACATTTGAAGTACATTTGATTTAGGCAACATGTAGATGGGTCTTGCTTTTTTATTTAATGTGAAAATCTCTGCCTTTTAATTGGAGCTTTTAGACCCCAGTAGCACTAGTGGTAAAGAACCCATCTGCCAATACAGGAGACATCAGAAATGGTAAAGAATCCACTTGCCAGTGCAGTCGTTGTAAGAGATGCTGGTTTGATCTCTGGGTTGAGAAGATCCCCTGGAAGAGGGCATGATAACCCACTCCAGTATTCTTGCCTGGAGAATCCCATTGGACAGAGGAGCCTGGAGGGCTATAGTCCATAGGGTAGCAATGAGTCAGACATGACTGAAGCAACTTAGCACGCACATACATAGATGGGTCCTGCTTTTTTATCTTATTTAAAAATCTCTTCCTTTTAGTTGGAGTATTTAGACCATTTATATTTAACCTTTATTTAATATTTAATCTGATTATTAATGCCATTAGGTTTAAGTCTATTTTCTTACCATTGGTAGTATTTTTCTTTGTCCCTAAAAAAAAAATGATACTTTATTTTATCAGATATATCTTTTTTCATTCTTATGTTTTTACTTGTAGTTTAGATGCGTCTCTTGTAAATGCCTATAAGCTGGATTCTGACTTTAAAAATGTTAACATATACAGTACCTAAAATCTAATGCTAATGAATGTTCCTTTTCCCCAAATATTACCAGGATCTTAGAAGAGTTTTCTATCACCCCTTTCTTCCCATTTTACATATTATTGTATCAAGTTTTTTAATTTTTTAACCTCATCAATCAAATAACGTTATTATACTGCTTTCTTTATTCACCACTCCTTTTCACTCCTTTTCTTTAATGTTTTTATTCTTCCTGAAGAAATCGTTTGGAAGTTACTGTCATAAATTTCTTTCTGTAGTTAACTTTTTCAGTTTCTTTCACTTGAAAATTAATGGTAGTATGGCTGGTTGACAGTTATTTTCTTTTAATATCTGCTCCCATTGTTGCTATTAAGACATTTGCTTGAGTATATTGGCTGATAATTTAACATATACTCTGTCATTTCTCTCTGGCTGGTTTTTACATTGTCTTTGATGTGCTTCATTTCACTATATGATGCCTAGATGTGAGGTTTGTTTTTTTTTTTTACTTTAACTTTCTTCTAATTCATTATGACTCTTGAATCTGAAAATTCATGTCATTCGTCATTTTAAGAAAATTCTCATCCATTATATTTTTGAATATTTCCTCTCTTGTCTTTGCAAGTCAAATATAATAAAACTTCATTCTGTTATCTGTGTCTTTTAAACGTTATTTTAATATTTTCTATATCTAAATGATATTTGGGGAATTTCAGGGCTTGTCTTTTTCATAGTTATCTTTTCATCTAAAGACTAATCTGCTATTTAACCTCCCTATTGAGTTTTTTTTTTTGTACAAGAATCACCTCTGTTTTATTTATTTTACAGAGTAATGGTTTAAATTGAATACACTTGGGCACAGTAAATATTTTGACATAAAAAGCATCAGAATGGGCATCAGAAAAATAGCAACTCATCTTACACAGAATAACTAGAAAATATTTTTGTCTGATCATTTAAGGGTTACAGATCCTGAGAATGTTAGACATTGAACAAACTGAGTACTACCTTATAATTAAATCTTGCTTGGAAACCATCGTTTAAAAAAATGCTCTGAGGTACAAATCACCTGTGTATTAAACATGAATCTTTTACATTTTACAAAGACTTTAAACAAATATATCAAATGATTGTACTTCAGTGACTCTAACACAGCTATCAGTCAGGTTCTAGGACACACTGTTCCACGATTTGGGGTTCTCCACGGCAGCCACCACTCGCTCTTTGTCATTTATCTGCTTGTTGATATCTTCCTCTGTTGAGTGGGTTCCTTCAGAAATGTAGATTTCCAACTTATGTTTAAACGGTAAACACCGCTGAAGTTTTACTCTTAAGCACAGCCCAATAAGAGTCGCCAAAGAGCAATGAGGTACCGTTGGCGTGAACCTTATAATAACCAAAAAATAGTCATCTTCATTTATCTCCTGAACCTCCACACAACTTTCTGTTACCACTTGCAGTTCTTCTAAAGTATTGGGTTTCTCTGGGTCCCAGATGGTTCAAATCAAATCATAAACTTCTAGTGATTTCTCTTCCATGATCCGGGGCTGCTGGGCAGCTCCCTGCTCAGAGAGGCCCGAGAGCCACAGGAATCTGCTCAGAGTCCAGGAGAGCAGTCCGGACACCCGCTCCATCCTTACATTCTGCCATCCCTGGCGACTGTCCCATCCGAGCCACCCCTATTGAGTTTTAATTTCAGTTATCTTTCACATTTTGAAGTGAGATATTCTATTTCAACTCTTTTTCAAATTTATCTGATACTGTAAAAACTAATACCTTGTTTTATGTTTGTGTTTTTTATTATAGTCCTCTAAGTAATGTAAGCATACTTATTTTATATTCTGTTTGTAGTTATTCCAATGTCAGACATCCTCCAGAGTCTAAATCTGTTTGTTGCTTTGACTCACTTGCTAATGGTGTCTTGTTTCCTTCTTTGAAATTTGGATTGTGAGTTCATGTTTAACCAAGACTTTTTGTAGAAATGCTTTAAAGCTTAGATTAGGGTAAGTTGATCCATAGAGAATTTGTTTAAAATTCTGTTAACTCCCCTTGGTGTTACCATTCCAGGACCATTTTCAGTTAATGTCTCAGTTAAGGGTTTCCCATGATTACTGTACATGTGAACCACAAACTCACATTAGGAAAACACTGTTAAGCTGAGAGAGATGTTATTTTGTTATCTTCCAATATTTGTAGATAGACTTACACTAAAGGCCTAGTCCTTAGAGGGCCCCCACTTTACACATGAGTCTCAGTTCTAGTTCTCCACATTTTGTGAGATCAAATAATTAAAATCCAAGAGTTATGAGATCAATAAATACCATTTCAATACTCAACTTATCTCTGAGGCTTCCTGCTCCCTCTTCATTTTTTGGCCCATGGTAATTTCCCTTCATTTTTATGTGAGCTTGCCTACACATTATAAAATTATATTTTGTATACTTCTTCAGCATTTCTTAGTTATTTTGTAGTGGCAGAATTTTTCAAGATGTGTATTCCTACACAATAACAGGAACAGAGGTTGTTGCATTTTAGTTCATAGACTCTTTTTCTAGACTCTTGACTTTTTGAGTTAGAACTTTTCATTCTCGTTCCTCCATTCTTTAAGACTAAAGGTAAGCTATTATTTGTTGCTGTTGATCAGTGTCTCCATCGTGTCTGACTCTGCGACCTCATGGACTGCAGCACGCCAGGCTTCCCTGTCCTTCACCATCTCCTAGAGTTTGCTCAAACTCATGTCCATTGAGTCAGTGATGCCATCCATCTCATCCTCTGTTTCTGCCTTCTCCTGCCCTCAATCTTTCCCAGCGAGTCAGCTCTTTGCATCAGGTGGTGAAAGTATTGGAGCTTCAGCTTCAAGCATCAATCCTAAAATGAATATTCAGGGTTCATTTCATTTTGGATTGATTGGTTTGATGTCCTTGCTATCCAGGGAATCTTAAGAGTCTTCCCCAGCACCACAGTTCAAAAGCATCAATTCTTTGGCACTCAGCCTTCTTTATGGTCTGGAAACAGTGATAGACTTTATTTTCTTGGGTTCCAAAATCACCGTGGATGATGACTGTAGCTATGAAATTAAAAGACGCTTGCTCCTTGGAAGAAAAGCTATGACAAACCTAGACAGCATATTAAAAAGCAGAGATATCACTTTGCCAACAAAGGTCTGTGTAGTCAAAGCTATGATTTTTCCAGTAGTCATGTACAGATGTGAGATTTGGACCATAAAGAAGACTGAGCTATTATTTTTAGCACCATTTTAATTTCATAAAGAGCCAGATCTTCAGGTGCTTTTTTGGTTTTGGCATCATGTCAAAACCATTATTTGGATTGCCATTCTTTAGGAATCCTGTTTTCTCTCTGGCTAAATCCTCAAAGACCTTGAATCATTTGGTACTTTTCAGTTATCATCTTCCTTAATGTGTCTTGTGTGTGCCTTGATGGCCACTCTCTTCTTGGTATTCTCCTCCTCTGATTTCTGAGATCCTTCTTTATCCTGATTTTGTTCCTAGAAAACTCAGTTCCCAATGCTGACTCCTCTTCCTCTGCTTCCCTTTACACTAGGCATTTCCTCCGTTTCTTTTCTTCTTCTGTCTTTTCTGCCCACTTGGAGTCCCTGGGTTATGAGGTACTTTCATCTCTTCAGCTATTATCTGCATTCTGCCTGTCTGTAGCCCAGGCCCTGCCTGGGCAGCAGGTCCATATGTTGAACTGCCTACTCAGACCCCTGGGGCTCCCACTCATTTGGCAGCATTAACATTTTGCCAGAAATTCTGATTTATAGGAACGGGGAGGTATGTCGTCCTGTAGAATATCTCAGTTTTCATCTTTTTTCCTCTTAAAACAAAACAAAATAAATTCTTTGAAGAAAAATGACTTAAAACAAATAGCAAATATCAATACTACTGATAGTGTTGAAGTGTAAACACCGAAAGGTCTTGTTTTAGGGGAGAATCACGATAGCAATTGGTAAAAGAAAAAAGGCTGGTGGATGCTGAGAATGTACCATTGTGGTGCCTCATAAAAATGTGATGAAATAATGTTAAGACTTATTGAAAATTATACCCTCTAAATACTATTAAGTAACTGTTTCATTTACTGAAGTGAATTCTCTGCGTGTGTTTTTTTCCTAGATTTTCCTCTTTAAAAGAATGTCATTGATGAGTCAGAAAATTGTGCAAATTAATAATGAGCCACTCCCAGAGATAAAACCAATAGGAGACCAAATAGCTTTTAAAAGAAATAAGAAAGATGCCAACCAGAACCACGTGGGGCAAAATCATCAGGATGCCTCACCCCCCAATATGGAGAGAAGGTCAAAATCTTGTACACTACTTTAAATATATGTTTATGTCTTCATGGTCACCAAGCACATTGTAATTTATACTTGAAAAACTTTTTGAGTTATGAAAGAAAGTTTCTGATAACAAACTTTTCAAGATATAACTTAATGATATGTTTTATCTGGTTTGAATAGTATGACCAGTTTTGATGTTTATTTAAATACTGACAGTTTTGACAAGCAATTTCAGAATATGTTTATCTCAAGCTCTCCTTCAAGTGTTGTGGCCTTAACTGTTCAGTGTTGCAATATAAAATATATTTTTATATGTGAAAGTTAAATTATAATATTTCATAGTTTTGCTAAACAACTTTATTATAATTTCATAAGACAATATTTGCAACCTCATGACACTGTAACAGTTTTGAATGTATTTGCAATTTTCAAAAACTGAGTCAAAATTGTTTTGAATGAACATATTTTAATAAACTACATCTGGTCAGTTCCACTGTTTAAATGGATGAATATAAATAAAATTTGGGGGTACTTGGAGGTATCAGAATACAAAACAGGGGCAAAAATATTAATTTTAAAATATTGAAAGACATAAAATGCATTTAAGTTTGAGTAAAGAAAATAGGAGGGCAACTGTGTAAACAGGACATCTTTGTGGAGAAACTGTTGAGGTTTGACACGAACACACTGCAGGTTATGTGGTGTGATCTGCATTGTTTGACCATGCCACAGATTACCAACCTAGGAGCACCAGACACAGCCCAGCCGGTTCATTCCAGCTGTCTCTAGCACTGACAGTGGTAACTAGGGTTGGCTCTGCCACAAGGAATAGGAAGGGTAAGGCTGTAAGTCAGGTTGAATAGAAACATTGCTTCCCTGTGCTCACAGATGCTACTTTGAGCAACTCAAAAAAAAAATTGAGCAACTGCCTTCATTTTTCCCATTCTAGCTTCTGACTAAAATATTTTCTTATTCAATCACAGCAACCATTGCTCCATTTGAATAGATAAACTCCATCTTTGTGTTTCATGCCCAAGGGCTGAAAGGATGTTAGTCTAGAATAGACCTGATTTTGAAATCTTGCAAAACAGTCTCATACTACATTTAGTATAATTCTAATATTATTAAAGATAAATTTAATAAAAAATGTTTGCTATTGCCACTATAGTATAGTATTATAAGAATACTTCGCCAAAAATATAAACTATAGAAGCCAAGTGGAAGTGAAACTCACAGATAATACTAAGACATGCCAAGTGTGATAGGCAAGATATCCTAAAATGTCCCCTGAGGTTCCCACCTGCTGGTATATGTGCCCTGAATAATCCCTTCCCCTTGAGTATAGCGGGCAAACAGTGAATATGATGAGGTAGCACTCCATTGTTTATGTTATATTATGTGGAGAAGGTGAAATATTTTTCAGATATAATTAAAATTCCTAATCAGTTAACTTTAAGCAAAAGAGAGATAATCCTAGGTGGGCCTGACCTAATCGAATTAGCCCTTTCAAAAAAGCTCTAGATATCAGAGTTGGACAAAGTCACAGCAATTCAAAGCAGTAGAGATGATCTCCTGTTGGCCTTGAAGAAGCAGCCTTGTGTGTGTGTGTGTGTGTGTGTGTGTGTGTGAAAGTCACTCAGTTGTGTTCGACTCTTTGTGACTCCGTAAACTGTAGCGTGCACTCTGTCTACATTCAATAGTCTACTGATTTAAAGAAAAAAAACACTATACTTTTTAATTTCTTTGAGGCAAAAATATCTTGTTTTTCTTGATTTCTCATGAGATTTACATTCTCAGTGCATTTGCCATTTCTTTTGATGTGTCTGTTTATTTTATTTTAATTTTTTAGTCCCCTATAGATTCTTTTTAGTCATAGAGGCTTAATTATTTGAAGTCTTAGAGATATTAAAAGTTTTACTATTAACTACTGAACTATTAACATTTTAAATGTTCCTTTCTTTGAGCATATAAATACACCAATGGTTATTCTAGGCAGTAAGATATTTGTATTTTATATACTTCTCAGTTTTTCTTTCGGAGAAGGCAATGGCAAGCTACTCCAGTACTCTTGCCTAGAAAATCCTATGGATGGAGGATCCTGGTAGGCTGCAGTCCATGGGGTCGCTAAGGGTCGGACACGACTGAGCGACTTCACTTTCACTTTTCACTTTCACACATTGGAGAAGGAAATGGCATCCCACTCCAGTGTTCTTGCCTGGAGAATCCCAGGGACTGGAGAGCCTGGTGGGCTTCCGTCATGGGGTCACACAGAGTCGGACACTGAAGTGACTTAGCAGCAGCAGTAGCAGCAGCAAACTGTAGCCTGCCAGGCTCCTCTGTGCATGGAATTCTTCAGGCCAGAATACTGGAGTGAGTAGCTATTCCCTTCTCCAAGGGATCTTCCCAACCCAGGGATCAAACCCTGGTCTCCCTCATTGCAGGCTAATTCTTTACTGTCTGAGCCACCAGGGAAGCCCTGAAGAAGCAAACTACCATGTTATACAGAGAGTTATGTGCCAGAGTGAGATGCCTCTAGGATCTGAAGGTCCTATGTATTCTATAACTGCAAGGCACTGAATTTTTCCAGCAACCACTGAGCAGAAGAGGAATTTAATGCTTATATTTGACCGTAGCCCTGGCTGATCCTGATTGCAACTTTGTGAGGCCCTGAAGAGAGGACCTAGCTAAGTAGTACCCAGGCTCCTGATCTATGAAAACTACAAAATAATATATGTCGTTTTAATCCCCTAAGTTTATGGTAAATTGTTATGCAGCAGTGAAAGCTAATATCAGTTTTATTCTGGGAAAGGGCCTCAAATTAGAAAGTTGGAAAGTCTTCATCTCGGGAATGAAGGAATATTTTATTAAATTGAACAAAAAGTGCATTTAAACCAGGGATCACATAACTGAAGTATTTTCAGAAGCTAAACAGATAAGCATATTGGAGCTGCTGCCAATCTGTTCTAGCTGGTAATTGCTGTTTCTCAATACTGGGCCCTGTATTGCCAGACTCTCAGCTGTTTTCAAAAGAAGCTGGAAATGTGGGGTTTTTTAAAATTTATTTCTTTTTCAATTGAGGGATGATTGCTTTACAGAATTTGTTGGTTTCTGCCAAACATCTACATAAATCAGCCATAGGTGTACATATGTGTCCTGCCTCTTGAACCTCCTTGCACCTCCCACCCCATCCCACTCCTCTAGGTTGTTACAGAGCCCCTGTTTGAGTTCCTTGAGCCATACAGCAAATTCCCATTGGCTATCTCTTTTACATATGGTAATGTAAGTTTCCATGTTACTCTCTACATACATCTCACCCTGGAAATGCGGGGTTTTATATAGGCAATTCATTCGTGTGCATGTCCATGCGTGCATGTATGTGTATATAAACAGGGAAAGCCAAACCGTAGCTGCAGGCCCAATTTTGGCCACAAAGGGCAAATTGTGACCTCAGTTTTAAACAAAGTACATTATTTTGGCAAGAGAATTTTGTTTTCAAGGAAAAATACGTTGAAATAATTGAGTCCTGGATTTATCTCAATTGTAATCTTCCCTTGTTTGGCCTCTGGAAATGAGAGTTAAAGAATTACTTAGAAAAGTGATCATTCTGCTAAGAAGGTAATTTTTTGTCGCATACAAATGTGTACTGAGCCTTCTTGGGAGTGTGGGGAGTTGAGGGAGAATGATGGAATATTATTATATTGAATATAATGAAGTAAGATATTTCTCCTGGAAGAATCTACATTAAAGTTAAAAGACAAGAAACAAGCTTAATAGTAAGCAGTTCCTCCAACAATTGTGATGGATGACTACTTTGTAGTATTAATACACAATCCTAGTCACCGAAACGTCAGGAAATGGTATCCTAACTCTAAAAGTATTTACAAAAGCTACAGCAGGAAGTCTTTATCTGACCAGGCCAAGCTGCATTCCCAAATAGTTCCATTTGCTTTTATTTTCATCTGGTATGTATAAATATGTATGTTATGATAGATGAAATGTCTTAAAGGTAGGGTTAGCAGTGGATTAGACAGCTATACCTAAATTTAAATGATGGTACTATTTTTATTTTAAGAAAACTTGTCTGATTCAGTGATAAACATCTATCCCAAGGTGAAAAAAAGTTTTATATTCTAGAAAAGCTTTTGAAGTTTATCAGAAGTAATCTTCACATGTAATTTGTTAGAATATATCAAAATATTAGCACAGTACTTCTAAAGTTTTACAGAATTTTCCCTATGAGCTTTTTTGTTATAAGAAAAGTTTTCTTTTATAATTTCTGTCTATCAATTGCTTAAAATCATTAAAATTCTGTACATAGAAATATTTGACTTCATATTTTTAGGTAGCTTATAATTTCCAACTTGGCGTCAGATTTATATTAACTCCTTAATTGGTATAATTATTTAACTTACTGTATATAGTAATTAAGAATTAACAAAAGTTATATAAAAATATAAACTAATTTGGGAAAACTTTTTAAATTGAATTGAAACTTTCATATTTGAATTTAATATTGATTTATAGTAGTATGTTAGTTTCAGGTCTGCATCAAAGTGATTCAGCTATGTGTGTGTGTATGTGTGTGTGTGTGTGTGTATTTTAGATTATTTTCCAATATAGGTTACTACAGTATGTTGACTATAGTTCTCTGTGCTGTATAGTAAATCCTTGTTGCTTAATCTATTTTATGTACAGTACTTTGTATCTCTTAATCCCATACTCCTAACTTATCCCTCCCGCCTTCTCTTTCCCCTTTGGTATAACCATAAGTTTGTCTTCAAGGTCCATGAGTCTGTTTCTCTTTTGTATGTAGGTTCATTTGTATTATTTTTTAGATTCCATGTATTGTTTAGTCACTAAGTTGTGTCCGACTATGTAACCCCATGGACTGTAGCCCACCAGGCTCCTCTGTCCGTGGGATTTTCTAGGCAAGAATACTGGAGTGGGTTGCCATTTCCTTCTCCAGGGGATCTTCCTGACCCAGGGATCAAACCTGTGTCTCCTGCAGTGGCAGGCATCAGAAGGCGGATTCTTTACCTCTGAGCCCCCCATGTAGTGTTTGTCTTTCTCTGTCTGACTTCATTTTAGTGTGATATTCTTTTAGGTTCGTCCATGTTGCTGCAGTGGTATCTTTCATTATTTTTTACGGCTGAGTATATATCTCCATTGTTGTTGTTGTTCAGTTGCCCAGTCATGTCCAACTCTTTGCAATCCCATGGATTGCAGCACGCCAGGCCTCCCTGTCTCTCACCATCTCCTGAAGTTTGCCTAAGTTCCTATCCATTGCATTGGTGATGCCATCCAGCCATCTCATCCTCTGATTCCCTCTTCTTCTTCTGCCCTCAATCTTTCCCAGCATCAGAGACTTTTCCAGTGAGTCAGCTGTTCGCATCAGATGACCAAAATACTTGGCCTTCAGTTTCAGCATCAGTCCTTCCAATGAGTATTCAGGGTTGATTTCCCTTAAGATTGACTTGTTTGATCTCCTCCTAAGGGACTTTGAGGAGTCTTCTCTAGCACCACAGTTTGAAGGCATCACTTCTTTGGTGCTCTGCCTTCTTTCCAGTCCAGCTCTCACAACTGTACGTGACCACTGGGATGACCATAGCCTTGGCTATATGGACCTTTGTCAGCAAAGTGATGTCTTTGCTTTTTAACACACTGTCTAGGTTTGTCATAGCTTTTTAACACACTGTCTAGGTTTGTCATAGTTTTCCTGTCAAGAAGCAACTGTCTTCTAATTTCATATCTGCAGTCACCATCCACAGTGATTTTTGAGCCTGGGAAGAGTGAAATCTGTCACTACTTCCACCTTTCCCCCTTCTTTTGCCATGAAGTGATGAGACCAGATGCCATGATCTTAGTTTTTTTTTTTTTAATATTGAATTTTAAGCTGGCTTTTTCACTCTCCTCCACCTTCATCAAGAGGCTCTTTAGTTCCTCTTAGCTTTCTGCCATTAGAGTGGTATTATCCACATATCTGAGGTTATTATTTCTCCTGGCGATCTTGATTCCAGCTTGTAACTCAGCCAGCCTGGCATTTCGCATGATGTGCTCTGAATATAAGTTAAATAAACAGGATGACTATAAATAGGCTTGTTGTTCTCCTCTCTCAATCCTGAACCAGTCAGTTGTTCCATTCAGGGTTCTAACTGTTGCTTCTTGACCTGCATACAGGTTTCTCAGAAGACAGGTAAGATGGTCTGGTATTCCCATATCTCTGAGTGTTTTCCACAGTTTGTTATGATCCACACAGTCAAAGACTTTTTAGAATAGTCAATGACACATAGGTAGAAGTTTTTCTGGAATTCCTTGATTTCTCTATGATCCAGAGAATATTGGCAATTTGATCTCTGGTTCCTCTGCTATGTCTAAACCCAGCTTGATCATCTGGAAGTTCTCAGTTCATGTAATGCTAAAGCCTAGCTTGGAGGATTTTGAGCATAACCTTACTAGCATGGGAGATGAGTGCAATTGTCCGGTGGTTTGAATATTCTTTAGTACTGCACTTCTTGGAAATTGGGATGAGGATTGACTTTCCAGTCTTCTGGCCACTGCTGAGTTTTCCAAATTTGCTGACATATTGAATGCATCACATAATAAAATAGCATCATCTTTTGATTTTAAATAGCTCTGCTGGAATTCCATCACCTCCACTAACTTTATTGATCTTCTTGATGGAAAGAATATACAGAAGAACTATACTAAAAAGATCTTAATGATGTGGCTAGCCACGATGGTCAACCCACTCCAGTGTTCTTGCCTGGAGAATCCCAGGGATGGGGGAGCCTGGTGGGCTGCCGTCTATGGGGTCTCACAGAGTCGGACACGACTGAAGCGACTTAGCAGCAGCAGCAGCAGCCACAATGGTATAGTCTCTCACTCAGAGCCAGACATTCTGGAGTGTGAAGTCAAGTGGGCCTTAGGAAGCACTGCTTCCAGTATAGCTAGTGGAGGTGATGGAATTCCAGCAGAGTATGTGATGCACTTTTTCCTTTAATTGAAGTATAGTTGATTTGTAATATAGGGCTAATTTCTATTGTACAGCAGTGAAATAGAATCTGCATTAAATCTGTAGATTGCTTTGGGTAGTGTTGCCATTTTAACAACATTAATTATTTCAATCCAAAACATGGGATATATTTCCATTTCTCTTAATCATCTTCAGTTTCCTTCATCAATATTTTATAGTTTTCAGCATATAGGTCTTCCCCCTCCTTGATTAAATTTATTCCTATGTATTTTTTGACTTTTTTTTAACTTGCTTTTTCTGACATTTATTTGTTAGTGTAAGGAGATGTAACTGATTTCTGGATATTAATCTTGGATTCTGCTACCTTGCTGAATTAATTTCTTAGTTCTAATAGATTTTTAGGTTTGTTCTTTGTTTGTGTTTTTGGTTTTTTTGGCTATGCCACACAGCTTGCAAGATCTTAGTTCCCTGACCAGAGATTGAACCTGGGCCACTGCAGTGAAAGCACCAAGTCTTAACCACTGCACCACCAAGGAATTCCCTAGTTCTAATAGTTTTTATATGGAGTCTTTATGATTCTCTATATAGAGTACCATGTCATCTGCAAATAGTAATAGTTTTACCTTTTGCCTTCCAATTTGGATACCTTTTTTTTTTCTTGTCTGATTACTGTGGCTAGGACTTCCATTACTCTGTTGAATAGAAGTAGTGAGAGTGAGCATCCTTGTCTTATTCCTGAATTTAGCAGGAAGGCTTTCAGCTTTTCACTGTTGAGTATTATGTTGGCTGTGGGTTTGTTGTAAATGCCTTCTATTATATTCAGCTATGTTCCCTCTACCACTTTGGTGAAAGTTTTTGTCACAAATGGTTGTTGAATTTTACCAGATGCCTTTTCTGTATCTATTGAGATGATCATGTGGTTCTTTTCTCTTGTTTCTGTGTTATATCACGTTGATTAATTTGCATGTCTTGAACCGTCCTTGTGACCCTGGATTGAATCCAACTTGATCATGGTGTATGATACTTTTTATATATTATTGGATTTGGTTTACTAATATTTTGTTTAATATTTTTGCATCAGTATTTATCAAGGTATTGCCCTGTAATTTTCTTTTTTTGTAGTGTCCTTGTCTAGTTTTGGTATCAGGGTGATGGCTTCATAGAATGAATTTGAAATTTTTCTTTCTTCAATCTTTTGGAATAGTTTAAGAAGCAAGTATAAGTTTGTATGTTTGGTGGGATTTCACAGTGTATCCATCTGTTCCTGGACTCTTGTTTTCAGAGAGTTTTTTTTTTTTTATTATAGTTTCTATTTTACTTCTAGTGATCAGCCTGTTCAAATTATCTGTTTCTTCTTGACTCAGTTTTAGCAGGCTGTATATTTCTAGAAATTTTTTCATTTCTTCTAGATTGTCCAATTTATTGGCATAAGTTAATAGTATTCTTTTATGATTTTTTTTATTTCTGTGGTATTGTTATTTCTCCTCTTTCAGTTATTATTTTGTTTGTTTGAATCCTCCTTCTTTGCTTTTTGATAAGCCTGCCTAGAGGTTTGTTGGTTTTATCTCTTCAGAAAAATACAGCTTTTGGGTTTATTGATCTTTTCTATTGCTTTTTATCTGTTTTATTCCCTCTGTAATCTATATTATTTTCTTCCTTCCGCTGACCTTGGGAGATTGCAGTGGGTTGTAGTAGGAGAAGAGCATGACTACAGAGTGATAGTAGGAAGCAGTGTTTTTGGAGTGATGGAAACATTCTATATCTTGATTTTGGTGGTATTGCCTAAAACTATACATTATAAAAACTGTACACCCAATAAAGGTCAATTTTATTATATTGACTTTTTACAGTAACATCAAATAGACTTTTTAAAAAACCTAATTCAGTCAAATAAATTCAGTTCAGTTCAGTTGCTTAGTAGTGTCCGACTCTTTGCGACCCCATGAATCGCAGCACACCAGGCCTCCCTGTCCATCGCCAACTCCCAGAGTTCACCCAAACTTTCATGTCCATCGAGTTGGTGATGCCATCCAGCAATCTCATCTTCTGTCGTCCCCTTCTCCTCCTACCCCCAATCCCTCGCAACATCAGAGTCTTTTCCAGTGAGTCAGCTCTCCGCATCAGGTGGCCAAAGTATTGGAGTTTCAGCTTTAGCATCAGTCCTTCCAATGAACACCCAGGACTGATCTACTTTAGGATGGACTGGTTGGAGCTCCTTGCAGTTCAAGGGACTCACAAGAGTCTTCTCCAACACCACAGTTCAAAAGCATCAATTCTTCGGCGATCAGCTTTCTTCACAGTCCAACTCTCACATCCATACATGCTGCTGCTGCTGCTAAGTCACTTCAGTCGTGTCCGACTCTGTGTGACCCCACAGACGGAAGCCCACCAGGCTCCCCCGACCCTGGGATTCTCCAGGCAAGAACACAGGAGTGGGTTGCCATTTCCTTCTCCAATGTGTGAAAGTGAAAAGTGAAAGTGAAGTCGCTCAGTCGTGTCCAACCCTTAGCGACCCCACGGACTGAAGCCTACCAGGCTCCTCCATCCATGGGATTTTCTAGGCAAGAGTACTGGAGTGGCTTGCCATTGCCTTCTCCGATCCATACATGACCACTGGAAAAACCATAGCCTTGACTAGACGGACCCTGGTAGACAAAGTAATGTCTCTGCTTTTTAATATGCTGTCTAGGTTGGTCATAACTTTCCTTCCAAGGAGTAAGCGTCTGTTAATTTCATGGCTGCAATCACCATCTGCAGTGATTTTGGAGCCCAGAAGAATAAAGTCTGACACTGTTTCCAGTGTTTCCGCATCTATTTCCCATGAAGTGATGGGACCAGATGCCATGATCTTAGTTTTCTGAATGTTGAGCTTTAAGCCAACTTTTTCAGTCTCCTCCTTCACTTTCATCAAGAGGCCTTTTAGTTCTTCTTCACTTTCTGCCCTAAGGGTGGTATCATCTGCATATCTGAGGTTATTGATATTTCTCCCGGCAATCTTAATTCCAGCTTGTGCTTCCTCTAGCCCAGCATTTCTCATGATGTACTCTGCATAGAAGTTAAATAAGCAGGGTGACAATATACAGCCTTGACGTACTCCTTTTCCTATTTGGAACCAGTCTGTTGTTCCATGTCCAGGTCTAACTGTTGCTTCCTGACCTGCATATATGTTTCTCAAGAGGCAGGTCAGGTGGTCTGGTATTCCCATCTCTTTCAGAATTTTCCACAGTTTTTTGTGATCCACACAGTCAAAGGCTTTGGCATAGTCGATAAAGCAGAAATAGATGTTTTACTGGAACTCTCTTGCTTTTTTGATGATCCAGAGGATGTTGGCAATTTGATCTCTGCCTTTTCTAAAACCAGCTTGAACATCTGGAAGTTCAAGGTTCACGTATTGCTAAAGCATGGCTTGGAGAATTTTGAGCATGACTTTACTAGCATGTGAGATGAGTACAATTGTGCGGTAGTTTGAGCATTCTTTGGCATTGCCTTTCTTTGGGATTGGAATGAAAACTGACCTTTTCCAGTCCTGTGGCCACTGCTGAGTTTTCCAAATTTGCTGGCATATTGAGTGCAGCACTTTCAAAGCATCATCTTTCAGGATTTGAAGTAGCTCAATTGGAATTCCATCACCTCCACTAGCTTTGTTCGTAGTGATGCTTCCTACGGCCCACTTGACTTCACATTCCAGGATGTCTGGCTCTAGGTGAGTGATCACAACATCGTGATTATCTGGGTTGTGAAACTCTTTTTTGTATAGTTCTCCTGTGTATTCTTGCCACTTCTTCTTATCTCCTGCTTCTGTTAGGTCCATACCATTTCTGTCCTTTATCGAGCCCAACTTTGCATGAAATGTTCCCTTGATATCTCTAATTTTCTTGAAGAGATCTCTGTTCTTTCCCATTCTGTTGTTTTCCTCTATTTCTTTCATTGATCCCTGAGGAAGACTTTCTTACCTCTCCTTGCTATTCTTTGGAACTCTGCATTCAGATGCTTATTTCTTTCCTTTTCTCCTTTGTTTTTCACTTCTCTTCTTTTCACAGCTATTTGTAAGGCCACCCCAAACAGCCATTTTGCTCTTTTTCATTTCTTTTCCATGGGGATGGTCTTCATCCCTGTCTCCTGTACAATATCAGGAACCTCCGTCCATAGTTCATCAGGCATGCTATCTATCAGATCTAGTCCCTTAAATCTATTTCTCACTTCCACTGTATAATCATAAGGGATTTGATTTAGGTCATATCTGAATGGTCTAGTGGTTTTCCCTATTTTCTTCAATTTAAGTCTGAATATGGCAATAAGGAGTTCATGATCTGAGCCACAGTCAGCTCCCGGTCTTGTTTTTGCTGACTGTATGGAGCTTTTCCATCTTTGGCTGCAAAGAATATAATCAATCTGATTTCGGTGTTGACCATCTGGTGATGTCCATGTGTAGAGTCATCTCTTGTGTTGTTGGAAGAGGGTGTTTTCGGACCTTAAATAATGAGACTTGAAAATCTAACTTTTGATCTAAAGGTAAAATTTAGGTTATCTTAGAGTAGTAGTTCTCAGCCAAGGGTATATGTAAAACACAGGGAAGTTTTTCAAATGTGACTGCCTGTGATCTACCTGGTTCTGATTCACTAGGTCAAGGCTAGGACTGGTTATATCTCTTTAAAATAGTTTCCAAGGTAATTATGATCTAACATCTAGTGGAGAATAATTTATTTGAACTCATAAATTGTTGTAAAACTTCAGAATGTTATCTCTCATAGTCAAACTACTATAATAATTAGAAGAAAATTCCACATCGTTTTCTCTGAAAGATCCTAGTTGTATTAGTCTAGGTAGTTGAACTTCTGTAACAAAGACTCTCCAAATCTGAGTTAACACTGAGTGTTTATTTCTTGGTCATGTCAAAATACACCAGCGGTGTGTAGATGACCTTGTTCCACACAGTATTTCAGGAACCTTGTCTCTTATCATTTGGTGGCTTTAGTATTCCCTTGGAGTCTTGCCATCCTCCGGGCCTGGAAATTGTATATATCACTTAGGCCCAGATACCACTGGCATTCAATGGCGTGGGCCCAACTTTCTTTAAGGGAAACTGAAAAATGTTGGCTAATTGTGAGCCTAGGAAAACAAGGGCTCTACACAATGGAATATACTTAATCTATGTGCCAATGGAGGGCATAGCCATGTATTTTCACAAAGAATGAAGGACTATGGAATACTTTATAATTTTTATAATTTAAAACTCATTACTAAGATGTTGCCAACAGCATAAAAAGCCAAGTTTCCAAAGCATAGTTGTGTGTTACTAAGAATACTGGAAAACACATAAAAGTTTAATTTGGGCTTTGGAGGCCTCCTACCCTATTTCTCACCCTATTATTGCTTTTGATCACAAGGACCTGCTGACAACGCCCCTGATTGTGTCCCTTGTACCCTAGTGAATGGTTTTGTCCTCTAGGTTTTGTTTATCACCTCTGTTCTTCTCCAGTGTATTCAGTGAAGATCCACACAGATGTGTTTCCTCCCTCCTACTTCCCGTGCCATCATAGGGACTTGAGAAAAATTCACTTATTACACATTCATTATTAGAGTATATAAAACTTTTCTATATCCACAACACGTGTACTGTATGTCTTAGCACATATGATAAATAGGATGTGGTCAGTGAGATGAACATCACAGAGGTACTCCAAGAAGAATGTACATGTGGAATGTAACCTTATCCCATTTTTCATTAAGAAAAATGCTAGGAAAGTGATTCTTTGGCTTGTGTGGTAGTGATGGCAACAGCATTTGTACATGTGGGAAGAGGTAGAAAGAGGAAGAAATAGAAAAGTAGAAAATATCTATGATCTACTGAAATAGGAGTTTATCCCCTATTTTTGTATAAGGGCCTAAACAACAAAGAAATGAAATAATCAATACATTTTGTCTGTTTCCTGTGTTTGTAACAGACTGCATTTGCATTGATTTGAAAGCAAGTTTTGTTTCCAAGAAGAGATGGCTTACAAGGGATTTTATGCCTCCTTCCCGCAAAGCTGAATAGAGTAACATAATTGCATGGTATTTGGGCCATCTTTCACAATCATTAATAAAGAGATTACTCCAGCCACAAATATATCAAAGTAAGTATTTTCAAGGGTCAGAAGAGAAAGTACTCCAAAAGACCACACCACAGAGTCTTCAGCATGAGGTCAGTGTCAGAACTCTGTCATAGGGTTATGACTTCACAGTGGCAGGATTTTTATTTAGAAAGCCAGCAAAGTTTACTTCCATAAAGAATTGAAATATTAAGACACAGGGTTCAGAGAGTGTGTGGGAGAAGCAATAAAAAAAAAGGAATAAGAAGTATATGTAAACTGATAAAATCGGTGTCAATTAGGCAGTGGGTGTTTGATTTGCAAGCCTATATGTCGCTTTTCCCCTAAAGTTCCCAATTCTGTAGATTTTGAATTCTCAAAAAGAGGCCTAGTTTTTGTCAGGATTGGTATCTAATACTAAGGGGAATGGTCATAAAAGAGAAAATTGAGAAGTTGGAAGAAATGTGACATTTTGTAAACTATAGGCAGTAAAAAGAGGCCTTGAAGGGATTGAAATAGCCATAGTTAAAAGAGAAATGGAAAACCAAATAACACAAAAAAACATGGACCTCCCTTCCCCTGAACCATTTGGATTTAAGCATAGCTGAAGAAACTTAAGGAGTTTGGTTGTGTAATACAAGCACAGTACATTTTCCTTTGAGCAACTACCTGCTGTGCCCGTTTCTGAAAATAATACAAATGGTTTTATCAATGATAAAATAGCCTACCAAATGCTCTAAGTCTTGGGGCAAAAATCTGACCTCTCAGAAACTACTGCAGGAAAATTTCTTCTTATATTTGTGTAAGGCTCAGGGTAGTTGGAAAATTGTTTTAATATTTCAACAATTAGTTATTAATCACCTCAAAAGTTCCCAGAAAAAGAGGAAATAGAAACATAAGCAATATTTGAAAATAATTTTCTGACTTTTAGAAATTGTTTTAGTAGGAAAAGACTAGTAATTTATCCTAACTGCCTTTAAAAAATGGAACTTAAAACAAGTTTTAAACTCTTTGTTAAATATTTTTAACACCTTCTGATATTTAAAAACCTTCGTTAAATTTTTTATTTCAGTTATTATACTTTTCAACTCTAGAATTTTCATTTGGTCCTTTTTTATGATTTTTATTTCTCTATTGAGATTCTCTGTTTATTGACTCATTTTTAACATATTTTCTTTTACTTCATTAAACATAGTTTTCTTTATGTACTTGAACAAATTTATAATACCTACTCTGAAGACATTATCTGCTAAATCTAATATTTAGCTCTACTCAGAGTTGATTTCTATTGACTACTTTTTCCTGATTTTGGGGTACATTTTTCAGTTTCTTTGTTCAGTAATTTTTGGTTTAAAAGTGGACATTTTTTATAATATTTTATAGAATAGTTCTAATAACTTGATTGTTTTATTTTTCTGAAAGTTTTGTTTGTATAGTTGTTTGTTTGATGCTTAATTAGTTGTCTGAACTTAAACCATAGAATCTGTTTCACCTACCTCCAAACCCCATCATGTCACCTCACTCAGCATCTACCTGCTGATGTCTCTATTCAGATTTTTAATTAGTTTTACATTTTAGCCCAACTTCCTTAAGGTTGCCCATATGTCTAAATAGCTCAGTTGGTTAGCCAGTTAATTTGGCAGAAGTTGTGTTCAAACAGTTGTGCTCGTCAGACTTCTACCCTCTGCCGATTGAACTGTGCATGGTTAAGGAATGCATTCCAACTTGCAGCCAGTTCTTGTATTTGCCTTGGCTTTTACTTTTCCCCAGGATCTTTTGGATCTCCCCCATATTTTTAGTTTAGCAGTCCATGTGTTGGTGTGGACTTATCTCAGCACTGCTGTGGTTCACTGATTTTAGGATCTCCCCATTAAATATCTGACTGTAATCAGCCCCAAACTAGGACCTCAGCCTTGGAGTAGCAAAGCTGGGAAGATTTCCCCCTCTGTTACAAACCAAATTCATCACCTCTGTCTGGCAAATCTGTGGGTTTTCATCCTCTTCCCTTTATCCTTTACAGGTGGTACCCCCAATAAATCTCTTCTACATTTAATTCACATTGGCAGTTGCTTTCTGGAGGACCTAAACTGATACCATGGGTGGCATAGTTAAATGGGCCATCCACTTCACAGTTTTCATTGAGGAGGTGTGTAAATTAGAATTGGATGACTCAGACCATCCTCACTCATAAAACTGAGACTGCTCTGGAACTAACAACTGGTCTGTATCCAGGTCTACTAGCTGAAATACTGCTCGATGCCTGAAGGAACCCAGGGGTTAAATTCCTTCTGTAGAAAGGAATGAGGCAATCATTTAGGAGAAGATTCAGTGACCATTGGAATTTAGTCAGTTGTCACCAACCTGAGGTGGGAAAGCTAGATTAGAAGTTGAAGGAGGATCCACAGAGGGTACCATCCTGGCAAAGACCTGAACCAGGAGATAAATAACCCAAGTTTTCCTAACTGTTTCAATAATTGCATTGAGAAACTAGTATGTATTATAGAGACCTGAATATAGTAGCTAAAAATGCAATGGTTTATTTTCTTGCATAAGACAAGTTCACAGGTAGACAGTCTTCGATTGTTATGACAACTCCATAAAATCCATCAGTAATTTACAATCATCCTCACTTTTGCTCAGCCATTTTCACCATGTGGCTTCTTCTGTCCTTAAGGTCAACCCATGTCCCAATGTCCAGCCATTACTTATATGTAGTCTAGGAAAGAGAATAAAGAAAAACAAAAAGCCCTCCCCCACCCCCAACTGATTCAGCTCCTTTAAACAACTTTTCCCAAAGTTGCACTTCTACTAAATCCCATTGGCTAGAACTTGATCATGTTTCCACAACAGGGGGTCAGAGGCAGAAGATATAGTCATTTATTCTGGGAAGCAGTGTGCCTTAGCTAAAAATCAGGCTTCTGTTATCAAACAAATATTTTCCACAATGATCCCTCGGTTTTAAAAAATCCATTAAATAAAAAAATAATTGTTTTTAATTTTTTTAAAAATTAAAATTTTTTTAAAGTATGGATTTATTTTTTCAAGTTGAACAGTGGACAGAGGTAGACGGGAACTTGAGGCAATATTTCTTCTTGTGGGCTCCACTAGAAACCAGAGGACAGATTTGACCCCTTTTGTGAACCATGGCATGGAATTGTCCACAACCACCAGGTACTAGAGAAGAGCCCTGCTCACTCCTCTGGAGACCCTGGAAAGACCCCAGACATGACATTCATTAGGATGCAACTCCATGATATTTTATATATCGTTAAAGACTTCTTTTCTTTAGGCTAACAGAAATTTGAAAGGCTCAGCCACATCTAGGTTACAAAAAAGAGATGCTTTTATATAAACTTTCTTAACCAGTTTGGTCTTGCATAATCATGGCTCCCCAGGCCTTCCTCCCAAAAGGTATTGGCTGTTTTAAAATAGCAAAATACATTCAACCAAATTGGCTGTGAAAATCTACTAAATACAAACTCTCGTTTGGTAACAACCTGTCTTACACACACACGTGTGCATGTGCAAGCACATGTGCACGAGTACACACATTCTAGTGAAAAATCACCCCAGGTCCAGAATTGAGTCTGATGAGCTACAGTACACTTAGTTAAATACTTTGACTTTACCTGAGAAGAAGTCTTCACTGAACAAACAGGGCAGCTTTTAGAAGAGATTTTTAAAAGCTAAACAGTTTTTGCCTTCTCTCTGATCATTCATGGAATGAATATATCATTTTCCTATGTCAGAACTCTTGTATTGATGAGACATATAAATATGTAGAAGTGATAATAATTCATGTTAATGAGGTATATAAGAGATACCTTCTAAAATGGAAGCATTTAGCAAGAGAGACTTAACTTGACTTTCCCCATTCTGGACACCAGAGTCTTGCCTACAACTGTCAGGCAGAAACTCCCATTCCAAGTATCTACCTACCGTAACACATGGAAGAAGCATTTCATTCAGAACTTCATGAAGACAACCCATAAATTTACCAAGAATCATACATGTATATATCTCATTACAAAGTTAAAGCATGACTATATACAGTAATTATTACAATAGCACTTAATAAGCACTGCTGCATCACATGCTGTTATAAGTGCTTTCTTTTTATTAAGTCAGTTAATCTTCACAACATGCCTATGAGAAGAGATTTATTTTCCCAATTTTCAATGTATACTTGAGTCACAGAGAAGATAATGAACTTGCATAAGAACACACAGCTTTTAAACGGATTTCTAACTTTATAAAACCTGTGTTCTTAATCACAAAGCTTTACATTGTGTACAGTCATTTCCACATGAATTTCCTTTGTTTTCCTCTGAAGAATTGATGAATATCCTTAGCCAGGTGTGGCTAATAAAATGTTCATTTTGATCCTGTATTGTTTTATTTTGTTGTGTTATTTAAGTTCTGTTGACAAGTCCTCTTCTGGGTGTCATGTTGCCATCTCTGCTGGGGTCTGTATTGAGTTAGGCTACATGTATTGACTTCGTACTATATCAGCTTAGCTAACTCCAGAACTATGTTTCTCAGAATTTCCTTCTTTGTATGGTGCTGGTTTCTGGCTGGCCACAAGAGATTTTAGAAGGTAAAGATTCAGGTTAGTGTAAGGTGCCAGGCAATACTGCAGAGCATGGACATTGCCACTGATACGCTGGCTTACCTTGTTAGCACCACATGTCAGTTGGACACACAGGTTCTTCAGCTTCTACCTGACCTCCTTCAGCTTCTTCAAGTTCTGAGCCACACACATGTGCAGCTGCGTAACAAATGATGCCAATTTCTGAAGGTCAACCACATCACTGAAGCTGGAGATGGTAAAATTTCCACTTTGTCCTTGCATGTTCTGGTTTCCACTTGTTCTCTCCCACTTCACATTCAGCTTTCCTTTCTGACAGCTACCCCTGCTATCTACAGGGAGTCCAGGCTCATCACCAGGTGTAGAGAAAACATCATTTCATAGAGTTCTCACCAGTTCCCACAATCTCCTAAGGTCTAATCCTTATGATAAATTTCAAATTCTGTGTGGTTTACAGTGGTTCTGCATTCCTAATCGAACCTGAATGGGCTCTGATGACAAATTAACTTCAAAGCCAGTAGCTTAACAAAGGTTTATTTTGAGCTCAGATCAGAAATCCAGTGTGAATCAGCAAAGTGGGTTGGCCAACACTTCGTGCACACAGTAAGTTGTTTGAATTTTAGCCATTCTGAATGGTACATAGCATTCTCATGGTTTTAATTTGAATTTCTCTAATGATGTTGAGCATATTTTCTGTGCTTATTTGTCATCTATTTATATACTTTGGATTATCTTTTCCAAATTTGTCAGGTTCTTTATTATTATGGAGTTTTGAGAGTTCTTTATGGATATGTGATTTGCAAATATTTTCTCTCCATCTGTGGCTTGTCTTTTAACTTTCCTAACACTGCTTTTTAAAAAACAGATGTTTTTAGTTTTGATGAAGTCATTTTAATATATTTTTTATGGATTGTGCTTTCGATGTCATATCTAAGAAATCTTTGCCTACCCAAAGGTCGTGAAGATTTTCTCCTATATTTTCTTCTAGATATTTTAGTTTTGTTTTATATTCAGGACTATTATCCTTTTTGAATTGGTGTTTGTCTTTAGTGTGAGGTATTGCTCAAAGTTTTTTGTTGCAATATGAATGTTAAATTGTTACAGCACTAAAGGAAAAGACTATCCTTTCTGTATTGTATTGCTTTTGCACCTTTGTCAGAAATCAGTTGACCTTATATGTGTGGGCCTATTTTTAGACTTTCTGTTCTGTTTCATTGATTTATTTGTCTACCTTTATGCCAATGCCACTCTGTCTTCTTTAATGTAGCTTTTTAGTAAATCTTTGAGTGTTGATCCTACAAGTTTTTTTTAAAAGATTTTTTTTTGTCTTCAAGGCCCTTTACATTTCTATATATATTTTAGAATCAATCTGTAAATTTCTATTTAAGAAGCCTACTGAGATTGTGAAAATTGAGTTAAATTTAATATATAAATCAGTTTGGGGAGAACTGATATTTTAACAATCTTGAGTCTTCTGATCCATGAATTTTAATTTCACTTAGCAATATTTTATTGTTTTGGGTATTCAGATCTTACAAGCTTTTGTCAGATTTATACCTAAACTTTCAATTGTTTGTATAATATATAGTATAGAGAACTCACTTACTAGTTCTAATTTTTTTTTTTTGAAGATTCTGTTTTCTACATAGACAGTCATTTTATTTTTGAATAGACAGTTTTACTTTTTCTCCCCAATCTAAATATCTTTGTTTTCATTTTCTTGCCTGATTGCATTAGTTAGAACTTTGAGTACAATAGTGAATAGGAGCAGCAAGAGTGATTATCATGATCTTAAGGGAAAAAGCATTCAGTCATTCATTATAAATTATAATATCAGCTGTAGTTCTTTTGTAAATAAATGCTTTTTATTGGGCTGAGGAAGTTGCCTTCTAGTTTCAAGTTTGCTGAAAATTTTTATGAGGAATGGATGTTGAATTTTGTTAGATACTTTTTCTGCATGTATTGAGATAAAAAAAAAGTATTGAGATTATCATATAGTTTTTCTTTTATGGTCTGTTAATGTGACATTGATTGAATTTTGAATGTTAAAATATTTGTATTCCTATGCTAAACTCTTTTTGGTCATGATGCATTATACTTTTTATGTTATATATAATTTGATTCAGTTTCCTAAAATTTGAAGAATTTTTACATCTGTGTTCATGAGGGAAATTATCTATAGTTTTCTTCTGTGGATTTTGTCTTTTGGTAATATCTTGGTCTGGTTTTGCTATCAGCATAATGCTGGCCTCATAGAACAAGTTAGGACGTACTTCCTCCTCTTCAATTTTCTCTACAAGTTTATGAGAATTGGTATCTCTTAATGTTAAGTAGAGTTCACCAATGAAGTCAACAGGGCCTGGAATTTTCTTCATAGGGAGGTTTTTAACTATACTTGTTGACTCTTAAATGCTAGAACCTAGGCATGATACATTACACTTGTAACCAGAATCAACCCCACAGTTCTGACTAATTTCAAGAAGGCTGGGAAATGTAGGGGAGCACATAAATATATAGCAGTCAGTAAATATCTGTGCCATATGGTGTTTGGAAAATTTATAGAAAATTATGTCTACTTTGAGTAATTGTTCAAAATTTACAGTTGTGAGATGTAGCAACTACATTACTAGGCAGGCTTGTCCCCTCCAACCCTGCAAAAAAAACACATGGCTTTTATCGTAAAACTCTGGAAATAAGATCATATTCTCTGTGCTGTGGCTCTGTTCTCTTCAGTGGAAACTCAGTTTTCTCCTCCTATGGCTTCTGCTCCACATTGGTGAAGAGAGGATTTTCTCCAAGTTAGGCTTTGGCAGGAAAAATAATTTCTAGATTGGATCCAAGATGAAAATGGTTCTTTGGCCTTATGGAAACACAAATACCATGACTCTTCCTGTCTTACACTATAAATATTCCAGTGTCTGCAGAAGCTTCTCTTGGCTGCTGAACTATTTAAATATTTCTTATGCACCAATATTTAGGATACAAAACCCCACCAAAGTTTGAATTTTATTAAAACTTTCATATTGCTAACACTAGTTTCTTTTGCATGTCAGATAAATATATTTGATCATAAATTAAGAACTTATTGGAAGTTATATCACTCAGGGCACATGTCAAGATGCTGCAACAGAGAACTACTATTCAGTGGCTTATTCAAGGTGTATGTTTCTCTCTCAGATCACAGTTCAGAAATGTGCAGTCCAAGGCTAGTAAATCTGCTCTGCTATCCTCAGTAGAGGGCTTCCATTTATTTCATGGTTCAAGTTAGCTTGGGTCCAGTTCTCATTGTCTCCCAGCCAAGATTAAAGGGAAAGGCTCATGAGAGCACATGAACCTTCTGTTGTAAGGGAACAAGTTGGAAATATCATTACTTCTGCTTCGCTCCAATGACCAACACTTAACCTCATAAAGACACCAAATTGCAAACAAAGATGAAATATCATCCTGAGCTGGGAATCCAAGTGCCTAGCTAAAGCTCAGGAGTTCTGACAGTGGGGTGTGTCAGTCATTTTTTTAAAATTTGAAGTATAGTTGATTTATAATTATTAATTTCTGCTATCCAGCAGTTATATATATATACACACACACACTCTTTAAAAAAAATTATTTATTTGGCTGCACCAGATCATAGTTGCAGCACTCAGGATATTTTAGTTGCCACATGAGGAATCTAGTTCCCTGACCAGGGATTGAACCTAGGCCCCCAGCATTGGGAGCAAAGAATCTTAACCACTGGACCACTAGAGAAGTCCCTGTGTTCTTTTTTAAAATATTATTTTCCATTATGGCTTATCATAGGATATTGAATATAATTCTCTGTGCTATACAGTAGGACCTTGAGGAGTTCTTTTGTTAAAGAGAGACTAGGTATTGGTGAAAAATGAGTAAGCTTCCAGGAGTGCACAATAGGAACAGGAAGACCGAAGAAAAAGACTTGGAAACAAGCAAAAGGAGGCCAGTGTTGATTGGGGGCATGGTGCACAGGAAACAGGTGTTTTTCCACAAGTTTTACTTTAGTTTTCAGTTCAAAGGATTCATTACCAAAAGAAACCACAAATAAATAATTTCAATTTTTTATAGAAGATTATTTGATTTCATTTCAATATGCAGTCATTAAAAGAAGAGAAATAGAAACAATAGAGAAAAGTAACAGCACATCACTAAATTGGCCAACCAATATCCAGATTAAACAGCACTGGGAAGTCCCTGGTTAACAACAACCTGGAGTCCCAGTTGGAAAAAGTTCTCGGGCAGTGTGTCCATCCCATGGGTTAGACTTCAAATTGGAGTTTTGGGGGCTCCTGCTTATAATACCAGGCTGCGAACTGATTACAATGCTATTTGTTTCACCTTGTGAGTCATAAAACTTGTTAGGCCCGGGGCGGGGGGGCGCGGGGGGGGGTGCTGCTAGCCAGGCCTTCGGGAACTTAAGAGGATTCAAGGCCCACTCTCTTTCTTATGTAAAGTGCTGCCTAACTTGATGTGCTTGAGGGCAGACATGTAATCTGGGCAGTGTCAAGGAAGGTCAGAGGCCTGCTCTCTTGCTTCTGAAACCTGAGCAAGACTTCCTCCATTTTAAGTTCCCTAACAACAGGCATTATAGGAACACTAGGGCACTGCTCCTGGGTTAAAGGAAAAAAAAAAAAACAAACCTCCAACTTTTTTGTCATTTTTCTGTCACTTGTTCTAGATTCAAGGTCCAAATGACCAAGAAAAGATACCTACCTTGCACTGTATTGGGGAAATAAGGAAGAATTTGATGAATGTGACCTGAAATCCCATGGGTGTCCAGGAGTGGGAGTTCCCCAGAAATAAATCAGAGTGCTATTTGGAAGGGGTGTTGGGCTATCACAAAACACGTATTTACCATATCAATCACTTTAAATATTTGCCAGAATACTAGTACCATCTAATTTATTTGACCATTCCAAAAACAAAGTTGTGGCAACTATAAAAAGTCACCATTATTTTTTTTTTTTTTTGGGAAAATGGAAAATCTAGTTTTATTTCTCAGGTAACAGCAACACAGAAACATAAAATTATCTTTTAGTATTTTTTTTTCTAATGTCCCAAGTCCCAAACAACATAAATCTAATGAGAATTAAATCTTAATTTGCTGAGTCCTTTCTTAAGTATTAAAAAGGAGCTTTACTTAATGACTCCTTTGAAACAGTATAAATAAGTAGCCAATTTCAGCTTCTTATTTTAGAATTCAAAAGTCACTTGATTCTGCTAGAAAACCACATTTCTTTTTCTTCCCCCACACAGGGAGTAAAGATGTATCCTTGGGTCAGCTAACAAGCCTCTGTAGTTAAGTAGAGGAATAATCAGAGGTGAGAATACACCCTCAGACGTAAATTTCCCTAAATGCTTTTCAGAACAAACATTTCTCATCCCTCCTTCACAACTTTATCAGAAGATTATGATGTCTGTCCTTTGTGTTTTATCATTTTTGCTAAATTATTTGAAATATTTCAGCACGATCCTCCAAGAAAAGCTTTTATTTATTTATTTATTTTTTTTTTGAACAGAGGAAAATTTATGCGTCGAACCTGGACTGGTCACTTATGATAATATACATGCTACAATTCCATTCTCTCCAATCATTCCACCTTCACCCTCTCCCACAGAGTCCCAAAGACTGTTCTAAATGCCTATGTCTCTTTTGCAGTCTCTTATACAGGGTTTAGGTTACCATTTTTCTAAATTCCATATATATGCGTTAATATACGGTATTGATGTTCTTCTTTCTGGCTTACTTAATTGGCTCCAATTTCATCCACCTCATTAAAACTGATTCAAATGCATTCTTTTTGATGGCTGAGAAATACTCCATTGTGTATATGTACCATTATAAAAGTCACCATTATATCCCGTATTCTGCCAGGACCTCCGTTTTACTGATGCTTTCTTTGTCATGTTTCTTCTACCTATGCCTTCTTTCCCATTCTTTGTGTTTTTCCAAACTTTATTATCTGTTGCTGGAACTACCTCTCCTTGACTAGGATTCTTGGGATGCAAGTAAGAGAAAACCCTAACTCAACTATTATAAACAATAAGGACATGTCTTACCACTAGTATCAAGCATTCCAGAATTCCAGGTAGGCTACAGGCATCCTAGATATGGGCTCTGGGTTTGTTTCTCTTGCAGTTTTCTTTATTTCCCCCCTTCCCGACATGTGTTGGCACCAGTCTCAAGCTGGTTGTGAAATGGCTGATTCATTCGATGCATCTCCTCCATATATAACATTAGTGGAAAAGAGGGACTTCTCTTGTCTGTATGATTCTTTTAGGAGTAAGGTGGATGCTGCCTATATCCCTCTTCAGGCTTAAAGGGTCTCATTTTCCTAGCTGCTGAGATTGTTTCCTTCTGAGAGCCCACAGCTGTCAGCTCGTTTTGGAAATGCTCTTTGCTAAAGATAACTGTCTTCCCAAGTTCATGTTGCCTACCTGGGAGCAGCCCATATTCAATTATCTCAAATGTATAAGGACCCAGGCTCTTCCACCCAGCTCAGAAAAACTCTGTAAGATCATAGAGTTCTTGGTAGATTGACTGAGGCCTTTGTGGAGGCTACATTATAGCTGAACTTTTCCCTCAACCACATCTTGCTGCCTTCTCTTTGATCTCACAGGTATTGACCACAAGTACAGGTGGCACAAGAGAAAACTCTACACATGGACATCACCAGATGGTCAAACCGAAATCGGATTCATTATATTCTTTGCAGCCAAAGATGGAGAAATTCTATACAGTCACACACACAAAAAAAACTCAGGAGCTGACTGTGGCTCAGATCATGAACTCCTTATTGCCAAATTTAGACTTCATTTGAAGAAAGTAGGGAAAACCACTCAACCATTCAGGTATGACCTAAATCACATTCCTTAAGATTATACAGTGGAAGTGACAAATAGATTCAAGGGATTATATGTGACAGAATGCCTGAAGAACTATGGGAGGAGGTTCGTGACATTGTACAGAAGGCAGTGATCAAGACCATCACCAAGAAAAAGAAATGGAAAAAGGCAAAATGGTTGACTGATGAGGCCTTACAAATAGCTGAGGAAAGAGAAACTAAAGGCAAAGGAGAAAAGGAAAAATACACCCATTTGAATGCAGAGTTCCAAAGAATAGCAAGGAGGGATATGAAAGCCTACCTCAGCGATCCATGCAAAGAAATAGAGGAAAAGAATAGAATGGAATTTTCTCTTCAAGAAAATTAGAGATACCAAGGGAATATTTCATGCAAAGATGAGCACAATAAAGGACACAGATGTTATGGACCTAAGAGAAGCAGAAGATATTAAGGAGAGGTGGCAAGAATACACAGAAGAACTATACAAAAAAGATCTTCCTGACACAGATAACCATGATGATGTGCTCACTTACCTAGAGCCAGACATCCTAGAATGCGAAGTCAAGTGGACTTTACGAAACATCACTATGAACAAAGCTCGTGGAGGTGACGGAATTCCAGTTGAGCTGTTTCAGATCCTAAAACATGATGCTGTGAAAGTGCTGCACTCAATATGCCAGCAAATCTGAAAAAACTTAGCAGTGGACACAGGACTGGAAAATGTCACTTTTCATTCCAATCCCAAAGAAAGGCAATGCCAAAGAAAGCTCATACTACCGCACAGTTGCACTTATTTCACACGCTGGCAAAATAATGCTCAAAATTCTCCAAGCCAGGCTTCAACAATATGTGAACCATGAATTCCAGATGTTCAAGCTGGATTTAGAAAAGGCAGAGGAACCAGAGATCAAATTGCCAACATCCGCTGGATCATGGAAAAAGCAAGAGAATTCCAGGAAATATTTACTTTTGCTTTATTGACTATGCCAAAGCCTTTGACTGGATCACAATATACTGTGGAAAATTCTGAAAGAGATGGAAATACCAGACCACCTGACCTGCCTCCTGAGAAATATGTATGTAGGTCAAGAAGCAACAGTTCGAACTGGTCATGGAACAACAGACTGGTTCCAAACTGGGAAAGGAGTACATCAAGGCTGTATATTGTCAGCCTGCTTATTTAACATATATGCAGTGTACATCATGTGAAATGCCAGGCTGGGCGAAGCACAAGCTGGAATCAAGATTGACAGGAGAACTATCAATAACTTCAGATACACGGATGACACCACCCGTATGGCAGAAAGTAAAGAAGAACTGAAGAGTCTCTTGACAAAGGTGAAAGAGGAGTGAAAAAGTTGGCTTAAAACTCAATTTTCAGAAAACTAAGATCATGGCATCTGGTCCCATCACTTCATGGCAAATAGATGGGAAAAGAGTGGAAACAGTGGGAGACTTTATTTTGGGGGGCTACAAAATCACTGCAGATGGTGACTGCAGCCATGAAATTATTTTATTTATTTAATTAATTAATTTATTTATTTTAATTGGAGGCTAATTACTTTACAATATTGTGGTGGTTTTTGCCATACATTCACATGAATCAGCCATGGGTGTACATGTGTTCCCCATCCTGAACCCCCCTCCCACCTCCCTCCCCATCCCATCCCTCTGGGTCATCCCAGTGTACCAGCCCTGAGCACCCTGTCTCATGCATCGAACCTGAACTGGCGATCTGTTTCCCATATGATAATATACGTATTTCAATTCTATTCTCTCAGATCATCCCACCCTCGCCTTCTCCCACAGAGTCCAAAAGACTGTTCTATACGTCTGTGTCTCTTTTGCTGTCTCATATGTAGGGTTATCGTTACCATTTTTCTAAATTCCATATATATGCATTAGTATACTGTATTGGTGTTTTTCTTTCTGGCTTACTTCACTCTGTATAATAGGCTCCAGTTTCATCCACCTCATTAGAACTGATTTAAATGTATTCTTTTTCATGGCTGAATAATATTTCATTGTGTATATGTACCACAGCTTTCTTATCCATCCATCTGCTGATGGACATCTAGGTTGGTTCCTTGTCCTGGCTGTTATAAACAGTGCTGCAATGAACATTGGGGTACTCGTGACTCTATCATTTCCAGTTTCCTCAGTGTGTATGCCCAGCAGTGGGATTGCTGGGTGGTATGGCAGTTCTATTTCCAGTTTTTTAAGGAATCTCCACAGTGTTTCCATAGTGGCTGTACTAGTTTGCATTCCCACCAACAGTATAACAGGGTTCCCTTTTCTCCACACCCTCTCCAGCATTTATTGCATGAAGACTTTTGGATAGCAGTCATTCTGACTGGTGTGAAATGGTATCTAATTGTGGTTTTGATTTGCATTTCTCTGATTATGAGGGATGTTAAGCATTTTTTCATGTGTTTGTGAGCCATCTGTATGTCTTCTTTGGAGAAATGTCTGTTTAGTTCTTAGGCCCATTTTTTGATTGGGTTGTTTATTTTTCTGGAATTGAGCTGCAGGAGTTGCTTGTATATTTTTGAGATTAATTCTTTGTCAGCTGCTTCATTTGCTATTATTTTCTCCCATTCTGAAGGCTGTCTTTTCACCTTGCTTATAGTTTCCTTCGTTGTGCAAAAGCTTTTAAGTTTAATTAGGTCCCATTTGTTTATTTTTGCTTTCATTTCCATTACCCTGGGAGGTGGGTCATAGAGGATCCTGCTGTGATTTATGTCAGAGAGTGTTTTGCCTATGTTTTCCTCTAGGAGTTTTAGAGTTTCTGGTCTTACATTTAGATCCTTATTCCATTTTGAGTTTATTTTTGTGTATGGTGTTAGAAAGTGTTCTAGTTTAATTCTTAAGTTGATTGACCAGTTTTCCCAGCACCACTTGAGAAAGAGATTGTCTTTTCTCCATTGTATATTCTTGCCTCCTTTGTCAAAGATAAGGTGTCCATACGTGCATGGATTTATCTCTGGGCTTTCTGTTTTGTTCCATTGATCTATTTTTCTGTGTTTGTGCCAGTACCATACTGTCTTGATGACTGTAGCTTTGTAGTATAGCCTGAAGTCAGGCAGATTGATTCCTCCAGTTCCATTCTTCCTTCTCAAGATTGCTTTGGCTATTAGAGGTTTTTTGGATTTCCATACAAATTGTGAAATTATTTGTTCTAGTTTTGTGAAAAATACCATTGATAGCTTGAATCTATAGATTGCTTTGGGTAGTATACTCATTTTCACTATATTGATTCCTCCAATCCATGAACATGGTATATTTCTCCATTTATTTGTGTCCTCTTTGATTTCTTTCATCAGTGTTTTATAGTTTTCTATATATAGGTCTTTTGTTTCTTTCAGTTCAGTCGCTCAGTCGTGTCCGACTCTTTGCGACCCCATGAATCACAGCACGCCAGGCCTCCCTGTCCATCACCAACTCCCGGAGTTCACTCAAGCTCATGTCCATCGAGTCGGTGATGCCATCCAGCCATCTCATTCTCTATCGTCCCCATCTCCTCCCACCCCCAATCCCTCCCAGCATCAGACTCTTTTCCATTGAGTCAACTCGTCACATGAGGTGGCCAAAGTATTGGAGTTTCAGCTTTAGCATCAGTCCTTCCAATGAACACCCAGGATTGATCTCCTCCAGAATGGACTGGTTGGATCTCCTTGCAGTCCAGGGGACTCTCAAGAGTCTTTTCCAGCACCACAGTTCAAAAGCATCAATTCTTCGGCGATCAGCTTTCTTCGCAGTCCAACTCTCACATCCATACATGACCACGGGAAAAACCATAGCCTTGACTAGACGGACCTTTGTTGGCAAAGTAATGTCTCTGCTTTTAATATGCTCTCTAGGTTGGTCATAACTTTCCTTCCAATGAGTAAGTGTCTTTTAATTTCACGACTGCAATCAGCATCTGCAGTGATTTTGGAGCCCCCAAAAATAAAGTCTGACACTTTTTCCACTGTTTTTCCATCTATTTCCCATGAAGTGATGGGACCAGATGCCATGATCTTCATTTTCTGAATGTTGTTTCTTTAGGTAGATGTATTCCTACGTATTTTATTCTTTTCGTTGCAATGGTGAATGGAATTGTTTCCTTAATTTCTCTGTTTTCTCATTGTTAGTGTATGGAATGCAAGGGATTTCTGTGTGTTAATTTTATATCCTGCAACTTTACTATATTCATTGATTAGCTCTAGTAATTTTCTGGTGGAGTCTTTAGGGTTTTCTATGTAGAGGATCATGTCATCTGCAAACAGTGAGAGTTTTACTTCTTCTTTTCCAATCTCCATTCCTTTTATTTCTTTTTCTCCTCTGATTGCTGTGGCCAAAACTTCCAAAACTATGTTGAACAGTAGTGGTGAGAGTGAGCACCCTTTCACCATTAAGGATAATGTTTGCTGTGGGTTTGTCATATATAGCTTTTATTATTTTGAGATATGTTCTTTCTATTCCTGATTTCTGGAGGTTTTTTTTTTAAATCATCAATGGATGTTGAATTTTGTCAAATGCTTTCTCTGCATCTATTGAGATAATCATATGCTTTTTATCTTTCAATTTGTTAATGTGATGTATTACATTGATTGATTTGCAGATATTGAAGAATCCTTGCATTCCTGGAATAAAGCCCACATGGTCATGATGTATGATCTTTTTAATATGTTGTTGGATTCTGTTTGCTAGAATTTTGTTAAGGATTTTTGCATCTGTGTCCATCAGTGATATTGGTGTGTAGTTTTCTTTTTTTGTGGCATCTTTGTCTGGTTTTGGTATTAGGGTTATGGTGACCTCATAGAATGAGTTTGGAAATTTACCTTCCTCTGCAATTTTCTGGAAGAGTTTGAGTAGGATAGGTGTTAGCTCTTCTCTAAATTTTCGGTAGAATTCAGCTGTGAAGCCATCTGGACCTGGGCTTTTGTTTGCTGGAAGATTTCTGATTACAGTTTCCATTTCCATGCTTGTGATGGGTCTGTTAAGATTTTCTATTTCTTCCTGGTTCAATTTTGGAAAGTTGTAGTTTTCTAAGAACTTGTCCATTTCTTCCAAGTTGCCCATTTTATTGCCATATAATTGCTGATAGTAGTCTCTTATGATCCTTTGTATTTCTGTGTTGTCTGTTGTGATCTCTCCATTTTAATTTCTAATTTTATTAATTTGATTCTTCTCCCTTTGTTTCTTGATGAGTCTGGCTAATGGTTTGTCAATTTTATTTATCTTCTCAAAGAACCAGCTTTTGGCTTTTTGATTTTTGCTATGGTCTCTTTTGCTTCTTTTGCATATATTTCTGCCCTAATTTTTAAGATTTCTTTCCTTCTACTAACCCTAGGTTTATTCATTTCTTTCTTTTCTAGTTGCCTTAGGTGTAGAGTTAGGTTATTTATTTGATTTTTTTCTTGTTTCTTGAGGTAAGCCTGTATTGCTATGAACCTTCCCCTTAGCACTGCTTTTAACACAGAAAGGGTGTCATAGATTTTCGGTTGTTGTGTTTTCATTTTCATTTGTTTCTATGCATATTTTTATTTCTTTTTTGATTTCTTCTGTGATTTGTTGGTTATTCAGCAGCGTGCTGTTCAGCCGCCATATGTTGGAATTTTTAATAGTTTTTGTCTTGTAATTGACATCTAATCTTACTGCATTGTGGTCAGAAAAGATGCTTGGAATGATTTCAATTTTTTTAAATTTACCAAGGCTAGATTTATGGCCCAGGATGTGATCTATCCTGGAGAAGTTTCCATGTGTACTTGAGAAAAAGGTGAAATTCATTGTTTGGGGGTGAAATGTCCTGTAGATATCAATTAGGTCTAACTGGTTCATTGTATCATTTAAAGTTTGTGTTTCCTTGTTAATTTAATTTTCTGTTTAGTTGATCTATCTATAGGTGTGAGTGGGGTATTAAAGTTTCCCACTAGTATTGTGCTATTTTTAATTTCCCCTTTCGTACTTCTTAGCATTCACCTTATATATTGTGGTGCTCCTATGATGGGTGCATATATATTTATAATTGTTATATCTTCTTCTTAGATTGATCCTTTGATCATTATGTAGTGTCCTTCATTGTCTCTTTTCACAGCCTTTATTTTAAAATTATTTTATCTGATATGAGTATTGTTACTCCTGCTTTATTTTGGTCTCTATTTGCATGGAATATCTTTTTCCAACCCTTCACTTTCAGTCTGTATGTGTCCCTCGATTTGAGGTGGGTCTCTTGTAGACAACATATATAGGGGTCTTGTTTTTGTGTCCATTCAGCCAGTCTTTGTCTTTTGGTTGGGGTGTTCAACCCATTTACATTTAAGGTAATTATTGGTAAGTATGATCCCGTTGCCATTTACTTTGTTGTTTTGGGTTCAAGTTTATACACCCTTTCTGTGTTTCCTGTCTAGAGAAGATCCTTTAGCATTTGTTGGAGAGCTGGTTTGGTGGTGCTGAATTCTCTCAGCTTTTGCTTGTCTGTAAAGCTTTTGATTTCTCCTTCATATTTTAATGAGATCCTTGCTGGGTACAGTAATCTGGGTTGTAGGTTTTTCTCTTTCATCACTTTAAGTATGTCCTGCCATTCCCTTCTGGCCTGAAGAGTTTCTGTTGAAAGATCAGCTGTTATCCTTATTGTAGTCATGAAATTAAAAGATGCTTACTTCTTGGAAGAAAAGCTATGAGCAACCTAGACAGCATATTAAAAAGTAGAGACATTACCAATAAGGTCCGTCTAGTCACAGCTATCGGAGAAGGCAATGGCAAGCCACTCCAGTACTATTGCCTAGAAAATCCCATGGATGGAGGAGCCTGGTAGGCTGCAGTCCGTGGGGTCGCTAAGGGTCGGACACGACTGAGCGACTTCACTTTCACTTTTCACTTTCACACATTGGAGAAGGAAATGGCAACCCACTCCAGTGTTCTTGCCTGGAGAATCCCAGGGACGGGGGAGCCTGGTGGGCTTCCGTCTATGGGGTCACACAGAGTCGGACACGACTGAAGTGACTCAGCAGCAGCAGCAGTCACAGCTATCATTTTTCCAGTAGTCATATATGGATGTGAGAGTTGGACTATAAAGAAAGCTGAGCACCAAAGAATTGATGCTTTTGAACTGTGGTGTTGGAGAAGACTCTTGAGAGTCCCTTGGACTGCAAGGAGATCCAGCCAGTCCATTCTAAAGGAGATCAGTCCTAGGTGTTCATTGGAAGGGCTGATGCTGAAGCGGAAACTCCAATACTTTGGCCACCTGATGCGAAGAAGCGACTCATTGGAAAAGACCCTGTACTGGGAAAGATTGAAGGCAGGAGGAGAAGGGGATGACAGAGGATGAGATGGCTGGATGGCTTCACTGACGCGATGGACGTGAGTTTGAATAGGCTCTGGGAGTTGGTGATGGACAGGGAAGCCTGGAATGCTGCAATCCTGGGGTCACAAAGAGTCAGACACAACTGAGCAACTGAACTGACTGACAGGTGGCACTAGTGGTAAAGACCTCACCTGCCAATGCAGGAAACATAAGAGACATGGGTTCGATCCCTGGGTCAGGAAGATCCCCTGGAGGAGGGCATGGCAACCCACTCCAGAATTCTTGCCTGGAGAACCACATGGACAGAGGAGCCTGGTCGGCTACAGTCCAAAGGTTCACAAAGAGTCTGACACGACTGAGGCTACTTCACACACACGCTCCTTTCATGTATATTCATTGCAATGTTAGAGTCTGCTTTTTAGGAATTTGAACTGCAACAGGATGTGAATAAGTCTTTCTCAGATATCCCCTCAAATCTCAATGTACCACTGTGTCTTAAATACTCCCTTAAGCAGATTCCTGGTAGAGAGAACAGGACTGTCATGATTGACTTGGACCAAATAGGATTTGCCTCTGGAGTGGTGGAAGGGGTCACACTCCCTGTATTCTTATTTATCTATTTTTGGCTACAGTGGGTCTTTGTTGCTTTGTGAGGGCTACTCTTCATTTCAGTGCTCAGGCTTCTCATTGTGGTGGCTTCTCTTGTTGAGGATCATGGGCTCTAGGCACATGGGCTTCAGTAGTTGCAGCAAGCGGGCTCACTAGTTGTGGTTCCCAGGCTCTAGAGCACAGGCTCTGTAGTTGAGGCACACAGGCTAAGTTGCTCTGCAGCATATGGAATCCTTCCAGACTAGGGATCAAAGCAGTGTCCTCCATGTTGGCAGGCAGATTCTTATCCGCTGCACCACCAGGGAAGTCCCTCCCCTAATTCTGTGGGGCATGGATGGGAAATGAATAAAACTGGGGCTCTGCCAGCATTGAAGACGCAAAGGATGGATATTGGGTTGGCAGCCAAGAGCGTCTGAGGCATCATCTTCTGCCTCTAGATTTGCCTTCTTACTCATGGTGCCCTCTGCCATAGTCATCTTCTTCAGAGTCTGTTTTATTTATATGACTTCCATGCTTTTAAAAACTCTAAACATATATCTACAGATCATATTATAGATGTACTCTTTTTATTTTTTTCTTGCTTCAGCATACCTAGAGAAACTACACACCCATCAGCCACAAAGCCTTGTTACTTACTATTTCACTACAGGAGGGATGCTGGAAAAGAAGGAAAGGAGAAAGGCACCCCTGGCGAGGTGGTGCAAATCAGGCTCTCCAGAAGCAGGTATTTTTGACAACCCTAAGAGGCATCACCAGCTCGATGGACATGAGTTTGAGTGAACTCCGGGAGTTGGTGATGGACAGGGAGGCCTGGCGTGCTGTGATTCATGGGGTCGCAAAGAGTTGGACACGACTGAGCGACTGAACTGAACTGAACTGAAGTGAAGAGGCCATATTGCATTCTCCATGAGAATTAATCACCTATAGGTTCTAGGCTTTAGAATCAAGTGCATAGCTTCTCGCCACTCTTCAAGAACCTATATAATTTGGCTCCAGTTTTCCTTTCCAGCTGCCTCTCCCACTGTGTCCCTACATGACCATTCTGCTCCTGGCTTGTTGCAATGCACATACCCACTTCTGTGTTTCTGGTCACGTTGCTCTCTCTCCTTCAAAATCTACCTTAAGCCTTACCTCTTCTATAATGTCTTTCCTGACCCCCACCCCCACCTAAGTCTACTGAGATCTCTCATTGACCACACTATCCATAGTGTCACTCAGGAGACACTTAAAATTAAAAAAGGCTTTCTAAATCACTAAAATGTCAAATACAGATATGTCTATATACATTCCTAGCTTTTTTTTCTGGGCTTCCCTGGTGGCTCAGACAGTAAAGAATCCTCCTGCAATGCGGGAGACTGGGTTTGATCCCTGGATTGGGAAGATCCCCTGGAGGAGGGCATGATCACCCACTCCAGTAGTCTTGCCTGGAGAATCCTCATGGATAGAGGAGCCTGGTGGGCTACAGTCCATGGGGTCACAAAGAGTTGGACAGGACTGAACGACTTAAGTGCAGCTTTTTCTGTAATCACATTTCGATAGAGATGAATGATTCCTGGATGTGGCCACAGTATAATTTACTGCCACAGAGACACCGAGGTTCTATCACTTCAAGAACATCGTTGTTGTTTAGTCACTGCATTGTATCTGACTCCCCTCTGTCCATGGGATTCTCCAGGCAAGAATACTGGAGTGGGTTGCCATTTCCTTCTCCACTGGATCTTCCTGACCCAGGGATCAAACTTGCATCTCCTGCTTAGTAGGCAGATTCTTTACCACTAAGCCACGAGGGAAGCCATCAAGAACATTACCAGATAGAAAACAAAAGTCTGTCGAGATCCTGATGGTGGAAAGCCAGGTCTCATTCAGTTCAGTTCAGTTCAGTCGCTCAGTCGTGTCCGACTCTCCGCGACCCCATGAATCACAGCACGCCAGGCCTCCCTGTCCATCACCAACTCCCGGAGTACACTCAAACTCATGTCCACAGAGTCGGTGATGCCATCCAGCCATCTCATTCTCCGTCGTCCCCTTCTCCTCCCGCCCCCAACCTTTCCCAGCATCAGAGTCTTTTCCAGTGAGTCAACTCGTCTCATGAGGTGGCCAAAGTATTGGAGTTTCAGCTTTAGCATCAGTCCCTCCAATGAACATCCAGGATTGATCTCCTTTAGAATGGACTGGTTGGATCTCCTTGCAGTATAAGGGACTCTCAAGAGTCTTCTCCAACACCACAGTTCAAAAGCATAGATTCTTCGGCGATCAGCTTTCTTCACAGTCCAACTCTCACATCCATACATGACCACGGGAAAAACCATTGCCTTGACTAGACGGACCTTGGTCGGCAAAGTAATGTCTCTGCTTTTTAATATACTATCAAGGTTGGTCATAACTTTCCTTCCAAGGAGCAAGCGTCTTTTAATTTCATGGCTGCAATCAGCATCTGCAGTGATTTTGGAGCCCAAAAAAACAAAGTCTGACACTGTTTCCACTGTTTTTCCATCTATTTCCCATGAAGTGATGGGACCAGATGCCATGATCTTTGTTTTCTGAATGTTGAGCTTCAAGCCAACCTTTTCACTCTCCTCTTTGACTTTCATCAAGAGGCTTTTGAGTTCCTCTTCACTTTCTGCCATAAGGGTAGTGTCATCTGCATATCTGAGGTTATTGATATTTCTCCCAGCAATCTTGATTCCAGCTTGTGCTTCTTCCAGCCCAGCGTTCCTCATGATGTACTCTGCATATAAGTTAAATAAGCAGGGTGACAATATACAACCTTGACGCACTCCTTTTCCTATTTGGAACCAGTCTGTTGTTCCATGACCGGTTCTAACTGTTGCTTCCTGACCTGCATACAGGTTTCTCAAGAGGCAGGTCAGGTGGTCTGGGATTCCCATCTCTTTCAGAATGTTCCACATTTTATTGTGATCCACACAGTCAAAGGCTTTGGCATAGTCAATGAAGCAGAAATAGATGTTTTTCTGAAACTCTCTTGCTTTCTCCATGATCCAGCGGATGTTGGCAATTTGATCTCTGGTGCCTCTGCCTTTTCTAAAACCTGCTTGAACATCTGGGAGTTCACGGTTTACATACTGCTGAAGCCTGGCTTGGAGAATTTTGAGCATGACTTTACTAGCGTGTGAGATGAGTGCAATTGTGCGGTAGTTTGAGCATTCTTTGGCATTGCCTTTCTTTGGGATTGGAATGAAGACTGACCTTTTCCAGTCCTGTGGCCACTGCTGAGTTTTCCAAATCTGCTGGCATATTGAGTGCAGCACTTTCACAGCATCATCTTTCAAGACTTGAAATAGCTCAACTGGAATTCCATCACCACCACTAGCTTTGTTCGTAGTGATGCTTTCTAAGGCCCACTTAACTTCACATTCCAAGATGTCTGGCTCTAGGTCAGTGATCACATTATCGTGACTATCTTGGTCGTGAAGATCTTTTTTGTACAGTTCTTCTGTGTATTCCTGCCACCTCTTCTTAATATCTTCTGCTTCTGTTAGGTCCATACCATTTCTGTCCTTTATCGAGCCCATCTTTGCATGAAAAGTTCCCTTGGAATCTCTAATTTTCTTGAAGAGGTCTCTTGTTTTTCCTATTCTGTTGTTTTCCTCTATTTCTTTGCATTGATCACTGAGGAAGGCTTTCTTATCTCTCCTTGCTATTCTTTGGAACTCTGCATTCAGATGCTTATATCTTTCCTTTTCTCCTTTGCTTTTCGCCTCTCTTCTTTTTACAGCTATTTGTAAGGCCTCCTCGGACAGCCATTTCGCTCTTTTGCATTTCTTTTCCATGGGCATTACTTACCAGCAAAGCATCAGAACTTTTCACATTCAAATAAATGCCTCAGTAATTTCTCACAAAAATAAATACAAAGAATGTGGAGTCCTTGAATGACAATAGTCTCTGGTAAATTCTTGAAGCATTTGATGAATGAATAACTACAGTACAGAACTCCTATGGTATAACTCTTGGTGTTTCCAAATTGCCTTTGCACATCGTCAAATATTTGATGAATGGATATTGAATCATCGTTCATCATACTTCGACTAATTAATTTTATAGTGAGAAATGTCACCTCAAATAAGCATAAGAGATTACACCATTATATATATTGAATAGTTCATTTAAGCTGTTGTGTAAAAGTTATTAAACCTTGTACAAACAATAGAAACTCATTCATTTATTAATTTATTTTAAAAGTTTATTTTAGCACCTACTAGGTGCTATTTGTTGGTGCTATAAATTCAATGATGAAATGAGACACTGTCCCTACTTGTGTCAAAGAAATCATAGTCTGTCAGGGAATACAGATATTGGTAGTGGGATTTATACAAATACATAAATACTATGATGAATTCAAATACTTTACATAAATAAGTATACATATGCTATGTATATGCTATGAATGACTTATCTTATTTTTAAATTTTTTGTTATTTTTAAAAATTTTATTGGAGTATAGTTGATTTACAATGTCGTAAGAGTTTCAGGTGTACACTAAAGTGATTCGGTTAGACATATACGTATATTCATTCTTTTTCAGATTCCTTTCTCTTACAGGCTATCACAGAATATTGAGTAGAGTTCTCTGTGCTATACAATACATCCTTGTTGGTTGTCCATTTTACATATAGTAGTATGTGTATGTTCATCACAATCTCCCAATTTATCCCTCTCCTCCGTATTTCCCCTTTGGTAATCATGTTTGTTTTTAATATCTGTAAGTCTGCTTCTGTTTTATCAGTAACTCCATTTGTATCATTTTGGTTTCTAAATTAGATTCCACATATGTACAATAACATATTTTTCTTTCTCTGTCTGACTTAACTTCACTCAGTATGATAGTCTCTAGATCCATCCATGTTGCTGCAAATGTATTATTTTGTTCTTTTTTATGACTGAGTCATATTCCATTATATATATGTACCATATCTTCTTTATCCATTCCTCTGCTGATAGACATTTAGGTTGCGTCCATGTCTTGGCTAAGGTAAATAGTGCTACAGTGAACATTGGGGTGCATCTATCTGTCCGAATTATGGTTTTCTTCAAGTATATGCCTAGGAATGAGATTGCTGGATCATATGGTAGTTCTATCTTTATTTTTTTAAGGAACCTCCCATACTATTCTCCATAGTGGTTGTACCAACTTACATTCCTACCAACAGTGTAAGAAGGTTCCTTTTTCCTCCACCTCTCCAGCATTTCTTATCTGTAGACTTTTTGATGATAGCCATTATGACTGCTATGAAGTGATATCTCACTGTAGTTTGATTTACATTTCTCTGATAGTAATGTTGAGCATCTTTTCATGTGCTTTTGGGCCATGTATATGTCTTTGGAGAAAATGTCTATTTGGATCTTCTGCCCATTCTTTGATTGAGTTGTTTGGTTTAACCACACGGTTTAGTTATCTATGCAGAGTAATGAATCAGCTCAAAATTCAGTGCCTTAAAACAACGAGATACCATTTATCTTACAGTTCTAGGGTTAACTGGGTTCAGTGGGCAATTCTTGGCCAGGATCTCTCATACAGTTGTGGTCATACAGTGACTTGGGTTGGAGTCATCTTGAAGGCTTCCCTCACTCCTGTGTCTGGCAGTTGATACTCACTCCTGATTGGGATATCAGCTGGGCTTTCAGGTGATTCATAGACACATGACCCCTCCATGTGGATTCTTGCACAGCATGCTTGCTGACTTCCAAGAGCAAGTATCTAGAAAAATAAAAACCAGGCAAAAACTGCATCTCCCCTTGTGTCATAACTTTGGAAGCATACCATGTTGCTTCTGGCATAATCAAAGACCCACCTTGATTCCAGGGGAGACAACACAGAGCTCCCTTGATGAGAAAAGTATTCAGTGTCACATTATAAGAAGAACTTATGGGATAGGACATACTTTGCAGCCATCTTGAAAAATATGGAGCACATAGGACTGAAATTTATCTACTAGGGAGTCTAGGAAAGCTTCCCTGAAGTGGTATTTAAGATAAAACCTGAAATAAGGAGATGTTACCTAGAATAAGCAGTAGAAAAAGTAAGCAGAAGAAAGTATTTGCAAAGGCCCTGAAGCAGAAAGGAACAGCACAGACTGAAAGAAGTCAGAGTGATAGCAGTAGTAAGACTGAAGTAAGGGTGGTGACAGCTGAGGCTGGATAAGTAGACAGTGTCTGGACAAAACAGAGCGTTGTATGTTACGCTCAGAATCTTGTTCTCTTATGTATCAGTACATGTACCAGTAATCCAGCAAAGGGTTTTAAGCCAGTGAGTGATAGTTTGCTCTGACTGCAGCAAATGGAGAGGATATGGAAGTCACAGGAGATACAGGATTAGATGCAAGGGACCACCAAGGAAGTCACTGATAGGGGTCCAGTTGAGAGGTGATAAGATAGAGCATGGGCCAAGTGGGTGACAATGAAGACAGAGCAACATGGCTGGATTCAAGCATCATAAGGAGAAAAATACAGATCTGAGGGATGAGTTGGCTGGAGAGGAAGGAATTCAAAGATGAATAGTGGTGCCAGTCGCAGACACAGAGAATGCTGGAGGACACCAAAGTTCGCAGGTCAGAGGATGTCAATCTATTCAGTATGTGTGGAGCTGATGGTGCATTTGAACAATTGAGAGAAGTTATTAAATATATAGTAAAGTCAGGCACTCACAGGAGAGTCTAAAGATACATATTTATGGATTCTTAATGTTTAGCTGGTAATTGAAGCTCTGAGAGTGGATGAGATCACCTAGGAGAGAGAATAGAGATTCCCATGGAATTCAACATTTAATGGTTCCCTTGAGATGAATGGGTGGCCCAAAACACTAAGAAGCTTCCAGAGATGTTGGAGGTATGATAGTGTGGTGTCCTGGAATCTACAGATTGTCCACGTTACTTGAAGTGTTGTTGTTCAGTCACTAAGTCATGTCTGGTGACAAGTGGTCACTAGTACTGAATGCTGAGAAGCGTATGGAAACGAGAACTAAAACATGTCCATTGGTGCAAACAACATGCAGGTCACAACAGCAAGAGTTATTTAAGAGGACCAGTGTGCACAGACTCAGTTTGGAGTAGGCTGATGGAAGCAGAGAATTTAGGCTACTTTTTTTTTTGAAAGAGAAAGAAAGAGTTGGAGGAAACTGTGTAATATTACGGTCATGCAACAGCATCCATTTGAGAACAAGATATACCAAACATTGGGTTTCATCATACCAGATCACATACTCAAGAGACATGTCACTGTGTGTCCTCCTTTTAAAGAGAAGTGAGCATGAGGCAAATGGGGAAGGTACTTACATGTTCCAGCCAAACAGAAATTGAATCTACCCTGGCAGAGGGAGACAAGGACCAGAGCAGTGTGGGAAAGCGTCACAGCCACTTGAAAAATATTACTGTAGACTCCCAACACTGATAGTTCAGAATCCTTATTCGGCTTTGGTGTGTTCAACTCTTGTGGGTCTTTGTGCAAGTCTTGTATCTTTTCCACATCTCAACTTTTCTTTGGCTGTTGACCAGGGTCAGAGAAAGGCTGATCCCTAAAAGGCAGACAGGACAAAAAGTCCAACAGGATTTGACTAAATGAAGCATTTGATTAGTTATCACTAATAGTATGATGCAATCCAGGAAGGACTATTAACTCATTGTTTCTAAACTTGGCTTGTTTTGTACTTGGCTAGAGCCCTCAGCCCTCTGGCCAAACAACAGGGTTTCTGCATGTGCTCTGGCCTCCCTGAAGCCCTCATAATTGAGCCAGAAACTCTCGGGATCCAAGAGAGGTCTTTAGGAACAGGAGAAAGGCCATGGGGACAGCCACAGGGAGAGGCAGCCTGCACTGTGCCCACACATACAGGGGATGCATGTTAGCTGTTCCCCTTGCAGCTGGAAGCCCTTCTTTAGCCTCCAGGATTCATTTTCCTGTCCAAATCCTTTCTGTGATGCTGACCTTTGGGTTGATTACAAGTGAGTAAATGAAAGCTTTCCCTCTCCTCCAACACGTCCTTCTATGACTTGAAACATGTGACAAGGCTGTTACCTCCAGCAGATGTTTTCTGGATGAATCAGCATCCGAAAAGGCAGAGGCCCCAGGGATGTGCCAACATCAACAGAATTGCAAGGACTAGGGGGAGAGAGGGGAGAGAGTCCGATGGTTGCAACCTTCTGCAGAGGGTCAGCTGCACAAACTTTAAAGAAGGCAGCCCGAGAATCGTGTTCAGAGTAAAGGGTGAAAGGGCAGAACTGTCTCCACAGGGCCTCAAGCGGATCCCACTAGACCAAGGACCAGGGTTGGTCTTCTTTGGGCAATCAATATCATCACATTTGGATGCAGGCACGTGTCTGAGAATAGTCTTTTGGCGAAAACATCCCAGTCTTACACGAATTACACTCGTCTTCAAATGCATGGCCTCTAGAATAGCAACCAATTGTCTCATTTTTACCGCATTAAATTATACCTGTCTCCCAAGAGCTCTGCCTCCTCCTCTCCTCCTCTCTTAGACTGCCACAAACCACATTACCATCCCAGGTGAGGGCTTAGAAGTTAGGGGTTCAATCCTTATGGGTGAGATATTTAACCACAGGATCTAACTGATGTTTCTTCACTTTGTTCTATTTTTTCTCAGCCTTTAGAACTGGGTCATGTTCCCTTGTCCATAATTTCTACAAGTCTTATCTGGAAAAAAAAAAGGGGGTGCCTCTTCTCCCTTGGGACTCAGATGCCCCTTGTCAAGATCCAGAAGCTGGTGTTTGCTATGGCTTCCTTCCTGCTCCCCTGTTTAACTTGTATTCTCCAAGCCTCTTTTTCCTTTTCTTCCTTTTTCTCCAGTGTCCTCAAGGAGCTCATCCACTTCAGTGACTTCAGCTTTCACCTCCATGCAAGCATTTCAAATCTCTACCTCTCTCCTCCTCTCTCCTAAGATCAAATTTCAAATGATCTTAGCACTAGAGGTCCCCACCTTGTTGGTCCACCCACACGGCAATCTTCACATCTTCAAAACTAAACTTACTATCTCCTCACCCTCGCTCCTCACCTGTGTCAGCCCATGTTCATCCAGAGAAGCAGATGTATATTGTGAAAGTTCAGTATGGATTCATTACAGGGAACTGTTCTTAAGCAGTTGTGGCCGCTTTACTAAGCAGTCTCTCTATGGCTGTTATCTCTGAGTCTAAAGCTGGAGCTTGACATTCATGGAATGTCCAGGAGGGAAGATGGATGTTAAGTAGAGCGGGGAGATTGAGAGTAGGTTGGAACCAAAAAGCACAAGTTGGAGCCCCATGAGGAAGAACTGGACTCATGTAAGTTCATGTGACCTTTGACCTTGGTGATGAGGATCTCCAGCAGAAGTAGGGCTCTTCATGACAGAGCTAAACACATCTACACCTGGCCTAGGAGTCGAAGAAGCTGAAGAAGGATTAGAGAAAGGTGGGTGCTTCACACTAGCGAGGTAAGTCAGCAAATCGGCAACATGTGTGAGCTACAGAATGGCCACTGCTTCTCTTCCAGCCTCCAAATCTCCCGAGAATCTCCCCTAACTGGAAACAAGAGAGTGAATTCTGGGAAATGTAGCTCAGCCTAGCCAAGCTGACACATCACGAAGCCATTAAAATTCACCCCTAGTCAACTTGGCATCCATACACATCTCCTTAAAGTATACTGAATATCTGAATCAGGACAAGGCTAAAGTCTTACTTCTGCCTAGTATTATACAACTCTTCCACATACAACCAAAAAATGCTAACCCTTTCCCCAGAAGAGAATACAGAGTTCCTTATTTTGTCCCTGGGTGATGTTCATTCTTTTCCAAGATGATTCACACATTTCCTTTGATATATTTGAGATACAAAGTATTATTAATATATCATGTTAGATGATGAGATGAAAAAAGAAAGAAAACAAAAATATCTAGTTAATATATATACAAATATATCTGTATTAAAATAAGGAAGAAATATTTGTAACTATTACAGTCTCCGTCTCTGCAACAGCCACATGGTCATAATGGATATTTATAAATTTGTTGTAGTTTACTCAGTCATGTCCGACTCTTTGCGACCCCATGGACTGTAGCCTGCCAGGCTCCTCTGTCCATGGGATTTTCCAGGCAAGAATACTGGAGTGGGTTGCCATTTCCTCCTCCAGGGGATCTTCCTGACCCAGAAATGAAACCCAAGTTTCCTGCATCACCTGCATTGGCAGGCAGATTCTTTACCACTAAGCCAGTTGGAACACCCATATTTATAACTGACTTCCCACTGTATATGGCTGCTGCTGCTGCTGCTGCTGCTAAGTCGCTTCAGTTGTGTCTGACTCTGTGCAACCCCTTAGACGGCAGCTCACCAGGCTCCCCCGTCCCTGGGATTCTCCAGGCAAGAACACTGGAGTGGGTTGCCATTTCCTTCTCCAATGCATAAAAGTGAAAAGTGAAAGTGAAGTCGCTCAGTCGTGTCCGACTCTTAGTGACCCCATAGACTGCAGCCTACCAGCCTCCTCCATCCATGGGATTTTCCAAGCAAGAGTACTGGAATGGGATGCCATTGCCTTCTCCGCCTATTGTATACTATTTATATTCATTTTGCTGTCATCCAGCACCTCCGCAGCTCGTCATGGTTCTTTGTTTGGTGAGGTGTGATAAACTTTCAGTCTTGAAGGTTCTGGTATATTAGCATCCCTGCCTGAATTTGCTTGTTGTCCACCCATCGTTGCACCCTTCATTTAAGGGTTCAAATGGCTTCCCAGGTGGCACTAGTGGCAAAGAGCCTGCCTGCCAATGCAAGAGACATAAAAGACAAAGGTTCAATCCCTGGGTGGGAAGATCCCCTGGAGAAGGAAATGGCAACCCACTCCAGTATTCTTGCTTGGGAAATCCCATGGACAGAGGAGCCTGGCGGGCTATAGTTCATGGGGTCACAAACAATTGGACACGACTGAAGTGACTTAGCACACACACGGTTTTCTGTTGACAATAATCATTGGACCTGGGAGTATTAAGAGGGACCCTTAAGGATTTTCACTAGAGGTAATAGCAAACAGTGCCGCTCCCATTTCCCCTGCTGTACTCAGGGATCTATGAATACTGGCTACAGGAGAAACAACCTCATATATTTGATGGCAACTCAAAGCATATACAGCATCCAGGATGACCTTGCCCAGCCCTGCAAGGTGTTACCACTTAGCTGGGCATCAAGTACATCTTCAAAAGGCCATGCCACTTCAATCAAGCTGCTTCTGGATGATAGGGAACATGGTAAGATCAGTAAATTCCATGACTCCGAGTCCATTGCCACATTTCATTTGCTGGGAAGTGCGTTCCTTGATTAGAAGCAGTGCTCTGTGCAGTACCATGATGGTGGTAAGATATTCCATAAGACCATGGATGGGAATTGGGGCAGAAGCATGTGGACAGAGAAGGAAAATCCATATCCAATATCTCTACTCTAGTCACCAGGTGAAAGTAAAGTGTTAGTTGCTCAGTCTTGTCTGACTCTTTGGGACCCCATGGACTGTAGCCTGCCAGGCTCCTCTGTCCAAGATATTTTCCAGGCAAGGATACTGGAGTGGGTTGCCATTTCCTCCTCCAGGGGATCTTCCCAACCTAGGGATCGAACCTGTGTTCCCTGCGTTGGAAGGGTGGATTCTTTACTGTCTGAGCCACCACCAGGTAGACTTCTCAAAACCCTGCCTATTAAGGGGATCCTTCTCAGTGTTGTTGTTCAGGGCTGTAAGCGAGTTGGGCAGTAATGCTGCCACTCTACACTTCCAGGTGCTGCCTACCTGCCCTGCAGAACTCTGAGGTTTTTCTTCCTCAGTTAACTGGCCAGAGGGCTCATTCCATCAGGCCAGAGATGTGGGTTGGAAGAGAGAAGGTAATGTAGCAGAAATAGGGACTATGGATTTTGGGGTCACTTCTTTTTTCTTTCTGTTTTTTGGTTGCATGGGGTCTTTGTTGCTGTGAATGGGCTTTCGCTAGTTGCAGGGAGGGGGAATTCTCATTGCAGTAGCTTCTCTTGTTTTGGAGCACAGGCTCTAGGCACATGGGCTTCAGTTGTCGTGATGCATGGGCTTAGTTGCTGCATGGCATGTAGAATCTTTCTGGAGCAGGGATAAAATCCATGTCCCCTGCCTTGGCAGGTGGTTGTTTATCCACTGTACCACCAGGGAAGTCCTTGAAGCCTTTTCTTAATGCAACGTAGGCCTTCCAGGCCCACACAAGCCTGATTACATATGAATCACTTCCATTTGATGATGGGGTGCCGCAGTGAATACCCTACTTTATGGCTTGGCCAGTTGGACAACACTAGTTCATGATGAGCAGCTCAAGTTACACAGTAACTTGGTGGTCCACAGATAAGCATTTCATCAACCAAAAGTTGATTCCGAAAAGGAGAGTAATTATCCACTAAGGAGGGCAGAGATTTGGCCACAAAGTTTTAAGGGTCAGGTCTTGCTTCATCTAGCAGGGCTTGCCAAAGACTTCACACTGTACCTCTTTCAGCCACTGACACATGGAACACCAGTAGATCTCCTGGGTCACATGGCCCAAGTGACAGAGCAGCTTACAAAGTGGCCCAGACATATGACAGGGTCTTCTCCTGTCCTGTGTGTGTGCATGCTCAGTTGCTCAATCATGTCCAGCTCTTTGCAACCCCATGGACCATAGCCTGCCAGGCTTCTCTGTCCATGAGATCTCCCAGGCAAGAATAATGGAGTGGGTTGCCATTTCCTCTTCCAGGGGATCCTCCCAACTCAGGAATTGAACCCGCATCTCCTATGTCTCTCTGCATTGGTAGGCAGGTTCTTTTCCACTGTGCCAACTGGCAAGCCCTCTCTTGTTCTGAGCCCCACTCAAAACTAGCATGTCTTAGGTCACATTCATACAGTATCTAACCAAAGAGGAAAATAAGAGGGATTCTTTCAACTGGGCTTTGTTTTATAAGTCTCTGAGCAAGCCCCTGGTTGGCCAGCCTGAGGCCTGTGCTGAGCCCTCAAATTCCAGGGAGCTGGGGCTCAAGTTCTGTTGACCCAGCGTGATTCATGGGACCACACCTATGACCGTGATTTGGAGAGTCTGTGGTCAGCAGATCCCTCCAAAACCACACGAGGAGTTCCCCAAATGATATTTTTTTTTCTGGGAGTTCATCATTGAGCCATTCTTAGAGTTGAAATAAGGCTCTGGAAAATTCAGGTAGCCCTCTTCAAGTAGTCCTTTTCTCTGGAGAAGTCTCTGAGCATACTTCAGAAGGATTACTTGTACCTTCTCTCTGCCAGAGCAAGAGGGGAACTTTCTTGGACCTTCACCATGAAAACCTGGTAGGGTTCCTGGAGTTAAAGCCTATGGTAGTGTGGGAATCTCTGCTGTGACGTCACCCCCAGCAGTTTCTCACTCTCCTATTAGTCTGCACTCAGCCCTCAGCCATTTTTCTAAATTGCCATTACGGAGTACCTACCAATGCATGACTCCAGCGTGTCTTCTGTTCCAGGTAAGCAGATATTGGCTGTGACTGTCTGGATCTGCGTGTCTTTCTAGATGGGTGGTGGTTTGCCTGAAAACTCAGTTCTTTATTGACTCCAAGAAAAATCATGAATTTTTGATTACGCAGCTTTCTCTTGTTGTCAGGACAGGAATGATAACTTCCAAGCCTGATCAAAGGCGTTAATTTCATATTTGAATCTTTGCATTCTTATATTTCTCAATTTTCTGTATGTGTGCTCAGTTGTTTCAGTCATGTCCAACTCTTTGTGACCCCATGGGCTGCAGCCCTCCAGGCTCCTCTGTCCATGGTGGTTCTCCAGGCAAGAATACTGGAGTGGGTTGCCATGCCCTCCTCCTTGGGACCTTCCCCACCCAGGGATGGAAACCAGGTTGCAATGCACCTGCAACCCGCATTGTGAAGCCTATATGACGCCCTACTCCTACTATATAAGAGTATTCTTCCTGAATCTTTTGCTGAATACATCAAATAGTTTCTGAAACTGCCTTTCCTTTTTTTTTTTTTGGTAGCTGATTATTTTCATAAATGAGATGTTTTCCTTTGAATCTTTAAGAGTCAAAATATTCCTTTTCCCTTATGCTGCAGAAATATTCATCCCTTAGAGCTTGTGTTGTATCACTCTGAATATTTATTCTAGAAAGAGAAGAAATCTCTTTAAGCCAGGGGATTGTAAACAGACTGCCTGTAGCTTTTTTTGATCTTGACCTGGAGCACTCTGACGTTAACCCTCTCAGATCTAGATTTATAACAGATTCCAGAGAGCAATAGTACCAGCCAAACTTGCCCTGCCCTTCTGGCATTCATTTAGCATGATTCCAATAGACTGCGGTCGCATCTCCTTGTCCTTCGAGTCTTGAGTTCTCAGAAACCTGGCGTCTAGTGTGGTCTGCAGTTTGTATAAGTGCAGGATGGAAACAATTAAACCTACTATAACTGTGCCACTCAAAGTGTGGTCCCTAAACCCATGCTACTCTCTGACTTATTCTCATTTTATTTTTCTAGGGAGTTATATTTGTTGATTTTATAAAAGCCTTGATCAATGATGGACTGGGAATTTTTTTTAATTTATGTAAGTATAGTTGATTTACAATGTTGTGTTAATTTCAAGTGTACAGCAGAATGACTCTGTTATACATACATATATATATATATATATATATATATATACATTCCTTTTCATGTTCTTTTTCTGTTATGGTTTATCAAGGGATATTGATTATAGATAGTTCCCTGTGCTATACAGGACCTTGTTGTTTATTCATCCTATATATAATAGTTTGCCTCTGCTAATCCCAAACTTGGATTGAGAAGTTTGGAAAAATAGTCCTTCACCACAGCTAGTTTCCAGGAGGCTCAATGGGTAAGGAATCTGCCTGCAACGCAGGAGACCTGGGTTTGATCCCTGGGTCAGGAAGATGCTTTAGAGAAGGGCATGGCAACTCACTTCAGTATTCTTGCCTGGAGAATTCCATGGACAGAGGAGCCTGGTGGGCAACAGTTCATGTGTCACAAGTAGTTGGACACGACTGAAGTGACTTAGTGCGCATGCATGCACAGCTAGTTTGAGAAGCACTGTCTTAAGTCTCATCCCTCCTGAGTGTCTCCTTGACTTTGATTCCACTGCCATTTCCTAAGGTACAGTGAGCCATCAATGTTCCCCTTAAGCTTCAGGTCCTTTACTCTGGAAGGATGTGGGGATAGAAGCAATGGTTTGTGATGGTGGGGGATAAGGAGGTGTGGGAAGACGGCAGAGACTCACATGGGAAGGGCCTTGACCAACATGCTCAGAAAAGCTCTCTCCTACCGTAGGTAGGGGGCTGCCAGATTCTGCTTCAATGGTGTCTCTGAGTCTACAAGTTCAAGGAAGAGAGTGGAGGGGTGGGGAATCCTGCGACTCCTTTTCCTTCCTTCTCCACTGTGGGTCATTCTGCTCTAACTCAGGGGACAAGGCTGTGCTGTTTAATCCAGCCTCCTCCACGCTGCAATTGGTGGAAAGACACCTCTCCCCACCCCCCCAACCCCTGCCAGACCTAGGCTATGTTCCCTTCTCCTCACTTTTGGCACTTTGCCCAGCACTCAAGAATGCTTCCGAGGATAGAATAGGCTCTGTCAGCAGCTCCCTGAGGTGCCTGGCAAATCTGTCGTAGCCTGTAGGCAACTAAGTATGGTAGGTACTGCTGAGAAGCCACGTTTCCTGTACTATGAGTCTGTGTGGTTGAATTTTGAGATCTCATCTAGGGCATCATATTTATCTTTATTATCTTATTTATTTGTGACTATGCTGGGTCTTCTTTGCTGCATGCAGGCTTGCTCTAGTTGCAGTGAGTGAGGGCTACTTCTTTGTTGCAGAGAGCAGGCTTCTCATTGTGTTGGCCTCTCTTTTTGTGGAGCACAGGCTCTAGAGCACAGACTTCAGTAGTTGTGGCTCTCGGGCTTAGTTGCTCCGGGGCTTGTGAGATCTTCCCGGACCAGGGATAGAACCCATGTTCCCTGCATTGGCAGGCGGATTTTTGATCCACTGTGCCACCAGGGAAGTCCTATCATTATTTTTTAGCGTTCAGAGTCAATACAACATTCTTGCTTATTTATTAGAGATGCCTGGAACCTATTTCTTACCTATCTCTGTGCCTCATGCCAACAGTGTCTTTTCCCAACTCATTAGTAGCTGTGACCAGCAGGACAGGAAGAGATCAGAGCTCTATGGCACTCCCTGGGTGACTTCTCCTCCTGTTTCCATCCATTCATGACCCTGTCTGCTGGGTTCAGTTGCTTGACAGATTATGAATCTACTTAACCATCCTATTGTCTACCAGGACACTGTGAAGAGGATGAATAATTTCTCCTACGCTTCCCTCTTCCCTCATCCCTTCTGACAGAGAGTCCTGTATATAATAATTATAAATAGTAATACTAGTTATTATAATTATTATTATAAATATGGTTGGAGTTTGTTCTAAAGTAGCAAAGAAAGCAGCTCTTAACAGTGTGGTATTGCTTGTTATCAGCCAGATTCAGGTACTAGGCGAGAGCCAGATGTTCCTTGTCCGTTCAGTAATAAAATGCATGCTGGGTTTTGTGAGCAGAGCTTGTCTCAGAGGTGATAAAGGAAAGGAAAGCCACCGGTCAGACTAACCTGGACCTGGAAATTTGGGGTGCCCATAAACCTTTGCTCATGAGCCTCCAACAGGGGTTCTCGATTGGGGCCAGTTTTTATGCTAGAAGATATCTGACAGCTCCTGGAGACATGTGTTGTCACAACAGAGAAAAATTGAGGGCCTGCTACTTGTTCTTAGGGGCACAGAGGCCAGGGATGCAACTAAAACATCCTTCAGTACACAGAGCGGGCACCCTCCCCAACCAAGAATGGTCCAGTCGCAAATGTCAGTAGTGCTTGGGCTGAGAATTCTTGACTTAGAATTTTTCCCGTTCTAAAACCTGCACCACTGGAGCATGGGGACAAGGGGATGATCCATCTGCTCAAAGGCCAGGCCACATCCCTAAAGATTCTAGTTTCATTGGTCTGGCTGGGGTGGAGCCCAGGTAGGGTGTTTCTGTGAAGCTCCCCTAAGGTTTCTCTCCTGGGTGGACAGGACTGAGAACCACTCCCTGGAGAGTCTGGTGAGATGGAGGCCCAGGAAGAGCCTGACCGCCCTCATTGTCTTGTGATCAGAGGGTTACTGAAGGGTTGTCGGCTCCATGAGGAGGCAGCAGCGATGGAGAGAAGGCTCCCAGGCACCAGAGGGGATAAGATGAAAGTTAAGGCTGAGTCTTTTGTGAGAGAGAACTGGGAAAAGAGCAAGCCATCTAGATTTTAAAAATTGAAAACCTTCTGGATGGATATTCCCAGGGCCCTTCGTCTAGCTAACAGACTAGACTGCTGAGGTGAGGAGAAAGCTTCCTTTCCACAATGAACACGGCCCCTGCCATAGTACAGGGCTCGGTGACCCCAGAGGCGGCTGGAAGGTAGCACCCTTGCCCCTTCCTCCAGGACCTTCGCTCAGTGCGCATGGCACAACTGAATGCAGCAGCCCTAGTTGGAATCTGCCTTAGCTGTGATCTTCTGGCAGGAAAAGGGGCGAGGTCCCTGCCTTCAGTTCAGTTCACTCAGTTGTGTCCGACCCTTTGCGACCCCATGAATCACAGCACGCCAGTCCTCGCTGTCCATCACTAACTCCCGGAGTTCACTCAAACTCATGTCCATCGAGTCGGTGATGCCATCCAGCCATCTCATTTTCTGTCGTCCCCTTCTCCTCCTGCCCCCAATCCCTCCCAGCATCAGAGTCTTTTCCAGTGAGTCAACTCGTCGCATGAGGTGGCCAAAGTATTGGAGTTTCAACTGCCTTAGGTGTTTACAAAAAAAAAAAAAAAAAAGAGAGAGAGGGAGGGAGAGAAAGCCTCGAAGAAGAAACCAGATCTGTCCTGCAGGCAGCCAAGAAACCCTATCCTGACGCCAGCCCACAGGGTGGAGGCTCCAGGCTGATCGTGGTGTCCTAGGGGTGCGAACAATCCAGGAAATGGGGAACTCTGATTGCAAGAAACTACAACAGCTGGATTCCCAGGCTGTGGGTGAGACGGGGAACTTTCTGGGCCTTGTGCTCGCCCATCAGCCAGCCTTGGAAAGAGTACCTCAAGCCTCATCCCAAACCGCAGTGCAGCCGGCACGCACCCGGGCCAGCCCTTGATTCATTCCTTCGCTAAAGAGAAACCAAAAAGCCATAGAATGGACGTTGGCGCCGGCGCAACCACACACCTAAGTTCAAATCTGCTCTGTCCGTAACCGTGAACCCCGGCAGGTTTCTAAGCGGCGTTTCTTTTCGGGGAGGGTGGGCATAATAACAGCAAACTTGGGGCGTGATCGGGAGGGTCAAACTCGCGAACTTGGCCATAATAACCTGCCGCGGTTGTCTCTTCTCTTTCCCTGCGACTCACCCAGCTCTCTGCATAGATGACATGGTGCTAGGGGCCCGGGATCTGGGAGGGGGTCGGGCAACCGGTGTGTGTATTTGGAGTGAAAGGGCGCAAACTGGGAAAGCCCAGAGATACTTTGGGATGGTTCGGTTTACCAGGGCACACCCCTGGCGCGCTCCGGCACCCCGGAGAGGGCGCGGAGGTGTCAGCCCCGCTCCAGAAGAAGCGCTGGCACCAAAGGAGGGGGTGGGTCAGAGCCCCAGCCGCGCCAGCGCTCCGGGGAGGCGGAGGAAGGAGGGTTGGCCGGGGGCGGGAGACAGGCGAGAGGAGGAGTTTTTAAGTTCGGCCTCCGCCGGCCCGCGGCGCAGTCCCTCGGTCCGGTCGATCTCTTCCCGCCCCCGGGACGCGCGCCGCGCAGCCGAGCGGAGCGCAGCGCCGGCGCGCCATGGGGAGCCCCGCACTCCGGCCCGCGCTGCTGCTGCTGCTGCCGCTGCTGCTGCAAGTCCCGCCGAGCCGCGGCTTCCCAGGTAGGGCCAGGGGCGGGCCAACCTCCCCAGCGGGGTGCCGGGGACCACCCCCATCCCCGGCTTGGCCGGAGGGTTGTGCAAGGCGCCCTTTGTTTGCGCCGACTTCGTCTTTTGCCGCCCCGGGATGGGGGGACGCGGAGCGGGGCTAGCGTCCGGGCATCGGGAAGGGGGAATCGATTGTCGGGCGGCCGCTGGGAGCCGACGGACCCTCTGCGCCCGGAGTTCCAGGGGGTCAATCAAACCCACGTAGGCGCTAGAGGCGACCAAGAGACGTTTGACCGCGGGCTACTTTCTCACCCCCAAGAGTTGCCTCTCCTGCGGTTGCTCGCAGCCGGGACCCAGGGGACTGACAGCTTGTCCTGGAAGGAGTACCTACTCCCTCCCACTCGAGGTCCCAGGCCACCCCCTGGGGCTGCAGGGCACTAGTCGTGTAGAAGGACTCTCGTGGACGGCGCAGGCGGGGCCTCTCCCGCATCCCCCAACCCCCCCTGCTGGGGATTCCGAGAAAGTCTGCACCGCTGGGAGAGAGGTGCCAGCTGAGAGTGGTGACATGTGGCAAGCGCTTGGTTAGCACGCGGGCTCTGCTAGACAGGGGGTGGGGCTTCTGGTTTCTGGAAGGCGTGGTCTGTAGCATCTAAGGGGACCCAGGTGTTTATTAGGGCTCTCCTGGTGTTGACAAAATCTTCTTTGGAAATGCCCTTTTAAAAACCACGGCTGAGTCCCTCATCAGAGAGGTTTAAGTTAGCAAAGAGCTTCAGGGGAGCTGGGAAACGTGGATGCATCCGTGTCGCCCTGGAGAGAAGAAATCCATGGGTGCATTTTAATTTAGTGTTAATGGGAAAGTGGATGATGTGGGCTATGGGGTCGGCAGATATCTGGCTTTACTTTCAATGCTGTGGGCAGTTTAAATTTGGGGTCTGAAAAGCGAACCTACAGAGTTGTGGGTGAAGCTTGGAGGGGGAGGGTTCCCAAATAGCATACTGGGGAGATGTAGGGCTGGCTGCTAGACATTGCCTGTGCATCCACTAATGAGTGAATGAGTGATAATCAGGAACTTTTGTTTCCAGCTGACTCTTGTAACAAGTTTTTCAGCTGTTGGGTAGGAACTGATTCAGGGCAAAGTGGAAAGGAGACTTCATCCTCTGTGCCTGGCAAGTGCCATTCCCCTGTCCCCCAGGTGGATTCATCCCCTCCCACCCCCCAAAGTGGGAATCAGGTTAATGTGAAACTAGAAGGGAGGGAGAAGCCCGCACTGGACAGGGAGCAGGGGGAGACGTTGAGAAATTAGAGGTGGCTTTTCCTGCTGAATTGGGAGGCATCTCTAAGCCGCCTGTGCAACTGGTGGAGCCTTTCTTAGCCAAGGGACCTCTTGTCTTTTTCCATCTGACCTTCCTCCCCTCTCTCACCCTGCCCTCCACTCTCCTTCCTTCTACTGCATAGCTTGCTGCCAGAGCCCAGCCACCCACAGAGTCATGGGTTTCCAGCTTGGGCGCTCACTACTTTTGGGAACTGGCCCTGGTTGGCCCGGCTCCTCCCTCCAGCGCCAGCCTGCAGGCTGCCCCCAACTTGGCACATCCCAATGGGATCTTTCAGGAAATGTGCTCTGCTGGGGCTGATGATTCCAAAGGAGCAGATTTCAGTCCAAGCCAGAGGTTTTGGAAGCCGGGGGAGGGGAGACTGTCTAGGCCTGTGGGTCCCAAGGCAAGTCATGTCAGCCAAGTTCACCCTAAGTGCTTGCTGAGTGACAGATTTTGAAGATCATTTCAGAGGCAGTCTCTTAGCAAGTGGACATTGTGTCTCTGGTAAGAGGCCTGGAATCAGGAATCTCTGAAAGAGGGAGATGGGGATTGAGAAGGCCCCATCAGCACTTCTCCCCGTATTGTATAACCATCTGAGATTTAATAGGGAAACTGTCAGAGAGAGAGAAAATCATTCCCAGTCCCACTCCTAGAAGGTCTCTGGAGTTCTTCCATCTTTGAATTTAATGCAGCTTTTCTGGCTCTCTGATTTTTGTAGCCTACCAAGATGCAGTGTCTATAAAAACCCACATGAAGTCCCATGACTAATTTAAAGCTGAAAGTTTATACATTTTGATCGCCTTCACCCATTGCGTCTACTCCTCACTCCCCTTCCCCTCTGGCCACCACAAATCTGTTCTATGTAGCTATGAGCTTAGATTTTGTTTCATTTTTTTAGATGCCACATGTATGTGAGATCATATGGTATTTGTCTTTCTCTGCCTGACTTACCTCACTTAGTAAAATGCCCTCAAGGTCCATCCATGTTGTCACAAATGGCAGCATTCCATCATTTTTTGCTGGCTGGATAATGTTCCATTGTATGTCTATACCACATCTTCTTTATCCATTCTGAGCCACCAGGGAAGCCCTTTCTCTAAATGTAAATTTATATAATTTGGTTTTCATTCCAATAAACTTAGGGATGGGCTTCCCTGGTGGCTCAGACGGTAAAGAATCATCCCTGCAGGAGATGCGGGGTTCAGTCCCTGGGTTGGGAAGATCCCCTGGAGAAGGAAATGGCAACCCACTCCAGTATTCTTGCCTGGAGAATCCCATGGACAGAGGAACCTTGTGAGTTACAGTCCATGGGGTCTCTAAAGAGTCGGATGGAACTTAGCAACTGAGCACACATGATAGTTGTAGTTTTAGTTTTTTAAGGAACCTCCATGCTGTTTTCCATAGGGGCTGCACCAATTTATTTTCTCACCAATCGCACGTAAGGATTCCCTTTTCTCCATATCCTTGCCAGCACTTGGTGTTTCTTGTCTTTTGGTGAATAGCCATTCTGACAGGTATCTCTTTGTGGTTTTGCTTTGCATTTCCATTTTATTCTGTTTGTAATGAACTCTTGAAAACACATTTACATCTGAGATTTTTGAGGTTCAGTGTACCTACTTTTGCAAGCAAGGCTGAAGATAGAGAACAAGCGCTGTGGCCACTAAGAAAGGCTCCCTGAACCTGACGCCTGGTGAAAACTGGTAAAATGTGTGGTTTCACCAGCCAGGAAAACCAAGTGAGGATGGCTGAAAGCCAAACCAGACCTCACCAGCCAAAGCAGTCTTAAAATGCCACATTTGGAGATAAGTATTAGGAGCTGAACACCTGGCTCAGGATATACAATTAAAGTCTCATCGCGAGCGGATTGGGCTAGAAATTTCTATTTGGGTTTAAAACATATAATCAGATATGATAGAATTCCTCTGCATTCAAAAGGAGAATGCTAATGAGAAATGGCATATTTTCTGCCCTAACAGTAAGCATGGATGTCACAGCCATGCGTGATTGCAGCCCTCCAGTGTGAGCTGGCAAGCCCTGAGGAAACTCAGGAAAGAAAAGAATTCCTGCATCTTGACTGTAGCCATTCCCTACAGTGAACCCTGAGGAAACCCAGGATGTAAAAACACAGGATACTGGCCCCAGACAGCTGAGGTGCATATCAAAGGAATGATTTCAGTGAGCCCAGACTTGCATCTTCCCATAGATAGAAAAGCACTGAGTTTCTAACATGGGTTATCTAGTTTTCTTTAATTAATGATAATCTTTTGATGTTCAGACTACCTGCCCTTTGGTGTTTTTAATATTTATTTTCATTTATTTATATGCCCTGTGAGAACTCTTAGTTGCAGCATGCAGGATCATAGTTCCCTTACCAGGGATGGAACCTGAGCTGCCTGCTCAGGTTGGGAGCATGGAATCTTAGCCACTGGACCACCTGGGAAGTCCCTATCTGCTCTGTGTTGCAAAACTCCTACATAACCTGGCTCCTCCCCTCACCCCTCAGGGCAGTTCTCTCAGGGTTATTGGAGATGCTGTCTCCCAGCTTGAAGTCCTAAAAATTCCCACCAAATAAAACATACTCTCAGGTTGTGAATATTTTTTAAGTCGACACTGGGACAAGCAGGACCTTTTCATCTGGCATTTTCTTATTGATAACACTTTCAGTACAGTATCCTGCTGTTGTTGTTTAGTCGCTAAGTCATGTCTGACTCTTGCATCTCCATGAACTGTAGCCCACCAGGCTCCTCTGTGCATAGAATTCTCCAGGCAAGGATGCTGGAGTGGGTTGCCATTTCCTTCTCCAGGGGGATCTTCCCGATCCAGGGATCGAACCTATGTCTCCTGCATTGTAGGCGGATTCTTTACCACTGAACCACTGGGGAAGCCCATGTCCAATTCTTGCGACCCTGTGGCTTTTCCATCCGTGGAGTTCTCCAGGCAAGAATACTGGAGTGGGTTGCCATTCCTTTCTCCAGATCCTGCTATTATTGCTACTCATTTCCTAGATTTGTGAGCTGAAAGAGACACCAGAACCCATCACTAAAGCACCGTCTTCAAACCTTCCTCACACAGAGATTGAAATATTGCCCTTCTCTTTTTAGTGATTTCTAGAAAATTCTCACTTTTAGTCTCTCATATAACAACTCATCCTACTTTATTTGGCCCGATACTGCTCTTTTATATACAGTTTTACTTCATTTTTATTTTACTTCTAATTTTTAAAGTTGAAGTATCACTTGTTTTGATCACATTGCTCTCTCACTCAAAAAGCTAGAGCAGCTGCTCCCTGTCCTCTTAAATTAGCTAGAGAGTTCTCTGCTGTTGATAGGGGACTCTGCAGTTTGCCTGCAGCTGAATTTTCCAGTCCTTCTCTCCTGGCTTCCTAAAATCCAGCCAAAGTTGACTCTATGCTTTTATAGACCTGGAGTCCCACGTTCCCTCTTCTTGTTGGTTATTGCTTCCTGCACCTGGAATGCTTCCCTGAAGCCTCCATTTGTCAAAATTCTGCCCATCGTCCAACAACACTCCCACTTGGATGAAACTTTTCTTTGATCTTTTGATAAGGAAGCTCCTGCCTTCCTGTAAACACCCACAGCGTTTCCTATGTCTTGTGGTATTTATCATACGTGCCATACATTACAATGAGCTATGCATTCCTTTACGCTTCTCCTAGATTCTGAGGCTGTGAAAGCAGGGCACTACTCTGTCTTAGCCCTCTGTATTTCCCACGGAGCCTAGCCACGATCTTGGAAGCCAACAGGATGTTTGTGCTTATTGAGTTAATGCGTGCATGTGTGCTAAGTCGCTTCAGTCGTGTCCGACTCTGTGCAACCCCATGGACTGTAGCATGCCAGTCTTTTCCAGGCAAGAATGCTGGAGCGGGTTGCCATGCTCTCCTCCAGGGGATCTTCCCAAGCCAGGGATAGAACCTGTGTCTCTTACATCTCTTGCACTGGCAGATAAGTTCTTTGCCGCCTGATAGTTTTCCTGCAGTTCGGCTGATGAACTACTGGCCAGAGAAGCTAAGAGAAACATGTGGGCAAACAGTACACGTGCCACCGCTAACCTCCATACATAGAGATGATGCCTTGCTGGCTGTAGAGGTTGGTTTTTTTAAATCTGTGAACACCCTCCATTTGAGCAATAACCTTCTCTGTTGGGGGTTGTAAGATGAGACACTTACTGCAGCCACAGGCTGGAATTTGCATTTATTATTTTTGTTGGCCACTTTGCTACAGTCCCTTCCAAAGTGGTTGAATGGTTTCCTTAGTCAACGCAAATGTGTGTGCTGCATCAATTCCCCTTTCAGAGAATGCAACTCAAATGAGTAATTGAAAGTGAAGATTGAAGTGAGTTTCAAGAGCAGAAGGTTGACTTGCCAGGTTGTACCATAGTCTGAAATTGTAGCAGCCAAGTTATGATCAATACCCAGGTTAAAGATTCATTTCAAAAACAGCAGTGTGAAGAATCACTTCATTGGAGTTCCAGTTCATAGAGAACTTCTCAAGCCAGCCCCCTCAGTTCTTTTTGTCATTTTTAAATTTTTATTGGCGTACAGTTGATTTTCCATGTTGTGTTAGCCCTCAGTTCTTGATTGTGTCATTTCTTGACTGTCAGCTTTTATGGGCCATTGTTTATGGGGTCTTTTAAGCCTGGCTCTTTCTCTTGGATGTTTGAATTCTGCCTTATTCTCATGGAACCTGGGCTCTACTCAGAGACTTTGTTTTTAAAGTGGCATTGGGTTTTTTTTCTTTTTGCAGCTTGAGTCAGTTGTAAAATAATATAGCTTTTTGCAACTGTGTATTCTATAGTATTTTTTTCATTTGGTGAAATTTTAACTGTTAATGTTTATGGCATTGTGCTTTGTACCATTTATTAAATAAAAATTAAAAAAAAAATAAAGTGGACATAGAAGGATGGAATGCTAGAATACCAGGATGGGGAAGATAGGGAATTCCTTCTGTCAGTAGCTCTCTGTCTTATGGTGAAATAGATACCAAGTTATCTAAGGTGGTAACTATTAGAACACAGATGGGAGCCATGTAGGAACCCTGGACCTGGGGATTAAAGAACGATGTTGAGTAATGCTGGTGCCAATAGTGTTGACCCTACAGGCCCAAGGAAGGTTAACATAGGATGTGTCTGGGCTTCCTTCTCGAACAACATTTTGAAATTGGAAACAAAAATCTATGTGAGTTATCTTTTTCTGGGGAGAAGGCCCTATTCTAAATCAAAACCACAACTTACCAGATAGATTTGTGAATGCTATATAAGTATGTGCACTTAATGGGCACAAAAGTCAGCAGAGAAAGTAAGATGAAATTGCCAGAGTAGGGAAACTGAACCAATGATCGGGTAGCTTCTTGGGTTATAACCAGCAGTACAGTTTCCCATTCTCCTCATTTAAAAATGGACACTAAACAAAACAGTCATAATCCTGGGTTGTAATTACCTTCAGGCCTGGGCTGGCAACTTACTGTATCCCTCACTTAACACAGTATCTGGGACTTGGGGCAAAATCTTTTCATGGCTGTTTGTGGGTTGATTGAACGATTGAGGTAATTGTGACAGGGAATCAACACATTCTATTTCAAATATCCCTGCAGGATTTAAGCAAAGTTTCCAAGCTGCTAATCCCCAAAGAAAAAGAAATTCGAGATAGCAGAGGCAATTTGCAGGACTGAACCAAAGATCCATTTGGACAGGCAACATGTAGGGGCATAGTTAATTGCTGAGGCTCTTGCATCTCAAATCACCTTAGGACACTAGGAGACTTAGAAACACCAGGGAGTTTGCAGGGAGGGAGCAGGGTTTTTCAGATAAAAGATTTAAGGATAAAGCTTGTTGGAGATGATAATTGGTTGCACCTGGGTCTTATGGGCTCACAGCGCACTATGGCCTCAGAAACTTCTGGAGCTGTCATTCCTGAGGTGAGTGATTCACGGCCCCGTAATCCTTAGCTCATACTTCGTGCCTCTTGATGCATTGTTCTCCAGGGAGAAGATAAATGGGTTTGGACGTAGTGCCCTGGATTATCCCAAAGGTTTGGGGTTGTGAATTGAGTGTATTGGTTTTAAAACTTTTTTTTTTTTAATGAGTAATAGTTGGACAGATCCAAACATAGTATTTGGGGGTGGACTTTCAGCCTTGGCATTGAAAGATCCTTGTCCTGTTGCTTCTGCCCTGCTCTGACAGTGACCTGTTCAGTGACAGGGCCTCGCTGTTTCCTCTGTTGTCACTCATTGGCTCTTGGCGGCATCCACCCAGTTATGTCAGGTGAGCTTCTCTGTCTCTTCTGTAGCCAGCGCAGCCCAGGACCCTCTTCTGGAGGCCTCTGGCCTGCTCCTGGCTGTGTGGGTGGCTGGGCTAATGACGCTGCCAGCTCCAGGGATTCAAGAATGTTCAAAAACACTGGTTGAATGAGGGCCACGGGGCGAGTGAGAATTGAGCTGAGCATTGGCAGGCCCCTGGTGGAGTGGTGAGGAAGTGGTGGCCTGGCCACATCCCTCATCTTCTGAGACTCTGCCTCCAGGGTGGCTGCTCTGTAGAGGGACTCTGACAGACTTGTTGCCACTGAGTCAGCATTTGTCAGACAAAAGCTCCAGTTCCTTTAAATATCCAGTGTTGAAATCCTGTCTCCACTTCGAGTCTAACTCAACTTTCCAAAGTAGTAGAATTGGTCTCACCAGGAACTACTCATGGACCGGATGCCCCCAGCCACATGAGCAGGCCTTGGAGTCTTGCTCATTCTGTGTTGTTGTGGCTGACCAGGAAACCTGGTCCTTGGCGGGGGTGGGGTCTTGTCTCAGTGGAACTGACCTGCTGGTGGGTGTCTCGAGCTCTGTCTAGAGGCTCGGGAGTTTCTCACCCACATCCAAGCTCCCCGCACGGGCCACTTGATTCATGTGGCACCTCAGCCTGAGAGGGCGCCTGAGACAGAACTCCTCATGTCTTAGTGATGATCCTCTAAGGTTCAACGAGGGAAAGGAGTTTGTCTGGGGTCACATAGGGAGTGAGAAACAGGGCTGGCCTTAGAACTCAATCTAGTGACTCCAGGATTCCCTTTCCTCCATGCTGCTGCTGCTGCTAAGTCGCTTCAGTCGTGTCCGACTCTGTGCGACCCCATAGACGGCAGCCCACCAGGCTCCCCCGTCCCTGGGATTCTCCAGGCAAGAACACTGGAGTGGGTTGCCATTTCCTTCTCCAATGCATGAAAGTGAAAAGTGAAAGTGAAGTCACTCAGTCGTGTCTGACTCTTTGCAACCCCATGGATTGCAGCCTACCAGGCTCCTCCGCCCATGGGATTCTCCAGGCAAGAGTACTGGAGTGGGGTGCCATTGCCTTCTCTGTTTCCTCCATGGGCAGGAACTAAATTCAGTTTTTGAATGGCTGCCACATGTTAGGCACTGCCCCAGCACCAGGGATTGGCAGGCAGGGATCAGTGGTGCCCTGGGCACTCCCAGAGACCTACCTTCATGTATTTCTGCATGGTTGTTTGTATCAACACTTGGCTGCAATCTGAGACTCTCACACCCAAGACTGCTTGGGTGTTCCTCAAGGGTTCTGAGAAGTTGCTGCCCTAAAGCTGGTCCTTGCCCATGTTTGTCGAGGTCCGAAGGCTCCCTCTCTCTGCCCCTTGCCTTGAGCTCCCCAACTGACAGGTCATGATATTTTTTAACAGCTTTCTTGTGATGTAATTCACATACCACATCATTTACCCATATTTGTATTCAAAGTTGTGTATCCATCACAATTTTAGAATGTTTTCATTACCTCTAAAAGAAACCCCACACCCCTTAATCATCACTTCCTACCCTCTTCCCCACAGCTCTAGGCAACCCCTGAAGTATTTTCTGTCTCTCTATATTTTTCTCTTTTCAACATTCTGTACAAATGGAATCACACAATATTTGTCCTTTTGTGTCTGGCTTCTTTGGCTTAGCATGATGTTTTTCAAGCCTCATCCATTTTGGAGCAGGTGTCAGCTCTTGACTCCTGTTTATGGCTGAATTATATTCCATTGTGTGGATACACCACATTTTATCCATTCATCAGTTGATAGACATTTGAGCTCTTTCTATTTTTTGATTATTATGAGTAATGCTGCAGTGAATATTCATGTATAAATATATATGTTCATTTCTCTTAAGTAGATCCCTAGGAGTGGAATGGCAAGGTCATATGATAACTCGTTTAACCATTTGAGGACCTGCCAGACTGTTTTTCCCAAGGTGACTGAACCCTTTTACACACCCATCGGCAGTGTGTAATGGTCCTGATTTCTCTGCAATTTCACCAACTCTTGAGATTATATGTCTTTTTGGTTGAGTGATATCATTATAGCTCAGTTCATGAACAGCATCCACTCAAGGGTTGAGTGACAAAGCAGTGTCTGTGCTGTCAACTGGCAGCACCTTGGCAAGCATCACCTAGGGGTGCTTGCCACCCTCTCACTGCTGGCTTCAGGGCATTGCATAGTCCATAAGTTACCTTTGGGCAGGTTAGAAAAAGATGCCCTGTCTGGGCACAAGTGGGCACAGAGCTTGATCAGGAGATATATTTTGTGCTAAGTAGGAAAAGGATAGAGGCAGGCCCAGGACTCAAGACTTAAAGAGTGGAGGGTGGGAATTTCCTGGCCGTCCAGTAGTTAAGATTCCAGGCTTTCATTGCCAAGGGTGCAGGTTGGATCACTGGTTGGGGAACTAAGATCCCACAAACCATGTGGTGCAGCCATAAAGTAAATAAATAAATGAATCTCATACAAAAATAAAGAATGGAGGGCAGCACAGTTTGAGACCCCACCTGGTCTTTGGTTGGGTGTGAAGGTGGGTGCTGTGATGTAGACAACTTCCTGAATGCCCATATATGCAGCAGTCCTGGGTGTCAGTAGCTCAGCTCCAGGTGGGACAAAGCTGTGGGCTCTATGTACTTTTGACAACTTGCATCTATTAAAAAGGCAAACTCAACAGAGAAAGTGAGTCAGAAGCTCAGGCCCCACCCGAGACCTATTAAATCTGCCTGTGCTTTTCAACAAGAACCCTCTGAGGATTCTTCTACACAATGAAGTTTGAGAAGGCCAGGTCTGCTGGGTGAGTTCAGTCCTTGACCAGGACAGGGTGGCGGGTCTGTTTCTAAGGCCTGCATAGTAACACTCTTCCCCTCCTCTTCCCCTTTCTCTCCCGGGCTTGGTCTTCCTCATGGCCTCCTCTAACTTCTTAAGTCCCCGACATTCCTGAGATAAGCATGTGTAGCCTTTCCTTGTCTGCTCCCACTTCTGACTTCAAAACAAACCCAAATCTTCAGGCAGGGGGGCCCTCAACTGCATCTCCTTTGAAGTCCTCCTTCATGGAGCACAGCTCCCATCTGGCCTGATTGCCAGCCATGGCAGAACATATATCGGGTGATAGCTAACAGGGTGTTTGCCTGTCTTTGCCCTGCAGCTCAGCTGCAGCTTAGACATAACTTCAGCTCTTGAAGAAAGGCCGGCTGCATGAGTCTAATTAGGACGGCTCTGCCTCTCTGACAAGACCTTGTCCTGGGATTGAGAATTTCTGCACCTGATCCACTCTTAAAGTCATGGGGGCTCCACATCTTTGTGCCAGAGATGGATGGTGCTGGGCTTCGGTTGCAGGCAGCCCTTTGGAGGATGGGTGAGATTGACACCAGTGAGGAAGATAGGAACACACACCCCGCCCCTCACATGAAGCCTCTCCAGAGCCCCCAAGCTGGGCAAGTCAGGAAGACTGAACTGTGAGCAGCACAAAAAGGTTTCAGGGCTCTGAGTGGGTAAGTGGTACCCAACCCACTTACAGGGTAGGTTGGTGTGACTGGGGGCAGTCTGATGAAATGAGGTTTCCTTGACCCCCTACCTCTGTGGGTTCTGCTCTGTCAGATCTGGAGTGGGGACCTAGGGCAGGTGTCTGCAAACTCTTAGGTTGGCCAAAAAGTTCATTCAGGGTTTTCTGTAACTGCGAGTGACAATCCTGAATGAACTTTTTGACCAACCCAATAAATCTGGGCAGGCCAAACAGCATGTCCCACCCCAACCCCCCTCCCCTGGTTTTGTAGGACCAGGGAGCTAAGAATGGTGGTTATATTTTCAAGTGATTGAAAAAAATCACAAGGAGAAGACTAGTTTGTAATACGTGACATGTATATGAAATTCAGCTATCAGTCTATCAGTGTCACTGGAACCCGGCCACACTCATTTGTTTGGGTGTTGTCTGTGGCTACTTGGAGATATGTGGCAGGGTGGAGTAGCTGTGACAGAGACCATATGGCCCACAAAGCTGTAAGTAGTATTCTCTAGCTCTTTACAGAAAAACTTTGCCAACCCCTCAACTATGGTCTTGGTACTCAGAATCTAACCTGAGACCTGCCTGGCCTGGAGCTCTATAGAAGCCTAGCAATCACACCTATGAAATCAGAGCCTCCATGTAACAAGATCCCTCTGTGTTGGGGGCTTCTGCTCCTTTACCACGAGGCTCAGCTCAGGACTCATCTTGGTCTTAGTTAGGGGATGTTTTAAGCCATGGGAACCAAGGTGGCTCAGAGGATAAAACGTCTGCCTGCAATGCAGGAGGCCTGGGGTCGATCCCTGGGTTGGGAAGATCCCCTGGAGAAGGAAATGGCAATCCACTCCAATATTCTTGCCTGGAGAATTCTATGGACATGGGAGCCTAGCGGGCACAGTCCATGGGGTCGCAAAGAGTTGGACACGACTGAGCGTCTTCACTTCACTTTAAGCCATATAGGCTAGCATGCTGTAACTAGCCCTGTACACACTTTAAAAAGATATTTGTTTATTTGTTTATTTTTGGCTGTGTTGGGTCTTCGTTGCTGTTTTGCAGGCTTTCTCTAGTTGCGATCAGGGGCTGTTGTCTGGTTTCGGTGCACAGCTTCTCATTGCAGTGACTTCTCTTGTTGTGGAGCGCGGGCTTAGTAGTTGTGGCGCACAGGCTTAATTTCCCAGCGGCATGGGAGATCTTCCCAGAGCAGGTATGGAACCCGTGTGCCCTGGCAGGCAGATTCTTAACCACTGGACCACCAGGGAAGCCCACCCTGTTGTACACATTTATCTGATGAAAAACGACTGTCTCATTCTCTTTGTTGGAGGCTTGGTAACCTCCTGTTGGTCTCTAGAAACTAGGACCCTATTGTATTCTCCACCAGTTCTTAAGACCTGGTGTCTTGATCCAAAGCTGGAGGCAGACTGGCCTTGGCTGCCTCCTGACAGACTTCCTGGATGCTGTGAGCATTTCTGGACCACGGGCTCGGGGCTGTCCAGACCGCCTGCCCTGCCAGGATCCTGCCTCAGGGTGTGGCCCAAAGCCCTTTGCTACCCCTTACCCGGCTCACTGCCAAGGCCTTGACTTGGACATCTGTCTTTTTTGGTGGCTGTTCCCTCTGGAGCCTGTGATGTTTCTGCTGGTCAAGACCATCCCTAGTAGAAATTTTCCCAAAGTGGCTTCCTCGAAGCACTGCTTTCCAGAGAGATTCATACATATTGTCTGGGTAGCAGACTACATTTTAAACAAGTTCTGTAGGTTTCTTTAGTGGACTTTCCTGGTGGTTCAGTGGTGAAAAATCTGCCTCACAAGCAGGAGACTTGGGGTTGATCCCTGGGTCAGGAAGATCCGCTGGATAAGGAAATGGCAACCCATTCCAGTATTCTTGCCTGGAAAATCTCACGGACAGAGGAGCCCGGCGGGCTACAGTCCATGGGGTCACAGGGTTGGACACAACTTAGCAACTAAAGAACAACAAAGGTTTCTTGACTGCTGGACAGCTCAGGGTCGTGATATGCTACTGTAATTGCTCCCCTATGGGAGAGAACAAACAGTGAGGACCTCCAAATCTCAAGTTGTATTCCCCAGACCACCAATAGCAGCAGCACCTGTGAACTTACTAGATTCCTAAATTCTCAGGCCCCGCCCCAGAACTGTTGAATCAGAAGCTGGATGTGGGGGAAGGTGGGCCCAGCAACCGTATTGTAACAACCCTCCAGGTGCTTCTGATGCCCACTCAAGCGTGAGAACCACTTGTGTGGACATTTCCAAGTTATTTTCTCACAGCATCTCAATAGACCGCATGCTAAGTTGCTTCAGGCGTGACCTACTCTTTGCAACCCCACAGACTGTAGCCCACCAGGCTCCTCTGTCCACGGGATTTCCCAGGCAAGAATACTGGAGTAGGTTGCCATGCCCTCCTCCAGGGGATCTTCCCGACCCAGGGATTGAACCCATGCCTCTTACAGCTCCTGCATTGGTAGGTGGATCCTTTACCACTAGCACCACCTGGGAAGCCCCTCTCAATAGACTGCTGCTGCTGCTAAGTCACTTCAGTCGTGCCCGATTCTGTGTGACCCCATAGACAGCAGCCACCAGGCTCCCCCTTCCCTGGGATTCTCCAGGCAAGAACACTGGAGTGGGTTGCCATTTCCTTCTCCAGTGCATAAAAGGGAAAAGTGAAGATGAAGTTGCTCAGTCGTGCCCGACTCTTAGCGACCCCATGGACTGCAGCCTACCAGGCTCCTCTGTCCATGGGATTTTCCAGGCGAGAGTACTGGAGTGAGGTGCCATTGCCTTCTCCGTCTCAGTAGACTAGTGTTTCTATTTGTTGTTTTTCAAGGAAACTGCGTTTTGGGTTTCAGAACAGGGAAGATGGCATTGAATTCCATGAAGCATTTACTGGTGACAGTGACCATTGCAGGTTCAAGGGGAAAAGGAAAAACACCTTTGGGTAACACCATCTGCCTCACATCTGGCATGCTAGGCGGCTGTGTGCATACTTGAGAAGTTTCCTCCAGCTGAAGGCCACCAGTGTTTGGTTGTTGCAAATGTGTTCTTTGAAGTGTTTTTGTGTGTTAAAATGTGAAGAAAGCTTGATGCATAATATAGCCTTTGGGATATATCTCTCTCCTTCTCTAAACGTTGTCTCCTTTTAGAATATTCTTCTTTCTTCTTCTGCAGAATTTCCTCATGCAAATCCAAAACCAGCCAGTCAGGTCCAAGTGGCTTTTGCTGGTGCCTTTGTCTACAGTGAGTGGCCCTCTTTCTGTCCATGAAAAAGCCTCGGGAAGCTTTCAGATCTGAAGAGATGGTATGTCCTCTGACAGTGCCTCTTAGCCCAGGGCAGCTGTACATTCCTTGTCAAGGCTCAGCGCTCCCCTTCTTGTTCTAGAACTTTCTCTTTTGCTGTCAGGGTCAGTGGTGTCACAGCCTTGGGCCCTCAGGTGAACACTTTTCATTCTTTGCCATCAGAGAGTTTATAAATGTTGTATTGTCACTTAGTTTGAAAATCGCAGTGACAGTGAGGCTTGAGGGTGAGGTGAGAGGAATCCCCAGTCCTCTTGCCCAAGTCTTGGCTGTGTCTTTGTTTAAAATGAGGTGAGGCCTCAGGACCTCATGAGCTGATATGGATGGGCAGGTTCTTCATGTGGGTTTGCCTTCTGAACAGAATTGTGAAGAAGTAGAATCACCTCATTTGCCTGGAGACAGAGGTGATTTGATGGCCGCCTGAAATGAATCTGCAGCAAGGGAGAACTTGAATCCACCTCAGAGTCTCCATCAGTCACTACCTTTATCTGGAACCTTCTGCTGAAGGGCTTGCTGCAGCCTCCCTCCTTTCTTGGATTTTCTCTGTGTCTCTGTTGACCTCTGTGGAGAACAGTTGAGCCTTTGGAAGACCATAGGCCGTTGCTGTTGTTCCGCTGTCTGGTTTTACTTTATAGGCCAGACCTTTTTTGGTTCTGTCTGTGTTGAGTGCCAACAGTCATCCTCCAGGGCTTCAGGAATTCCCTTGGTAGGAACTGGAGCTGGCATTTGTGGAGGGCCTCTGCTTTGTGCCAATCTCTTCAGAGTTAGGTGCCTGTCTTTTTCCTGTCTTGCCTCTTTCCCAGCTTTAGGCGATGGGCCAAAAATTAAACGATAGAAGGAGACTTAACTGGAAAAAAATATTTTTCCCTTGGATGAGAGTAATGCCTTCATTTATAAAGTTATCCTTTTAACTTTCTTTTTGTTAGCTGTAAGAATATGGTCACAATTAAAATTGCACAAGCCACATGCTGTCTTAATTGTCTCTCCTAATTCAAGGCAGAGTGCCTGGGGACCCCGGGTACCATCAACTCTCCTAAAGTTGTCCTTTGGGGGTCTTGTACAAAAGAGTTTGACTGGAGGATGGAGCATTCTCTCAGATAAAGAGCTGTGGAAGCAAGGCCATCTCTGAGGTCTCTGCCTGGCAGGAGTCACAGTCTGTATACAGATCTGATACTTTTTTCTTATCAGTTCCTCGTGTTACCACTACTATTATTTTTTTTCTTTGATGAAATAAAGTTGAAGAGCAGCCTTAATGGGGAAAGAAATTACATAAAGCTGAGGTTTGGGTGTAAGAGAGGGAAGAAGGGTGCTTAGTAGGATGGAGCCACAGTTGCCCAGCAAGCGGTCCATTTATTGCATTTCCTCCCTTCCCTCTCTTCCCCAGTCCGTCATTATGATTGTGCCTTCTGGGAGGCCTCCCAAATGAACCACCTGCACCTTACCTTAGAGTCTTCTGGGGACATTCACATGAACAATGGCTCAGCTGGATCTTAACCCGAGATTCACAGTTCTTTCTACTGGTGAACGGATTCCTGCCAAATAGAGCTGTCTAGCTTAGAAAGTGAACTGTAATTCACACTTTTAGGAGGAAGCTTGAGGAGTGTTTCCGCTAGCTATTGCTGTGTAAGAAACTCCCCTAAAACTTACTGGCACTTCATCTGGGATGGCGGGGCCTCTCTCTCTACGTCTTTACAGTCTCCTATTCTCAATATTCTTTCTCTTTCTTCCATGTTGTCTTTATCCCCAGCAGAGTAAGTGTACTTTTGAACATGTAGATGGTTTCCCAGGGGATGAAAGCCAAAGCTGCTAGGGCCCTGAAGGTCTAGGCATATTACTTCTGTCACATTCTATCCATCAGAGCAAATTGCAAAGCAAGCATACTTTCAGGGTGGTGGTGGTAGTAAATGGACTCCACCTCTTAAGAGGGCAACAGTATTATACATGTGCAGGGTGGGAGGAATTGTTGCTGGCGAACTTTGCAAGCAATCCACTATAGGGCTGGTCTGGAAGAGCATATTGGAAATGTGAGCTTAATTTCCCAGGATGTTTGCTGGGTGCATTCTGATAAAATGCTGGACCCCAGGTTAGCTATATAAATGTGTTAGACTGTTTAGCTACAGAAGGTGGCAAGCCCAAATTCACTGCAATCCATAGAAATGAATAAATCTGTAGTCCTGGGAAAATCCAAGGTTTTCCCCAATGCTGACTGGTACTAGAATCATTTCTGTTTATCCCCTAGTACTTCTCTCTCTTACTTTCATCAAAGGCAGATTTTATCACAGAAAAGGTAACTCAAAATAAATCATAAGCTGAAATATAAAAGCCATGTGTGTGTGTTCACTCAGTCGTGTCTGACTCTTTGCGACCCCATGGACTGTAGCCTGTCAGGCTCCTTTGTCCCTGGGATTTCTCAGGCAAGAATACTGGAGTGGGTGCCCATTCTCTTCTCCAGGGGATCTTCATGACCCAGGGATAAAACCCGAATCTCCTGTGTCTCATGCATTGACAAGCAGATTCTTTGCCACTGAGCCATTTGGGAAGGCCACATATAAAACCTACAACTGTAAAACTTCATGATGATAATATGAGAGGAAATCTTTGTGAGCTTCAGTTATACAAGACTTTCTTAGTTATGATACCAAAAGCATAACCTATAAAATTGAAAAGTATTTCATCCAGATTTAAAACTTCTGTTCTTTGAAAGACACAGTTAAGAGAATGAAAAGACAAGCCACAGACTGGAGAACATACTTGCAAAAGATGTAGCTGATAAAGAATTTTTATCCAGAATATATTAAGAGTTCTCTAAATTCAATAATAAGATAACAAGTAACCCAACTTAAAGAGTGGGCAAAATATTTTAACAGACACTTCAGCAAAGAAAGTATGTGAAAAGATATTTAACATCTTTATCCACCTACTAGCTGGATGAACTTGACCAGCATGTTTTTTGCTTGCATCTGCCAACTGTGAACAATGCCACCTGCTCTCCTACGGAAGTAATCTGTGATGTACTGTGCATATATAAGTTATGGTTATAACTCCCAAAAAACAACTTGCTCACATTCTCTTCCTTGTAGAGGGCTGACTAGCCATTTTCTCTCTATCCCTCACTGGACTTTACGTGACAGACATCCACAAATTGCTGGCCATGACTGTTAGGTAACCACTAGCCACTAGCAATTTGAGACAGGTCATTTACTGTAAGTCAAATGGACGTGGGTGTCTCCCACCATGCTTTTCCAAGCCAGCCTGGTTTTTAGGTCTCCCTAAAAAATCTCTCAATGCCTACTGTTTCTGCCCTCAAGTGTCCTTATGTCCTTTCATTTCAAGGAACTTGCATCATTTGTGCCCAATAACAAAGGGCTTTAGTTGTTCCTTGGTACTATCAATACCTAAGAGATTTGCTTTGACCTTAAGTTTTTCTTTGAATTCATTTGTAATCTGAAATGGATTATTTTATATTTTCATATGTTATTTTTTTTCTCCATGACCTAATGTTAAATGCTGAATGCTTAATAAGGACACTTATTACATGAGGAGTAAGTGACAGAATATTTTTTTCATCTAGTTTCTAAATTTGGATGAAGAAGCTAGGATGAACAGCTGCAGTAACCCAAATAATTTTCCACCATGAATCCCAAAGGCCCCCTTCATGTATTTAACATTCCTGAAATCCCTAATATTAAAAAATGTAAATACACAGTTCTTTTATTTTTTTTAATAACAGCTTTATTGAGGTATAGGTGCATGAGGTGCGTGCTCAGTTGTGTCTGACTCTTAGCAATCACATGGATTGTAGCCCACAAGGCTCCCCAGTTCATGGAATTTCCCAGGCAAGAATACTGGAGTGGGTTGCCATTTCCTTCTCCAGGAGATCTCCCCAACCCAGGGATCGAGCCTGTGTCTCTGGCGTTTCCCGCATTGGCAGCCAAGTTCTTTACCACTGCACCTCCTGGAAGGCCCATTTTTTGAGGTATACTCGGCATATAATAAACTCCATTGAATTTCCTTTGCACTTTTAAAAATAATTAATTGGCAGGTTTTTTGCTGATCTGTTTCTTCTTTATTCTGATCCACTGATCTTTGTGCCTATTCCTTCAATAATGTCATGTTATTTTAATTATTGTAGCTTTGTAAATAGTCATAAAGTTGGGTAGTGTGCTTCTTCCATATTTATTCTTCTTTTTCAAAATTGTTATGGTTATACATTCCATATAAACTTTAGAATAAGCTTGCCTCCATTGACCTAAAAAGCTTGCTAGAATTCTGATTGGAATTATGTTAAATCTGTTAATCAATTTGGGGAGAATTGGCATCCTTACTATTTTGAATCTTCTAATCCACCAACAGGATTATCTTTCCATTCATATAGATCCTTTTTTATTTCTTTAATCTGCATTTCAAGGTTTTCTGCATACAGATCTGGTACTTTTCTAATTTAAGATTTATACAGTCATCCCTTGGTATCTGTGTGAGACTAGTTTCCAGGACCTGCTGTTGATACCAAAATCCACAGATGCTCATGGTACACCCTATACATGCTATACACCATGTACATGCTATAGTACACCCTCCGTATTTGCAGAATATATATCCGTGGATTCAACCAACCACAAATCAGAAACAGCGTACATGAGATGGAGTTGGTTGAATCAGACAATGCAGAACCTGCAGATGGAGAGGGCTGACCATATATTTACTGAAAAAAAAATCTGCATAAGTGGACCTGCACAGTTCAAACCCATGTTGTTTAAAGGTTAACTATACTTAAGAATTTTGTTTTCTGGAGCTATTTTAGAAATGGTTATTTTTTTAATTCATTTTCTAACTATTTTTTAGCATATAGAAATACATGTGATTTTGGGATTTTGACTTTATATCCTGCAACCTTGCTAACCTCAAGAGTTATCTGTAGGTTGTTTAGGAGTTTCTATATAAATAATAATGCCATCTGTGAATGGGGACTTCTTTCTTTCCACTCTGCCTTCCTCCCTCCTTCCCTCCCCCTCCCCTTTCTTTGTTTCATCTTATTGCACAATGGCAACCCACTCCCATACTCTTGCCTGGAAAATCCCATGGATGGAGGAGCCTGGTAGGCTGCAGTCCATGGGGTCGCTAAGAGTTGGACACGACAGAGCAACTTCACTTTCACTTTTCACTTTCATGCATTGGAGAAGGAAATGGCAACCCACTCCAGTGTTCTTGCCTGGAGAATCCCAGGGACAGGGGAGCCTGGTGGGCTGCCGTCTGTGGGGTCACAAAGAGCTGGACACGACTGAAGCGACTTAGCAGCAGCATCAGGACTACTAGTATAATGTTGAATAAGAGTGGTGCAAGTGGACGTCTTTGCATTATTCCCTATCACTGGTGGAAAGCATTTAGTCTTTCACCGTGAAGTATAATGTTAATTGTAGGCTTTTTGTAGATTTTCTTCATCAGGTTGAGGAAGTTCTCTTTTCTTCCTAGTCTGCTGGGAGTTTTTGTCATGGTGTTAAAATTCGATAAATGTTTTTTTCTGTGTCAATTATATGATCATGTGAATTTTCTTCTTTAGTCTGTTAATGTGGTAGATTACATTTTTTTTTGATTGATTGATTTTTTAAAGTATTAAGCCAGCCTTACATTCCCAGTATATATGTCAATTGATACTGGTATAGTATTCTTTTTATATATTACTGAGTTTTGTCTGTTAATATCACTTCGGGGACTTTTGCATCCTATGCTGATGACAGATATTGTCCTGTAGTTTTATTTTCTTGTGATTTCCTTGTCTCGTTTTGGCATCAGCTTAATGCTGGCCTCGTAAAGTCTATTTGGACATGTTTTCTCTTCATCTACTTTCTGGAATAGATTCCATAGAATTGATATTATTTTTTCTATAAATATTTAGTAGAATTCACCAGCAAAATCATCTGAACCTAGAAACTTTAACTATAAGTTTAATTTCTTTAATATCTCGGAGACTATTCAGGTTATTGATTCATCCTGGGTGAGTCTTAGTAGTTTGTAATTTTTGAGGAATTGGTCTACTTCATCCAGGTTGTTAAAGTTATGTGTAGTGTTGTGCATAGTATCTGAAGGGATATCCCCTGCATTATTCCTGATATTGGTAATTGCTTTCTTTGTCAGTCTTGCCAGAGTTGTATCAATTATATGAATATTTTCAAAGGATCAAAGGACCAACATTTCATTTGATTGATTTTTCTCTATTCTATATTGTGTTGTTTTATTGATTTCTGCTTTTATATTTTTATTTCTTCTTCCCTTAGCTTTATTTTATTCTTCTTTATCTAATTTGTTAAGGTAGAAGCTGAGATTATTGTTTTGAGACCTTTTCTTTTTCCTAATATGAGTGTCCAGTGCTATAAATTTCCCTCTAAGCACCACTTTAGCTGCATCCCACTGCACTCTTTCTTGTCTCCTTCTTGAACTCAGATGCCTTGAATGTTAGACCTTTTGATCTTGTCCTGTAGGCTCCTGAGCAATAGGAAAAACTAAACCAAGGTATGGAAAGACAGAGGACAAATATGACCCAGCAATCCCACTATTGAGCGTGTACTGAGTAAGCCATAATTGAAAAAGACACATGTACCCCAATGTTCATTGCAGCACTATTTACAATAGCTGGGACATGGAAGCAACATAGACGTCTATTGACAGATGAATGGTTAAGGAAATTGTGGTACATATACACAATGGAATATTAGCCAGCTATAAAAGGGAACTCATTTGAGTCAGTTCTAATAAGGTGGGTGAACCTAGAGCCTGTTATACAGAGTAAAGTAAGTCAGAAACAGAAAGACAAATACCGTATATTAATGAATATATATGGAATCTAGAAAGATGGTACTGATGAACCTATTTGCAGGGCAGCAAAGGAAAAACAAAAAGAACAGACTTGGACACAGTTGGGGAAGGAGACAGAGGGATGATTTAAGAGAATAGCATTAAAACATATACATTACCACATGTGAAATAGATAGCCAGTGGGAGTTTGATGTATGATGCAGGGAACCCAAAGCCAGTGCTCTGTGACAACCTAGCGGGGTGGTAGGGGGTTGAGGGGGTTCAAGAGGGAGGGGACATATGTATACCTATGGCTGATTCATGTTGATATATGGCAAAACCATCACAGTATTGTAATTATCCTCTGATTAAAAAAAAAAAAACAAGGATGATCTCCCTACCCTCTTGAGACCACAGCGTCTCCATTGAGAAAGTTTCCCTTACCCAGAGTCTCAGGTGCCTGCTGGCCCATGTTGCTACTGCTATAGCTGCTGCTGCCATCTCTCCTGCCTATTGCTACAAGATTACTTAGGAACTGGGACCCAAGAGAACAAAGAAAGGAAATAAGCAAGCAAAAACTGGAGAATTTTCTCCATTCTCTGAGCATTAGGAATCATCTTCCCCACTCTTTGAGCCAGAGCTAGAGAGATTCTTCTAGAACTCTCTCTGCATCCAGTGTCCACTCATGTATTCAGACTGACTTGAGTTCAGCCCAGTGAAACATCACCACCAATTCAGTGGCACTTCAAATTCTGCCTTCTTCTCCAGTCTACCCGCTGATGTTTCCTTTTCAGAGTCCTTAGTCAAGGCTATGGTTTTTCCAGTGGTCATGTATGGATGTGAGAGTTGAACTGTGAAGAAAGCTGATTGCCGAAGAATTGATGCTTTTGAACTGTGGTGTTGGAGAAGGCTCTTGAGAGTCCCTTGGACTGCAAGGAGATTCAAACAGTCCATCCTAAAGGAGATCAGTCCTGGGTGTTCATTGGAAGGACTGATGCTAAAGCTGAAGCTCCAATATTTTGGCCACCTCATGTGGAGAGTTGACTGACTGGAAAAGACTCTGATGCTGGGAGGGATTGGGGGCAGGAGGAGACGGGGACGATAGAGAATGAGATGGCTGGATGGCATCACCAACTCGATGGACATGAGTTTGAGTGAACTCCAGGAGTTGGTGATGGACAGGGAGGCCTGGCGTACTGTGATTCATGGGGTCGCAAAGAGTCGGACACGACTGAGCGACTGAACTGAACTGAGATAGCTATTCAGTGCATTTTATTCAGGTTTTTAGTCACACTCAGAAGGAAAGAAGAGGTGTGGAGTATGATTACTCCAGCTTACCCAGAATTGTAATCATGTGACCTGTTTTTCTAAAATTCCATGAGCTTTTTGATGCTGGCCACATAGACAATTTGCTTTCTTCTTTCTTTTTCTCTTTTGTTTCTTCTTTCTTTCCTGCGTTTTCTTGACTGTGGTACCAAGTAGATCATTAGACCTTGATAAGTAACTTTTGACTTGACTTTGTTGCAGATGGTGAAACTTCTTTTGTATGAAGTTTTATAAAAATTATGATTTAGAGAAATGGTTGGAATACTTATTGGAAAACACTTTCTGCTTTCCAAAGATATATTTAATAGGATGAGAGAAGAAAATAATCATAATTTAAAGAGTAGAGAATACTGATCTTATGGAGCCACCCTGAAAGCACAATAGGATCATATATCTGTATCTGACATAGGTATAAGTAATTTTTGTCCCTTTAAGCAAACCCAGTTCCATCCAAAGATGTTTTCTCATGAGGTCATGACAACAAGTATATGTTATTAATTAAAGGAACATAACCATCAGGGTGACTTTGCATTAAATTGTGTGTGTCCTCATTTGGTTTATTAAATAGTTCATTGGAGCAGTGATTGAGCAATGCTGCCTTCAGTCTGAGTAATGGAAATTGTGGAATTGGGACAGAGTTAGTAAAACGTAATCTTTCATGTAGATGGGGCTTTTGGTAAACTTTTCAATTAATTGCTTTCCTTTGGGCACTTGTATTGGTGTCCTAAAACACTAAGCAGCTTTAAAACACAGTTATCTATACCTTATCTCAAAGTAGAGACAATTATCTCTAAAAGACTGAAGTGTGAAGAAGTGTATGGCTTCTCTGTATGGGTCATGCACAAGGGTCCTAGCACAATGATTAGCTCAGCTCTTTCTTTTTTTGGCTGTGCCACACAGCATGCAGGATCTTAGTTCCCTGACCAGGGATCAAACCAGTGCCCCATGCAGTGGAAGTGTGGCGTCTTAACCACTGGACTGCCAGGGAAGTCCCTGCCCAAACTATTTCTAATCACACATGAACTCATCACACATCCTTATTTTGAATGGACATCTGAAATTGCCTGCAGCACAATTCCTCAGTGACAGCCGAGACTCAGAAAACAACCTTCATGTTAACATCCAAGTTCTGTTCAAAACATCCAGAAAAGAGCCAAATCCTCCAATTTGATGAACTCTTTTGAAGTCTTGTGAACCAACAATGTTGACATGTAATTCATCATTAGCTTAGAAAAACACTTTCAGAGTATAAATCAGGCTTGAAGTCTAAGATGGGATGATGCTCCTTTCCATCAGAGCATCTCACCCTGCTGTTTCAGATCCTCTCTTCTTTTCTCCAGCAACTGCCGTAAATCAGTCCCATCTCCCTCCTCATCTGTGTTCTTTTGCTCACACTCTTGAATCAAGTCTTTCTCTCTGATGCAATGCCTGTGTCTTAATTTGAAAATCTTAGATAGAATGCACTGACTCCATGCTTAAACAGGAAGAAACTAAAGCTGTGAGAGGTGGTGGGTCTGGCCATAGGCACACAGGTGGGTGGGAGCAGGGCTGGACGAGGCTTCCTAGCATGCCATTCCATTGTTTTACTCTGAATCTTCTAGAAAGGCACTTTTCTGATCGCAGAACCTCACCTCTGAAGACACCGCATTAGATTTTTAATCCACTCACAACTAAAGATACCACATCTAGTTTATCATCTGCTCACAACTTTCCACACATTTTTCTTTCTTTTTTGGGGGGGTCCACACTGTATAGCATGCAGGATCTTAGTTCCATGACCAGGGATTGAACCCATGCCCGGTGCAGTGGAAATGTGGAGTCCTAAGCACTGGACTGCCAGCGACATCCCTGTTTCCACATTAAAAATAATGTATTTAGTTATTTTTGGCTGTGCTAGATCTTGGTTGCTGTGCAGGCTCTTTTTCTCTAGTTGCAGAGAGCGGTGGCTTCTCTCTAGTTGCGGTGTGCAGGCTTCCCATTGCGGTGGCTTCTCTTGTTGTGGAGCATGGGCTCTAGGGCACTCAGGCTTCAGTAGTTTGCAGCACTCAGTGGTTGCAGCTCCCAGGCTCTAGAGCATAGGCTCAATTAGTTGGTCCGCAGCAGGTGGGATCTTCCTGGACCAGGGATCAAACCCATGTCTCCTGCATTGGCAAGTAGATTCTTTACCACTGAGCCATCAGGAGAGCCCTACACTCTTTAAGTATATGAAAGGAAGTCACCTTGTGATGGTGTCAGAAGTCACGATCCTGCTCGTGATCCATTCCTTAATCTGAGTGCTTTGACCTGCGTGTGTTCAGTTTGAGACAAGTCATTGAACGATATACTTTTTTCTTTAAATAAGACATTTGTAGAAAGTCTACAGGAGACCAGTGACTGGTGGTGGACAGGTTGGGAAAAGCGTAAGAGGAGACCAGTAGCATAGGGCAGGAGCCCTAATTTTGTGTCTGGGCTTCCAAACTGAATATTCTGCTAATGCCCTTTATTGTGCAACAAGTCACCGCTCTCATCCTTCTTAAAAAATTCATTTTCCCCTTAAAGCCCTTTTATCCTGCTCTCCAGGGTACTTTGGCTTCCTGGCGCCTGCATAATCTTTGTACCATCAGCGTTGCCGAATCCTACTTTAAAAGAGCCATTTGCTGTAGCTGAAAATCAGAGTGATAATCATGCAGGGATCTTGGCCCCCACCCCAGGGTTCTTGCTTGTTTAATATTTGCTAACAAGCCAGGGCACATCTGGATTTATAGTTTCCCTGCACGCCTGTGCTCTAAGGCTCCAACGTATATGTGTGAGAGGCTGTAGTTTATTTTCTAAATGGCAGCTCTGAGACCTCTTGTTTCTCTGCTTTTACATTGAATCTGAGATAGAGGAAATGCTTATTTGTTGAGGCTTCTTTCTCTCCTATCCCCCACATTTCTTTTCCAGCAGAAAGGGCAGGAGACCAAGTGTGTAACCAACAGTGGATTGAAAGCCACAGCTCCCTCCCTCCTCCTCAGGACTGATGGAATGATCCTTGTAGGTGTTCAACACTCTTGCCTTTTTAGTCTTCCTCTCTCTAATGTTTAGAGTCATCTTTTGTCTCTTCCTCCATCTTTCTGCCCATCCCCCCTCCCCACACGTTGTTCTTCAATGATATCGGTTGATCTGGGGTCAGTGTGGGAGGCATTATTTAGTAGTCTAATTGCACTGAACCCTAGACTCTTAACCTTGGAAAGGGCCTTTAGGTCCCCAGCCCTCTCCCCAGAGCAGGAACCCCCATCTCACTCACCGTGCCAGCATCCTCCACCCTTGTGGGAACACGTCCAGGCTCAGTGAGTTTTGATGGTATCTCAAGATGGTCTCGATGCCTTAGAAAACCCTGCTTCAAATGGAGCTGAAACCAGCCTCTGGATAACTTCCAGACATTGTCTCTGGTTTTCACTTTTGGAATTACACAGAGTGAGTCTCCTTGTCTCTATGTTGATCCAGGAGAAATCAAAACATAGGGATTCTATTTCCCTGAAGTCTCATTTTCTTCAGACTATATATAAATCTAAAGTTTCCTCACCTTTTAACAACCTTTATACTTTTTTGGTTACTTATTTACTTGCTATGAAAGGTTGCCCACATTGGTCATTTTGGGGGTTCTTCTTTCTAGCATCTTCTAGCATGTCAGTATCATTCTCAAGTGGCCCCAAGAATGAGGCTAAATGGTATCCCCAGGTGCAGCTGGTTCAGTCTTCTGTGATTTAGTGTCTCTTGTCCTCTTCCTGGTCACTGTCTCTTTTGTTTTCTTGGGTTGGCCAAAAAATTCATTTGGGTTTTTCTGTAAGAAGTTACTTCACCTGTTAGCTCACAATCTGGGCAGCTAGCTGACCATTCTCTCCCAAGTCAGTCAGTTCTGCCCATACTGGGTCTGAAGAGCTTAAAGGGAAGAAGAATATAAGACTTCATAATCTTCTGGGTATCCAACTGGCTATTGCCTCTGATGATTTCTTCATCTGTACTTTTGTGTCCATTCATAGCCAGTACTCCCCGCCCCCGAGCCCACCTCTGCATCCTCCTGCAGCCCAAGTGGACAGTTCCCACTTCTGGTGGCAGCTCTTCACCTCACATGTCCCTTTGTCTCAGAGACTCTGCCAGCAGACTTTCTCCAGTGTTGTGGAACCTGGCTTGGCAGAAGGTTCTAGAAAAATAGGTTTACCACCACTGGGGCCAGCCCTCTGCCTAGGCAGGGCAGGTGTCAGTAGACAAAGGCCTGAACTGCCGAGTCCCATTGCAGTTCCCTAGAGGGTCCCCCATGGGAGTGTGTCCCCATCAATCACCCCTGGAAGCAGCCTGCACCTTAGCACATCTTCATGGACTTTTCTCTTTTTCTCCTTTGTCAATTTCCCTACTTCCACACCAAACTTACTGGGATCACCTCCCCAGTGACCTACCTACATCATTATCTCAGGGCCTGTTTTGGGGGGAACACAACTAAGATCCTGTCCTCTGCAGCTCTGTATCATCTCCAAATTGTTGACCAAAAAAAAAAAAAAAGCACCACCTAAAAGTTGAGAATTATGCTTTACTTGGTGGATTTTCTTTCTTTCTTTTTTTTTCAAGGGTAAGCCCAGATGACAGCTTGTTAGATTGCACTGAGCTCTTGTTAGATTGCTCTAACAAGAAAAATCTTGTTAGATTTTTCCCACGAGGTAAGGGAGGAACCAGGATAAAGAAGAGTGTTTGCAACAAAAACCAAGTAGTTGAAACATCAAAAGATGAAAGAAACCAGATATCTCCAGGTAATGAATTTAGCACTTTTCTGTGTTTGGGAAGATGTGAGAGTCTGGACTCATGAAAATCATTCCTTAGATATGCACCTTATTTCTAGGGGCAGTATCCTGCTTTTCTCCTTCTTGAGTCCCCTTAGGATGCACCGATGGTGGCACCTGCAGGGACTGAGGGTTTGATGGCTGCAACATCTTTTGTTTACTGATAAGGCAGGTGACATTTTTCATCCACAAAATCTATTCTTCTTAATTCTTCTCTCACTCATAGTTTACACAGAGCCCTATAGCACATCTCCTGACTGTTAGACATTTGTGGCTTGTGAAATCTATTTAGTGGGTCGTGTCTGCACTTTTGTATCACTTGAATATATGAGGGCATCACACCTTAAACATTGCCTTGCAGAACTTATTTTTCAGTCATATGAAGGTATGTGTATAGTAACTTACAAGATAACATTTCTTTCTTAATGTGGGTTGTGGTCAAAAAATTGTAAAATCCCTACTTTTACAAGCACAATGTATAAATCAGTATTTTTTAGGGTATTTACAACCACTGAAGATATTACCATCCAGTCACAGGGATGTCAAGTGAGGGTGTATGGGTCTTGATGCAGACAAGATGCCCTGTATCGGGGAGACATTCTCTTCAGTAAATGAAGGAAATAAGGCTAACCAAAGCTGATTCCAAAGTATCACCATTCAAAAAAAATTAAGACGATACATGTACCCCAATGTTCATAGCAGCACTATTTACAATAGCCAAGACATGGAAGCGTTTAAATGTCCATTGACAGATGAATGGATAAAGAATATGTGGTACATATATACAATGGGATATCACTCAGCCATTAAGAATGAAATAATGTCATTTACAGCAACATGAGTGGACCTAGAGATTATCAAACTAAGTGAAGTAAGACAGACAAAGACAAATATCATATGATATCACTTATATGTAGAATCTTAAAAAATGATACAAATGAACTTATATGCAAAACAGACCCACCTACACAGCAAATATATGGTTGCCAAAGGGGAAAGGGGAGGGGGAGGGATAAATTAGAAGTTTGGGATTAGCAGATACAAACTGTTATATATAAAATACATAACCAACAAGGACATACTACATAGTACCAGGAACTCTACTCAATATCTTGTAATAACCTATAAAGGAAAAGAATCTGAAAAAGAAATATATATAACTGAATCGCTGTGCTGTACATCTGAAATTAACATGATGCTGTGAATCAACTATACTTCAAAAAGAACCAAAAACCTCCCTCCCAAATTCTTCCTATTTTTCTGTTTAGTGATATGTTCTAAAATAAAGCCTAGGTTGAAGTTAGAATTTTCCCATCTGTAGCTTCCATAGTTCTATCTGTTTGAAAATTGCCCACCCTTCATCTTTGACATTTCTTTGGTTTTCTTTAATATTTCCGTGATTACGCGGAATAATTGCAGTTGGCCCAATACATATTTTCAGACCCCGAAATGTAGTTTTCCTGAATCTGGACATTTGAGCTCAGCTGGGATCTCACTGACCTTGTTTCAAGGCCCTTCTCTTAATGCTTGGCTTTTCCTGGCTGGTGATGGTTCATCTGCATGGAGGTGACAGTAACTGAGAAAATCTGGTTTTTGTCTGCATATCTGTCCATGTATACACAGCTTCTCAGTTCAGTTCAGTTCAGTCGCTCAGTTGTTTCCGACTCTTTGCGACCCCATGAATCACAGCCCGCCAGGCCTCCCTGTCCATCACCAACTCCAGGAGTTCACTCAAACTCATGTCCATCGAGTTGGTGATGCCATCCAGCCATCTCATCCTCTGTCGTCCCCTTCTCCTCCCACCCCCAATCCTTCCCAGCATCAGAGTCTTTTCCAGTGAGTCAACTCGTCGCATGAGGTGGCCAAAGTATTGGAGTTTCAGCTTTAGCATCAGTCCTTCCAATGAACACCCAGGATTGATCTCCTTTAGAATGGACTGGTTGGATCTCCTTGCAGTCCAAGCGACTCTCAAGAGTCTTCTCCAGCACCACAGTTCACAGCTTCTCAAGTAGTGTCAAATTCATCTTGATACTCTCATCACTTTGAAACTCCTCACTTAGATGAAAATCTATAGAATCTGGGCAGTTTGTGTCCTCATAGGATGAACAAGATGTTGTCCTAGTCTAGTCATTCTTTCATCAACTCTGCCATATGATCATGTTTCAGGCCGGGATCCTGAGAGCCCACCTTAGTAGCAGCAGGTAGGGTCCACCCACCTACCTGGGCTCTGGGTTTGTCCCGCTCTCTGCCTCATTCCCAAACTCATCTACTTCCTGCTTTCCATTCTTGACACTCTAGTTCTTTTCTCTATTGCTTTTTTGGGAAATAACTTCATGAAATAGTTGTAAAGTTAGCACTGGGCCATTGAAAAAAATCTGAGAAGACTGAAAAGCATAAAATAAAAAAAGGAAAATCAGATCTCCTCTCATCTACTATCTGGAGATAACCACTTTGAATATTGCTGTTTAGCTTTCTAGGCTCTTCTGCACATTTGTTCAGTTACTACATCATGGCAGACTCTTTGCAAACCCATGGACTGCAGCACACCAGGCTTCCCTGCCCTTCACCATCTCCCGGAGCTTGCTCAAACTCATGTCCATTGGATCAGTGATGCTATCTAACCGTCTCATCCTCTGTTGCCCTCTTCTCCTTCTGCCTTCAACGTTTCCCAGCATCAGGGGCTTTTCCACTGAGTTGGCTCTTCGCATCCGGTGGCCAAAATGTTGGAAGGTCAGCTTCAGCATCAGTCCTTCCAGTGAATATTCAGGGTTGATTTCCTTTAGGATGACTGGTTTGATCTCGTTGCAGTCCAAGGGACTCTCAAGAGTCTTCTCCAGCACCACAATTCAAAAGCATCAATTCTTCAGCGCTCAGCTTTCTTTATGGTGCAACTCTCACAATTAAAATGATGTTATTTATCCATCTATTTTGGGGTCTTTTTGAAATCTTAAAATTTGTGGTGGACATCTTTTCTTTTCAATTAGCATTGTGTCAGCAAAATGTTGACAGAAATTTCAAACACTCTGAGAAGTTGAAAGCATTCTTATCGTGAACCGTCATATGGTACAAACTAGGTTCTACAATGAACATTTTACTGTACATGCTGCATTGCATATGTATCTACCCTCCACCCACCAATACGTGTAGTTCTGTTTGGTTTGGTTTTGTTTCGTGGTACCTTGCAGCTTGCCGGATCTTAGTTTCCTGACCAGGGATCAAGCCTGGGTCCTCAGCAGTGAAAGCGCCAAGTCTTAACCACTGGACTGCCAGGGAAGTCCCTTAATACATCTAGTTTTTAAATAAACTTCAGATTATAGACATGTGAACCCCCATGCTTTAATCTGCATACCAACCAGGCTCATATCAATTACTAATTTTTAAATCATTTTTTAAAAAAAATTTTATTTATTTTTGGCTGTGCTGAGTCTTCACTGCTCTGTGGACTTTAGTTGCAGAGAGCAGGCGCTACTCTTTGTTGCAGTGCATGGGCTTCTCTTGTAGAGTACAAGCTCTAGGGTGTGCAGGTTTAATAGTTGTGGCACACAGGCTTAGTTGCTCCATGCCATGTTGAATTTTCTTGGACCAGGGGTCAAACCTATGTCTCCTGCATTGGCAGGTGGACTCTTTACTACTGAACCACTAGGGGAGCCCCTTATCATCATTTTTAATAACTTATATCACAATTTAACTAGCCCCCTTTTGGTGGACTAGTACTTTCAACTTTTTGTTAGTATAAACACCATCACAACAAACATCCTTGTTTATGTACACTTACCTAATTGTTTCCTTAGGATGACTTCTGGAAGGGGCTGCCTCAAGGTATATGTGTATTTTTAAAGATTTTTATGTGTATTACCAGTTTGCTTTCTGGAAAGAGTCTTCCCAATTGTCCATCAGTAAGCAATATATATGAGTATTTCCCCATACTCACCAACACTAGATATTATCAATGTTTTAAAGTTTTTCTAGAGGAATTTCACTAGTGGTCCAATCGTTAAGACTGTATGCTTCTAATGCAGGGGGCCCAGTTTTGATTCCTGGTCAAGGAACTACGATCTCACATGCCATACGGTGTGGTCAAAACCAGAAAAAAGAAAGGAAAAGTTTTCAAATCTGTTTGGGAAAACATAGTTATGAATTTAATTTATAAGCCTTTTCTGCTTTTATTCTTTCCCATATTTCACATCCCTTCTCATTTTGCCATGGTGGTCAGTACTTCCCTGACCTCCTCTCCTGGCCAGTCTAGATTCAGAGCCCCCATCTTCCCACTGCAGAGATGGGAAGTTCCATTGTCTGCTCGGGTGGCTTCATGGATTAGGCCCTGCCTCCATTTGATTCAGGGGGCTCCCCTGGTGGCTTAGATGGTAAAGAATCTGCCTGCAATGCAGGAGACCCAGGTTCAATCCCTGGGCCTGGAGAAGGATATGGCTACCCACTCCAAAATTCTTGCTTGGAAAATCCCATGGACAGAGGAGCCTGGCGGGCTATAGTCAGTGGGGTCACAAAGAGTCAGACGTGACTGAGGGACTAATATCCACCTGCCCATTTGACCCAGTTCTGTTGCTTGAGCCCCAAAAGGGCTTTTCTGTCCACATGGGTATACTGTCATTCCCCCTTGCCCAGGTTTATTGGACCCACACAGAAAGTTTCTCCTGAGCATTGATCATGGCAGTGGTAGGATGTTGGCTTACGTACAAACCAAGAAAAATTTTAAGTGGACTTTATGGAAGAACTTCAGACTGTCCTAGAGATAAAAGTTGAAAGCTGCTTGAGACTAGGCTGGGATGTCTACATCTTCAAACTTTCAGTTTTCATAGGGACACTCTGAGTCCTTGCTGTCTGCATCAGAGTATCTTCCCAGACCATTTCCAGATCTTAAGATTCTCTCATTTTATTGACAAAACATGCCTTTTAGTTGAGGTCCAAATGGTCGTTCTTAAGAACTTCAAGGGTAAACAAATTCTTAAAATTGCAAACAAATGAGAAACCAATGTAACAAACTTTTTGCATTGAAGACATTATAATTGCTCCAGTTTAAAAAGATGTTTGTTTTTAAATGAAACATTGAGAAGAACATTTATCTAATATGGATAAAGTAATAAAAAACCAAATCCTTCTGTGTTTACCAGCCAGTTTAATAAAAAGAACATTACCAACACGAACATTAAGTGTTACCTTGAAGTCCTTGTTATGCTTCTCTTGGATTCGAATCCTTCTGTCTCTTAAAAAGTAACCAATATCTAACTCGGGGTTTATCATTCCTCTGGTGTTCTTTGTAGTATTACTCAGTTCAGTTCAGTCGCTCAGTCGTGTCTGACTCTCCGTGACCCCATGAATCACAGCACGCCAGGCCTCCCTGTCCATCACCAACTCCCGGAGTTCACTCAAACTCATGTCCACAGAGTCGGTGATGCCATCCAGCCATCTCATTCTCTGTTGTCCCCTTCTCCTCCCGCCCCCAACCTTTCCTAGCATCAGAGTCTTTTCCAGTGAGTCAACTCGTCCCATGAGGTGGCCAAAGTATTGCAGCTTCAGCTTTAGCATCAGTCCTTCCAATGAACACCCAGGATCGATCTCCCTTAGAATGGACTGGTTGGATCTCCTTGCGGTACAAGGGACTCTCAAGAGTCTTCTCCAACACCACAGTTCAAAAGCATCAATTCTTCAGTGATCAGCTTTCTTCACAGTCCAACTCTCACATCCATACATGACCACGGGAAAAACCATAGCCTTGACTAGACGGACCTTTGTTGGCAAAGTAATGTCTCTGCTTTTTAATATACTATCAAGGTTGGTCATAACTTTCCTTCCAAGGAGTAAGCGTCTTTTAATTTCATGGCTGCAATCAGCATCCGCAGTGATTTTGGAGCCCAAAAAAATAAAGTCTGACACTGTTTCCACTGTTTTTCCATCTATTCCCATGAAGTGATGGGACCAGATGCCATGATCTTTGTTTTCTGAATGTTGAGCTTCAAGCCAAACTTTTCACCCTCCTCTTTCACTTTCATCAAGAGGCTTTTGAGTTCCTCTTCACTTTCTGCCATAAGGGTAGTGTCTTCTGCATATCTGAGGTTATTGATATTTCTCCCGGCAATCTTGATTCCAGCTTGTGCTTCTTCCAGCCCAGCGTTCCTCATGATGTACTCTGCATATAAGTTAAATAAGCAGGGTGACAATATACAGCCATGACGTACTCCTTTTCCTATTTGGAACCAGTCTGTTATTCCATGTCCAGTTCTGACTGTTGCTTCCTGACCTGCATACAGGTTCCTCAAGAGGCAGGTCAGGTGGTCTGGTATTCCCATCTCTTTCAGAATGTTCCACAGTTTATTGTGATCGACACAGTCAAAGGCTTTGGCATAGTCAATGAAGCAGAAATAGATGTTTTTCTGGAACTCTCTTGCTTTCTCCATGATCCAGCGGATGTTGGCAATTTGATCTCTGGTATTACTAGAATATGTTTATATCTTTAAAATGTATTATTTACATTTGAAAGCTTTTGACCTTTGTGTAAATGAAATCACACTGAATGCATTCTTTTGTGCCTTGCTTTTTTCACTCAATATTAGGTTCTTGAGATGTGTTCACATTGTTGCCTGTAGTTGTAGTTTGTTTAGTCAAGTTGCTATATAAAATCCCATTGTATAAATATGCCATAGTTTATTCATGTTACTCTTGGTGTGCATTTGGCTTGTTGCTAGTTTTATAGGAAGCAGTGCTGTTGGGAAAATCTTCATTCATTTCTCTGCAATGATGTGCATGAATATCTCTAGAATAAATACTTGGGAGTGGAATAGCTGGATCATAATACATATATAACTTTGACTTTTCTTCAATAATATCAAATAATTTACTAAGGAGATTGTACCCATTTAAACCACTGTTGTGTGTTTTTACTGCTCAACATCCTTATCAGCACTTGATCATAGATTATCAAGTGTTTACCAACTTAGTTTGATATGAAATGGTATCCCAGTAGTTTTCATTATTTATTATTATTGAGATTTTTAGTAATAATAGCCATAATAATGTGCTTATGAATTCTCATGGGAGAATCTTTTTTTTGTCTTCCACTCAATACCAGTGTACAAGACAAAATCTTTTCTTTGTAGCCCCACTACACGAGGTAGATTTATTTCTAGTTCACTCTTTACACTGAGTGTATAGACCTTTGATATATTAGCTTTATGTAAGAATTGATGCTTTTGAACTGTGGTGCTGGAGAAGACTCTTGAGAGTCCCTTGAACTGCAAGGAGATCCAACCAGTCCATTCTAAAGGAGATCAATCCTGGGTGTTCATTGGAAGGACTGATGCTGAAGCTGAAACTCCAATACTTTGGCCACCTCATGCAACGAGTTGACTCACTGCAAAAGAGTCTGATGCTGGGAGGGATTGGGGGCGGGAGGAGAAGGGGACGACAGAGAATGAGATGGCTGGATGGCATCACCGACTCGATGGACATGAGTTTGAGTGAACTCCGGGAGTTGGTGATGGACTGGGAGGCCTGGCGTGCTGTGATTCATGGGGACACGACTGAGCGACTGAACTGAACTGAACTGAGGGGGTGGTGAGGGGAGGTGGGAGGTCTCCTTTGAAACTGCCAATCTTGAGTGGTCCCTGGAGTTTGTTTTCTGAACCTAAATCTTCACTGGTCTCTGGGTATCAAAGCTCAGTTTTGGTAGTTTCCCTTAAAAGGGAAAGTGAACCTCAGTAACTGCTTACCCCCGGTTCCCACTTCTGCAATGATTTTGGCCTCTGAGTATTTGTTACTTTCTTGACCTCTGAGTATTTGTTACTTTCCTGAAAACTCAAAGGGGGTGCTCCCCAAATTTTTGTTTAATTTCTCCAGAATTTTTAGCTGACTTTTGTGTGAGCACAGTCAGGTTACAGTGGCTCCCATTTTGCCTGAAATCGAGTCCTAATTGTTTGACTTTGAAATTGCTTCTCTTTCCAAACAGTAGTTATTTCTTAAATGTATTCATGGAATTAGACTAGAGCAATCTAGTCATTTAATGAGTTGAAGGACACTCGTACCTCCTCAACCCTCATTCCCCCCCCCCAGATTGAGAAACTAGAAAATTCTCAGTGAGGATAGCTACCCCATCACTTGTTCAAGATTTTACAATAAAACAAAGAGCTGTCTTTTGCTAACATTTGAGAATTTCTGCATGTGTTCATCAAGGGAAGAGAGTAACAGACTGTCTGCGCTGTTTCCTATTTTCTGCTTGCATTAATTTTTCATTTGCAATTCCTTCCTCAGCAGTTCGTGGAAGAGCAATAGTTCTCAGAGACTTCAGTTTCATGCTCTAAAAATGCTCCTGGTTTACTCTATCTACCTGGGCATCCTTAATAATGAAAACGATCCACACCCAATTTGATTTTGCTGTGTAGACTTTGAATATGACATTACTGCTAGGCATCAAGAAAAGCTTTCAAAGACCAATACCAATCAAAACTTTTGTAAGGGATGCATAATAGTGTGTTTGTATTTTTCCTTTTTTTTGGATAGAGTACATGGATTAAATGAAATCTTTTGTTTGTTTGTTCTTTTTTTTTTTAAATTGAACAATTGAGGAAGTATAGTTGATTTACAGTGTTGTGTTAATTTCTGGTGTACAGCAAAGTGATTTGGTTATACATATAGGCATTCTTTTCTATATTCTTTTCCATTATGGTTTATCACACGATATTGAATATAGTTCCTTGTGCTATACACACACAAGGAATATAGTTCCTTGTTGTTTATCCACTCTTGCATATAATAGTTTGCGTCTGGTAATCCATAACTCCCACTTCATCCCTCCTCCACCCCCTCCATTGGCAATCACAAGTCTGTTCTCTGTCTGTGAGTCTGTTTCTGTTTCGTAAATAAATTCATTTGTGTTATATTTTAGATTCTATACAGAATTGATAGCATTTGGTATTTGTCTTTCTTTGTCTGACTTCGCTTAGTTTAGGTCCATCCCTGTTGTTGCAAATGGCAGTCTTTTTATTCTTTTTTATGGCTGAGTATTGTTCCATTGTATACATGTACCACCGGAGAAGGCAATGGCAAGCCACTCCAGTACTCTTGCCTAGAAAATCCCACGGATGGAGGAGCCTGGTAGGCTGCAGTCCATGGGGGTCACTCAGTCGGAGACGACTGAGCGACCTCACTTTCACTTTTCACTTTCATGCATTGGAGAAGGAAATGGCAACCCACTCCAGTGTTCTTGCCTGGAGAATCCCAAGGACGGTGGAGCCTGGTGGGCTGCTATCTATGGGGTCACACAGAGTCGGACACGACTGAAGCGACATAGCAGCAGCAGCAGCATACATGTACCACACCTTCTTTATTCATTCATCTGTCAGTGGACATTCAGATTGCTTCCATGTTTTGGCTATTGTGGATAGTGCTGCTATGAATATAGGGATGCATGTATCTTTTTAAAAAAAAATTTTTATTTACCTATGCTGGATCTTAGTTGCAGCATGTGGGATCTAGTTCCTTGATGAGGCTTGAGCCTGCACCCCCTGCATTGGGAGCTCAGAGTCTTAACCACTAGACTACCAGGGAAGTCCCGTGTGTCTCTTTATGAATTAAATTTTCTCTGGCTATATTCCCAGGAGTGGGATTGCTGGATCATATGGTAGCTGTATATTTAGATTTTTAAGGAACATCCATACTGTTTTCCATGCTGGCTGCACCAACTTATATTCCCATCACCAGTGTAGGAAGATTCCCTTTCCTCCACATCCTTTCTAGCATTACGTGAAATCCTTCATGGAAATCGCCCAGGGTAGCGCCTGGGGCAGTATCTGTCCACTAAGCAGGAAGTCCTGTTTCCCCCTTACAAGCCATCGACCCCTGCCTTGGGACTCAAGGGTGTCTACTTTAGCCAGTAAAATCAAATAAAGGGATGCTGCCCAGAGCTTCTGCATGATGAAAGGTCGAAGAAGTCACTGCGACTTCATTTACCTTTTATTTGACTGTTTTCTTCTTACCCTGGACTTGTGTCTGCTCATTGGAGTGCTGGAAAATTGCACAGAAAGACATGGCTTGGCCAAGTTCACTTAAGGGTGTATACTTCCTTTTCTACTGGCCCAGGGTTTCTGAGAATTGGCCTCAACCCTGCAAATAGTGACTTGACCAGCTCCACCAGTCCGCATTCTCCACACAGTCTTGCTTTGACCCTGGGGCTTACTGGTGTTTTGAGGTTCTGGAGGAAGAACAAAGGGAGCTTGTCACTCCAGGCCCTTTTCCAGCAAGAAGCTGGGCAGGGGCCAGTGTGCCTGCAGTCTCCTTTATTGACAAGTTGCAGCATCCTTGAGAGCAGCCAAGACATAAAAAAAATGGTAATTTGTGTTTGCATCTGGAATTTCTGAGCTTTCAGTTCTTGGACCAGAGGACTCTCAATAAGAGAAACCAGGATACACATATAAATACCCATATCCGTATTAGTCTCTTTGTTAGACTCTAGGTCAGCAGATCAAGACCGTCAAGTAGCTGGATGACTGTACTAGGAAGAGAAGGAGCCTGAATGCCATGTCCCAGAGTGGGGGTGGGGAGCAGCAGATGTGGGATATAGCAGGCGCTGTGGAGAGAGAATGCCCTTCCCTTTTAGTGTGTACTGAGTCACCCCCAGGCACACCTAGGGTTTGACTACATAATGACTTGAAAGGGCTCTTATGGACTCTCCAGGGGATCTGATTACCAATTAGAAGACGATTTCCAAGGGAAAGCCAAGTTCAAGTTACAAGCAACTAATTTACAAATGCACATTTGGGACACTGCCAGCTATGTGTGAGAGGCATTTGGGCTTCCCTGTCGTCATTGCCTTGAAATCCTGGCAGGGGTACCAGATACCCCGTGCTTCTCTGGCCTCTCTGTGGGCAAGGAGCTGCATAAGGTACTTGTTGAGTAACACTAAAAGTTCCTTGATCCAGTGTACCACCCCAATTGCCTGTTCTGCTATCTGACGTTTTCCCCATGAGAATCTGGAGTTTCCACAATGAAAAGGAAGCCATTTGGGGAACCCTTTATATAATTGATTGTGTTAAGGCATTATGTAAATATGAGAATGGATCCATGCCTTAATTGATATGGATAGCAAAGATTACTTTATAAGCTTTTAAAAAAATTTCTGTAATTAAATCAGTTGATGATTCATTTGGAATTCCTAGATAAGGCATGTTATGCAGTTATTTTCAACTTCTTTTGAGTGCTACCAGCAGTAAGAAATATATTTTACAACACAGTCCAGAACACACACACACACACACACACACACAGTGTGTCATCAAATCTAAAACTCCATTGGTTGTCAGTGGCATCCTTGTTTTAGGTACCACTAAGAAAGATAGAAGTAGTACCAATTAAATTACACCATTCCATTAAATTATAAAGGTCATCGTGAGTTCAGAGAAATTAAAATATAAAACTGCTTTTAAGGAATCTCCACACTGTTCTCCACAGTGGCTGTACTAGTTTGCGTTCAAACCAACAGTGTAACAGGTTCCCTTTTCTCCACACCCTCTCCAGCATTTATTGCTGGTAGACTTTTGGATAGCAGCCATTCTGACTGGCGTGAAATGGTACCTCATTGTGGTTTTGATTTACATTTTTCTGGTAATGAGTGATGTTGAGCATCTTTTCATTTGTTTGTTAGCCATCTGTATGTCTTCTTTGGAGAAATGTCTGTTTAGTTCTTTGGCCCATTTTTTGATTGGGTCGTTTATTTTTCTGGAATTGAGCTGCAGGAGTTGTTTGTATATTTTTGAGCTGCAGGAGTTGCTTGTATATTTTTGAGATTAATTCTTTGTCAGTTGCTTCACTGGAAATAGAACTGCCATACGACCCAGCAGTCCCACTCCTGGTCATACACACCAAGGAAACCAGAATTGAAAGAGACACATGTACTCCAATGTTCATCGCAGCACTGTTTATAATAGCCAGGACATGGAAGCAACCTAGATGTCCGTCTGCAGACGAATGGATAAGAAAGCTGTGGTACATATACACAACGGAGTATTACTCCGCAATTAAAAAGAATACATTTGAATTGGTTCTAATGAGGTGGATGAAACTGGAGCCTATTATACAGAGTGAAGTAAGCCAGAAAGAAAAACACCAATACAGTATACTAACACATATATATGGAATTTAGAAAGATGGTAATGATAACCCTGTATACGAGACAGCAAAAGAGACACAGATGTATAAAACAGTCTTTAGGACTCTGTGGGAGAGGGCGAGGGTGGGATGATTTGGGAGAATGGCATTGAACCATGTAGATCATCATATGTGAAACAAATCGCCAATCCAGGTTCAATGAATGATACAGGATGCTCGGGGCTGGTGCACTGGGATGACCCTGAGGGGTGGGATGGGGAGGGGGGGTGGGAGGGGGGTTCAAGATGGGGAACACATGTACATCCGGGGCGGATTCATGTCAATGTATGGCAAAACCAATACAATATTGTAAAGTAATTAGCCTCCAATTAAAATAAATTTTAAAAATAATAAAAATTAAATAAAAATTAAAAATAAATAAAATGTAAAACTGCTTTTTTAGATCAATGAAATATTTATACCTATATATAATTATATTACTGAACCAGAAGTTTTGTAAACTTTTATATGTAGTAACTGTTTTTTTTTTCTCATTCTGATCTAATGTAGTTTATTTGTACACCCGGGGTGGATTCATGTCAATGTATGGTAAAACCAACCAATATAATATTGTAAAATAATTAGCCTCCAATTTAAAAAAAAAGGAAAAAAAAAATAAAGCTGGCACTTCCCTTGTGATCCAGTGGCTGAGGCTCCACAATTTAATGCAGGGAGCCTGGGTTCTAGTGGTCTAGTTCCGTGGTCAGGGAACTAGATCCCACATGCCACAACTAAAACAGAGATCCCACGTGCTACAGTGAGGATTGAAAATCCCGAGTGCCGCAACTAAGACCTGGTGCAGCCAAATAAATAATTAAAAGAAATATTTAATAAAATAAAACTGATCCCACTAAATTTTTTGAACAGCACACTGAAAATGAAAGTGTTAGTCACTCAGTTGTGTTCAACTCATTGCAACACCATGAACCGGGCTCCTCTGTCCATGGAATTCTCTAGGCAAGAATACTGGAGTGGGTAGCCGTGCCCTCCTCCAGGGGATCTTCCAAACCTAGGGATCAAACCCGGGCCTCCTGCACTTTAGGCAGATTCCTTACTGTCTGAGCCACCAGAGAACAGCACACTAAGGTATTTTAAATCTGAGCTATGCTATTGTTTTGAAATAAGGAATCGGAGGTGATATTCTGAGGCTGATTTCTTATCCCAGACTGGATGTTGTGATGCATCTTTTGGTCATTCATTTCATTCAAATGTGAATTGATGACCTACTGTTTAAGTCAACCCTCTTGATGGTAAGTGACAGAAACCCATCTTGAACTAGTTTTGGCAGAAGGGAGATTTTGTTTTCTGTCAGGGCAGGGGTATGCTGGTGGGCCCAAGTTATAGTGGAACCAAGGGCTCAAGAACTATGAGGTCACACTTTCTATCTTCCACCTGTCCCTTCTTTTCTGTAATGATTTGATTTCCTTGAATAAGCATTGTCTATAAGACTTAACCTTTGTCATTGACAGGCTCATAGCTTCCTTTAACTACTAAATTTTACTTTTACTGGATTTTACCACCAGAAGAAAAATCCCCTGAAGGATCTGATTGTCCCAGCTTGATTCCCGTGATTGTCTCTATGGTCAGGGGATGGGATCAAGCCATCTCCACTAGGAGCATGTGAGTAGTATGCGGGAATGTTACAGTTCCCCAAAAGGAGGGGGCCTGTTTCCTTCAGAAGAACACAGGGGATGTCCATCACACCTAGAGAAAGGGTAGCACCAGGCACTGTGTACTGGGGTTTAGCCTCTCCCCAGAGGTATTACACAAGGCCTGTAGATGATAATTTTGGAACCCAGAATTGCCATCAGTTCAGTTCCACCTTCTTTTTTCCCCAGAGCTTGAGCCTCCCCATGAATGTAATAATAACTGAAAGCATCCAGTATGTGACTGTCAGTTCAAGGACACTGGGCAGAAAATCATGCTTTCAAAATTCAAGAGGGAAATTATCCCTGAAAGAAACCTTTCTATTAATACTTCCCATCACAGCTGCTGCTGCTGCTGCTAAATCACTTCAGTCGTGTCCGACTCTGTGTGACCCCATAGAGGGCAGCCCATCAGGCTCCCCCGTCCCTGGGATTCTCCAGGCAAGAACACTGGAGTGGGTTGCCATTTCCTTCTCCAGTGTGTGAAAGTGAAAAGGGAAAGTGAAGTCGCTCAGTCATGTCTGACTCGTAGTGACCCCACGGACTGCAGCCTACCAGGCTCCTCCATCCATGGGATTTTCTAGGCAAGAGTACTGGAGTGGCTTGCCATTGCCTTCTCCGTCCCATCACAGCAGGGCTGGCTAAATATACAGTGCATGGAAGTCTTCAAGTGAAGTCCAGGTATTCATCCTTGGATGCTGGTGTTCATCCTCTGTCAGGGAACCAGAGAATGTTCCAGAAGGATGAAGCCTCATGTTTCAGCTGAATAGGCTACAGCCTATCACAGGCAATCCTGTGATGTTCACTGAAGGACTATTTTCTAGCAGTGTTTTTCCTCACATCTCTTTTTCTCTCTCCCTCTCCCTGCCCACCTCCAGTCTTATCTGTCTCCCCTTAATCTACATTTTATCATTCTACAGCCATGCAGTTAAAAGGCTTGCTGCCTAGTATCCTCAATACACGCTGCTGCAGTTTTCTCTTCTTTTCTTAGTATCTCTCTTAACTTAATCTTGTTCTTTTCAGTTTTGCTACAATGCACCGGAATTTTGTAAATTATACCACCAGTTTACTGCCAAGAATGATATGCCCATTGCAACTTTATTTGGGCAGCTTTTCTGAATCTTAAATACAGTATCTGTTTCTGTAAGTACAGCCTTCACTCAGGGAGATGGCGTTTCACTTTGATGCTGGTGGAACAGCTCCAGCAGATCAGGGGTGTGTAGACAAATGTCTCGAGGGAAAAAGCCTTTTGAGGAACTCTCGATGGAGTGGCACTTTGTTCACTGAGGCTGTAAGAGAGTAAGGATATGTCTTCCAGATCCTCTCAATGAAACAGCAGAGAAGAGTTTATGTCTATGAGATTTGTGGATGTAGCTTTTGTCTAATGGAGTGAATTCCAAGAAGATTCACAGGAGACCCACAAATTTCTTGATAACTTTTATATTTGGAAATATTACCAACATAACTTCCCAGAGAAGTTTCATGTCTGCTTGGGAAGATAGAACTTATACCCAACTGAAATAACTTCTGAAAAATCAAACCCAAATAAGATCATTGCTCATTCAAAAATTGGAACAGGGCATATTGATGTGAAAAGACTTTAACGTGAAAATTAGAAAAGACCAACTAGAGGGGCTAGGCTTCAAAATAGTTTTTAAATCAGGAAAGGGGCTGAGAGGAGACGGAGGGCTTTTCAAGTGGATCGTGTAAAGGCATGAAGATAGAAATAAGAAGCTGTGAAATGGCACAAAATTTATGGTCATAGGAGTTCGTTCAATCCCGTGTGCCTTGCAATTGACATTCACTTCATTCTGAGCTGAGAGCAGAGTCATGAACAAGGTAGTGAAGGGTTGCTGCCCTCCTGACCTATATATTCTAGTCCCTGAATGATATCTCCCTCATGGGAGGCAATGGAAATGAAAGAATCTGGTGAAGTTGAGTCATGTGCCATGCTCCTTGTTTATTACCAGTTGGAGGAGGTCATCTCAATTGCCTCTACTGGACAACCTGCCCATTTCAGGCTACACCCATGACTGCCATCTGCAATAGAAGGCCCTACACCCATCTCAGCCCTACTCAACTCAAGCAAAATTGCTTGACTACTGTGATTGCAACTAGAGGTTGACTACAGGAATGTTTGGACGAAGCATACTTTAAAAATGTGTACTGCACTCTTCTCCCCAATCCTGTCACTCCATTTTACAGGTGAGAAAACTGAGGCTGAGGAAAGGACACATTGCTTCCCCAGTTAAGACCATACAGTGAGTGGAGGAGCTAGAACTTAATCTCGGGGCTCTTTCAATTGCATCCTACCAGAGAGGATCTTAGTGTTAGTGTTAGCCGCTCAGTCGTGCCCGACTCTTTGCGACCCCAGGACTGAAGCCCACCAGGCTCCTCTGTCCATGAGATTTTCCAGGCAAGGATACTGGAGTGGGTTGCCATTTCCTTCTCCAGAGAGGATAGCCATGAGCAAATGAGGAAACTCTGTCCCTGCTTGGCTTTTTATGGGCTAGAACATCCATGTCCTGAGCAAATTGGGGCAAAACAAAGGCTTCCATCACTGCCCTCAGTAGCCTTTCTTGGATGGTCAGATATTTTCATCTGGAGGGAAGGAAGAAAGAATTAACTAGATAAGGCTATAATTACCTATGGGTTTTCCTAAAAATTCTGAATCTGTTTTTCCAATTATTTTGACTAAGACCCATAGGAAGAAATACATACTGTGACTATTTGGGAGAATACAGTATTTATTGTCCATCAGAACACTTGAAAGTGAGCTAATGATAATCATGCCAGGACAACAGACATAAAATCTAACTGTCTCATGCAAACTGGGGACACCCTCCTACAGCACACCTAGATAATTGAAACAGAAATTGCACAAAGTAGTATTTAGTCTTAATATGTGCAATGAACCCTGACATTTTCAATTCTAGTCTATTTCACTATAAAAACACTAATTATGACCCATTAAATTGAGTCAGAAGTTTGAAACATGTTACTCTAGTTGATTGTTGATACATGTGAGGGGTTTGGGATGGTGATGGAGAGGGGAAAAGGGGATGTGGTGAAGTGAATATCTGAGACGGACCATGAACTTGTCCTTTCTGAGTATTTTGGTGAACGTTCTCCTCCAGGACAAATACTGGTAATAAACATTGCCTCCAACTTATTCCCCGTGATTAGCAAAAAGCTTATTTAGATCGATCTTTCTGGCTCTCCTTGTTCCACTCAGAACAAGCATCTTCTCTGTGTACTTCCCCTACCCCCTTTTCTTACCCTTGGGCTTCAAAAATTTTTTTATTTGACTGCGCTGAGTCTTGGTTGTGGCATGTGGAACCTTTAGTTGTGGCGTGTGGGATCTAGTTCCCTGACCAGGGATCAAACCCAGGCCCCCTGCACTGTTGAGTGTGGAGTTTTAGCCACTGGACCACCAGGGAAGTCCCACCCTTGGGCTTTTATCTGTTGGTCTGCCCCTGATTTAGAAGTGTAAACTTCCAAGAAAGAGTTTCTCATTTACAGTGTCTGGCCCCTCTGTGTACTTGCTCCTATGTCTTGGAGTTGAATGATCTTGAAAAGCTAAATTTTCTCCTCTGCTCCCTTCCTTCAAAAATACATTTATACACAACTCCTGGACATCTCTCCTCTGTCTCGAGACTTTGCCATGACATAACAGAGCAAGTCTTGCCTGCCAGTGGGGCATGAGACTCACACCTGGGCTTCTTCAATCAATGGTCCCCGATATATTAGGACTTTCTGGAGAAGAAGCCCTTGGAAATTACACATGGAGGAGAGAAGGGTTACCACTCTACCCTCTGTCCACTCTTCTTCAGGTCTCCTGAAATGTTTGAACACCTGTATGTGTCAATAAGAGCCATAGAATGTGAGAGACTCAGGAGTAATATTTCACAGAAGTAAAAAGAACTTTCTGTAAACCCCCATTTTGTAAAGATCTTTAGGATGTGGAGATGCACAGGGGTTTTCCTGCCTTGCAGGCTAAACTCTGATAATATCTTGAAACTAAGAGTCACTTTTTCCTAAAGCAGATTTTATCATCTGATCATACGAATTCATAAACTAAACTTGACAGCAGTTTATTTTACTAGAGAGGATTGAGTATGTGACTTTTCCTGGTATTATTAAATTGAATGTATATATACATATATTGTTTCTAAATCATAAGTCATTCAAGATGGTTTAGACATAGGAATTTAAAAACACAAAACTTTGGTGGCATTAGGATTCCTAACTATGCTTAATGCTTTAAAAAAAATTCTTGAAAAACATACCAGCCCAGATATGTTTGTCTTATTTTATTTTTATTTTTTTACCAGAAGCTCATTTACATGTGTAGCAGCTCAAGGTGTGTGTGTGTGTGTGTGTGTGTGTGTGTGTGTGTTAATCACTCAGTTGTGTCCAACTCTTTGTGACCCCATGGACTGTAGCCTGCCAGGCTCCTTTTGTCCATGGAATTGTCCAGGCAAGAATACCAGAGTGGGTTGCCATTCCTTTCTCCAGGGGATCTTCCCGACCAAGGAATCAAACCCAAGTCTCCTGTATTGCAGGCAGATTCTTTACTATCTGAGCTACCAGGGAAGCCCAGTAACTTAAGGTAGTAAAAGCCTAAAATATATATGTACTAAATTAAATAGAAAATGTGATTCAGTTCAGTTCAGTTCAGTCACTCAGTCGTGTCTGACTCTCCGTGACCCCATGAATCACAGCACGCCAGGCCTCCCTGTCCATCACCAACTCCCGGGGTACACTCAAACTCATGTCCACAGAGTCGGTGATGCCATCCAGCCATCCCATTCTCTGTCGTCCCCTTCTCCTCCCGCCCCCAACCTTTCCCAGCATCAGAGTCTTTTCCAGTGACTCAACTCGTCGCATGAGGTGGCCAAAGTATTGGAGTTTCAGCTTCAGCATCAGTCCTTCCAATGAACACCCAGGATCGATCTCCTTTAGAATGGACTGGTTGGATCTCCTTGCAGTATAAGGGACTCTCAAGAGTCTTCTCCAACACCACAGTTCAAAAGCATCAATTCTTCGGCAATCAGCTTTCTTCACAGTCCAACTCTCACATCCATACATGACCACGGGAAAAACGATAGCCTTGACTAGACAGACCTTTGTTAGCAAAGTAATGTCTCTGCTTTTTAATATACTATCAAGGTTGGTCATAACTTTCCTTCCAAGGAGCAAGCGTCTTTTAATTTCATGGCTGCAATCAGCATCTACAGTGATTTTGGAGCCGCAAAAAATAAAGTCTGACACTGTTTCCACTGTTTTTCCATCTATTTCCCATGAAGTGATGGGACCAGATGCCATGATCTTTGTTTTCTGAATGTTGAGCTTCAAGCCAACCTTTTCACTCTCCTCTTTCACTTTCATCAAGAGGCTTTTGAGTTCCTCTTCACTTTCTGCCATAAGGGTAGTGTCATCTGCATATCTGAGGTTATTGATATTTCTGCCGGCAATCTTGATTCCAGCTTGTGCTTCTTCCAGCCCAGTGTTCCTCATGATGTACTCTGCATATAAGTTAAATAAGCAAGGTGACAATATACAACCTTGACGTACACCTTTTCCTATTTGGAACCAGTCTGTTGTTCCATGTCCAGAAAATGTGATTATGAACCATCAAATTAGGAGTTTGTAAAACAAACCAAGAATAATAGTTTGTTTGAGACCAATTTCAGTATTTGAGACGCAGAGCCTGTGACTTGCAGGGGGACTGCTCTCAGAGAAAAGCTGTCAGTGAGGAGGGGAAGGGAAAAAGACCCAAGCAAGGATACAGTCTCAGGTAAAATCTAGCACCACAAGGTGCTCAGGAGCATAAATCCTGCAGGTTTGTACTTCCACCCTCCCACCCCTGCATTTTTTGTTTTTAAACCAAATACTGCTTCTTATATCAGAATTTGTATAGGTTGCAATCTGGTCATGGCTTAGCTGGCTCAAGGTTTCTCAAGAGGTTCCAATCAAGTTGTTGCTTTGTCCTGAGGTTTCATCTGAAGGCTCGATATGTGTTTGTGTGTGTGTGTGTGTGTGTAGATCTTCTTCCACCCTTATTCACATGACTATTGGCAGGCTTTGGTTCCTCACCACATGGGCTTCTCCATATGACTCCATCATGACTTGGCAGCCAGCATACCCTGGGATGAATGACCCAAGAAATACACTGAGAGCATGTCCAAATGAAAACCACAGTCTTTTTATAAGTCAGCTTCAGAAGAGAGATGACATCCCTTCTGCTATATTCTTTTCATTAGAAGCAAAGTCAATAATTCCATTCCACATTTTAAAGGAGGGAGTTATACAAAGGAGTGAGTTCCAGGAGAAAGGGATCACTTGGAGGCTGCATGTCACAGTCTACCCTCTGGCATCCAATGGTCCATGTCCTTCCCACATGTAAAATATGCTCATCCCCTCCCAAGGTCCCTAAAAGTCATTCCATCGCAGCATCAGCTCAAAATCCAGAATTTCATCATCTAACTCTGGTCCAGGGAGGATAAAGCCCCTTAGATTTACTTTCATTTTCTGTTGTTCTAAAGGAGGTGATTTTTAAAATATTCATTATTTGTTTTTGGTTGTGGCGAGTCTTTGTTACTGTGTGCAGGCTTTCTCTAGTTGTGGCAAGCAGGGGCTCCTCTTAGTTGTGGTATATTGGCTTCTTATTGTGGTGGCTTCTCTTGTTGTGGAGCATGGGCTCTAGGCACAAGGACTCAGTAGTTGTGTCGCATGGGCTTTAGTTGCTCTGTGACACATAGAATCTTCTTGGACCTGTGTCTCCTGCATTGGCAGGCAGATTCTTATCCACTGTACCATCAGGGAAATCCTAGATGTACTACTTAACTGTAACTGCTTAAATACAATTCTTCTCTATTTGCAGACCTTCAAAACCAAAGGGGTAAGTTATCAGCTCCCCATATATCTACAGTGATTGAATAGGCATAATATAACTGCTCTAGAGATTCCTGCTAAAAATGGGGTCAAATAGGAGGCATAAGGGAATCACTGTTTCATAGAAATTTTGAAATCTAGCTGGCCAAGTTTTGATAGTTATTTGTTTAGGCCTCACAGTCTGGAAAGAATTCTTTATGGTTCGCTGCTCTACTCTCTGGGCTCTTGATTACACCCTCTGAGAAGTCTTTCCTTTGTCATGCAAGGTAACACCTACTTATAGCTAAGCAGCTGTAAGTGTCTGTTTCCTGAAAGTAGACTTCTATGAGTTCAAAGGTCTCTCCTCAATTTTGTAATGTCTCTATCCCTCTCAGTCATGTTGGTAATATTTCTGAATATATAACTCATTGAAACTTTGTGAGTCCATTGCAACAAAAATAATAAAATACCTAGGAATAAATCTACCAAAAGAAACAAAGACCTATATATAGAAAACTATAAAACACTGATGAAAGAAATCAAAGATGACACAAATAGATGGAGAAATATACCATGTTCATGGATCGGAAGAATCAATATCATGAAAATGAGTATACTACCTAAAGCAGTCTATAGATTCAATGCAATGCCTATCAAGCTACCAATGGTCTTTTTCACAGAACTAGAACAAATAATTTCACAACTTGTATGGAAACACAAAAAACCTCTAATAGCCAAAGCAATCTTGAGAAAGAAGAATGGAACAGGAGGAATCAACCTGCCTGACTTCAGACTATACTACAAAGCTACAGTCATCAAGACAGTATGGTACTGGCACAAAGACAGAAATATAGATGAATGGAACAAAATAGAAAGCCAGAGATAAATCCATGCACCTATGGACACCTTATCTTTGACAAAGGAGGCAAGAATATACAATAGAGAAAAGATAATCTCTTTCACAAGTGGTGCTGGGAAAACTGGTCAATCACTTGTAAAAGAATGAAACTAGAACACTCCCTAATACCATACACAAAAATAAACTCAAAATGGATTAAATCTCTAAATGTAAGACCAGAAACTCTAAAACTCCTAGAGGAAAACAGGCAAAACACTCTCTGACATAGATCACAGCAGGATCCTCTTTGTTCCACCTCCCAGAGTAATGGAAATACAAGCAAATATAAACAAATGGGACCTAATTAAACTTAAAAGCTTTTGCACAACGAAGGAAACTGTAAGCAAGGTGAAAAGACAGCCTTCAGAATAGGAGAAAATAATAGCAAACGAAGCAACTGACAATTAATCTCAAAAAATATACAAGCAGCTCCTGCAGCTCAACACCAGAAAAATAAATGACCCAATCAAAAATTGGGCCAAAGAACTAAACAGACATTTCTCCAAAGAAGACGTACAGATGGCTAACAAACACATGAAAAAATGCTTAACATGACTCATTATCAGACAAATGCAAATCAAAACCACAATGAGGTACCATCTCACACTGGTCAGAATGGCTGCTATCCAAAAGTCTACAAAAAATAAATGCTGGAGAGGGTGCAGAGAAAAGGGAACCCTCTTACACTGTTGGTGGGAATGCAAACTAGTACAGCCACTATAGAGAACAGTGTGGAGAACTGCCATACCACCCAGCAATCCCACTGCTGGGCATACACACTGAGGAAACCAGAACTGAAAGAGACATGTGTCCCCCAATGTTCATCACAGCACAGTTTACAATAACTAGGACATGGAAGCAACCTAGATGTCCATTGGCAGACGAATGGATAAAGCTGTGGTACATATACACAATGGAATACTACTCAGCTATTAAAAAGAATGCATTTGAATCAGTTCTAATGAGGTGTATGAAACTGGAGCCTATTATACACAGTGAAATAAGTCAGAAAAACACCAATACAGTATATTAACACATATATATGGAATTTAGAAAGATGGTAACGATGATCCTATACGTGAGACAAAAAGAGACACAGATATAAACAGACTTTTGGACTCTGTGGGAGAAGGTGAGGGTGGAATGATTTAAGAGACTAGCATTGAAACATGTATATAACCATATGTGAAATAGATCACTAGTCCAGGTTCGATGCCTGAGACAGGGTGCTTAGGACTAGTGTACTGGGATGACCCTGAGGGATGGGATGGGGAGGGGGGTTCAGAATGGGGGACACATGTATACCCATGGCTGATTCATGTCAATGTATAGCAAAAACCACTACAATTTTGTAAAGTAATTAAATTAATAAATTTAATTAAAATAAATAAATTAATTACAAAAAAAAACAACTTTGTTAGTCTCTTGTGAATCTTCTTGGAGTTCACTGCATTAGCAAAAGCTACATCCACAAGTCTCATAGATATAAACTCTTGTTTAATTGAGAGGATATGAGATACATTTTTACTAAAGGGCCTGTTGTATGACTGACAGTACTCTGAAGCTCCACCTTGACCTAACAAAGGATTTGATGGTCATATCCTTGGCTTTATCTGTTCACTGTTTTCCTGGCAGTACCCTGGATTTGATCTTTGTTCTGAAGCTATTCATGTGTCCTTTTGTCTTTACTACAGATGTGGTATAGCCCTTTCGGCAAAATGTTTGCTAGAACTAGATCATCTGGTTCCCATAAATGAATACCCTATGGCTTCCAATAGTGCAAAATATCTTTTTCTAAACTTCCAAATCTCTAGTATCGTCACTGTTTAAACTGATATCCTAGAGCTGTACTGAGTGGGATAAAACCATTCCAGACATACAAGCATAATGGCACATGATTTATGTGTTGTAAGAAACATGAAGCAGCTTTTTCTCTCTTGTTCCAACATTTGTCGACTACCAATTCCCTGGTAGCTCAGACAGTAAAGCGTCTGTCTACAATGCAGGTCGCAAAGAGTCGGACATGACTGAGTGACTTCACTAATTCTGAATCATATTGCTAGGTATAAAAGGCAAATTAGACGGGTCTCATGACTGAGGCATTTAGAGACATGATTTATATCCACAGATTAGACATTTTTAAATTAAATCTAGACCTATGATGTCTAGTATGGCAGTCACTAGTCACATGGGTATGTAAATTTAAATTAAATAAAACTAAATGAAATTTAAAAAATTATTCCCCAGTTGTACTAGCCATATTTCAAGTGCTTAATGATCACACGTGGCTAATGGTTAAAGATATAGAACATGTATATCATTGTAGAAAGTTCTATTGGACAGCAATAATCTAGGGGGGAAAAATAAGGTCTAATAAAGCTAAGCATTTATCCTTGTTTTACATATATTTCTCTGTCCTCTGGCATACTAAAAAGATTCAGATATCAAGGAGGTACTACTTATTTCCTTAGTAAATACTCTAATGTGCTTCATAATAAAGAATAATGGGAAACCATGGTTCTTCATAAATTTTTGCATCACAGAACCTTATTAAATCTACTAAAAGTTAGCAACTTTTCCCCAGAAAGTATATTCATGTACCAGACAATATGTCCAATTACAAGAGGTTCATGGACTCCCCTAAAGCCCTTCCATTGATCCTCTAGCAGGCCATTGACTCAGGTTAAGAAACTCTACTGCAAAGTGAATTTGATTTTCCCATTGAGTTTCAACAAACAGTTGTTGATGAAATTTATATTTACTATTAAATATGACTTCTGATAATAAAATTATATTTAGAGTAAAGATGATGAGAAAACAAAAATTTCTGACAAAACATTAAGAATGTATAGCTATCTTCAAAATAAGTTAAAAAAAAATAAACCCAACCCTTTGAACTAAAACTTTAACACAGAACCAGTAAATCTGTCAACTTGTATCATGTATCACAGTCAATAAAGGAATATGGTTTAGCAGATTGGCCACTTCTTCCATTGGTCTTGAATGCTCCTTTTATTCCCCACTTTCACAATGAAAAAAATTTTAGGGTGATGAGCACTCTAGTAGCCTTTTAAATCTAAATTCCTGGTATAATTCTAATATGTATAATAGATATTTCTTAAAACTGAGTTTGTTGACTCAATGATATTAACTACCTAGCAGGCCAGGAAGACCCTTTTTTGAACTTTGGAAAAAAGGAGTGACTAGTTCTTTGCAAATCTGTTTATTTAGATGAAGTTTCTGCAAGGAGAGCAGAATTATAAATGGAATTGGCTCCAGGTATGGCTAAGGGACAGAATCTGACATGGCACTGAGTTTCTGATTTCTGAGCCAGTGTAGAATTTGTATTTGTGTGGAAGAAGCACTGAAGCATTTTTTCCAAAGAGTGGTCATCTGAACCATATGAGGACTTATTAATAGTTGCCATAATAAAACCTCAATTAACCAGAATTCTAAAGGGAACAGCCTTTTGTAAATAAAGAAGAGTTTGCTAGGAAACCTCCCTCTCTCTCCCCCCCCACCAACCTCTCTCTCTCTCTCCTTTCTATTTTAACCCTGTGGAAAATCTTTTTCTAATATGTGTGAATCTCCTTTGCTATTTTAGTAAGCTTTAGTGAGTACGATCTTCTGAACCTAATTTAGTCAGGGGGCTTCCCTGATAGCTCAGTTGGTAAAGAATCTGCCTGCAATGCAGGAGACCCCGGTTCGATTCCTGGGTCAGGAAGATCCACTGGAGAAGGGATAGGCTACGCACTCCAGTATTCTTGGGCTTCCCTTGTGGCTCAGCTGGTAAAGAATCCACCTGCATTGTGGGAGACATAGGTTCGATCCTTGGGATGGGAAGATCCCCTGGAGAAGGGAAAGGCTACCCACTCCATTGTTCTGGCCTGGAGAATTCCATGGACTGTATAGTCCATGGGGTTGCAAAGAGTTGGATATAACTAAGTGACTTTCACTTTCACTTTGATCTTACTATATCCTTCATGACAACCATTTTGTAGACTGGTCATCATTTTTTATAGAAGTTGATATATGAGTTTAGGCTGAATATAAACTGGGAATTTGGGGGAATATCCATTTGTTTTCTCTGATCTCCTATCAGTAATAGGCAGTAAATTCCCTGTTCGTTTGTGAATCAGTTTGGATGCATTCAGCTTGCAAGTAACAATGCTAGTCATAGCAGTTTAAATTGAAAGGGCATTTAGTATTGACCTAGCAAAAAGTAGGGAATGGCAACCGACTCCAGTATTCTTGTTTAGAAAATCTCATGGACAGAGGAGCCTGGCATGCTACAGTCCATGGGGTTGCAAAGAGTCGGATACAACTGAGCAACTAAACAACAGCAAAGAAGAAGTATGGAGGTAAGATGTCTAGGGTTGATTTAGTAGGCCAGTATAATCATCACAGACCCCAGATTCTTTTTCTCTTCCACTGTGCCATCCTCAGCTGAAAATCTTTAGTCCTGAGACATCTTACCTCATGGTTACAAAGTGGCTGCTATAGCTTTAGGTATTTATCCTTACACAATCGCTCTCAGAGAAGGAAAAGAGAAATGAGGGCAAAAGAATCTTCTCTCTATGCTCTTCTCTTTTTTATCAGGGAGAAAGTCTTTCCCATAAACCTTGTTCTCCTTAAGCAGGCTTCTTTGTGGTTGTCATCTGCCAATGCTACCTTTCATGCCTATCTCTGCAACATTTATTGGCAAAGAGGAATTTCTGACTTACAGTCATCATGGTTTAAGGTAGAAAGAGATTAATTAGTGGGTTGTAATCTAAATGGGGCTTCCAGGTGGCACTGTAGTAAAGAATTTGCCTGCCAGTGCAGGGGACACAGGAGAAGCAAGTTTTATCCCTGGGTCGAGAAGATCCCCTGGAGGAGTACATGGCAACCCACCATAGTATTCTTGCGTGGGAAATCCCATGGACAGAGGAGCCTGGCAGGCTACAGCCCATGGGGTCACAAAGAGTTGGACAGGACTGAACATGTATGCACAATCTAAATGGAGGTGGATGTACCATTATAAGTGAGTTACTAATAATCTCTAATTACTAATAATCCTCTGCCAGGATTCTGAATTGAGATCTTCTGAACTATCTGCCTTGCGGTCTCTAAGTAAAATCAGTAGTGGGAATGCCTGGTTTCGGGTTTGAGTGAGCTATCCAAAGAAACCAATGAACAGAAGAGCTGCTTTACTGTGCCAGGGAGACTGCTTTCTTGTGGGTGATGATGCAAACCATCTTTATATCTCCTTTTAGCTCATTATAAAGACTTGTCTCATGGTGTAACCTAGAGGGCTCCTTTCTCTAGGCAAACATCTACTACCACTTTTCAAATGACACGAGAGTTGAGCTTGTCATCTTAAGTTGAATGTGTAGTTTAACAATACATGTGGTTTATCCCTGACACCCCTGGAGGCAGGGTCAAGGCTCACTGTGGGAGTTATCTGTGCAGGTGAAGGCAAATGGAGAAAACTTAGAACCCAGAGTAGAAAAATCCAGTTTCTGGCAGTTGGCCCTGAACTTGTTTGTGTAGCCGTCCTTTTAGATGTGTAATAAGGCTTTGGGGTGTGAGGACTTGCAGTAGTGTGAAAGGTGGTGCTAGTGGTAAAGAACCCACCTGCCAGTGCAGAAGACATGAGATATGGGTTCAATCCCTGGGTTGGGAAGATCCCTGGAGAAGAGAATGGCAATGCACTCCAGTATTCTTGCCTGGAGAATCCCATGGACAGAGGAGCCTGGTGGTCTATGATTCATAAGGTTGCAAAGAGCCAGACACAACTGAAGCCATTCAGCACAAAATTAATCATACATATTAGATACCACAGTCCACCATTTTTTGCCTTTAAGAGTTATCCTATATATATATATATAAATTTTTTACATAATAATAAAAATCAACCAGTCCATTCTAAAGGAGATCAATCCTGGGTGTTCATTGGAAGGACTGATGCTAAAGCTGAAACTCCAATACTTTGGCCACCTCATGCGACGAGTTGACTCACTGGAAAAGAGTCTGATGCTGGGAGGGATTGGGGGCGGGAGGAGAAGGGGACAACAGAGAATGAGATGGCTGGATGGCATCACCGACTCGATGGACATGAGTTTGAGTGAACTCCGGGAGTTGGTGTTGGACAGGGAGGCCTGACGTGCTGTGATTCATGGGGTCGCAAAGAGTCAGAAACGACTGAGCGACTGAACTGAACTGAACTGAACTGATGCTCAATGAAGAAAATACGATAGAAAAAGAAAGGATGGAAATTTTCACTCTAATTCTACTGCTCCAACATGGAGGTTTATGGTATATTCTTTAAGCCCCCTTTCCCATTTCTCCCATTTCTTTCTTTTCTCCCTCCTTTTCTCTCTCCCTCTCTTCCTTTTAAAACATGGCAAAATATTTCAAAATTAAGCAAAGTTTTCACCTATATTCAACTGATGTTAATATTTTCCCACATTTTTACTTCAGATATTTTATAAGAACTGAGACATCAGTGGCCCCTCGTGTATGCATTTGGCTTCCTTCTCCTTCCTCCCTGCCCAGAGGAAGCCATTAATATAAAGTTGATGTTTATCTTTCCAATCCATTTTAGTGCACATCTCTAGAAAACATATTGTATTATATTCTGCACTTAGAAATTTTGTATACTTAATCTCATGCTTTATTTGTCATGCAACTTGCTTTTTTTTTTTTTACCATACATTGTTTTGAGATTTCATCTTGTTTTGTGTAGATCAAGTTCACTCATTTGAACTTTTACAGCTTCTTATCATATGAATAATACACCTCCATTTATTTCTAGGAATGGTTGTATACATCTGTTTTTACTAATGGCAATGCTGCAGGGAACCTTCTAGCACATGGCTACTCCTGCCTTATGCCATAATTCCTGAGGTATATGTCTAGAAATGGAAGGGCTGATTTGAAGGATAGTTTCAAATGAAGTACAAAGTTTTTCCAGCCTACTTGTACAATTGTATTTCTACCAATGGAACTTGAGAGTGTCTGTTTCATGACAGCCTTGACAGTTAAATTGTTGCCAATCTCCTGAGTATAAATTGGTATCTTGATACATATTATCCTGAATACCAGTGAGCTTGAAGATTTTTTTATATTAACATTCTATGGTATTTGCTTCAAATTCAGGTCACTTTTTTTTCTACAAAACTTCTAATCAATTTTGTCATTTTTTCCCCCATTGGACTATCTTCTGTATATATCCTGGGTAATAATTCTGCATTATATACATTCCAAATATTTTTTCCCAGAATTGGTCTTGTCTTTAAACTTTATTTATGTGTCTTTCATTGCATAGGAGTTTTATATTTTTGTGTAGTGAAATGTAGCCATATTTTTCTTTATGGGTTATGGTTTGTGAGTTTTGTTTGATAGCTTTTCCTACCTCATGTTTATGCAGATATTCCTAATTTTCCTTAAAATTTTGGCTTTCAAATTTAGGTCTATAAACTGTCTGGAAATTATTTTTTGGTTTGGTGTAAGATAGGATTCTAACTTAGTTTTTGTTTTTCTTTGTATATGATTTATAGCCAATTAATCTCAGCATATTTATTGACCTTTCCCCCCACTGATTAGTAATCCCACTTTATCATATTACAAATTTGACATATGTATTTGTCATATGACAAATTTAACATATGTATGTGACATATTCTATATGATATATATATAGAATATATAATGTCATTATATATATTATATATATACATATGTGTATGCTAAGTCACCTCAGTAATGTCTGAGTCTGTGCAACCCTATGGACTGTAGTCCACCAGGCTCCTCTGTCCATGGGAATTCTCCAGGCAAGAATACTGGAATGGGTTGCTGTGCCCTCCTCCAGGGGATTTTCCTGACCAGGGATCAAACCTGCACATCTTACATCTCCTGCACTGGCAGGCAGGTTCTTTACCACTAGCCCACCTGGAAAACCATATATATGTGTGTGTGTATGTGTGTATATTCAGTTTCATACTTCATCCTGTATATAGTTTGCAGTATCTGCTTTCCTGGCTAGTTATATTTCACACACATTTTCCGGACTTGATTACTGGCTATAAAATAGTTTGTTGATATAAGATAATTTGCTCACGCCCCTATTGTAAGATGTTTAATTTTTCACTATATTAAACAACATGCGATGACTCTTGTCTTAGAATGCTGCTGTCCTGGTAAAGTGGAGCTGTGCACCCTAGGTGCCCTTTCTCTCCAGTAGGTCTCAGTCCCGTCCCATCTCTATGGAGGGTCCCTTCTTTGAGTTAACACATCTCCAGTTGATTCTCTGTGAGTGTTTTTGTGATGGTCACGGAGATGCATTGATCAGATATGCCTTCAAAAGGAATGATTGCCTCAGCTGGGGGTAATGCTGTTCTCAGACACTGTCAGCTTTTGGTCCCTTAAGAGCTTGCCTCAGCTGTTGGGAGTGCTTCACCCAAGTTCATACCCTCGAGGTGGGCCATATGCAATGGCTGATGGAAATAGGGATAGAAGGGTACAGCCATTTTAGTCCAACATCAGAAGCTACCAGGCTTCCCCAGTGGCTCAGTGGTAAAGAAACCGCCTGCAATGCAGGAGCCACAGGAGACGTGGGTTTGATCCCTGGGTTGGGAAGATTCCCTAGAGGAGGGCACGGCAACCCACTCCAGTATTCTTGCCTGAAGAATCCCATGGACAGAGGAGCCTGGAGGGCTACAGTCCATGGGGTCACAAAGAGTCAGACACAGCTAAAGCGACTTAGCACCCATTCATACACAGAAGCTGTCACTGGGCTGGCTTTAAAGCTTGACTTCTCCCTCTCTCCAAACATACTTCCTTCTTATCCTTTTCAGAGGTGTGGATCCCTAATAAACACTGCGTGTACTAAACTCCATCTTGTAAGGTATTATACCTCCCAGAGAGCCCAACCTGTAGCAGTTGTCTTTTCTGCTTAGAGCCAGGAATCAGTTCAGATCCTCTTACTGCCTAGATAGATTATATGGAGGCCAGGGTGACTTGGAAAGAGGGAACTGCTCTTAATATGAGACATATCTCGCAACACTGAGAAATGTGCCATATGGAGTTGGAGAATTCACCAGTTCTGGAGGACTTCCAGTTCAACTATGATTCTGGGGGAAGGGGGCAGGGTAGGAGGGGAGGGACAGTAAGTTCTTAAAAGCTTCTGATCCATTCAAAACATATTTTGGAAACTATACTTCTTTGCATTAAGTGAATAATAAATAAAATTTATTTTCTTTAACATATGTTTATAGTGGAACATTTAGAAGAGAAGAAAGAAGAGCATCCAGTGATCAAAGACTCTTTTCCATGCATTGTTTATTTTGAATTTGTTTTACATTATTATAAACCATACCATTTATATAATTTTGTTACAGCACATTTTCCACTTAATATTATAACCTAAGCCTTTTATATTTTATTTAACCCTTTATAAACATTTTAATGACTATATTATATTATATCCAGTGAATGTACTTTGGTTTATTTAACCATAATATTGACTGTTTGGTCAGTTTATAGTCTTTTTCTATTTTAAATGATGTTGCAAAGAAATCTTTATAAATTCTTTTAATTTTTTAAAATTGGAGTATAGTTGATTTACAGTGTTGTGTTAGTTTCAGGTATACAACAAATGCAAATTCTTTTTCTATATTTAATATTATTTCTTTGGGATAGATTCCCAGAAGAGGAATCACTGGATCAAGGGATTTGAATATAGGAATTCATGTTGCTAGATTGCTTTCCTGAAGAGTTTCGTGTTATTTTTTGATATGGAATAAGGACGAGTTTATGTAATTTTATACCTGTCTGGGTGGTCAGAGACCAGGTAAAGAAACCTGAAGCAGAACTGGGCTTCTCCTGTTGGGAAAGTCCTTTCCAAATGGACATGGTCTGGCCCTCATCACTTTTAATTTCCACTCACCATCTCTCATCCAGGATGTAAGTAGAGCAGGACCATTACTCAATTCTCTTTTCCTGTTTGGAGCTTTGAATAAACTCATAAAAGAGAATGTTCTTACCTGTGATGGTTGCAGTCCCTGCTGGTAAATGTGTGATCAAGATGTTGCTAATTCAACAGTCAGCGATCAGAAGAGAAAGGCGAGAGGGAGAGATCTCTAAATTCAAGATTATTGCTTTGAAGTTTGGGGCCTGGTGCTGCTCTAAAGGTTAAGAATCACCATTCACTGGAATTCAACAGTTAACATTTGAAAAATGATTCAGTTCCAACTTCCAAGTGAGTTTAAATTTTTAAATTAAACACAGACTTTCTCTCTGAGGTTGTGGTTTTCAAGGGTAGCAGGACTCATCAAGAAATTTGACTTTAGCCATGCCTGGGTGAGAGTTTTCAAACAAACATCCATGTCATCAGTTTCAGCCCTCATTTCCGACAAATAGACTAAGGCAGCTTTGAACTTTTGTCATTAAGACATTTGATTTGCCTCCTTATCCTCCACCCAAGTTTGTTTCACAAGATGGACTTATTTTCAGATTATTTTTATAAATAAAATAACACCCAGTTCTTTTAATAAACACCCAGTTCTACCAGGTTTTCTTTGACTGCTGGAGAAACTCTGGGCTGTGCTTGAGTCACACACATTTTACTGCATCTCTGCTGGCATGAAATTCATATTCATTGGCCTCTTCTCAGAGTGAAGTTGACTTGCTCTCAATCTCGAGTCCAGAATTCCAGTAGACACATGGTGATTCCCAAACCATTGGAGGCTCATCTTGATGGGCTCTGGCAATCTCAGTCCAGCCGGGTTCACTCTGAGCAGTCCCCTGTCCCTTTGTGAATGGCCACAGAAGCTTTCACTCTTGCTCTGCGTTCTAATAGCCCCTCTTGCATGGACTGTGCCAAAGCAGTGCTTCAAAATATTCGTCCATATCATGTGGCTTTTCTTGCTGCAGTTTCTGTTCTTTTTTATTGTAGGATCTGGAGATTCACCGCTAGAAGATGATGAAGTCGTGTATTCAGACGCTAAATATAAAGGTGAATGCTTTGCTTATATGCTAATGAAGACCTGCTGATGCCAGGAGAACTTTCCCTCTTGCCCTGCAGAACCGATTATAATAAAGTGACCAGACAACACATTTTCACTTGTAATTGCCTGTCCAGAAAAGAAAATGTTTAAAAAGTAACATGCATATGCTCCCATTTGAAAGAAAATACAGAAAAAAACAAATGAAAGAAAACTAAAAGCATTTGAAAATCTCTGAAGTGCTGCCCTTCAGCACCCCAGTGGTCATTTTATTCTCATCAATTTCTTTACTATCCTTACTTCTGCAAAGCCAAGCTCTAGCTGATGAAAGTGAAAATCAAGCCATGAGTTCTACCTAATTCATACATTACAGCCAGACTCATCCTGAGTAAACCTTCCAAGGTCAAATCTGGACCCAGTGCTGCTAATGTACTGAGATGAATGGGGAATGAGAAAACTTGATTTTCATAAGCTCATTTCGTTGTGCTCTTTCTGAGTGTGGCTTGGCTCCTGAAATGATGAGTAAAGTGTGTTGACCAATGAAACTTTAATGATAAAGAATTCCATCTCTACACATTTTCAGCAATCCACCCCTTCCAGCAGGTATAAAAAGCCTAATCAAGAACCTTCTATGCAGGCTCAGGTAAGTATGTCCATAAATATTTTCTACTGGTGAGTTGTTTTTCTGAAACTTAAGGAGTCCCGAGAAAAGTGAAGGTAAATTTAGGTTATTCCTTGCTGAATACAGTTCCTTTTACATTTGAGAAATAACTTGAATAAAATTGCTTAATAAAGTTCCATCATGGCTTTTTGTCCAGGAAATTTGTCTGTATTTCGGCAAGAGCATGCCTCTGCTCTGTCACGATGTAGCTGACTTATAGGAGGATCAGGGTAGTACTGGCCATTCTTTGGTTGGAGAAAGTCCTTCAGTTATTTTCTACACAAGTGAACAACCTTTCTAATATAATGACCGATACCTATGTCCAGGTGTGTTTCCCACCATATTCCATGTTTACTTATAACCTGTGAGTACAAATACTCATTCCTATCCATAGCTCCTGTATTATTGCCTCAGGAATTAACCAATCAAGCAAAGCACAGACTTGTTAATGAGTTGTTTCGAGTAAGGTGGTTTTCCTATTTGTAACACTTGAGAGTTTTTAAAAAAAACTTCCTAAAATACATGCGTGCCCATGTGACCCTTCACATGTATAAGAGGCATTGTATAGTGCCCTTGAATAGTTGTTCCCAGTGTTCATCCTCCCTTCACAGCATTGGACATATGGAAGGTAGACCAGATGGCCAAAATATGTGCCTGCCCTAGAGTTTACCTAGAATGTTTAAGAATATATATATTTCTTAGGAAATTGTTTTCATTGTCAGTTATTTTTAAATTCTAAAACTTAGAGGCAAACCATTATTCACCAGGGGATTAGTTGTAGATCCTCAGGCCCCTACACAGTGTCTGGCACAGAGTATGTACTCAGTGTTTTTGGAATTAAATTTATGATATAAATCATAATTTATAAAAGAAAGAAAATGTGAAATGTAACCAACACTTAATGTGGCAAGCCTTGCTTTTGATTCTTTTACTTGGAATGCCATTCTGTCTTCACATTAATGGAGGGGAGGAGGAAGACATGTAGAGATATGATGTTGTTACTTATTTACAGATGAAGAAACCGCAGATTAGAGAGGGGAAGTGACTTGCCTAGCCTCATACAGCTAGCAAACATTATGTTTGGGTCTAAACTACAAATGTTTTAGCTCAACATCCAGAGTTTACTAGTGGTTTCTCCATAGTCTGCTACATGATACTGCTTACCCCCAGGATCTCAATGGCCCAGGGAGATGGAAAAGCTTTCCAGAAGAATCAATTTAGGTTTCTTCCTAAATAAACTGTCTTAATTGAAGCAGCATAAGAGCTTCCTTTCTGTAAATCTCTATTTTAAACATTTTGCTAATTCACTTTTTTAAACATTTATTTTTAAAATTATTTTAAAAATTAATTCTTATTGGAGCATAGTTAATTTATGATGTTGATTTGTTTTCCACTGTACAGCAGAGTTAATCATTTAATGCGCACGTACTTCGTGGTATTTGCATGCACTTCAAATTCAAGTCACTCAGTGAGACTTTTTTATTACTGTCACTGCAGGGCTGTTAAAATGTCAAAATACCTTCCAAAGATTTGTCTCGGGAAGTAATCCAAAAGAAATTCCTTTTGAAAGAAAATAAAAGCAAGATTCTTTCCCCCACATGTTGACAACAGCACAGCTTTTAGATAGGTAGCCAGTACTGTTTTTTAGCTGTGTGAAGGCTCAGAATATCTTAATTAAAAAAAAAAAAAGAAAACTGCTAATGGCCTGGTTGCACTGAAATATGTGAATTTGTGATACATGTATATGCCCATCATTCTGTAATGTACCTGCTAGCCTTAAATATTTGTCCTGGGCACAGTTGCGGAAAAGACAACCATAATATGTGTGCTAAGCATTGTGGGTCTGCTGCCTGACGTTACTTTACTCTAAGACCCTGTACTTCCTAACCTCACATCAAAGTCCAGAGGTTGGAAGATGTGAGTGCATTCAACATTCGAGCAAAAAAAGTGTAGAGAATTGGATGCCCTTCCAGGTTGTAAATCTGTGGAATTGTGATTGGGACCCATAATGTAAAAAGGATTTGCCTTTAGCTGGAAGGATTACGAGAGACTACCCGAAGTTATCAGTCAGAAGGAGTAAGGAGGTAGGCGTGGGCGTGAGATGGATAGGAGGGCAGAGAGGCATAATTTGAATTTGAATCATACAACTGCAAAGCTAGATGGGACTCTTTTGGGGACATTTTCAAACTGGTATAAAATTTGATCAGAGACCCCAGCATGCTGGGAGGAGGAGACTGGTCCCTCACCCACTCTGGCCCTCCCTGTGGGATGAGAAACTTCTGTGAGGCACAGAACCAGCCTCAGGAATGGGGATGGGCTGCTCTCAGCCTAGCCCTCAGAACCTCTGGGGCCGACAGAAGCTCTTGGTTTCTTCAATAGGACAGTTTTACCGCGTTGATTTGTTTGATTGTTCAGAGACATTCCTGGGTACAGGCTGGTCAGTTACAATTAAAGTTGACTCTTTTTCAGTAAAAAAAAAAAATTTGATCAGAATAAAAATAAACATTGTGTTGGGTTGCCCAAAAAGTTCGTTCAAGTTTTTCTGTACCATCTTAGGGAAAAACCCAAATGAACGTTTTGTCCAATGCAATAGATGGGACTTTTAAAATAATTTCATCAGATTCCTTACTTGTGTAGATTAGGAACCTGAGTCCCTGAAAAGTGTTTTGAATTACTAGGAGATGATAGAGTTAGATAACATGAGCCCAGTCCTCTTGACTTTGCCCAGTATCCACCATATGCTACTAGCTCATGGTTTTCATCAGCTCCCTCTGGGTCTCCCGTATTCCTTCTCACCTCATCACATTTCTGCCCCAATGGGTAATTTCATTTGCTCTCTCTGGAGCCCAGTCCTCAGTCCAGGATTTCAGTTTGGCCTGTGAGATGGTGACAAAAGGGCAGTGAAGGGGACCATTTGGCAGGAGAAGAGGCTGGAACTACAGAAGCACAGAAGCGTTGCAGTCCAGAAGGGGAACTTAGAGGAAGTGAGGTAGTGGGGGAGTTAGGGAAAGGGGGCGGAGAAAAGAGGACAAAGACAAAGAGGTAAGGCCACAGATGACTTTTAAGATCTAACACTGTGGAAGTCATTTGTGGACTATGCAAAGTGCTTCTGTGAGCTTTAAAACACTAAGTACATTTTGGAGTTTCCTTGTGGGTGGTCTTTCTTATTACAGTTGGAAAAAAAAGGCAGAAATAGAGAGGGAGGGAGAAATACACATCAATTCTAGTAGTCCTAGAAACCAATGGGTTCCAAGTCTTGGAGTGGTAGGCATCTATGGATTTTTTCAGAACTTATTGTAAGGACTTTTGATTATAGAAGAAATATTTACAGCTTGGCAGTACTAAGCAAACATTTATCTTCTCGTTTACCTGTGATCTTGAAATCTCTTAACTTTGTGGCTTACCAGGAGCCATCACCAAAGAAAGAACTAGAACATTTAAAATCAGTTCACAAATTCTTTCATACGTAGAAGAAAATACTGGAGATAGTCTGCTGTTTTGTACTTCAGGGTCAGATTTTTCTCATTTTAAAATGCTAGCATATACAGACTGGATGCGTAAACCCCAGAGGAAGGAAACTCCATTCCAGAAAGGGCTGGAGGCCTGGTGTAAGCTCCTGCAAGTCTGTATCCACGTGGTCAAACTGAATCAGCTCTAGACTAAGCCTGGGACAACACTTCTCCCCAGGAAGTCCAGGAAATACTGCTTGAGTCTCGACCTTAGCAACCATTTGCAGCTGCCTGCAAAGCATTATATGATGAAATATTAGCTAAAGGGGATGTCAAAGTACATAAGTTTAAAAAAAAAGGAAAACAGTCTATGCACAAGACCTGGGCAGGAAGGACTGTTGGTTTTCATGGTTGAGAAGCAGCCAGAAACACAAGTCAAATAGGGAGTTTCCTGCATGGCCACATGATGGCGCACAAACCTCACTCACTGACAGCTGAGGTGCTGGGGGAGGCAGTGAGGAGCGTGGCAGCTGCAGGAAGGGGACACCTGTTCAGGGTGTGGAGAACCTGACAGACTTGGGGGAGCTCGTCTCTGGCCCCCATTGATGTGTAGTTGGCACTGTGGAAACTTTCCAGGAGCTAGTCTTGTCCTGCTAATTTTTTAGCTCTCAGTGAGCACCTACTGAAGGCCCAGGGAGAGGTTCTAAAGTATGTGTCGCCCTAAGCTGTACTCTGGGCAACTATGAGACCGAAATCAAAGCACCCTGGAACTTTGCCATTGGAGAAGGGTGTCATCTCTTACCTAAAGGGGGCTTAACTGCAGACATCTGAAAAGGGAGGTTGCTTCCCAGCGGGGAGTCCCTGGTCTGTGACTTTAAGCCCAGATTATATCCTGTGGCAAAACCCTGGAAATTGTTGCTGTATCCACACTCATTAAGATGGGATTACGTGTTTTTTACAGTGACTATGATACAAACTTGGAAAAAAAATCTAAATTGACCAATTATTAACTCCCTGCCGTCATATATGGATGGTTGGGGTTAGAGTTCACAATGGTAATTCTCTTGCTCTCAAGAGAATTCTGTCCCTAGTCAAGGGAAATATTCAAAAGAACAAGCATTCATTGAGCATTTACTATGTGCTAGGCACTGTGCTAGTTGCTTACTATGCATTTTTTTCAGTCCTCATAAGAGTCCTATGACGTAGGTAGGAGTATTCACTCAGAGAGGTTAAGTAATTTGTCCAATATCACACAACCACCAGTGGAGGAACCTGGACCCATACTCAGATATATCTGACACCTAGTCCCTTGATCATAACCTCCCCACCCAGAGATACCTTATAAGACACGGGGCACTATTTGGAGGTCCAACATCTGGAATGCAGCCAGTCAGGGACCTCGAGACTGAAAAAGACACATTTTCTGAAGATGTCATTTTCTATTTCTCCTTTTCCTTTGTTTCTGCTCCCTGTAGACATCCCGTGGTGCTCCCCCATCAAGGTGAAGTACGGGGATGTGTACTGCAGGGCCCCTCAAGGAGGATACTACAAAACAACCCTGGGAACCAGGTGTGACATCCGCTGCCAGAAGGGCTATGAGCTGCAGGGCTCTCCCCAGGTGATCTGCCAGTCAAACAAACGGTGGTCAGACAAGGTCATCTGCAAGCGTGAGTACCCTGACCCCATGTGGAGACCTCAGGGCCAATCAAGGCCAAAGTTCTTTATTTTTGCTTATTTGTTTTAAATATTTTTTTTTAATGTGGACCATTTTTGTTGTTGTTGTTTGGCTTTTTAATTATTTGGTTTTGTTTATTTAGCTGTGTTGCAGTATGTGGGATCGAGTTCCCTGACTAGATCTAGTTCCCAGGGATTGAACCCAGGCCTCCTGCATTGGAAGCATGGAGTCTTAGCCTCTGGACCATCAGGGAAGTCTCTGATGGTGGAGCATTTTTAAAGTCTTTACTGAATTTGCTACAGTATTGCTTCTGTTTTCTGTTTTGGTTTTTTTTGCCCCAAGACATGGGGGATCTTGGCTCCCCACCCAGGGACTGAACCTGCACCCCCTGCATTGGAAGGTGAAGTCTTAACCCCTGGACCACCAGGAAAGTCCTGGGGCCTAAGTTCTTTTGCTCTGAGATCAAGGATTTTTACTGAATGTTTTGTGGGCTGTGATGAGGAAAACTCCTTTGTGAGCAGAAGCCAATGTGTTCCTAAGATGTGTCAGAAGTAAGATGACACATTTCAGACAGAGGGGTGTGATTGGCTGTTTTGAAAGGCGGAGAGAACAGAGGTTTGTTTCACACTATATTATGTCTGTTTAACGAGTGCTGGACCCTGGAAAGATGTTGGGGATTGAGAAACAAGATACATTCTACCGTCAAGGGTCATCTGCCATCAGGAGTCTCACAGAACAGCATCAGAGACAGCAGGCAGAGGAGTAAACCACAGTATAAGTGCAAGAATGGTGCTCTGGCCCACCTCCAAGCTCCTGCTTTATGGGAGGCAGATGGTGATTGCAGCCATGAAATTAAAAGACTCTTGTTCCTTGGAGGAAAAGCTATGACCAACCTAGACAGCATATTAAAAAGCAGAGACATTACTTTGCCGACAAAGGTCTGTCTAGTCAAAGCTGTGGTTTTTCCAGTAGTCATGTATGGATGTGAGAGTTGGACTATGAAGAAAGCTGAGCACCAAAGAATTGATGCTTTTGAACCGTGGTGTTGGAGAAGACTCTTGAGAGTCCCTTGGACTACAAGGAGATCAAACCAGTCAATCCTAAAGAAAATCAATTGTGAATACTCACTTGAAGGACTGATGCTGAAGCTCCAGTACTTTGGCCACCTGATGCTAAGAGCCGACTCATTAGAAACTACTCTGATGCTGGGAAAGATTGAAGGCAGGAGGAGAAGGGTACGACAGAGGATGAGATAATTGGATGGCATCACCGACTCGATGGACATGAGTTTGAACAAGCTCTGGGAGTTGGTGAAGGACAGGGAAGCCTGGCATGCTGCAGTCCATGGGGTCACAAAGAGTTGGACACAACTAAGCGACTTAACAACAACAAATCAGTAAGCAAATGGAAAAAGAAAACACTACAAAAATGGGCAAAAATCAAAACCAGGTGCAACATAAAAGAGAAAATGCAAATGGCCAAAAAACCAGGGAAGAAAAGATTTGCCTCACCAGTGTCAATTAAAATAATCAATGAACAATTTGTAATAGAAGAGAATTTTATCTGAACCAAACTGAGGACTCTGTGGTGACCCAAGGATGAAAGAGCAGATAAAACCAAGGAGGACCTTGGAATGCAGGAATGGAAAAACCAGACGCTTAACATCCTTCTCTCCCCCATGTTGTAATTATTAATGGATTTCAGGTCCTTCTGAGCAATAGAACCAGTCTCCCTTCCTACCCCGTAGGGAGAAGGTATTTGCCTTACTCTTCCCTTCACCCAGTATACATGCCTTGTCCAATCAGCAAATGACCCGCAAGACCCCTATCCCACTCCTTGTACCCTGGCTATAAAAGTGGACTAAATTCCCCTGTTCAACATTGGTTCTCCCTTGAGTTGGCCCGCTGTTCTGTCAGCATCTCCCACTCTGCTGCTGCTAAGTCACTTCAGTCGTGTCTGACTCTGTGCGACCCCTTAGACGGCAGCCCACCAGGCTCCCCCGTCCCTGGGATTCTCCAGGCAAGAACACTGGAGTGGGTTGCCATTTCCTTCTCCAATGTGTGAAAGTGAAAAGTGAAAGGGAAGTCGCTCAGTTGTGTCCGACTCTTAGCGACCCCATGGACTGCAGCCTACCAGGCTCCTCCATCCATGGGATTTTCTAGGCAAGAGTACTGGAGTGGCTTGCCATTGCCTTCTCCAATCTCCCACTCTAATAAACTTTATTTCCCTCTCAAAAAAAAAAAAATGTTGCTCAGCCCTGGAGAGAAAAGTGCTCCTCCAAGAGGTAGAACTTAGGGAGGCAGGGAAGAATTACCCCCTGAATGATGCTCATTCCCTGAAAGGCACCAGGCCTCAGGGGAGAAGACTATAAGCACATTTCAGGGGCTGACTTTGAGCTTCCTGAAAAGTTCTACTTCACTTGGGAAACTGCACATTGCGTGGTTGAAGCACATTTCAGGTGCCATTGCTTTTCCAGACCGCTGTCATGAATGGAGCACTTTTATACCAAGCGTTTCACATACATGCAATTTTTGCAACAACACTGTTGATATGGGTACCTTTAACTATTGGGGAGACTGGGGTTGGGGGCTGCAGCCGTGTGATCCAGTCTATGTAGATGACTATACCGTTGGGGTGACTATCCTGGACAGTATCTGCTTCTCTCAGGTGTCCTGGATGCCCTGCTACCTGTTGCTCTTCATGACTTGTACCATTGATTGACCTTCCTCCAAGGAAGAAGAGGCTCTGCTCCTTCAGAGCACTGTTTTCTCCTAACAGGGAGAGCATCCGCTGTGGGCAGCCTCTAGCTGCCCAGTACTACTGACGGGTAAAGGATTCTGAAAGCCCAGCTACCATGCCCAGAGGCAGGGCAGACTCAGGTGTCAATCATGCTCCAGGGCTCCCCTGCGAGATCAGGCTGAGGCTCACCTGGCCAGAGATACCACCTTGCCCCCCTTCCTCCTCTTCCCATCCTGCCTCCCCTACCCTTCACTGGTCTCCCCTGGAAGCACATTCTTACTCCAAATCAGAGTTTTGGACAAAGCAAGGAGAATCAGTGGCTCGAGCCCAAACTCACCCTGCCTCCCAACTGCCCGAAGGGTTTTAGCACAGCCTGCTTAAAGGCCAAATGTGTGTGTGGAGGGGGTGTGGGTCTCAGGATACATGAAAAGTTCATGCACAGTTCTTTGATTGGTTGATGGTGAGGTAACAGGGCGGTTAACATTGTAGGCACCAGGGGTCTAGGGTCATCAAGTAGTTCATTGCACCCACTTGGTGGTGGTTTTAACATTTGGAAAACTCAGAGTGTGTGCATCAGATACTATTATCTGGGTCTTAAGAGAGGAGTTAGCGTGGAGGATATGGGAAGAGGTCTGCCTCCCCAAAGCCCCCATGGTGTCCTGCTTGGTGACACCATCCATCTTTTCTCAGACTTCTGTCTGCTTTATTTCAGTTAACTTCCCCCTATGCTTTCAGTTTCTGGACTCTGAAACTCCGTGACAAAAACTAAGACATGCTGAATCTCTGGTTTTCTCTTTTTCAGAAAAACGATGTCCTACCCTTGCCATGCCAGTGAATGGAGGGTTTAAGTGCGTCGACGGTGCCTACTTTAACTCCCAGTGTGAGTACTATTGCTCGCCAGGATATACGCTGAAAGGGGAGCGGACAGTCAGGTGTCTGGACAACAAGGCCTGGAGCGGCCAACCAGCCACCTGTGTTGGTAAGAAAATATTGCCAGTCCTCAGGAGGCACCTACTTTGGGAGGAGCAGGGGGTGTCCATACAGTGGATTTAAAATTTTTATTTATGTATCTATCTCCACTCAGTCTTAGTTGCAGCATTCAGGATCCCTAAATTGGTGCATGCAAGCTCTTAGTTGCAGCACGTGGGATCTAGTTCCCCAATCACGGATAGAACCTGGGCCCCCTGTATTGGGAGCACAGCATCTTAGCCACTGGACCACTAGGGAAGTCCCCGTAAAGTGGGTTTTAAAGGAAACACCTATGTTCCATGTGTAAAGCCTAAGGGCCCAGTTTTGCTTTCTGTGGTTCTCTTCATCCCTATTTCTCTGGCTAAGCACAGACCTAGCCTCAGTCTCTTTGCTTGAGTTGACTTCACAGCTCATGGCTTTCCCGTGACTTGTTTCTCTCTTGGATTGCGAGCGAGGCAGCTGGAGGCTGGCAGAGAGAGGTGCGGGGCAATCCTGCTATTTCAGTTCCGGGATGTGCCCTGTAGCGTTGAGCAGAGTTGTTGACATTTGGCCGGATGGTCCTGCGGGGAGCAGCTCTGTATCTTTCAGCCCACAGACACAGTTCCTTTGTTAGCAACTCTGGGAATCAGCAAATGCTCAGTGTGCTAAACTGGCAGGGATTTGGCTGTCTTACCTGACTCTGGATTTGTTGGCAGTAGTTCTTAGTTGTGGTTTGGGGGAGCCTTGGCCACAGCCTCGCTGGAACTCTTTTTTTTTTTTTTAATTAATTATTTTTGGCTGCACTTGGTCATCATTGCCTCTCTTGGGCTTTGCTCTAGTTGCGGTGAGCGGGGCTACCCTTGGTTGACAGTGTGCGGGCTTCTCTTGATGCAAAGCACAGGCTCTAGGGCACACATACTTTGGTAGTTGCAGTGTGTGGGCTCAGTTGTGGCATATGGGCTTAGTTACTCTGTGGCATGTGGAGTCTTGCTGGATCAGGGCTCGAACCCGTGTCCCCTGCATTGGCATGTGGATTCCTATCCACTGTGCCACCAGGGAAGTCCTCACTGGAACTCTTTACACATGCAAATTCAGGGCCCCACTCCAGACCTGCTGAATCACAAACTCTGGGCATGGGCCCAGCACTTGGCACTTTAAGGAACCTTCCAGGGCGTTCAGAAGAGTTAAAGAGAGAGCCACTCCAGCTTGGGGATCACCTGGGAACCGAGGTAAAAATGTAGTTTCTGCTTCAGGAGATCTGGGGTGGATTCTGGGGTTCTGCTAGACCCCACCCTAGACAAGGTTTCTGAATCTTGGAACAATAGACATCTGGTGTCCAATAATTATTTGTCATGGGGTCCTGTCCTTTGCACTCTAGAATGCTTAGAGCCTTGGCTTTTACCCGCTAAATGCCAATGACATCTTTCTCCAGCTCCCACGTGTGACAACCAAAAATGTCTTCAAACATTGTCCAATGTCCTCTGGAGGGAGGAGGAGAGGGAGGAGAAATATCACCCCTCCTTTGAGAATTGCCTATCTCTGAGCAGTGGATACCCACTCTGGCTACTTACTGGAATCACCTGAGTATCTTTTAGAACCTAGCCATGCCTTGATCCTGGGGCTTCCCCAGTAGCTCAGTGGCAAAGAATCCACCTGCAATGAAGGAGACCTGAGTTCAGTTCCTGGGTTGGGAAGATCCCCTGGAGAAGGGCATAGCAACCCATTCCAGTATTCTTGCCTGGGAAATCCCATGGGCAGAGGAGCCTGGCGGGTTGCAGTCCATGGGGTTGCAAAAGTGTCAGACATGACTTAGTGACTGAACAACAACACACCTTGGTTTTACCCTAGAGATTCTGATTCAGTTAGCCTGATGTGGGATAGCTGGAGGAGGCGAGTGGCGTTATAAAAGCTTCCCAGGTGGTTTTCATACACAGCCAGACTCAGGACCATCATCTGAGAGCAGTGGATCTCAGAGAGTGTGGGCTTCTGACCAGAAGCATTAGAAATGCACAGTTCTAGACCTGCAGGATTGTCGATGTTGGGGTGGGGCTTAGCAATCTGCATTTTCACAGGCCCTCCAGGACATTCTGATGCTCTAAAGGTTGAGAACCTGCCTTGGAAGATCAAATTTGGGAAGAACTTTCGTACCTTTTGGAGAAGGAAATGGCAACCCACTCCAGTATTCTTCCCTGGAGAATCCCATGGACAGAGGAGTCTGGCGGGCTACAGTCTATAAGGTCTCAAAGCGTCAGACACGACTGAGAAACTAACACAACACTTAGTACCTTTTAACTCAAAATAGTGCCCAGCAGTTTGAGCACCAGCAGGAAGCTTGTTAGAAATATAGACTCTTGGAACCTCTCCAGACCCAACAGATCAAAATCCACGTTGTAAGAAGATCCCCAGGGGATTCCTATGTCCTTTTAAAGTTGAGGCTGACTGCTCTGGGACAGTGGTTTTTAACTGTAGCTGCAGTTTAAATCTGAGTCTGTGGGGCCCTGGAGTTTTTCCAAAACTAATCCAGGTGATTGAAAACTACTATGCCAGGAGACTGTTGACTCATAACATGTTAGAACTGCCAGGACCCAGCCTAAGAGAACATTCTAGTCCAATCCCCCTTCTGCGGATAAGGCCTTGACTTTGTTGATGTTGCATAGAGCCAAGCCTATGTCTCTGGGCTTTTAGGCTCAAAGTCCCTGAATCCAGAGACAGCTCTGGCACAGAGGTGGCAAGGCAGCTGACCACAGGAGCCTGGCTCCTACCCTGCTTGGGTCTGCCCATCCTACAGAGAACCATTCAGCTCAGTCTGCGCCTGCCCATTCCCCCAAGGACTCCTTCCTGACAGCTCAGCGTCTGGGCAGACAATTCAGGGATGTGACTGAAACTGGATGCTGCCCTCTGGGGGCAGTTGTACAACAGCTTCTCTGGCCTCGGTCCTACGGGTGTCTTCATGATGGTGCCACTGTCCACTGACTCCCTTGGCAGCATCGGTCATCCTTATTCTTCAGTTATAGCCAGGGGACTGACCCAAGATGTGAACCTTCTACATCTTCTACATCACAGCCCGGACCTTACCTTATATCCATCTTACAGGAGCACCAGATCCAAGTCATTTCTCAGATAACTGACTCAGATTTATTCCTGGCTTCTCTTTTTCTACGATTTAGGTGGGAGTTTGAATTGATCAGTAATTGGGAAGACAGAAACCATTATAGGTGTTTCCAACAGAAGAGACGTTAATACAGGGCAGTGGTTACAAACATATAGGAAAGACTGGAGGAACGAAAGAGGGAAAAGACTGTTACCAGACATTGTGTGTGTGTGCACTCGGTCGTGTCCACCTCTTTGCGACTCCATGGACTGTAGCCTGCCAGGCTCCTCTGTCCATGGGATTTCCTAGGCAAGAATACTAGAATGGGTAGATTCTCCAGGCAACCTTCCTGACCCAGGAAAGCGTCTCCTGAATTGGCAGGCAGATTCTTTAGCACTGCACCACCTAGAGATTAGTTAGGGCAGAAATCCATCCCACCCAAGGGCTGGGGGGAGCAAAAGTGACCTAGTGGTGTTACCCAAAGTCCATAAACTCACCCTGAGGCTGACATGTCTGCAGATGACACCATCATGGATGAGAATGAAGTCAGGAGCCCAGGAAACCTTCATGAAAGCCCCTACCAGAAGCTCTCTTCCTCCTGCCCTCTGTCCTCATGGGAGTGCCTCTCATTGTCAAACCTAGCTGGCACCCAGCTGGCAGAAGGAGTCCAAGACATGTCAATCTGAGAATTTCAGTATAGCCAGTAAAGATTTCAGTGCAGGTGATGATTTAAAAAAAAAAAAACACAAAACTGAGTGCCAACAGAATCTGTGCCACAGAAGCCTTTTTCTTTCTTTTATTATTATTATTTTTTTTTTTTTTGGTGGTCCTGTGTCTTTGTTGCTGTATGTGGACTTTCTCTAGTTGTGCTGAGTGGAGGGCTACTCTCTAGTTGTGATGTGCGGGCTTCTCATTGCGGTGGCTTCTCTTGTTGTGGAACACGGGCTCTAGGCACACAGGTTTAGTTGCCCCAAGGCATGTGGAATCTTCCCGGACCAGGGATCGAACCCGTCTACCCTGTACTGACAAGCGGATTCCCAACTACTAGACCACCAGGGAAGTCCTCAGCAGCCTTGCTCTGAGGTCTTAGACATCTCCCTGTAAATCACTGTAGTTCTCAGTGAGGAGGAGCCTGCAAAGCAGGCCTGCTCAGCCCATGCATGTAGGATAGTGCTCAGGCTGCGAGCTCCAGGCACTCTTCTAGAAGGACATGACCTGAGGCCAGATGTTGAGGTCAGAAGAGCCCCTCCCCGATGTTGCTTTCACTCGCTGCCCGGTGACTTGGAATGTGCAAGCTAGCTCTTCAGAACACTCCTCTCCACCGCGCCCCCCCACCCCGCTTTGAATGTCTGTTCCCTCATATTGGAAGGGGCAGAGGTAATGGGAGGGGAGGAGATGCTCGAAAATCTCCCTGCTGAGCAAGCACTGGCAGAATCCTCCAGGGATCACAGTGTTCAGATGTCCAGATTGTGTGTAACAATGGAAAGAAATTGCTGATTGTTCTCAAAAAGCAACAAGCATGTCTTAAGCTGGACCAGATGGGCCTGGAACCTTCCCAGAGGGAGAGAGAAAAAACTAAGAAATGAACCCCAATTCCAGGGGATCTTAGAGTGGGACAGGGCAAGGTTCAGGCATCTTTGGGGTTAGGGGAATTTGTGTATGCAATGTGGGGGGTGAAAAGGAGATCAGTGATCAATGAGCTCCCAGGAAAAAAAAGAGAAATAAGACACAGCAAGCAGGCAAATCTTTCTTTGATTCTCTGACAGAGAAGCTGGAGTTTGTACCCTGTGAATTTTACTCCAGGGATGTCATGGACTCTGGCTTTCAATGTATTATTAAATGAGTTTATTGACTTGATGTGTTGGCAGGGCTCAGGGGTCTGTGAGCACAGCTCGGAGCCTCAGCCTAGTTTAGGAGCTGACACATGGTGGCCAAGGAATTCTCAGATTTCCACACCGCTTTGAGCAATGCCTCTAGGCCCAGCTGTGCTGAGTGCTAAGGAAATCCTCGCAGTTCTCCTTCAGATCTGGAGGGAAGAGAGAACCCTAGGCTGGCTTTTGATGCTGAGGTGGTCAGTTCTGTGGTCTGGCTAATTTGAAAGGACCACAAGTCAAAATTCATTCTCTTAGGCAGCCTACACTCTGGCAGTAGACTCAATGTCCATGGTTATTTCAAAAACAGATATAGATAGAAATAAGTCAATGTAGGAGGAAAAAAAAACATACTGAAAATTGCAGGAGGGTAAAATATTTAGAGAGCCACAACTTCCATGATATATATATATATAAAATAACCAAACCCATAGACTGTAACAACTATTGTTTGGGGGTATATTTTTTTCTTTCTTTCCATTTTCAGTCCTTTCCAGTTACATTGGCATGTAGATATAACAATGGACAGTTACAATTACAGGTCTTCTCCTTTGGACCAACACTTTCCCCTAGGCCAACAGGAAGAGAAAAAAAATTCAAGTAAATTTAAAACCCATGGACAATGAAAACTGAGCAAGTATCTTCAGATACACAGGGAGCCCCATTGAGATGTTTTAACAAAAGACCATGTACAAACCAACTTGCTTCCTGAAATTACTCTCTGCTTATTTTATATTTCCTGCAGAATAGAATAGTTGGAGAGTTAACACAAACGGAAATCTGGAATAAAAAAAAAAATCTCTGCAGTTTTAGATATGCAAATTGATGGACTACTTTTCCAGCTTCCCAATTATCGGATGGCTCGGTTGACCCAGTGACCCACAAGGAAGTTTGCTGGGAAGAATGGTATTATTTCTAGAGATTCAGTTGAGGATACAAACGTCATGGGACTGAGAACAAATATATCAGGGCATTGCTGTAATGCTCTGAAATCATACAAAATTTTTCCCAGGTTGACAAATACACAAAGATGTATAAACTATCAGGAAGCTAGTTTCAGCTTTGCAACAAGTTGCTTGATTGTACTCCACTTTTTTAATTTTTTTGGCCCCACTGCATGGCATGTAGAACTTGCCCAACCAGGGCATGCAAAATCTAGCTCTGTGATCAGGAATCAAACCCGTGTCCCCTGCATTGGAAACATGATGTCTCCAGTGGTTACACTACCACCTTGGAAGTCCGAGATACTGCTCCACTTTTTAACCTGGCATGATTTTTAGCACAAACTAAACAGGTAAACTGTTATTGCACCGCTGTAGTATATCCCCAATGAATTTTTAGTTTGGCATCTTTCTGATGAAGATAGTGACTTCCAGTTGTGGAGTTCTTTGCTTCTCAACTCTTTGGTCCATTGGGAAAGTTTCCTAATATCTCATATGGTGCCAAAGAAGTGGAAACCCTGTTCAGGGACATGCACATGGATTACAATCTCGCTGGGGGAAGCAAGCAATGAGGGAAGTTTTCAGTGGCCAGATTTGTTCTGCCTTGGTTAGTCACTCTCTCCCTGTGCCAGGAAATGACCACTTCTTCCCTCCATCAACAACCTCCAACTATTTTATGTTTGTGTCAGTTATCTATTGCTACACAACCAATCACCCAAAACTTAGTGGCTTCAATCAACTATGTATGGCTCATGGTAGTTTGGGTTGGCAATTTGGGCAGGACTTGGTGGAGACAGCTCACCTTTGTTGCACATAGTAATGGCCAAGGTGCATGTCTGGGGCTGGAGGATCCAAAACGGCTTCACTCCCATGTGCAGCATCTCACTCAGAGGTCACTATACTGGCTAACATTTGAGTCCCTTTTTTCTCTCTCCCTTCATTTCCCATCTTCTCCACTTGGCCTCTCAAGTCAGATAATTGGGCTTCCTTAGATGGCAGCTGGCTTCTGAGATGGTAAACACAGAAGGTGCCAGACTCTTTAAGGGCCTATGCCGGGGACTGGCATAGAATCACTTCCCTTGCATTCTGTCAGTCAAAGTAAGTTACAAGCCAGGCACAGATTCAAATGGAGGAGAGGCAGACTCTACTTCTTGGTAGAAGGTTGCTGTTGTTCAGTTGCTAAGTTGTGTCCAGCTTTTTGCAACCCCATGGACTGCAGCATGCCAGGCCTCCTTGTCCCCCACCATCTCCTGGAGTTTGCCCAAGTTCACGTCTATTGCATCAGTGATGCCATCCAACCATCTCATCCTCTGTTGCCCCTTCTCCTGCCTTCAATCTTTCCCAGCATCAGGATCTTTTCCAATGAATCAGCTGTACGCATCAGGTGGCCAAAGTATTGGAGCCTCAGCATCAGTCCTTCCAATGAATATTCAGGACTGATCTCCTTTAGGATGGATTGGTTGGATCTCCTTGCAGTCCAAGGGACTCTCAAGAGTCTTCTCCAACACCACAGTTTGAAAGCATCAATTCTTCGGCGCTCAACCTTCTTTATGATCCAGCTCTCACATCCGTACATGACTACTGGAAAAACCATAACTTTGACTAGATGAAATTTTGTTGGCAAAGTGATATCTCTGCTTTTTAATATGCTGTCTAGGTTTGTCATAGCTTTTCTTCCAAGGAGCATGCATCTTTTAATTTTGAGGTCACAGTCACCATCCACAGTGATTGTGGAGCCCAAGAAAATTAAGTCTGTTTCTGTTTCCATTTTTTCCTCTATCAATTTGCCATGAAGTGATGAGACTGGATGCCATGATCTTAGTTTTTTGAATATTGAGTTTTAAGTCAGCTGTTTTACTCTCCTCTTTCACTTTCATCAAGAGGCTCTTTAGTTCCTCTTCACTTTCTGCCATAAGGGTGGTGTCATCTGCATATCTAAGGTTATTGATATCTCCCTGCAATCTTGATTCCAGCTTGTGCTTTATCCAGCCCAGCATTTCACATGAAATACTTTGAATATAAGTTAAATAAGCAGGGTGACAATATACAGCCTTGATGTACCCCTTTCCCAATTTGGAATCAGTCCATTGTTCAATGTCCAGTTCTTCTACCTCTTGCTTCTAACTGTTGCTTCTTGACCTGCATACAGGTTTATCAGGAGGCAGTTAAGGTGGTCTGGTATTTCATCACTTTAAGAATTTTCCCCAGTTTGTTGTGATCCACACAGTCAAAGTTTCATTTTCTGTAGTCAATGAAACATAAGTAGATGTTTTTATGGAATTCCCTTGCCTTTTCTATGATCCAACAGATGTTGGCAATTTGATCTCTGGTTCCTCTGCCTTTTCTAAATCCAGCTTACATCTGGAAGTTCTTGGTTCATGTACTTTTGAAGCCTAGCTTAAAGTATTTTGAGCGTTACCTTGCCTAGCATGTGAAATGAGCATGATTGTGCAGTATTTTGAATATTCTTTGGCATTGCTCATCTTTGGAATTGGAATGAAAACAATTTTTAGTCCTGTGGCCACTGCTGAGTTTTCCAAATTTGCTGACATATTGAGTTCAGCACTTTCACAGCATAAGTTTTAAATTGCTGGAATTCTGTCACCTCCAGTAACTTTGTTCCTAGTAATGCTTCCAAAGCCCACTTGACTTCACACTCCAGGATGTCTGGCTCTAGGTGAGTGATCACATCATCACGGATGTACAGGTCAGTAAGACCTTTTTTGTATAGTTCTTCTATGTATTCTTACCACCTCTTCTTAATCTCTTCTGCTTCTGTTAGGTCCTTGCCATTCTGTCCTTTATTGTGCCCATCTTAGCATGAAATGTTCCCTTGGTATTTCTTATTTTCTTGAAGAGACTCTAGTCTTTCCCATTCTATTGTTGGTAGGAGGAACTGCATGTATATAAGGGGATTATGGGTAGCTACCTTCCCAGGAAATTCACCAGAGTATTCTTTGTTAGAAATCAGAGCTTAGAAATCATTAGTGAAGTACATCTTGGAGGATGTCATACTAAATTTGAAAAAAACAGGTGTGATTGCTTATATCCTATTTCCAGGTATATTAATAAGGCCAAAATCATAATACTTTAAACAAGTTAGAACTTCCATTCTCATATAAATGTCTGGGCAGTGTCCTAGACCCAACCTCCTCCTCATTTGTTCTTCCACTCTCAACTTGCAGCTTTCATCTGCAATCGAAGATGGCTGTTCACAGCTCACCACTTCATACACATTCAAACCAGGGTGGAGGAAAAAGAAAGAGGAGAGTACCTCCCGCCACAATCACACACATACCTTTTTAAAGCACAACCCAGAAGTTGCACATGTCACTTTTTCTCACAGCTCACTGGTGGAACCCATCCCATGGCCACAGATAACTTGAAACAAGGCTTGAAATAGAATCTTTATTCTGGAGGGTCACAGGCCCAGGAAAATTTCTTTTCTTCTAAAGAAATGGACATACATGGGCTTTTCTCCAGTTGCAGAGAACGGGAGATACTCTTTACTTGTGGTGTGTGGGCTTCTCATCTTGCTGGCTTCTCTTGTTGCAGAGCATGGGCTCTAGGGTAAATGGGCTTCAGTAGTTGTGGCTCCTGGGCTCCGGAGCACAGGCTCAGTAGTTGTGGCACATGGGTTTACTTGCTCCACAGCATGTGGAATCTTCCTGGACCAGTGATCAAACCTGTGTCTTCTGCATTGGCAGGCAAATTCTTAACCATTGGACCACCAGGGAAGCCCTCACCCTCTTTTTTATTTCCACCATCTATCTGGTTAGACATAGTAAATATTCCCAAGTATGTAGTATAGCTTCGCAGATAAAGAGTGGTTGATACAGTGCTACATGTTTGTTTCTGGTATTTTATATGCAGAGAAGAAACTAGAGCACAGAGGCAGGGGACAGTTGGTCAGATGTCTCCAGTGAGTGGGCAGAGGCCAGGATGTTCGTGAGAGTTGCCAGGTTGCCACACGGTAACAGACCCTGCGGGCACTCTGACTCAATAAGGAATTGTGATCAGGTTTCTATAGTAACTTTGTTTATTTAATTCATGGAAATTTATAATAATGTAGAAATAGCAGTGATGGCCATGGCTGTGTAATAATAGGCTTCAGTTTCTGGAGCATCTGCTGAAGAGCAGGCCAGCTAGTCTCATCAGCTGAAAAAGAGGGCGTGATGCTTGAGAATGTGACAGGAGTCTGCTCTGCTGCTGCTTTTCCAGGGTTTATGGGGAAGGTGGATGCAATGACCAGGAAAGAATGTGTATGGAGGAAGAAGAGGATGGAGGGAAATAACTAGCTCAGTAGTAGGCAGACACACAGAAGTCTTTGACTGATTAAAATAATTTAAAAGTATGTGATCATATCTTAAAATACCAGACTGCAAAGAAGTTCCCAAAGAAAGGAAAGGCTTCCCAGACTATAAATGGGAATGATAATAACAAGACTTAGTCTAGTGGGTGGTGGCAAGAATTCAGTGAAATAATGCAGGGAGGGTACCTTGCCTGGGCTGGGCAAGTAGGGGAGAGTCAGTAAATAAATATTAGCTATTATTGTTAGTGCTTTATTTCCTCTTGTTTGGAAGGACACCACTTCTGAAAAAGTAGGCCAAATTCGACTGATCATTGTTAGCTGTCAGAAGCTGGCTTAGGGAAGCTGAGACCCTTCACCCAGATAACCTAATTTGGAGCTATGTTTGCTCAGTGTCAATATGTCTAGTTTATAGGGAAAACAACCCAGCCAGCATATCATCCAGATGTTTAGTTTACATGACACAAAGGGTAGAATATCTTTTCACTCTGACAGGGTTGCTCCAAGAAAACATGGTAACACTAAGCCATTTTATATTGAAATCTATTTCCCTTCCTCCTCCCCTCCTTTATGGCTTTAATTTTTTTTCTAGATTCAGTATTGTTGTTCAGTCACTCTGTCATGCCTGACTCTTTTGCAACACCATGGGCTGTAACCCACCAGGTTCCTCTGTCCATGGGATTTCCCAGGCAAGAATACTAGAGTGGGTTGCCATTTCCTTCTCCAGGGGATCTTCCCTATCAAGGGATCAAATCCATGTCTCCTGCATTGTCAGGTAGGCTCTTTATCACTGGGCCACAGTACAGCATTTTTAATTGAGATATAATTGATTTTCATACACCCTCTTTTAAAAAATATTTTTGCCCATGCCATGCAGCATGTGGGATCCTAGTCCCCTGATCAGGGATTGAACCTGCACCCCATGCAGTGGAAGAACAGAATCCTAACCATGGACCACCAGGGGAGTCCCTTGGCTTCAATTTTTTAAAAAATAAATATGCTTTCTATTATGAGCTTGCTGACTATATTTGGCCAGCAGGTGGCAGCTATTATATACATATCTTTCTGATTCACCCAAAGCTGAAAAATGTTCGTCTGAACTATAAAAGTATGTCTTCTAGCACCTATCATAGTAAAAACAAAAAAGGATTGTTTTTAACATCTCCAGTTCAGCCGCTCAGTCATGTCCGACTCTTTGCGACCCCATGAATCACAGCACACCAGGCCTTCCTGTCCATCACCAAATCCCGGAGTTCACTCAAACTCATGTCCACAGAGTCGGTGATGCCATCCAGCCATCTCATTCTCTGTTGTCCCCTTCTCCTCCTGCCCCCAATCCCTTCCAGCATCAGAGTCTTTTCCAGTGAGTCAACTCTTTGCATGAGGTGGTCAAAGTATTGGAGTTTCAGCTTTAGCATCAGTCCTTCCAATGAACAACCAGGATCGATCTCCTTTAGAATGGACTGGTTGGATCTCCTTGCAGTCCAAGGGACTCTCAAGAGTCTTCTCCAGCACCACAGTTCAAAAGCATCAGTTCTTCGGCGATCAGCTTTCTTCACAGTCCAACTCTCACATCCATACATGAACACGGGAAAAACCATAGCCTTGACTAGACGGACCTTTGTTGGCAAAGTAATGTCTCTGCTTTTTAATATACTATCAAGGTTGGTCATAACTTTCCTTCCAAGGAGTAAGCGTCTTTTAATTTCCTGGCTGCAATCAGCATCCGCAGTGATTTTGGAGCGCCCAAAAATAAAGTCTGACACTGTTTCCACTGTTTCCCCATCTATTTCCCATGAAGTGATGGGACCAGATGCCATGATCTTTGTTTTCTGAATGTTGAGCTTCAAGCCAACCTTTTCACTCTCCTCTTTCACTTTCATCAAGAGGCTTTTGAGTTCCTCTTCACTCTGCCATAAGGGTGGTGTCATCTGCATATCTGAGGTTATTGATATTTCTCCCAGCAATCTTGATTCCAGCTTGTGCTTCTTCCAGCCCAGCGTTCCTCATGATGTACTCTGCATATAAGTTAAATAAGCAGGGTGGCAATATACAGCCTTGCTGTACTCCTTTTCCTATTTGGAACCAGTCTGTTGTTCCATGTCCAGTTCTGACTGTTGCTTCCTGACCTGCATACAGGTTTCTCAAGAGGAACACCTCTAACTCATTTAAAGAAGCTTTCATTTCACCATCACGTTGATAAACTATAAATTCTAAGAAGCATACTTTTTTTCAGTTACTATCCCTGAAATTAGCAAACATCTCACAATTGGTAACTTAGATTCAATAAAATGTAGTTATTCACTTTAGTATTAGCATATTATGGCTGTAAATTCACACTCCACTGAAGCATGGCATTGAATGAAAATGAACTTGGATCGCTGAAGACACTACTGTTTAACAAATTATTCGTGATTTCTTACCCTAAGTAAAATGAGTTATTGGACAAGACACAAGAGAAAGTATATGGTGCATTTAGTCTCTCAGAAATGTTTGTGATTCAGAATCAAATGACATTTCATTTTCATTCAGGCTATTTTAGTAGTTGACATGTAAAATAATGCAAATCAAAATGTTAATTTACTCTGCCTTCTTAAAAATACAGAATCTGCTGGTTGAAAATCATCAAGTAGAACTTGTAAAAGTTTGAATTTCCCCTTCTTGTGATTTCACGCTGAGTGTGCGTGTGTTAGTCACTCAGTCATGTCTGACTCTTTGCGACCTCTTGGACTGCAGCTCGCCAGGCTCCTCTATCCATGGAATTCCCCAGGCAAGAATACTGGAGTAGGTTGCCATTCCCTTTTCCAGGGGATCTTCCCAACCCAGGGATTGAACCTGGGTCTGCCACATTTCAGGAAGGTTCCTTACCATCTGAGCCACCAGGGATAAGTGAGCCACCAGGGATTAGCCACTGTTCTAAGGATAAGTGTTCTAATTTGGGTTATAATTCATATTCTCATTATTTCCATGCCTGGCCTTAAATAAATCAATTATGCTGTCTGAGGCTCCGTTTCCTGATCTGTAAAATGAGAGCATTGGGTAACTCCTTTAAGCCTCCATAGCATTTACTTTTATGTAGCCTAGAGCAGTGTTAATTTTCTATCTCATGTCATATTTCACATATGGTGACATAATCCCCTCAACAGACTGTCAACTCTGAGAATAACATGATTCTCTTGCTTTTGCATGCCCAAGCCCAGCAGCTGAAATGATGCCTTGGGGAAGGCTGGTACTCATTAAAGATTTGTTGCCTTGAATTGAATTAAACTAGATGATACCTAGGAGAAGGCAATGGCAACCCACTCCAGTACTCTTGCCTGGCGAACCCCATGGACAGAGGAACCTGGTAGACTGCAGTCCATGGGATCGCTAAGGAGTCAGACACAAGTGAGCGACTTCACTTTCACTTTTCACTTTCATGCATTGGAGAAGGAAATGGCAACCGACTCCAGTATCCTTGCCTGGAGGATCCCAGGGACGGGGGAGCCTGGTGGGCTGCCGTCTATGGGGTCGCACAGAGTCGGACACGACTGAAGCGACTTAGCAGTAGCAGCAGTAGATAGATGCCTAAGGCACTTTTCTCTAGTATCCGATGATACTGTCTTTAAAGCAGGAAGGACTCACTATGGCTGAATGATTTCTAGTTGGGTAACTGCTATGTTGCCAAGTCAACAGGCAGAGTTTAGAAGCATGGGGAAGAAGTTGCTGTAGGTGATAAATTACCCTGCAAGACACAAACAAGGCCAGCTGATTTAACCATACACAGGTAAGTACTCACACAGTCTTTAAAACTCAGCAGGCGTATCATTGGGAACTCTGTTCAGTGTGATGTGGTAGCCTGGGTAGGAGGGGAGTTGGGGGAGAATGGATACATATATATGTGTATACACACACACACGCATATATATATATAGCTGAGTCACTCTGCTGTGCACCTGTAACTATCACAATCATTGTTAATCGGCTATATCCCAATATGGTCTTTCCTGGTGGCTGAGTGGTAAAGAACCCACCTGCGATGCAGAAGACACAGGAGGCACTGGGTTTGATCCCTGGCTTGGTAAGATCCCCTGGAGGAGGGCACGGCAACCCACTCCAGTATTCTTGTCTGGAGAATCCCATGGACAAAGGAGCCTGATGAGCTACAGTCCATAGGGTCGCAAACAGTCGGACATAACTGAAGCGACTGAACACGCATGCATATCTCAATACAAAATAAAAAGTTGATCTCGGCAGACAAGAAGGGGCAAGATGAAGGGAAAGAAGATAAATACAGAAGGGGTGAAGAAGCCCTTCAAAAATAGGGAGCACCTAGAGCTTTGGGCACTTGCGAAGATGGTGCCGTGGTAAACAACCTGCCTGCCAATGCAGGAGATACAAGAGACGAGGGTCCAATCCCTGGGTCAGGAAGATCCCCTGTAGAAGGAAATGCCAACCCACTTTAGTATTCTTGCCTGGGAAATCTCATGGACAGAGGAGCCTGGTGAGCCACAGTCCATGGGGTCAGAAAGAGTCGGACACAGCACAGAGCTTCGGGCATGTCCACTGGTGGGTTGGATGTCAAACCTCAGGTTGATATTTCCTAATGATGGTGAGAATATTCTGGTTATATTTTCAGATCTTGAACCTCCTAGAATCAAGTGCCCAAGTGTGAAGGAACGCGTTGCAGAACCCAACAAACTGACAGTCCGAGTGTCCTGGGAGACGCCCGAGGGAAGAGACACAGCAGATGGCATTCTGACTGAGTAAGTGCAACTTGGCAGCTGGAATGAGGTGGCCTGTTTATGTGAGAAGTTCACTACCAAGAATAAGGAAGCGTGTATCTGCTGGTCAGTGTATGCTCTTGGACTCGGTACAGCACTCTTTCAGCCACACCTCATTCATTTCTTTATTTTTCTTCACTGTCTGGCATACTACATTCTTCACTTATGTATCCGTTTATTGCCTGTCTCAACTGCAGTATGTTTGCAGCCATATCCATAATGCCTAGAACCATGCCTAGCACATAGTTAATAGTAACTATTTGTTGAAGGAAAGAAAGGAGGTCAGAAGGAGTGATGGGGAGAAGGGAGGAAATGGGACAGAAGAAGGAAGAGGAAGTCAAGTGGTTAATTCACCGAAAGACTCACTGCCATTGTCTGCTGGCCCCCTACCCAGGCCTTCCTCAGCCATAGCCTCCCTGGGAACCTATGTCTCCCAGGTGGAGCTCAGTGTCGCCCCCTTGTGCTCGGGGAGTATGTTTTAGGGCAGAACTCCAAAATCTCTTGTCTTTTGGCACCTGTTTCTTTCACAACTTTTGATTTTTAATTTTTTAAATATATGACCATTAAACACTTAAACCACTTGTAAATAAAAGAGAAGGAGTCCTTCTGCCCTCTTCCCCACCCCAACCCCCTTCTCCAGGACCAACTGCACAAATAGTTTGAAATAAAATCTTTAAAAATGGGTGGTTCCCTTCAGTGAAGTTCAGCCACATGTTGTTTTAATCTAGCAGCTGTGCCTGTGCCCCTGCAGCTATAGATGGGCCCTCATGTTCGCTGAAGGCCACTACTTCATGTCAGCATATTCACACCCATGCCTTAGAATACACGGTCCTATTAGACCTCCCCACCAAGTTTCCATCTGTGGACAAAGAACACCTCTGACTTACCCCTTGCGAGCCATACAGCAGGGCAAGGCTTTCTAGAATTCTGTCAACCCAGGCTGGGCAAGAGGAAATGTTTCTAAGCCAATATTAGCCATAACAGAACATTTTCTTCTAGGAAGAGACTCAGTCTTTCACCCCTAGGACATTTTGTTCTGACAGCCTGATAATTTTTCCCACCATTTAGCTTAGATCATATTTGTTATGTTTCCCCTTGTAATTCCTCAAAGATAAAGTGTGAGTATTAAGAAATTATTTATTTGCTGTCGCATACATATGGTCCCCCTTAAGGAGAAACTTTAGGCAATGGGGATTAAAAATATAAGTCACAGTTGATATAACCATGTCATGCATCGTGTGTGTGTGTTCAGTCATGTCCAACTGTTTGTGACCCCATGGACTGTAGCCTGCCAGGCTTCTCTGGCTATGGGATTCTCCAGGGAGAATATTGGAGTAGGTTTCCATTTCTTCCTCCAGGGGATCTTCCTGACCCAGGGATCAAACCCAGGTCTCCTACATTGGCAGGCAGGCGGGTTCTTTACCACTGAGCCACCTGGGAAGCCCTTGATATCATCAGGGATTGGCTTTTAACAATTGTTAAATCTTTTGGGACCCAGCACAATGCCTAGCCCTGCCCCTAGGCCATAACAGATTCTTAGATTCTCACAACTGTGATTGTTATTGAAATCTGGTATAATATACACACAATATCAGGTCATCAGATGACTCTAGTTATCTAACAAGGATATTCACCTTGGCATTTTTGTGTAATCTGTGTGTTACAATTAGAAATGTGACATTTTGAAAGAGCATCTTAGTAACCCAAACCCTCTGTTCAGAGCAGCTATTGGCTTCCTAAATTCTAAAGCCCAGCACCATCAGAGGTGTGGAGGAGAATGAGGAGTTCAGATAAGGCTGTCTTTTCCTCTTTTTCAGCTCTTGTTTGGCCTCCTTGCCTCTCTGGCATTTCTCTTCTTTTCCTCATGTCTTTTACAAGCTTCTGTTCTGTAGTCCCCTTCTTGGGGGGGAAGGTTCTAGTGTCAGGCTGAGACAAGTGCTTTCTGTGAGCTCCATATTTATGCCCTATGACTTATTTGCATGTCACACATGAAAGAGAGTCTCCAAGAGGTGAGCGGCCATTCATGTTTGAAGTCTAATTCCTCTCAGGTTTACCTGCTTTTAAATTGTGCTTCCTGATGAGGACCTTAAAGCACCTAAGGCCCAAAGTGACACGTCTGTAATGCTGGGATGTCTGGCACTCTCATAACACCCCTCACTGCATACTTGTAAACAACTGCCTTGTCCACCTGTGTGGAAGGTTCTCCTCAATGGTAACAGTGAGAATTTCACATGCACATTGTCAGTCAATATTCTTTTCATTCCTCAGACATGTAGAGAGAAGGGAAATTATCTATTGAAAAACAATTTATCATATTGTACCTACTGATGTTCTTATCAGACAACTAAGAAGAAAGATGTGGGAGTCACCCTTGCTCTGTGACCTTGGGTGGGTTCCTTGATCTTTTGGTGGCTCAGTTTCCTCATCTGTGAAATGGGTATAATAATGTCTACGTCATAGGGTTGTTGAGAGGATTAAATACTATATATGTGTGTGTGTGTGTGTATAATGTCTAGAACCACGCCAGACATGTGTAAGGTTTATATACTGGCTTCCTTGGTAGCTCAGAAGGTAAAGAATCTGCCTGCAATGCAAGAGACCTGGGTTCGATCCCTGGGTTGGGAAGATCCCCTGGAGGAGGGAATGGCAACCCACTCCAGTATTCTTGCCTGGAGAATCCCCACAGAGAGAGGAGCCTGGAGGGCTACAGTTCACGGGGTTGAAAAGAGTCAGACATGACTGAGTGACTCAGCACACACAGCACAAAGAATAATTATAATGATAATAATAATAACAACTAATAATAAAGATAATAATAACTTGAGTTATTATTCTGATCATCATGAAATCACAGTGAATTTGCATTTTGCTCAGGAAAGGTCTCCACTGAGATAGAAAAAGCAAAGAAAGTTCTAGCGCCCCCTGCAGGCCCAAATTGCCAGTGACTGCTGGGACTACCCTCTCAAATGATTTCCCTCAAAGAAAATTCCCTCATCCTCCCAGTTGGGTGGCACTTCAGGTCTCCCTTGGACCAAAGGAAGGAAGACTTGGGCTCTGGGTTCTCAGTGTCTCCCATCCTCTGTTCTACATCCCAACAAGAAAAACCAGTCTGATCTTCCCAGGAACTGGTGACTTCCATTTTCTGGTCTCAAACTGCATTTCCAAAACAGAGTAAAGCTCAGGAAATTCTCTTCCTTGAGAATTCAACTAGTAAAACTGGCCTAATGGCAGTCCCTTGGAGTCTCTGTATCTTGAACAGAATGGGTGCTCAACAAACACCCATGATGGTCCTCTTTGATCCTTAGGCCATCATGGCCCGATTGTTGTTAGGGCCTACAACGATCATCTTTGGTGTTTCTGATTTTTTTCCCCCTTTAAGTGTTATTCTAAAAGGCCCACCCCCAGGCTCGCATTTTCCAGAAGGAGACCACAAGATCCAGTACACGGTCTATGACAGAGCCGAGAACAAGGGCACTTGCAAATTTCGAGTTAAAGTAAGAGGTAAGATGACTGCTTCTTGGCTTTATTTTCTCTCTCTTTTTAAGAACAAAGGGAAGCAGAGACTCAAGCTAGAACCTTCTGTGAGTGCCCATTGTCAGAGGGAGACTTGCCAGCTCTGGATTTGCCTCTGATCATGAGATTAGGGGAAGGGTGCCACCTCACTGCCTAAATTTCACAATTCAAATCCGGATGAGGTCGAATGCTGGCAGATGATTGAAGGAGTCCAAGAGAGCAGTAAGCTCGTCTCACATGAGCCCATCGCTGGCTGTCCCAGAACAATAGTATTTAATAGCTTTTCCACTCCTGGGCTTCAGTGACCAGCCAAAGCTTATATAAGTCCTTCTATGAAGGAGGTTAAGAGCTCCTTAGGTAGCCCACCAGCCGACTGTGTTCTTGGTATTCCAGAACCTTTGTGAAAAAAAGGTTTTTAAGGTTTACTTTGAGCTTCATGGTTTGGGTAGCTAATAACTAGCCATCTTTACTCCTTCCTCTTCTGGGTTCAACCTCCTCATCTAGACCACAGGGAGCTGAATCAGTTCATCTCAGTGGTCTTGTTGGTTTGAACAGTGACCCTCCCAAGGCTTACCCACTGGCAGATAGCTACACCTGACCCTCCCTACACACCTGCCCAGTTTAGAAGCTGGTGTTTCTAACTCCTCCTCTTCCCTGCTTACTTTTTGTGGGGGTAGCACTCAGCACTGAGCACCCTCTGGGCTTGTGTCCCACACAGTGAGACGCTGCGGCAAGCTCCATGCCCCGGAGAACGGCTACATGAAGTGCTCCAGTGACGGTGATAATTATGGGGCCGTGTGTGAATTCTCCTGCGTTGGAGGCTTCGAGCTCCAGGGGAGCTCTGCCCGAGTATGTCAGTCCAACCTGGCTTGGTCTGGCACTGAGCCCACCTGCACAGGTATGAGGGCAGCTCTCTCTCCAGCCAGCAGCAGACCCTGAAGCCCCTTTGGTTCCGGTTTCCAGGACAGGGAGGCTTTTGTTCTATATACTTTGAAGGATTCAGCGCCAGCCATCTTCATCTGTTGGGTGAAAACAGTCCTCCAATAACTGGGCAGCCCATCTTGCCCACTCTCTTCCTTTACCTCTGCTCATCTGCTGATTCTCTGGCATATCCTCTAAGGAGGAAGCTGGAGTAGGAGCCCAGGGTTCATTATAAATCAGTGGCATTATGAATTAGCAGAAGGCAATGGCAAGCCACTCCAGTACTATTGCCTAGAAAATCCCATGGATGGAGGAGGCTGGTAGGCTGCAGTCCGTGGGGTCGCTAAGGGTCGGACACGACTGAGTGACTTCACTTTCACTTTTTGCTTTCACACATTGGAGAAGGAAATGGCAACCCACTCCAGTGTTCTTGCCTGGAGAATCCCAGGGATGGGGGAGCCTGGTGGGCTTCCGTCTATGGGGTAACACAGAGTCGGACATGACTGAAGTGACTTAGCAACAGCAGCAGCAGCAGCACCCTTGGGACCTCCCTGGCAGTCCAATGGCTAAGACTCTGCACTCCCAATACAGGGTGCCAGGGTTAGATCCCTGATCAGGGAACTAGATCCCACATGCCACAATGAGGAGTCGTTTGCCACCACTAAAACCTCGTGTAACCCAAACAAAAAAAAAACATCTGTACCCTTGTTCCTCTCTTCAAAGCCAGTACGCTACTATGTACAGATGATAGAGCCCCTGCTTTGCAGCACTAGCTGGAAAGTTCCGCAGATCTTGGACCTTCAGGATCTTTCCTCCTAATGTTAAATGAGGAAGCAAATACTCTACCTTCTCCTGGAGCTGTTGAAAGGATGAAGTGAGGTCATCTATTGAACAGTGGAATTGAATAAGGCTTGGCATATGGCCCCAGGGTTGGGAAGATCCCTGGAGAAGAGAATAGCAACCCACTCCAGTATTTTAGCCTGGATAACAGCAACAATAACGAAACTAAAACTTTCAATACCTGTCATCTGTTATTACTGAGGAAGAAAAATTGGGCTGGGTAGCGATCTGAATGCAGAGTTCCAAAGAATAGCAAGGAGAGATAAGAAAGCCTTCCTCAGTGATCAATGCAAAGAAATAGAGGAAAACAACAGAATAGGAAAAACAAGAGACCTCTTCAAGAAAATTAGAGATTCCAAGGGAACATTTCATGCAAAGATGGGCTCGATAAAGGACAGAAATGGTATGGACCTAACAGAAGCAGAAGATATTAAGACGAGGTGGCAGGAATACACAGAAGAACTGTACAAAAAAGATCTTCCCGACCAAGATAGTCACGATAATGTGATCACTGACCTAGAGCCAGACATCTTGGAATGTGAAGTCAAGTGGGCCTTAGAAAGCATCACTACGAACAAAGCTAGTGGAGGTGATGGAATTCCAGTTGAGCTATTTCAAGTCTTGAAAGATGATGCTGTGAAAGTGCTGCACTCAATATGCCAGCAGATTTGGAAAACTCAGCAGTGGCCACAGGACTGGAAGAGGTCAGTCTTCATTCCAATCCCAAAGAAAGGCAATGCCAAAGAATGCTCAAACTACCGCACAATTGCACTCATCTCACACGCTAGTAAAGTCATGCTCAAAATTCTCCAAGCCAGGCTTCAGCAGTATGTAAACCGTGAACTCCCAGATGTTCAAGCAGGTTTTAGAAAAGGCAGAGGCACCAGAGATCAAATTGCCAACATCCGCTGGATCATGGAGAAAGCAAGAGAGTTCCAGAAAAACATCTATTTCTGCTTCATTGACTATGCCAAAGCCTTTGACTGTGTGGATCACAATAAACTGTGGAACATTCTGAAAGAGATGGGAATCCCAGACCACCTGACCTGCCTCTTGAGAAACCTGTATGCAGGTCAGGAAGCAACAGTTAGAACCGGTCATGGAACAACAGACTGGTTCCAGATAGGAAAAGGTGTACGTCAAGGTTGTATATTGTCACCTTGCTTATTTAACTTATATGCAGAGTACATCATGAGGAACGCTGGGCTGGAAGAAGCACAAGCTGGAATCAAGATTGCTGGGAGAAATATCAATAACCTCAGATATGCAGATGACACCACCCTTATGGCAGAAAGTGAAGAGGAACTCAAAAGCCTCTTGATGAAAGTGAAAGAGGAGAGTGAAAAGGTTGGCTTGAAGCTCAACATTCAGAAAACAAAGATCATGGCATCTGGTCCCATCACTTCATGGGAAATAGATGGAAAAACAATGGAAACAGTGTCAGACTTTGTTTTTTTGGGCTCCAAAATCACTGCAGATGCTGATTGCAGCCATGAAATTAAAAGACGCTTGCTCCTTGGCAGGAAAGTTATGACCAACCTTGATAGTATATTAAAAAGCAGAGACATTACTTTGCCGACCAAGGTCCGTCTAGTCAAGGCAATGGTTTTTCCCGTGGTCATGTATGGATGTGAGAGTTGGACTGTGAAGAAAGCTGATCGCCGAAGAATCGATGCTTTTGAACTGTGGTGTTGGAGAAGACTCTTGAGAGTCCCTTATACTGCAAGGAGATCCAACCAGTCCATTCTAAAGGAGATCAATCCTGGATGTTCATTGGAGGGACTGATGCTAAAGCTGAAACTGCAATACTTTGGCCACCTCATGCGACGAGTTGACTCACTGGAAAAGACTCTGATGCTGGGAAAGGTTGGGGGCGGGAGGAGAAGGGGACGACGGAGAATGAGATGGCTGGATGGCATCACCGACTCTGTGGACATGAGTTTGAGTGTACTCCGGGAGTTGGTGATGGACAGGGAGGCCTGGCGTGCTGTGATTCATGGGGTCGCGGAGAGTCGGACACGACTGAGCGACTGAACTGAACTGAACTGAACTGAAGCGATCATAGTGTGACATTTGGACTAGCCAGAAAATTCTGGACATGGCTTCTATTTCTGTACTCCACTTTTTCTCATTTCCTAGTACTTTCTCATCTTTATGCTTTCCCTTTAATCTTAGCCACTCAGAATTAGCTTAGATAGAGACACACACACAGATACATACACCAACAGCTAAATGCCTGAGGCTCTTAGATTTCATTAAAATACAAAGACCATCCCTCTTTCCTTCCCTGTCTTATTTCCTGGGGTAGGAGAGTAATGCCCCTCACCTCCAGTGCCCTGCAAACATATTCACATTGTAATACCCAGAACCTGTGAATGTATTACCTTACGTAGCCAAAGGGACTTTGAAGTTATAAATTAAGGATTTTGAGAAGGGGAAAAGCAGTGTATTATCCAGGTGGGCTCACTGGAATCCCAAGCATCCTTAATAAGAGAGAGGTGGAACTGCTCTCAGAGAGGAGTGAGGTTGGAAGCTGCTATGCTGCTGGCTTTGAAGGTGGAGGAAAGGCTAGGAGCCAAGGAATGCAGGCGGCCTCTAGATTCTGGAAAAAGGCAAGGAAACAGATGTTCCCCCAGGGCATGTGGGTTGGGGGCGGTGGGGGAGGGGGCACAGACCTGCCAGCAGCCTTGACTTGACCCCAGTGAAACCTGTTCCAAACTTCGCACTGCCAGAATTGTAAGAGAAAGTGTGTTAAGCCACTAGGTTTGTGGTGATGCGTTGACCACAAGCAAGAGGAAACTAACCCGTGTCCCCACTCCCCAACTGAGTGCTTTTTGGGACCACCTCCTGAATAAACTGAAGACTTCTCTTGGGGTTTACTTCTTACACATATGTTTCTGTGTCTCATCACAGGCTGTATGTATTGAGCCAGAAGCAGTAGAGGGTTTCTGACCTACCTGACTGTTTCTGATTACAGCCATGAATGTCAATGTCGGCGTGAGAACAGCAGCTGCACTTTTGGATCAGTTTTATGAGAAAAGGAGACTGTTCATTGTGTCCACCCCCACAGCCCGAAACCTCCTCTACCGGCTGCAGCTGGGGATGCTGCAGGTGAGTCCTGGCAGCAGGGCCGAGGCAGGAGGGAGACCTCTGAACAGGAAGGGCCTGACCATTTCATTAAAAAGCAAAGGCTAGATTCAGTTCTTAATCCATTTCCCGGGAACTTTAGGAACTGGCACTTCAGAACTCCCACCATGCATTTCTGGGTCTGGGCTATAACCTGATTAGCATTGATACCCCAGAGCTAACACAGTTGTTTTCCAAATAATGAGGTTTGTTTGTCTTCACTAATAAGCCTAACTGACATATTGTCCAGGTTCAGCTAAAGAACAAATTGTCTTTGCTGAACCCGCAGGTGTATGCCTGGGAGGGAGGCCATCTATCTGTAGTTTACCCAGAAGGCTGACTCAAGAACTGAGAAGAGTCCAGGGGCCCTTAGGCCCCACATGCCACCACAGGGAGCCTCCCCAGCTCCCACAGCTCTTCAGAGGGGGGTGAGCATCTTTCAGAAAAGCAGTTCTCTGAGCCGTGGTCCATGGACTAGCTGTGTCAGCCTGGGAGCTTGTTAGGAATGCAAATTCTCAACACACACTGGATCAGAAACTACCTGTTAGCAAGACCTCCAGGTGACTCCGAAGAACTTCAGAGTTGGGGGGATGGCTCTTCTAGGAAATGTGCCTTCTTAGCTGTGTAAGTTTTGTAGCTACAAAATGAGGCAACCAATGTCTTTGGGGAGGGAAAAAAAGCCAGAAACTGAAAGGATTGAATTAGAACTTGCTTGATTTTTGTCCTGAATCATGTTGTCAATAAGAGTGGCCAATCTGATTGAAGAGGTGGGATGCTATGCTGTGTCATAGATGTGGTGGCGCATATTTTGGGAGGAATGTTTCACCCAGGTAGCGCTAGTGGTAAAGAATCCGCCTGCCAATGCAGGAGACACAAGAGACGCGGGTTCAGTCCCTGGGTTGGGAAGATCCCCTGGAAAAGGAAATGGCAACCCACTCCAGCATCCTTGCCTAGAGAATCCCATGGACAGAAGAGTCTGGCAGGCTCTTGGTTCATGGGGTCTCAGAGTCCCGTGATTAATCTTGGTTTAATCAAAGGTTACAATTTAACTTTTCAGCTTTAAGACATTGAATAATAAAACTGTTTTTTCTCCATGTGTACTTGGACTTCCCATGAACTCTAAAAAGTTTGGGGCTCCCTTGATAGGAACCTAATTTATCTCTTTACTTCCAATCCCTGCCACCTGACCTCCACCTGGTGTACCCTTGTCCCAGCTAGGGGCTTGCTCTTGGGGTAACACAAGGCCACAATACTCCATCATGTGGGGAACTGGCCTTGCAGGCTCTATTCCATAACTAGACATTTCCTGACCTCTTCTTATTTCCATGGAAAAATAAAAAAGACAAACAACTTGATTTTTCTCTGTTGGGCAAACTATGGCATTTGTAAGTAAAATTGTATTGATGCGCAGCCAAGGCTTGCTCATTTGTGCATTCTTTATGGCTGCTTTAGCATCACAGTGGCACCATGGAATAGCCTCTAGTGGCACCATTAGAACAGAGACCAGCCAGCCCCGTGGAACCTACAATCTTTACTCTCTGGCCCTGTACACAAAATGTTTGCTGACCCCTGCCCTAGTCTAGCCCGCTCCTTCAGGTACTTGCTAAGTTACTAATCAACTAGTTGGTTAGGACACTTGATATCAAGGTATTGATATGTGACCTCCCCCTTCCAACATATTTACATTGGCATTTTAAGCAGAGCCTTCAAAGAAAGGTTTGATTGGCTTATGTGATTGTTAGAATAATAAAAATGTATATTTCTACCTTCTTTTTACACTCTTCTACCACTTCTATCATCCCATACAGAGATATTTCAGTGGAACTATAATAAAAACTTGGTGTTCTCATACCTAAGGAATTTAAACTTTCTTTCTCCCATTTAGTCATCATTCATCTTAAATTACCTTTTTGTCTCTTTATTGCCACTGCCGCTACTGATGAGACTTCCTGGCATGTGGTTGAGCAGGTCATGGTTCTTGCCAAGGACCAGCTCAGAGGACTGGAACGTTTTCTTTTTTAAAAAAAAAAAGAGGTATGATGGACATCTAACATACTAGTTTCAGGTGGATAACATAATGACTCAATATTTGTATATACTGCAAAATGATCATAACAGTAGTCCATTTAACATCCATCACCATACAGTTACTAAAAATGATTTTCTTGTGATAAGACATTTCAGGATCCACTCCCCTAGATACTCTCAAATATACAGTATAGTTTCATTAACTAGAGTCACCAAGCTGTATATTATATCCCCATAATTTTTTCATTTTATTACTAGAAATTTGTACCTTTTGACCACCTTCACGCATTTTGCCCAACCCCCAGCCCCCACTTTTGGAAAACAATCTGTTCTCTATATTCATGAGCTCAGTTTGTTTTAGTTCTTTGGGTTTTTAAGATTCCACATGTAAGAGAGATCATATGATATTTATCTTTTTCTCTTTGACTTACTTAACATAATGCCCTCAAGGAACATCCACATTGCAAATGGCAAGAGTTCATTCCTTTTTGTGGCAGCAGAGATACACTTCCTCGGTCTGGGTAGTGAACTTCTCACATAAAAAGGGCAGCCTCATTCCAGCTGCCAAGTTGTGCTTACTCAGTGAGAATGCCATCTGCTAAGGACCTACAGATCTTTTTTATTTGTGACTGTCCAACTAAATCAAATCAAAGAGGAGCAGCCTTTCCAAATGATCAATCAAAAATAAAATGCACCTTCTTAGCCTGGTATTTCCCCTGGTCTCATTTGTTTTGCATTTCAGTGAACATTTATTGGGGCTTCCCTGGTGGCTCAGTGGTAAAGAATCTCCCTGCCAATGCAGAAGACGTGGTTCGATCCCTGGGTTGGGAAGATCCCCTGAAGAAGGAAATGGCAATCCACTCCAGTATTCTTGCCTGGAGAATCCTATGGACAGAGGAGTCTGGCAAGCTATAGTCCATGTGGGAGTCAAAAGAGTCAGACAACTTAGTGTCTTAGCCTTAGTGACTAAACAACAAGAACAAATATTGCATTTTATATATTACATTTTCTTCATCCATTTATCCATCAGGGAACATTGAGGTTGTTTCCATAGCTTGACTATTGTAAATAATGCTGCAGAGAACATGGGGGTGCTTATATCTGTTCAAGTTAGTGTTTTTCTTTTGATAAATATGCAGAAGTAGAATTGCTGGATCATATGGTAGTTCCGTTTTTAATTTTTTTGAGGAACAGCCTTACTGTTTGCCCTAGTGGCTGCACCCATTTACATCCCAACCAACAGTACATCAGTTCAGTTTAGTTGCTCGGTCGTGTCCAACTCTTTGACAGCCTGTGGACTGCAGCACGCCAGGCCTCCCTGTCCATCGCCAACTCCCAGAGTTTACTCAAACTCATGTCCATTGAGTCAGTGATACCATCCAAACATCTCATCCTCTGTCATCCCCTTCTCCTCCCGCCTTCAGTCTTTCCCAGCATCAGGGTCTTTTCCAATGAGTCAGTTCTTCGCATCAGGTGGCCAAAGTATTGGAGTTTCAGCTTCAGCATCAGTCCTTCCAATGAATATTCAGGACTGATTGCCTTTGTGATGGACTGGTTGGATCTCATTGCTGTCCAAGGGACTCTCAAGAGTCTTCTCCAACACCACAGTTCAAAAGCATCAATTCTTCAGTGCTCAGTTTTCTTTATAGTCCAACTCTCACATCCACACATGACTACTGGAAAAACCAAAGCTTTGACTACATGGACCTTTGTTGGCAAAGTAATGTCTCTGCTTTTTAATATGCTGTCTAGGTTGGTCATAACTTTTCTTCCAAGGAGCAAGCAGCTTTTAATTTCATGGCTACAGTTACTATCTTCAGTGATTTTGGAGCCCCCCAAAATAAAGTCTGTCACTGTTTCCGTTGTTTCCCCATCTACTTGCCATGAACTGATGGGACCAGGTGCCATGATCTTAGTTTTCTGAATGCTCAGTTTTAAGCCATTTTCCACTCTCCTCTTTCACTTTCATTAAGAGGCTCTTTAGTTCTTCTTCGCTTTCTGCCATAAGGGTGATGTCATCTGCATATCTGAGGTTATTGATATTTCTCCCCACAGTCTTGATTCCAGCTTGTACTTCATCCAGCCCAGCATTTCTCATGATGTACTCTGCATATGTTAAATAAGCAAGGTGACACTATATAGCCTTGATGTACACCTTTCCCGATTTGGAACCTGTCATTCCATGTCCAGTTCTGTTTCTTCCTGACCTGCATACAGATTTCTCAGGAGGCAGGTCAGGTGGTCTGGTATTCCTATCTCTTGAAGAATTTTCCACAGTTTGTTGTGATCCACACAGTCAAAGGCTTTGGCATAGTCAATAAAACAGAAGTAGATGTTTTTCTTGGAACTCTCTTGCTTTTTTGATGATCAAACAGATGTTGGCAATTTGTTCACTGGTTCCTCTGCCTTTTCTAAATCCAGATTGAACATCTGGAAGTTCACGTACTGTTGAAGCCTGGCTTGGAGAATTTTGAGCACTACTTTGCTAGTGTGTGAGATGAGTACAATTGTTCAGTAGTTTGAGAATTTTCTTGGGCATTGCCTTTCTTTGGAATTGGAATGAAAACTGACCTTTTCCAGTCCTGTGGCCACTGCTGAGTTTTCCAAATTTGCTGGTATATTGAGTACAGCACTTTCACAGCATCATCTTTTAGGATTTGAAATAGTTCAGCTGGAATTCCATCACCTCCACTAGCTTTGTTTTCTAGTGATGGTTCCTAAGGCCCACTTGGCTTCACATTCCAGGATGTCTGGCTCTAGGTGAGTGATCAAACCATCATGATTATCAGTACATAAGCTTTCCCTTTTCTGTATGTCCTCAACAGCATTTGTTACGTGTCTTTTTCTTTCCCCCTTTTGTAGTGCTGGTTTATTAAGACTGAATCCCTGTCAGTTATTTGTAGACTGTCAGTAGTCATGTATGGTTGTGAGAGTTGGACTATAAAGAAAACTGAGCACCGAAGAATTAATGCTTTTGAACTGTGGTGTTGGAGAAGACTCTTGAGAGTCCCTTGGACAGCAAGGAGATCCAACCAGTCCATCATAAAGGCAATCAGTCCTGAAGGACTGATGCTGAAGCTGAAACTCCAATACTTTGGCTACCTGATGTGAAGAACTGACTTAATGGAAAAGACCCTGATGCTGGGAAAGACTGAAGGCGGGAGGAGAAGGGGACGACAGAGGATGAGATGGTTGGATGGCATCACTGACTCAGCGGACATGAGTTTGAGTAAGCTCCGGGAGTTGGTGATGGACAGGGAGGCCTGGTGTGCTGCAGTTCATGGTGTCACCAAGAGTCAGACATGACTCTCGGACTGAACTGAAACAGTGGGGAACTGAAGCATCAAAGCAAACACATTAAGGATCATACATAATAGACAAAACCCTTAAATTTTCTTATTCCCTATATTATTATTCCCCTTATTATTTATTTGCTTAAGTAATTCAATGCATACTGATAACTTAAGGTGAAAGGTGTCAGATTCGTGATCTCCAAAGATGATTTAGCTTTGGGACCAGGGACCAGGCTTGATCAATCAAGAGCTTTTGTGTAGCAGAGTTTTATTAAAGTATGAAAAGAAACAGAAAGCTTCTGACATAGACATCAGAGGGGAACAGAGAGTGCCCTCCTTGCTAGTCTTAGCAAGGGTTATATAATTTTTTGATTGGTTATTGCAGTAAATCAAAAGAATGTCTCAAGGTTATAAATGTCTTATCAGACCCACTCCCAGGATATACATTTTAAGATAACAGGATTAGAACTAACAATAGAAAGATCTTACCAGTTCAGTTCAGTTCAGTCGCTCATTCCTGTCCCACTCTTTGCGACCCCATGAATCACAGCACGCCAGGCCTCCCTGTCCATCACCAACTCCTGGAGTTCACTCAAACTCATGTCCACAGAGTCGGTGATGCCTTCCAGCAATCTCATTCTCCGTCGTCCCCGTCTCCTCCCACCCCCAATCCCTCCAAGCATCAGACTCTTTTCCACTGAGTCAACTCGTCACATGACGTGGCCAAAGTATTGGAGTTACAGCTTCAGTATCAGTCCTTCCAATGAACACCCAGGATTGATCTCCTTTAGAATGGACTGGTTGGCTCTCCTCGCAGTCCAAGGAACTCTCAAGAGTCTTCTCCAGCACCACAGTTCAAAAGCATCAATTCTTCGGCGATCAGCTTTCTTCACAGTCCAGCTCTCACATCCATACATGACCACGGAAAAAACCATAGCCTTGACTAGATGGATCTTGGTTGGCAAAATAATGTCTCTGCTTTTTAATATGCTATCTAGGTTGGTCATAACTTTCCTTCCAAGGAGTAAGCATCTTTTAATTTCATGGCTGCAATCAGCATCTGCAGTGATTTTGGAGCCCAAAAATAAAGTCTGACACTGTTTCCAATGTTTCCCCATCTATTTCCCATGAAGTGATGGGACCAGATGCCATGATCTTCGTTTTCTGAATGTTGAGCTTCAAGCCAAATTTTTCACTCTCCTCTTTCACTTTCATCAAGAGTCTTTTGAGTTCCTCTTCACTTTCTGCCATAAGGGTGGTGTCATCTGCATATCTGAGATTATTGATATTTCTCCCAGCAATCTTGATTCCAGCTTGTGCTTCTTCCAGCCCAGCGTTCCTCATGATATACTCTGCATATAAGTTAAATAAACAGGGTGACAATATACAGCCTTGACGTACTCCTTTTCCTATTTGGAACCAGTCTGTTGTTCCATGTCCAGTTCTAACTGTTGCTTCCTGACCTGCATACAGGTTTCTCAAGAGGCAGGTCAGGTGGTCTGGTATTCCCATCTCTTTCAGAATGTTCCACAGTTTATTGTGATCCACACAGTCAAAGGCTTTGGCATAGTCAATGAAGCAGAAATAGATGTTTTTCTGGAACTCTCTTGCTTTCTCCATGATCCAGCGGATGTTGGCAATTTGATCTCTGGTGCCACTGCCCTTTCTAAAACCTGCTTGAACATCTGGAAGTTCACGGTTCACATATTGCTGAAGCCTGGCTTGGAGAATTTTGAGCATGACTTTACTAGCCTGTGAGATGAGTGCGATTGTGCAGTAGTGGTAGTTTGAACATTCTTTGGCATTCCCTTTCTTTGGGATTGAAATGAAGACTGACCTTTTCCAGGCTTTCTTATCTCTCCTAGCTATTCTTTGGAACTCTGCCTTCAGATGCTTCTTTCCTTTTCTCCTTTGCTTTTCGCTTCTCTTCTTTTCACAGCTATTTGTAAGGCCTCCTCATACATTTTAAGATAACAGGATTAGAACTAACAATAGAAAGATCTTACCAGAGCTACTCCCATAATAAACATTTTTAAATGATAGGATTAGTCAGAAGGTTCTCAAAAGGGAGAAACATATCCTCAAGCAGGATACACTGTTGTTATATAATCATTGATACAGAGTTTAAGGGGAAACATCCTTGAGCAAGATGAGTTGTTTTGTCCTGTAATCATCTGCTCTGGGCTTAAAGGAAAAAACCCTTTGTCCTTTTCTCCTCCTTGAGAATTCCAGACCCCTTTCTCCTCCTCAGGACTTCTTATCAGCTGGCCTAGGAACTGACTGAAGCCTGGCTTGGAGAATTTTGAGCATGACTTTATTAGCCTGTGAGATGAGTGCAATTGTGCGGTAGTTTGAACATTCTTTGGCATTGCCTTTCTTTGGGATTGGAATGAAGACTGACCTTTTCCAGTCCTGTGGCCACTGCTGAGTTTTCCAAATGTGCTGGCATATTGAGTGCAGCACTTTCACAGCATCATCTTTCAGGATTTGAAATAGCTCAACTGGAAGTCCATCACCTCCACTAGCTTTGTTCATAGTGATGCTCTCTAAGGCCCACTTGACTTCACATTCCAAGATGTCTGGCTCCAGATGACTGATCATGTCATCGTGATTATCTTCATCGTGAAGATCTTTTTTGTACAGTTCTTCTGTGTATTCTTGCCACCTCTTCTTAATATCTTCTGCTTCTGTTAGGTCCATACCATTTCTGTCCTTTATCGAGCCCATCTTTGCATGAAATGTTCCCTTGGAATCTCTAATTTTTTTGAAGAGATCTCTTGTTTTTCCTATTCTGTTGTTTTCCTCCATTTCTTTGCATTGATCGCTGAGGAAGGCTTTCTTATCTCTCCTTGCTATTCTTTGGAACTCTGCATTCAGATGCTTATATCTTTCCTTTTCTCCTTTGCTTTTCGCTTCTCTTCTTTTCACAGCTATTTGTAAGGCCTCCTCAGACAGCCATTTTGCTTTTTTGCATTTCTTTTCCATGGGGATGGTCTTGGTCCCTGTCTGCTGTACAATGTCACGAACCTCCATCCATAGTTCATCAGGCACTCTATCTATCAGATCTAGACCCTTAAATCTATTTCTTACTTCCACTGTATAATCATAAGGGATTTGATTTAGGTCATATCTGAATGGCCTAGTGGTTTTCCCTACTTTCTTCAATTTAAGTCTGAATTTGGCAATAAGGAGTTCATAATCTGAGCCACAGTCAGCTCCTGGTCTTGTTTTTGCTAACTGTATAGAGCTTCTCCATCTTTGGCTGCAAAGAATATAATCAATCTGATTTCGGTGTTGACCATCTGGTGATGTCCATGTGTAGAGTCTTCTCTTGTGTTGTTGGAAGAGGGTGTTTGCTATGACCAGTGCGTTCTCTTGGCAAAACTCGATTAGCCTTTGCCCTGCTTCATTCCGTGCTCCAAGGCCAAATTTGCCTGTTACTCCAGGTGTTTCTTTTTTTTTTTTTTTTTTTACAGAAAAATGTTTTATTTTTTAAATGCCAATAAATACAACATGTGTACAGTATGATAACAAAAGCTCCCCTCAAATATCCCAATCCCTTCCCCAAATATACACACCATGCCTCCCTCCTTGCTGATAACAGCAGTTAGCAAATGTGGAGCGTATTTTACAGACTTTTATCTATGCATCTACAAACATACACACACATACACAACTGTAATGGAGGATAGTGTTTTTGAATAAGATTATACAATGGCAAGCCACTCCAGTACTCTTTTTTTTTTTTTTTTTTTGAACAGAGGAAAATTTATGCGTCGAACCTGGACTGGTCACTTATGATAATATACATGCTACAATTCCATTCTCCCCAATCATTCCACCTTCACCCTCTCCCACAGAGTCCCAAAGACTGTTCTAAATGCCTATGTCTCTTTTGCAGTCTCTTATACAGTGTTCAGGTTACCATTTTTCTAAATTCCATATATATGCGTTAATATACAGTATTGATGTTCTTCTTTCTGGCTTACTTCACTCTGTATAATTGGCTCCAATTTCATCCACCTCATTAAAACTGATTCAAATGCATTCTTTTTGATGGCTGAGAAATACTCCATTGTGTATATGTACCAAAGCTTTCTTATCCATTCATCTGCAGATGGACATCTAGGTTGCTTCCATGTCCTGGCTATTATAAACAGTGCTGCAATGAACATTGGAGTACATGTGTCTCTTTCAATTCTGGTTTCCTCGGTGTGTATGCCCAGGAGTGCGATCGCTGGATCATATGGCAGTTCTATTTCCAGTTTTCTGAGGAATCTCCACACTGTTCTCCATAGTGGCTGTACTAGTTTGCATTCCCACCAACAGTGTAAGAGGGTTCCCTTCTCTCCACACCCTCTCCAGAGCCAGACATCTTGGAATGTGAAGTCAAGTGGGCCTTAGAAAGCATCACTACGAACAAAGCTAGTGGAGGTGATGGAATTCCAGTGGAGCTATTTCAAGTCTTGAAAGATGATGCTGTGAAAGTGCTGCACTCAATATGCCAGCAGATTTGGAAAACTCAGCAGTGGCCACAGGACTGGAAGAGGTCAGTCTTCATTCCAATCCCAAAGAAAGGCAATGCCAAAGAATGCTCAAACTACCGCACAATTGCACTCATCTCACACGCTAGTAAAGTCATGCTCAAAATTCTCCAAGCCAGGCTTCAGCAGTATATAAACCGTGAACTCCCAGATGTTCAAGCAGGTTTTAGAAAAGGCAGAGGCACCAGAGATCAAATTGCCAACATCCGCTGGATCATGGAGAAAGCAAGAGAGTTTCAGAAAAACATCTATTTCTGCTTCATTGACTATGCCAAAGCCTTTGACTGTGTCAATCACAATAAACTGTGGAACATTCTGAAAGAGATGGGAATACCAGACCACCTGACCTGCCTCTTGAGAAACCTGTATGCAGGTCAGGAAGCAACTGTTAGAACTGGACATGGAACAACAGACTGGTTCCAAATAGGAAAAGGTGTACGTCAAGGTTGTATATTGTCACCTTGCTTATTTAACTTATATGCAGAGTACATCATGAGGAACGCTGGGCTGGAAGAAGCACAAGCTGGAATCAAGATTGCCGGGAGAAATATCAATAACCTTAGATATGCAGATGACACTACCCTTATGGCAGAAAGTGAAGAGGAACTCAAAAGACGCTTGATGAAAGTGAAAGAGGAGAGTGAAAAGGTTGGCTTGAAGCTCAACATTCAGAAAACAAAGATCATGGCATCTGGTCCCATCACTTCATGGGAAATAGATGGAAAAACAGTGGAAACAGTGTCAGACTTCGTTTTTTTGGGCTCCAAAATCACTGCAGATGCTGATTGCAGCCATGAAATTAAAAGACGCTTGCTCCTTGGAAGGAAAGTTATGACCAACCTTGATAGTATATTAAAAAGCAGAGACATTACTTTGCCAACCAAGGTCCGTCTAGTCAAGGCAATGGTTTTTCCCGTGGTCACGTATGGATGTGAGAGTTGGACTGTGAAGAAGGCTGATCGCCGAAGAATCGATGCTTTTGAACTGTGGTGTTGGAGAAGACTCTTGAGAGTCCCTTATACTGCAAGGAGATCCAACCAGTCCATTCTAGAGGAGATCAATCCTGGATGTTCATTGGAGGGACTGATGCTAAAGCTGAAACTGCAATACTTTGGCCACCTCATGCGACGAGTTGACTCACTGGAAAAGACTCTGATGCTGGGAAAGGTTGGGGGCGGGAGGAGAAGGGGACGACGGAGAATGAGATGGCTGGATGGCATCACCGACTCGATGGACATGAGTTTGAGTGAACTCCGGGAGTTGGTGATGGACAGGGAGGCCTGGCGTGCTGTGATTCATGGGGTCGCGGAGAGTCGGACACGACTGAGCGACTGAACTGAACTGAACTGAGACTTTTGGATAGCAGCCATTCTGACTGGTGTGAAATGGTATCTCATTGTGGTTTTGATTTGCATTTCTCTGATGATCCAGGTGTTTTTTGACTTCCTACTTTTGCATCCCAGTCCCCTATAGTGAAAGGGACATCTTTTCTTGGTGTTAGTTCTAAAAGGACTTGTAGGTCTTCATAGAACCGTTCAACTTTGGCTTCTTCAGCATTACTGGTTGGGGCATAGACTTGGATTACTGTAATATTGAATGGTTTGCCTTGGAAACGAACAGAAATCATTCTGTCATTTTTAAGATTGCATCCAAGTACTGCATTTTGGAAGGACTGATGCTCAAGCTGAAACTCCAATACTTTGGCCACCTCATGCGACGAGTTGACTCAGTAGAAAAGAGTCTGATGCTAGGAGGGATTGGGGGTGGGAGGAGACAGGGACGCCAGAGAATGAGATGGCTAGATGGCATCACCGACTCGATGGACATAAGTTTGAGTGAACTCCAGGAGTTAGTGATGGACAGGGAGGCCTGGCGTGCTATGATTCATGGGGTCGCAAAGAGTCGGACAGGACTGAGCGACTTAAATTAACTGAACTGCATTTTGGAAGCCAGGCTTCAACAATATGTGAACCGTGAACTTCCAGATGTTTAGGCAGGTTTTAGAAAAGGCAGAGGAACGAGAGATCAAATTGCTAACATCTGCTGGATCATGGAGAAAGCAAGAGAGTTCCAGAAAAACATCTATTTCTGCTTCATTGACCATGCCAAAGCCTTTGACTGTGTGGATCACAATAAACTGTGGAACATTCTGAAAGAGATGGGAATACCAGACCACCTGACCTGCCTGTTGAGAAACCTGTATGCAGGTCAGGAAGCAACAGTTAGAACTGGACATGGAACAACAGAGTGGTTCCAATTAGGAAAAGGTATGCGTCAAGGTTGTATACTGTCACCCTGTTTATTTAACTTATATGCAGAGTACATCATGAGGAACGCTGGGCTGCAAGAAGCACAAGCTGAAATCATGATTGCTGGGAGAAATATCAATAACCTCAGATATGCAGATGACACCACCCTTATGGCAGAAAGTGAAGAGGAACTCAAAAGACTCTTGATGAAAGTGAAAGAGGAGAGTGAAAAGGTTGGCTTGAAGCTCAACATTCAGAAGACAAAGATCATGGCATCTGGTCTCATCACTTCATGGGAAATAGATGGGGAAACAGTGGAAGCAGTGTCAGACTTTATTTTGGGGGGCTCCAAAATCACTGCGGATGCTGATTGCAGCCATGAAATTAAAAGACGCTTCCTCCTTGGATGGAAAGTTATGACCAACCTAGATAGCATATTAAAAAGCAGAGACATTACTTTGCCTACCAGGGTCCGTCTAGTCAAGGCTATGGTTTTTCCCGTGGTCATGTATGGATGTGAGAGTTGGACTGTGAAGAAAGCTGATCGCCGAAGAATTGATGCTTTTGAACTGTGGTGTTGGAGAAGACTCTTGAGAGTCCCTTGGACTGCAAGGAGATCCAACCAGTCCATTCTAGAGGAGATCAATCCTGGGTGTTCATTGGAAGGACTGATGCTAAAGCTGAAACTGCAATACTTTGGCCACATCATGCGACGAGTTGACTCACTGGAAAAGAATCTCATGCTAGGAGGGATTGGGGGTGGGAGGAGACGGGGACGACAGAGATGGCCACCTCATGCGACGAGTTGACTCACTGGAAAAGAATCTCATGCTAGGAGGGATTGGGGGTGGGAGGCGATGGGGACGACAGAGAATGAGATGGCTGGATGGCATCACCGACTCGATGGACATGAGTTTGAATAAACTCCAGGAGTTGGTGATGGACAGGGAGGCCTGGCGTGCTGTGATTCATGGGGTCACAGAGAGTTGGACACGACTGAGCGACTGAACTGAACTGAACTGACTGAGGAACTGACTCTCTCAATACTTAACCAAAACTGAATTCCTTATGAAACATTTCTGCATAGGCTGCAGGGCAGCGTATCTTTCTGTGCCTTTATCTTTTGTTTGACTTCCAGCAATTCTGCCTGAATGACTCTATCTTCTGGTGCCATCTCCTAGGCTTTTTTATAGTCAGTCAATGCTTTATCATATTCTTTGAATCCTGGCCACCTTTGGGCTCAATGGTACAGTGCCTTGGTGTTTGCCAAATCTGTTTCAAGGACCTCCAAGCAACTGTCAACCACTCCCTGCCAATCAGACATTTTCAGTGGACATCTTCAGTTTGCAAGCTCCAATATTCAGCACACATTTTAAAGCAACAGGCTGTAGCTTTGATCCATGTGCTTTCTCAGTTGCAACCTTCGTGCCTTCCACATACCTTAAAACTTCAGTGTATATTTTTTAATGGCCATATCTCAGTTCTGGGATTTGAATAAAGAATTTCCAATGTTTTTTAAGTCTTCTGTTACTGATAAAATTTCATCTACATCTTTTAAATCTACATCTACATCCTCAGAAATCTCGATGACTGTCACCAGAGCTATCTTGGGGGAATATTCCCTAATCATCCCCTTCCTTCAATTCTCTGCATTCTGCAATAATGCACAATTTGGCAGTTTTTTCACCTTTCATCCCCACATTTTCCCAAATCCTTGCCACACCCATTCTTTCATCACCTGCCCAAACACCACGTGTTTCCATGAGTGAGGAGTCGGAACTGTCATGATAAAGAACTGAGAATCGCTTGTCTTGCAGCCTGCATTCGCCAGGCTCAGTAATTCCCCCTCATTATGCTGATAATGGAAGCTTTCATCTTCAAATTTTTCATCATAAATATTTTCTCCACCTGTCCCATTCTAATTGGAGAAGTCTTCACCCTGAATCATAAATTTCTTGATTTGATGAAAAGGGCATCCTTTCAAATAGAAAGGGCATTCTTTCAATTTCACCACTTCCCTGGTGGCTCAGATGGTATAGCATCTGCCTACAATCTGGGAGACCCAGGTTCGATCCCCGGGTCGGGAAGATCCCCTGGGGAAGAAAATGGCAACCCACTCCAGTACTCTTGCCTGAAAAATCCCATGGATGAAGGAGCCTGGTGGGCTACAGTCCATGGGGTCACAAAGAGTCAGACACGACTGAGCGACATTTTTTTTTTTTTCAAATAGAGAGGTTTCCCAGTAGTGAGTCCAGTGCCTGTTTCTCCTGTACCTGACTGCTAAGTCACTTCAGTCATGTCCAACTCTGCGACCCCATGGACTGTAGCCCATCAGGCTCCTCTGTCCATGGGATTTTCCAGGCAAGAGTACTGGAGTAGGTTGCCATTTCCTTCTCCAGGGGAATCTTCATGACCCAGGGATTGAACTCACATCTCTTATGTCTCCTGCACTGGCAGGAGTTCTTTACCACTACCACCACCTGGGTTACTGTTCTGTACACAATTTTCCTGTACACAATGCTGGAAAAATTCCTGCAGTTTTGGGCATAATATCTGCAAGCAATTTCAAGGCAATTAGACCATCTTGTTCCCCTCCAATATCCAGATTGAAGAAGACAAGAGGGTTCGGAGAAGGCAATGGCAACCCACTCCAGTACTCTTGCCTGGAAAACCCCATGGATTGAGGAGCCTGGTAGGCTGCAGTCCATGGGGTCGCTAAGAGTCAGGCACGACTGAGCAACTTCACTTTCACTTTTCACTTTCCTGCACTGGAGAAGGAAATGGCAACCCACTCCGGTGTTCTTGCCTGGAGAATCCCAGGGACAGAGGAGCCTGGTGGGCTGCCATTTATGGGGTCACACAGAGTCAGACACGACTGAAGCGACTTAGCAGTAGCAGCAGAGGGTTAGTGGGGTTGGAGTGCTTAACTGGGGTGAGGAGGAGACAAGTGCAACATTGTGGCCCAAAGACACCATTTGCAAGTGACTCAGAGCACTGCATGGCCACAGCACACTGCATCCATGTAGACCAGCTGTGCTGTTATATGTTTCTTTAATGATGGTCCTTCTAATAGGCATTTGGTATTGTCTTATGATTTTGATTTGCTTTTTAATGACTAGTGATATTTAGCATCGTTTCATGTATCTGTTGGCCTTTCATATATTTTCCTTGGAGAAATGTCTATTCAGGCCTTTTGACCATTTTAAAATTGAATTATTTATTTGCTGTTGAGTTAAATGAGTTCTTTAGAGATTCTGGGTATTAATCCCTTATCAGATAAACGACTTGCAAGTTTTATTCCCATTTTGTAGGTTGTCTTTATATTTGTTGATAGTTTCTCTTACTGTGCAGAAGCTTCTTAGTTTTATATAATCCCACTTGTTTTTTTTTTGTTTGTTTTTGTTTTTTTCATTTTGTTGCTAGTGCTTAAGGTGTCATATCCAAAAATCATTGCCAAGAGCTATATCAAGGAGCTCTTTTCCTGTTTTTTCATCTAGGAATTTCATAGTTTCATATCTTCTATTTAAGTCTGTAATTCATTTCAAGTTCATTTTTGTAAGTAGTATGACCTAAGGTGTTAGTTTCATTTTTTATATGTGAATATCCAGTTTCTTCAGCACTATTTGTTAAAAAGACTGACTTTTCTCTATTGAGTATTCTTGACTCTTTTGTCAAATACAAGTTGACTATATATCCTTGAATTTATTTCTGGGCTCCCAATTCTGTCCCAGTTTATTTTTTTTGGGGGGGATGTGTTTTTATGCCAGTACTATACTGTTTGAATTACCATAGCTTTATAGTAAGCTTGAAATCAGAACATGTGATGCCTCCTGCATTGTTCTATTCTCTGAGAATTGCTTGGCTATTTAGGGGTCTTTCATAGTTCTATACAAACTTCAGGATTGTTCTCCCCTCCCCCACTTGTGTAAAAGTGCTATTATGCTATTAGATTCTTTCAGCCTTCTATCACTGAGTATGATGTTAGCTGTAGGCTAGTCATATATGACCTTTATTATGTTTAGGTACTTTGTTTCTATACCAAAAACTTTTTTAAAAAATCATGAACATAAGTTGAATTTTGTCAAATGCTTTTTCTCCATCTATTGGGGTGATTTTTTCGTTCTATTAATCTGATGTATCACATTGATTTTGTGTCTATTGAGCCATCCTGCATTCTAGGTGAAATTCTACTTGGTCATGCTGAGTTATCCTTGTAATGTGCTGCTGAATTTACTTTGCTAGTATTTTGAGAAATTTTGCATCCATATTAATCAGGGATATTGATCTGTATTTTTCTGATAGTGTCTTTTTCTGTCTTTGCTATAAGGATAATGCTGACCTCATAAAATGAGTTTGGAAATGTTTCTTCCTTTTCTACTTTTTTTGGAAGGGTTTCAAGGTTACCGTCAATTCTTTACAAACATTCTTTAAATGTTTGGTAACATTCATTAGTGAAGCTATCTGGTCCTGGGCTTTACGTCATTGGGAGATTTTTAAATTTTTTTTTATTATTTTATTGATTTAATCTCCTTACTAGTAATTGATCTATTCAGATTTTCCATTCCTTCATGATTCACTCTTGATTATTTTTATGTTTCTAAGAATTTTTCCACTTCTGGGTTGTCGAATTATTGGCATGGAGCTATTCATAATAGCCTCTTATGAACTTCGTATTTCTGTTGTATCAGTTGTAATGTCTCCTTTGACATTCACAATTTTGTTGATTTAGTTTTTTCCTTAGTTTAACTAAAGGGGTGTCAATTTTGTTTATCTTTCAAAGAACCAACTCTCAGTTTGGTTAATCTTTTCTACTGTTTTTCTGTTCTCAGTTTCATTTATTTCTGCTCTAATCTTTATTTCCTTCCCTCTGCTAATTATGGGTTCAGTTTCTTTCTCTAGCTCCTTAAGGCATAATTAGGTTGTTAATTTGAGCAATTTCTTGCTTTTTAATGTTGATTTTTATTGTTGTGCAGTTAAGTTTTCGTATGTTGTCTTCATTTTTGTGTCAAGATACTTTATTTCACCTTTAATTTCTTCCTGATTCATGTGTTATTCAGGAGAGTATTGTTTAATTTCCATGTATTCATGAATTTTCAGTTTCCTCTTGTTATTGATTTCTTATTTTGTACCACTATGGTCAGAGAAGATAATTGGTATAATGTCAGTCTTCTTAAATTTTCTAAGACTTGTTTATTTAGTGGCCTAACATATGGTCTGGAGAAGGAAATGGCAACTCACTCCAGTATTCTTGCCTGGAGAATCCTGTGGACGGAGGAGCCTGGTGGGCTGCTGTCCATGGGGTTTCACAGAGTCATACATGACTGAGGCGACTTAGCATGCGTGCCTTGGAGAAGAAAATGGCAACCCACTCCAGTGTTCTTGCCTGGAGAATTCCAGGGAGCCTGGTGGGCTGCTGTTCATGGGGTCACACAGAGTCGTACACGACTGGAGCGACTTAGCAGCAGCAGCAGCAACATATGGTCTGTTCTAGAAAATGTTTCATGTGCACTTGAGAAGAATGTGTATTCTGCTGATGTTGAATAGACTATTCTTTGTATGTTTGTTTTGTATATTTGGTCTATGCGTGCTAACTCTCTTCAGTCATGTCTGACTCTTTGCAAACCTATGGACTATAGCCTGCCAGGATCCTCTGTCCATGGGATTCTCCAGGTGAAAATACTGGAGTGGGTTGCCATGCCCTCTTCCAGGGGATCTTCCTGACCAGGCATCAAACCCATGTCTCTTATGTCTCCTGCATTGGCAGATGAGTTCTTATCACTAATGCCAGCTGGGAAGCCCCTTTTGGTCTATAGAGTTGTTCAAATTTGCTGTTTCTTTATTGATTCTGTCTAGATGATCTATCCATCGTTGAGAGTGGTATATTAAAGTCCTGTTTATTTCTCCTTTTAGGTCTGTCAGTTTTTGCTTTATGAATTTCAGTTTTCCAATGTTGGGCACATAAATATGATCATTGTAACTTTTTGATGTATTGATCCTATCATCATTATATAATGACCTTATTTATTTCCTTTTACCATTTTAAAAATTAAAGCCTATTTTGTCTGATATAACTACTCCTAACTTTTTTGGGTTGTTTGCTTAAAATATTTTTCCATCCCTTTACATTGCCTTTGTATGTCTTGAAGGCCAAAATGATTCTTGCAATGAGCATATCATTGGATCTTTTATAAAAATCCATTTAGCCATTTGGTTTCTCATTTGGAGAACTGGATCCATTTACATTTAAAGTTATTATTGATAAATAAGAAGATACTGCCATTTTGTTAATTGTTTTCTGGTTGTTTTATAGATCAGCTGTTTCTTCTTTTCTTTTATTGTGTTTTGATGTTGTGTGGTATTAGTATGCTTTGACTTTATCGTACTTTTTTGTAATTCAGGTTTTTCCCTTCTTGTTACCATATGAGCATGCGCTTTAAGTCACTTCAGTCATGTCCAATTCTTTGTAACCCTTTAGACCATAGCCCATCAGGCTCCTCTGTCCATGGGATTCTCCAGGCAAAAATACTGGAGTGGGTTCCATGCCCTCCTTTAGGGGATCTTCCCAACCCAGGGATCGAACCCACATCTCTACTATGTCTCCTGCATTGGCAGGTGGTTTCTTTACCACTAGCACCACCTGAGAAGCCGTTACCATGAGGCTTACATTTAAAAAAAAAAAACTTAAAATTATAACACACTATTTCAAACTAATACCAACTTAATTTCAATCAAGTCCTAAGCTTTACACTTTAAATTATACTCCCTTCCCATTTTAGGTTATTGATGTTACAATTTACATAGTTTTAATATTGTATACTTCATAACTTTAATGTTGTATACCTCAGATTATTGTAATTTTAGTTATTTTTATGTTAGGTATTTTTTAACTAAGTTACTGTATCTTTAAAAATTGTTTTATTTTGGATTATAGTTGATTAACAATGTTAGTTTCAGATGTACAGCAAAATAATGCAGTTATATATATATATATACATATACATGTATCTACTCTTTTTCAAATTCTTTTCCCACTTAGGTTATTACAGAAAATTGAGCACAGTTCCCTGTGCTATACAATAGGTCTTTGTTGATTATATATTTTAAATATAGCAGTGTGTACCTGTCAAACCCCACTCTCTCCCCTCCCCACCCTTTACCCTGATAACCATAACTTCATTCTCTGAGTCTGTTTCTGCTTTGTATATTGAGTTCATTTGTGTCATTTTTTAAGATTCTGCATATTAGTGATGTTATGTATTTGTCTTTCTCTTTCTGACTTACTATGATAAACTCCAGGTCCATCCATGTTTCCGCAAATGGCATTATTTCATTCTTTTTATGCCTGAATAATATTCCGTTGTATATATGTGCCACATCTTCTTTATCCATTCATCAGTGGACATTTAGGGTACTTCCATGTCTTGGATATTGTAGACAGTGCTGCAGTGAACATTGTGGTGTGTGTATCCTTTTAAACCATGTTTTTCTTTGGATGTATGCCCAAGAGTATCACTATTTTTAGTTTTTTAAGAAACCTCTACACTGTTCTCCATAATCCCTGTACCAATTTAAATTCCCACCAACAGTGTAGGAAGGTTCCATTTTCTCCACACTCTCTCTAGCATTTATTATTTGTAGACATTTTATTCCTAGATTTGTTTTAAGAGCCTCCATACAGTTCTCTATAGTGGCTGTATCAATTTACATTCCCACCAACAGTACAAGATGGTTCCCTTTTCTCTACATCTTCTCTAGCATTTATTGTTTGTAGATTTTTTTGATGATGGCCATTCTGATCAGTGTGAGGTGATAACCTCATTGTAGTTTTGATTTGCATTTTTATAGTAATGACCAATGTTGAGCATCTTTTCATGTGTTTATCGACCATCTGTATGTCTTCTTTGGAGAAATGTCTGTTTATGTCTTCTGCCCATTTTTTGATTGTGCTGTTTGTTTTTTCTATATTGAGTTGTATGAGCTGTTTGCTATTTTGAATATTAACCCCTTGTCACTTGGCCTTGTTTGCAAATATTTTCTCCCATTCTGTAGGTTGTCTTTTCATTTTGCTGATGTTTTCCTTTGCTGCACAAAAGCTTATAAATTGGATTAGGTTCCATTTGTTTATTTTTGCTTTTATTTCTTTTGCCTTGGGAGACTGATCTAAGAAAACATTGCTATGCTATGATCTATGTTGAAGAAGGTGCACTTGAGAAGAATGTGTTTTCTGCTGCTTTTGGATGAAATGCTACATGAATATCAATTCCATCTGGTCTAATGTGTCATCCATTGATGAAAGTGGGGTGTGAAAGTCTGCCACTATTATTGTGTTACTGTCAATTTCTCCTTTTATGTCTATTAGTATTTGCCTTATATATTCAGGTGCTCTCTCTCTGTGCATCCATTCTTTTTCTGAGATCTTGGATTATCTTTACCATCATTACTCTGAATTGTTTTTCAGGCAGATTGCCTATCTCTATTTCACTTATTTGTTCTTCTGGGGTTTTATCTTATTCCTTCATCTGGGGCATATATCTCTGCTGTCTCATTTTGTCTAATTTTCTGATTGCAGTTTCCACTCTGCAGGCTACAGGCTGTAGTTCTTGCTTCTGTCTGTCCGCTTATGAATGAGGCAGTCTAAGAGGCTTGTGCAGGCTTCCTGGCGGGTGGGATTAGTTCCTGCCCACTGGTAGGTGGAGCTGGGTCTTGTCCATCTCCTAGGCAGGGTTGTGTCAAGGGGTGTGTTTAGTAGGCAGCTGTGTGCTCAGGATGACTTAAAGCTGTCTCATGAGTGGGGCTGTTTTCCTGTCCTGTTGGTTGTTTAGCTTGAGGCATCTCAGCACTAGAGCCTACAGGCTGTTGGGTGGGTCCAGGTCTTGATGAGAAAATGGTGGCCTCCAGCAGGGCTCATGCCGATGTGTATTCCCCAGAACTACTGGTGTGACTGTCCCAACAGTGAGCCACAGCTGCCTCCCCTAACCTTTGCAGGTGACCCTCCAATACTAGCAGGTAGGTCTGGCCCAGTCTCTTATGAGGTTACTGATTTCTTTTCCCTGGTTCCTGGTGTGCCGAAGATCTTGCATGTGCCCTCCAAAGTGGAGTTTCTGTTTTCCCCAGTCCTATGGAATTCCTGTGATTAAACCCCACTGCCTTCAAAGCTAGAGGATTTGGAGGCTCCTCTTCCTGTTGCCAGACCCCCTAGCTGGGGAGCCTGATGTGGGGCTCAGAACTTCCACTCCTATGTACAACTTCTGTGGCATAATTATTTTCCAGTTTGTGGCCTGCCCACCTGATGGCCAGGAGTTGATTTAATCACTTTTGCGCCCCCCCCCCACCATCTTGTAGCTCCTTCTTTGTCTTTGGATATAAGGTATCTTTTTTGATAGGTTCTAGCTTTTTTTGTTGTTGGTTGTTCAGAAGTTAGTTATTTTGATGGTTTCATCAGAAGAGGTGAGCTCACATCCTTCTACTCTGCCATCTTGTCTCTGTCTACCATGGTTGTTTTTAAACTTTTAAATTAGAGCTGTAAGTGAATTACATACTACTATTACCATATTACAGAATCCAACTTTGACTAAGTTTCCCCCTTTCCAGTGAGTTTTACACTGCCTTCTTATGTTCTTATGATGTTAGTTATTGTCCTTTTATAGTTATTCCTCAGTACTTGCAGGGCATAGGTTGCAAGACTCACTGTGGACCCCAAAATCCCTGGATGCTTACATCCCATTGTCAGTGCTCTGTATCTATGGGTTCCATATACATTGATCTTCTGGTTCTACACGCAGTATGTGGTCCATGGTTGGTTGAATTTGTGGATCTGTAACTTGTGGATATGGAGGGCTGACTGTACTTCCACTCAAAGAAGTCTTATAAAGCAGGTCTAATGGTGATGAACTCTCTCAGCTTTTGTTTTTTCAGAAAAGTATTTGTCTCTCTTTCATTTCTGTAGGGGAGCTTTACCGGATATGGAATTTCTAGGGTTGACAGTTTTTCCTCCAAATATTTTGGATATGTCATACCATTCTCCTCTGGTCTGAAAAATTTCCATTATTAAACCACTGGTAGTCTTATGGAGGTTCCCTTGTATGTAACTTCTCTCTTTTCTCTTGTTGCTTTAAAAATTCATTTTTGTCTTTTGACAATTTAATTATAATATGTCCTGGTATAGCCTATTTGGGTTCAATCTATTTGGCATCCTTTTTGGATCTAGATGTCTAGTTCTTTCCCAAGGATTGGGAATTTTTCAGCCATTATTTACTGAAATACACTTTTTGTCCCTTTACTCCTTCTAGAATTCCCAGAATGCAAATATTTTTCATTGTGTCCTGTAAGTCCCTTAGGCTTTCTTCAATCTTTTTCATTATTTTTCCTTTTTGTTCCTCTGACTGGATAATTTCAAATAATATGTTTCCCAGGTTTCTTATTCTTCTGCATAGTTGAGTCTGCTTTTGAGGCTCTCTATTGAATTTGTCAGTTATTTTATTATTCAGCTGTATGATTTTTTTTCATGGTTTATATTTCTTTGTCGAACTCCTCTTCATTTTTCTAATTTCATTTAGTTGTCTGTTCTTATAGCTCACAAAACCTCTTTAAGAGAATTTTTCTGAATTCTTTGAAAGTTCATAGCTATCCAGTTTCTTAGGGTCAGTTATTGGCCCTTTATTAATTACATTTGGTGGTATCAGACATACTTGCTTTTTCATGATCCTTGATTCTTTTTATCGGTATCTGTTCATTTGAGTAAGTGATCTCCTTTTCTAGACAGTTCAGGTTTACTTTGGCAGAGACAATTCTTCACCAGTCAGCTCTGTTAGGTTTCTGGACCTATCTGCTGGTAACGTCCTTGGGAAGGTGGGGCTTGCTACTAGGGTCTGGTTGGCTGAAGCATCTGTTCAAGCTCTGAGCTTGGTGGTGGGGGTGTGCCGTTGACTGAGAACAGCTGGGTAGGTCTGCCATCTTAGTTCCCTGCCCAAATGCAGCTGTAGGATGTGCTTCATGAATTCTAGATTCTCCTCAGGCTTACTCAATGCTTTAGACTGGGTAATATGCCCAGCTGTAAGTATGGCTATGAATTAGCTTACCTCCTCTGGCAAAGCAGCAGGAAGGGACCCAGAGTTGGCAGGGCTCATGGTCTGGGAACCCAAGTCAAATAAGAGTGTGCACTGAATATTTTGCCTAGGTGAGGACACCAGTTTTGCTCTGCAGACAGAGAAAGCTGCAGTCTGTGCTCTGTTCCAATGCACCATAAGCAGGGCTGTTGGATGGATGATACAGCTTCAGTTCCTTGGTCAGGTGGTCTGAAGGTAGTATTCAGTTATAAGTGAGGTTGTGAATGGTTTTCCATTCCTGGGCACAGTGGGAAAAGCACCTTCAATGCCACGGATGTTCTTAGTTTGTGACCTTGACTCAAGCCGACTCATACGTCAAGTTCCCTGGCTGAACAGGGCCACTTTCTTTGCTCTGGCAGCCATCAGCTCTGCTCACCCGCCTCTCAGTTAAGAGTTGCTGGGTTGTACAGCTTCCAGGTATTCTCACCAACTCTTCCTGTCAGCTCTGGTCACACTCCACAGCAGGTAGGGCAGTGACTCGGGCCATGCCTGGGTGGTACTGGGAGGGCCCGTTTCAGGCAACTCTCAAATTTTCCCAAATAGGCTTTCTGGTCTGGAAGGGACAGGAGCCTCAGTCTGTAGTGGGTGAGGCTATGTATCACCTTCCCTGCCTGAGCATAGCAGGGGGACTGTCCAGAGGGAGAGCACAAAAATGGCGTCCCTGGCCTGTTATTCCCTGAGAGCCTCCCTGTAGGTCTCAAGATGTGTCCCAAGCCTGAAACCTGTCCTTAAGGCTGAAGATCCAGGAGAAAAAATGAGACCTCTTTCACAGAAACTGGGGGTGTATTTTAGTTTGCTGTCTCTGCGATGACCTGGAGGTGGTAGCCCAGCAAAAACTATTACAGTCACGTGTGACCCAGCATTGTAATCCCTTCCAGCCACCAGAGCCAGGTCATTAAGTGGTGTCCACTGGGTGCAGGCATGCATATGTGCTAAGTCACTTCAGTTGTGTGTGACTCTTTGCAACCCCATGGACTGTAGCTCACCAGGCTCCTCTGTCCATGCAGCTTCCCAGGCAAGAATACTGGAGTGGGTAGCCATGCCCTCCTCTAGGGTATCTCCCCAATCCAGGGATCGAACCTGCATCTCTGTCTCTTAGGTCTACGTGCATTGGCAGGTTGGTTCTTTACCACTAGTGCCACCTGGGAATTAGGTGGCAACCACCAAACCCAGGTCACCAATTGTTACAAAAAGAAAGAAAGCATGGCATCAAATGAGGGTCGGAATGGATTATCCTAGTTTCTTCACCATGTTAGTGTGGGGCAGGGGGAGCTTTGGGCTGGTGTGTGAGGGGTGGAAGAATGGGCAGATAAGGGGACACTAGAAGTAATCTTTTGTCCTTGAAAATACAAATGAAAATCCTCTGGAGGTGGTCTTTGATACTTGTTAGGAAATTTGGCTCATGCAAAGTCTCACCCCATCTGGAAATACGCTGCCATTTTGCTTAGGTTTTCAAAATCTCATTGCCAAGTCATTTCTGAATGATTCCTTTCGGAAGGTATTTGGGTTTTATAGCCATTAATTTAACCCCAGTTTCTCAACTATCTTCAGGACAGTATGGAGTGGGCAGAGAAATTTCCCCAAAAAGAACAGCACTGCTTCTGTCAGCCTGTAGTTTGACATGGATTTTCTTTAGCTACACTTACACCTCCTATCTTGGATTATTTTTTTCCAGCAAGCACAGTGTGGCCTGGATCTTCGACACATCACTGTAGTAGAGCTGGTAGGGGTGTTCCCGACCCTCATCGGCAGGATAGGAGCAAAGGTGATGCCTCCAGCCCTCGCCCTGCAGCTCAGGTAGGGGGAAGTTCTCTTCTTAAATGTTATTACCTATAAATGTATTTTTTTCTGATCAGGGTCCCTGATTTCTGTCTATTGAGTCTTGATTCCAGGCAATGTTTCAGTACTTTTGTTCTGGGAGTATTATAACCATGTTAATTGCCATGTGACTGCTTATCCAAATATATGATGCAGAGGGTAATCACCAGGGTTCTTCCCCACCCGATCCCAGGTGTTTTTGCTTTGTCTTTGTGTTTATTTTTCCCTTGGTTGGAGAGGGATGGAAAGGGGAGAGAATACAAAAAGGACCTTAAGCAATCTTTGGTCTTATTAAGGGGGCAGGCATCCAGTTTAGCCTTTCCAGGCTTGGCGTCCTTTTCCTTCATGCTTCCAGGGCACTTATCCATAGCCCCATTTTAACAACTATTTTATTTTGGTAACGTATAATGCCAGAATCATGGTGTTCAGACTCTGAGTAATGGTGTGTTAAAAAAGCAAAAATTAGCAGCCAAAAGGTAATTTCAGAGTGACCCAAACTTTTACTTGTGTCTTTTGACCACTGTGAAAAGAATAATTAGCAAAAGCAAAGCTCCTTAAAAACCTTCCTTCCTCATCTATCTTTTTCTCTCATGCTCTGCAAAGGAGGAGGTAGATCTCTCTTCTTATGGTCCCTAGCTATTGGTAGTTCCACTGTCTTGTAGCATCCACATCCCAGGAGGTTGTACAAAGAAGGGGAAAGAGTGAAAAAAGAATGCCATTTGTGTGTATGTGTGTGTGTGTGTGTGTGTGTGTGTGTGTGTGATGTTGGAAGCATAAAATTGCTGACTCCAAATCCATTGGCCAGAACTTATCACATGATTGTGATCAGAGTTCAAGGGAGACTGGGAAATGTGGTCTTTGTTTATACCCAGGAAGAAGAAAATGAAATAAAACTTGGTGAACCATATCATAGATTTTCAAAAAAGTTCACAGAAATTCCTTATCATGATGGAAATATCTTTAGGAAGTGTTGTTATATAGTGACATAACAATTTATTTTTTCTAATTTCCTTATTTTCCATCTGCCTTTAAAAAAATAATTTTACTTATTTTTTGCTTTGCTGGGTCTTCATTGCTCCCCAGGCTTTTCTTTAGTTGCAGCGAGCAGGGGCTACTCTCTAGTTGTGGTGTGCAAGCTTCTCATTGCAGTGGTTTCTCTTGTTATGGAGCTTGGGCTCTAGGTACGTGGGCTTCAGTAGTTGTGGCTCCTGGATTCAAGAGCACAGGTTCAATAGTTGTGGCACACGGGCTTAGTTTCTCAGCAGCATTCCATCTGCCTTTTGACCCAACAGACATTTGATTTATACCTGTCTCCTCGCAGAGTCTGGCCCATCCACAACAGGATCAAAAATTCAGAAGGCCAGGGATGGAAAATGATAAATAAGCCTGAATTCTCTTTAGTTGGCTAAAGGAGAAGCCGCGGAACACTCATCAACTTTTATGCATTCGTTTTTGTCCTCCTGCATTTGTATCTAGTACCTCCATAGGGGTGACACTTGTGAAGTCAGAACCAGATCTTTTCAAATTTGCTCAGTTATGCAGATGACACCACCCTTATGGCAGAAAGTGAAGAGGAACTCAAAAGCCTCTTGATGAAAGTGAAAGAGGAGAGTGAAAAGGTTGGCTTGAAGCTCAACATTCAGAAAACAAAGATCATGGCATCTGGTCCCATCACTTCATGGGAAATAGATGGAAAAACAGTGGAAACAGTGTCAGACTTTATTTTTTGGGGCTCCAAAATCACTGCAGATGCTGATTGCAGCCATGAAATTAAAAGACGCTTACTCCTTGGAAGGAAAGTTATGACCAACCTTGATAGTATATTAAAAAGCAGAGACATTACTTTGCCAACAAAAGTCCGTCTAGTCAAGGCTGTGGTTTTTCCCGTGGTCATGTATGAATGTGAGAGTTGGACTGTGAAGAAAGCTGAGCGCTGAAGAATTGATGCTTTTGAACTGTGGTGCTGGAGAAGACTCTTGAGAGTCCCTTGGACTGCAAGGAGATCCAACCAGTCCATTCTAAAGGAGATCGATCCTGGGTGTTCATTGGAAGGACTGATGCTAAAGCTGAAACTGCAATACTTTGGCCACCTAATGCGACGAGTTGACTCACTGGAAAAGACTCTGATGCTGGGAAAGGTTGGGGGCGGGAGGAGAAGGGGACGACAGAGAATGAGATGGCTGGATGGCATCACCGACTCTGTGGACATGAGTCTGAGTGTACTCCGGGAGTTGGTGATGGACAGGGAGGCCTGGCGTGCTGTGATTCATGGGGTCGCGGAGAGTCGGACACGACTGAGCGACTGAACTGAACTGAACTGAACCTAGCACAGTGGCTGATGCCATGTTGGTGCTAAGTAAGTAAGTGACTCAAAGGGAATTAGCTTTACTATTTCCAGGAGTGATAGTACTCTTTAAGAGTATTTGTATCATTCTTAACACTTCAAATTGAAGATAAGAAAACATGAGAGGACTGTTGCCATCTGAAAAATTTTATTGAAAATTCTCAAAGTAGATTTCATGAAGCAATTGCACATTTAGAACTACCTATACATATGCTATGTCAGTGATTATTTTTTTCCTAAAAAACTGCTGCAGAATTTACCAAAGAGTTTTTCTGGATTGCAAATATACAGAGAGAATCTTTAAAGGATAGAAAAATCTGATTTAAGAAAATTTCTATGATTCAGGTTGTATATGTTGGGGCTACTATAGACCTCTGTAGGCTAATGCTGATAATTTAAACAATAAATAAGCTGCATAAATGAATTGTACAAGCTTTACCCTGCCTCAGAATCTCTGGGAGGGCTGATAAAGAGTGCAGGGCCCCAGCCCCAGAGTTTCTGACTCATTTGGTCTATAGTGGGGCCTGAGAACTTGCATTCCTAGAAGTTTCCAGTTGCTGATGCTGCTGGTCTGGGGATCACAGTCAGTGAACCACTGCCTTGTGCTTTTACCAGACGCTTCACAGTTTTGAAATGGAATGTCTATTGTTTTCAATGTAAAAGTCCTCAAACTTCTTGGTTAAGTTTACTCCTAAGTATTTATTCATTTTGATACAATTATAAAAGTGATTTTTCTATTTCTGGTGCTTTCTTGTTGTTGTTCAGTCGCTCAGTTGTGTCTGACTTATTGCAACCCCATGGACTGCAGCACGACAGGCTTCCCTGTCCTTCACCATCTCCTAGAGTTTGCTCAAATTCATGTCCATTGAGTCAGTGATACCATCCAACTATCTCATCCTCTGTTGCCACCTTCTCCTCCTGCCTTCAATCTTTCCTAGCATCAAGGTCTTTTCCTAAGAGTCGGTTCTTCACATCAGGTGGCCAAACTATTGGAGCTTCAGCATCAGTCCTTCCAATGACTATTCAGGGTTGATTTCCTTTAGGATTGACTGCTTTGGTCTCTTTCTGTCCAAGGGACTCTCAAGAGACTTCTCCAACAACACAGTTCAAAAGCATCAATTCTTTGGAACTCAGCCTTCTTTATGGTCCAACTCTCACATCCATACATGACTACTGGAAAAGCCATAGCTTTCACTGAAGACCTTAGTTGGCACAATGATGCCTGTTAATATGCTTGTTAATATGCTGTTAATATGCTGTCTAGGTTTGTCATAGCTTTTCTTCCATGGAGCAAGCATCTTTTGAGGCTGCAGTCACTGTCCACAATGCTTTTGGAGCCCAAGAAAATAAAGTCTGTCACTGTTTCCATTGTTTCCCCATCTATTTGCCATGAAGTGATGGGACCAGATGCCATGTTTTGAATGTTGAGTTTTAAGCCAGGTTTGTAACTCTCCTATTTCACCTTCATCATGCGACTCTAGTTCATCTTTGCTTTCTGCCATTAGGGTTGTGTCTTCTACATATCTGAGGTTACTGATATTTCTCCCGTAAATCTTGATTCCAGCTTAAAATTCATCCAGCCCAGCCTTTCACGTGATGTACTTTGCATAGAAGTTAAATAAGCAGGGTGAAAATATACAGCCTTAACGTACTCCTTCCCCAATTTTGAACCAGTCTGTTGTTCCATTTCTGGTTCTAACTGTTGCTTCTTGACCTGCATATAGGTTTCTCAGGAGGCAGGTAAGGCGATCTGGTATTCCCATCTTTTTAAGAATTTTCCACATTTTATTGTGATCTACATAGTCAAAGGCTTTAGACTACTCAATGAAGCACAAGTAGATGTTTTTTTCTGGAATTCCATTGCTTTTTCAATGATCCAACTGATGTTGGCTTTTTGATCCCTGTTTCCTCTGCCTTTTCTAACTCCAGCTTGTACATCTGGAAGTTCTTGGTTCATGTACTATTGAAGCCTAGCCTGAAGGATTTTGAGCATTACTTCGCTAGCATGTGAAACAAGCATAGCTGTGCAGTAGTTTGAACATTCTTTGGCATTGCCCTTCTTTGGGATTGGAATGAAAACTGGCCTTTTCTGGTCCTGTGGCCACTGCTGAGTTTTCTAAATTTGCTGGCATGTTGAGTGCAGACTTTACCAGCATCATCTTTTAGGATTTGAAATAGCTCAGCTGGAATTCCATCACCTCCACTAGCTTTGTTCATAGTGATGCTTTCTAAGGCCCACTTGACTTCACGTTCCAGGATGTCTGGCTCTAGGTGAGTGATCACACCATCATGATTACCTGGGTCGTGAAGATCTCTTTGTATAGTTCTGTGTATTCTTGCCACCTCTTCTTAATATCTTCTGTTTCTGTTAGGTCCATATCATTTCTTTCCTTTATTGTGCCCATCTTTGTATGAAGTGTTCCCTTGGTATCTCTAATTTTCTTGAAGAGATTCCTGAAAGTGAAAGTGAAGTCACTCAGTTGTGTCTGACTCTTTGCAATGCCATGGACTGTAGTCTATCAGGCTCCTCCGTCCATGCGATTTTCCAGGCAATAGTACTGGAGTGGGTTGCCATTTCCTTCTAGAAGAGATTCCTAGTCTTTCCCATTTTCTTGTTTTCCTCTATGTCTTTGCATTGTTTATTTACAAGGAGGCTTTCTTATCTCTCCTTGCTATTCTTTGGAACTCTGCTTTCAGATAGATATATCTTTCTTTTCCCCTTTGCCTTTGACTTCTTTTCTCAGCTATTTGTCAGGTCTCCTCAAGACAACCATTTTGCCTTATTGCATTTCTTTTTCTTTGGGATAATTTTGATCACCGCCTCCTGCACAATGTTATGAATCTCCATCATAGTACTTCAGGCACTTTGTTCTAGATTAAATCCCTTGAATCTATTTGACTTCCAGTGTATCTTCAAGAGAATTTTGATTTAGGTTATATATGCATAGCCTAGTTTTCCCTACTGTGTTCTATTTAAGTCTGAATTTTGCAATAAGAAGCTCATGATTTGAGCCCCAGTCAGCTCCATGTCTTGTTTATTTCAAATATACTACTTAAGAAGAGCAGAGAACTAGCTCCAGAAGGAATGAAAAGACTGAACCAAAGTGGAAACGATGCCCAGTTGTGGATGTGTCTGGTGGTGAAAGTAAACTCTGATGCTGTTAAGGACCATATTGCATAGGAATGTGGAATGTTAGGTCCAAGAATCAAGGTAAATTGGACCTGGTCAAACAGGAGATAACAAGAGTGAACATCAACATTTTAGGTATCAATGAACTAAAATGGGTGAGAATGGGCAAATTAAATTCAAATGACCATTATATCTACTACTGTGGGCATGAATCCCTTAGAAGAATTGGAGTCACCCTCACAGTCAACAGAAAGAGTCTAAAATGTCATTCTTGGTTTCAGTCTCACAAACAACAGAATGATCTCAGTTCACTTCCAAGGCAAACCATTCAGCAACACAGTAATCCAACTCTATGCCCCAACCACTAATATTGTGGAAGGTAAAGTTGCACGGTTGTATGAAGACCTACATGACTTTCTAGAACTAACACCAAAAAAGATGCCTTTTCATCATAGGAGGCTGGAAAGCAAAAGTAGGAAGTCAAGAGATACCAGGAGTAACAGGCAAGTTTGGCCTTGGAGTACAAAATGAAGCAGGGCAAAGGCTAACAGACTTTTGCCAAGAGAACACACTGGTCGTAGCAAACACCCTCTTCCAACAACACAAGAGGTGACTCTGCACATGGACATCAGCAGATGGTCAATATCGAAGTCAGATTGATCATATTCTTTGCAGCTGAAGATGAAGTTCTATACAGTCAGCAAAGCAAGACAGGCAGCTGCCTGGCTCTGATTATGAGCTACTTATTGTGAAATTCCAACTTTATTATTCATGTATAAAAATGCCTGGGATTTTTGTATGTTCATTTTGTAGTCAGAAACTTGATTGAATTGACTTATTAATCTAAAACTGTTTTGATGGAGTCTATAGGGTTTTCTTGGAGAAGGCAATGGCACCCCACTCCAGTCCTCTTGCCTGGAAAATCCCATGGGAGGAGGAGCCTGGTGGGCTGCAGTCCATGGGGTCGCAAAGAGTCGGACACGACTGCGTGACATCACTTTTCACTTTCACACATTGGAGAAGGAAATGGCAACCCACTCCAGTGTTCTTGCCTGGAAAATCCCAGGGACGGGGGAGCCTGGTGAGCTGCTGTCTATGGGGTCGCACAGAGTCAGACACGACTGAAGCGACTTAGCAGCAGCAGCAGCATAGGGTTTTCTATAAATTACATCATGACATCTACAAATAAAGACAGTTTAACTTTATTTTCCAATTTGGATGTCTTTTTTTCTCTTTTTCTTGCTTACTAAGTCTGGCTAGGACTAACAATACCATGTAGAATACAAATAGCGAGGGTGTGCATCCATGTCTTGTTTCTGATCTTAGAGGAAAAGCTTTTAGCTTTACACAATTGAGTATGAACTTAGCCGTGGCCTTGTTTATATATATGGCCTTGATGATGCCGAGTTATGTTTCCTCTATACCCACATTGTTGAGAGGTGTTTATCATAAATGGATGTTGAATTTTGTCAAAAACTTTTTCTAAATCTATTGGGATAATATGATTTTTATCATTCATTCTGTTAAAATGGTATAACATGATCTGTAGATGTTGAACCATCTTTGCATCTCTTGTATAAATCTAACGTGTACTCTTGCCTAGAAAATCCCATGGATGGAGGAGCCTGGTAGGCTGTAGTCCATGGGGTCGCTAAGGGTTGGACACGACTGAGCGACTTCACTTTCACTTTTCACTTTCACACATTGGAGAAGGAAATGGCAACCCACTCCAGTGTTCTTGCCTGGAGAATCCCAGGGACGGGGGACCCTGGTGGGCTTCTGTCTATGGGGTCACACAGAGTCGGACACGACTGAAGTGACTCAGCAGCAGCAGCAGCAGCAGTATGATCCTCTTAACATACTAATATGTTGAATTCTGTTTACAAATATATTGTTGAGGATATGTGCATTTGTGTTCACCAGGGATATTGCCATGCACTTTTCTTTTGTCCTTGTCTGGTTTGGGTTATCAGCTAATGGTGGCCTTATATATGAGTTTTAAAATGGTACCTCCTCTTCTAGGTTTTGGTAGAGTTTGAGAAGGATTAGTATTAATTCTTCTTTGAAAGTAGGTAGAATTCAGTTGTGAAACCATCTGGTCATGGACTTTTGTTTGGAGATTTTTGATTAGTGATTCAGTCTTCTTAATAGTAATCTGTTCAGACTTTCTGTTCGTTATTCATTCTTAGAAGGTTGTATTTTTCTAAGAGTTTATCCACTACTTCTCAGTCAGTCAGTTCAGTCGCTCAGTTGTGTCTGACTCTGTGACCCCATGAACCACAGCACGCCAGGCCTCCCTGTCCATCACCAACTCCCAGAGTTCACTCAAACCAATGTCCATTGAGTCGGTGATGCCATCCAAGCATCTTATCCTCTGTCATCCCCTTCTCCTCCTGCCGTCAATTTTTCCCAGCATCAGGGTCTTTTCAAATGAGTCAGCTCTTTGCATGAGGTGGCCAAAGGATTGGAGTTTCAGCTTCAGCATCAGTCCTTCCAATGAACACTCAGGACTGATCTCCTTTAGGATGGACTGGTTGGATCTCCTTGCAGTCCAAGGGACTCTCAAGAGTCTTCTCCAACACCACAGTTCAAAAGCATCAATTCTTCGGCGCTCAGCTTTCTTTATAGTCCAACTCTCACATCCATACATGACCACTGGAAAAACCACAGCCTTGACTAGACGGACCTTTATTGACAAAGTAATGTCTCTGCTTTTTAATATGCTGTCTAGATGGGTCATAACTTTCCTTCCAAGGAGTAAGCATCTTTTAATTTCTTGGCTGCAATCACCATCTGCAGTGATTCTGGAGCCCAGAAAAATAAAGTCAGCCACTGTTTCCACTGTTTCCCCATCTATTTCCCATGAAGTGATGGGACCAGATGCCATGATCTTAGTTTTCTGAATGTTGAGCTTTAAGCCAACTTTCTCACTCTCTTCTTTCACTTTCATCAAGAGGCTCTTTAGTTATTCTTTGCTTTCTGCCATAAGGGTAGTGTCATCTGCATATCTGAGGTTATTGATATTTCTCCCAGCAATCTTGATTCCAGCTTGTGCTTCCCCCAGCCCAGTGTTTCTCATGAGGAACCCTTCATATAAGTTAAATAAGCAGGGTGACAATATACAGCCTTGACGTACTCCTTTTCCTATTTGGAACTGTAGACTGTCAAATTTCTTGGCATATGTTTTCTCATAATAGACACTTATCCTTTGTATGTCTGTGGCAGCATGTGTGAGTCTCCTCTTTCTTTTCTGTCCTGGTGAGTCCAGCTAAAGTTTTATGAATTTTACCTTTGTGCAAAGAACAATCTTTTTTTTTTTTTTGCTTTGCAATGCTTTATATTTTATACATCAAGCACATTTCCTCATGTGATCAAATATCTTCTTATAATGTGATTCTGAACAGTCTCACAGTATACAACAAGAAATATCCATGTAATTCAGTTAACCAACCTCCTACTGTATGGTATTTCTAGTGTTTTCTGCTTTTTATTTTTTTGAAATTGTAGTTTATTTTCTTATATATATATATATAATTTATTTATTTTACTGGTGTTTTCTATTGTTTTTCTCGACTCTCCTTCATCTATTTCTTCTCTCATCCTTATTATTTCCTTACTTCTACTAACTTTGGGCACTGTTTGGTCTTTTTCTAGTTCTTTCAGGTGTAAAGTTATGTTGTTTTAGAGACTTTTTTTCTTGATAAGTATTTTTGCCCTGAAATTCTTGTTTAGAACTGATTTTTCAGCATTTCATAAGTTTTAGAATATTTTATTTCAATTCTCATTTGACTGAATGTATTTTTTGATTTCTCTTTGACCTGCAGGTTTTCCAATAACACACTGTTTACTGGCTACATTATTTGTATGTTTCCAGTTTTCATATCTTTGATTTCTAAGTTTGATATATTATGATCTCAAAAGATGCTGGATATTATTTCAATCATCTTGAATCAATGCTTGTTTTAAGCCTAACATCCAATCCTAGAAATAGGATCTATCTCTATCCTAGAGAATGTTCTGTGTGCACATGAGAATATATATTCTATTGCTTTGGATGGGATGTTCTGTATTTCTCTATTAAACCCATGGTTTAATGTGTTTAAGGCTGTTTTGTTTATGAGTTTCCATCTGGATGATCTATCCATTGTTGTAAGCTGCATATTAAAGTCCTCTACTATCATTGTCCTTGTATTTCTCCTTGTAGGTATGTTATATTTGCTTTATATATTTAAGCGCTCCTATGCAGCAGCAGCAGCATCCTGGTTGTATATGTATTTACAAATATTATATCCTCTTTTTGGATTGAACTCTTTATGATTATGTATCACCCTTCTATAGCTTATTGTAGTCTTTGTCTTAAAGTCTATTTTGTCTGATATAAGAATAGCTATCCAGCTTACTTTTGGTTTCTACTTCCATACAATATGTGCTTCCCTTGTGACTCAGCTGGTAAAGATTCGCCTGCAATGTGGGAGACCTGGGTTCGATCCCTGGTTTGGGAAGATCCCCTGGAGAAGGGAAAGGCTACCCACTCCAGTATTCTGGCCTGGATAATTCCATGGACTGTATAGTCCATGGGGTTGCAAATAGTCGGACACCACTGAGTGACGTTCACATTCACGTCCATACAATATATTTCTCCATTCCTTCACTTTCAGTTTGTTTGTGTCCTCACATCTAGATTGAGTCCCTTGTAGTCAACATATAGATAGACCTTGTTTGTTTCAATCCATTCAACTACACTTTTTTTTTGATTAGATAATTTAGTCAACTTAAATTATTTATAGGTATATACTTACTTACTCTGGCTTTGTTAATTGTGTTTTGGCTGTTTTGTAGTTCCTCTCTTACATTCTTCTCTTATTCTCTGTGATTTGATGACTTTAGCTGTACACTTAAATTCCTTTCTCATTATCATTTCTTTTTTTATTAATTTATTTATTTTAATTGGAGGCTAATTACATTATTGTATTGGTTTTGCCATACAATGACATGCATCTGCCCTGGCTGTACATGTGTTCCCCATCTTGAACCCCCCTCCCACCTCCCTCCCCATCCCATCCCTCTGGTTCATCCCAGTACACCAGCCCCGAGCATCCTGTATCATGCATGAAACCTGGACTGGCGATTCGTTTCACATATGATAATATACACGTTTCAATGCCATTCTCCTAGATCATCCCACCCTCGCCCTCTCCCACAGAGTCCAAAAGACTGTTCTATACATCTGTGTCTCTTTTGCTGTCTTGTATACAGGGTTCTCATTATCATCTTTCTAAAGTCATTATCATTTCTGTGTCTATGTTTCTGGTTTCTGGTCACCATGAAGCTTATATATAACATATATTTATAATGGTTTATTTTTAAGTTGATAGCAACTTAAGTTTAAATGCATTTTAAAGCTCCACAAATATTTTTAAAAAACAAAACTGGACTCACAAACATAGAAAACAAACATGGTTACCAAAGAGGATAGTGGGGGATTGAGCAAGAGTGGGAGAAATTAGGAATTTCAGGTTAACATATACATACTATTGTAAATAAAAGAGAAATAACAAAGACCTCTTGTATACCACAGGAAACAATATTCAATAACCTGTAATGGTAAAGAATCTGAAAAATAATATATATTTCTATGTATAACTACCAAGGTCCGTCTAGTCAAGGCTATAGTTTTTCCCGTGGTCATGTATGGATATGAGAGTTGGACTGTGAAGAAAGCTGATTGCCGAAGAATTGATGCTTTTGAACTGTGGTGCTGGAGAAGACTCTTGAGAGTCCCTTGGACTGCAAGGAGATCCAACCAGTCCATTCTAAAGGAGATCAGTCCTGGGTGTTCATTGGAAGGACTGATGCTAAAGCTGAAATTCCAATACTTTGGTCACCTCATGCGACGAGTTGACTCACTGGAAAAGACTCTGATGCTGGGAGGGATTGGGGGTGGGAGGAGAAGGGGACGACATAGAATGAGATGGCTATATGGCATCACCGACTAGATGGACATGAGTGTTTGAGTGAACTCCGGGAGTTGGTGATGGACAGGGAGGCCTGGCGTGCTGTGATTCATGGGGTTGCAAAGAGTCGGACACGACTGAGCAACTGAACTGAACTGATCACAAACAAAATTTAAATTAACTACTTACACTGTAAAATGATTAAAATAAGATATTTAAAATGATAAAAATGTAGATATATTTATAAAAGTAGTGGATCTATAAAGCTAGTATAAAGGTTGAAAGACAAAAATAGTAAAATAACTACAATAACTGCTTAAGTGATACACATGATTAAAAGGTATTAAATGTGACATCAAAAACAAGTTCATTTAAATCATATTTCAGATTCTGCATATAACTGATGTCATATGATATTTGTCCTTCTTTGCCATTCTTCACTTAATAAGATAATTTCTAATTCCACCCAAATGCCATTTTTTTTTACAGCTAAGTAATATTCCATTCTGTCAGACCTCTCCACCATGACTCGTCTGTCTTGGGTGGCCCCACATGGCATGGCCTAGTTTCATTGAGTTAGACAAGGCTGTGGTCCATGTGATCAGATTGGCCTGTTGTCTATGATTACGGTTTCCGTCAGTCTGCCCTCTGATACCCTCTCTCAGTGCCTACCATCTTATTTGGGTTTCTCTTACCTTGGATGTAGGGTATCTCTTTGCGGCTAAGTGAGAAATAGATTTAAGGGACTAGATCTGATAGACAGAATGCCTGGTGAACTATGGACGGAGGTTCGTGACAGTGTACAGGAGACAGGGATCAAGACCATCCCCTTGGAAAAGAAATGAAAAAAAGCAAAATGGCTGTCTGAGGAGGCCTTACAAATAGCTGTGAAAGGAAGGGAAGTGAAAAGCAAAGGAGAAAAGGAAACATACCCTTTGAATGCAGAGTTCCAAAGAATAGCAAGGAGAAATAAGAAAGACTTCCTCAGTGATCAATGCAAAGAAATAGAGGAAAACAACAGAATAGGAAAGACCAGAAATCTCTTCAAGAAAATTAGAGATACCAAGGGAACATTTCATGCAAAGATGGGCTCGATAAAGGACAGAAATGGTATGGACCTAACAGAAGCAAAAGATATTAAGAAGAGGTGGCAAGAATACACAGAACTATCCGAAAAAGATCTTCATGACCCAGATAATCATGATGGTGTGATCACTCACCTAGAGCCAGACATCCTGGAATGTGAAGTCAAGTGGGCCTTAGGAAGCATCACTACGAACAAAGCTAGTGAAGGTAATGGAATTCCAATTGAGCTATTTCAAATCCTGAAAGATGATGCTGTGAAAGTGCTGCACTCAATATGCCAGCAAATTTAGAAAACTCAGCAGTGGCCACAGGACTGGAAAAGGTCAGTTTTCATTCCAATCGCAAAGAAAGGCAATGCCAAAAATTGCTCAAATGACCGCACAATTGCACTCATCTCACATGCTAGTAAAGTCATGCTCAAAATTCTTCAAGCCAGGCTTCAGCAATACGTGAACCGTGAACTTCCAGATGTTCAAGCAGTTTTAGAAAAGGCAGATGAACCAGAGATTAAATTGCCAACATCCGCTGGATCAAATAAAAAGCAAGAGAGTTCCAGAAAAACATCTATTTCTGCTTTATTGACTATGCCAAAGCCTTTAACTGTGTGGATCACAATTAACTGTGGAAAATTCTGAAAGAGATGGGAATACCAGACCACCTGACCTGCCTCTTGAGAAACCTATATGCAGGTCAGGAAGTAACAGTTAGAACTGGACATGGAACAACAGACTGGTTCCAAATAGGAAAAGGAGTACATCAAGGCTGTATATTGTCACCCTGCTTATTTAATTTATATGCAGAGTACATCATGAGGAACGCTGGGCTGGAAGAAGCACAAGCTGGAATCAAGATTGCTGGGAGAAATATCAATAACCTCAGATATGCAGATGACACCACCCTTATGACAGAAAGCAAAGAATAACTAAAGAGCCTCTTGATGAAAGTGAAAGAGGAGAGTGAAAAAGTTGGCTTCAAGCTCAGTATTCAGAAAACTAAGATCATGGCATCTGGTCCCATCACTTCATGGGAAATAGATGGGGAAACAGTGGAAACAGTGGCTGACTTAATTTTTCTGAGCTCCAAAACCACTGCAGATGGTGATTGCAGCCATGAAATTAAAAGACGCTTACTCCTTGGAAGGAAAGTTATAACCAACCTAGACAGCATATTAAAAAGCAGAGACATTATTTTGTCAACAAAGGTCTGTCTAGTCAAGGCTATGGTTTTTCCTGTAGTCATGTATGGATGTGAGAGTTGGACTATAAAGAAAGCTGAGCACCGAAGAATTGATGCTTTTGAACCGCGGTATTGGAGAAGACTCTTGAGAGTCCCTTGGACTGCAAGGAGATCCAACCAGTTCATCCAGAAGGAGATCAGTTCTCGGTGTTCATTGGAAGGACTAATGTCGAAGCTGAAACTCCAATCCTTTGGCCACCTCATGCGGAGCGCTGACTCATTTGAAAAGACCCTGATGCTTGGAAAGATTGAGGGCAGGAGGAGAAAGGGACGACAGAGGATAAGATGGTTGGATGACATCACTGACTCAGTGGACATGGGTTTGGGTGGACTCCGGGATTTGGTGATGGACAGGGAGGCCTGGCATGCTACAGTTCATGGGGTCGCAAAGAGTCGGACACAACTGAGCGACTAAACTGAACGGAATATTCCATTGTGTATATATACCACATCTTCTTTACACATTCATTTGCGAATGGACACTTAGGTTGCTTCCATGTCTTGGCTGTTTTAAATAGTGCTGCTGTGAAGATTGAGGAACATGTTCGTTTTCTTTCTGTTTTATTTTATTGTAGTAGAGGTGTTTACAGTGTTGTGTTAGTTTCATGTGTACAGCAAATTGATTCAGTTGTACATATACTCATTCTTTCTCAGATGGTTTTCTCATATAGGTTATCAAAGAATATTGAGTAGAGTTCCCTGTGATATACAGTAAGTCCTTCTTGGTTATCAATCTTATATGTAGTAGTGAGTATATGTTAATCCAAAGCTCTTGATTTATGCCTTCCCTTCCAAGTTTCCCCTTTCATAACTATATGTTTGTTTTCTGTAAGTCTGTTCCCATGTTACAAATAAGTTCATTTGTATAATTTTTAAAACATTAGATTCCACATATGAGTGATGTCATATATTTATCTTTCTGTCTGACTCACTTGACTTAGTATCACAGTCTCTTGGTCCATTCATGTTGCTGCAAATGGCATTATGTGATTCCTTTTTATTGGTGAGTAATTTTCCATGGTACATATGTGTGTGTCTGTGTATGTACACACACACTCACACACACACATCAATTTATCCATTCCTCTGTTGATGGACACTTGGTTACTTCCATGTCCTGGCTGTTGTAAGTAGTGCTGCTTTGAACGTTGGAGTGCACATATCTTTTTGAATTATTGTTTTCTACAGCTGTATGCAGAGGAGTGGGATTGCTGGATCATATGTTAACTTTATTTTTAAAATGCTGTTTCTTTATTTAATTTTTGGTTGCAGTGACTCTTCATTACTGCCCTGGCTTTCACTAGTTGCAATGAGGGGGCCAACGTTTTGGTGCAGAGGCTTCTCATTGCAGTGGCTTCTCATGTTTTGGAGCACAGGCTGTAGGGTGGGCAGGCTTCAGTAGTTGTCGCACATGGGTTCAATTGTTGAGGTTCCTGGGCTCTGGAGCACAGGCTCAATAGCTGTGGCACATGGGCTTGGTTGCTCAGCGGCATTCCATCTATCTTTTGACCCACCACATGTTTGATTTATATCTGTCTCTTTGCATAGAGTCTACCCCATCCGCATCAGGATCAAAAACTCAGAAGGCCAGGGATGGAAAATGATAAATAGGCCTGAATTCTCTTTAATTGGATGAAAGAGAAGCCTGTGGACATGCATAAGCTTTCATTTATTCATTTTTTGTTCTGCTGCTTTTGCATCTAGTACCTCCCTAGGGGTGACACTTTTGAGATCTCTTCAACATTTGCTACCTACTACCTAGCACAGTGCCTGCTTCCATGTTGATGCTAAGTAAGTAAATGACTCTAAATGGAATCAGCTTTACTATTTCCACGGGTGATAGTAGCCTTTAAGAGTGTATTTATAATTACTTGGACATGACTTTGAGTGAACTCCGGGAGTTGACGATAGACTGGGAGGCCTGGCATGCTGTGATTCATGGGGTCACAAAGAGTCGGACCCGACTGAACGACTGAACTGAACTGAACACTTCAATTAAGATAAGAAAACTTGAGAGGACTGTTGAGATCTGAAAAATTTTTATTGAAAATTCTCACGGTAGGTTCTATGAATCTGTTGCTTGTTTAGCACTAACTGCTCATATGCTGTGTCAATGATTTTTTAAAAATCTGGTTGCATAATTTACTAAAGGGTTTTTTTTTCTGGATTGCACATATATTGAGAAAGTCCATATAATATCTTGATGATTTTAAATTGTTTAAATTTGAAGGATTAAAAAACTCTGATTTACGAAAACGTCTATGACTCAGGTTTTACATGTTGGAGCTATTGAAAACTTCTGTAGGCTACTGATGATGGTGTAAAAAGTAAGTAAGCAGCATAAAGGAATTATCCAGTGGTTCTCAAGCTTTGCCCTATCTCAGAATCTCCGGGAGAGCTGTTAAAATAGTATGGGGTCCCGGCCCCAGAGTTTTTGATGGGCTAGGTCTATGGTGGGGCCTGAAACTTGCATTTCTAGTAAGTTTCCAGATGTTGCTAATGCTGCTGGTCTGGGGATCACAGTGAGTGAACCACTGCCTTGTGCTTTTACCAAAGGGGTCACAGTTTTGAAATGAAATGTCCTATTGTTTTCAATGTACAGTTCTCTCAACTTCTTGGTTAAGTTTACTCCTAGGTATTTATTCATATTCAAAGAATTATAAAAGTGATTTTTCTATTTCTGTTGCTTTCTTATTGTTGTTCAGTCACTCAGTCATGTCTGACACTTTGCAACTGCATGAATGGCAGGACACCAGACCTCCCTGTCCTTCACTGTCTCCCAGAGTTTGCTCAAACTAATGTCCATTGAGCTGGTGATACCATCCAACCATCATCCTCTGTTGCTCCCTTCTCCTGCCCTTAATACTTCCCAATATCAAGGTCTTTTCCAGTGAGCCGGCTCTTCACATTAGATGGCCAAAGCGTTGGAACAGCAGCTTCAGCATGTTGCTGAAGCTTCCAGTGAATATTCAGGATTGATTTCCTTTAGGATTGACTGATTTGATCTCTTTGTTGTCCAAGAGACTCTCAAGAGTCTTCTCCAGCACCACAGTTGGAAAGCATCGATTCTTCTGTGCTTAGTCTTCTTTATGATCCAACTGTCACATCCATACATGGCTACTGGAAAAACCATAGCTTTGATATCTCTGTTTTTTAATACTCTGTCTAGGTTTGTCATGACTTTTCTTCCAAAGAGCAAGTGTCTTTTAATTCCATGGCTGCAGTAACCGTCCACAGTGATTTTGGAGCCCAATAAAATAAAGTCTGTCACTGTTTCCATTTTTCCCCACCTAATTGCCATGAAGTCATGGGACTGGATGCCATGATCTTAGTTTTTGAATGTCAAGTTTTAAGCCAGCTTTTTCATTTTCCTCCTTCACCTTCTTCAAGAAGCTCTTTAGTTCCTAAGGGTGGTATCTTCTGCATATTTGAGTTATTGATATTACTCCTGGCAATATTGATTCTAGATTGAGCTTCAATGAGCCCAGCTTTTTGTATATTGTACTCTGTATAAAAGTTAAGCACAGTGACAATATACAGCCTTGACTTTCTCCTTTTCCAATTTTGAACCAGTCTGTTTTTGCATGTCAGATTCTAACTATTGCTTCTTGACCAGCATACAGATTTCTCAGGACGCAGGTAAGGTAGTCTGTTATTGCCGTCTCTTTCAGAACTTTTCAGTTTTGTGATTCAGATAGTCAAAGACTTTAGCATAGTCAGTGATGCAGATGTAGATATTTTTGTGGAATTCCCTTTCTTTTTCTATGACCCAACAGATATTGGCAATTTGATCTCTGGTTCCTTTTCCTTTTCTAAATGCAGTTCTGGCAGTTCTCTGTTCATGTACTGTTGAAGCCTAGCTCGAAGAATTTTGAACATTTCCTTGCTAGCATGAGAAATGAGCACAGTTGTGCAATAGTTTGAACTGTCTTTGGCATTGCCTTTCTTTGGGAATGGAATGAAAACTGACATTTTTTATTCCCGTGGCCACTGCTAGTTTTCCAAACTTGCTGGCTTATTGAGTGCAGCACTTTGTCAGCATTCTCTTTTAGCACTTGTAATAGCTCAGCTGTAATTCCATCACCTCCACCAGTTTTGCTTCTAGTAATGCAAAGAAATAGAGAAAAACAACAGAATAGGAAAAACAAGAGATCTCTTCAAGAAAATTAGAGATATCAAGGGAACATTTCATGCAAAGATAGGCTTGATAAAGGACTGAAATGGGATGGACCTAACAGAAGCAGAAGATATTAAGAAGAGGTGGCAAGAATACACAGAAGAACTGTACAAAAAAGATCTTCATGACCAAGATAATCACAATGGCGTGATCACTCACCTGGAGCCAGACATCTTGGAATGTGAAGTCAAGTGGCCCTTAGAGAGCATCACTATGAACAAAGCTAGTGGAGGTGATGGAATTCCAATTAAGCTATTTCAAATCCTGAAAGATGATGCTGTGAAAGTGCTGCACTCAATATGCCAGCAAATTTGGAAAACTCAGCAGTGGCCACAGGACTGGAAAAGGTCAGTCTTCATTCCAATCCCAAAGAAAGGCAATGCCAAAGAATGCTCAAATGACCGCACAATTGCACTCATCTCACATGCTAGTAAAGTCATGCTCAAAATTCTCCAAGCCAGGCTTCAGCAATATGTGAACCGTGAAATTCCAGATGTTCAAGCTGGTTTTAGAAAAGGCAGTGGCACCAGAGATCAAATTGCCAACATCCGCTGGATCATGGAGAAAGCAAGAGAGTTCCAGAAAAACATCTATTTCTGCTTCATTGACTATGCCAAAGCCTTTGACTGTGTGGATCACAATTAACTGTGGAACATTCTGAAAGAGATGGGAATCCCAGACCACCTGACCTGCCTCTTGAGAAACCTGTATGCAGGTCAAGAAGCAACAGTTAGAACTGGACATGGAACAACAGACTGGTTCCAAATAGGAAAAGGAGTGTGTCAAGGTTGTATATTGTCACCCTGCTTATTTAACTTCTATGCAGAGTACATCATGAGGAACGCTGGGCTGGAAGACGCACAAGCTGGAATCAAGAATGCTGGGAGAAATATCAATAACCTCAGATATGCAGATGACACCACCCTTATGGCAGAAAGTGAAGAGGAACTCAAAAGCCTTTTGATGAAAGTGAAAGAGGAGAGTGAAAAGGTTGGCTTGAAGCTCAACATTGAGAAAACAAAGATCATGGTATCTGGTCCCATCACTTCATGGGAAATAGATGGGGAAACAGTGGAAACAGTGTCAGACTTTATTTCGGGGGGCTCCAAAATCACTGTGGATGCTGATTGCAGCCATGAAATTAAAAGACGCTTACTCCTTGGAAGGAAAGTTATGACCAACCTAGATAGCGTATTAAAAAGCAGAGACATTACTTTGCCAACAAAGGTCCGTTTTGTCAAGGCTATGGTTTTTCCTGTGGTCATGTATGGATGTGAGAGTTGGACTGTGAAGAAAGCTGATCGCCGAAGAATTGATGCTTTTGAACTGTGGTGTTGGAGAAGACTCTTGAGAGTCCCTTGGACTGCAAGGAGATCCAATCAGTCCATTCTAAAGGAGATCAATCCTGGGTGTCCATTGGAAGGACTGATGCTAAAACTGAAACTCCAATACTTTGGTCACCTCATGCGACGAGTTGACTCACTGGAAAAGAGTCTGATGCTGGGAGGGATTGGGGGCAGGAAGAGAAGGGGACGACAGAGAAGGAGATGGCTGGATGGCATCACCGACTCGATGGACATGAGTTTGAGTGAACTCCAGGAGTTGGTGATGGACAGGGAGGCCTGGCGTGCTGTGATTCATGGGGTCGCAAAGAGTCAGACACGACTGAGCGATTGAACTGAACTGAACTGAATGCTTCCTAAGACCCTCGGCTCTAAGTGAGTGAGTGAGCTCACCATTTTGGTTATTCGGGTCATTAAGTCCTTTTTTGTACAGTTCTTCTGTGTATTCTTGCCATCTCTTCTTACTGCCTTTTGCTTCTGTTAGAGTCATGTTGTTTCTGTCCTAATTGTGCCCATTTTTGCAGGAAATATTCCCTTGATATCTCTAATTTTCTTCAAGAGATCTCTAGTCTTTCTCATTCTGTTGTTTTCCTCTATTTGTTTGCATTGTTAATTTCAATAAAGCTTTCTTATCTCTCCTTGCTATTCTTTGCAAGTCTGCATTAAGATGGGTATATCTTTGTTTTCTCCTTTGCCTTTTGCTTCTCTTCTTTCCTCAGCTATTTGTAAGGCCTCCCCACGCAATCATTTTGCCTTGTTGCATTTCTTTTTCTTGGGGATGCTTTTGGCCACCACCTCCTACACAATGTTTCGAACCTCTATCCATAGTTCTTCCATCACTCTATCAGATATAATCCCTTGAATCTTTTCAAAGTATTTGATAATACCTATATAATGATAAGGGATTTGATTTAGGTCATACCTAAATGACCAAAATTGGTTTTTCCTGCTTTCTTCAATTTAAGTCTGAATTTTACAATACGGAGCTCATTATCTGAGCCATAGTCAGCTCCTGGACTTGGATTTGTCCAATACACTACTGTAGAGGAGTAGAGAAATGCCTCCAGAAAGAATGAAAAGGCTGAGCCAAAGCAGAAATGATGCCCAGTTGTGCATGTGTCTGGTAGTGAAAGTAAAGTCGGATGCTGTAAAGAACCATATTGCATAGAAACCTGGAATGGTAGGTCAATGAATCAAGTAAATTGGAGGTAGTCAAAGAGGAGATGGCAAGAGGGAGCATTGACATTTTAGGACTCAGTGAACTAAAATGAACGAGAGTAGGCTAATTTAATTCAGAATAATGATTATATCTTATTGTGGGTAAGACTCCCTTAAAGAAATGGCATAGCCCTCATAGTCAACTAAAGTGTCCAAAATGCAGTACTTGGGTGCAGTCTCACAAACAACAGAATGATCTCGGTTCGAATCCAGGACAATCCATCCAAAATCACAGTAAACCAAGTCTATGCCCCAACTAGTAATGTCAAAGCTGAAGTTGAATGGTTTTTGAAAACCTACCAGACCTTCTACAGCTAACAACAAAGAAAGATGTCCTTTTCATCATCGGGGCCTGGAATGCAAAAATAGGAAGTCAAGAGATACCAGGAATAGCAGGCAAGTTTGGTCTTGGAGTACAAAAAGAAGCTGGGCAATGTTTAACAGAGTTTTGCCAAGAGAATGCACTGTTCATAGCAAACACCCTCTTCAAACAAAACAAGAGACGACTCTACACATAACATGAGCCCCTTTTTGCAAAATTTAGACTTTCTTATTCTTGTATTAGAAATTCCCGAGATTTTTGTATATTCATTTTGTATGCAACAGCCTTACTGAATTGGTTTATTAATCTAAAAGTATTTTGATGGTGCCTTTAGTGTTTTCTTTTTTTTTTTAATTTATTTATTTTAATTGGAGGCTAATTAGTGGTTTTTGCCATACATTGACATGAATCAGCCACGGGTGTACATGTGTTCCACATCCTGAACCCCCCTCCCACCTCCCTCCCCATCCCCTCCCTCAGGATCATCCCAGTGCACCAGCCCTGAGCACCCTGTCTCATGCATTGAACCTGGACTGGTGATCTATTTCACATATGCTGATATACATGATTCAATGCTATTCTCTCAAATCATCCCACCCTCGCCTTCTCCCACAGAGTCCAAAAGTTTGTTATTTACATCTGTGTTTCTTTTGCTGTGTCGCATATAGGGTCATCATTACCATCTTTCTAAATTCCATATATATAAGTGTTAATATGCTGTATTGGTGTTTTTCTTTCTGATTTACTATACTCTATATAATAGGCTCCAGTTTCATCCACCTCATTAGAAGTGATTCAAATGCATTCTTTCTAATAGCTGAGTAATATTCCATTGTGTATATGTACCACAGCTTTCTTATCCATTCGTCTGCCAATGGACATCTAGGTTGCCTCCATGTCCTAGCTATTGTAAACAGTGCTGTGATGAACATTGGGGTACATGGGTCTCTTTCAAATCTGGTTTTCTCAGTGTGTATGCCCAGCAGTGGGACTGCTGGGTGGTATGGCAGTTTTAATTCCAATTTTTTAAGGAATCTCCGCATGGTTCTCCATAGTGGCTGTATGAGTTTGCATTCCCACCAACAGTGTAAGAGGGTTCCCTTTTCTCTGCACCCTCTCCAGCATTTATTGTTTGTAGACGTTTGGATAGCAGTCATTCTGACTGGCGTGAGATGGGTTTGATTTGCATTTGTCTGATAATGAGTGATGTTGAGCATCTTTTAATGTGTTTGTTAGCCATCTGTATGTCTTCTTTGGAGAAATGTCTGTTTAGTTCTTTGGCCCATGTTTTGATTGGGTCGTTTATTTTTCTGGAATTGAGCTGCTGGAGGTGCTTGTATATTTTTGAGATTAATTCTTTGTCAGTTGCTTCGTTTGCTATTATTTTCTCCCATTCTGAAGGCTGTCTTTTCACCTTGCTTATAGTTTCCTTCGTTGTGCAAAAGCTTTTAAGTTTAATTAGGTCCCGTTTGTTTATTTTTGCTTGTATTTCCATTACTCTGGGAGGTGGGTCATAGAGAATCCTGCTGTGATCTATGTCAGAGAGTGTTTTGCCTATGTTTTCCTCTAGGAGTTTTATAGTTTCTGGTCTTACGTTTAGATCTTTAACCCATTTTGAGTTTATTTTTGTGTATGGTGTTAGAAAGTGTTCTAGTTTCATTCTTTTACAAGTGGTTGACCAGTTTCCCCAGCACCACTTGAGAAAGAGATTGTCTTTTCTCCATTGTGTATTCTTGCCTTTTTTGTCAGTGATAAGGTGTCCATAGGTGTGTGGATTTATCTCTGGGCTTTCTATTTTGTTCCATTGATCTATTTTTCTGTCTTTGTGCCAGTACCATACTGTCTTGATGACTGTAGCTTTGTAGTATAGTCTGAAATCAGGCAGGTTGATTCCTGCAATTCCATTCTTCTTTCTCAAGATTGCTTTGGCTATTTGAGATTTTTTTGTATTTCCGTACAAATTGTGAAATTATTTGCTCTAGTTCTCTGAAAAATACCATTGCTAGCTTGATAGGGATTGCATTGAATCTATAGATTGCTTTGGGTAGTGTACTCATTTTCACTATATTGATTCTTCTGATCCATGAACATGGTATATTTCTCCATCTATTTGTGTCATCTTTGATTTCTTTCATCAGTGTTTTATAGTTTTCTATATATAGGTCTTTGTTTCTTTAGGTAGATTTATCCCTAAGTATTTTATTCTTTTCGATGTAATGGTGAATGGAATTGTTTCCTTAATTTCTCTTTCTGTTTTCTAATTGTTAGTGTATAGGAATGCAAGGGATTTCTGTGTGTTAATTTTATATCCTGCAACTTTACTATATTCATTGATTAGCTCTAGCAATTTTCTGGTGGAGTCTTTAGGGTTTTCTATGTAGAAGATCATGTCATCTGCAAACAGTGAGAGTTTTACTTCTTTTCCAATCTGGATTCCTTTTATTTCTTTTTCTGCTCTGATGGCTGTGGCTAAAACTTCCAAAACTATGTTGAATAGTGGTGGTGATAGTGGACACCCTTGTTTTGTTCCTGACTTAGGGTTTTCTATATATAGCATTGGGGCTTCCCTGGTGGCTCAGATGGTAAAGCATCTGCCTGCAATGCAGGAGACCTGGGTTCGATCCCTGGGTCAGGAAGATCCCCTGGAGAAGGAAATGGCAACCCACTCCAGCATTCTTGCCTGGAAAATCCCATGGTCAGAGTAGCCTGATAGGTTACAGTCCATGGCGTCACAAAGAGTCAGACACGACTAAGAGACTTCACATATATAGCATTATGACATCTACAAATAATGAGTTTCACTTTATTTTCACATTTGGATGTCTCTTTTCCCTTTTTCTTTCCTACTAAGTCTGGCTATGACTGACAATACCATGTTGAATCCTAGTGGCAAGAGTGATCATCCTTGTCTTCTTTCTGATCTTAGAGGAAAACCTTTTAGCTTTTCAGAGTTAAGTATAAACTTGGCCATGGTCTTTTTTATATATGGCCATTATGATGTCAAGATATGTTCCCTCTATACCCACCTTGTTGAGAAGTTTTTCTTTTTTATCATAAATTGATGTTGATTTTTGTCTGATGCTTTTTCTGAATCTATTGGAAGTATATGATTTTTATCATTGATTTTGTTAATATGCTATAACATGGTGATTGGTAGATATTGAATAATCTTTTCATCTCTGGTATAAAACTCACTTGTGTGATCCTTTTTACATAGTAACATGTTGAATTCTGTTTACAAATATTTGGTTGAGGATATTTGCATTTGTGTTCACCAGCGACACTGGTATGTAATTTTCTGGTGTCCTTGTCCAATCTGGGTTACCAGCTAATGGTGGACTTATATGTGAGTTTTAAAATGGTACCTCCTCTTCCAGTTTTTGGAAGAGTTTGAGAAGGATTAGTATTAATTCATCTTTGAAAATAGGTAGAATTCACTTGTGAAACCATCTGGTCCTGGACTTTTGTTTGTTGGGAGGTTCTTGATTAGTGATTCAATCTTAATAGTAATTTGTTCTGACTTTCTATTCGTTCATAAGTCTGTCTTGGAAGGTTGTATTTTTCTAGGAATTGATCCACTACTTCTAGGCTGTCAAATTTCTTGGCATATAATTTTTCATAAGAGTGTCTTATCCCTTGTATATCTTTGGTATCATGTTTGAGTCTCCTCTTTCATTTCTGATTTGTATTTGAGCCCTCTCTGTCCTGGTGAGTTTACCTAAGGGCATACGAATTTTACCTTTGCACAAAGAATCAGTTCTTATTATACTGGTCTTTTCTATTATCTTTTTATTAATTTATTTTTAATTGAAGGATAATAGCTTTACAGTATTGCATTGATTTCTACCAAATATCAACATGAATCAGCCATAGTTTTACCCATGTCATATCTCCTTCATTTATTTCTCTGATAAATATTTCTTCTTCATTTATTTATTCTGATCCTTATTATTTCCTAACTTCTACTAACTTTGGGCTTTGCTTGGTCTTTTTCTAGATCTTTCAGGTGTAAAGGTAGGTTGTTTTGAGATTTCTGTTTCTTAAGGAGTATTTATTGCCCTGAACCTCTCTCTCAGAAATGCTTTTGCTGCATTTCATACATCTTCAGTTCAGTTGTTCAGTCATGCCCGACTCTTTGCAACCCCATGGACCACAGCACACCAGGCCTCCCTGTTCATCACCAACTCCCAGAGTTTACCAAACTCATGTCCATTGAGTCAGTGATGCCATCCAACCATCTCATCCTCTGTCGTCCCCTTCTCCTCCCACCTTCAATCTTTCCCAGCATCATGGTCTTTTCAAATGAGTCAGCCCTACACATCAGGTGGCCAAAGTATTGGAGTTTCAGCTTCGACATCAGTCCTTTCAATGAACACTCAGGACTGATCTCCTTTAGGATGGACTGGTTGGATCTCCTTGCAGTCCAAGGGACTCTCAGGAGTCTTCTCCATCACCACAGTTAAAAAGCATCCATTCTTTGGTGCTCAGCTTTCTTTATAGTCCAACTCTCACATCTATACATGACTACTGGAAAAATCATAGCCTTGACTAGACGGACCTTTCTTGGCAAAGTAATGTCTCTCCTTTTTCATATGCTGTCTAGGTTGGTCATAACTTTTCTTCCAAGGAATAAGCGTCTTTTAATTTCATGGCTGCAATCACCATCTGCAGTGATTTTGGAGCCCCCCAAAATAAAGTTTGCCACTGTTTCCCCATCTATTTGCCATGAAGTGATGGGACCCGCTGCCATGATCTTAGTTTTCTGAATGTTGAGCTTTAAGCCAACTTTTTCACTCTCTTTCACTTTCCTCAAGAGACTCTTTAGTTCTTCACTTTCTGCCATGAGGGTGGTGTCATCTGCATATCTGAGGTTATTGATATTTCTCCCCACAATCTTGATGCCAGCTTGCTGTTCATTCAGCCCAGCGTTTCTCATGATGTACTCTGCATATCAGTTAAATAAGCAGGGTGACAATATACAGCCTTGACATACTCCTTTTCCTATTTGGAACCAGTCTGTTGTTCGATTTTCAGTTCTAACTGTTGTTTCCTGACCTGCATACAGATATCTCAAAAGGCAGGTCAGGTGGCCTGGTATTCCCATCTCTTTCAGAATTTTCCATAGTTTTTCAAAGGCTTTGGCATAGTCAATAAAGCAGAAATAGATGTTTTTCCGAAACTCTCTTGCTTTTTCTGTGATCCAACAGATGTTAGCAATTTGATCTCTGGTTCCTCTGCCTTTTCTAAAACCAGCTTGAACATCTGGAAGTTCATGGTTAACATATTGCTGAAGCCTGGCTTAGAGAATTTTGAGCATTACTTTACTAGTGTGTGAGATGAGTACATTCTTTGGCATTGCCTTTCTTTGGGATTGGAAAGAAAACTGACCTTTTCCAGTCCTGTGGCCACTGCTGAGTTTTCCAGATTTGCTGGCATTTGAGTGCAGCACTTTCACAGCATCATCTTTTAGGATTTGAAATAGCTCAGCTGGAATTCCATCACCTCCACTAGCTTTGTTCATATTGATGCTTCCTAAGGCCCACTTGACTTCACATTCCAGGATGTCTGGCTCTAGGTGAGTGATCACACCATCGTGATTATCTTGGTCATGAAGATCTTTTTTGTACAGTTCTTCTGTGTATTCTTGCCACCTTGTCTTCTGCTTCTGTTAGGTCCATACCATTTCTGTCCTTCATTGTGCCCATCTTTGCATGAAATGTTCCCTTGAATCTAATTTTCTTGAAGAGATCTCCAGTCTTTCCCATCCTATTATTTTCCTCTATTTCTTTGCATTGATCGCTGAGGAAGGCTTTCTTATCTCTCTTTGCCATTCTTTGGAACTCTGCATTCAAATGGGTATATCTTTCCTTTTCTCCTTTGCTTTTCACTTCTCTTCTTTTCGCAGCTATTTGTCAGACCTCCTCAGACGGCCATTTTGCCTTTTTGCATTTCTTTTTCTTGGGGATGGTCTTGATCCCTGTCTCCTGTACAGTGTCACAAACCTCTGTCCATAGTTCATCAGGCACCCTATCAGATCCAGTCCCTTAAATCTATTTGTCACTCCCACTGTATAATCATAAGGGATTTGATTTAGGTCATACCTGAATGGTCTAGTGGTTTTCCCTACTTTCTTCAATTTAAGTTTGAATTTGGTAATTAGGAATTCATGATCTGAGCCACAGTCAGCTCCCGGTCTTGTTTTTGTTAACTGTATAGAGCTTCAATGTATAAGGCAATGGCAAACCACTCCAGTACTATTGCCTAGAATATCCCATGGATGGAGGAGCCTGGTAGGCTGCAGTCCGTGGGGTCACTGAGGGTCGGACACGACTGAGCGACTTCACTTTCACACATTGGAGGAGGAAATGGCAACCCACTCCAGTCTTCTTGCCTGGAGAATCTCAGGGACGGGGGAGCCTGGTGGGCTTACGTCTATGGGGTCACACATAGTCGGACACAACTGACGTGACTTAGCAGCAGCAGCACAGAGCTTCAATCTGATTTCGGTGTTGGCCATCTGGTGATGTCCATGTGTAGAGTCCTCTCTTGTGTTTTTGGAAGAGGGTGTTTGCTATGACCAGTGTGTTCTCTCAGCAAAACTCTATTAGCCTTTGCCCTGCTTCATTCTGTACTCCAAGGCCAAATTTGCCTGTTACCTCAGGTGTTTCTTGACTTCCTACTTTTGCATTCCAGTCCCCTGTAATGTAAAGGACATGTTTTTTGGGTGTTAGTTCTAAAAGGTCTTGTAGGTCTTCATAGAACTGTTTAACTTCAGCTTCTTCAGCATTACTGGTTGGGGCATAGACTTGGATTACCGTGATATTGAAAGGTTTGTCTTGGAAACAAACAGAGATCATTCTGTCATTTTTGAGATTGCATCTGAGTACTGCATTTTGGACTCTTTTGTTGACTATGATGGCTACTCCATTTCTTCAAAGGGATTCTTGCTCACAGTAGTAGATATAATGATCATCTGAGTTAAATTCACCCATTCCAGTCCATTTTAGTTCACTGATTCTTAAAATGTCAACGTTCACTCTTTCCATCTGTTGACCACTTCCAATTTGCCTTGATTCATACGTCTTAGAATATTTTGTTTCCATTTTACTGAATGTATTTTTTAATTTCTCTTTGAGTCACTCATTGTCCAATAACACAGTTTAATTGCCACATTACTTGTAAATGTTTCTACTTTTCTACTTATATTTGATTTCTAAGTTTGATACATTATGATCTAAAAAGATCATATGATTTCAGTCATCTTGAGTTGATTAAGGCTTGGTTTATGGCCTAACCTGATCTATCCTAGAGAATGTTCTGTGTGCACATGAGGAATATATATTCTGTTGCTTTGGATGGGATGTTCTGTATTTCTCTATTAAATCCACAGTTTAATGTGTTTAAGACTGTTTTGTTATTGAGCTTCTGTTTGGATGATCTATCCATGTTGTAAGCTAGAGATTATTGTCCTCGTAGTTCTCCTTTTAGGTCCGTTAATGTGTTAATATTTGCCTTGTATATATATAAGTGCTTCCATGCTGCTTTTATATATAGATATACATCTATCTATCTCTATATATATTTACAACCATTTATCTTCTTTCTGGATTGCAGACTTTATCATTATGTATTGCCCTTCTTTAGCTGATCACAGTCTTGTTTTAAAGTCTATTTTGTCTGATACAGGAAAAGTTATCCAGCTTTTGGTTTGCACTTGCATTGAATATGTTTGTCCGTTCCTTCACTTTCACCTTTTGTGTGCCTTCAAATCTGAATTCAGTCCCTTGTAGGCAGCATATAGATAGGTCGTTTTTTCCCCATTCAGCTACCCTTTCTTTTGATTAGATAATTTAGTCCACTTAAATTATTGATAGGTATATTCTTACTGACACTTTCATAATTGTTTTATGTCTGTTTTATAGCTCCTCTGTTACATTCTTCTCTTGTTATCTTTGTGTAATTTAAAGAATCAGTGGTATGCTTAGGTTCCTCTCTTTTGTTTGTGTATCTACTGTAGTTTTATGGTTTCTGGTCAACATGAAGCTTGTATATTACTTATGTTTATCATGTTTTTTTATTTTGAAAACAAGTTTGAATACATTCTAAAGGACCACAAAGATTTTTACAAAACAAAAATAGGCTCATAGACATAGAAAACAAACTTATGGTTACCAAAGAGTATAGTGGGGGATTCAGGGAGACTGGAAAAAATTAGGAATTTCAGGTAAACATATATACACTAGTATAAAAGAGAAGTTACAAAGACCTCCTGTATAGCACAGGGAATAATATTCAGTAATCTATAGTGGAAAAGAATCTGATAAACAATATGCATATTTATGTATAATTCTCACTTTGTTGTACACCTAAAACAAAATTAAAATTACTTCCATTTTAAAATGATTAAAATAGTATTTTTAAAATTTTTAAAATGTAGATATATTAGTTAACAGTAGTGGATATATAAAACAGTATAAAGGTGTAAAGACAAAAGTAGTAAAATAGCTATAATAACTAATTATACACAGGATTAAAAGATATTAAATGGGACTTCAAAAACAAAACAAGTTCATTTAAATCATTTTCCTAGATTCCACATATAAGTGATGTTACAGGATATTTGTCCTTTGTCTTTCTTCACTTGATATGGTAATCTAATTCCATTCATGTTGCAAATGGCATTCTTTTTTTTTCTTTTTTTAAATTCATTTTAATTGGACGCTAATTACTTTACAATATTGTATTGGTTTTGCCATACATTGACATGAATCCGCCCTGGGTGTACATGTGTTCTCCATCTTGAACCCACCTCCCACCACCCTCCCCATATCATCCCCCTGGGTCATCCCAGTGCACCAGCCCCGAGCATCCTGTATCATGCATCGAACCTGGACTGGCGATTCGTTTCACATATGATAATATATATGTTTCAATGCCATTCTCCCAAATCATCACACCCTCGCCCTCTCCTACGGAGTCCAAAAGACTGTTCTATACATCTGTGTCTCTTTTGCTGTCTCGTATACTGGGTTATCATTACCATCTTTCTAAATTCCATATATATGCATTAGTATCCTGTATTGGTATTTTTCTTTCTGGATTACTTCACTGTGTATAATAGGCTTCAGTTTCATCCACCTCATTAGAACTGATTCAAATGTATTCTTTTTAATTGCTGAGTAATACTTCATTGTGTATATGTACCACAGCTTTCTTATCCATTCATCTGCAGATGGACATCTAGGTTGCTTCCATGTCCTGGCTATCATAAACAGTGCTGCAATGAACATTGGAGTACCTGTGTCTCTTTCAATTCTGGTTTCCTTGGTGTGTTTGCCCAGCAGTGGGATAGCTGGGTCATATGGCAGTTATATTTCCAGTTTTTTAAGGAATCTCCACACTGTTCTCCATAGTGGATGTACTAGTTTGCCTTCCCACCAACAGTGTAAGAGGGTTCCCTTTTCTCCACACCCTCTCCAGCATTTATTGCTTGTAGACTTTTGGATAGCAGCCATTCTGACTGGCATGAAATGGTACCTCATTGTGGTTTTGATTTGCATTTCCTGATTATGAGTGATGTTGAGCATCTTTTCATGTGTTTGTTAGCCATCTGTATGTCTTCTTTGGAGAAATGTCTGTTTAGTTCTTTGGCCCATTTTTTGATTGGGTCATTTATTTTTCTAAAATTGAGCTGCAGGAGGTGCTTGTATATATTTGAGATTAATTCTTTGTCAGTTGCTTCGTTTGCTATTATTTTCTCCCATTCTGAAGGCTGTCTCTTCACCTTGCTTATAGTTTCCTTTGCTATACAGAAGCTTTTAATTTTATTTAGGTCCAATTTATTTATTTTTGCTTCTATTTCCATTACTCTGGGAGGTGGGTCATGGAGGATCCTGCTGCGATTTATGTTGGAGAGTGTTTTGCCTATGTTCTCCTCTAGGAGTTTTGTAGTTTCCGGTATTACATTTAGATCTTTAATCCATTTTGAGTTTATTTTTGTATGGTGTTAGGGAGTGTTCTAGTTTCATTCTTTTACAAGTGGTTGACCAGTTTTCCCAGCACCACTTGTTAAAGAGATTGTCTTTTCTCCATTTTATATTCTTGCCTCCTTTGTCAAAGATAAGGTGTCCATAGGTGCGTGGATTTATCCCTGGGCTTTCTATTTTGTTCCATTGATCTATATTTCTGTCTTTATGCCAGTACCATACTGTCTTGATGACTGTGGCTTTGTAGTAGAGCCTGAAGTTTGGCAGATTGATTCCCCCAGTTCCATTCTTCTTTCTCAAGATTGCTTTGACTATCTATTCCCACATTCTGGAGGGTTTTTTATCATAAATGGATGTTGAATTTTGTCAAAGGCTTTCTCTGCGTCTATTGAGATAATCATATGGTTTTTATTTTTCATTTTGTTAATGTGGTGTATTACATTGATTGATTTGTGGATATTGAAGAATCCTTGCATTCCTGGGATAAAGCCCACTTGGTCACGATGAATGATCTTTTTAATGTGTTGTTGGATTCTGATTGTTAGAATTTTGTTGAGGATTTTTTCCATCTATGTTCATCAGTGATATTGGCCCGTAGTTCTCTTTTTTTGTGGCATCTTTGTCAGGTTTAGTGATTAGGGAGATGGTGGCCTCATAGAATAAGTTTGGAAGTTTACCTTCCTCTGCAATTTTCTGGAAGAGTTTGAGTAGGATAGGTGTTAGCTCTTCTCTAAATTTTTGCTAGAATTCAGCTGTGAAGCCGTCTGGACCTGGGCTTTTGTTTGCTGGAAGATTTCTGATTACAGTTTCAATTTCCGTGCTTGTGATGGGTCTGTTAAGATTTTCTATTTCTTCCTGGTTCAGTTTTGGAAAGTTGTACTTTTCTAAGAATTTGTCCATTTCTTCCAAGGTGTCCATTTTATTGCCATATAATTGCTGATCGTAGTCTCTTATGATCCTTTGTATTTCTGTGTTGTCTGTTGTGATCTCTCCATTTTCATTTCTAATTTTATTGATTTGGTTTTTCTCCCTTTGTTTCTTGATGAGTCTGGCTAGTGGTTTGTCAATTTTATCTACCCTCTCAGAGAACCAGCTTTTGGCTTTGTTGATTTTTGCTATGGTCTCTTTTATTTCTTTTGCATTTATTTCTGCCCTAATTTTTATGATTTCTTTCCTTCTACTAACCCTGGGGTTCTTAATTTCTTCCTTTTCTAGTTGCTTAAATGTAGAGTTAGGTTATTTAGTTGACTTTTTTCTTGTTTCTTGAGGTAAGCCTGTATTGCTATGAACCTTCCCCTTAGTACTGTTTTTACATGTCCCACAGGTTTTGGGTTGTTGTGTTTTCATTTTCATTCGTTTCTATGCATATTTTGATTTCTTTTTTGATTTCTTCTGTGATTTGTTGATTATTCAGCAGCATGTTGTTCAGTCTCCATATGTTGAAATTTTTAATAGTTTTTCTCCTGTAATCGAGATCTAATCTTACTGCATTGTGATCAGAAAAGATGCTTGGAATGACTTCAATTTTTTTGAATTTACCAAAGCTAGATTTATGGCCCAGGAAGTGATCTATCCTGGAGAAGGTTCTGTGTGCACTTGAAAAAAAGGTGAAATTCATTGTTTGGGGGTGAAATGTCCTATAGATATCAATCAGGTTTAACTGGTCTATTGTATCAATTTACATTTGTATTTCCTTGTTAATTTTCTGTTTAGTTGATCTATCCATAGGTGTGAGTGGGGTATTAAAGTCTCCCACTATTATTGTGTTATTGTTAATTTCCTCTTTCATACTTGTTAGCATTTGTCTTACATATTGTGGTGCTCCTATGTTGGGTGCATATATATTTATAATTGTTATATCTTCTTCTTGGATTGATCCTTTGATCGTTATGTAGTGTCCTTCTTTGTCTCTTTTCACAGCCTTTGTTTTAAAGTTTATTTTATCTGATATGAATATTGCTACTCCTGCTTTCTTTTGGTCTCTATTTGTGTGGAATATCTTTTTCCAGCCCTTCACTTTCAGTCTGTATGTGTCCCTCGTTTCGAGGTGGGTCTCTTGGAGACAACATATATAGGGGTCTTGTTTTTGCATCCATTCACCCAGTCTTTGTCTATTGGTTGGGATATTCAACCCATTTACATTTAAAGTAATTATTGATAAGTATGATCCCATTGCCATTTACTTTATTCTTTTGGGTTCAAGTTTATACACTCTTTCTGTGTTTCCTGTCTAGAGAAGGTGCTTTAGCATTTGTTGGAGAGCTGGTTTGGTGATGCTGAATTCTCTCAGCTTTTGCTTGACTGTAAAGCTTTTGATTTCTCCTTCATATTTGAATGAGATCCTTGCTGTATAATCTGGGCTGTGGGTTGTTCTCTTTCAACACTTTAAGTATGCCCTGCCATTCCTGATCTGAAGAGTTTCTATTGAAAGATCATCTGTTATCCTTGTGGGAATCCCCTTGTGTGTTATTTGTTGTTTTTCCCTTGCTGCTTTTAATATTTGTTCTTTGTGTTTGATCTTTGTTAATTTGATTAATATGTGTCTTGGAGTATTTCACCTTGGGTTTATCCTGTTTGGGACTCTCTGGGTTTCTTGGACTTGGGTGATTATTTCTTTCCCCATTTTAGGGAAATTTTCAACTATTATCTCCTCAAGTATTTTCTCATGGTCTTTCTTCTTGTCTTCTTCTTCTGGGATTCCTATGATTCGAATGTTGGGGCGTTTAACATTGTCCCCAAGGTCTCTGAGATTGTCCTCATTTCTTTTAATTCGTTTTTCTTTTTTCCTCTCTGTTTCATTTATTTCTACCATTCTATCTTCTAACTCACTTATCCTATCTTCTGCCTACGTTATTCTGCTGTTGGTTTCCTCCAGAGTGTTTTTTATCTCATCTATTGCTTTATTCATTGTATATTGACTCTTTTTTATTTCTTCTAGATCCTTGTTAAAACTTTTTTGCATCTTCTCGATCCTTGTCTCCAGGTTATTTATCTGTAACTCCAATTTGTTTTCAAGATTTTGGATCATTTTCACTATCATTATTCGGAATTCTTTATCAGGTAGGTTCCCTGTCTCTTCCTCTTTTGTTTGGGTTGGTGGGCATTTATCCTGTTCCTTTACTTGCTGGGTACTTCTCTGCCTCTTCATCTTGCTTATATTGCTGTGTTTGGGGTGGGCTTTCCGTCTTCTGGCAGTTTGTGGAGTTCTCTTTATTGTGGAGTTTCCTTGCTGCAGGTAGGGTTGGATGGGTGGCTTGCCAAGGTTCCCTGGTTAGGGAAGCTTGTGTCAGTGTTCTGGTGAGTGGAGCTGGATTTCTTCTCTCTGGAATACAATTAAGTGTCCAGTAATGAGTTATGAAATGTCATTGGGTTTGAAGTGACTTTGGGCAGCCTGTATATTGAAATTCAGGGCTATGTTCCTGTGTTGCTGGAGAATTTGCATGGTATGTCTTGCTCTGGAACTTGTTGACCCGTGGGTGGTGCTTGGTTTCAGTGTAGGTATGGAGGCGTTTGACGAGCTCCTATTGATTAATGTTCCCTGCAGTAAGGAGTTCTCTGGTGTTCTCAGGATTTGCACTTAAGCCTCCTGCCTCTGGTTTTCAGTCTTATTCTTGCAGTAGCCTCAAGACTTCTCCATCTGTCAGTGCCAAGGTGGTTCCCTCTGTTTTAGCTTCTTCTGTTTGCTGGTCTCTTCAGTGTCTAATTTCCGCCCTGACACAGGGGGGCGGTGGTGGACACTTTTCTAAGGCTCACTTGTTCAGTCGTGCTGTGGGGTGGGGAAGGGAGGAATGCTGCAAACAAACAACACTGGCATCTGTGGGGAGTGCTCGCAGTGTCTCGGCCATACTGGGTTTGCCACCGCTCATGGCGTGTGTCCTTTCCCTGTCCTCACTGCACAGGCTCTAGGTTGCTCTGCCAGGAACTGTCTGAGGCCAGCGATGGGTTGCATGCACTTCCCAAGTCTAAGCTGCTCAGGTTCAGGTACTTGGGTCCTCCACAAAGGCGCAGACTTGGTTGGGCCAGCATTTTGTGCCCTTCCCCAGTCCAAGCAGCTCAGGTGACCAGGTATTTGGCGAGCATGGTTGCTGCGACTTATCACCTCCCTGGTCCCTGCCGCTCAGTTTTCTGGGTGTACAACTGGCGCACCTTCTCAGGCGGATGTCCCCCGGCCAGAATCCCAAGAAGTCTTGGTTAGCGATGAAGCCTGCTTGCAGTTTGGTATCAGATGCCTCTCTGGGGCCGCAATTGCCCCTTTCTGGCTCTGGCTGCCCTCCTCTGCTTGTCTCGGCATGGGATGGGGGATGAGCCATCCTCAGCCAGGAGCTCTTTACAGTACTTTGTTCTGTGAGCGGGTCTGGCGGTGTCTTAGGTTAAGGCTTTTCGTCATTTTGTGAGGTAGCTATCGCACCGTCTGCTTTGCTCTCTCAAGTTAGTTCCCTTAGATTGCCCTCGGGGCATTCAGGCCCAGTCCTTACTCTAAGCAATGCAGCCTGTGCCTCCCTGCCCAGCCCCCACTTGCAAGTGGGGGATGCGCGTGTCTGCGCTGCTTCTCCGCTGGGAGTTACCATTGGGCACGTAATCTGTGGGTTTTAATCATTTCTTTGCTTTTCCTCCTGGTTATGTTGCCCTCTGAGGTTCCAAGGCTCGCCACAGGCTTACCAGTGAGTGTTTCCTGGTGTTTTGAAACCTCTCTCTCTTTTTTTTAAGCCTCCCTTCCCGGGACGGATCTCCGTCCCTACCTCTTTTGTCTCTCTTTTTGTCTTTTATATTATTTCCTACTTCCTTTCGAAGACAATGGGCTGCTTTTCTGGGTGTCTGATATGCTCTGCTGGCATTCAGAAGTTGTTTTGTGGAATTTACTCAGCGTTCAAATGTTCTTTTGATGAATTTGTGAGGGAGAAAGTGGTCTCCCCATCCTATTCCTCTGCCATCTTCCTCCCTCCCTGCAAAACTCGAAATTCTTTTTTATAGTTAAGTAATTTTCCATTGTATATATATTCTACATCTTCTTTATACATTAATTTGTCGATGAACACTTAGTTTGCTTCCATGTCTTGGCTGTTGTAAATAGTGCTGCTGTGAACTTGTACATGAATGATTTCTTTTTTGTTTTATTGTAGCAGAGTTGCTTTACAGTGTTTTGTTAGTTTCAGGTATACAGCAAAGTGATTCAGTTATATATATATTCATTCTTTTTTAGATTGTTTTTTCATATAGGTTATCACAGAATATTGAGTAGATTTCCCTGTGCTATACATAGATTCTTCTTGGTTATCAATCAAATATACAGTAGTGTATGCTATGCATGCTAAGTTGCTTCAGTCGTGTCCGACTCTGTGCGACTCCATAGATGGCAGCCCACCAGGCTCCCCCGTCCCTGGGATTCTCCAGGCAAGAACACTGGAGTGGGTTGCCATTTCCTTCTCCAATGCATGAAAGTGAAAAGTGAAAGTAAAGTCGCTCAGTCGTGTCTGACTCTTAGCGACCCCATGGACTACAGCCTACCAGCCTCCTCCGCCCATGGGATATTTCAGTCAAGAGGACTGGAGTGGGGTGCCATTGCCTTCTCCATATAGTAGTGTGTGTATATATATATCTCAGCTCAGCTCAGCTCAGTCGCTCAGTTATGTCTGACTCTCCACGACCCCATGAATCACAGCATGCCAGGCCTCCCTGTCCATCACCAACTCCCGGAGTTCACTCAAACTCATGTCCACAGAGTCGGTGATGCCATCTAGCCATCTCATTCTCAGTCGTCCTCTTCTCCTCCCGCCCCCAACTTTTCCCAGCATCAGACTCTTTTCCAGTGAGTCAACTCGTCGCATGAGGTGGCCAAAGTATTGCAGTTTCAGCTTTAGCATCAATCCTTCCAATGAACACCCAGGATCGATCTCCCTTAGAATGGACTGGTTGGATCTCCTTGCGGTACAAGGGACTCTCAAGAGTCTTCTCCAACACCACAGTTCAAAAGCATCGATTCTTCGGCGATCAGCTTTCTTCACAGTCCAACTCTCACATCCATACATGACCACGGGAAAAAACATAGCCTTGACTAGATGGACCTTTGTTGGCAAAGTAATGTCTCTGCTTTTTAATATATTATCAAGGTTGATCATAACTTTCCTTCCAAGGAGTAAGCGTCTTTTAATTTCATGGCTGCAATCAGCATCTGCAGTGATTTTAGAGCCCCCAAAATATAAAGTCTGACACTGTTTCCACTGTTTTTCCATCTATTTCCCATGAAGTGATGGGACCAGATGCCATGATCTTTGTTTTCTGAATGTTGAGCTTCAAGCCAACCTTTTCACTCTCCTCTTTCACTTTCATCAAGAGGCTTTTTAGTTCTTCTTCACTTTCTGCCATAAGGGTAGTGTCATCTGCATATCTGAGATTATTGATATTTCTCCTAGCATTCTTGATTCCAGCTTGTGCTTCTTCCAGCCCAGCGTTCCTCATGATGTACTCTGCATATAAGTTAAATAAGCAGGGTGACAATATACAGCCTTGACGCACTTCTTTTCCTATTTGCAACCAGTCTGTTGTTCCATATACAGTTCTGACTGTTGCTTCCTGACCTGCATACAGGTTTCTCAAGAGGCAGGTCAGGTGGTCTGGGATTCCCATCTCTTTCAGAATGTTCCACAGTTTATTGTGATCCAAATCCAAAGCTCTTGATTTATGCTTCCCCTCTCCATGTTTGCTAACCATGTTTGTTTTCCATATCTGTAAGTCTGTTTCTGTGTTTTAAATAACTTCATTTGTATCATATTTTTAAATTTAGATTCTACACCTCAGTGATATATTTGTCTTTGTCTGACTTGCTTGATTTACTATGACAGTATTTTGGTCCATCCATGTTATTACCAGTGACATTATTTCATTCCTTTTTTTATGGCTGGATTGGGCTCCAAAATCACTGTGGATGCTGATTGCAGCCATGAAATTAAAAGACACTTACTCCTTGGAAGGAAAGTTATGACCAACCTAGATAGTATATTAAAAAGCAGAGACATTACTTTGCCAACCAAGGTCCGTCTAGTCAAGGCTATGGTTTTTCCTGTGGTCATGTATGGATGTGAGAGTTGGACTGTGAAGAAAGCTGATCGCGAAAGAGGACAGAGAAAGACAAAAGACTCCTGTCTAGAAGCCGGGAACTAGGATAATTATGGGCATTGGTTTTTTTTTTTTCAAAACGAGAAGATTGATGCTTAGAGAGATTACCATTTACCCAAGTTCTGGAAAGTGATGGAGGCAGCCTTCAGATCCAGTGGGAGTTCTGAGCTTTCCTGGTGGCTCAGTGGTAAAGAATCCACCTGCCAATACAAGGGACGTGGTTCGATCCCTGGTCTGGGAAGATCGCACATGCCAAGGAGCCACTAAGCCCACGCACCACAACTACTGAGCCTGTGCGCTAGAGCCTGAGAGCCACGACTACTGAAGCCTGAGCGCCTAGAGCCCCTGCCCTGCAACAAGAGAAGCCGTCGCAGTGAGAAGCCTGCACACTGTACTAGAGCAGCCCCCACTCTGCACAACTAGAGAGCCCACAACTAGGGCAAGCCCACAAAGCAATGAAGCCCCAGTACAGCCAAAAATAAATAAATCATAAATTTTTTAAAAATGGGGGTTCTGACCCCAGGGTTAAGCAATATTACACAATGTATGAATTCATTCTCCGTGTAAAAATTGAAATAAACACAAAAATATTGAGTTAAAAAAAAAAGAAAGCTGATCGCCGAAGAATTGATGCTTTTGAACTGTGGTGTTGGAGATGACTCTTGAGAGTCCCTTGGACTCTCAGTCCATTCTAAAGGAGATCGATCCTGGGTGTTCATTGGAAGGACTGATGCTGAAGCTGAAACTCCAATACTTTGGCCACCTCATGCGAAGAGTTGACTCACTGGAAAAGACTCTGATGCTGGGAAGGATTGGGGGTGGGAGGAGAAGGGGACGACAAAGAATGAGATGACTGGATGGCATCACCGACTCGATGCACATGAGTTTGAGTGAACTCTGGGAGTTGGTGATGGACAGGGAGGCCTGGCGTGCTGTGATTCATGGGTTCACAACGAGTCTGTCAGGACTGAGCGACTGAACTGAACTGATTTTTATATGGCACGTGTCTGTGTGTGTGTGTGTGTGTATGCATACACACACATCTTTATGTATTCCTCTGTCGATGGAGACGTGGTTACTTTCATATCCTGGCTATTGTAAATACTGTTGCTATGAACATTGGCATGCACATATCTTTTTGAATTACGGTTTTCTGCAGATGTATGCCCAGGACTGGGATTGCTGGGCATCCCAGCAATCCATTGTTGCTATTGCTCAGTTTTAGTTTTTAAATTTTTTTAATCTTTTGTTACACTGGTGCTTCATTGCTGTGCGGGTGTTCTCTACTTGCAGTGAGTAGGGGATACTCTCTCGTTGTTGTGCACAAGGTTATCATTCCAGTCGCTTCTTTTGTTTTGGAGCACACGGTCTACGGTTGGCAGGCTTCAGTAGTTACAGAACACAGGTTCAATAGTTGAGGTTCCTGGGCTCTAGAGCCACAGGCTCAGTAGTTGTGACACACAGGCTTAGTTGCTCTGCAGCATTCCATCTGCCTTTTGACCTGCCACACTTTGGCAGAGAATCTTCACCATCCATACCAGGATCAAAAACTCAGAAGGCCAGGGATATAGAACAATAAACAGTCCTGAATTCTCTTTAGTTGGAGGAGAAGCCTGGGAACACTCATAACCTTTTATTTATTCATTATTTGTCCTGCTGCATTAGCATCTAGTACCTAGCACAGTGCCTGGTGCCATGTTGGTGCTAAGTAAGTAAATGACTCTAAATGGAATCAGCTTTACTCTTTGCAGGGGTGACAGTACCCTTTAAGAATATATTTATAATTACCAATAGTCCAATTTAAAGATAAGAAAACCTGAGAAGATTGTTGACATCTGAAACATTTTATTAAAAAATTTCCCAGTAGGTTTCATGAAGCTATTGCTCATTTAGAACTGTGTCAATGATTTTTTAAAAAACCTGTTGTAGAATTTACCAAAGGGTTTTTATCTGGATTGCAGATAGAGAGAATCTTTATAAAATCTTGATGTGATTTTAAATTGTTTAAATTTGAAGGATAGAAAAATTTCATCGCAGCACTGTTTATAATAGCCAGGACACGGAAGCAACCTAGATGTCCATCTGCAGATGAATGGATAAGAAAGCTTTGGTACATATACACGATGGAGTATTACTCAGCCATTTAAAAGAATGCATGTTATAGGATGCTCGGGGTTGGCATGCTGGGATGACCCAGAGGGAGGATAAAGGGAGGAGGGAGGGGGGAGGGGGGTTCAGGAGGGGGAACTTATGTAAACCCGGGGCGAATTCATGTCAATGTATGGCAAAACCAACCAATAGAATATTGTAAAATAATTTGCCTCCAATAAAAATTAAATTAATTACCAAAAAAAAAAGAATGCATTTGAATCAGTTCTAATGAGGTGGATGAAACTGGAGCCTATTATACAGAGTGAAGTAAGACAGAAAGAAATGCACCAATACAGTATCAGTTCAGTTCAGTTCAGTCGCTCAGTCGTGTCCGACTCTCCGTGACCCCATGAACCACAGCACTCCAGGTTTCCCTGTCCATCACCAACTCCCGGAGTTCACTCAAACTCATGTCCACAGAGTCGGTGATGCCATCCAGCCATCTCATTCTCCGTCGTCCCCTTCTACTCCCACCCCCAACCTTTCCCAGCATCAGAGTCTTTTCCAGTGAGTCAACTTGTCGCATGAGGTGGCCAAAGTATTGCAGCTTCAGCTTTAGCATCAGTCCCTCCAATGAACATCCAGGATTGATCTCCTTTAGAATGGACTGGTTGGATCTCCTTGCAGTATAAGGGACTCTCAAGAGTCTTCTCCAACACCACAGTTCAAAAGCATCGATTCTTCGGCGATCAGCTTTCTTCACAGTCCAACTCTCACATCCATACATGACCACGAGAAAAACCATTGCCTTGACTAGACGGACCTTGGTTGGCAAAGTAATGTCTCTGCTTTTTAATATACTATCAAGGTTGGTCATAACTTTCCTTCCAAGGAGCAAGCGTCTTTTAATTTCATGGCTGCAATCAGCATCTGCAGTGATTTTGGAGCCCCAAAATATAAAGTCTGACACTGTTTCCACTGTTTTTCCATCTATTTCCCATGAAGGGATGGGACCAGATGCCATGATCTTTGTTTTCTGAATGTTGAGCTTCAAGCCAACCTTTTCACTCTCCTCTTTCACTTTCATCAAGAGGCTTTTGAGTTCCTCTTCACTTTCTGCCATAAGGGTAGTGTCATCTGCATATCTGAGGTTATTGATATTTCTCCCAGCAATCTTGATTCCAGCTTGTGCTTCTTCCAGCCCAGCGTTCCTCATGATGTACTCTGCATATAAGTTAAATAAGCAAGGTGACAATATACAACCTTGACGTACACCTTATCCTATTTGGAACCAGTATGTTGTTCCATGTCCAGTTCTAACTGTTGCTTCCTGACCTGCATACAGGTTTCTCAAGAGGCAGGTCAGGTGGTCTGGGATTCCCATCTCTTTCAGAATGTTCCACAGTTTATTGTGATCGACACAGTCAAAGGCTTTGGCATAGTCAATGAAGCAGAAATAGATGTTTTTCTGAAACTCTCTTGCTTTCTCCATGGTCAAGCGGATGTTGCCAATTTGATCTCTTGTGCCTCTGCCTTTTCTAAAACCTGCTTGAACATCTGGGAGTTCACGGTTTACATACTGCTGAAGCCTGGCTTGGAGAATTTTGAGCATGACTTTACTAGCGTGTGAGATGAGTGCAATTGTGCGGTAGTTTGAGCATTCTTTGGCATTGCCTTTCTTTGGGATTGGAATGAAGACTGACCTCTTCCAGTCCTGTGGCCAGCGCTGAGTTTTCCAAATCTGCTGGCATATTGAGTGCAGCACTTTCACAGCATCATCTTTCAAGACTTGAAATAGCTCAACTGGAATTCCATCACCTCCACTAGCTTTGTTCATAGTGATGCTTTCTAAGGCCCACTTGACTTCACATTCCAAGATGTCTGGCTCTAGGTCAGTGATCACGTTATCGTGACTATCTTGGTCGTGAAGATCTTTTTTGTACAGTTCTTCTGTGTATTCCTGCCACCTCTTCTTAATATCTTCTGCTTCTGTTAGGTCCATACCATTTCTGTCCTTTATCGAGCCCATCTTTGCATGAAATGTTCCCTTGGAATCTCTAATTTTCTTGAAGAGGTCTCTTGTTTTTCCTATTCTGTTGTTTTCCTCTATTTCTTTGCATTGATCACTGAGGAAGGCTTTCTTATCTCTCCTTGATATTCTTTGGAACTCTGCATTCAGATGCTTATATCTTTCCTTTTCTCCTTTGCTTTTCGCCTCTCTTCTTTTCACAGCTATTTGTAAGGCCTCCTCAGACAGCCATTTCGCTCTTCTGCATTTCTTTTCCATGGGGATGGTCTTGGTCCCTGTCTCCTGTTACAATGTCACAAACCTCCGTCCAGAGTTCATCAGGCACTCTATCAATCAGATCTAGTCCCTTAAATCTATTTCTCACTTCCACTGTATAATCATAAGGGATTTGATTGAGGTCATATCTGAATGGTCTAGTGGTTTTCCCTACTTTCTTCAATTTAAGTCTGAATTTCGCAATAAGGAGTTCATGATCTGAGCCACAGTCAGCTCCTGGTCTTGTTTTCGCTAACTGTATACAGCTTCTCCATCTTTGGTTGCAAAGAATATAATCAATCTGATTTCGGTGTTGGCCATCTGGTGATGTCCATGTGTAGAGTCTTCTCTTGTGTTGTTGGAAGAGGGTGTTTGCTATGACCAGTGCATTCTCTTGACAAAACTCTATTAGCCTTTTCCCTGCTTCATTCCGTGCTCCAAGGCCAAATTTGCCTGTTACTCCAGGTGTTTCTTGACTTCCTACTTTTGCATTCCAGTCCCCTATAATGAAAAGGACATCTTTTTTGGGTGTTAGTTCTAAAAGGTCTTGTAGGTCTTCATAGAACCGATTAACTTCGGCTTCTTCAGCATTACTGGTTGGGGCATAGGCCTGGATTACTCTAATATTGAATGGTTTGCCTTGGAAACGAACAGAAATCATTCTGTCATTTTTAAGATTGCATCCAAGTACTGCATTTCGGACTCTTTTGTTGACCATGATGGCTACTCCATTTCTTCTAAGGGTTTCCTGCCCACAGTAGTAGATATAATGGTCATCCGAGTTAAATTCACCCATTCCAGTCCATTTTAATTCACTGATTCCTAGAATGTCGACGTTCACTCTTGCCATCTCCCGTTTGACCACTTCCAATTTGCCTTGATTCATGGATCTAATATTCCAGGTTCCTATGCAATATTGCTCTTTACAGCACCGGACCTTGCTTCTATCACTGGTCACATCCACAGCTGGGTATTGGTTTTGCTTTTGCTCCATCCCTTTATTCCTTCTATAGTTATTTCTCCACTGAGCTGCAGTAGCATACTGGGCACCTACCGACCTGGGGAATTCCTCATTCAGTATCCTATCATTTTGCCCTTTGTTACTGTTCATGGGGTTCTCAAGGCAAGTATACTGAAGTGGTTTGCCATTCCCTTCTCCAGTGGACCACATTCGGCTGTGGTCCATGTGATCAGGTCGACTAGTTTCCTGTGATTATGATTTCAGTGTGTCTGCCCTCTGATGCCCCCTAGCAATACCTACTGTCTTATTTGGGTTTCTCTTACCTTGGTCGTGGAAAATCTCTTCACAGCCACTCTAGCAAAGTGCAGCCGCTGTACCTTACCTTGGACGAGGGGTATCTCCTCAAGGCCGACCCTCCTGACCTTGAACGCAGAGTAACTCCTCTCGGCCCTTCTGCGCCCGCGCAGCCACCACCTGTTGGACGTGGGGTAGCTCCTCTCGGCTGCCGGCCCTGCCCTCAGGCGTGGGGTAGCTCCTCACGGCCGCACTTCTTTGCGTGGTTCGTTGCGCTGGGGCCGGCGTCTCTCGCGTCGCGTCTGCGCCGCCGGGCCAGCGTCTCTCGCGTCGCGTCTGTGCCGCCGGGCCGGCGTCTCTCGCGTCGCGTCTGTACTAACACATATATATGGAATTTCAGTTCAGTTCAGTCGCTCAGTCATGTCCGACTCTCCGCGACCCCATGAATCACAGCACGCCAGGCCTCCCTGTCCATCACCAACTCCCGGAGTACACTCAAACTCATGTCCACAGAGTCGGTGATGCCATCCAGCCATCTCATTCTCCGTCGTCCCCTTCTCCTCCCGCCCCCAACTTTTCCCAGCATCAGAGTCTTTTCCAGTTAGTCAACTCGTCGCATGAGGTGGCCAAAGTATTGCAGTTTCAGCTTTAGCATCAGTCCCTCCAATGAACATCCAGGATTGATCTCCTTTAGAATGGACTGGTTGGATCTCCTTGCAGTATAAGGGACTCTCAAGAGTCTTCTCCAACACCACAGTTCAAAAGCATCGATTCTTCGGCGATCAGCCTTCTTCACAGTCCAACTCTCACATCCATACGTGACCACGAGAGAAACCATTGCCTTGACTAGACGGACCTTGGTTGGCAAAGTAATGTCTCTGCTTTTTAATATACTATCAAGGTTGGTCATAACTTTCCTTCCAAGGAGCAAGCGTCTTTTAATTTCATGGCTGCAATCAGCATCTGCAGTGATTTTGGAGCCCAAAAAAACAAAGTCTGACACTGTTTCCACTGTTTTTCCATCTATTTCCCATGAAGGGATGGGACCAGATGCCATGATCTTTGTTTTCTGAATGTTGAGCTTCAAACCAACCTTTCCACTCTCCTCTTTCACTTTCATCAAGAGGCTTTTGAGTTCCTCTTCACTTTCTGCCATAAGGGTAGTGTCATCTGCATATCTGAGGTTATTGATATTTCTCCCGGCAATCTTGATTCCAGCTTGTGCTTCTTCCAGCCCAGCGTTCCTCATGATGTACTCTGCATATAAGTTAAATAAGCAAGGTGACAATATACACCCTTGACGTACACTTTTTCCTATTTGGAACCAGTCTTTTGTTCCATGTCCAGTTCTAACTGTTGCTTCCTGACCTGCATACAGGTTTCTCAAGAGGCAGGTCAGGTGGTCTGGGATTCCCATCTCTTTCAGAATGTTCCACAGTTTATTGTGATCAACACAGTCAAAGGCTTTGGCATAGTCAATGAAGCAGAAATAGATGTTTTTCTGAAACTCTCTTGCTTTCTCCATGGTCCAGCGGATGTTGGCAATTTGATCTCTGGTGCCTCTGCCTTTTCTAAAACCTGCTTGAACATCTGGGAGTTCACGGTTTACATACTGCTGAAGCCTGGCTTGGAGAATCTTGAGCATGACTTTACTAGCGTGTGAGATGAGTGCAATTGTGCGGTAGTTTGAGCATTCTTTGGCATTGCCTTTCTTTGGGATTTAGAAAGATGGAAATATAACCCTGTATACGAGACAGCAAAAGAGACACAGTTGTATCAAACAGTCTTTGGGACTTGGTGGGAGAGTGTGAGGGTGGGATGATTTGAGAGAATGACATTGAAACATGTATGTTGTCATATGTGAAATGAATCAGCAGTTCAGGGTCAGTGCATGTTACAGGATACTCGGGGCTGGTGTGCGGGGATGACCCAGAGGGAGGATAAAGGGAGGAGGGAGGTGAGAGGGGGGTTCAGGAGGGGGAACTCATGTACACTTGGGTCGAATTCATGTCAATGTATGGCAAAACCAAAATATAATATTGTAAAATTAAAAAAAAATAAATAAATAAAGAAAACATCTGATTCAGGTTGTATCTGTTGGGGCTACTGTAGACCTCTGTAGGCTAATGATGATAGTGTAAAAAGTAAATAAGCAGTATAAAGGAATTATCCAGTGGTTCTCAAGCTTTGCCCTATCTCAGAATCTCTGGGAGAGCTGTTAAAACAGTATGGGGCCCCTGCCCCAGAGTTTTTGATGGGCTAGGTCTATGGTGGGGCCTGAGAACTTGCATTTCTAGGAAGTTTCCAGATGTTGCTAATGCTGCTGGTCTGGGGATCACAGTGAGTGAACCACTGCCTTGTGCTTTTACCAAAGGCTTCATAGTTTTGAAATGGAATGTGTATTGCTTTCAATGTACAAGTCCTTCGAATTCTTTGTAAAGTTTACTCTAGGTATTTATTGATTTTCATACAACTAGAAAAGTGATTTTTCTATTTTTGGTACTTTATTATTCTTGTTTTTCTTTATTCCCTCACTCTTGTCCAAATCGTTGTGACCCCCATTGACTGCAGCACACCAGGCTTCTCTCTTTCACTCTTTCCCAGAGTTTGCTCAAACTCACATCCATTGAGTCAGTGATGCCATCTAACCATCTCATCATCTGTCGCCCCATTCTCCTTCTTCCCTCAATCTTTCCCAACTTCAAGGTCTTTTCCAAAGACATGATTCTTTCCCTCTGGTGGCCAAAGTATTGGAGCTTCAGCATCAGTCCTTCCAATAAATATTCAGGGTTGATTTCCTTTAGGATTGACTGGTTTGATTTCTTTGCTGTCCAAGGACTCTCAAGAGTCTTCACCACCACCACACTTCCAAAGCATCAATTCTTTGATCAACCTTCTTTATGGTCCAACTCTCACATTCGTACATGATTACTGGAAAAGTGATAGCTTTTTCTAAACGAACCTTTGTCAGCAAAATGATGTCTCTGCTTTTTAATACGCTGTCTCGGTTTGTCATAGCTTTTTTTTTTTTTTTTCTTCCAAGGAGCAAGTGTATTTGATTTCTGAGGCTGATGTCACCATACACAGTTATTTTGGAGCTCAAGAAAACAAAGTCTGCTACTGTTTCCACCTTTTCTGTATCGATATGCCATGAAGTGATGGAACCAGATGCCAGGATCTTAGTTTTTTGAATGTTGAATTTTAACACAGGTTTTTCACTCTCCTCTTTCACCATCAGCCAGTCTCTTTAGTTCCTCTTCGCTTTCTGCCATTAGGTTGGTGTTACCTGAGGTTATTGATCTTTTTCCTGGCAATCTTGATACCAGCTTGAGCTTCATCTAGCCTAGCATTTCGCATGATGTACTCTGCATAGAAGTTAAATAAACAGGGTGACAGTATATAGCCTTGATGTATTCCTTTCCCAATTTTGAACCAGTCTATCATTCCATGTCCAGTTCTAATGGTTGCTTCTTGACCTGCATACAGGTTTCTCAGGAGGCAGGCACGATGATCTGGTATACCCATCTCTCTGAGAATTTTCCCCAGTTTGTCGTGATCCACACAGTCAAAGGCTTAGAATAGTCAATGAAGCAAAAATACACGTTTTTCTTGAATTTCCTTGGTTTTTGTATGATCCAAGCAATGTTGGAAATTTGATATCTGGTCTTGTTTTCTAAACAAAGCTTCTATGTCTGTAAGTTCATGGTTCACATACTGTGGAAGCCTAGCTTGAAGGATTTTGAGGATTATCTTGCTAGCATGTGAAATGAGTGCAGTTGGACGGTAGTTTGAACATTCTTTGCCCGTTTTTGGATTAGAATGAAAACTGAACTTTTGCAGTTCTGTGACCACTGCTGAGTTTTGCAAATTTGCTGGCATGTTGAGTGCCGCACTTTCACAGCATCACCTTTTAGAATTTGAAATAGCTCAACTGGAATTCTATCACATCCACTAGCTTTATTCATAGTAATGATTCCTACGGCCCACTGGACTTCACACTCCAGGATATCTGGCTCTAGGTGAGTGACCACACCCGTGTGGTTATCCGGGTCATTAAGACCTTTTTTTTTTTTTTTTTTTTTTTTTACAGTTCTTCTGTATATTCTTGCCATGTCTTCTTAATATTTTCTGCTTCTCTAATGTCCATACCGTTTCTGTCCTTTATTGTGCCCATCTTTGTATGAAATGTTCCCCTGGTATCTCTAATTTTCTTAAAGAGATCTCTAGTCTTTCCCACTCTATTCTTTTCCTCTATTTCTTTGCAGTGTTAGTTTAAGAAGGCTTTTTTTTTTTAAATCTCTCCTAGCTATTATTTGGAACTCTGCTTTCAGATGGGTATATCTTTCATTTTATCCTTTGCCTTTTGCTTGTCTTTCCTTCAAAGCTATTTTTAAGGCCTCCTCATGAGACCATTTTGTCTTGTTGCATATCTTTACTGGAGGATAGTTTTGGTCACTGCCTCCTGTACAATGTTATGAACATCCATTTGCAGTTCTTCAGGCACTCTGTCTACCAGATCTAATCCCTTGAATCTGTCACTTCCACTGTATAATCATAAGGGATTTAAGTCATATCTGAATGGCCTAGTGGTTTTCCTTCCTTTCTTCAATTTGAGTCTGTATTTTGCAATAAGCAGCTCATGATCTGAGCCACAGTCAGCTCCCTGTCTTGATTTTTGTACAATATACTACCGGAGAAAAGCAGAGAAATAGCTCTAGAAGAAATGAAAAGGCTGAGCCAAAGCGGAAACAATGCCCAGTTGTGGATGTGTCTGGTACTGAAATTAAAGTCGGATGCAGTAAAGAACCATATTGCATAGGAACCTGGAATGGTAGTTCCACGAATCATCGTAAATTTAATGTGGTCAAACAGGAGGTGGCAAGACTGCGCATCAACATTTTAGGAATCAGTGATCTAAACTGGATGAGAATGTGCAAATTAGATAACCATTATATCTACTACTGTTGGAAAGACTTTAAGATTTGCTTATTAGTGTGTAGAAATGCCCAAGAGTTTTGTATGTCCATTTTGTATTCAGAAGTTTTACTGAATTTGGTTTATTAATCTAACAGTATTTTTGTTGGAGTCTTTAGGGTTTTCTATATATAACATCATGAAATCCAGAAATGATGACAGTTTTATTTTCCAATTTGGATGTCTTTTTTTCTCTTTTTGTTGTGTACCAAGTCTGGCTAGGACTAACAATAGCATGTTGAATCCAAGGGGCAAGAATGGGCATCCTTATCGTGTTTCTGATCTTAGACAAAAAGCTTTTAGCTTTTTACCATCGAGTATAAACTTAGCTGTGGCCTTGTTTATATATGGGCTTTATAATGTCAAGGTTTGTTCCCACTATACCCACGTTGTTGAGAAAGTTTTTATCATAAATGGATGGTGAGTTTTGTCGAATGCTTTGTCTGAAACTATTGGGATTATATGATTTTTATCATTCATTTTATTAATATGGCATAACATGATGATTGGTAGATGCTGAATCATCTTTGCATCTTGGAAATGTATAAATATGTTAAATTGCTTTACAAATGTTGGGTATATTTGCATTTGCGTTCATCAGGGATGTTCAGTTCAGTTCAGTTCAGTCGCTCAGTCATGTCCGACTCTCCGCGACCCCATGAATCACAGCATGCCAGGCCTCCCTGTCCATCACCAACTCCCGGAGTTCACTCAAACTCATGTCCACAGAGTCGGTGATGCCATCCAGCCATCTCATTCTCCGTCGTCCCCTTCTCCTCCCGCCCCCAACCTTTCCCAGCATCAGAGTCTTTTCCAGTGAGTCAACTCGTCGCATGAGGTGGCCAAAGTATTGCAGTTTCAGCTTTAGCATCAGTCCCTCCAATGAACACCCAGGATTGATCTCCTTTAGAATGGACTGGTTGGATCTCCTGGCAGTATAAGGGACTCTCAAGAATCTTCTCCAACACCACAGTTCAAAAGCATCAATTCTTCGGCGTTCAGCTTTCTTCACAGTCCAACTCTCACATCCATACATGACCACGGGAAAAACCATTGCCTTGACTAGACGGACCTTGGTTGGCAAAGTAATGTCTCTGCTTTTTAATATACTATCAAGGTTGGTCATAACTTTCCTTCCAAGGAGCAAGCGTCTTTTAATTTCATGGCTGCAGTCAGCATCTGCAGTGATTTTGGAGCCCCAAAAAATAAAGTCTGACACTGTTTCCACTATTTTTCCATCTATTTCCCATGAAGTGATGTTGGCATGTAATTTTCTGGTGTCCTTGTCTGGTTTGGGTTACCAGCAAATGTTGGCCTTGTAAACTGAGTTTTAAAATGGAACCTCCTCTCCTAAGAGTTTGAGAAGGTTTAGTATTAATTCTTCTTTGAATGAAAGTAGAATTCAGTTGTGTAACCATCCGGTTCTGGACTTTTATTTGTTGGGAGGTTTTTGATTAGTGATTCAATCCTCTTAATAGTAATTTGTTAAAGAGTTTCTATTTGTTCATAATTCAGTCTTGGAGGGTTCAATTTTTCTAGGAATTTATCCACTACTTCTAGGCTGTCAAATTTCTTGGCATATAAGTTTTCACAGTAGTCTCTTGTTCTTTGCATATCTGTGATATCAGTTGTGAGTCTCTTTCGTTTCTGATTTATGTTTGAATCCAAACTGTCCTGGTGGGTCTATGTAAAGTTTTATGAATTTTACCTTTGGAAAGACCCATCTCTTGTTGCAGTGGTCTTTTCTTTTGTCTTTCCACTTATTTCTTCTCTGATCCTTATTATTTCCTAACTTTGGTTCTTTCTAGTTGTTTCAGATGTCAAGTTAGGTTTCTTTTGAGATTTTTGTTTTGATAAGTATTTATTGCCCTGAACTTCTCTCTCAGAACTGCTTTTGGTGGATTTCATAAGTTTTAGGATATTTTATTTCCATTTTCATTTGACTAAATATATTTTATTTCTATTTGAGTCACTTCCCCACTAACACACTGTTTAATTGCCACATTATTCGTAAATGTTTCCAGTTTTATTCTTATATTTGATTTCTAAGTTTGATACATTATGATCAAAAAAGATGCTGGCTGTGATTTTAATTGTCTTGATTAAGGATCTATCCTGTAGAATGTTCCATATGCACATGAAGAATAGATATGCTCTTGCTTTGGATGGGATGTTGTGTATTTCTCTATTAAATCCACAGTTTAATGTGTTTAAGGCTGTTCTGTTACTGAGCTTCCATCTGGATATCTGTCCATTGTTGTAAGCTGCATATTGATGTCCCCTACTATCATTGTCCTTGTGCTTATCCTTTTATGTCTGTTAATATTTGCTATATATATATATATGTATGTATATATAAATATATGTATATATTTAAGTGTTGCTATACTGGTTATATACATTTACAAATGTATAAATTCCCTCCTCTCTCCTGGAATCAAACCCATGACCCCTGCATTGGGAACCAAACTCCTAACCACTACACCACCTAGGGCTTCCCAAACATTAAGCTCCTTCTTTCATCCTTGCTCTGAGAAACAGAGGTATAAAACTAAAGAAGCTGCTTTGAATGATGGTTGACAGTATAGAGGGCAGGATAAGGTTGGGTAATAGAAATCTCCTCGCATTAGGCATTGTAATTACCTATTCTTGGACTGTCCTGTCCTGGAACACAAGGTTGGGTTAGTATGTTTTCACTGTTAGGAAAGATTTGGTGGACTGAGAGACACAGAGCCAGTTTCATGGGTGTCTGACCTATGCAACCACACAGGTCTCCACACTGAAAAGGGTCTTGTTTTTGGTGTAATGCTATGATGTTACCATCTTGACCTTCTTAATTTTGTCTGGCTTCCATTTCAACCTAAGTTTTTATTTAGCCTAAGTTTTTTTGCACTAGAGCCACTGGTTATCAGCAGGGGTGATTTTGGCCCCCAGGGGACATTTGGTTCTGTATGAACAGTTTTGGTGTTCACCATGTGTGACGGGTGCGACTGGCCTCTAACAGTAGGAAGCCAGGGCTGCTGCCTGCCATCCTACAATGCACAGAACAGCCCGCTGTCCATAGTGCTGTGGTTGAACAATCCTGGCCTGGTGGTGGTGTAGTTGCCAAGTCTAGGTAAAGCTAATTGAAATTATGTTCCAAACATTCCAGCTGTGGCCCATCTAACTCATAACTGCATAAGAGGGGACAGAACTTGCTCTTCACCCTAGTTTTAGTCACTTGGTTGATTAGTTTTTTTTTTTAAATACATCAAGTAATTTCAAAAAGCATTTGAAGTGGTTTCAAGGGCCTGTTTTTTTCTGTTATACCCCATTAGAATTTCAAATGTATAAAATAATGTATTTCATTAGAAACCTGTTTAGATGAAAAAGCCAGGGAAAGCAAACAGATGAGTTTGGGGCAGGGGGAGGAGCCCACTCAGCTACACAACAAAATCTGGAGAAGAGACTGTCTCACACACAATCTCAAGATAGAGTACATACTGCCATCTGGATTTAAAATGACTATTATTTTTCCTCACACAAATAATTAAGGAAAAAAAATCATTATTCAAAATCCGAGCTGATTGTTCTGCTCTATTTTTTTTTTACTGAGCCATACAGGATCTCCGTTCATCAACCAGGGACTGAACCGGTGCTCCCTGCAGTGGAAGTACGGAGTCCTAACCACTGGACCACCAGGGAAGTCCCTGTTCTGGCTTTTAATAGTTGCAGGAGAGATGAGAATAATTTCTATTTTATCCCAGTGGGAAACTAAATTGTTCATCCACTTGCTTAGTCATGTTCAACTCTTTGTGGCCCCATGGACTGTGGCTCTCCAGGCTCCTCTGTCCACTTCTAGTGAGTAGAAATAAAAGACAGCATTACCATATCTCCCATGGTTTCTCGTGGTGGTAAGAGGGGAACTCGGGAGTAGATGACCTCAAGAAGTACATTAATGAGTTTTGCAACATTTAAGTCTTGAGCATGAAAGTGTTGTTAGAATGGAGAACTAAACTTCTCTGCATCTTAAAAAGACTAATTAGTGGTTTCCCAGGTGATGCTAGTGGTAAAGAACACACCTGCCAATGCAGGAGACATAAGAAACATGGGTTCAATCCCTGGGTCGGGAAGATCCCCCAGAGATGGAAATAGCAACCCACTCCAGTATTCTTGCCTGGACAATTCCATGGACAGAGGAGGCTGGGGGCTACAGTCCATGGGGTCTCAAAGAGTTGGACACAAAGTGATGCATACCTACCTGTCTTTTTCTCCCCATACATGCACATAGGTATATAGGTACACACAGCAGCTAAACTGCTAACAGTAAAGGGAGATTTAAAAAGAAGAACAGAATAGGAAATTAGAGGAGTACATTTGGAAGGAAAAAGGAACTAGGCAATGTTATGGTGGCTGAAGCCAATGGGAAAGGGTGACCAATATAGAATTGGAGTATTTGCTGTTACAGTACTTAAGTTAGGACAGAAATCCCCCATGGTGCCACTATCTGCTGCTACCACACACATTTCCTCCCGTGGGCCTTGTGCCTTGATTGACACAGAATATTAAGAGTGAACTGCCATGGGAAGAGAGGAGTTGTCAGATCAGCAGGCTACCAACAGGTATGGAAATGCATCCCACCATGGCTAAGAAACCACAGAAATTTTGGAGATAAGACATCCTACAGGATGAGGGATGGTACCAGCAATATTTCAGAATTACTCAAATATCGGGTTGATATAAATTTCAGAACAAGTTCTAGAGAACTAGTCAAAACACTAAGGGAGGTTTCAGTTCAAAATCCTAGTGTAGGAAGAGTCTGAACTTACCTCTTCCCATTGACACACCAAATCTACATACAGAGCAATTTCCCCAGAAAAAAACCTAAAAGCTAGGAGAGTGACTTTTGCATATCAGGAAAATGAGAAGGAAATCACATCAAAGTAGACATAAAAGGCTGAGAGACAATCTTGGCCAAAACCCTAGCAATATCTCCAGTCACAGTCCCCACCCATGTCTGGGGACCAACAGTCAGGAGGGCACTCATAACTTGGAATTTCTCCCTGAGTAGTAGACAGTTACTTTCCCACAGCAGGCTCTCCAGCACTTAAGACCTGCTGCAGAGAAACAACCCCCCAGATATCTCTCCAAACCAGTGGGGCTCATACCCACGAGAGCTGCTGAGCTGTCACAAACTCAGAAACAGTTCTTGAAGGGAAGACTAATGCACCCCAAGACACGGTGTAGAAGCATCCATTTAAAAGTACCCAGACTTTATGTGAATAGGCTTATTTGATAATCTTAAGTAAGCAGACTGAGGGGCCAGCAGTATGTTGGTGTGAGCAATTTTCAAACTCCATCTACCCGGTAAAAGCCAGCAGAAACCATCTCTTACCTCTTTTTCTGGCCGACTGCCACCTCCATCGGAGAAGGCAATGGCAAGCCACTCTAGTACTCTTGCCTAGAAAATCCCATGGATGGAGGAGCCTGGTAGGCTGCAGTCCGTGGGGTCGCTAAGGGTCGGACACAACTGAGCGACTTTACTTTCACACATTGGAAAAGGAAATGGCAACCCACTCCAGTGTTCTTGCCTGGAGAATCCCAGGGATGGGGGAGCCTGGTGGGCTTCCGTCTATGGGGTCACACAGAGTCGGACACGACTGAAGTGACTCAGCAGCAGCAGCCACCTCCATGGTCCACTGAGGATAGACATTTTCCTGCGTTCTTTCTGCCTTACTAAAGACAGCAGGTACCTTCTACCACTCCTTCACCCCCGTGGCTCTGGTGGCCAACAGGTCTTTTGCTTGCAGTCCCTCAGGACTGTATCTGCATACTTTAAAATCTGCTGCCTGCAGGTCTGCCTTCCAATCAGCCTGAATCTAGGTTCTCAATGATCCTCTCCACTGGAGCATTAACAGGTCTGGGCACACCTTCAAACACTGGGAACTACTGGAAATTAAAATAAGCTCCTTGGACAATCACAAAGGTTTGCGAGAGAAACTAGGATTCATCTACCTGGGGCCAGTCCTTCAAGACTAGAAGTGCCCATTGCAGCTAATGCATAGAAAGCAACAGAGAGCCAACTAAAATGAAGAAACAAAGGAACATATGTTCTTCTATATCTACTCAATATTCTGTGATAACCTGTATGAGAAAATATCCCTTGAATAAATATATATTTATATTTTTATATGTATAAGTGAATCACTTTTCTGTACACATGAAACATACAACATTGTAAATCAACTATATTCTACTAAAATTAAAATATAAAACAGACAATTGCCAAAAAAAAAACTTAGGCTAAATAAAAACTTAGGTTGAAATGGAAGCCAGACAAAATTAAGAAGGTCAAGATGGTAACATCATAGCATTACACCAAAAACAAGACCCTTTTCAGTGTGGAGACCTGTGTGGTTGCATAGGTCAGACACCCATGAAACTGGCTCTGTGTCTCTCAGTCCACCAAATCTTTCCTAACAGTGAAAACATACTAACCCAACCTTGTGTTCCAGGACAGGACAGTCCAAGAATAGGTAATTACAATGCCTAATGCGAGGAGATTTCTATTACCCAACCTTATCCTGCCCTCTATACTGTCAACCATCATTCAAAGCAGCTTCTTTAGTTTTATACCTCTGTTTCTCAGAGCAAGGATGAAAGAAGGAGCTTAATGTTTGGGAAGCCCTAGGTGGTGTAGTGGTTAGGAGTTTGGTTCCCAATGCAGGGGTCATGGGTTTGATTCCAGGAGAGAGGAGGGAATTTATACATTTGTAAATGTAATGGGGTTGACTCCACTATAATACAAAAAATTGTTAGCATTGTTGATCGTGCCTTGGAGCAACTACTGGTACATAGCACCATTGCAGGTCTAAAGTCTTCCTGCCCAATACAGTCTAAAGCTGTCCTACTCAACCTGTCGAGTGAATGCAGCTTCTAATTCAGTAGGTTTGGTGTGGGTGTGGGGGGTGGTGCCTGGGATTCTCCATTGTTAAGAAGTTCCCATGCGATGTACCACACGTTGAGAGGAAAAAGTCTAAAGGATAATTGAGTCCTTTGTGATATTAAGCCTTTCTGTGCACACGGGTTCACTCTAGGACTCTAGTTGGTTCACCAGTCCTTGGGAAGACAATTCTGACCTAGTCTTCTCTTTGTCCTAGGCTGTTGCTGCGAATTCCACTCTATTCCTTCAGCATAGTGGTACTGGATAAGCATGGCGTGGACAAGGAGCGCTACGTCTCCCTGGTGACACCTGTGGCCCTCTTCAACCTGATCGACACTTTCCCCTTGAGAAAAGAAGAGATGGTCCTACAAGCAGAAATGGGCCAGGCCTGTGCCACCTGATGGGCTGTGTCCTCTCTCAGTAGTGCCTCTTCTCTCTACATCGAGCTACATGCACAGAAAGGCCTGAAAAATATCCTTGATGTACAGATTTTTATTTGTAATTTTTAAAGTCTATTTTATTATTATAAGCTTTCTTGGCACTTAACAATTTTACACCGCTTTTTGTACCTTGTACCAAAAACTGAATATACTTACTCTCTAAATTCCATCATGGCTGGTTACTTTGGTAGAGAAACTAGAAACTACAACTATATACAAGCTTCCCATGCATTTATACTGTGTGACACGTATGTATCTTCTGTTTTATATAAAACTTACTAATAAAATATTTTAGAGCAAATGTACTAAAAATCATTTTTTTCAAGCACTAGCCATACTTGCTTAGTGTGGTCACAGGTCTTCAGATTGCGATTATTGGTATTTTAGGAATGGAAAAATTAGTGTCAGGAGGCGCTCAGTTGAGCTGAGAGCTGAACTTTCAAGTGTCAGAGGAGCCCCTGAAGCAACAAGCTGGCAGTGAAAGAGGTAAGGCTTTTATCACTTACTGTGCTGCTATAACCAAGAAGCTAAAACTGGAGCTTCCATCTTCTATTTTTCCATCTGCATTCTCTCCAGTGGACCAGTGTTCACCAGATGAAAGTGCAGGTGGGTTACAAAGACATGAGGTTGGTCACATTGTTGAGGGAGACCCAGCTCTGAAAGTTTTATGGACTCTGGGGTCATGGAAGGACGAGCAGCTAGGAGCGGGAAAATACTGGATCCTTAATTGGGGGAAAAGCTTCCCTCCCTTCCTCCCGCAAGGCTCCACGAGAGGAATGTGAAGACCTCTGCTCAAGGCCTCAGAGACCTAGGAATGAAGTCACTTGGGCTAGGAATACAAATATGTGACAGAACACTTTCAGTCCTTGACTACAGTTCCAGCCATTGGCTGTGATTCATTGACTGCATACCACCAGTCTGTGTGGGGCAAGCAGCTTTCCCTCATGAGGCCTTCCAAGGGAAGGCTCTGTATTAGGCCTGCCTAAAGTCAGGCCTGAAAAACCATACTTTTAAAACTAGGAGTTGGACTCTCTCAACTCTCATAAGCAAACCCTGATCCAAACTGACATTCTGAAACTGAAGGGAAAAATCTCAATCAATTCCTGAACAAATAACTAAATCAATGATGGAAAGTCCAAATTCCAACCTGGAGGTTTAAAACTAGAAGCAGATTTGACGCTTTTGAACATTAGACAGTGATTGCTATCCTATGAATAGATTTATATTTCATTTACAAATGATTTTTCCCCTAGTAGCTGCTCTTTGACCTCTGTCTTCATCAGATGTATCTATCAGATAAAAGGTCAACAACATAATTTGGAAAGGAAGATTAACCAATGGCGAGTATGTGAAGCCATGAACATTTCAAAAGACCACTTGTCACAATTCAGTAAATGTATCAGCCCGCATTAAAGCTCTTCTATCTGTGAAAAGCCAGCCTGTGCCCTTTGCCCCATACATGAACGATCCAAGGCTTGAAGATGGGCTGATGTTTAAGGAGCTGCTTAGATTTCGTCAAACAAGTCTTCTGTTCTGTTCTATTCTATTACAGACACTTTGCCTAATGAGATATAGACTATTTGAAGAATGAGTATACTGTGGTATGTCATGGTACGTGAGTCTTACCTTTTTCTTTCCTCCCCTCTAACTTGTAGTTGGACATCCATAAATAAATGAAAGAACCTCTGCACAGGCCAGCGAAGAAATCCGTCCATCTGTGCATAGGAAAGTGAGTAGATCGGAGCTCAGAAGAGGCTACTGAGGTAAAAGGAGCAGTGGCAACATCAGTGGCGACCTCTCTAGCAAAGGAAGTGAAAGGCTGTCAGGCCATGGGGGCTACAGCTGGAGGCTCCCTTTGCTCTTCAGCAGCAACCTGCATAGCCGAAGTGAGACATCCACAATTGTGGGGAGGGAGAGGGAAGAAGGCAGACCAAGAGAACTGGAGGAATGTATCTCCTGCTGTCTGTCCAGAGATGCCCACCACCCCCTACTTGAAGATTCCCCCGACCAGGGCATGGGCACCCAAAGCCCCTGGTACATACACATCTCACGCTCTGCTGCCACTTTTTTAAAAAAGTTTTCCACACCATTGTGTTTTCCCTATGTACTACTCCCAACCCTAGCAGGGAGTTGATTCCTCTTAATAAGGACTGAAACTTTTGCTATAACTCCACCTTCTGGAAAGCAGAAGGAAGGCTCTTAACTACTAATCTGAATGGAAGTAAACAAGTTCAGTTCAGTTCAGTCGCTCAGTCGTGTCCGACTCTCCGCGACCCCATGAATCACAGCACGCCAGGCCTCCCTGTCCATCACCAACTCCCGGAGTACACTCAAACTCATGTCCACAGAGTCGGTGATGCCATCCAGCCATCTCATTCTCCGTCGTCCCCTTCTCCTCCCGCCCCCAACCTTTCCCAGCATCAGAGTCTTTTCCAGTGAGTCAACTCGTCGCATGAGGTGGCCAAAGTATTGCAGTTTCAGCTTTAGCATCAGTCCCTCCAATGAACATCCAGGATTGATCTCCTTTAGAATGGACTGGTTGGATCTCCTTTCAGTCCAAGGGACTCTCAAGAGTCTTCTCCAACACCACAGTTCAAAAGCATCGATTCTTCGGCGATCAGCTTTCTTCACAGTCCAACTCTCACATCCATACATGACCACAGGAAAAACCATTGCCTTGACTAGACGGACCTTGGTTGGCAAAGTAATGTCTCTGCTTTTTAATATACTATCAAGGTTGGTCATAACTTTCCTTCCAAGGAGTAAGCGTCTTTTAATTTCATGGCTGCAATCAGCATCTGCAGTGATTTTGCAGCCCAAAAAAATAAAGTCTGAAACTGTTTAACTCTTACCTAAATAAGAAAGGTGCTCCATATGACAAACAAGGCAGCAGAGGCTCTCAAACACTATGAAAGAAAAAACTCATAGTAACATGGTATCACAAAAAGAAGATGACAATTCTCCAGCAACCGAGGCCAAAGATATAGAATATTGCAATCTAACAAATCAAAACAGCACTTCCGTGAACTCAGGAATAAAATGAACGAAGACTATTTCACCAAAGAGACTGAGATTCTATAAAGAGTTGAGAAATAAGAAAAAATGTATCAGAAAGCATTTGAAATAGAGATCAGATGGAAAAGAGAATAAGCAAGCTTGAGGATTGGAATTTAGAAATGATATGAGTATAAAAGGGGAGAGAGTTAAGATTAATGGGTATATGAGAAGAAGAAGAAAGAGAACCGGGCAGAGGGCTTAAAGTAACAATAGCTGAGAACTTACCAAATCTGATAAGGAACTGTATTTACAAGTCCTCAGAGCTAATAGAACCTTATCATCTCAATGCAAAAAGACTTTCTCCAGGACACATTATAATAAGACTATCAAAAGTCAGTGAAAAAGAATTTCAAAGGCAGCTAGGTAAAAGATGAGAGTAGCCCACAAAGTACCTCCCCTCCATCTTAGGGTATATTAGTCACTCAGTCGTGTCTGACTTTTTGTGTCCCTATGGATTGTAGCCTGCCAGGCTCCTCTGTCTGTGGGATTCTCCAGGCAAGAATACTGGAGTGGGTTGCCATTTCCTTCTCCAGGGCATCTTCCAATCCAGGGATCGAACCTGGGTCTCCTGCATTGCAGGTAGATTCTTCACCATCTGAGCCACCAATGAAGCCAAATTAGTGTATCAATAGGTTTCTCAAAAGAAGCTACAGGCCCGGAGAATCTGGAATAGCATGAAACTTCTAGAATAAAATATAAGGAATAAGCTTCCTGATACTAGACTTGGCAATGATGTTTTTTTCTGGCATGGCAAAGGACAAACAACGAAAGCAAAATCATCAAACTCAAAAACTTTTTCACAGCAAATAAAATAATCAACAAATATTTGCAAACCACAGAGCTGATATGAGATTAATATCCAAAACACATAAAGAACTTTTTCAACTCAATAGCACAATACCAAACCAAGTGGAGAGAAAAATCTGATAGACATTTTTCCAAAGAGTACATCAAAATAGCCAAGAGGCACATGACAAGATGCCCAGTTTGCTATTCAGCAGGAAAATCAAGATCAAAACAAGTTATCTCATACCTATTAGAATGCCTGTCCTCAAAGGAGACAGAGACAACACATGCTGGTAAGGATGTGGTGAAAGGGAATTAGTCCAACCACTATGGAAAATATGAAGGTTCATAAAAAAATTAAAAATAGATCCATCATATAATCCAATAATCCCCCTTTCATGTATTCACCCAAAGGAAATGAAAACAGGATTTTGAAGAGAGAACAAGCACACCCATGTTTATTGCAGCATTATTAACTATAGCCAGGATATGAAGATAAGCCACATGCCTATCAACAGATGAATGGAAAAAAGATGTGGCATGTATACATAATGGAATAGTATTCAGCCATGAGAAAGGACGATACCCAGCTCTCTGTGACAACATGAATAGACCTTGAGCATATTATACCAAGGACGAGAAACCAGAGAAAAATAAGTATTGCATGATATCACTTATATATGGAAACTTAAAAAGTCAAACATGTAAAGACTAGAGTAAAATGGTGATTACAAGTGGGTGGAGCATAAAACTGATGTTATTTAAGGGCACAAACTTGTAATGAGTAGTAAATAAACCATAGATATTTAATTCACAGTATAATGAATACAGAGAAATAATATATACTAAAATTATATAAAGTGATAAATACTGCTACAATGGCAATCATATTGCAATATTTAAATATAAAAGCACCTTAAATCCACAAAATGCTATATGTCAAATTTGTTCAATAAAAAATAAGTCCATAGATGCATGCATGAATCTGTATACAACAAACTTTGGGGCCATTTCAAAATAATAGGCTGTCTTCTAGAGGACTGGTTGCTCACAGCAAATCTTACAGGATATTTCTATGTGCCTTTTGGACCCCAGAAAAACAATCCTCAGTTATGCCTGGTCACACCATTTGGCACAGCAGCACTCTTACAAATGTGCATGCATGTGTGTGTGTATAATAAAGGGGCAGGCCATTAAATTGGCTGAATTCAGACTCTGCTTTGGTAGATAGCAGTTGGAGTCTCAGTTCAGTTCTTTTAAACTTCACTGGGCTACTTGGAGCCTACCCCCAACTCCTCACCTGCATATGAGTGGCACAGTGATCTGTGAGAAATGCAGGTAGTTTATACACAGAATCAGGAGCTCCCCTTCTTGCTCCCTACCTTTGGTTATCTCCTTTCTGAGATTTCCCTTCTGACTTCTCAGTTGCCATGGTTGCTCTTTCCGTCTCTGCTGGCTCTTCAAAACATTTAAGACTATCTTCAGTAAAGCCTCCTCCCTAAGATCAGCCTGATGCACACAGCAACCAACCCTTACCAAAACCCAGCAAACCCTGATGACTCACCTAGTATATGTACCCTCTTCCAACTGATGACTGCCCTCCAGTATCTGCCCGCATTTTGGCCACTCTCCAATTCCTGCAGGTAGCTATTTTCTATATTTTGTCCACATATAATTGTTTGTGGGAGGCAGGTCTAGTAGGAGCTGCTGGACCACTATCAGAAGGCTAGCGAAGGGTGAACCAGAAGGCTGAAGAGAACTGCAGATTTCACCTCTACAGGCCTTCAATGCCGGGACTTCAGCTTAGATGAATGGGGTGGGGAATGAAGGAGAAAAAAGGCAATGGGATCATCTAAAGCACATTGAAGATAAGATCAATGCCTCACGTGCTGGTAACCATATCACACATCTATTCATGCATTGAAAATTACCCCAAAGCTTAGTGACATCACAAGAAAAGTTTATTCTCTCTCACATTGTCTGTGGGTCATGGATTTGAGAGCAGCTTAGCTGAACAGTTCTGGCTTGTACTTTCTCATGAGGCTGCAGTCACCTGAAGGCTTGGTGGGCTGGAGGATCCACTTCCATGGAGGCTCACTCACATGACTGGCAAGTTGGTACTGGTTGTTGGAAGAGGACTCTATTATTCCCCACATGAGCCTCTCGAGTGGCATGAGTGTTCTCCTAACATGGTGGTGTCTTCTTCCAGTGGAAGTGATCCAAGAGAGAACAGAGTAGAAGTGACACTATTTTTTATGACCCAGACTCAGAAGACATGCAGTTACTTCCAAGGAATCCTAGACCTCACATACGTCAGCCCTATTCAGTGAGGGAAGGGGATATATAAGTGTATGGATACCAAGAGGTGAGGATCATGGTGGGGAGAGACAATTTGAAGGCTAGCTTCTACAGCATCTAAACACTTTTATATTAGAGAATCATTCAGTGATCTTTAGGATAGGGGTAGTGTGGTCAATAATGTAGATAGGTCATGTATTCAACCCTTTTTAACACGCAGATGAAGAAAGACAAATTATATTCCCCAGATCCCGTTGCAGCTGTAGTTTGAGAAGTGATGAAGATTCTATCAGGCAAGGGAAGTTGGGGCGAGAGATGGACTGGGCGTATGGAATTAGCAGAGGTAAGCTATTTTATACAGGATGGATAAGTAACAACGTCCTACTGTATAACACAGGGAACTATATTCAATAGAAACCATAATGGAAAAGAATTTGTAAAAGTATATATATATATATATATATATATATGAATTATTTGCTGTACAGCAGAAATTAACACATTGTAAATCAACTATTCTTCAATAAAAATTGAAAAACAGATTCCATCAGTCACATGCACTCAAAGTGTGACTTGGTTTTGAAACTAAATCAATGTGTGGAAAGAGAAAAATGCAGAACATGTACATTATTCTATACTGTGGCTGAGGCAGAGTGGTTTTTTGCCAATAACTGGTGGCAGCTTCTTAATTGGGACTTCTTGACAGTGGCAAGAATGGAATGGTTCTAGAACAAGCAAATCTACTGGTTCCTTCTCAATCTGGTAGGCAAATTCCTGATCTTCTAGTTTCTTGGCAGCTCCCTTGGCATTCCCAAGTGGCTTGGGGAGGTGTTCACCAAGTTCAGCATACAGCCTATTTCTTCATCTTTCACCTCTAGATGATGAGGGAATCCTTTCTGTTTAGCTGTAATAGATTCTACTTTCTGAAACTCCATCTTGAGTGATACTGATAGCAAAATAAAAATTGTAGTCTTCAAACACTGGGTTTGTTGGACTTTACTTCCCCTTGAAATTCAATAGTTAACAGAGATATTTAAGTACCTCTTGGAAAAACATCTTATAAGCCATACTGAAACCAATCAGCACAAATGAGCATTTATTTTTCAGCAATGCTTCATCATCCAGGTAGAGGACAAGAGAAGGCATGTTAGAGAACTGATCTAGGGGTGGGGGGTTGTGCTAAAGGTGTGGTGAAAGGACAAGGGTGAGGGAGGTATATTGTAGAACTGAGAAAATGTGATGACCAACAACAACCTGGATCAGTCTGAAAAGAAATTAGGACAGCAACAGCACTAATATATTGAACGAATACAGGAAAGGGCTGGTGATCTCCAGGTGGTTGAAGATTGAATGTAGTCAGTAAAAGATAAGCGGCATTTAGAAAATAGGTGATGACAGAGAATGGAGGAAAACATCCTTGGAATTTTGATATTAGAGAGCTGGATGGGGTTGTCCATATGATAAGTCCTCTTGGCAAGACTGAAGACAGAGAAGATAAATAAGATTCAAGTTCCAAAGGCTTATCTAAGTGTGGAGGAGAGAACCAAATGTAATGTAGATAGGTGGTTGTAAGGGGATGTGATGGAAGTCATATGTTAGGAGGCAGGAATCTCAGAGAAAGTCTTTTGCTTAGATTAGGTTAAAAATGAAGAATTAGAAAGGGCAGTGGAGAACTGGAATGATAATGACAGTGCCTCTCAACCCAACAAATACTGAAGTATGGAACAAAGAACAATATCCTCTAAGAAAAGTGATGCAGGATAAAGTCAGGATTTACTCAGGATTGTCCTGAAATGATACCGAAGATATAGGAAGCCTAATTTACTATGAAGTGTATGTGTGCACATGTGTGTGTGTGTGCGTGCCCACACATGGTAGTGGTCCAGAAGGCATCACAGAAAGTCTAGGGGTGAGTTCAGCTGGGGAACACAGAGCAATATGAGAATGACAGCACAAAAGAAGACTAGTGAGAAGATTGGTAAGACATCTCAGGCTTATAACTGAAGGATTATAGAAATAAGCATGGATGAATCTGACAGCTTTGATGTTCCCATTTTAGGGTAGCATGCTTTGGTGCCAGAAGTGACTCGTACAGTAATTTCCAAGTATCCCATCCTAGACTCCAAGGCAGGAAGAGCCAGGGCCCTACCATGGCCAGAACTAACTCTATGGGGAAGGCTGGGCCCAGCTCTTCCTGTTTCAAGGTCTAAGAAAGGTTACATGGTTATCATGAGTTGTCACAAAAAGTGACAGGATTCCCTAGAGAGTACAGCTGACCCTTGAACCACATGGGGTTAGGGGTGCTGACACACACAGTTCAAAATCCATATATAACTTTAAAGTGGGAAAGTGGGCCCCTGTATCTGTGGTTCTGCATCCCTGAATTCAACCTACCTCAAACCATTTAGTTCTTTAGTATTTGCTATTGAAAAAAAAAAACACATATATTTTGATCCACACAGTTCAAATCCATGTTGGTCAAGGGTCAACTGTAGTTGGTTCCATCTGTGGGGCAGGAAAACTCAAAAGGGACTCTGAGACATCTCCTTATTGTTAAAAGGTAAGAATGGTTTCAGAGGTAACTGAGGTAATATTTTGTCTTAAGTGAAGATAAGGATCTCCTGCAAATCAATAATAAAATATAAATAACAAAATAGTGAAAGATTTAATCAGTTCAAAAAGAAGACATATGAATGGTCAATAGCATATGAAACATCTTTAGTCATCAGGGAAATGAAGAATGAAAACTACAATAAAATACGCTTGAGTGGACTTCCCTGCTGGTCCAGTGGTTAAGAATCATCCTGCCAATGCAGGGGACACAGTTTGGATCCCTGGACGAGGAAGATGCCACAGGCCGCAGTGCAACTAAGCCTGTGCACAATTTCTGAGCCCGTGTTTCTCAACAAAAGAAGCCACCACAATGAGAAGCTCCTGCACTGCAACTAGAGAGTAGCCCCCCTCTCCACATCTAGAGAAAAGCCTGTGTACAACAACAATGTCGCAGCACAGTCTAAATAAACATATATTAAAAAAATAACTTTGAGGGTTAAAATTTTAAAAAGACTGATAATACTAAGTGTTGATCAGAGGTAGAACAACTGCAACTCTCATACACTGCAGGTAGGAGTGTGAAGTGGTAAAAGTACTTTAGAAAAATGGTAAATTCTTATAAAGTTAAACATACAACTTCCCTATGACCCAACAGTCTCACTCCCTGGTATTTATTTAAGGGAACAAAAATTGCATATACACTAAAAGGCTTTAAGCTTTATTCATCATAATCCCTACTGGAAATGGCCCAAGAAAATATATAAACCGGCAAGACAGAATAAAATTCAGCAGTAAAAACAACAAAATACTGATACATGCAACATTCAAAATCATCAAGAATGAAAGCTTGACCCAAATAAGCACACATTGTATAATTCCATTTATATGAAATTTGCAAACAGACAACTAGTCTGTAGTGACAGAAATCAGCATAACAGTGATTTCATCCATCAGGGAGAAACTGATTGGAAGGAAGCATAAGGGAAACATCACAGGGTGTGAGAATGTTTCGTCTTGATAGGGATATGGGTTACATGGATGTATACAGCACAAGCTGGAATCAAGATTGCCAGGAGAAATATCAATAACCTCAGATATGCAGAGGACACCACCTTTATGACAAAGCAAAGAGGAACTAAAGAGCCTCTTGATGAAAGTGAAAGAGGACAGTGAAACAGTTGGCTTAAAGCTCAACATTCAGGAAACTAAGATCATTGCATCTGGTCCCATCACTTCATGGCAAATAGATGGGGAAACAGTGGCAGACTTTCTTTTGGGGGGGGCTCCAAAATCACTGCACACAGTGACTGCAGCCATGAAATTAAAAGACCCTTATTCCTTGGAAGAAAAGTTAGGACCAACCTAGACAGCATATTAAAAAGCAGAGACATTACTTTGCCAACCAAGGTCCGTCTAGTCAAGGCTATGGTTTTTCCAGTGGTCATATATGGATGTAAGAGTTGGACTATAAAGAAAGCTGAGCACTGAAGAATGGATGCTTTTGAACTGTGGTGTTGGAGAAGACTCTTCAGAGTCCCTTGGACTGTAAGGAGACCCAACCAGTCCATCCTAAAGGAGATCAGTCCTGGATATTCATTGGAGGGACTGATGTTGAAGCTGAAACTCCAATATTTTGGCCACCTGATGCAGAGAGCTGACTCATTTGAAAAGACCCTGATGTTGGGAAAGATTGAGGGCAGGAGGAGAAGGAGGCAACAGAGAATGAGATGGCTGGATGGCATCACCGACTCGATGGACATGAGTTTGAGTGAACTCCGGGAGTTGGTGATGGACAGGGAGGCCTGGTGTGCTGCGGTTCATGGGGTCTCAAAGAGTCAGACACGACTGAGCGGCTGAACTGAACTGAACTGAACTGAAAGTACTTTCATTTATGTGGGTTATCCTACTGATATTTACTGTGTTAGAAAGTAAAACAGAAGAAATCAATCCCATTTACAATTGCACCAAAAAGTAAAATACCTAGGAATAAATTTACCCAAGGAGGTGAAAGACCTATACACTGAAAACTGTTAAGACACTGATAAAAGAAACTGAAGACACAAGAAGATATTCCATGGTCATGGAATTTAAGAATACTGTTAAAATGTCCATATTACCCAATGAAATATACATATTCAATGCAATCTCTCAAAATTTCAATGGCATTCTTCACAGGAACAAACAATTCTGAAATTCATATGGAACAGAGACTCCGAATAGCTAAAGCGATATTGAGAAAAAGGAACAAAGCTGGAGGCATCATGGTCCACATCCTGATTTCAAAATACATTACAAAAGTACAGTAATCAAAACAGTATGTATGGTATTGGCATAAAACCAGACACACAGACCAGTGGAACACAACAGGGAGTCCAGGAATAACAGGGAGCCCAGGAATAAATCTATGCATACATGGTCAATTAATTTACAACAAAGGCACCCTGAAGAGACAACGTGAAAAGGACAGTCTCTTTAATAAGTGATGTTGGGAAAACTGGACAGTCACATGCAGAAGAATAAAACAAGACCACTGTCTCAACATTGTACAAAGAAATCAACTCCAAATGGATTAAAGACTTGAAAGTAATACCTGAAACCATGAAACTCTTAGAAGAAAACATAGGCAGTCAGCTCCTTGACATCTTGGCAATGATTTTTTGGATCTGACTTCAAAAGTGAAACCAACAAAAGCAAAAAGTGGGGCTACCTCAAAATAAAAAGCTTCTGTACAGCAAAGGAAATTATCAATAAAATGAAAAGGCAACGTATCAGAATATATTTGCAAATCATATATCTGATACGGGGTGAACATTGAAAATACATTAAGAAGTCATATAACTCAATAGCAAATCAACAAACAATCCAATTAAAAAAACAAGGAAAATAAATGATAAACCAATAAATTTTGTATATAATTTTAAAATTTATTTTAATTGGAGGCTAATTACATTATTGTATTGGTTTTGCCATACATTGACATGAATCTGTCCCAGATGTACATATGTTTCCCATCTTGAACCCCCCTCCCACCTCCCTCCCCATCCCATCCCTCTGGTTCATCCCAGTAGATCTGAATAGAAATTTTTCCAAGTAAGACATACAGATGGCCAATGAGTACATGAAAGGATGTGCAATAGTACTAATCATCAGGGAAATGCAAATCAAAATCACAGAGATATTATCTCACGCTTGTTAGAATGGCTATCAGAAGAAAGATGATAAATATTGTGAGGATTTGGAGAAAGGGGAACACTGGGTACTGTTGGTGGGAATGTAATTGCTGCAGTCACTATGAAAAACAGCACAACTTAAAAATAGAACCACCACATGATCCATCAGTTCCACTTCTGGTTATTTATCTAAAGAAAATGAAAACAAATTCAAAAAAATATATATATGCACCCCCATGTTCATGGCAGCACTACTAACAATAGCCAAGCTATGGAAACAACCTAAATGCCCACCAATGGATGCATGGATATAGTAGCTGTGTTATACTACTCAGCCATAAAAAGGAACAAAATAATGCTATTTGTGGCATCATGGATGGACCTAGAGATTACATTAAGTGAAGTAAGAGATTGAGAAAGACAAATATTATATGAGATCACTTATATGTGAAGTCTAAAAAGCAAACAAATAAACAAACTCCAAACTCAAGAACAGATTGGTGGTCACTGGAGAGACAGAGGTAGTAGTTGGTGAAATGGGTAAAGAGGGTCAAAAATGCCCAAATTTCTAGCTATAAAATGAGTAAGCCACAGGAATGTTAAATAATAGCAAGGTGACTATTGTTAATAATACTGTATTTCACATTTAAAAGTTGCTTAGAGAGTGGATCTTAAAAATCCTCATCACAAGAAAAAATATTTTGTAAATATGGATGATGATGTTAATTATACATGTTGATCACTTCACAAGATATATAAATATTGAATCATTATGTTTTATATCTGAAACATAATGTTATATGTCAGTTGTACCTAAATTAAGACTGAACACATTTTTCAAAACTTCTATTTCAATTCATTTAGGAAAAAATAAACTCATGTTAATGTAGATAACATTTTTAAGAAAAACTGCATATGCATCACAAAATTTTTAGAGTCAGATAAGTGACATTATTTTGCATTATTGCAACTCTTCAAAAATGTGCCATAAAAGCAGACTTCTAGAGTTTCACATATCCTTTCCATTCATTCCATTGCAATATCAATGTTCTTTTAATTAAAATATATGAAGATAATCATATTTCACAGAAAAGAGAGTTTAATAGCCCTATTTAAGTATCTGGGTATTTTTCTTTGATACTTCATCAAAACTCAGGAAGCAGTAGTTCCTTAAATATTGATGCCAATATGGAAAACTTTTTACACTGTGTTGCATTAAAATCCATTGGTCTAGGACCTCCCTGGTAGTCCAGTGGTTAGGACTCCGTTCTTCCACTGCAAGGAGCACAGGTTCAATCCCTGGTTGGGGAACTAAGATTCTGCATGCCATACAGTGTGGCAAAATGAAACAACGATGACCCTATATGCGAGACAGCAAAAGAGACATGGATGTAAAGAACAAAATTTTGGACTCTGTGGGAGAAGGCGAGGGTGGGATGATCTGAGAGAATAACATTGAAACATGTATATTATCATATGTGAAATAGATCACCAGTCCAGGTTCGATGTATGAGACAGGGTGTTCAGGGCTGGTGCACTGGGATGACCCAGAGGGATGGGATGGGGAGGGAGGTGGGAGGCAGTTCAGGATAGGGAACACATGTACACCCGTGGCCGATTCATGTGAATGTATGGCAAAAACCACCACAATATTGTAAAGTAATTAGCCTTCAATTAAAATTTAAAAATAACACAAAATCCATTGGTCTATCTGCACTTCGAATGGATCTTTAACCCACACATGATTTTATAACTCATGCATTGGTCATTGAGAACATATTGGTTCACTGAGTTAGGCAGATCTTCCAAAGGTCAATAAGATTTGTTATACAATATAAAAAATTTACCTTGGTTAATGTCATCACTGATCCTATCAAAAACATCTCTATGTATTGGGAAGCTGTCATAAAGAACAGTGTACACAAGTTTTCCAAAATTCTAGTTTTTGCTTCAACGCTCAAGTTTTATCATTGAGAGCAAATACTGTCAGTTATTTTCCTTGAAATGACAAGCTCTTTTTGTTCAATTTGAGAAAATGTGTGCCCAGTCCTCAAGCCTAAATAATTACACTTTATCCGTCATTCATTCATTCATTAAAATAAAAGTGGTGAAAAATATAGCCAGTTCAATATGCAACTAAAATGCCCAAGTGCTTTTCCCTGAGACAACCTTCAAACTTGAGCATACATAAAACATCTGAAAAATCACATGTCCTTAAAGGTCAAGATTTAAACACATTAATAACTTTTACTGCTTCATCAGGACTTTTAAAAATGAAAGTGTTATGCTACTTTTTATCCTATGTGTGTTCTTGGGCAAACAAAGTACTGAAGTGTCTGCAGTTTTATTCACCATTGCTTCTGGACCACCCCAGCAAATGTCAACACAGCAAAAAAAAAGTAAATAAGGAAAACCGCTTTGGCCTTGCTGACCCCTCAAAAAAGGTTTTAGGTTGCCCAAGGGTCTGCAGACCACACACCATGATCTGTTGCCTTCAACTGAAATGCACTGATTGTGAATATAATTCTGGAATGGTGACAGAAGCTTGAGTAGGAATGTGTGTAAGCATAACAAAAATTTGGCTCTTTTTCTCAACTCTGGCAGGACTCACGGGCAGTGTGCCTTGTAGAGACCCAAAGCACAAGGGAAAAATCACTTCAAATTTGCAGCATCCATTCCTGTTGTCTGCAGATCTCTTTTTATCAATAAATTCTATTAATAATCCTTCACTAATTTAATCAGGGGCTTCCCTGGTGGCTCAGAGGTTAAAGCGTCTGCCTCCAATGTGGGAGACCCGGGTTCGATCCCTGGGTCGGGAAGATCCCCTGGAGAAGGAAATGGTAACCCACTCCAGTATTCTTGCCTGGAGAATCCCATGGACGGAGAAGCCTGGTAGGCTACAGTCCACGGGGCCGCAAAGAGTCAGACACGACTGAGCGACTGAACGAACGGAATTTAATCAGGAATGAATAGCAAGCTGATTGAGAATCCAAACACTGCATGCACATGATCTCATTTCATTCTCACAAGAAGTCACGAGTATTTCCTTCTCCTTGCAGTTTTAATTCCTTTTAAACAATATTAACTTTGGAAACTGAAGTAACAGAAGAGGTGCTGGAAGGCTCCCCTTAGCTTAGTGCCCTAAGGGTTATGTCTTTTTTAGCAATCATTCTACCCTTAGCCTACAGTTCTCTCAATACCCTTTGTGTCAGTCTTTCTTAACCTTGGATGCACACTGAATTACTTGTGTGTGTGTGTCTGTGTGCTCAGTTGTGTCTGACTCCTTGTGACCCCATGGACTAGGGGAGTTTTAGAAGACTGATGCCTATGTGCCATCACTGGAGATTAAGATGTAAATTTCCAGGGTGCAGACAGGTCCTGGGGAGACTTTAAAAGCTTCTGAGGGGATTCTCATGTGCAGCCAAAAGTGTGAGTCACTATTCTGGATGAGGTAAGAAGAATGCCAGTATAATCACAGACATAAACACCTACCAAAGTCATTGGATCTCTGCTTATGGCCAATGTTTAAAGTTCGCATTACAAACTTAAAAGTATGCTTAACTCATCTAAAATATAGCATTTGTTTCTCCTTGAAAGACATAGGAATGATGCAAGTAGCCTTGTTAATCAGAATCAGTTTCACTGGAGAATGTGCACATGAAAATTTATTTCTATTATTTTTTTAAATAATTGAAGTTTAGTTGATTTACAATGTGTTTCTGATGTATAACAAAGTAATTTAGATATATATATATATGATAATATATATGTATGTTCTTTTTTATGTTCTTTGCCAGTATAGTTTATTACAGGATACTGAATATCTGTGCTATACTTTAGAACCTTGTTGTTTATCTATTTTATATATAGTAGAGTATATCCGCTAATAGAAACTCTTAATTTATCCCTCCCCACCCCCTTTCCCCTCTGGCAACCATAAATTTGATTTCTATGTCTGTGAGCTTGTTTCTGTTTTGTAAATAAGTAAATTTGTATCATATTTTAGGTTTCACATATAAGTGATACCATATTCTATTTGTCTTTCTTAGTACATTTAGTATGATAGTCTCTAGGTCCATCCGTGTTGCTGTAAATAGCAATATTCCTTTGTTTTTAATAGATAAGTAATATTCCATTCCAGGCCATAGCAAAGGAAACCACAAACAAAATGAAAACACAACCCATGGACTGGGAGAAAATATTTGCAAATGATGCAACTGACAAGGGCTTAATTTTCAAAACATACAAACAGCTACTACAACTTAATACTAAAAAAAAAACCGGAAGAAGACATAAATAGACACTTCTTCAAAGACATACTGATGGTCAGTAGGCACATGAAAGGATGCTCAACATCACTAATTATTAGAGAAATTAAAATGAAAACTACAATGAAGTCCAACCTTACACCAGTCAAAATGGCCATCATGAAAAAAATCTACAAACAGCACGTGCTGGAGTGGGTATAGAGAAAAGGGAACCCTCCTACACTGTTGGTGGGAACGTAAATTGGTAAGCCACTATGGAAAACAGGATGAAGTTTTCTTAAAAAACTAAAAATATTGTTGCCATATGATCCAGCAATCTCATTCCTGGGCATATATTCAGATAGGACTCTAATTCAAAAAGACACATGTATCCCAATATTCATAGCAGCACTATTTACAATAGCGAAGGCAAAGAAGCAACCTGAATGGCCATTGACGGACAGATAAAGAAGATGTGGTTTATATATACAAAGAATGCTGCTGCTGCTGCTAAGTCACTTCAGTCGTGTCCAACTCTCTGTGACCCCATAGACGGCAGCCCACCAGGCTCCCCCGTCCCTGGGATTCTCCAGACAAGAACACTAGAGTGGGTTGCCATTTCCTTCTCCAATGCATGAAAGTGAAAAGTGAAAGTGAAGTCACTCAGTCGTGTCCGACTCTTAGCAACCCCATGGACTGCAGCCCACCAGGCTCCTCCACCCATGGGATTTTCCAGGCAAGAGTACCGGAGTAGGGTACATTTCTATTATTATGGTATCATTTTTGAAGATGCTCAGCCTAAGGATTTATTTTCCTGTTTGTTCTATGGCTACGTTGGAACTCGGGGGACATTGAATTTAAGTGCACAGAGGTTGGAATTTTGTCTGTTTGTCTCTCTCTCTATCAGAATTGACAAGTTTCCCTGTAGAATGATGTTATACTTAGGCAGCAGTGCCCTGGGACTAACAAACTGATTTCAAGTGGAACTGAAATGTTGTCTGACCACAGAGCAAATCTGAATCCTTCTCTCTGAGTATCTTTCAATGTGTTTATTAGTCTCATGGAATTCCATTTGACTGCTGGGCAGGCTATTAAGTGGGTTTCTGATGCCCTTTGTATCTAAGCATGGATACAAAGGCTTGGAGAAAAGAGGCACTTCTTGGAATGTGATGTAATACTCACATTTCTCAGCAAGTGGCAGCACTTGTAGGCGATGGTCCTGTGAAAGGACTGCGTTCTAAGACCCTCCAGAGTAATGCTCCTTGGAGTATAGTCCTCCTACTGGCTACTGGTCCCTGGACCATTTGTTAGTGTTTCAAAAAAACAAATTGGGAGCTGGCCCCAGAATGTAAATCAGCAATGTCCATAAATGCATTATATAGTTTGGCTGATATTTTTTAAATAGCAAATCTTTCTCAGCAAAGGAAGCAGCACGTTGATTTACATTCTGATAGAAGTTCCTTATTTTATCATGGACCTGTGCTCTGAGTAGCTTTGCTCCAGAAAAGGGCCAGAGAAGAGACACTTGCTTGCTTGTCTCTATGGGAACAATTAGGAACTTAAGAATTAGAAAAAGGAAACACAGCAGACTTTTCCAAAGACACAGTAGCTCTTGTACTGGCCTGAGTAACCTCAGTTATTGCAGATTTCAGCAATCAGACAGCCTATGCAGTTCGGGTCAGTAGCTTTGCTAAAGAGTTGGTAAGTTCTAAACAGGCAGCCTAGACTAAGTGATGGAGAAGGCGATGGCACCCCACTCCAGTACTCTTGCCTGGAAAATCCCATGGATGGAGGAGCCTGGTGGGCTACAGCCCATAGGGTCGTGAAGAGTCAGACATGACTGAGCAACTTCACTTTCACTTTTCACTTTCATGCATTGGAGAAGGAAATGGCAACCCACTCTAGTGTTCTTGCCTGGAGAATCCCAGGGACGGGGGAGCCTGGTGGGCTGCCATCTAAGGGGTCACACAGAGTCGGACACAACTAAAGCGACTTAGCAGCTTAGCAGACTAAGTGATGTCTGTAAAGAAGGCCCATGAATGTTTGCTAAGTCACTTCAGTTGTGCTGGACTCTTTGCGACCCCATGGACTGTAGCCCACCAGGCTCCTCTGTCCATGGGATTCTCTAGGCAAGAATACTGGAGTGGGTTGCCATGCCCTCCTCCAGGGGATCTTCCTGACCTAGAGATCAAACCTGCATCTCTCACATCTGTTGCATTGGCAGCGGGGATCTTTACCACTAGCGCCACCTGAGAAGCTCAAAGAAGGCCCATGGCTGTTCAAGTAGGCTGGGCCAGAACATATACCAGTTGTCACACAGGCAGTGAATGTGTGTTAACTGCAGTTTGTGAGGACTGATGATTTCTCATACTGTTCTCCTGTAGAAAGCTCTGAACTCAGGTCATGAAGAGTCACAAGCAACAGTTATTAGGCATGATTCACCAAACACCAAATCATACCCCTGTCGGTAGCTTTTCCTTTGGAGTCATCTCATTTCCAGAGAAAGGGAATGACTCAAGAGCATTCTGATATTTTCGTTCTGATGTAACAATTAGGCGTCCTAGGCAAGGACATGAACTTCATATTGATTACCTGTCTCAAGACTGCGAAAAACCATCTAGGTACATAAGAAGAATCAATGTTGATTCTGATTGTTGAAGTTCATTCTGAATAACACACCATCTGGCACAGCACTCCACTGCATCTGTCCTTTGAGGTAAGCTGCACTCTGAATACGAATCATTCCTTGATTCATTCATTCATCAGGAAGATATTGCAATTGGCATAGTTCATTGATCCTGAAATGCAACCCCCCCCAACACATACATTTTAACATCTCTGAAGTGGAGAGTGTCTTACAATCAAAATCTAAGTTCTAGTGGGAAACAGATGGCAGATTCTAATGGGAATTGAAGAGGACATAATGAAATAATTATTTATAATGAGTGAGCATGGGCAGCGGTAAAGAATCCGCCTGCCAGTGCAGGAGATGCAGGTTCGATCCCTGGGTCAGGAAGATCCCCTGGAGAAGGAAATGGCAGCCCACTCCAGTGTTCTTGCCTGGAGAACTCCATGGACAGAGGAGCCTGGCATGCTACAGTCCAGGGGCTTGCAAAAGAGTTAGACACAACTTAGCAACTAAAGAATAAGAACCAGAAATGGTAAAGGGAACTATTAAGGGATACTGAAGCACTTTAAAGCTAGCAGCATCAGAGGACATTTACCACCCTAGGCCTGAAGGGCAAGCAGAGAGAGTGATTACTAGAATCCAGAGAGAATGCCATGTATAGTTTAAAAAGAGACCACTTCTGAGGAGCCATGGTAGAGGAAGCCAGCCTTTAACAACCCTCAGCCCAGCAGGGAGGGAGCCTGGGGAATAAATGACCTGAACTTTCTCTCCTCCTGTCTTTTTATCTCCTGCTATTGGATCCAGTTGGTCAAACCCAACTGAAAATTAGAGGGCCAAGGAGCAAAGCACAAAGCAGTTTTGAAAACTGCAGAGAGGAGCTCTGGTGGGACAGACAGAATACCAGCACAGTTCATCCCTTTTACCCTCAGCATCTACTCTTTTGTCTGAATAAAGAAATCTCAGCTCTCAGGACCTGGTGGTCCAGTGGCTAAGACTCCACGCTTCCAATGCAGGCAGCCCAGGTTTAATCCCTGGTCAGGGAACTAGATCCTGCATGCTGCAATGAGGACCACGTGCACCCAAATAAATGTTAAAAAAAAAATCTCATGTTCCCATCACCTACTGCAAAAGTCAGCAAATTACAGCCAGTAGTCTAGCCATTTGTTTTTGTCATTAGTCTTATTGGGTCACAGGCGCACACACACATATTTTTCTTTTTTTTATATGTTGTTAATGACTGCTTTTGCTCCAAAATGGCAAAGATGAGTAGTTACAACTAAGACTGGATGGCCCATAAAGCCTGAACTATTTACTATGTATCACATACAATCAGAACATTTCCTGACTCCTGACAACCAGATCACTGCAGGGTAATATCAGTTCTCTGATACACTCACCAGAAACCTAAAATCTTAGCTACCACCCAGCTTACTACCCAGAAGCTAGTTGGAGGAGAAAGAGGTTGGAAGAAACAATTAATATCAAACAAAGGTGCTTCAATCTCACTCAGGTAGCTGCTCATGAGATCTGTGTTAATAATCATTTCAAATTCTCCTGTGACTCTCTGCCAGTACTTCAGCTGAATTTCTTTACCTGGAGGATTGACCCAAACCTTCACTGTGGAAAGGATGTGGTTTCTCAGTGACCATTTTTATTGGTTTGCTGCAGTTTTCCCCTGACCAGGATGACTGAGCATTGGAAAACTGACAGATGTCTCGATAAATTCCCTGAGCTCTAGACACAGTTCTCCTTATGGAGATAAGCAACTCAACTGTGGATAAGCAACTCAATTTCTTCTTAATAATCACCCGAGCTAGTAACTCTTCTCTACCTGTAGCTTTAGTGATGTGAGGTGCCCTACCTATTTAAGAGGCATTCTCAGCTTGCAATATAATAGCACCATGACTGTTTCCTATGTAAAAAGGCTGGTGCCTTCCTTGGGCACTAAAGCCCTTGAAGAAGAAGTGAAGAGAAGTCACTCAGTTGTGTCCGACTCTTTGCGACCCCATGGACTGTAGCCCACCAGGCTCCTCACTCCATGGAAATTTTCCAGGCAAGAGTGCTGGAGTGGGTTGCCATTTCCTTCTCCAACTAGAGCCCTTAGGCTCATTGAACCCAAGTTCAGGTAGACACATAGGAAAAACTACTTAAGTAGGTTATTAAGTATAACAAGAAGGGACACTCCTAGTTGCACATCTTGGTCCCTGAACCCATGGGTTTCTGCTATGAGGGCTACAGCACTGTATAATGGCAACCCACTCCAGTCTCCTTGCCTGGAAAATCCCCTGGACAGAGGAGCCTGGTGGGCTATGGTCCATAGGGTTGCAAACTGTCTGACATGACTTAGCGACTAAACAATAGCAACTTAAAGTATATACTCTATCATGTAAGACATCTCTCCAGCCTAAGCATTGTCTATCAGCGCTTTCTATAACTGACCTTTGAGTAAACCATTTCATTCTTCTATCAAACCAGCTACTTTGGGGGTGCTGAGACATGTGATAAGACCAATGAATTCCACAGCTGTGCTTTCTTCACCGTAAATTGACTTTCTAGGTCAGAGGAGATACCTTGTAAGATGTCCTTGGAGTCTAAGTATAATGGTGCATTCACATGACAGAGAACAGTTTATCTTTACTTTCTGACCTAAGAAACGCTCACCACCTCTGTGGCTTTTTGTTATAACGGGCTCTGGAGGACTCTTCATTGTCTTTATATAGGCTTATCCATCATATTGATGATGTTCTTGCTAGTCCAGATGTGCTATCATTACCAGAGCAAAGCAATAAAGTCTAGGACTTGGAAACCAAGTATTGACCGAGAAATGCTTTCTTCTTATCAGGACACATAATCAGAAGCAGGGACGTCTGCTGTAGAAAGCCAACGGAATCTTTTAAAGGGAACATATATCTTTCGATGACCATCTCTGTACATACTGGGAAACCTTAGAGAGCAATCCCTCTTAATTTATGGCCATCTGAGTTTTTCTGGTTATTAGAGGTGCAAAGATTGGAAGATCATTTTCTCCATTCATTTCAACAAACCAACTAAGCATCTTTTACTTTGCCAAGTGCCCGCAATGCTCTTCAAATATGTGAGCAACAAACCTAAAATTCTATTTTCAGGGACCACTTTTTAAGAATACCCCCAATACCAATTACTGTGTCAATGAGGGTCCCCGCCAGAAACAATGTAATACTAAAACTATGAGTGTGATCTTAAGGAAAAAGTAACAAAAGGACTATTTATAAAAGGGTGGTTGGGGTTAAAGGAAAGTAATGAGGGACACTGAAACTGACCACAGTCAAGACTATCCCTCCTAGGCCTAAAGAGGGTAAAGGGAAAGAGTGGTGGCCATACCTCCAGCTGGAGAAGACCACCTGCCAGGAGCTATAGTCCTGGGCAGAGGAACGTAACCCCCGTGATCCAGTAGGAAGGAGCCAGAGGAAGAACTATATTGATCTCACCATTCAATCTCCTACTGGTCCCTTCCTTTGGCCAATCCCAACCAAAATTCACATGGCAAGAGAGCCCCTGTGAAGCAGTTCATTAAAGTTGGCTTCTTAGGGAACATATCAGTGTGAAGAAGGATAAAGAGGGGAAAAAAAGCAGGGACAGAGGTAGAGCACCCAGAACAACATCTTACAGTTAGAACTGGCTACATTTTGCCCCTTTTAGAGTGGTATGGAAGCCCTGCTACACCTGCAACCAAGATTGAAGATCCGATGTGCCACAACGAAGACCTGACGCAGCCAAATAAATATCTTTAAAACTCCTTTAAAAAAGATACAAATGGATTTATTTACAAAACAGAAATAGACTAAACAGACATAGAAAACAAACTTATGATTACCAAAGGGGAAAGGGATAAGTTAGGAGCCTGAGATTGAAATACACACATTATTATTAATAGACAACCACAAGGACCTACTGTATAGCACATGGAACTATACTAAATACCTTGTAATAAGGATATGTGTGTGTGTATATATATATATTCTTTTTTACATTCTCTTCCATTATATGTGGGAATTCCCTGATAGGTCAGTTGGTAAAGAATCCACCTGCAATGCAGGAGACCCTGTTCAATCCTGGGTCGAGAAGATCCACTAGAGAAGGGATAGGCTACCCACTCCAGTATTCTTGGGCTTCTCTTGTGGCTCAGCTGATAAAGAATCCACCTGCAATGTGGGAGACCTGGGTTTGATCTCTGGGTTGGGAAGATCCCCTGGAGAAGGGAAAGGTTACCCAATCCAGTCCATGTGGTCACAAAGAGTTGGACACAACTGAGCAACTTGCCCTTCACTTCAGTGTGTGTGTGTGTGTGTGTGTGTGTGTGTGTGTGTGTATAAAAATTTGTGTGCTTAGTCACCCAGTCATGTCCAACTCTTTGCGACCCCATGGACTGTAGCCTGTCAGGCTCCTCTGTCCATGGAATTCTCCAGGCAAGAGAATACTGGAGTGGGTAGCCATTCCCTTCTCCAGGGGATCTTTCCCACCCAGGGATCCAACCCAGATCTCCTGCATTGCAGGCCAATTCTTTACCATCTGAGCCACCAGGGAAGCCCATACATATATTATATATATATATAACTGAATCACTTTGCTGTGTACCTGAAACTAACACAATATTGTAAATCAACTATAGTTCAATAAAGGTTTTTAAAAAAAGACTGATAAATGGGGTGTGTCTTAGGCCAATGTTCACATAAACCAGGCTATAGTATCAAGTACCTCAAATATTAAGGTCCAGTCAATGCTTCTTAAAGTTTATTGTGATTTCAGGTCAACCAAGGATCTTGTTCTAATGAATATTCTGATTGAATCTGGCTTAAGGCCCAACATTCTTCATTTCCAACAAGCTCCCAGATGAAGCTAATGCTGTTCGTTCATGAATCACACCCTGAGAATCTGGTGTACATTTTGGTGAAGAACTAAGGACATGGGCTTTGGGATCTGAAATGTAGGGTAGGACCTATTAAGTACTAGTTGGGTTACTTAACCTGAGACTCATGTCTCCTGTTTGGTCCTTTGTCTTTTTTAAACACAGATAATAGGTAACAATTCATAAAGTCCCTGATGTATATTAGGTGCTCAATAAATGTCACTTCTTTGATCCCTTCCCTTATCACTGCCCATGATTTACTGAAGGGAGAGCAAAGGGAATGATGGTGTCAGGGTTCAGCTTTACAGAAAGAAAGGTGAAGAAAAACCAAAATGAGAGATTCAATAGCTAAGCAACAAGAAGAGTTGTTCAACATCATCTGAATCTTAGACACCAGACAGTCATCCAAACTGTGTGTCTCAATTCAGCAAATGTGCTTTGCTCACTCCAAAGACAAATAAATATAAAGACAGGAGGAATAGGTGACACATATTTTCAAGTATATGCATCTGCAAGTACCCAGGAATAACTTGTAATAGAACACATGAGATGTATTAGGAAAGTGAATTTAATGAAAAAGATATTACACTTTGCAGCAAGTACAGAGTGGCACAAAGCTTTGGTCTGGGGGACACAATCCATACAGAAGCTTAGAAGTAGGCATATTAAGTGTTTAAGCATTGCTACTGATTTTGCACTATACATGGCAAAACAATAGGAACAATCGTTTGCAGCCAATAATAAAACCAAGAAAACCAGCAAAATAAATGCAGACCTCCCATCTTCCCCAGGTAATGTTTTTAATGTTATTATTTCTTAAATCTTCCATCCTTTTCTCTCTCACCTTAAAGCCAATGATACTGTATTGTGCACTTAAAAATTTGTTAATAGGGTACATCTCCCATTAAGTGTTCTTACCACAGTGAATAAAAAAGAAATCAATGAGTTATTAAGCCACAAAATACATGGAGGAACTTAAATGCATATCGATAAGTGAAAGAAGCAAGTTGGAAAAGGCTATATACTGTATGATTGATTCCAACTATATAACATTCTGGAAAAAGGCAAAACTATAGAGACAGTAAAAACGACCAGTGATTGTGAGGGGTTGAAGTACAGGGGATTTTTAGGACAGCAAAAAGATTCCATATGAGAATGTAATTGTGGATACACGATATCAAGCATCTGCTAAAACCCATACCACTGTAAAATACCAAAAGTGAGCCCAAATGTAAACTATGGACTTCAATGAACAATAACACACCAATGTTGGTTAATCAATCAATTGTATTAACATTTCACACCACCACACCAACGGAAGACATTAATTGCAGGAGAAACTTGCAGGGGGAGGGGAATGGTAGTATCTGGCAACTCTGTACTTTCTGTTTAATTTTTCTGCAAACCTAATACTTCTCTAATTTCTTAAAGTCTAATAATTTAAAAACAAAGAGATCAACTTCCTAGCAAAGCCAGAGCTTAGGAGAGTAAATTGGCAGACAAAGCAGCTGCATGCTAGGGACAAGGCAGATACAGGTGACCCAGTCATTGGCAGAGTTTGGAAAATTTCCACCCTTACTTCTTCCCAAGGAGAGCTGCCATTCCAATGCCCCAGGAATGCAGCGATCCTCAGGTGTTCTTAGGGTATTGCAAGTGCATCTTCCCTCTCCAGTCCACTAAACGCTTGGATTCATCTTCAGGCCCAGAGAAAAACAGCCTGCCTGTGACAACCACACTCAATCAAGCAACAGGGATCTAGTGCATTCAGAGTTGGGCCAGTTCTTGCCCTGATGATGTGGTGTCTGTCTCTGAGGTTCTTTAAATATTTGTATTGATACAACATTTATTTTGAGAAATGCTGCCGAGTGGAAGGGATAAAGGAAATGTCCAAAGGAGGCCACCCTTCTCCCCCTTTCCCGATGTGCTTAGCAATTCATGCCTGGCCCAAGTTACATACTCCATTCAGGAAAACAGAAGCACAGTCTCTAATCAAACCTGTCATTCATCAACCATGAACTGCTGTTCAGGCATGGGGTCCCTGCCTCACTTCTCTACTCAAGAAGACAGTATTTTTTCTTGCTAATACCACAGTCTTTCCAGGAGGAGTTCCCCATCTCATTATACTTTCGCAGGGATGTTTAGTACCCCTTGCAGTTTGATTCCTTAGGAAGCAGTCAGGGTAACTCCTCCTCCCCCAGCCTGGCTTTGTGCATTCAGATGCTTTGCCAACAAATGACTGTAACAGAGCTGGTTTCAGAGGTGATAGAAAAGACCTGAAAATTAATATTAACATTTCCATTAATCCAAAAACATCAAGGATATCTCCCATCTTTGGAGATACACCCCATCTGTCAGAGGCACAATGTAAGATGATACTTAGGAATTAAGAAGGACAAATTAATTGAGGGTAATAAAGAAGGTCAAAAGCAAGAAGATTCAGAAAAGTCTAGACATTTCTTTCTTCATAGCAACTGAAAACCAATGAACTCTCTTCAAGATGTCAATTTATGAATAATGAATATTGGAAAGGATGGAAAAGCAAATATATTCCCAATATGCAATCACTCTAACTACAGTTCAAACATAAATGATTGACATAAACTGTTTTGTAAGGGAATGGCTCCCTTCCCTGTTTTCAAATGGGAAAGATTTTAAAAGATTTTACTGGTAGAATGGGCGGGGGTGGGAAGGAGGCTCAAGAGGGGATATGAGTATACATATGGCCAACTCATATTATTGTCCAGCAGAAGTTAATGCAACATGGTAAAGTAATTATATCCCAATAAAAAAAGTCCATAAATAAATAAAACATTTTTACTGTTGGGACCCATCGGTTCCCATAGATTTGCACAAACAAGTTTCAACTTTCTGAAGACAAAATGAACCTCTGGCTAAGTAGAAAATCATACTTGGAAGGAGCAATTAGATTCTTTCCCCCAGAGTAAGCAGATAAAGACAATAAAAGGGTAAAAATATTTTGACTCAAGTTCACATCTAGTTCTCTGCCCTTCTATAAAGAGACATTTTTCCCCCTTAGCAAATGCCAATGATTTTAACTTTTGCTTTAACTATTATACCAAAATATTTTACTTGCTTGTTGTATTAATTTCTGCCTCAATCAGAGACAAAGAAAAACAAAATAAGAGACATTTATCCTCCTTTGCTGAAATACTGGAAAGAAAAACATGATCTACTCCCTATAGGCATATTTTGTCACTTATAGGCAATACTAACTATATATTCTATCTCCCTTTTCCAAGTATGAAAGGAACCTTCTGCCGGTATAGGTCAATAAATTCTAATGGGGTAAAGAAGTACTAATCTTTGAAACACCATGCATTCCTCATAATGACCACAGCATTTGTATTTCTATGGAATTTGTTTTGACAGAATGGTAACTTTCCTTTTGGAGATAAAAAGTGAGATTCTGGACAACAACCCTGTGAGGAAGGCAGGTTTAATCTCCCTGACATAGGAGATAAGCGAAGGGCCATAGTTAAGAAATGGTCATTACACTGAAAGAACGTTGTTAAGGAAAAGGGTGGAAAGATAGTTTGTTTATGGTTTCTACAACCTCTTAACAAAAAGCTGACACAGTCTCTCTTTCCATAAAATAGAACAAAACTTACTATCTAATCAGATGAATTAGGAAATTCCACAATGGATGATATAGAAAAGTAAGGAGTTTTTTGGGTATTTTTTGTATTGCTATACACTGGAGACTACTTCACTATAATGAATGTTAAAACTTAGCTAAACACCCAGGAAAAGAAGGGTTTAAGAGATTATGAACCACAGATTGCTATCTCTAGATCACTAATAATGACCTTTTTTTCACAGTGGGTTAGAAGTGACAAAGCATATTTACCTATATTACCTCATTTGATATCAATTACTCCAAAGCAGCCCAATTATCCCTATTTTCCAGGCAACTAGATCAAGGCCTAGATTGGACAATGAACTTGACTGAGGTCACACTGTTGGTAAGTAGTCAAGACTTGAGCTTCTGTCAATGTGAGTTCAAGTTCAGGCTCCTTCCATCTCACCATGGTTGCCTCACAATGAATAACATCCAGGTTAATAAAATCCAATGTGTTATCATGATGCAGAGTTGGTGCAAATAATATAGCCAACATAATTTCTCCTCAATCTTCCTCAAACTGTGATCCGTTTGTATTAGAATCACCCAAGAAGCTTGATAAAAAATGATGGAATTTCCTGGAGATTTTGTTCAGTAGGCTTGGAACAATGCTCTGGAATCAATGTATTACATTCACACCCCATATTCAGATAATCCTGTGGCATCCTTGATATGGCCCAATTTCCATGGCTCTTGCTCAAGCCTTGCAAGATCCAATGTTTGCTATAGTTGTGCCTATATAAACTTCCTCATTCTATTTCTTTTCATTAACTTCAGAGGTCATAAATATACCATTGTGGGAGGAAACCCTTTCTGCCAACTTCTAAAAGCAATGCTCAGTTTCATGTGAAGTATCTACATGGAAGAAAAACACTGATCACAGCCCAAAATGCCATCGTAGTTCACTCTGAGTTGCTTCTGGGACTTGATATCCTGATCCAGTTTGCTTCTAAGAGTGGGCTTTAACCTTATTTTTTCCACAGCTATCTCCTCCCTTGCCAAATAGAAACCTTGGAGTAGTAGATGCTGCTGCTGCTAATATTACGGTCAATATGGTGGGCTCAATTCACCCATTAGTTAAGTACTTAGAGATGATTCATCATATATTTAAGCTTTTTCTAAGGAAAAGGAATCAAAATAAAAAGTCCCATCAAAATATCTTTGTGGTTGGTGCTTTTGTAACATGGAAAATCCATATCCTGACAATTCCAATGACATTAACAACAATAGGCAAAATGAGAGCTGATATACTGGATCTTCCATGTGTCCTGCAGGTGCTATTTAGAAATGGAATGGTTGAAATCAGGCTTGTAAGCTTGCCAGGGTCTCTTTACAACTTGTTTGATTCAACTAAGAAAAAAATTGAGGGCTGCTTGAAATAAGGAGTAGGATCCTCCAGGCAAGGCCATGGTCTCCTCTTCTGAGAAGATGAGATGCTAGGCTGGAGAGAACACTCTGTGCTTTATCTATGCCAAGAGAAGCTGAAATGTGCTGTCTAGGATTGTAACTAAAGTACTTATAGTGCTGTGCTGTGCTCAGTCACTTCAGTCATGTCCGACTCTTTGTGACCCTATAGACTGTAGCCCACCAGGCTCCTCTGTCCATGGGATTCTCCAGGCAAGAAGAAAGGTTGCTTTTAAAAGACCAATCAGAGTCAGGTATTTTTCTTGATCTATGTGGATCCCAGGTCCCTGTAACAGTGATCTCTAAAGATACCTATATTCTAACATTATGTTACTGTTTTTACATTTTCACTTAATCCACAAATATTTCATTACCTGCTCTTAATTAAGCATGGGGGATACAGCTATGAAATAATATGAATACTGTCTCTCTCTGCCCCTCTGAATCTTATATTCTTGGGATGTGGTGGGAAGGGAATTGACACAGGCATGATAGAACTCATTACATGAATAATGTATTAAACTTGTGATGTATGTAGTGAAGGGGAAAGAGAGGCAGGTGACCTAGTCAGGCAGAGGGGCATCAGGAGAGATTTCCCGGAGCAGGTAACATTTTAGACCTGGATGATGAATGGAAATCAGGTCAATGAAGAGAAGGAGCAAGAAGATTCCACTGCAAAGGCTGTGAGAGAGACTAGAGGCTGGCACAATTGAAAAGTAGAGAAATGCATTGCATGGCTGAAAGGGGAGAAAGGAAGGAGGCATGGTGTGGGGTGAGCTGGAGGCTGCTGCTGCTGCTGCTAAGTCGCTTCAGTCGTGTCTGACTCTGTGTGACCCCATAGACGTTAGCCCAACAGGCTCCCCCGTCCCTGGGATTTTCCAGGCAAGAACACAGGAGTGGGTTGTCATTTCCTTCTCCAATGCATGAAAATGAAAAGTGAAAGTGAAGTCGCTCAGTCGTGTCCGACTCTTAGCGACCCCATGGACTGCAGCCCACCAGGCTCCTCCATCCCTGGGATTTTCCAGGCAAGAACACAGGAGTGGGTTGTCATTTCCTTCTCCAATGCATGAAAGTGAAAAGTGAAAGTGAAGTCGCTCAGTCGTGTCCAACTCTTAGCGACCCCATGGACTGCAGCCCACCAGGCTCCTCCGTCCATGGGATTTTCCAGGCAAGAGCACTGGAGTGGGTTGTCATTGCCTTCTCCGGAGCAGGAGGCAGCAATCATCTAATACAGGGTCTGGCAGGCCATGACCAGGAATTTGGATTTTATTCGCAGGGCAATGGAAAGCCACAGAAGGTTTTAAAGGATGATCAGATTTTCAATTTTTAAAGGATCATCACCAGCTCAATGGACATGAGTTTGAGTAAACTCCGGGAGTTGGTGATGGACAGGGAGGCCTGGCATGCTGCTGTCCATGGGGTTGCAAAGAGTTGGACATGACTAAATGACTGAACTGAACTGAAGATAGACAGATAGCCAATGATGTGTAAGTATAGCCTACTGGTAGAAGTTGAATTTGGGTGGTGGGTATAAGGGCGTTCACTATAAAATCATTTCAACTTTCCCATATGTTTAAACATTTTAAATTAACATGCTGGGGAAATCTGGCCACTGTGTGGAGGGGAAATTGAAGGAGGGCAAGAGTGGCTGCAAAAATAGCAGTTAGGAGACTTGCAACAATTACGGAGAGAGGTAATAGTGGCTTATACCTAGGTGGTGGCATGGAGATGGTGAGAATTGGACAGGTTTTTGAGATCTTTAGGAGACATAATCAATACGATTTCCTGACTAATTTTGCCTCAGGGTAAGGAAGAAGCATAAATCAAAAATCACTAATTTAGAAAGATACCTGTACCCAATGTTCACAGCACCACTATTTACAATAGCCAAGGTATGGATGCAACCTAGATGCCCATCAACAGAGGAATGATGAAAATGATATGGTGCATATATACAATGAAATATTATTCAACCGTAGTAAAGAGTAAAATAATGCCATTTGTAGCAACATGGATGCACTTAGAGGGCATTATGCTAAATGAAATAAGTCAGAGAAAGACAAATACTGTATGCTATCACTTGTATATGGAATCTAAAAAATACAACAAACTAGTGAATATAATAAAACAGAGGGGCTTCCCTGATGGTTCAGAGGTTAAGAATCTGCCTTGCAAAGCAGGGGACACTGGTTTAATTCCTCGTCCAGAAAGATTCTACATGCTTCAGAACAGCTAAGCCCATGGACTACAGCTACTGAGCTAGTTCTCTAGAGCCCTCGAGCCACAACTACTGAAGCTGGGGTGCCTACAACCCAGGCTTCACAAGAGAAGCCACAGCAACAAGAAAAACCCCCACACTACAACTATATAGAGTAGCCCTTGCTCGCCATAACTAGAGAAAAGCTTATGCACAGCAACAAAGACCCAAAGCAGCCAAAAATTAAACAAAAAACACTCATAGTTACAGAGGATCAGTGGTTACCAGCGGGGAGAAGTGTACGGGGAGGGGCAAGATATGTAAGTGAGTTAGTGAAGTCACTCAGTACTGTCCAACTCTTTGTGACCCCATGGACTGCAGCCTGCCAGGCTCCTCCATCCATGGGATTTTCCAGGCAAGAATACTGGAGTGGGTTACCATTTCCTTCTCCAAAGATATGTAAAAGGAGGTACAAATTACTAGGTATAAATAAATAAGTTATAAGGATACAGTACATGGAATATGGTCACTATTTTATAATAAGTTTACATGGAATATAATCTATAAAAATATCAAATTACTATGTTGTACAGCTAAAACTAATATTGTAAGTCTGCTATATGTCAATGAAAAGAAAGTCACTACCCAATATCTAGTTAGTATAACCTGGTGGATGATGGGACAAAGTACTGAGACAGGATGTAGTGGAGCAGAAAGACATAGGTGTAAGAAAAAGTGTGGAATAAAGAGTTCATTTTTGACTATGTTGAGAGTATGAGCAATCCTGGTGGAGATATCATATAAACCGTTGGATCAGGGCCTAGGGCTGAGAGAAAGGGCCTGGGTTGGGGATGTGAATTTGAAGTCATAAGTATATAAATGATCATAAAACCATGAGGATAAAATACATGATAATACTTGGGGATGGATAAAGTGAGGAGAAAAGAAAGAACAAATATCAAAGAATCCAGTGTTTAGAAGGACTTCCCTGGTGGTTAAGAATCCACCTTTCACTGCAGGGGATGCAGGTTCAACCGCTGGTAAGGGAAGTAAGATCTCACATGCCGCGGGGCAAGTAAGCCTGCTTGCCACAACTAGAGAGCCTGCATGCTCTAGAGAATAAGAGAAACCCACGTGCTGCAACTAGAGAAAGCCCCTGTGCTGCAATGAAGACACGGCACAGCCAAAAAAAAAAAAAAAGAATCCAAAGTTAAGCATTTTACAATCTTTAACAGACAAGGAAATGGAACAATCAGTGAAACAGAAAAATTAGGCATGAATGATATTAGAGAAGGCCTCTATTGACGGGCTTTTAGATGTTTTCCAATATTTTCCAAGAAATATCCTTGTATGTACTCATTTTTAACATATTTATCAATCTCTATAGGATAAATAACCAAAAGTAGAATTGATATGTAATATACAGATCTCATTTTGAATTTAGAAGTGTTTACTCTGGGAAAAAAAATTGCTTCAAAAAGCTACCAAACATAGATTAACCATATTAAATGTGGTATTTGATAAGAATGGTTAGCTGATTGCAGCCATGAAATTAAAAGACGTTTACTCCTTGGAAGGAAAGTTATAACCAACCTAGATAGCATATTAAAAAGCAGCGACATTACTTTGCCAACCAAGGTCCATCTAGTCAAGGCTATGGTTTTTCCAGTGGTCATGTATGGATGTGAGAGCTGGACTGTGAAGAAAGCTGAGCACCAAAGAACTGATGCTTTTGAACTGTGATGTTGGAGAAGACTCTTGAGAGTCCCTTGGACTGCAAGGAAATCCAACCAGTCCATTCTAAAGGAGATCAGTCCTGGGTGTTCATTGGAAGGACTGATGCTAAAGCTGAAGCTCCAATACTTTGGTCACCTCATGTGAAGAGTTGACTCACTGGAAAAGACTCTGATGCTGGGAGGGATTGGGGGCAGGAGGAGAAGGGGACAACAGAGAATGAGATGGCTGGATGGCATCACTGACTCGATGGAGGTGGGTTTGAGTGAACTCCGGGAGTTTGTGATGGACAGGGAGGCCTGGCGTGCTGTGATTCATGGGGTCACAAAGAGTCGGACACGACTGAGCGACTGAACTGAACTGATAATGTAGTACACTGTAGCCATATAAAAAGAAAGAGGCTGTCAATATATTCTGATATGGAAGAGGAAAGGGTAAGTAAGACTTGCTTTTCACAATTTTGAACTATTTTAATTTTGTGACATTCACATGTATCATTTATATTAAAAATCTTTTTTGTACTTCTATACTATACTTAAAAAAAAAAGTAACCTAAAAGATCTACTTGCCTTTTATTTCTGAGAGCCACACCAACAGGATTCTGATGGACTTTGGCATACCTGGGCTTTACATTATGGAAACACCCAGTTAGATGTTGGATTTTATGAAATCACAATACTCTCACAATTGCTCTAACTGTGACAAAGGTCTGAATACATGAAATTCATACTCATCTTGAGTTCAAGATATTTTGGAATTAATTTTGCCACTTTCATTATTAGCGAATAAATCTACTTCAGTCTGTCTTCTTTAGAAATGTCTCCAGGCTTACCCTCTCACCTCCCCTAAAAATGTCGTTGAGGATATACTGAGTCATGGCAAGTCTGAAGACATTTATTCTTCCAATATAGGAAGTAGTGATGATCGTACAGTTTTTGTTTTCTGTTTTTAAGAAGGGCAACATAGAGATACAGGTGTGAGTTTTAAAAATTGTATCATATGCACTAAGCTACACTAGACTAATAACTTCCATTTCCTAGAACTGGGTAGCCTATTTTTGAATAACAGTGAATATGGATTGTTATTCATCTTACTAAGAATAATGGTAAATATATTCTTAAATCTGTTTTCAAAATTCAAAAAGAAATTTAGAATATGGAAGAATTAGCTACCTGAAGATGATTCTAGCTTTCCTACTACTAAAATTCAGTATCCATCATTTTAAGAATTTTTACATGAATTCAAGTGGAAAAATGAGCTGAGAGGTTAGAATATGACTCCAGAAGAAGACTGTGTCAAGTATATTCATATACAAACATTCAGACTTGACTCTACCTCCTGCCATCTATGTGCTCTTGCCCATCACGATTAGCATAGGATCATGCCACGTGGAAGACCACAGTCGACAGAACACTGGCTTAGGAGTTACACCCTGTATTTAAGTCTAGATACACTCACAGATTTTATATGATCTTAGGCAAGTCATCTTTGCTCTATGGGCTTCAGATTTGCACTGTGCAAAATGAGGAACAGGTCCACAGTCCCTTTTCAGCATTAACTCCCTTTACATCTAAGTTTGGTGGCTAAAGCCTCTGCATTTCTAAGTGACAGAGGTGGGATGGAACTATTGGCCACAATCCTTCATCGCTTCCAGCACCCTCACTCTTGCCATGGCTTTGGTGTTAGCAGAGTATATTTCCCTGCCTCTTGATTTGGGGCTTGGCCATGTGACTTCCTTTGAGCAACAGGATACATCCGACGTAATACAAGTAGGGGCTCAAAAATGTGCATTGCTTCTCATTCCCTTTTAGTTAATAGCTTAGAACATTTTATAAATGTTTACAACACAGCTCTCTCAATAGCTAGGTCATAATTAGGGTGACCCTACACACCAATTTTCCCGGCTCAGTCCTGGCTTACATCTGATATCCTGGTTTAATGATTTAGGTCTCTTCACTCCCCAAAATGGGATGATTTAGAGTATCAATTACATAGTCACCACAGAAAAAAAAACCTCAGTTCATCTTGAAAATTCACCTGGCTAATCCATAAGTTAGCTACAACAACAGGACCACCCTCTTGCCTGAGCAACCATCCTCACAGTGCCTTCTCTGGATCATGGGGATTCCTGGGGTGAGGAAAGGGTAGCCAGTATCCCTTCTTCTTACTCTGCAAGAGGCCTATGTTCCAAGTGGTTCCCTTTTCCTTTCAATCTTGAGAAAACCTAAAGTCACTCACAATTAGAAGAAGATGGGGGGCTCCCAATCTCAACTGTAGTTTCAAATAAACATATGCCATTTCCCCTATGAGATAAAGCCCATGAGTTATTACACAATGTGTTTGTTAACAGGACCATGTGGTATACTTTTTATCATCCAGTCAAAAAAGCCCTAGACGGAGAAGGCAACGGCAAGCCACTCCAGTACTCTTGCCTAGAAAATCCCATGGATGGAGGAGCCTGGTAGGCTGCAGTCCGTGGGGTCGCTAAGGGTCGGACACGACTGAGGGACTTCACTTTCACTTTCCACTTTCACACATCGGAGAAGGAAATGGCAACCCACTCCAGTGTTCTTGCCTGGAGAATCCCAGGGACGGGGGAGCCTGGTGGGCTTCCGTCTATGGGGTCACGCAGAGTCGGACACGACTGAAGTGACTCAGCAGCAGCAGCAGCAGTGGACATAGAGAGTACATGCTTTTATAAGACAGTTGGCGAGCTCCTAGCTATTCATAACATTGACACCTCTCCCCTTATGTCCCAACAGGCTCAGGTGAGAAATGGCAAGGAAGCCAACTTCAGGTCGTGAGCCTACCACTGGTAGGAAATAACAACCAGACAGTCCTGGGAGGCCTCACTTTGGAGAACTGGTACTTTCAGAGCTTACTCTTCCCCATGCTGGCACGGAGCATGAGGACGCCCTCAACAGGAGTTCCGGGATTGTCCGCCATCCTCTGCCAGAGGCGCCGCTCTTCCCCTTGAGAGTCCATCCAATCCACGTTCTTCCCATGGCTCACACCTAAAGAAGCGAAAGGGGAGCATTATACTTTAGAAATGAAATGCTCTTATCTTCTGGACTGATACCTATCAACCTCTGCTGACCAGAGAGACCTTCATTGGTTTATCTAGTGAGTGATGTTAGCGTGGAATACATCCTTTGCAGGCAACATTACTCTCTCCTGCCTAGGTGATGGGGAACAAATTATGATGGCCCTGGGGGCTCGTTTCTTACTCACTTTGGTAGCTTAAGTAGAAAGCTGGCTCATCTAGACTGAGTTAACATGACAGAAGAACAGGCTGAACTGGGCCACTTCTGTGACCTGGGAGTTGGCATTTTAGTGGCAGAGACAGCCTTAATCTATACATACGTAGAGCATCACAGGGGTGGGGTCGTTCTCCACAGGAAAGCTGACCCTGTTGCATGCAGACTGTGGCTGGCCTTGTGTTAGGATAATGAAAGTTTGCAGGGCTGCACCTGCTCTGCTGCTAAAACTTTCCCAAATCACTCTGTTATAGCTGTGTCTTATGGCACCAATTCTGTGTTTCTGTGACCTGTCTGGACAACATGAGACATTGTTTTTTAGGGAAAAAATGGATTTCCTTTCAATTCAACCAGTGTTGAGTAAAGGCTGCAAGCCTTGGACAGCACTGAGAAGAACATGAAGTCAAGTTGGTCTGGGAAGTCCTTTGCTGTGTATTGTCATTGTCTGAAGCGAGTATCATCATGGTGGTTGTCTCCTAAGCAAATCCTGAAGTGCGGCCCAAGAAAGTAGTTGAAATTAACTCAGACTAAAGTGTAAATGATATTTTATAAGAGGTCCAAATATAAGCATTATGCACCCCAAACTTCTAACTGAAGGATACAAAGTTACAGAGTACTATTTTTAACAGTGAACCAAACCTTGGATAAAGGAATACAGCATCTATAGAAATCTCGAGAGTCAGCTAAGCAGAAATTACAAATACACCTATGACACATTACACGTGTAGGAACCACTCCCCTGCCCCATGCCGAGTCAGACTATCTAAGGGTACCCTAGTCCCTCACCACTTCCGGAATTCAGACGAACTCCTCCCAGAAAGATGTTGCTGGAAAAGGCCTCCTTATCCCAGATGGTAAGTTCTAGGCAAACATGCTTTATATCCTGGGGATGCAGGCCACTGAACATGAAAGTATGATTCCACTGAGGGTTCAGACTCTTTTTTATTACCAGAGTTTTGTGCTTGGTGGCTTTGCTATCATCAGGGAGCAGGTAGCTGCAGGAGAAAACACAATCAAGTCATCAGTGAAGCAGAAAAGGGCATCCTTGCATAGTCATTTGAATTTCCCATAATACCTGGTGTGTACATGGGTGTGTGTGTTTGATTATCTTTCCCAGCACCTTATATGTTTACATCTGGGTTGATATAGTGGAATGGTTTATTATCTCTTTTAAGTGGGGGCAAGAGTAGAATGCCCACAATCTCCTTTCTAATCCTATTGGTCCTTCCCTCATCTCGAAATGAAAATACCTCCTGTGGGAGACACTCTGTAATAATGTCCTGCCTCCCATCATCACTGGCTCACCTCTGTGGGGACGTGATGCCAGGATGAACACTTCCTGCCATGCTGACAGGTTCCCACCTTAAGCTCCTGTGTCTCTTGGCTTCTCCAATTAAGGACTTCGGTGCTCTGTGAGCCGACTCAGCTTACATGCAGGAAACCCTGGATTACTGGGAATTTCATGTCCCTTGGAACAACCCTCAACCACAGAGTTTTAGAAATTGGTGGATGAGGAGACTTCCCCGGCGGTCCAGTGGTTGAGACTCCCCTGCTGATATCACATTCATTCTTCATCAGGGAACTAAAATCACACATGTTGTACAGCACAGCTAAAAAATAAACTGAAGTAAAGGAAATTGGTGGATGAGTCTCCCAGCTTTCCTGTCCCTTGAAGGGACAATCCTAAGGTATATTTCAAAGAGTTGCTTAACACTTCATTAGTGGAAATGAGCCCCATTTGACCACAGTAGGAACCTGCCTAGTAACATTTTTATCAGCTTCTATCCCTTCCCTGTCTCATTTTCCTTACTCTGTTTTTGATCATAGTACCTGATGAGTCAGGCACTTTTGGGAAGGAGACTTATAGATATGGAATTATTACATCAAATTAACATAAACAATACCACAAATGACCTTACAATAAAGAAGACACATTATGATACTTGAGATTTCATTTCATGTACCAAACAGATACTGCTTATCTCCCAATATTCATTCTATTTGTCTCCAAAAAAAGAAAGTCCTCATTTTTTCAGTTAGGCACAAGATTGTCCAGAATAAAGACTACATTCCCTAGCCTCCCTTGTAGCTTATATAGTCAGGTGACTAAGTTCTGGCCAATGGGATACCTTACCTTTAGTGTTTGTTTCCACACAAAGACTGTTGTTTAAGACACTCTTATGTTGGCTCATGGAGGTTATATGTTATAATATTAAATTTCATAGAAGAGACTATTCTTGCTCTCTCATGCTCTTTTAAAAAAAAATTGAGGTCCTTTTAAAATCAGCTCAATGGTTAACTATAACTAGAGACAGAATTTACTAGAAAGTTACTTGCCTTAAAAATACATCCTTTATTTTCTCCTTTCATACATGTTCAACATGATAAAGTAAAAACTGTTTCAGAAGAATGTCAAGTCATTTGTGCAAGGGCACAATGAGTTTATGAGCAAGGAGCTATCCCCTCATCCCCACCAATGAGCAGGAAGAGGCCTGACTGGGATGGTAGGGCTGGGAAGACACATTTCAATGGCAGGATCCACATAAACCTTTCTTCTGTGCTTAATCCTACTGTGAGGAAGAGTCAAGGACAGATGGCCGGGAATTCAGGCACACACACTCACCAGCGGGGAAGACCCAGACATCTGGCTTCTCCTTATTATCGCCCTTACCAAAGCTAGAAGTGAAATCATAAAGGTTTGACTCATTTCCTCATGGAGGAAATTACACTTTTCTACGGAGAAAGGAGGAAGGAATGATACTGTCATCTGACAAAGAATTAATCTCACGGCAGGCATCACAGGAATTTGTTTTACCTTATGTAGCTTGTGGTACTCTGTGAGAGCAGGGTCTACATCTTATATTGGGAACCGCAAGACTTAACTGCTTGGAACATGCACATTTATGTGTTTGTCTGTATGGATGAAAAATATCCTTCTGGTTCTAGTTTTTCTGATTATAAGAGAAAAATCTCAAATAGAAATCAGGAGGGATTTGTTGTTTGGGTTACCTCGAATGGGTAAGATGTCCATTAAAAGGGATGTATTCCCTCAAGAAACTGCCCTAGGTTCCACAAAGTGGGCACAAATGCCCAAGAGTCAGTCTTGGAGCTTCTCCAAGGCACTTCCCAGTGGATATCTTGAGGGACGATGCTCTGGCATCCCCACTTTTTACAATTTCCCCCAAGAGAGAAAAATTCCAAAGATCCAATATTTTGGTTGTTTTCACATACTGCCAGCACCAAAAGATAGCAAAGCACAATACAAGAATATTACGTGTAGAAAGCCAAACTTTTTCCTCCTTTGAGAAATAAATCTCACAGGAAAATTTGCCAGACTTGAGGGTGAGAGTCATGGGAAATCCTGAAATACGTTGGAAGCAGACAGAGCTAGAATAAGCAGATCCCTCTCGTGTTGTTTGCAATGAAAGCGCCCACACTCAAGGGGAGCACTTTCCTAGCACACATTTAGAATAAGAACAAAACAGAAACCTCACAGCCACCCTGTCTCCTGTTTCACCTCTCACTAAGTATCATTGAAAATGAACTCAAACCAAATTACCCCTTCACAAAGCTATCAGAAGTGCCTCCTGATTTCACCGCGGTCAAATTCTTTGCCTCTTTGATCAACACTTCTAGGATTCCTCCAGAGATGATAGATGGATCCTTCTTTTTTCCTCGTTTAAATGTCTTCTTTCCTGCATCAGTCATCAGAGACAAAGAGAGAAAGATGAAGTGTGGGAGGGAGAGGGGGGAGAGAGGGAGGGAGTGTGGGGAGAGAATGAAAGAAAAAGAGAGAAAGAGAATGAGGGAGGGGAAAGAGAAAAGAAGGGAAGAAAAGAGAGAGAGATCATGGGGTCCATTACAAAACTGACAAAGACTACAATAATTTATTTCATTTGGTGAGTGAATGAGCTATGTACATTACTGTATATGTTTCCATGAATTCACTTGAATGTTTTTTACCCTAATGGAATCTTTCTGGATCTATCTTTCATTTGTATTTGTTGAAAAAAGTAAATGAGTTAAAAAAATTAAATACTCCCCTAAATCATATAAAAGCATAAAACGGAAAAGACCCCAAGAGCTGCCTGGGCCACATCCCTGCTCTCCATGAGAATCAGCTACAATGAAAGTCACACACAGGTGCCAAGATGCACATCGAGAAAATTCCATAACTCCTGCCTTGGATGTTACAGTCAACTCCATGCCTGGCTAGCTCTACAGGCTAAAGCCCAGGCACAATTACATTTCAGGGTGAGAGAAAACACTTCCCACACCACATTTTTATTCTGATCAAATACTCTCAACATGAATAATGACCACCGCCACCACCACCTTTATTTAACAGTGTTGTAAGCACTTTACAGGAATGAACCTATTTAATAGTTGTAGTATCCCTACGAAGTGAGGAAACTGAGGTCAAGAGATAGGAAATTACTAGCAAAGGGCACCATGACAAGGGTGATATGAAGAGAAAGATAATGTATGCTGCCAGTAGGAGTTGAGGAAAGAAGGGCAAGAGTGATTTAAATGTGGACTCCATCTGGAATTTTCCTTTGTATTCTGTGTTCCAGGTTAATTTCTTTCTTAAGATGCCCTGAGTAGCTGTGAATCTCATAAATCCAGACAGCAGCTTCCTACACCTCCCCTCTTAGCAGACCATCCCCCATTTCTGCCCCCGCCCCCTGACCCAGGGGAAGATTCCATACACCCTGGACCTCCAAGAAACAAATATCAACATAAAGGTTCATTTTTAATTATGAACTCTGTCCTTTTCTTGTAACAACCCTTCCCCATATATTGCATGCTTGTGTGTGTGTGTGTGCGTGCAAAATCACTTGTGTCTGACTCTGCGACCCCATGGACTATATAGCCTGCTGGGCTCCTCTGTCCATGGGATTCTCCAGGCAAGAATTCTGGAGTGGGTTGCCATTTCCTTCTCCAGGGGATCTTCCTGACCCAGGGATCGAACCCATGTCTCGTATGTCTCCTGCATTGGCTGGTGGGTTCTTTACCATTAGTGCAACCTGGGAAGCCCCATATACAGTATATACTTCTCAACTCTCCATAAAGGACAGTGATACTTGACCCTTTTCACTTGATGTGAGTTGGCCAAAAAGTTCATTACAGAAGATGTTACAGAAAACGCCAAATGAACTTCTTGGCTAACCCAATAACATAGTCCACCCAATCCCTGCTCCCTACTTCCACATTTCTAGAAATGGAACATCACTGATCAAAGTCAATGATTTTTTTTCCTCTACCTTGAAATTGTCCTAGTGGAGGCATCAGTTTCTCTTCTGGTGGTATGTAACGTAACATGACTGTCAGCTCTCCTTTGTACTGAAGGCTAATATCAGCAGCACATTCCACCTGGCCAAGAGGAGACAGGTAAAAAGAAAAATTCAGAATGCTTATAATTTTGTAGCCCATGTTTGAATATACAATATTTACTAGGTGGCTGAGATGTGACAATTTATTCCACTTCAACTATGTTGGCACTTACTGGTTTAAGAGCTGCCTCAGGCATGACAAAAGAGGGGCTGGAAAATTCTATGAAGGCATTTGCATATAAATCCCTTCAGTCCCAGCTGACTGTGTGACCCTATAGACTGAAGCCTGCCAGGCTTCTCTGTCCCTGGGGATTCTCCAGGCAAGAATACTGGAATGGGTTGCCATGCCCTCCTCCAGGGGATCTTCCCAACTCAGGATTGAACCTGTGTCTCTTATGTCTCCTGCACTGGCAGGTGGGTTCTTCACCACTAGCACCATCTGGGAAGCTCTTTAAACTTTAAATTAAGAGGAATTTGAAAGGGGAGATATAACACACATTTGGTGAATCAACGGACACTGAGCACCTGTGATGCACTGAGGTCTGGACCCATCACTAAACATATACAAATAATTTGGGGGAATGAGGCAAAAATAAAGATCTCACTGATAACAGCCCTAGAAGATACTTCTTTCTGGCTGCCCTTGATGTCACAAGGGTTTCCTACCTCAGTGACCAAGAAAGGGAAAGTAAGCAGTAATGTCTGATTCAAATTGGGCTGCTAGCTACCAACTCTGAACAGCTACACTGGTAATTCACATCATTAAAATCCAATGTGGAAAAAGTGGTACACTCCAACATTGCTGGTGCGAATGTAAAACGGTATAGCCTCTCTGGAAAACAGTTTGGCATTTTCTTAAAAGATTAAACAATACTTGGGCATTTATCCCAGAAAACTAAAAGAACGTATACACTGAAAAATTCTGTACATACATATTTGCTTCATCTTTATCTGTAGTAGTAAAAAACTGAAAAGAAACTGTATGTCCTTCAATAGGTAACTTGTTAAATAAACTGTGGTACAGCCATACCATGGAGTACTACTCAGTAAGAAAAAGGAATGGCTAGTGATACCTGCAAAAAGTTGGTTGAATCTCTAGAGAATGATGCTGAGTGAAAAAAGTCAGTTTAATAGGATAACATACTATAGGATTCCATTTATATAACATTCTTGAAAAGACAATAGATATGGAGAACAGATTCAGGGTGGCCAGGGGTAAGGAATGGGGTTCCCAGGTGGCTCAGATGGTAAAGGATGTGCCTGCAATGCAGGAGATCCGGGTTCAATCCCTGGATCAGGAAGATCCGCTGGAAAGGGAATGGCAACCCACTCCAGTCTTCTTGCCTGGAAAATCCCATGGATGGTGGAGTCTGGTGGGCTGCAGCCCATGGGGTCACAAAGAGTCAGACACGACTGAGTGACACAAACAGGTGTTAGGAACAGGGGTGGCAGGAGGGAGGTGGGTGTGGTTATAAAAGACCACAAAGGATCTTTGCGAGGATGGACCTGTTCTGTATCCTGGCTGTAGGGCTGAAGACACAAAGCTACAGTGCTGCAGTGCCAAGTCACTTTGGTCATGTCCAACCCTTTGCAACTCTATGAACTGTAGCACGCCTGGCTCCTCTGTCCACAGGATTTTCCAGCGAGAATACTGGAGTGGGTTACCACGCTCTCCTCCAGGGGAATCTTCCCGACCCAGGGATCAAATCTGTGTCTCTTACACCTCCTGTATTGGCAGGTGGGTTCTTTACCACTAGTGCCACCTGGGAAGCCCAACAGAAAGCTACACATGTGACAAAACTGCATAGAAATTAATATGCATGCGCACAAATGAAAACTGAGGAAATCTGAGTAAGACAAGTGGATTATATCATTACCACCTTGGTTGTGCCACTGCATTATAGCTCTGTCAGATGTGACCACTGGGGAAAACTGGGTAAAAAGCATATAGGATCTCTCCGTGTTATTTTTTACAATAGCATGTGGATCTACAATTGCTCAAAATCCAATTTTCAATTTGAAAATTCAGTGTGAGGACACACCCAAAGCCTTTGTTCTGTAGGTCTCCCAATGAGACAACTGAACTTTTGACTTTTCATAAACAGGGTAAGAAAAGTAGAGTACTTCCTCAGACTTTTCTTGAGGGAACTTGAATGCTGAGCAATGATTCAAGGGCTGAGAGCTGCTCTGCTATGAGAGAGGGCAGACTAAAAGAATTCAGAAACCCCCAAACCCAGAAGAAAGCCCGAGGCTACTCAAACCTCAGCAAAAAAGACTGAGACTGACAAAAGGAAACCTTGCCTGACTTTCCTATATTTCAGTTCAGTCGCTCAGTCGTGTCCGACTCTCCGCGACCCCATGAATCACAGCACGCCAGGCCTCCCTGTCCATCACCAATTCCCGGAGTTCACTCAAACTCATGTCCACAGAGTCGGTGATGCCATCCAGCCATCTCATTCTCCATTGCCCCCTACTCCTCCCGCCCCCAACCTTTCCCAGCATCAGAGTCTTTTCCAGTGAGTCAACTCGTCGCATGAGGTGGCCAAAGTATTGCAGTTTCAGCTTTAGCATGAGTCCTTCCAATGAACACCCAGGATTGATCTCCTTTAGGATGGACTGGTTGGATCTCCTTGCAGTCCAAGGGACTCTCAAGAGTCTTCAGCACACAGTTCAAAAGCATCAATTCTTCGGCAATCAGCTTTCTTCACAGTCCAACTCTCACATCAATACATGACCACGGGAAATGATTATGGAGCCCCCCCAAAATAAAGTCTGCCACTGTTTCCACTGTTCCCCCATCTATCTGCCATGAAGTGATGGGACCAGACGCCATGATCTTAGGTTTCTGAATGTTGCGCTTTAAGCCAACTTTTTCACTCTCCTCTTTCACTTTCATCAAGAGGCTCTTTAGTTCTTCGCTTTCTGCCATAAGGGTGGTGTCATCTGCATATCTGTGGTTATTGATATTTCTCCCAGCAATCTTGATTCCAGTTTGTGCTTCTTCCAGCCTGGAATTTCTCATGATGTACTCTGCATATAACATAAATAAGCAGGGTGACAATATACAGCCTTGACGTACTCCTTTCCCGATTTGGAACCAGTGTGTTGTTCCATGTCCAGTTCTAACTGTTGCTTCCTGACCTGCATACAAATTTCTGAGAAGGCAGGTCAGGTGGCCTGGTATTCTCATCTCTTTCAGAATTTTTCACAGTTTATTGTGATCCACACAGTCAAAGGCTTTGGCATAGTCAATAAACCAGAAATAGATGTTTTTCTGGAACTCTCTTGCTTTTTTGATGATCCAGCGGATGTTGGCAATTTGATCTCTGGTGCCTCTGCCTTTTCTAAAACCAGCTTGAACTTCTGGAACTTCAGGGTTCACGTATTGCTGAAGCCTGGCTTGGAGAATTTTGAGCATGACTTTACTAGCGTGTGAGATGAGTGCAATTGTGCGGTAGTTTGAGCATTCTTTGGCATTGCCTTTCTTTGCAATTGGAATGAAAACTGACCTTTTCCAGTCCTGTGGCCACTTCTGACTTTTCCAAATTTGCTGGCATATTGAGTGCATCACTTTCACAACATCATCTTTCAGGATTTGAAATAGCTCAACTGGAATTCCATCACCTTCACTAGCTTTGTTCATAGCGATGCTTCCTAAGGCCCACTTGACTTCGCATTCCAGGATGTCTGGCTCTAGGTGAGTGATCACACCTTCCTTTTGGTGGTGATAAACCTTATTAGTAAGGCTGGGAAAATCATTTGAAGCCAGTGTTCTTGCCTGGAGAATCCCAGGGACAGGGGAGCCTGATGGGCTACTGTCTATGGGGTCGCACAGAGTCAGACAGACTAAAGCGACTTAGCAGCAGCAGCAGCAGCCAGAGGCACAAATGAGATTAGGTGGTGAATCAGACTATCCATTTAACATTTAATCTTATTATTCTAAATCAAGTGCCTTATGTGAGGAGTTTTCTTATTGCTTTGATGGTTTCAGGAAAGTTTAGTTTATGTGAAAGTCACAAGTGGAAATTTATCATGGATATTATGACAAAAGAGGTCACTGGGTTTATTTTTCTTTTTGATATTATAGTTAATGAGGGTTGAGGTATTTGCCCTTTCTCTTTGGATCTGAGTGGGCTCTGTGACTGCTCTGACTAGTAGAATATGGCAGAAGTGACAATGTGCCAGTTTCTGGGCCCAGGTCTTAAGATGAACGGCTTCCATTTCTTCTCTTGAAATGAATATTCTTGGGATTCTCCCTCTGGGAATCCATGATGTGAGGTCCACATCACATGGAGAAGACACACGTAGGTGCTCTAGTTGATGGGCTTAGATGAGTTCTTAGCTGGCAGACAACATCAAGTGTGAGACATCTGACTGGACCAACCAGCCCAGTCAAGCCCTCAGATGACTTCAGCCTCAGTGTACCATCTAGATGCAACCATATGAGATCTTAAATAGAATCACCTTGCTAAGCCCAGTCACCCCCACAGACTCAAGAACAATAAGAATAAATGGTTGTTTTAAGCCACTAAGGTTTAGGGTAGTTTTCTATACAACAAGTGTTAACCAGTGCAAGCTATGTTTGCTTTCAGCTGAGACCTCTGGGTAGGAAAATGTATTGACAGGGAAAAGTATATGTTCAAGTGTCACATACTATAGATATCTATACTATACAATACTATCTATACTAATAGATAGCATATTTGCAGACATTGTAGGATTAAAATCACATACAAAAGAGAGCCCAAGGAGGGAGTCCTCTTCAACCTGCACACAGCTAACATCTTGGGGTGTTTTGGGGGGTACACTTGCAAGGAAGTTCCAAGGCAACATCCTCACCTGGCATACTACCATTTTCCACTATTCAACGAACTTCTGCTCAGAATCCAATTCGATTCATTCCATTCTACAAACACATATGGAGGGTCTCCTTGTAATGGGTTGGACAAAAAGTTCGTTGTACCATTGTATGGGAAAACCTGAACGTTTTGGCCCACCCTGTAGTAATGATTCTTAAGGCATTTTGCTAAGTGCTAAATCAAATCCCTTATGATTATACAGTAGAAGTGAGAAATAGATTTAAGGAACTAGATCTGATAGAGTGTCTGATGAACTATGGCCAGAGGTTCCTGACATTGTACAGGAGACAGGGATCAAGACCATCTCCATGGAAAAGAAATGCAAAAAAGCAAAATGGCTGTCTGCGGAGGCCTTACAAATAGCTGTGAAAAGAACGGAAGTGAAAAACAAAGGAGAAAAGGAAAATATAAGCATCTGAATGCAGAGTTTCAAAGAATAGCAAGGAGAGATAAGAAAGCCTTCCTCAGCGATCAATGCAAAGAAATAGAGGAAAACAACAGAATAGGAAAGACAAGAGATCTGTTCAAGAAAATTAGAGATACCAAGGGAACATTTCATGCAAAGATGGGCTCGATAAAGGACAGAAATGGTATGGACTTAACAGAAGCAGAAGATATTAAGAAGAGGTGGCAAGAATACACAGAAGAACTGTACAAAAAAGATCTTCACGACGAAGATAATCATGATGGTGTGATCACTGACCTAGAGCCAGACATCTTGGAATGTGAAGTCAAGTGGGCCTTAGAAAGCATCGCTATGAACAAAGTTAGTGGAGGTGATGGAATTCCAGTTGAGCTATTTCAAATCCTGAAAGATGATGCTGTGAAAGTGCTGCACTCAATATGCCAGCAAATTTGGAAAACTCAGCAGTGGCCACAGGACTGGAAAAGGTCAGTTTTCATTCCAATCGCAAAGAAAGGCAATGCCAAAGAATGCTCAAACTATCGCACAATTGCACTCATCTCACACGCTAGTAAAGTCATGCTCAAAATTCTCCAAGCCAGGCTTCAGCAATACGTGAACCCTGAAGTTCCAGAAGTTCAAGCTGGTTTTAGAAAAGGCAGAGGCACCAGAGATCAAATCGCCAACATCCGCTGGATCATCAAAAAAGCAAGAGAGTTCCAGAAAAACATCTATTTCTGGTTTATTAACTATGCCAAAGCCTTTGACCTTGTGGATCACAATAAACTGTGGAAAATTCTGAAAGAGATGAGAATACCAGACCACCTGACCTGCCTGTTGAGAAACCTGTATGCAGGTCAGGAAGCAACAGTTAGAACTGGACATGGAACAACACACTGGTTCCAAATAGGAAAAGGAGTACATCAAGGCTGTATATTGTCACCCAGCTTATTTAACTTATATACAGAGTACATCATGAGGAACGCTGGGCTGGAAGAAACACAAGCTGCAATCAAGATTGCTGGGAGAAATATCAATAACCTCAGATATGCAGATGACACCATCCTTATGGCAGAAAGTGAAGAAGAACTCAAAAGCCTCTTGATGAAAGTGAAAGAGGAGAGTGAAAAGGTTGGCTTGAAGCTCAACATTCAGAAAACTAAGATCTTGGCATCTGGTCCCATCACTTCATGGGAAATAGATGGACAAACAGTGGAAACAGTGACAGACTTTATTTTTGGGGGTTCCAAAATCACTGCAGATGCTGATTGCAGCCATGAAATTAAAAGACGCTTACTCCTTGGAAGGAAAGTTATGACCAACCTAGATAGCATATTAAAGCAGAGACATTACTTTGCCAACCAAGGTCCATCTAGTCAAGGCTATGGTTTTTCCAGTGGTCATGAATGGATGTGAGAGTTGGACTGTGAAGAAAGCTGAGCGCCGAAGAATTGATGCTTTTGAACTGCGGTACTGGATAAGACTCTTGAGAGTCCCTTGGACTGCAAGGAGATCCAACCAGTCCATTCTAAACGAGATCAGTCTTGAGTGTTCATTGGAAGGACTGATGCTAAAGCTGAAACTCCAATACTTTGGCTACCTCATGCGAAGAGTTAACTCACTGGGAAAGACTCTGATGCTGGGAGGGATTGGGGGCAGAAAGAGAAGGGGACGACAGAGAATGAGATTGCTGGATGGCATCACCGACTTGATGAATGTGAGTTTGAGTGAACTCCGGGAGTTTGTGATGGACAGGGAGGCCTGGCGTGCTGTGATTCATGGGGTCGCAAAGAGTCAGACATGACTGAGTGACTGAACTGAACTGAAATGATGGGGACACAGAGAGATCCTGCTTTCTGTGAGTTTTCATTCTATCTAGAAGGAATATACTCCATAGCAACTCTATCAATCTGCTCTTATTTAACTGATTTGTCACATGAATGCTCTCTATTCCCACTGAAGAGCAGGATGCTCTATACAAAGACCATGTATGCCTGCTCCCATGAGTTGAGTCAGCTGCATTAGTCCCCAGAGCTCTTTAAGCCAGTATTTGTGGCTCTAATTATATAACTGAATGGCACAAACTGAGGAGTCCCAAAAGACAGCTGCCAGTATAAAAAATGAAGTTGACCAACTTATAAGAACTAAAGATGTGAAAATAAATTCGCTATTGGATTCTATTTGGGTTTGAAACTGTAAAAGATCAGAGAAAAGATCATGAATATTCAGAAAGATTTTGCATTCGGCTGACTTTGCAAGTATTCTGAAACTTTTGTTTCACTCTAGAGAAACAAGAAATTGTTGATTAGGATACATTAGGGGCAGAATGTATGCCAGGAGGATATGATAGAGTTTCAACTACTGAAATTACACTCAAAAATAAAAGTGCCCCTGTGTTAGAAAACTTGAAAATGAATACACATTTAAGTTAAAGAAAAGTGAAAGTGAAGTCGCTCAGTTGTGTCTGACTCTTTGCGACCCCATGGACTGTAGCCTACCAGGCTCCTCTGTCCATGTGATTCTCCAGGCAATAATACTGGAATGGGGTGCCATTTCCTTCTCCAGGGGATCTTCCCGACCCAGGGATCGAACCCAGGTCTCCCGCATTGCGGGGCAGACGCTTTAACCTCTGAGCCGCCAGGGAAGCCCATTTAAGTTAAGTTAAAATAAGTGATTAATAAATGCATTGGAAATTCCATAAGGAATGCAATTGGAAAACATTGTATGTGTTTGACTTCTGTGACTTTGTCCATGAACTGACCTATAATTATTGGTCCTGATTTCTTTTTTTTTTTAATTTATTTATTTTAATTGGAGGCTAATTACTTTATTGTATCGGTTTTGCCATGCATTGACATGAATCTGCCCCGGGTGTACAAGTGTTCCCCATCTTGATTCCCCCACCCACATCCCTCCCCATCCCATCCCTCTGAAGAAGCTTTCTACCATACAGCAAGCTCGGTGTCATACAAACCATTACAGTTGCTCCAAATACAAGTACAGTACATTCCCTACTGAATGAGTTAAGTTCCGAGAGAGTGCATTTCTAAATTCAATTTGTTCATAAGTCCAACAAAGTTAGCCTAGGTACCCAACTTTATAGATAATGCCAGAGACTTGAATTAACTTGCGTGATTGGACATGCGAATGCACTTTTGCATCTTCAAAAGCTCACAACTCGAAGGTTCGTATGTAGGGGACCTACTATAAAAGAAACTACTCTGGGGGACTTCCCTGGTGGTCCAGTGGTTAAGAATTCACCTTCCAATGCAGGGGAGGCAGGTTCAATTCCTGAACAGAGAAGTCAGATCCCACATGCCTTGAGCAACTAAGTCCTTAGGCTTCAACTAGAGAAGCCAGTGCACTGCAACTACTGAGGCTGCTTGCTCTAGAGCCTGAGCTCCACAACAAGAGAAGCCCACAGGCTGAAACTTAGAAGCTCCTATGCTGCAATGAGGATCCAGTGCAGCCAAAAAAATAAAAACTACTGTGGGAAGAGAGAGTGATCCAGACTGGGATAACAAGGGGGCCCTTGTTTGGTTCTTATAGGATGGCAGACATGATGACATATGAAGATGGGGGTGGGGGAAGATTAGTCTGGGTTAAAGACAGAGGAGCCTGGCTGCCCACAGTCCATAGGGTTACAAAGAGTCAGACAGGACTGAAGTGACTTAACACGTAAGCAACAAAGTAAGATGAGCGGAATTCAGAGTGGGGATTGTGTAGAATGTGTCTGAGCACTGGTTGGGAGGTGTGCTCAGATGTGTGTGTACAGGGAGGAAGCAGCAAGGAAGATGAAAACAAGATGTCTACTCTGGGGTCTTCAGGAGACCCGAAGACACAGATTTTTATTATAGTGTTTTATTAGGATGGGCAATAGGGTAGCTGGACCATGAAGTGAAGAGAAGTTCGCCAAGGTTACAAGGTCAGGTCAAGTTTCAGGGAGAGTAACCCTTGCTTAGTTCCACGCAGGAGCTCTGAAGACAAGACAGATCACACCTTGGAGTGCTCCTGATCAGAGCAAAGATGCTAGGGTATTTATACTCCTTCACCCATCAGTTATTGACCAAGGGCTCTGCCCTCAACTCCCACAAGACTGAAATACCTAGGCTATTCTGGCTTTTGACATCTGCATTCCAAGCCCACTCCAGCAGTCTGAGGCTGCCTGTTCTATGAAGATTGACAGATACTGACTGGCAGGAGGGACATCTGAGGGGAGCCACATATGAATGAAAATGAGGATACAGGTAAAGCACTGACATACTCCACTGCTCCAGAAAACCGGGCCATACCAACTGAGCGCTGAGTGCCAGGGTGAGGGTTAGGATTTACTCAAACCATATCCAGAGTCAATAGGGAAAGAGTGAAGGAATCTGACTCAGCAGGGGTGGGGGATAATCTGATAATGCCCATTATCTTTTGCTTTTTGAAGAGACGGGATCCACTGCCAATCAGAGTAGGAAGCAGAGTTCCCAGCACATTTACAGGGCTAAGGTGGGGTCATTCTATTATGGGCACAAGTCTGACCAAAATACCACATAAAGAGAGCCCTTTAGCTAGGCAATGACTCTACAGGACCTCCTGTTACATTGACTCTGACTGAAGGTGGAACAGAGAAGGCTTCCTTGGAAAACCACTTAAGCTTGCTGTTGACATTCAAAGGTCCTTTTTATAATAGCACCTCCTGGGAATACATGAAAGGCAATTTACACTGACAAGCTCTTCTTGTCTTTCAGTAAGATAATGAATTACAGCTAATAAACAATCCCACATCACACTGTAAAATGGGAGTTATACTGTGAAACTACTTTACAGTAAGTACATCTGGCATCTTGAGTTCTTTCTTTGTCTGCACCAGCCTCCTGATGGGTGGGAAGACATAGCAAAATCAAAGGTAGGTGTCCAGGGACTTTTCACCAACAGATAGTCGATAAGCAATAAGGCACTCTGTCTTTCCAATCTTTCCACTGCCAAAGGATGTCCGTCTTTCTGAATGTTTAAGGAATATTACTTCTGATCCTCTGTTACCAAGGAAATTGGTCCCTGTAGCTCACTCTTCAGCTCCTCAGCTGGATAATCTATGAGAAACATCAAGTGTCCAGGGTGGCTCATGCTAGAGCTATAGTTGATGAAGTGGCTACTGAACTGAAATGACTGAGGAGGGAGATGGAGAATCAAGTTTGGAAGGTATGGTATCTAAGCAAGTCTGAATAACCTGCAGCCTTTCCTCTATACATGTCAGAGAAAGCTTGGCAGGAAAAGATGACGTGGATTAGACACTAATTTAGACTGTGTTCCCAGAAGATGGTAAAGAATCCACCTGCCACTGCAGGAGACATGGATTCAATCTCTCGGAATGGTTACCCACTCCAGTATTCTTGCCTAGAGAATCCTACAGACAGAGGAGTCCAGCAGGCTACAGTCCATGGGGTAACAAAGAGTCAGACATGACTGAGCAGCTAACACCTGGCTATTCAACTTCTTGCCAGAAACCAATGCTGAAGTGAGGATTCTTTTGCAAGTGACCTATTAAGGAAAGGCTCCCAGGCCAGGCCAGGGAAAGGGTTGGAGAGATAGGTTGGGGAAGAGGAGGAAGCCAGGCAAGGGCTTCTAATCCAGCAGGAGAGCTCTGGAGGGTAAATAACGCCTCAGAGCTTTTCCCTCTCTCAGTAATGGCACTGAGCTTTCAGACTCCACCATCTATCAGTTATTGGTGAAGACTTGCCTTGTGGCAGGAGGGACAGAAGCTCCTAGGAATTTCTGACTTTATGGGAAAAATCTACAATAGCCTGAGAACAGTTTCCTAAAAACAAAGTCAGGTAGAGGCAGTTGGAGGCAAAATTCACAACAGACATGGTTAAAGGAATCCAAGGGGTTCTGGCAGAGGACCACAGGACTTCCACTGACATTAAACACCATCAGAATGTTTCCACCTCAAGCAGCCTCAGAGAGATGCTTCTCACTTGTGATAACAAAAAAATCAAGCCACTCAATGTCAATGTGAAGGTGATTACCATGGAAAGCTGCTGGCCCCTAAGCAAAATCAATGCCTGAGAGAGTACTGATATCATCTCAGAGCAAATCCTCCAACCATTTCCAAGAAACTGACTGGAAACCCTCCAAGCGGGTTTCCAAAACAGCTCCTCTGTGCTCTCCTGTTACATTTCTGACGGACAAGCTAATTTCATGGACTTAGATGCATGTTACTTGTCCTTCAACAGTGTCACACATCACATGATGTACTAGACATTTTCTATGATTCTTTGATACTCATTATACACACTCCAGTACTCTTGCCTGGAAAAATCCCATGGATGGAGGAGCCTGGTGGGCTGCAGTCCATGAGGTCGCTAAGAGTCGGACACGACAGAGCGACTTCACTTTCACTGTTCACTTTCATCCATTAGAGAAGGAAATGGCAATCCACTCCAGTATTCTTGCCTGGAGAAGCCCAGGGATGGGGGAGCCTGGTGGGCTGCTGTCTATGGGGTCGCACAGAGTCGGACACGACTGAAGCGACTTAGCAGCAGCAGCAGCAGCAACATTATACACAAAAGGAAGCAAGTGCCAGAAGATTTAAATCAACTTAATTGCTATCCTTTATGGTGAGGCTTTTCATTCAATTCACAGAACTTTAATGCTGTAGTGACCAAATATTTCTCATAGTTATTAATAATGTCAGAGAAATGTTATGCTATTGTGGACTTATTTGTTGTTAACATTGTACTTCCTCTCTCTACCATATTTATGTGAGTCACGGGTGTGAGGTTGTTTTCTGTTTGAGGATCCCTATTTCATTGTCAATTTTACCCAAAGCCAAAGTAAACCTCCTAAAGGTTGTCCATGAGTTACTTACACCAAGTTTTTGAGGTCAACACTTATAAAATCCACCAGAAAGCTGTATTTAACTTCTGAGTCTCAAGCTCTTCAAACAAAATGGGGATAACAATGCTTAGCGGTGGTCGTAACCATGAGATGTGAACGATGCTACTACTCATGATGATGAACAAGTGCTGTTATTGATGATCAACGTTTGTTTTTGCTCTCTAGCACCCACTCACCATTTTTGTTTTTTAGTATTACTGTACCTGGATTTCTTTGGGGGGTGATACCACCTTCAGGACCAGTTTTATGTTCTGATGGTCCTAAGCCCCTCAATGTCTCTCTCCTCTCTGGCTAAAATGATTGGCTAAGGATGGGCAAATAGTATAATGAGAATTAGGAACCAGGTCCAGGATGTTGGCTTGACTATTGGAGGAGGAGGAACTCTTTCCTGTCCTGGACAGTGTGAGGCAAGGATGAGAGGTTTGCAGCTGTTGTGGTGTTCAAGAAAAGCAGACCTGGGATTAGTGAGGGGAGGCCCAGAATGCATGAAGTCTGTAAGTGAAGCCAATACAGAGAAGAGAGATCAAGACACTCCAGGGCCTTGCTAAGATCTGAGCATCTGGATCAAGCCATGCTTGATCATCTCTGGTCAATAATTTCCTTTCATTTTTTGAGCAGTGTGAGCTGGGGTTTCTGTCAATTGCAATATAAGGATTCCAACGTAACAAACACTGACTAGCATTTATGGAGAAGTTTACAATGTGCCTGCCACTGCAAGTATCACAAGGCAGGCTTCTTCAAGCCTCACAGCATCCCTAAAACTGATGTCCAATTCTTACATCACCAAAGAGAACACCAAGGCCTGGGAAGTTAATGGGAAGTTAAGTAACTTCCCCAAGGTTACACAGAGGATCATGAAGCCAGGATTGAACCCAGGAAGTCTGATCTGAGTCCACTATCTTACCCATCATGTTCTTTTTTCCCTTCTCTATATAAAGAACAATCTTTGGTTACATAAATGGGACCTTTATCCCATCTCTCTTTTGACTTCAAAACTTACTGTAGAGATACCAACTGCATAGAGTGAATCCCAGGCACTGTTAGTTTAGTTTAGAACATACTATAGTAGCATTTGGAGAAGGAAATGGCAACCCACTCCAGTGTTCTTGCCTGGAGAATCCCAGGGACAGCGGAGCCTGGTCGGCTGCCGTCTGTGGGGTCGCACAGAGTCGGACACAACTGAAGTGACTTAGCATAGCATAGTAGCATTTAATTTCTAGTACCGGCCTTGAAAATTTTTTTTTCTGACCTAATAGGATCATATAATGTATTCTTTTGTTTATCCATGGTGACTATTGAATACTGACTATATATTTAGCAGGTCAAATTAATAAGAAATATGATTATGGCTTGCATTTTACAGACAGTCTATATCAAAGAAGGATTTCCAAAAGAGTGTATTTACATTTATTATATCATTCCAAAATAAGCTGGACTAATCTTTTCAGATTATCACTTGACAACTAGAGGTCTTCAGATTCTTTAGGCCTCTGACATCAGTTTTGCTCATTCCTTGTATAAGTGTTTGACTCATCTGGAAGCATTTCCTACCTTGGGTTGAAGCACAAACCACTCATCACTTGGATTTTCAAAGTTCCATGAGTCAAAAGGAATCTCCACCTCCCCCAGGAAGCTATTCCGTCCAAATCGATCATAATGCCAGACTGAGAGCTGCAGAGTTCTCGTTTCCAGCTGGGCATGGCTGATGGTGTACTGCAAAACCAGATTTACAACATCACACTCCATATCCATTTCTAGGACAGGGTGAAATTTACTTCCACCAGCTTCCAGACCATATGCAGTAGTACTACAAACAAAACAAACCCAAGAGAAAAACACTTCATTTTTCTTCGTTTCTGCTGCAACTCAGGTTCTATTCCATAAACTCATTTGTGTGGGACCTAGCACTGAAAGATCTACTGACAGGCTTTTCATGGGAGTTTGATAAACTTCAGATATTATATAAAAAGCGTGAGGTGATGAAGCTTGTCCCTTTTTCAGCTTTACTTGATTTTTACTTGCCTAATTATTTTGTCAACAACTACTTTGTAAGTGCAAGGTTTCATGTATCAAGTCTCTAATTTCTCTGTCTTATTTATAACAATAAGACCCAAATCCAGCAAAGTTTGACAGTGAGAAACTTGCAAATGTCATACTTCATAAAGTTCAGCCTAAGTGCAGGGGTGAAATTGATATACACATAGATTGAGCAGAAAGAAAATATTGCTAGCATGGTTTTCCCGTTTCCAGCAGAACGTTATCCGGGGCCACATACCCACACCCCCTCAAAATCTCCTGATTGTCCTCCGCAAATACCACCTCAGACACGCTTCAGACTGACTGATTCCTCATCTTGGATTCGCATCATCCTTTCTGTTTCTGGCATGATTCACCTTGGCCCTGCTTCCCGGATCTGCCACGTATTCTTTTTATCTGTTCTGCTTCGGCTCATCTTTGCTATCCTGTCATGGCTGCTGGATTCACCCTCTGCATATATTCATTCCTTTTCACTTTGATCCGTCTTATACTGGCTCCTGCTTTCACATATGACCCTGCTGACACATGCCCCACTTGCCAACTTCCTCCTGTGGTGGACTCCATGACTCCATCATTCTGGTTTCAAGATCCATAAGTTACCCTGCAACTGGCACTAACTTCAACATCCCCATCCCCTTGGAACTTTCTTACCAGGATAACTGTGTCCAGGGTGAGGGAAGAGGTTACATGGAGGCCCATGGGAAAAAGTAATATCTCTAGACTTGGGGCCTGGGTTATATCTTACCTAGGCCACTGTCTCTGAGATTTTTCAAATCTAGCCCTGCATCTCCACTGTTCATTAACCACATGGATAAATTTAGCCAAATTCTTGAACCCTAACAAGAAACAGCACATTTTAATGCTGCGTTAGTAGAACAATGAGTATGTATAGAGTGACCTGCTAAGTTAGGACCAAAATTTTGACAAACTTCTTTTACAGGGAACTAGAAAAAAAAAATGCTTTCCCAAGGGTGAAACATACTTTTGGACAAGAGGTATTGATACTAAGTCAGATGTAATTTTCCTGGATCATCTCTACTTTCAGTGCAATCTTGGGAACAGCAGAGAAATAGACTAAGAGTGGTTTACATTGCTTTCTTTTCCAGAAACCGAAAGCCAACTGACTCACATTCTGCTTTTCTAAAATACATATAAGCCTTAACATGCAAATCCTTTACAGTTACATCTAAATCAATGAAGTAAATCGAGTCATTAAATTTACCATGAAAGAATATTGATTTACCTTTAGGGTTTCATTGAATTCTGGATTGGTGCCTGTTCTTATTTTGGTCTTGCGCTTGTTATTTCTGGACTTGTCAGGAAGAAGGTATGACTTGACATAACTGTATATGATAAAAAAAAAATGAAAGTAATCCTTGGGAAACATCTACTTTGAGAGAAATGCTCAGGGACCTCAGTGAATAAAAGGGGTAAAAGAAACAGGCTAGTGAGTATAAGAGACAGAACCAAAGAGAATATGGTTTCCATACCAGGACATTTTGAAATATAACTCTGGACCTTCAATAAGAGAGAAGTTGTAAATTCTTGTGGTAAAGAGAGTGGGTTCTAGAGTCAAGCCAGCTGGGTTTGAATTACTCTGGGCGTCAGTGGTTTGGGGGAACTCAAGAGCTTACTTAATCTCTCTGTATCTCAGTTTCATCATCTACAAACCTGGGATGATGACTTAGGGGATGATAAGGATCAAATAAGCTGACATACAAGGAGCTAATATATTATACTGCTGAATAAGTATAATCTATTATTATGATCAATGCTCTTGATCATAGAGGTAACTTTCCTCTCCACTCAGATGTCCAGACTTCTGATGAGTGGAGTCAATGAGTGAATGAAGAAAAATAGTGAAAAAGAGGAAATTAAAATTAACAACCTGAAGTCACAAAAGCAATTCTCCCCAATACCTGACCTTGAGCAGTCCCAGGAGCAGGGCATCATGGCAGACTCAGAAATGCACAAGATGTACAAAACTGAAATGTAAAAGATGCTACCAGAGTCCTGAAGTCCACCTACTGTGGCTTTAAATGATCCCTTTGGGACTGATGATACCAGTCTTGAAGCTCTCTGATATTTAGCTAAGGAGGTAACCGGACCAATCTATTTGTCTACTCATTTGTCTGTTTTGGAAACAGATTTGCTGAGCCGTGTATTAAACCTAGGTTATCTATTATGTAGAAAAAGGGTAAACAGCGGGTCTGAGACTGCTCTCATTTGAAATATCTGTTTATAAGTTTGGCTCTTGGCTACCATGCAGAACCTGGGTTTCAGAAGGATTTTCATCACTCCAGGAACAGAATTAAGTGGCTCACTGTGCTAAAAATATTTGTGGAAATAGTATGGCTCCTGCTGAACACCTGCTTTCATGTAGGAGACTGGGATTTTGGTATGTGACCAGTTGAGTCTCTCAGGGAGCTTCCCTGGTAGACAACACTCCCCATGTGTTTTCACCACTTGTGGCTGGAGGACTTAAGCACATCCTGTGTGACTCCACTGGGAGAGGTCCTTGGAAGCTGAAGCCTTGATTCATTTGAACTTTGCCACATATGCCTTTTCCCTGTACTGATTATGACTGTGTGTGGAGGCCTGTGAGTCCTCAGAGTGACTCACCAAACTGGCAGTGGTCCTGGGAAGCCCTGGGTCTTACCTTCCCATGGTCTTAACTGCCCTCCCAGGCTGATCCTGGAAATCCCGAGAGCCTCATAATTGCCCTTTCAGGTTGTTCAATTGGGCAAACAGCTTGGTAATTTTTTCTGGAGGGTTTCCCAGAACAAAAATTAACAGGATACTCTCATACAGCCTGGGGTGTGCCAACATGTCAACCTTGTATGACAAAGAGCTGCCTCTGTGTGAACTACAAATCTGTGAGTCCTGAATCATGCTGAGTAATAGCTTCTTTAAAATCTTAGAGTTCCAAAAAAAAAAAAATCTTAGAGTTCCTTGGTGGTCTAGTGGTGAGGATTTGCTACTTTCAATGCCATGGCCTGGGTTCAATCCCTGGCCAGGGAAATGAGATCCCACACGCCATAATGTGCAGCCAAAAAAAAAATTTTTTTAAATAAAATAAGACTCAGGTAACTACAAATGCAACCATTATACATGCATGCCAGAGAATATTTAGAAGTGTGGCAGAGGAAGAAAGTGATGATCAATCTTCTGATTCTAGATGAATGCTAAAAGGCTTCTGAAAAAGAAACACACAGGGTGACAAATACACATAATTCACATGGGCAGTGACTGAAAAAGTCTGGGGAACATGCTATGTGCTTACGCATCTGTCCTCTGTTTCTTTTCATCTCCTATGGCCAGATTTCTGCAGTTCTTGACAAAAATGTAGAGCCCGCCAGTTTCATAGCTGTAGCTGATGTGCAAAAGGATTTCCCCACTGACTTTCACGTTGCCATAGTCTCCTGTCTCACTGTAAACACTCATCATGCTGTTCAGGCTGGTCTGGAATCAACAAGATGAAAAAAGGCATCCGGGGTTATGCTAGAGATCTCTCCACAGAAGCTACCTCCCCCCATTTAATTACCATTCCCATTGTTTATAATGAGCAGGGAAGCTTACTGTGAAGGAAGAAAGCAAAAGATGGCTTGTTTTTCTGGTGTTGCATAAAATCCAAGCCTGAGAAAGAAAAAGTCTAGGACCATTAGTAAGGAAGGCAGGACACTCGCTGAGGGGGATGCATTGCCTTTTTGGGTTAGTGAATAGCCTTTGTTTATTCACTTCTTCTAATGAATTAGGGGGACACAGGTATTTCCCATTCCATCTCCTCTCCCCATTCCTGTAGCTTTCTCCTCTTTCACTGGGAGACTCAAAGTCAGTCTACTTCAAGGTCTAGAATGCATTGATCAGGACAAAGAAAAAAAAACATATTTCTGTGCAAGGATAAGCTACAAGCTTCTCTCTCTGATACCGACATAGAGTATTCCATCCCATAAGTCTCTGAGAAGCCATACTATAACCCAGCAGGACTCTATGGGGCCTTCCCAACATAGACCCTCCCCTTTATCCTCTACTTTATTGCCTCTGAAGTACCTAGATAGTACTAATAGAATCTGATGCACATTTCCTGAGTTGTTTTACAGATGCTAAAACCCCCATCAAATGGAAGAAATTAACGATTTGATGACCATGAGCACATAGCCCCCAGACCTTCTGTAGCCTAAAGATTGATCATCATCAACTAATCAGAGAACTGTGGACAAGCTGATCACATACTCTGAGACTTGCAACCCTCACCTGGCCTTTAGAAATGCTTTGCTGAAACCCGTCAGGAAGTTTGAGGGGTTTCAAGCACCAGTCATCCATCCTTGACATTTACACAATAAACACTGCACTTTCCTTCACACAACCTGGTGTCAGTAGATTCCCTTTACTGTACCCAGACAACCAGACCCAAGATTGGTTCTGTAACATAATTGCATCTTCCAAAAGGGCACGCCACGAGAACATCACCACCCACAGCTGTCAGGACTCCCCTGACCAGCTGTGAGGCCACAGGGTTAGTGACCGTGGCTTTCTACACATCTATAAAATAGCAACTCACAAACAGAACACTAAACAAGGAAATAATAGACCAACCAATAAATAAAATTAAAATGCAAAAAGAAACTGTCCAAATGTGCCAGAATGAATGGAAGTTCTGATGGGACACTAATAACAAGAGATGTATTTTTAATTAAATGTAATAAAATTATCCTGTAGTGCCAGCAAAATGAACTCTGTGTCTTAGCAACGGGACTGTCACAAAAGACCACCTGGAAGGCATTCAGGAGTGATCTAGGCATTTCAAAAGCCCTGTCTATGAACGACTGGGAAGTAAAAACTATGGTGAGTGCAAAGAGAGGTTAGACCTCATACCTTGTATATATTTTTTGTTTATATATAAAACAAAAGTCATTCAGTTCAGTTCAGTCGCTCAGTCGTGTCCGACTCTCTGCGACCCCATGAATCACAGCACTCCAGGCCTCCCTGTCCATCACCAACTCCCGGAGTTCACTCAAACTCATGTCCACAGAGTCGGTGATGCCATCTAGCCATCTAATTCTTGGTCGTCCCCTTCTCCTCCTGCCCCCAACCCTTCCCAGCATCAGAGTCTTTTCCAGTGAGTCAACTCGTCCCATGAGGTGGCCAAAGTATTGCAGTTTCAGCTTTAGCATCAGTCCTTCTAATGAACACCCAGGATCGATCTCCCTTAGAATGGACTGGTTGGATCTCCTTGCGGTACAAGGGACTCCCAAGAGTCTTCTCCAACACCACAATTCAAAAGCATCAATTCTTCGGCGATCAGCTTTCTTCACAGTCCAACTCTCACATCCATACATGACCACGGGAAAAACCATAGCCTTGACTAGACGGACCTTTGTTGGCAAAGTAATGTCTCTGCTTTTTAATATGCTATCTAGGTTGATCATAACTTTCCTTCCAAGGAGTAAGCGTCTTTTAATTTCCTGGCTGCAATCAGCATCTGCAGTGATTTTGGAGCCCCAAAATTACCTTTCTTCAATTGCTCAAAGTAGAGACTGATCCAAAATCAGTGGGTGATACGGCCAGTCTCTCTTTCAAGCTTAAATCAAGGGCAAGAGCAAACCAAGGATTCCATAATAATTTGGAAATTAAAACTTAAAGAACCAGTGAGTGACCTAAGTCATCTATTCTGTTCCTAAAACCAAACATCAGAATTTTCATGATAGCAGGTATCTTTGCAAACTTTAATTGCCTACTGGTCACTTGGAGGTCTCGTTGAAATGAAGGTTCTGATCCACACAGTCCCAGGTGGAGTCTGAGATTCTGTCTTCTTTCTTTTTTAAGATTTGTCTATTTATTTTTGGCTGTGGTGGGTCTTTGTTGCTGCACTTGGGGTTTCTCTAGTTGCAACGAGCAGAGGTTGCTCTCTAGTTGCGTTGTGCAGGGCTTCTCATTGCAGTAGCTTCACTTGTTGCAGAACTCAGGCTCTAGAGCACTCCAGCTTCAGAAGTTGTGGCTCCTGGTCTCCAAAGTGCAGGCTCCATAGTAGTGGTGCAAGGGCTTAGTTGCTCTGCAGCACATGGAATCTTCCTGGATCAGGGACTGAATCGGTGTTCCATTGCAAGGTGGATTATTAACCACTGGACCACCAGGGAAACCTTGCGAATCTGCTTTTCTAACAAACTCCTAGGTCCACAGTTCCCAAACTGTGTGTTAAGGCATTCCAGAGCACCAGGCCCAACTCAGGATATTTTAAAATTCCCAGGGAAACAACAGTGACAACTATTAGACACCATGCAAACTACTAACAGTAGTTCACAGGGTTAACGTTCAATCCCACTTTCTTCTTTTTAATAAAGTCCTATCCATGTGAACCTGAGTTTTAGGCAGTAACTATGACAAAAAAAAAAAAGGACTGCACAAAAATCCATGAGGAAAAGGAAATGAAAATGCTGCTGCCAACTCATGTAGTCCCCATCAGGCCCACACATCACCTCAAGGGCTATTTAAGAATGGAAAGAGTCAGACACGATGGAGCGACTGAAGAATGGAATAAAAATATTATTTTTTCAAATGGTTACTGTGCATTATATTTTCAAATGGCTACTAAGTTGTTAAGATACCTGTGCTTATTTTTTTTCCAAGCTAGGCTAGGTAGCTCAGACGCTAAAGCGTCTGCCTGCAATGTGGGAGACCGGGTTCAATCCTGGGTTGGGAAGATCCCCTAGAGAAGGAAATGGCAACCCACCCCAGTACTCTTGGTAAATTCCTGGAAAATTCCATGGGCTGAGGAGCCTGGTAGGCTACAATCCATGGGGTCTCAAAGAGTCGGATATGACTGAGCGACTTCACTTTCACTTGGCCTAGCAATGCCATGAAATTACCACTGAGACACTAGGGGTTCTGTAAACTGACAGCCTTTTATAGTCTCTGTCCCAGGTCACTCAATATTGCTGGTCAACAGACCATGCTTTGAGTTTCAAGGGCTTCAGGAATAAACCCCAAACTCCTCATGTCACATATGAGTCAAGTCTGGCTCACAGAAATTATTGGCAGTGCCAAAACATTGTGAAATAAAGTTCATATTTTATGGCAAAGCTTGAAAAATTTAAACATTCTTTTTTGTTTCCCTGAACCACATGGCTTGTATGATCTTAAATTCCCTGACCAACCTGGGCCCTCAGCAATGAAAGTGCAGAGTCCTAACCACTGGACCACCAGAGAATTCCCCAAGAAAACAATTGAACGTGAAAAAGTTCATCTGCCCTTTGGCCTCCTTGCTTGACTTCTATGGGCAGAACAGTTCTCGGAGCTTTCTGAGATGCTGTTCCCAGGTTATAATCTTCAATACGGCACCAATAGAATTTCCCATTTCTTTCTTAGATCGACTGATTAAATTTTTTTGTTGACAACAAAGCAAAAGATTTCCAGATTTTTAGTCTGAGGACCTCCACACCATACCTCACTGACCCCTTGGGTCACTGACTTATATCTATACCACATCCTTCTGTAGCCACTCCTTCAAAGAGGGTCCTCTGTTAAAGCATGAGATCCATACATAGAAAATTCAGTTTAAGAACCCACTATTGCAGAAGCTTGGAAGAAACTGAAGAAGTTACAAGAATTTTACTACTAACCAAACTCTATGCTTTTAACCAAGCCAGTGATGTGATTTAAACAGAGATGTTTATTCTAAGGGGCTTCCCTGGTGGCTCAGATGGTAAAAAATCTGCCTGCAATGCAGGAGACCCAGGTTGGATCCCTGGGTTGGGAAGATACCCTTGGCTACCCACTCCGGTATTCTTCCCTGGAGAATCCCATGAAAAGGTGCCTTGTTCATGGTAAACCATTCTGGACCATGTTTCTTTTCTCTAGTCCACAGATTCTAATGTTTAAAAATGTGTTTTCTTTGAAATACTTGGATTCTGATTATATTATTTACCTTTTAAAAGAGGATTGCTGGTTAATGGTACATGAGTCAGAAAGACTGGAAGAATTGCCTAGCTAATGAGATTTCCTATACCATGAAATCCATGAAGTACGATTGAAAAAAAGAAAAAGGAAAGGTTGAACACTCACAGTGTCTGAGTCAGCATCAGGCACACTTAGGTAGGTCCATTTCCTGTCAGAGCCTGCTTGAGAATTCTTTAAGGAAGTCGCCCAAAGGTCAAAAGAGAAAAGCGTATTAGAGCAACAGATGGAAATAAAAGACACCAAGAAAAGACTTGGAGGCATACAGTAATAGGTAAGAAGACACAGGGGCACCTAAAGCCCTCTCAAAGAAGGGTTCAAACACCAAAGTAATATGGGATGCTATTCTGTAGGAGTGGGAAGCTATGGACTTGATGTACAAATAGGAAAGAAAGTTACTTGGCTACGTGTTTAAGGAAAGTGAGGAAAGTGACTGGTGGTAGCAAGCAGGACATCTGAGGAACTGAGAGAATGGCAGCAGGGAAATTTACCAACTGAGAACTGAGATAATTCAGAGGGTTCAGCTGATGAGAGCCTGAACTAGGAAGTGATGAGGTTTTAAAACGTGGTAAGCAGAGGTTTAAAAAAAAATAGAAAATAAAGCAGGAGTCAGGAGCCGTAGGAAAAGCCCCTACAAAATTTGAATAAAAGGTACTCTGTGGACAAAAGGCAAGCAGGAGATTATAATAACTTTTAATTCATGATCCTGTGTTTCCCAAGAACTTGATTCTGTTCTTTGGAAATGCAAAGAAAATCGACAAGAGAAAGAAGAATATTCCAGTGCATGTTCAAGAATTGCTTACTGTTGACAGGCCACTTGCTAGACTGTGGGTATTTGAAGAAAACCGGGAGGACACTAAGTCATCAATGCCATCTTCCATCTCTTCTAAGGAATCCTAAGGAAGGATGGGGGGGAATAAAATCAGTGGCTTGGTGTCTTTCCTAGAAAGTCTTTTCACTTACAAAAAAACACTTTTTAAAATATTTATTTATAATTAATTTATGATTGCTTTATAACATTGGTTTTATTTCTGTCATACATCAAAATGAATTAACCATAGGTGTACATATGTCCCCTCTGTCTTGAATCTCCGTCCCACCTCCCGCCCATTCCCACTCCTCTAGGTTATTACAGAGCCCCACTTTGAGTTTGCTGAGTTATACAGCAAATTCCCATTGGCTGTCTATCTTACCTATGTTAGTATATATGCATCCATGCTACTGTCTCCATTCATCTCACCCTCTCCCTCTTCTCCCCCACCCTTGTCCATAAGCCTGTTATCTATGTCTGTGTCCCCACTGTGGCTCTGCAAACAGATTCGTCAGCACCATCCTTCTAGTTTTCAAATATATGCGTTATTTCAAATATATCCGATATTTGAAAACACTTTTCTTAAATACTTGAAATATCAGATATAAATATCTAGAAAAAACTCCATTCCTAGGTTTTGCTCTTTTGCTCTCCATTCGACCTGAATGACAACCATCTGAAGATTGGGGTCCCCTTCCTAGTGATGCTTGCTTTATGGAAAGAACATTAAATGTGGAATCACACAAACCTGGGTATTCAATTCCTCCTTCCCTGCTCACTAAAGTGATTTACTTTGAGCAAAGTACTTATTTTTTAATTTAAAAAGTTGAGGTGCATTTTTGTGTGTATGTGTGTGTGTATGCACATTAATGCATGCCTGTGTATGTACATACTGTTAAGACATGGAAATGTATCTTGAAAATCTCTCCAATAGAATAAACTATTTTACATATGGGTTTCTTATCCAAAATCCCAGATTCTACTTTTCTTTCCCTAATTTTTATCCCCTGGTTATTTAAATAATACATTTTATAGCAAAAATTTCAAGCAATACAGATGAAAAAAACTTGTATCTCCACTCACATATTAATAATTAACTTTCAATAATCTTTGATGAATGAACAGGGTACATATACACACAGATAAATGGATTATATCATGCATACTATTTTCTTTTTTTTTTATTAAGGACACCTTTCTTTTTGCTTTCTCCTGTCTTCCCTGGTCCTCCTCCTTACCCTGGGTGAAGCTAGTATTATGCATCCTGTTCGAATTACACTCTCTTCTTAAAAAGTTTTCTGCATCTATTGATGTAGTTTTTATTTTCTCCTTTAAAATAGTGAAATATTAATTATGTAAAAGATATTCTTATAGAGATTAATTCTTCCATTCAAACCTAGAATAAAACTTGCTTATTGCAATATTTTTTATTCACTGCTAGGTTTGTGTATATATTCAATTTTTCTGTATATATTTATAAATTAATTTATCTTGTAGTTTTCTTTTTTAAAACTATTTTTAAAATCAAGTTTGAGTATTCAGGTTATATACAATGGCGTCATATCATGAATTTGAAGATTTTCAGAGTTTTGAATTTTAAGATTTTCAGATTTTCTATGATCAGTAATAGTTTAATAACATTGGAATTATCTGTTCTTTAAAGGCTGAATACCAAATAAGCTTTGAAATCATTTGCTTTCATTGCCCACCACCACCACTGCTCTTTTGTGGTGGATTTAAAAATATGTTGTAGTTTTTTATTACTATAGTAAATAACATTGAATGTTAGAACTAAGTTTCCTGGTTTGTGTCAGAAAAATTGTAATAATGTCATTTAACATTTGTCTTATCTTTCATCCAAAGAGTTCAAATTGGATTATAGCTATTGTAGAATTAGGAATTTCAGAATATTAGAACCTTCACAATAATTTAATTCAATGTTCTCATTTCATGAATGACTTTACCTTAAATATTAAATTTCACATAAGTTAGTCTCAATTGAGAAGATAGTTTAGGGGGATAACGTGAGATGTAGAAATGTTCATATAAAACATATAGTCAGATAAGTCTAGTAATGTTGGATTTAGGAAATGTTAGGATTCCTTACTTTTTCTGGGTTTAGATTAAGTGACATGCTTTTAACAAGGAACTGAAATCTGCAACAGGTGTTTTCTTAGAGATACTCGTCACTCATTAACCTGATCCCCTGCTACCTTTTCTAAATCATATTTGTTCTTATATGCTAGTTGTGAAGACTAATAGGAAGAAATGATTGGATATCCTCACTTCACTCTCAACTCATCCTCCCCGAAAGTGGACAGGTTTGGAATAAGCCTGTGCCCTTTCTTCATGACCATTAGACACTCTTCCATATCCAACTTACCAAGTCTTTGTCCAAAGCCCCAGGGACAGATTTGCTCCTTATACTTACAGTATCCTCTAAGTCTTCTGTAAACGACCCGCTCAAATCTAACTCAGATCGACTCTGGTCTGCAGGAAGGAAAGGGGAAGAAGGGAATCATCTTGTTTTGTTAGAAGGGTTCACTTCTCTTTGCAAATGTTTCATTGTTATTCCAATTCTTTCCATGGATAGGGCATAGATAGTGTCATGAAAACAAAAGTCAGAAACTTCATACTGTTTATGCTAACATGCTACCATTTATTAACAGTATTTTGAAATTTTCTTGGACTGACTTACGAACACTGATCTGTACATTTCTGCTTTGAGAATAGGAAGGCAAATGTTCTACTACTATAACATGATCAATTTGTAAGCTATTTAAGAATTTTGTTGTGCTCAAAAGCCTTGGCAAACTCTCAAAGAATGGGCCATTAAGCTTAGAAAAGAAAACATTAAGTATTCCTTATTTATCAGAGAATCTATTGTTTATTCCATGGACAGAGGAGCCTAGTGGGCCACAGCCTATGGGATCGCAGAGAGTCAGACATGACTGAGCACACACGCATACACTGTGTTTTTATGTTTGACATAAAATGCAATGAAATGATGCAAGTTCTTTTCACACAAAAAGGGAGTGGCTGTAGGGAAATTGAAAGGAACTTCTATTTCTTTGCACACCAGAACATTCTTTCATCAGCAGAATTTCTTGCTTTTAAACATATAAAGAAAAATGCAAAACTCAGTAATGCTACGGATAGCTTATCAACAGTTTATTTCCATAAAAGACTTCTATGCCAAAACCCTGCTGAGAGAGAATACTTGCTTATAAATGAGAAAGACTGAAGAGAGCAACTGATTAAGAGTGAAATGATAAATGAAATAGCACAGAACTGCTTAGCATAGCGCCAGACACAGAGTATGTACTCAATCCACAGGAGCTACTGAGTACTAGTAAGAGGAGCAATGAAGGGGCTTCTCAAATGGCTCAGCAGTAAAGAAGCCGTCTGCCAGTGCAGGAGACACAGGAGACATGGGTTCAATCCCTTGGTTGAGAAGATCCTTTGGAGGAGGAAATGGCAACCCACTCCAATATTCTTGCCTGGGAAATCCCATGGACAGAGGAGACTGGTGAGCTAGTGCCCATGAGGTTACAAAGAGTTGGACACAACTGAATAACTAAGTATGAGCACAAGTAGTAGAAATACACTCCATGAGGCTGGCTTCTAGGCTAGTTTAAAATTATTCATTGAACTAGAGGACCAATTTTCTAGTCCTAAACAAAATGCAATAATAGCCACGCACATTTAGCCAACTGTTTGGGAGTGACTTGTCTTGGAGAGACACCCCCAACTCAGCACAGAGAATCCAGCTTTAGGCTTTAAGTTAGCACTAGCATTAGATAACTGGTGATTTCTTCCTTCTGGGGATCTTGTCATGATTTCAAATCTACACACGGGACATAAAGTTCCTAATTATAACATATGTCTCTGAAGAGTTTCCTTAGTCAAAGGTAATAAAATTACACAATAAAATAGTATCTGTTTCACAGGGGTTGTTGTGATGCTAAAGTGAAACAATATTTTTGAAGGGATCATACAAATGAAAGGGGTTATTCAGTTCAGTTCAGTTGCTCAGTCATGTCCAACTCTTCGCGACCCCATGAATCACAGCACTCCAGGCCTCCCTGTCCATCACCAACTCCCAGAGTTCACTCAAACTCATGTCCGTCGAGTCGGTGATGCCATCCAGCCACCTCATTCTCTGTCGTCCCCGACTCCTCCCACCCCCAATCCTTCCCAGCATCAGAGTCTTTTCCAGTGAGTCAACTCGTCACATGAGGTGGCCAAAGTATTGGAGTTTCAGCTTTAGCATCAGTCCTTCCAATGAACACCCAGGATTGATCTCCTTTAGAATGGACTGGTTGGATCTCCTTGCAGTTCAAGAGACTCTCTTTTTTGTTTGTTTGTTTTAATTTTATTTATTTATTTATTTTTTTGCATTACAATAGTTTAATATGAACAATCAGAACTAATTAACAGTATAACAATATTTTACAACTGAAATAATTAAAATAAACTATAAAATTACTACATAAAACAGGTCTGATCTAGCTTATTTACTTTCTATAATTTCTTCAGTGCTGCAAAACCATTTATTTCTTTTTTTTTTCATGTTTTAATAAACACTTCGTCTTTTTGTATTGCTTTTTTTTTCATCACAATAATAGAAATATAACATCATATATCACTGTAAAACACATTTCCACATAAATGCTGATAAGCACAAAATATTTTTCATCATTTACATTTTAACTGTAATAATATATGGCAGAATTAAAGCTGCATTCATCATGTGTCTAACTCACCTTGCTGTAATGAATTTTTAAATGTAATGGTTTCTGTCGCAAAGTAAAATCGTACATAATGTCTAGTGACACAGTACGCTGGTGGATGGGTGGATTTGGAAAATGGAAATGCAACTTCATTTTTAATTAGATTTATAAACTTCACCACCTCCACCTCCAGCCAGCTTCCCAACCCTCCCTCCCACCACCATTATTTATTTATTTATTTTTTTAAAAATGAGGCTTTTAATTAATGTTTGACAGAGCTGATTCAGGTTGAATAGACTAAATTTCTTTAAACAAACTTACTTATACTCCAGAGTCCTTTAAAAACTTAATAGCATTTATACATTGAAGGTATTTGATTTTCTTGTAACTAGCACTTCAAATGCAACAAGCATTTGAAGCAACAAGCATTTGACCCAACAAGTAAAACTTTCTACAGTTCATAACTTTTATAAATAAAATAAATTAAATGTACAGTGAATAAGTTCTCTGAAATATTTCAATATTTCTGCAGGTTTAGTAACATCGTAAAATATATTTCAACTAAAATTCACAAATCTAAAAATCTGTTAGGCATTTTTAGGCGTTTTAAGTTGGAAATGAAGACCAATGTTACATCGTAATATGCCAATTACAAATAGTACTTCAAATAGCAAATACTACAGTTTGTCCCAAACTTTAAAAACTATTCATGAACTCAACACTGAACTATTGATGGCTATGAGAATTGTTTCCTAGCCTTTTTGAAAATTTCAACCCATTTACGTTTAAGGTAATTATTGATAAGTATGATCCCGTAGCCATTTTCTTTATTACTTTGGGTTCAAGTTTATACACTCTTTCTGTGTATCCTGTCTAGAGAAGATCCTTTAGCATTAGTTGGAGAGCTGGTTTGGTGATGCTGAATTCCCTCAGCTTTTGCTTGTCTGTAAAGCTTTTGATTTCTCCTTCATTTTTGAATGAGATCCTTGCTGGGTATAGTAATCTGGGCTGTAGGGTATTTTCTTTCATCACTTTAAGTATGTCTTGCCACTCCCTTCTGGCCTGAAGAGTTTCTGTTGAAAGATCAGCTGTTATCCTTATGGGAATCCCCTTATGTGTTATTTGCTGCTTTTCCCTTGCTGCTTTTAATATTTGTTCTTTGTGTTTGATCTTTGTTAATTTGATTAATATGTGTCTTGGAGTATTTCGCCTTGGGTTTATCCTGTTGGGGACTCTCTGGGTTTCTTGGACTTGGGTGATTATTTCTTTCCCTATTTTAGGGAAGTTTTCAACTATTATCTCCTCAAGTATTCTCTCATGGTCTTTCTTTTTGTCTTCTTCTTCTGGGACTCCTATGATTCGAATGTTGGAGCGTTTAACATTGTCCCAGAGGTCTCTAATATTGTCCTCATTTCTTTTAATTCGTTTTTCTTTTTTCCTCTCTGTTTCATTTATTTCTACAATTTTATCTTCTAGTTCGCTAATCCTGTCTTCTGCCTCTGTTATTCTATTGTTTGTTCCCTCCAGAGTGTTTCTGATCTCATCTATTGCATTATTCATTGTATATTGACTCTTTTTTATTTCTTCTAAGTCCTTATTAAATCTTTCTTCCATCTTCTCAATCCTTTTCTCCAGGTTATTTATCTGTAACTCCATTTTGCTTTCAAGATTTTGAATCATTTTCACCATCAAAATTTGAAATTCTTTATCAGGTAGAGTCCCTATATCTTCTTCTTTTGTTTGTGTTGGTGGGCAATTATCTTGTTCCTTTACTTGCTGGGTATTTCTCTGCCTCTTCATCTTGCTTATATTGCTTTGCTTGGGGTGGCCTTTCCCTCTTCTTGCAGTTTGTGGAGTTCTCTTTATTATGTAGTTTCTTCGCTGTGTGTGGGGTTAGACGGGTGACTTGTCCGGGTTCCCTGGTTAGGGAGGCATGTGTCAGTGTTCTGGTGGGTGGAGCTTGATTTCTTCTCTTTCCTTTAGAAGACAATGGCTGCTTTTCTGGGAGCCTGATGTCCTCTGCCAGTATTCAGAAGTTGTTTTGTGGACTTTACTCCGCATTCAAATGTTCTTTTGATGAATTTGTGGGGAAGAAAGTGGTCTCGCCGTCTTATCCCTCCGCCATCTTGTTCCTTCCTCCCCAGAACACTGGATTCTTATATTCCACTTGGTCGTGGAGTACCTCTTCCCAGCTGCTCCAGCAAGGCGCAGCCGCTGTACCTTACCTCGGACGAGGGGTATCTCCTCAAGGCTGCCCCTCCTGCTTTGAATGTGGATCAGCTCCTCTCGGCCCTCCGGTGCCCAAGCAGCCACCGCCTCCTGGACGTGGTACAGCTCCTCTCGGCCACCGCCCTAACCCTGGGTGCGGGGCAGCTCCTCTCAGCCACGATTCTGCACGTGGTCGGTTGCGCCGGGAGCCGGGCGTCTCTCGCGTCTGCGCCGCCGGGAGCCGGGCGTCTCTCGCGTCTGCGCCGCCGGGAGCCGGGCGTCTCTCGCGTCTGCGCCGCCGGGAGCCGGGCGTCTCTCGCGTCTGCGCCGCCGGGAGCCGGGCGTCTCTCGCGTCTGCGCCGCCGGGAGCCGGGCGTCTCTCGCGTCTGCGCCGCCGGGAGCCGGGCGTCTCTCGCGTCTGCGCCGCCGGGAGCCGGGCGTCTCTCGCGTCTGCGCCGCCGGGAGCCGGGCGTCTCTCGCGTCTGCGCCGCCGGGAGCCGGGCGTCTCTCGCGTCTGCGCCGCCGGGAGCCGGGCGTCTCTCGCGTCTGCGCCGCCGGGAGCCGGGCGTCTCTCGCGTCTGCGCCGCCGGGAGCCGCGCCCCAAGAGACTCTCAATTCTTCAGTGACCAGCTTGCTTCACAGTCCAACTCTCACATCCATACATGACCACAGGAAAAACCATTGCCTTGACTAGACAGACCTTGGTTGGCAAAGTAATGTCTCTGCTTTTTAATATGCTATCTCGGTTGGTCATAACTTTCCTTCCAAGGAGTAAGCGTCTTTTAATTTCATGGCTGCAATCAGCATCTGCAGTGATTTTGGAGCCCAAAAAATAAAGTCCGACACTGTTTCCCCATCTATTTCCCATGAAGTGATAGGACCAGATGCCATGATTTTTGTTTTCTGAATGTTGAGCTTCAAGCCAACTTTTTCACTCTCCTCTTTCACTTTCATCAAGAGGCTTTTTAGTTCCTCTTCACTTTCTAATAATCCCTTAATGCTGCTTGCAAAGAAGGCCTTATTTAAATCATGGAATAATGATTCATCTGTCTAGATACAGGGGACTTCTGACCGATGTGTCAATGGAACTACCATTTCCTTGAATTCTGGGCAAGTGTCTTTATCTTTTGTATTAAATGAGCCAATTATATTTTCTGAACTCCTCTACTGTCTTCTCGGCTCTGTCACTCAGTCATGTCTGGCTCTTTAAGACCCTATGGACTATAGTCCACCAGGCTCCTCTCTCCAGGGGATTTCCCAGGCAAGAATACTGGAGTGGATTGCCATTTCCTCCTCTAGGGATCGAACCCGCATCTCCTGCCTTGGCAAGCAGATTCTTCACCATTGAACTATCTGGGAAGCCTCATGACTGTATACTCATCAAATTCAAAATTCACAGATTTTGCAAGGGGCTCAAGGCATCACATGGGTCCACATTTCAACAGTTCTTATGGAGTGGGCCGAACACCATGGGTCAAAGAGTGGGTGATTATTTTCAAAGGTATGAAACATACATTTAAGGCCCCACAAGGCAGTCAGTTTCACTTGATTTAGTCATTTTCACAACAGAGCAGTCAGGTTGGAAATACTCACCTGAGGAGAGGGAGGCCCGGGACACTGCTATAGATGGTGTGCTGGAAGGTTTTCGGCGATGAGTCTTTGTGAGGTCCTCAGAGGTGCTTTCAATGGCAGCCAAATCGGTGGAATTTTCAAAACCACGTTCCTTCTCACAAAGTAGAAATGGAAATATACATATAATATTGACTGTACTTGACTTTCAAATACTTCCATCTACCAGTATAACCACATCTCTCTTACCCAATTGACACCTAGAGAACCCTCAACAGGAATCCATATAACTCTAAAACTTACTATCAATACTCTCAAAAATATCTACCAAGAGTTTTATCAACTAGCACAAAAGGTGTCTGAAATAATTATTTGTTCACAAAATTAGTGAATGTTATAAGGTTATCAGTAAAGATGGTGTGAGAACCTCCAAACTTACATGAACTCTGTGTAAGAATATGGCAAGCTTTACACCCTCAGAGTAGTACTCAGGGTTAGAACTCTTGCTTCCACGTTTGTCCTCATTCTCCACACCCTCTCTCCTCAACCATGCCTTACTTTCACCACCCCTCACTTAACAGAAAAGCATGCCACCTTCCCCATCTCATAGGCTGGATGATCAGAATATGGTTGCTTACATCATTATTTACTTTAAGTTTTTCATTATTTTATTAAATTTATTTATCTGGCTGTGTTAGGTCTTTTTTTTAAACTTTATTTTTTTAATTTATTTTTTATTTGAGGCTAATTATTTTACAATATTATATTGGTTGGTTTTGCCATACATTGACGTGAATCCACCCCGGGTGTACATGAGTGGTGGCAACACAGGATCTTCATTATGGCACTTGGGCTCTCTAGTTGCGGCACATGGGCTTAGTTGCCACACTGCATGCAGAATGTTAGTTCCCAGCCCAGGGATCAAACCCTCATTCCCTGCAATGGAAGGCGTATTCTTAACCACTGGACCACCCAGGAAGTCCTCCTACATCATTATTGCAATAAAATTTCATGCAAGGCACTTATCAATGTTCATAAAAGGATAAAGAATGGAGACTTCCCTGCTTATAGGAATAGTTTTTTTTTTTTTAAATTGGGTATCTACTTGCTTATAGATGCTTGTTCATGTAATGGTACTCAGTCTAACACTTTATGTTTTCTCTTTTTTAAATTCTTTTATTGAAGTATAGTTGGCTTACAATGTTGTGAAAATCTCTGCTGTATAGCACAGTGACTCAGTTACACAATATATACATTATTTATATTCTTTTCTATTATGGTTTATCACAGAATAGTGAATATAGTTACCTATGCTACATAGTAGTATCTTCTTGTTTATCCATTCTAAATGTAATAGCTTGCATCAACCAACCCCAAATTTCTAGTCCATCCCTTTCCCTCCCCCATGACAACTACAAGTCTGTTCTCTGCAAGTCTGTTTCTGTTTTGCAAATAAGTTTATTTGTGCCATGTTTTAGAGTCCACATACAAGTGATATCACATGGTATTAATCTAACATCACATAGTATGATCTAGTTGCATTCATGTTGCTATGAATGGCATTATTTTGTTCTTTTTATGGCTGAGTAATATTTCACCGTATATACATATCACATCTTCTTTATTCATTCATCTGTTCATGGACATATGGGTTGTTTTCAGGTTTTGCCTATTGTGAACAGTGCTGCTATGAGCATAGGGGTGCATGTATCTTTTTCAATTATAGTTTTATCTGGGTATATTCCCAGGAGTGGGATTGCTGGATCATATAGTAATTCTATTTTCAGTTTTCTGAGGAACCTCTATTTTCCAGTGACTGCACCAACTTACATTCCCACCAACAGTGACACTTAATTTCATTATAAAGGAAAATTCTGTCCCAACTTTGCCTGTGCCCACAGGGGCTTGACAATTGCATTGTTCCAAGTTCACTTAAGTATTAAACTAATTTTGCACTTCTGAGAACTGTACTAAGGTTAAGTGTCCATGCAAATGACACCATGCTGTGAAATGATTGAACCTAAAAGAGACTCTTCAGTTGCCCCTTCCAAAAACAATCAAAATCTGTCTTTAAATGTCCTAGAGAAAGGAATCCTCTTCTTGATGCCCTACATTTACCCCATAACTCAGACACTGAGGCAATGTTAATGAACTCATTCCAGAAAGATAGAATGCAAATCAAGGCAACTCCAATACAGACTGGATTTGGTCTTTGAGTATTTGCCAACACATACTACCTGTAGCAGGAGGAATATAAGTCCTAACTTTTCTAATTGCCATCCATTCAAAAAGGGGGTCACACATGGATTCCTCCAAAGAAGCAAGACCAACTTCCTTAGCAGCAATTAACAGTGACAGTAAATTTTCCAACTGGCACCCTGGGAATAACATTAATATTGAGCACTAATAGGCCAATTAATATTGCACAGCATGTAACACATACCCTGAAGATTCAGGATGTGAGGCCCAAAATTAGTAAGTTATATCGTAGCAGAGCACAGGTTAGAGACTTTCATGTTCTAAGAATTCTCCATTTTGAAAAGGTACTTCTCACATGCTAAAGCAGACAAGAAGACTGAAACAAAGAGATGCTGAGAAGTGGGAGAAATTGAGAAATTGTTAAGTTGATCACCACGTAACTCTATATGGGTCTTCTATTCATCATGAAAGAGCAAATATGCTTCATAAAGCATACTGTGCTGCACTAAGTTTATTCGACAGAAAGTATTTCTCTCTGTGCCTCTTTTTCTTTTAGAAAAGACTAGCTACATCAGTTAGAATGCAAGCATGAGATTAGCACAAGCACCATATGTGTGTGTTAGTCGCTCAGTCGTGTCCAACTATGTGACCCCACGGATTGTAGCCTGCCAGGCTCCTCTGTCAATGGTATTTCCCAAGCAAGAATACTTGAGTGGGTTGCCATGCCCTTCTCCAGGGGATCTTCCTAAATCAGGGAACATGGAACCCGGGTCTCCTGCATTGCAGGCGGATTCATTACCATCTGAGCCTATATATATCAATACATATGTCTACTCATTCAATCACAGGAACTTTTTGTTAGGGAATATCTAGGGCTTCCCTCATGGCTCAGATGGTAAAGAATCTGCCTGCAATGTGGGAGACCTGGGTTCAATCCCTGGGTTGGAAAGATCCCATGGAGAAGGGCATGGCAACACTCCCCAGTATTCTTGTCTGGAGAATCCCCATGGACAGAGGAGCCTGGCGGGCTTCAGTCCATGGGATCGCAAACAGTCAGACATGACTGAGCCACTAAGCACAGCACAGGTGTTGTTTAATAAAGAAGTATTCATATATTTGTAGCAACTTGGATGCACTGAGAGATTATCACAGTGAGTGAGTTAAGTCAGAATGACAAATCTAAAATATGACAAATGAACCTGTCTACAAAACAGAATCGTACACACAGAGGACACACTTGTGGTTGCCAAGAGAGAGGGTTTAGGGGAAAGGGATGGAGTTGGAGACTGGGGTTAGCAGATGTAAGCCATTATATGTGGAATGGATAAACAACAAGTCAGTCTCTTATGATAAAGCAGAATGGAAAAGAATGTAAAAAAAGAATGCGTATATGTGTATAATTGAATCACTTTGCTGTACAGCAGAAAGTAACAACATTGTAAATCAATTGCAATTTAATGGTTTAAAGTTCTTAAAATTAAGAAAAAAGAAATAGTCATCTAGAGGCTGTAGATATGAGGGGCTTAGCACATGAGAAGGGAGCTCCCTCCTAACCCCCCACCTCCAGTGATGGTACTTAGGAAGATAAGCCTTGTTTTGAGAACTAACTTACTAATTATTGGACTGACAGTCTGCTGCTTCCCACTAGCAGAGCTGTACCAGCTGTTAACATTTTTTTAATACTTCTGGATCAGTTGGTGAGCAGGGCGACTCCCAGTCCACCCCTTCTTCCTGTGCTCCTGTTCTCCACAACCCTAGTTCTCCCCACAATCCAGGTTACTGCATGGCCTGGGAGGGCCCTCAGGATGCTGCCCGATCTTCCACCAGAGTCTGTTCTGATGGCTCAGTGTCTCTGACATACCAGTTTCTAAATATTTTGGATGCCATCCCTCTTTAGGCTGCCAGAAAAGTGAGTACAGTCACCAACTGTGCATGCACTTTTCTGACTACTGAACAATACTGTTTGTGGAGCTAAGTATAAATACTGATAAAATTTTAAATAGGCCTTTTATCAACAAGTTTAATTTAGACTAAAACTGTTTAAATACGCTTATTATTATTATTCTTTAATCTGTCTGAATGTCTTTGGACTCTTCATTAAAAATATCTATAGAATCTTGCCGTTCACAATCTCCACATCTATCTTCATGTTCCAAAGCCCAGTAATACCTCCTGCAGTAATACCATGGCCTCCTTCCTAACCGGCCTTCTGGCTTCCACTCTTGTTCCCAATAGGCTCTTCTCAGCACAGCCCTCAGTTCCAGCATAAACAGAAGCCAGATCATGTCACTAGTCTGCTGAAAATTCTCCAAGTGCCGCCATCTTCTCCAGAGTAAATGCCAAAGTGCACACAGAGTCCACATGGCCCATATGGCCCTACTTCCCCTCTATACTCATTTTCTCGTATCCCTCCTTTGTTCACTTGTAACGGCCATACAGGGCTCCCTGTTCTTCCTTGAACACACCACATATGCTCCCACCTCAGGGTCTTTGCACTGGCTGCTCCTCCAGGGGCACTAAAGATCTTTCAGACTCTGGTGAAGCAAGGGCACTGACTATGTAGAGATGGTGGTTCTTGATTTAAGTGATTGCCATATAAAGTGGTTCCAACAGCCTTCCCATAATGTATTTGCTGAACATCAGTGCTGTCCCAGCATGGGTGACAACCTTGCAAGAGACACTTGCAAGCCTAATTCTTTCACTTCTTTCAAGTCTTTGTTTAACCAGGGTTTGGCATAGAAAAGGCCCTCATTAAATAGTGGCTGAATCAAAGAATTGCAGTTTGCATGTAAAGATATAATATGTGAGCTATGTATATGGAGTTTCCAGCTTAATCAAACAATCTAGTATCTGTTCATTTACTCAAAAGAACAACTTACACACACAACACACAATGCAAGTTAAATTTCCGTTATGTGCAGACTCTTTAACAGATGTATTGAAAAGAAAACGATAAAAATATTTTAAGAGTCTACCTTTCCTAATTTAAATCTGTTGGCAACATTTTATAACAGTCAAGTTCTTGACAAATAAAATGGATGATCAAAATTACAGAGTACTAAACATGATTTATATTTTACGGAAACCATGTAGCCATTGAAACCCCCATCAAACAAATTCCACCTCTGAAACTGCCCTTTCCATCACACTTGAGGCCTCCTACCATGAGCTATGGATGTAGGAGGTTCAGTTCTGAGCAAGAAGCATCTATTATTGTTAAACAAGATCAACAACAGGCTCTCAGATTCAGAAAGCTGAAGGCTAGCCATGTCTCAGTGGTGAGGCTGAGTCCCAGATGGAGCTGCTTCTTCACAGCTGTGAACTTACTCGACTGCTGACTGAGGTCACACTGCGGGTGCTGGGGGCTGGTGACCTCGGAGTGCCTGGGGTCATGGCATTGTTCCAGACACTCTTCCGAGTTCCAGGACCAGCTTCTGGCTCGTTAAAATCTGATGAACCAGTGCTTCCCCTAAATGAGAAAAAACATTCTGACTTTAAAATCGAAGTGGAGCAGTGACCAAAGACATAGTCAGGGAAAACTCCCCAGAAAACAATGGCAACACATGGACCACCTGAGGTACACCTTCAGGGGCTCATGAGGTTCAACGCCATTTGTCTGACTCCAGCGTCTTCGGAATTGAACTTACCTCTTCAACTTTTTTCCCACTGCTCAGCAGTACTCTTCTAGCCAGCCCAGGTTGCCAACTATTTTTTCAACTCCCCACACTTGCTCGTGCTCATGCTTCCACTTCTAAGGCTTTTGCTCACATTCTCCCTCCCGATAAGCCTTATTTGTCATTCTCGGTTTATCCAAATCCTCCCATCCTTCAAGGGCCAAGTGAAGTTTAGCCTCCCTGACTATGCCTTCTCTGTCCATCACAGGCCTTGCCAACCTCTGCTCTACTCAATTCCTGGTGACTTACAGTCTCTGTCAGACTGTATAGAAGTTGCCCGCATAATGTCTTCTTTGGCTGCTTAACAGATATGTGGGCCTTGGGACCTCTTTCAACATGAGCTCCTCGGGGACAGAACTGATGACACACTTACTATGACACCTCCAGCACCTTCACAATATCTTGGTGCAAAGGACGCACTCAGTACATATTTAATCAAAGATTGGCAATTATATTTTATTTCTCAGTGTTTTAGTGACTGACTCATAGTGCACATTTAATAAATGAAGGCTAAAAATAATGACATCTTTGTAAATGACTTTGATTCACTTTTATGTTTGCTAAAATGGATTCAATTCCATTCAGTAACGATTCATGAAAAAAAATTTCCTGCCTGGAGGTGATCGCAATTTTCTTATTAAATGGAGTTTCATAAGTAAATAAGGCTTGACAAATTAGAGTTTAAGGGAAGTGTTTGTCCTTCTTTCATTCTTTGTCATCAGTGAGCACAAAATATGCTCAGTAGTAAAATATAAGCCCTTGTGAATTTTACTCTTTCAGTTACTACTTTCATAATTTATAAGTGCACCTGTAATAACAAAATCTTCTTATTAAAGCACAACAGTGACAGTTAATAGTGATTAGGGCTCACGGTTGAGCCAATTGGAGGAGAGACTTATAGGAATAAAGGAAGGGCATATTTTAAAGAGAACGATGGCGCATGGGTCATTAGTAGAAGAAAAATCTGGCAGAAGAAAGAATTAGCAATAAACATTGGAGCTGTTAATCACAGCTTGTAACTGTTTTCAAGGCTCTGCACCAGATAAGCCACCAAAACAAAATATGCCCCAATTGATACAACCAGCCACCACAACTATCGAGATTTATGCAAACAACAGCTGCATTTACTGAGCATTGTCTAGATGTTCGACAGTCTCCATTCCACAACATTCATTATTTTTTCTTAAAAAGAAAAAAAGGTATGAACATTCGTATTTTACAGATGAAGAAACTGAGGCTTAGAGAGGTTAGGCACTTATTCCACACACGCATACAGAATTAGTATTAATAACATAGAGTTAGTATTAACATATGATAAAGTCAGAATAAAGACAGAATTATCTGCTTATCCAAAGACAGCATTCAAGCTCATGCTAGTTCTTCAAATTGTTTATGCATCATTTTGCCAACCAAATTGTTACAACCAGGCAGGTTCTACAGGGACAGAATGTAGAAGAGGAATGCTATCAAGGAGCAGATAAAGGATTGAGAGAGCTGGGAGATAGTTTCTTAGAATTTGATTGAGAGCTCAGAAAATTTTCTGGGTAACAGTCCTTCAATACTACACAGAAACAGTCCCTGACAGGTTCTTTCTAGAACTGGTGGTCTGAATAAATTATAGTACTATGGACTCTGCTCAGAAAGGGTCTATGATTGTGTCTTTTGTGTCTGATGACAAGAAAATAAGATTTGGGGATTAAATAGATTGATACAGCTTGAAATTCTTTGCTGATTTCCCTGAGCCCTCCAATCTCAGATGCAACATTTCTACATTTGGCGACAGTTAATGTTTATACCTTTCCCAAGTGATGCTGTTCTTTCTCACAAGTTCAATGGAGAAGGGGCTTAGAGACCTACCCAGGGATGCTGTAACCTGCCCAGAGGTTCTCTACTTTTACAGTAATACTACCAAAAAAGTGTCTCTCCCTACTGTTTTAGGTTTTTTTTTTTTTTTAAATGTGAAAGTCACTCAGGCATGTTCAACTCAAAAAAAGTGAAAGTGTTAGTCACCCAGTCGTATCCAACTCTTTGTGACCCCATGGTCTGTAACCCACCAGGCTCTCTGTCCATGGAATTCTCCAGGCAAGAATACTGGAGTGGGTTGCCATTTTCTCCTCCAGGGGATCTTCCCGATCCAGGGATTGAACCCATGTCTCCTGCATTGACAGGTGGATTCTTTACCGTCTGAACTACCATACTGTTTTAGGTAAAGTCTCAAAAGAGGAAGGGTTGGACTGAATCTTGCAAAAATGAACAAAGAGATTATGATCCAAGGGAATTTGTGTGGGTATTTCTGCTTATGTCTGTGATGAAGGTTCTCCCAGACCCAGGTGGTCTTGGAAAAGTTCTCACCATGGATTAGCCTTCCTAAAACCCAAAGTCCCATTTATGTGGAAGCTCTGGCAGAAGTTGATTAAGTGTGGTGATGACATTCAAGAGGCTATCCTGTAATAAGGGGGGGAAAAAAGTCTTGTGCTCATAAGCCAGCCATTCGAAATTACTGTTGCCAGAAGCATTATCTTAAAAATGACATACACTTTCACATTTATCCCTGACATTTACTGTGAGCTTCTTAATAATATTTTCCTCTCAGTTGAATGCTTCATTTGATTAAACTAAAAAAGATTTAGTCTAATGAGGCAGAATATCATAAATACTTGTGTGTCAACTCTTTCAGATGTTATGCAAAATCTGACATAAACTATGTGAATCTTTGCCACTCAAATAGGAAGAGGATAAAAGTCTCCTCAAGTCAAAATTAGAGAAATTTAAAGTTCAATTAAGAAAGAGCTATTTTGGATCCATATATCATGTTAGTGATATTTAAATTAGAAATACTAGAAATCAGTTCTAACAAACCTTAAAGCCAAAATCTGCTTAGGGGGAAACTGACAAGAAAGGGATACATTCCTTTCAACCTAAAAGGCCCAAAGTCTGGGGAATGTGACACTGTCTGGGGAGCTTGGAAATCCTGAGTTACTTGAAAGACACATTTCCTAGGGCAGGAAAGACTTTCCCTTATTTTAGCTTACTTTTAAAAAGCCTTTTGTTTTGTTATCTCTAATTTCATGCTGGCCTCAAACCTTGATAATGGCTTCCTAGATATATCAATTTCTAGTTAAAGAATTCAAGGAGAAGGGACAGAAACTCTAATTTAACAAGTTTCCTTTCTGGTTTACAGTGTGGTCTCCCAGGAGTTGAAGCCCAAAAAGAATTTCCCAGGATTCAACCTTCCCAGAGCAGACTGACAAGGTTGAGCCTGTGCCTGCCTGCGAAAATGAGTGTTTTCATAAAAGATCAGCCAAAGACAGCATTAACCTGAAAGATATCATGCTCACTGGGACAATGAGGCTAGGGCATAACATAACACTAAGATGACATGATATTCATTCTGCAGCTTACATGCCTTTCTAACTCCTTTTAGCTATTTGAGATCTGAAATAAACACCTGAGAGGCAAGAGAGGTTGTAATTAGAAAGTGAAGCGAGCCTGTTAAATGAGGAAGAGGTGCTAAAAATGAGAAACAAGAGGGAAAAAAGCTGAATGTGGCTCAACCTTCCGGTTTTTGGTGATCCCCAACTGTAACTTCTTTGTCCCCACTGTCTTATGGGAGACGGGTGGCCCTCACCTTTGGCTGCACATCCAAAACTAACCACATCAGACCCTCTGGGCATGGGATCTAGGCATCAAGATCCTTTCCCACCCCTCACCACTCCCCCATCACCAGTGACTGAAATATGTAGCCAAAGCTGAGAAACACTGGTCTCAACTGTGGATGAGTTTGCTTCTATAGGGCCAAACCACACAACAAGTGGGATCTTCCCTGACCAGGAATCAAGTCTGTGCCCTGCACTGGGAGCATGGAGTCTTAACCACTGGATGCCAGCAAAGTTATGTGGATGAGTTTAAATTCACTCATCTCAGGCATATCTCCAACTGTACTATTCCTTCCTCTCATACCACGATTATTCAGCACACTGCTCGCATCAAGAGACCTGAGCTATCCTCATGGCTTAAAATGTGATGAATGGAAGGATGCTTTCTGTGTCAGTGAGTAAATGTGTGGCACCAGAAGAGTCAGCAAACTATGGCCCCTGGATGGAACTGAGATCACCACCTGTTTTTGTATAACTTGTGAGCTAAGAGTGATTTTACATTTTCAAGTGGTTGAAAAAAATTAAAAGAAGAATATTTTATAACATGTGAGAATTATGTGAAAGTTGCATTTCAGTGCCATAAATAAAGTTTTATTAATATGCAGGCATTCACATTCACTTTATACATTGTATACAGCTGCTTTTACAAAACTGCCAACTAAAACTTGGCACTTGCCATTTGACTCTATAAGAATGAAATCACTTAGCCACTGCGGTCACTGACCTTCAAAGGACTCCAGGGTGGAGATCAGGAATGAGGCACTCTGTGCCTCGTATCTATAAAATTACTAAAATCATAAACAGTGACATCTGTTCCTTTTGACTGGCAACAGTCTTCTGCCAAAATCTGTGTTTGACTGCATAATCCAACAACACATTAAGAAGATCATACATCATGACCAAATGGGCTTTATCCCAGGGATGCAAGGATTCTTCAATATCCGCAAATCAATCAATGTAATACACCACATTAACAAAATGAAAAATAAAAACCATATGATTATCTCAATAGATGCAGAGAAAGCCTTTGACAAACTTCAGCATCCATTTATGATAAAAACCCTCCAGAAGGTGGGAATAGAAGGAACATTACTCAACATAATAAAAGCTATATATGACAAGCCCACAGCAAACATTATCCTTAATGGTGAAAAATTGAAAGCGTTTCTCCGAAAGTCAGGAACAAGACAAGGATGCCTACTCTCACCACTACTATTCAACATAGTTTTGGAAGTTTTGGCTACAGCAATCAGAGCAGAAAAAGACATAAAAGGAATACAAATTGGAAAAGAAGAAGTAAAACTCTCACTGTTTGCAGATGACATGATATTCTACACAGAAAACCCTAAAGACTCTACCAGAAAATTACTAGAGCTAATCAATGAATACAGTAAAGTTGCAGGATATAAAATCAACACACAGAAATCCCTGCATTCCTATACACTAATAATGAGAAAATAGAAAGAGAAATTAAGGACAATTCCATTCACCATTGCAACGAAAAGAATAAAATACCTAGGAATATATATACCTAAAGAAACAAAAGACCTATATATAGAAAACAATAAAACACTGGTGAAAGAAATCAGACAGGATACTAATAGATGGAGAAATATACCATGTTCATGGATTGGAAGAATAAATTTTGTGAAAATGAGTATACTACCCAAAGTAATTTATAGATTTAATGCAATCCCTATCAAGCTACCAATGGTATTTTTCACAGAGCTAGAACAAATAATTTCACAATTTGCATGGAAATAAAAAAGACCTCGAATAGCCAAAGCAATCTTGAGAAAGAAGAATGGAACTGGGGGAATCAATCTGCCAAACTTCAGGCTCTACTACAAAGCCACAGTCATCAAGACAGTATGGTACTGGCATAAAGACAGAAATATAGATCAATGGAACAAAATAGAAAGCCCAGGGATAAATCCACGCACCTATGGACACCTTATCTTTGACAAAGGAGGCAAGAATATTCAATGGAGAATAGACAATCTCTTTAACAAGTGGTGCTGGGAAAACTGGTCAGCCACTTGTCAAAGACTGAAATTAGAACACCCCCTAATGCCATACACAAAAATAAACTCAAAATGGATTAAAGATCTAAATGTAAGACCAGAAACTATAAAACTCCTAGAGGAGAACATAAGCAAAACACTCTCCGACATAAATCACAGTAGGATCCTCCAAGACCCACCTCCCAGAATATTGGAAATAAAAGCAAAAATAAACAAATGGGACCTAATTAAAATCAAAAGCTTCTGCACAGCAAAGGAAACTATAAGCAAGGTGAAAAGACAGCCTTCAGAATGGGAGAAAATAATAGCAAATGAAGCAATGGACAAAGGATTAATCTCAAAAATATACAAGCAACTCCTGCAGCTCAATTCCAGAAAAATAAACAACCCAATCAAAAAATGGGCCAAAGAACTAAACAGACATTTCTCCAAAGAAGACATTCAGATGGGTAACAAACACATGAAAAGATGCTCAACATCACTCATTATCAGAGAAATGCTAATCAAAACCACAATGAGATACCATTTCACACCAGTCAGAATGGCTGCTATCCAAAAGTCTACAAGCAATAAATGCTGCAGAGGGTATGGAGAAAAGGGAACCCTCTTACACTGTTGGTGGGAATGCAAGCTAGTACAACCACTATGGAGAACAGTGTGGAGATTCCTTTAAAAACTGGAAATAGAACTGCCATACGACCCAGCAATCGCAATCCTGGGCATCCACATCGAGGAAACCAGAATTGAAAGAGACACATGTACTCCAATGTTCATCGCAGCACTGTTTATAATAGCCAGGACATGGAAGCAACCTAGATGTCCATCTGCAGACGAATGGATAAGAAAGCTGTGGTACATATGTGGTACATATACACAATAGAATATTACGCAGCAATTAAAAAGAATACATTTGAATCAGTTCTAATGAGGTGGATGAAACTGGAGCCTATTATACAGAATGAAGTCAGCCAGAAAGAAAAATACCAAAACAGTATACTAATGTATATATATGGAATTTAGAAAGATGGTAACAATAACCCTGTATTCAGTTCAGTTCAGTCGCTCAGTCGTGTCCGACTCTCCGCGACCCCATGAATCACAGCACGCCAGGCCTCCCTGTCCATCACCAACTCCCAGAGTTCACTCAAACTCATGTCCACAGAGTCGGTGATGCCATCCAGCCATCTCACAAGACAGCAAAAGAGACACAGATGTATAGAACAGTCTTTTGGACTCTGTGGGAGAGGGCGAGGGTGGGATGATTTGGGAGAATGGCATTGAAACATGTATATTATCATATGTGAAATGAATCGCCAGTCCAGGTTCGATGCATGAGACAGGATGCTCGGGGCTGGTGCACTGGGATGACCCAGAGGGATGATATGGGGAGGGAGGTGGGAGGAGGGTTCAAGATGGGGAACACATGTATACCCGGGGCAGATTCATGTCATTGTATGGCAAAACCAATACAATAATGTAAAGTAATTAGCCTCCAATTAAAACAAATTTAAAAAATTCAAAAAAAAAATCAAATCAAATATAATACTGACTGACCTTCCCCCTTGCCTCTTTGGAGCAGTTTCTCAGAGCTATCTGAGAGGCTGTCTCCAGGGCTGTAGTCCTCATTCTGCCCCAAATAAACCTTAACTCACAGCTCTCGGGTTGTGGGTTTTGGTTTTTTTTTTTTTTTTCAGTTGACACTCTTTGGTCCCAGGGACTGTAGCCCACCAGGCTCCACTGTCCATGGAATTCTCCAGGCAAGAATACTGGAGTGGGTTGCCATTTTCTTCTCCAGGGGATCTTCCTGACTCAAGGATTAAACTTGTGTCTCCTGCATTGGCAGGCAGATTCTTTACCACTGAGATACTGGGGAACAATCTGTACCTTTCCATAAACTTTTGTTGACCCCTGTGTGTGTGCCTGAGAATACAGGCTCATGAACACACAGGTATGTGTGTCTCCACTTAAAAACCAAACTCTTGAGACTTCCATGGTGTTTCAGTGGTCGGAACTCTAAGCTTTCACTGCATGGAATAAGGGTTCAGTACCTGGTTGAGGAACAAAGATCCTGCATGCCATAAGTGGTGACCAAAAATTAACAAAAATTAATTAAATAAGTAAATAAATAAATACCAAAATCTTTGGAGAGGTCAATACATCCCAAAGCAATAAACAATACATGTGTGTTTGTGTGTGTGTTAGTCGCTCAGTCATGTCCGACTCTTTGCAATCCGATGCACTGTAGCTCACCAGGCTCCTCTGTCCATGGCATTTTCCAGGCAAGAATACTGGAGTGAGTAGCCATTCAACTTTCCAGGGGATCTTACCAACCCACAGATCTCTCGCATGCCAGGTAGACTCTTTATTGTACTTATGCACAAATGAAACATCTTAAGAGCTCTTGACCACTGAATTAGGGAAGCAGAGAAATACAGAAGAACTGGAAATTCATTAAGCAGTTTCTCTTGCTGCAGTTTGCTCTGAAACCACTGATTTTATGTGTCTGAATAGCATATATTTTCCTTCTTTTTCCTTTTAGGAGAAAGGACAAATATAATACAATGTGGGAGGTGTTCAGTGAAATTTTGTTCAATGAATTAGTGTTAAGAACATTAAGAGCCTTGATCATTCGATTTACTAAAACAAAAGCTGATTTGTTTGATGGTCTTAAAATGTTTAGGGCTTCCTCAAAATATCTCATTTCTTTAAAAAGACTCTAAAATGGAAGGGACAGTCATCATGTAGGAGGAACTCTGGGTATGAGGAAAAAGAAATTAAGGACAAGTAGAAATCTCAGTCTGATAATATTTTGTCATTCACAATCACAACAAAATCCTGTTCCCATGTCTTGTTTTTAAAGAATGACTGGAAGCCAGTTGGATGAGAGGCCAGCAGCCATGACAAATATTGGGTGGACTAGAAGTTATAAGTGAGAAAGCCAATTGTTCTCACCTCTAGACACCAAGGAAAGCAAATATTTAGCAGAATTTAGCTTTCATCAACTAAATGGAACAAGCACTTACTCTGTACTTAGTATTGGGTTGGCCAAAAAGTTTGCTTGGCTCATGTTTTTCCAAAGAATCTTAAAAAACTGAGTGAACTTTTTGGTCAACCCAATAGTTTGGATTTCCTAAACTCTCGTTCTACCTGGGATGCTACGCTACTGATAAGAAAAAAGTTATCAAGGTATCAAAAGCCATCCACATCCTGCTTAATGAAGCTCTCCATCTCATCTTTTGTAAACCACATTTCAATTCTACTCTAAAAACTCTGAACTGGGACTTCCCTGGTCCAGTGGGTAAGAATTAGCCAGCCAATTCAGGGGACACAGGTTTGATGCCTGATTCAGGAAAATGCCACATGTCACAGGGTAACCGGGCATGTGTATCATGATTACTGAAGCCCAAGCACTCTAGAGTCTATGCTTCACAAGAGAAATGACCACAATGAGGAGGCCCTGCATCCCAACTAGAGACTAGCCCTCACTCACTGTAACTAGAGAAAACCTGCATGCAGCAACAAAGACTCAGCAAAGTCAAAAATAAACAAATGAATAAAAATTAAAAAGATGGTAGCTAGAAAAAGAAACATTAAAATATATATTTTTAAAAACCCTGAACTGTTTGTTTTCTAGCACATGCAAAATTGCTCTATGTATCTTTTCCTTTGAACTTTCTGGTTCCTCTATCTAGGATGTTCTTCTCACCTCTCTTTGTGTGGCCACATCCTCCTCACTCCCACAGATTGCTTAGGGATCATTTCCATGAAGCTCCTCTGATTCTTCTGGATGGTTAAATGCCTGTCTCTGGTCTTGCCATAGCACGCAGATTATCTTTTATCATGATACCATGTTGTTGTTCAGTCGCTCAGTCATGTACGACTCTCTGTGACCCCATGGACTGTAGCATGCCAGGCCTCACTATCCTTCACCATCTACAGGAGCCTGCTCAAACTCATGTCCATTGAGTCAGTGACGCCATCCAACCATCTCACCCTCTGTCGTCCCCTTCTCCTCCCACCTAGAATCTTTCCCAGCATCAGGATCTTTTCAAATGAGTCAGTTCTTTGCATCAGGTGGCCAAAGTACTGGAGTTTCAACTACAACATCAGTCCTTCCAATGAATATTCAGGACTGATTTCCTTTAGGACAGACTGGTTGGATCTCCTTGCAGCCCAAGGGACTCTCAAGAGTCTTCTCCAACACCACAGTTCAAAAGCATCAATTCTTCAGTGCTCAGCCTTCTTTATAGTTCAACTCTCACATCCATACATGACTACTGGAAAAAACACACATTTCGAAGAAAGGAAGAAAAAAAAAAAACACACCTTTCACTATATGGAATTTGGGGGCAAAGTAATGTCTCTGCTTTTTAATATGCTGTCTAGGTTGATCATAGCTTTTCTTCCAAGGAGCAAGTGTCTTTTAATTTCATGGCTGCAGTCACCATCTGCAGTGATTTTGGAGCCCAAGAAACTAAAGTCTGTCACTGTTTCCATTGCTTCCCCATCTATTTGCCATGAAGTGATGGGACCAGATACCATGATCTTCGTTTACTGAATGTTGAGATTTAAGCCAACTTTTTCACTCTCTTCTTTCAATTTCATCAAGAAGCTCTTTAGTTCCTCTTCGCTTTCAGCCATAAGGGTTGTGTCATCTGCATATCTGAGGTTATTGATATTTCTCCCAGTTATCTTGATTTCAGCTTGTGCTTCATCCAATCTGGCATTTCACATGATGTACTCTGCATATAACTTAAATAAGCAGAGTGACAATATACAGCCTATTTGGAACCAGTCCCTATTTGTTCCATGTCTGGGTCTAACTGTTGCCTCTTGACCTGCTACAGGTTTCTTAGGAGGCAGGTAAGATGATCTGGTATTCCCCATTTCTTGAGGAATTTTCCACAATCTGTTGTGATCCACACAGTCAAAGGCTTTAGCATAGTTAATGAAATAGAAGAGGATGTTTTTCTGGAATTCTCTTGCTTTTTCTTTGATCCACCGAATGTTGGCAATTTGATCTCTGGTTCCTCTGCCTTTTCTACATCCAGCTTTAACATCTGGAAGTTCTCGGTTCACAAAATGTTGAAGGCTCACTTTTGAGCATTACTTTGCTAGCATGTGAAATGAGAACAATTGAGCAGTAGTTTGAACATTCTTTGGCATTGCCTTTCTTTGGGATTGCTGAGTTTTCCAAATTTGCTGGCATATTGAGTGCAGCACTTTAACAGCATCATCTTTTAGGATTTCAAACAGCTCAACTGGAATTCCATCACCTCTACTAGCTTTGTGTGTAGTGATACCATATTGCCTTGAAATTGTTTAGTCATCCCAACCTTCCCTGACAAATTGGAAGTTCACCAAGGGATAGAAAAGCAGCATTGTCTAAGAACTTCCACATTCACTTGGCATATAGTACTAGGGGGCTTCCTTGGTGGTTCAGTCAGTAAAGAATCCACCTGCAATGCAGGAGATTCGGGTTTGATCCTTGGGTCAGAAAGATACGCTGAAGGAAAGGGCAACCCATTCCAGTATTCTTGCCTGGAAAATCCCATGGACAGATGAACCTGGCAGGCTACAGTCCATGGGGTCACAAGAGTCAGACTCAACTTAGCAACTAAATGAACACATACAGTACTAGGCCAATAACACTGGCAGAGCTATATGTTGAATTTATTTGTATAAATGCATAGGTGAGCAAATCATTTAGCTCTACTCCTCAATGATCTAACAGAAGAAGAAAGGCCATTACTCTGTCTTAGCTACCCTGAGCATGTAATGTGTCACCTAATGCACCTTAGGTAAGAGTGAAGTAAGTCAGAAAGAGAAACACATTAATGCATGTAAGTGGAATCTAGAAAAGTGGTACAGATAAACCTAATTCCAGGGCAGAAATAGAGACAGAGATGTGGACATAGGAAGTGGGGAAAGGAGAGTGGGACAAATTGGGAGATTAGGATCGACACATATACACAACCGTGTGTAAAACAGAGAGCTAGCAGGAAGCTCTTGGGTAGCACAGGGAGCTCAGCTCGGTGCTCTATGATGATGGAAAGGGGTGAAGTGGGAGAGGGAGGGAGGTCCAAGAGGGAGGGGATCTATGTATACAAATAGCTGATTCACTCTGTTGTACAGCAGAAACTAAACACAACATTATAAAGCAATTCTACTCCAATTTAAAAAAAAGAATGCAGAACCCAGGGGCAGTTCAACCTAAGTATGGTGTCAAGGGTTTGGCTGAACTCCTGATCTCCATACTGCCTCACATCATTGATGTTTGTAATGAGGAAAAGGTCCGTCTAGTCAAGGCTATGGTTTTTCCAGTGGTCATGTACAGATGTGAGAGTTGGACTGTGAAGAAAGCTGAGCACCGAAGAACTGATGCTTTTGAAGTGTGGTGCTGGAGAAGACTCTTGAGAGTCCCTTGGACTGCAAGGAGATCCAACCAGTCCATTCTAAAGGAGGTCGATCCTGGGTGTTCACTGGAAGGACTGATGCTAAAGCTGAAACTGCAATACTTTGGCCACCTCATGCGACGAGTTGACTCACTGGAAAAGACTCTGATGCTGGGAGGGATTGGGGGCAGGAGGAGAAGGGGACGACAGAGAATGAGATGGCTGGATGGCAGCACTGACTTGATGGACATGAGTTTGAGTGAACTCCGGGAGTTGGTGATGGACAGGGAGGCCTGGCGTGCTGTGATTCATGGGGTCGCAAAGAGTCAGTCACGACTGAGTGACTGAACTGAACTGAATGAGGAAAGATACATGTATACAAAGAAAACACAAATCAGGGGCTCCGGTGGTGTGAGACATTGCACCTTTGGAAGAGGTTGGAGAGCAGTTATGGGGGAATGCTGCAGCAGAGGGCAGTGCCCCACCCATTCCCACTCAGCACTCACCCTTAAGCACAGAACTCTGTTTACTATGAACGCACACAACTCTACCAGAGAGGATTTCTTTTCAATCCCAAGATCCTGGAGCTCCTGTGCACAGAACAAGTCAGAATAATAAGAGATCTTCCCAACTCAGGGATCGAACCCGGGTCTCCCACATTGCAGGCAGATTCTTTACCATCTGAGCCACCAGGGAAGCCCACTCTAGAGCTCATGTAACTCTAATGGATATACAGCCACAGTTCAAGTGAATCACATACTCTCATAACTCCACTATTTCTCACCTCTTCTGTCACTTGTCCATCACTGGATGGAAGGAGAGTCATTTTTTTCAGGACACCAGGATTTTACGAATTGCTTTAGGCTTAATATTTGTGAAGCTTGTGGCTTTAATTGCTCACTCTTTGCTGCCACTAAGAAGGGCTGAGCTTACTCAAAGCAGGTCAAAATAGGAAGAAAGGAATTAGCACCGGACAAATTAAGCAGAGGCACAGGAAAGAGGTGAAAGTAATTTTCCTTTGAGAACAGTCCTTATAACCATTATTCTTTTGCATCACAAAACGCTCACAGCTAGTATTACAGAATGAACTGGACACTTTTAGAGATGTACTATAAATTTGAACAATTTTTAAAGTCTGGTAAGGAAAGGAGTTTGCTCAGAGCATTAGAAACTAGCTATACAGCATTTTATCTATTGTACAAAACAAACCAGTATTAACTTTGTGGAAGTGGTCCTGACTCAGAGCTAAAACACTCCCAGCTTGCTAATATTTCAAATAGTAGTAAGAGGATGCTGCCTAATTGCCATCTTAATCTCAAAGATTTAATGAAAATGACATTGGGGACAGGAAGATGATTTTACCTCTGATGAAAAAAGGATGTGTCACATAATGACAGAATGGGTTTCATCAACTTATTTTGCCCAAAATAATAGATAGGAGGAAATAATGACTTTTTTAGTCATTAAGATACCAAACATGTCTTATTTACTGAAAGGAAAGAGAGAGAGAGTGAAGGAGAGGGTGAGCCAGAGGGAGGGAGCTGGGGGATGGGATGAGAATGAGGATCAGCTAAGAAGGTAAGGGCTGCTGTGAATAGTGTGGTTTCTGCTTTTGGATCAGAGCCAACCAAATCAGCTTGTGAAGCTTCACAAAGACTGTGACAGTCAGTCCCAGGACCGCCAACAAAGGTCCGTCTAGTCAAGGCTATGGTTTTTCCCGTGGTCATGTATGGATGTGACAGTTGGACTGTGAAGAAAGCTGATCGCTGAAGAATTGATGCTTTTGAACTGTGGTGCTGGAGAAGACTCTTGAGAGTCCCTTGGACTGCAAGGAGATCCAACCAGTCCATTCTAAGGGAGATCGATCCTGGGTGTTCATTGGAAGGACTGATGCTAAAGCTGAAACTGCAATACTTTGGCCACCTCATGCGACAAGTTGACTCACTGGAAAAGACTCTGATGCTGGGAAAGGTTGGGGGCGGGAGGAGAAGGGGACGACCAAGAATGAGATGGCTGGATGGCATCACCGACTCTGTGGACATGAGTTTGAGTGAAGTCCGGGAGTTGATGATGGACAGGGAGGCCTGGCGTGCTGTGATTCATGGGGTCGCGGAGAGTCGGACACGACTGAGCGACTGAACTGAACTGGATAAAACTAGAATGCACTTGGGCAGGGGTTGGGGTTGGGTTTGGGAGACAGGAGAAACTGGTTGGTTGTCAGAGGTACAGGTTCCTGTGGTTCAATATTTGCCGTATCCTCCAATGTCATGATAGAAGTGCTGCTGAGAAACACAGCAGCATCCTTTACCCATCTTCTCACTGAACAAAATCAATTTTCAGTTCTAACTTCCACTCTTCCTGTATTTTAGGGGACAATATTGATGTCCCCTCCAGATTCCCTCTGATCCCTTGCAGCAGGCTCCACCCACCCATCCCAAGCTTCTGGGTACTTTTCTGCTAATGGTTTGCACTTATGATGTTCAGAGCTTTGCCTTTAGCACTGGAGGCCAAGCATGCCTTGAAGCATCCCTCAGTTAAATCTGAATTTCAGATAAACAATCAAGAATTTTTTAGTAAACATACTGCTATTTATATAGTACATACAAATAAGATTTCATGAAACATATTTTTTTAAAGTTTTTTACCTGAAAATAAATTTAACTGGACATCCTGTATCATCATTTGCTAAATCTGGAAACCCAACCTAAGGGAACCTATAAACAACGACTTACTGGGACAGAAGTGCAACGGTCCAGCTCCTCAAAATGTAAAAACCTAGAGATACCAATACCTTATGCCCCAGAATCTCTTGCAGGATTAAGCTGAGTTCTCAAACTCATACTTCACCAGAGACAGCAAATTGCTCATCTTCTTCGCTTTTTTTAAAAAATTGAGGTATAGTTGCTTTACAATATTTTGTTGGTTTCTTCTTACAGCAAATTGAATCAGCTCTATGTAGACATATATCCCCTCCCTCTTGGACCTCCCTCTGACCCCTCTCCATCCCACCCATCTAGGTCACTTACTCCCTTACTGGTAGCTCCCAGAATCATTTCAATTAATAAATTACTCACTTAGGAATCCTTGTCTGAGGATTCATTTCTAGGAGAGTAGGATTTTTAACTTTTTATTTTGTATTGGGGTATAGTCAATTAGCAGACAATGTTGTGACAGTTTCAGATGAACAGGAAAGGGACTCAGCCATGTATATATATGTACCCATTCTCTCCTAAACTCCCCTCCCCTCCCATCCAGACTGCCACATAACATTGAGCAGAGCTCCCTATGCTATATAGTAGGACCTTTTCGGTTACCCATTTAAGCATAGCAGTGTGTACATGTTCATTCCCAACTCCCTAACTATCCCCTTCCCTCATTCATCTCCCTAGCAACCATACTTATTGTATTCTCAAAGTCTGTAAGTCTATTTGATTTTTTTTTCAGTATTAGCTAAGACTTTTTTAAGGATTTAAGATAGATATCTCACAAATCACACCACATTGACAACTCATCACAGCGTGAAAGGAATTAGGAATTACTGCCTTGAAGAGCATTCTGTTTGTTAATTACAGTTCACATTTATATGCCTTTAGAAAAACAAAACTCAGCTGTCTCATGTCAAGTCCCAAGAAACCAGTGAAGAGCCATTTGCCATGTTCCTCTGAGAGGCTGCTGCGCCTTGCCTAAGCCATTCATGCATTTCCCTGCTTTGAAACTCCTGAAAAGAAATAAAAAGTCTAACCAAGCTTCTGAAAAACAATCATTTCCACTCCAATATGAGTTTTTAAAAACGATGCTCAAACCCAGCTGCTCCAGGAAAAGAGCAATGAACTATGAAGAAATATGTGTGGAAGAAGAGAAGAGGGAATTAACTGCTAAGCTAGGCCAGGTAATAGATGGCAGAGGCCAGAATCTTGCAAATTCTCTTTTAGGGAATTGTCTGTTACAGGGGAGACTGCAGTTCTGCTTGAAGAACCTAATGAGAAAAGAAGGTCTGCAAGTTTGACTACTTGGCTTTGCAGAATTCCTCCAGATCCAAGAAAATAAAAAAGGAGTTAACACCTTTTAAGGATGGAAGTGAAGAAAAGATAGGCCACCTCCTGCTCCCACTTCCTAAGGAATAATTTGGGGATAATGTAACTCATCTCACAGTGGCAGTCCTTTAATGAATGAGTCACCATTGCAATAAATACATGTTTCGGGAAAAGGACATTTTGCTCTGCTGATCTCCCAAACATCCTGACTCTCCTTCTTATTGGGAAAACATTGTTCTTGGCCTGGTTCAGTCGAAGCACCCTGACTATTATTAACATATTCTATCTCTAAACCAAAGCACTCTGACCATTATATTCTATCTATTGATCTAGGGTATTTACAATGTCAAAGATAAAGCCTATTTAGGGACAACCTTCCAATTTACAACAAGAGACCCCTGGGTCAATACACCAGTCTTTGGTGAAACATGTCCATATGGCTTTATAGCTTTATGTGTGTGGTTCTTTTTATGCATGGCTTTTTTTTTTTTTTACCCATAGTAAATACTACAGTACTCCAGGATCCTCAGTTGGGTAAATCCTTGGATATGGAGCTGCATGAGGATACAGAGGAGCTGTGGATAGGAAAAGCTTACTGTCAAGTTATACTCGGATTTTTGACAGGCAAAGTGAGGGGGTGGGGTCAGTGCAACTAACTTCTATGTTATTTCAGGGTCAACTGTATCTACACGCAGAAGTTGTTAAGACTCAAGGAATAAACCTAGGCAGGTAGAATCTGAAACAACCATGTAAGCACTGTGATATTGCAGAGTATGACCCTTACTCTTCTTAAGTAACTGTAAAATGAAATAATTTAATTTTCTTCATTGAGCCAGGAGACTAAGTGTTTTGAATGGGGGACTCCATCTTTCCTCTTTATATAGATATATTGTCCCTTTTAAATGACAGCCTGAAATATGAGCCAAGATAGCTCATCCAGCGAGTCCCCACGAGACTGAACAAAAATAGCATCTCTAAATAATTTTGATCCCTGTCTGAGAGTTAGGAGCTCCACAATCAAAACCAAAAATGAGATTTTCCTACATAAGATTTTGTGGGACAAGATAGGGGGCCACCCCAAGAGAAGTCAAAGGAAATGATTTCAAGGACAAATGCAACCAGGGTTTAAAGTATTTTTTATCATAAAGGAAATATAGCTACATTCTTGAGAATTTGGAAAGGACTGAATACAATCATAATCTTTTGATAGTGGATGAGAAATGATTTATTTTATGCTGTATTTTTTTCTTTGAAGTTTTATATAAAGTGACACAGTTTGTAGGAATGCTATAGGGAAAAAGATATCGGTATGGACAGTACCTGCACTCTTAATGACCCATGAGGATAGATCTTTTTTCTCATCGTTGCCTTTGATAATATACCAGTAATGAAAATCAGCCTTGACTTCTGTTCCAACAGGATAAAGAACATTCAGCCTGATAGGAAATGACTAGGCTCTTGGCTATACTTTCTCTCTTTACTTTTCTTGACAAGGTGCTAGCTCTATGCATGGGAGATTTGAGGAGCTGGCCCTCTGATAACAAGTTAGAGGTGGTAGAACTATAAAGAAGTGGAATTTATGGAAACTCTCTGAGGCAATTCAAAGGAAATTATTATTAATTTTTTTAAAGTTTCAAGGAATGTATATGACACCTATAGGTTTCTTTTTCCAAAGTTTAAACAGAAAAAAATCAAGAAATCAATGAAAACAATTTTCCTGGATTTATCCATGTGAACTGCAGCCCTGAGTCCCCAAAAAACATCAAGTCTCAGCCATGCAAGTAACACAGATGATTTCGATAGCTGTAATTCCAGAAATATAAGTGCTGACATTTCAACTAAAAACTATCCTCCTGGGTTTTCACGTTATGCATTAGAAGATCTCTGAGAGGGAATACATTACAGGTATCTAGAAGTATCGTTTGGATAGAAATATACAAACCTGGGCTTCCCTGGTGGCTCAGATGGTAAAGAATCCACCTGCAAAGAGCGAGAGCTGGGTTCGATCCCTGGGTTGGGAAGATCCCCTGGAGGAGGGCATGACAACCCACTCCAATATTCTTGCCTGGAGAATCCCCATGGACACAGGAGCACAGCAGGCTATAGCCCATGGGGTCACAAAGAGTCAGACATGACTGAAGTGACTGAGCACAAATGCACATACCAACCCTGTCCTCAGTCTATTCCTTTGGCCAATCTGTTATGTGTCTTACCTGTCAGAACCAGGGGCTGACTTTAAATTCTGAAAATTGTGGCTGTCTAAGTCCAAGCTGTAGCTCCGGCCACTTTCAGTTTTTGGAGTGATGATTTCCCCTCTTGTTGCTGATCTGAACTTGCTAAGAAGAAATCTGAAATTACACATATACATACATATATTTAAAAGGAAGATAAGAAAACATTTTATATCATTTTAAGAATACCATTTATTGTACTTCCAACAGTATATAATTTTTCAATGAAGCTGACTTGAGGCTGAGAAATTGTGGGGAGTCCCCATGGCTTCTGCAACAGAGTGTCAAAGGTACCAGTAGAGGTGGTGAGGGCATTCTCCCAAAGCCATACCAGCTGCTGGTAGGCTAGGCCTCTGTCCTTCAAATAAATATACGATTGACTTTGGGGACTCACCACTATCACCTGAGAATGGAGAAGCACTGCCCAGGCTGAACTTATTTACACAATGCTGAGAAAAGGGGAGTTTGAACTCACCTTGCTCAGACAGAAGAGCTACGATGATCCTCTGGGATCAACTAATGTAGCAATTTACTAGACTGCAGCTCCATGAGAAGGACAACTCTTGTTCTTCTTGTTTCCTGTCAGGTCCCCTAAGGTTAGAGGGAGGCCTGGCATGAACTACAACCCAGCCAGTTCTTGAGGAATAAGTGACTGCACGTATGCTCCTGGGGTAATAAGTCTGAACAATGGAATGACTCACACCACATGAAACTTGATTGCATTCCCATTTCCCCAAATTATTTGGAACTTAAGCAAAAAGAGCTTTTCAGAAATTAACATTCAGGTCATGATCCAAGCTACCAAAAGCCTCAAATGTGGGTCTTTTCAAATGCACTCACATAAAGACAAACCAAAGCTATTTTCCTTTTCCTTGGTAGAGACCAATTCATTTACTTTGCTGGCTATAGTTTTCTCAGGAAAAACTATTCCAGAGGTACTGGGACGATCTTAATAGGATCTGCCAAGTTGTCTGTTTCAAAGACCACTGGTGGAGTGTCTCATTAAAGTGTCATAAGCTTCAATCTGCCTGGAAATTACATTTTTGGTGAGAATAGCACTTAGTATCATGTCAAATGATGTTACTTTGAGAACCACTGTGTACATGTCCTTACCTCTGCACAGCTGCTTCCAGTATCTCCTCCATGTGAACTCACTCTTCCTCCTCTTTTGTTATCCTGGGCCCTCTCCCTTTTTCAAGCTCGTCTTCAAGTCCCACTTAGAGTTTGATTCCTTTCCCAATGGTCCCTGTGCCCTCGATAATCTAATATTTAATTATTTATTCCCGTATTATATCTTTTGTAGTCATATAGCTTCCCTGGTAGCTCAGTGGGAAAAATTCCACCTGCCATGCAGGAAACAGAGGTTCCATCCCTGGGTCAGGAAGATCCCCTGGAGAAGGAAATGGCAACCCAGTATTCCTTCCTGGAAAATCCCATGGATAGAAGAGCCTGGCAGGCTATAGTCCACGGGGTTGCTGAAGAATTAGACACGACTCTCTGATGCTGGGAAAGGTTGGGGGCGGGAGGAGAAGGGGACGACAGAGAATGAGATGGCTGGATGGCATCACCGACTCTGTGGACATGAGTTTGAGTGAACTCCGGGAGTTGGTGATGGACAGGGAGGCCTGGCGTGCTGTGATTCATGGGGTCGAGGAGAGTCGAACATGACTGAGCGACTGAACTGAACTGAACTGAGTTACTAAACAACAACAACAAACTTCTTGCCATGTTTCAAAAAGGCTATCAGGCCACTCATATCGCCATCTTAGATTTTCCTAAACGCCTTCTCTACATTATTAACTTTTCAAGTGTGGACCTTTGAACCTTTTCTTTCCAACTGGTGTTACAGTCTTTGATGACAGAACAATCAGACCCCAGTTTGGAGTTTCAGCAGAATTCAGTAGAGCATTAGGATTCTTTTGACAATTCAGGATATATATCATTCATGGTACTGTTTAGCTCCTTACTGTCTCCCAGCTCCAGGCTTGCCATTCTGTAACCCACATAGTCAAGCCTGGCCTGGGGTCCACACACTCTACCTCCTAGAGGCCCTTGTGGGATCCACACCAAATTCAATCAGATCGATGATTGGTTTTGATGGGCCAGACACCATGCTGAATACGGCAGCACAAAAGTAAAAAAGTCAGTGAAACAGCTTACAATTAAGAGGAGGGGAGAGAGGGGGTGTATCCGGCGAGATCAGTTCATTTACTTTACATTCTTGTGTAAGGAGGGGCGTGATGTCAGAGTGCAAATTCAAGAGTGATGCAGAGGCACAAGCCATTGTGGGAGCCCCAAGGAGAGACAAATAGGTTTAGAATGGTAGGAAGGCTCAAGATATAGGACATATGGCCCCTCAAGCTGTCTTTCCCATATATCACTGCTAATTAACGAAGTCATGGTTAGTCATGTGTGTTTGAGTCAAATGACATTTAGGATTCATGCCTACTCATAGTAAAGGATTCTTTAAAAAAAGAAATACACTTTCTGTAGAGACAGATGAAGGCTCAGGGACTGGCAGCCTTTCACATTGGCTTTTGCTGAGAACAAAACAAAGTGTGCGTGTATGTGCTCAGTCATATCTGACTCTTTGTGACCCCATGGACTGTAGCCTGCCAGGCTCCTCTGGCCATGGGATTGCCCAGGAAAGAATACTGGAGTAGGTTGCCATATTCCCTTCTCCAGGGGTTCTTCCCAGCCCAGGGATCGAACCCACGTCTACTGCATTGGCAGGTGGATTCTTTACTGCTGACTCATCAGGGAAGCCCCACACTACTCAGAACAAACCATAAAGCCACTTGGTATAGATTAAGATTTTCACTACCTGGACCACAAAACTGGCCACCAGCTGACTAAGAAATAGAGACTATAGAGACTGCAACAGGCAGGGCTATGAAGCAATACTTTGCTCTTTGGGTCCTTTTTAAATTTTTGATGTGGACCATTATTACAGTCTGTATTGAATTTGTTACAATATTATTTCTGTTTTATGTTTTGGTGCCATGAGGCATGTGGGATCTTAGCTCTCCGACCAGGGATTGAAGTCATATCTCCTGCATTGGAAGGCAAAGTCTTCCGGACTTTGCATTGGAAGGCAGTCTTCCAAACCACCAGACCACCAGGGAAGTCCTGCCTTTCAGTCCTTATAACCTGCATTTTCAGGGCCAATTGACTCCCCTGATAGAACCTTCTCGTTTCCAGTTTCCCAGTGCCTCCCTGTTGGCCTCCCATTCCTATTCTCAGTTCTTGACACATAGATTTGCTTTCTGAATGAAGTTAGTGAGGTGGATAAATACTTCCTTCCTTAAGGAGAGCTGCATCTTAAATAGGGGAGACAGTGTTTTAAGCCCTATTAAGAAATCTTGGATTTGGTTGTTTCATGCATCAGCACTCAGGTTGGGCAGATTGGGGAGGATGGAGGGGTTGGTGTCAATTACAACAAAGGTGGTCATCACCTCCTTACAGGCAACAGTGGCCTGAGCATGAAGCCTTCTACTGAGAAATAAAGGGATTCACTTGGTGTAAGATCAGATATGTCAAATGAAAGCAAAATCCTCACAGGTTCAGGTCAGAAGGGACCTTTATCTAAAACTGAAAGTAATTAAAACTGCATTTCCTGAGGCAAATGATAAGAGAATGTTACCTCAGTCGAGTCTCTGACCTTTTCTGGGTCACTAAGTGACATTGCTGCTGCTGCTGCTGCTGCTAAGTCGCTTCAGTCACCTCCGACTCTGTGCGACCCCAGAGACGGCAGCCCACCAGGCTCCCCCGTCCCTGGGATTCTCCAGGCAAGAACACTGGAGTGGGTTGCCATTTCCTTCTCCAATGCATGAAAGAGAAAATGGAAAGTGAAGTCGCTCAGTCGTGTCCGACTCTTAGCAACCCCATGGACTGCAGTCTACCAGGCTCCTCCGTCCATGGGATTTTCCAGGCAAGACTACTGGAGTGGGGTGCCATTGTGACATTAGACTTGAAAAACAGCAGGGGCCGGGGGGGGGTCTATGTTACAGGTAACTGGAACAAGGATCAAAGATTGCCTTGAAGAGGCTGTGTCTTACCCCTTTCTCCTAGGTCCATCGTGGCTGGCCCTCTGCCCAGCAAAAGGCAAAGCATCTGACTTTTCTGTGTTCTGGCGGGTTTGTTCTTGGCTTTTTATTTCTCCATCTCCTCATTAAAAACAATCAGAAGACAAATTTATACACAAAATGGCAAGAAATGAAAGCTATTTCCTAGTCTTCATTCATGTTTCTACATTAACACAGGACAGAGTAACTGGCAATGATGTTTCCATTTTATGTTTCCCAGTCACACATGTATTTTTCACCTGCCGAGTTAAATGAAGATTAAGATTGGGACTCATCTGTGGGAATTTTGCTGAGATAAGCTTTGTAGAGATCATCACAACGGAGGAATTAAACATCTTTCCTCTACAAATATTTTTAGGGCAGAGGACCCAAGGTTCACGAGAACTCCAAATACCTAGAGGCTGAATTGTAGCATGGGACTCTAGAAACAATATCATTATTTTGGAGCACATAAGCCAGACTTCCCTGGAGGGTGAGTAGCTGTGCACACACCTTCTGATGGTCTACACTGCTGAGGTTTGAGTGGAGGAAGCAGCCAGAACCAACTGCTTCCTTGTAACTCGACTCTGCTCTCTCTGTGGCATTAATCCCAGGGTTACCCATCTGGGAAAGCCCTTCCTTGCTAGTGCGACACCAAGAAGGGGCACTGGAAGCAGGTCCAAGCCTAGCCAGGCTTCAAAATCAGGGCATTTTTCTCCAGTATGTGAAAGGTGAGATACCCTAGGAACAGACCCACAGATGTCTGCTCCAGCTTTACTGTAGCCCAGATGAGAAATATGATTCTAAACATACGTTTCACTCAATATTTAAGCAGTTAAATTGTGGTCTGAATGCACAGACTAGTGTTCTCAAAGTGGGGTATTACAGTAAATCCCTACATGTGAACAAATTCCGTTCTGAGAGTGTGTTCGTTAAGTCCAACAAAGTTAGCCTAAGGACCCAACTAATATAATTGGCTGTTATTTATGTGAGAAGTTTCTAATACTTCTATGTGTAATATAACACATAAAAAACAAATACAAAAAGAAGACACATTAGTACAGCAGTACAGTTCAACAGCTGGCATGTACGGGCTGGCATCGAGTGAACAGGCAAGAAGAATTACTAAGCGGAGGAGGGAGAGGAAGTGGGAGGTGGCAGAGCTGAAGGATGGTCAGCAACAGGAGATGAAGGGCAAGCTGCAATTTCATTCACATCTGATTTAACTGGACATGAAAATGCACATTCACATGTTTGAGAGTTCACAACTTGAAGGTTCATATGTAGGGAACTTACTGTATTTGCATTTGGTGACAGTATAATTCTTCATTGAGTGAAACTGCCTTGTGCATTTCAGGCCATTTAGCATCCCTCAATGCCACTTACTCCCCCACAGTCATTGGGATAACCAGATAGGGCCCCTAGCATTTCCAAACATTTCCCTAGCCTGATTGGGAGAGGGGGCACATTACAAAATATCAGCCCGTGGTTGAGAATCCCTGGATGAGAAAAAGTAACATTTAAATGAAATCTGAAATACATCCTTATTGAAAAACCAAAGATTTCTTCCACAATGTGAATCATATAAGGCATCTGTTTCATGTTACTTTAACTGTTTAGTAAAATATTGGAAGTGCATTCAGGAAAAGAACTGTCTGTGATGAAGAACAATGCCTTCCCTGAAAACCTCAGTGTTCCACATATGAGAAAAATGACCATGAATTTCATTTTCTACCAACTTCATCTTCCCTTGTACAAACTGAAGATTTAGATTTGATGCCACCAAGTTTTGAAATGATCTAAGGGATTCAACAGAGGAAATTCAACTATGGTTTTTCGATACAAAATATAGAGAAGTTATTTAGCCCCCTAAAATGAAGATTAAAGCAGTTTTGCTTTAGTTACCTGGACTTCTTCTTAAGATGGACTGTCGGACAACATCAGTGCCCAGAACATTGACGTGCTTGAAACGCTTTGCCTTTTCTTCAAAAAACCACTCACCAGTAATAATCCTTAGCTGCCTACTCAAAAGAAAAGAGGAGAGCATTGGAATTCAACTGTTCAGCGAAATAATTAACTCAAAAACCCCTAATTGAGTAAAATATAGCCAGTTAGAGAGTCCACCTCACTCCTTGGAGTAATTTATGGTGATCATAATCCACTGTTAGTTGAATATGTACTATATACAAGGTACTCGCTAATTGCTCTTCATACTTACTATATTTTTATCCACTCTGTAAACATGATTATCCCTATTTTATAGATGAGGAAACAGAGCAATAAAATGATGTGTCTCACACATAAAGCCAGGATCCCACCCCAAGCAGTCTGACTTAGAGCTCGACTTCTTTTTTTTTTTTAATTTTTATTTTATTCAGGTAGAGTTGATTTACAATGTTGTGCTAATTTCTGCTTTTAAGTGATTCAGTTATACATACATACATTCTTTTTCCTATTCCTTTTCATTATGGTTTCTCAGAGGATATTGAAGTGTTTCCTGTGATATACAATAGGATCTTGTTGTTTATCCATCCCATATATAATAGTTTGCATCTACCAACCCCAAACTCTGAATCCATCCCTCTCCCACTCCCTTGGCAACTACAAGTCTGTCCTCTGTGTCTGTGAGTCTTCTTCTGTTTTGTAAATAATTTCATTTGTGTCATAGATTAGACTCCACATATAAGTGACATCACATGATATTTGCCTATCTCTGTCTGGGTTACTTAACTTAGTATGATAACTTCTAAGTCCATCCATGTTGCTACAAATGGCATTATTGCATTCTTTTTTATGCTATAGTTCAAGTTCTTAACCACGGCATGTGCTAAGTCATCTCAGTCATGTCCAACTCTTTGCGACCCTATGGACTGTAGCCCACCAGGCTCCTATGTCCATGGGATTCTCCAGGCAAGCATACTGGAGTGGGTTGCCATGCTCTCCTCCAGGGGATCTTCCTGACCTTGGGATCAAATCTACGTCTCTTATGTCTCCTGAATTGGCAGGCAGGTTCTTTACAGCTAGTGTCACCTGGGGAGTCCTAACCACTGTATTAGTGAATAAATAAGCTTCAATGGAAACAATGGGGAACAAATGAAAGCTTTGAATTATAAAGGGGCCGTGATCACACTCTGTTTTAGAATGATATCTTGATGTAATATAATGACTGGATTAAAAAGAGAATGGGACAAAGAGACAGGTTGGCCATAGCAATAGTCCAGGAGAGAGATAGCAAGACTCAAGCTAGGGCAATGACAAGAATAATGACAATGATAAGACTAATGACAAGACCAATGACAAGAGGAAGAGCCAAATTAAAAATGTAGGTAGTAGAAGGACTTGTCTGGGTTTCACAATCAATTGACTGTTGAAGGTAGAAAAGAAAGACCTTGGAACAATCACAACCATGTGCAATATTTATACAAACCCTTTACCCCAGCTATATAGGCCTATTGACCATTCTTAGAACATGGCCAATATGTTCATCTACTACTTGACCTAAGGCCTTTATGCAGTACTGCAATGGAAAATGAGGTTGAAAGGCAGAATTGAATCACAAAATGGAAAACTCTGAAAGTCAAGCTAAGGAGTTGGAATGCCATTTTGGAGGCAATGGGGAACACTGACAGATAATCTAAATTTCAAGTTGAATTACAGAATCTCTGAAGTATCTCTGAAATATTATATGGGGTAGAAGCCAGAAGCAGGCAGGTCAATGAAGAAGTAACTCAACAGATAGGAAAGGAAATGAAGATGTGCATCTGGGTATCATGGGGGTAAGGAGTGAAAAGAAAGATAAAAGATACTTAGTCCACTATGTAAGCAGATAGGTTATGGAGTCCCTGGCAAAAGATAACCAGGAATAGCTTTCTTGACATAGAATCAGTTTTGGCTTGAGCCATTTTGTCATGTGAGCCCGGCTACAGTGCTCGCCCTTGAACAGGGCTCAGATCATTAATATGATCTTAAGGGACTATGCCAAAGCTTTTGACTGTGTGGATCACAATAAACTGTGGAACATTCTGAAAGAGATGGGAATACCAGACCACCTGACCTGCCTCTTGAGAAACCTGTATGCAGGTCAGGAAGCAACAGTTAGAAATGGACATGGAACAACAGACTGGTTCCAAATAGGAAAAGGAGTACGTCAAGGTTGTATATTGTCACCCTGCTTATTTAACTTATATGCAGAGTACACCATCAGGAACGCTGGGCTGGAAGAAGCACAAGCTGGAATCAAGATTGCCGGCAGAAATATCAATAACCTCAGATATGCAGATGACACCACCCTTATGGCAGAAAGTGAAGAGGAACTCAAAGGCCTCTTGATGAAAGTGAAAGAGGAGAGTGAAAAGGTTGGCTTGAAGCTCAACATTCAGAAAACAAAGATCATGGCATCTGGTCCCATCACTTCATGGGAAATAGATGGGGAAACAGTGGAAGCAGTGTCAGACTTTATTTTTTTGGGCTCCAAAATCACTGCAGATGCTGATTGAAGCCATGAAATTAAAAGATGCTTACTCCTTGGAAGGAAAGTTATGACCAACCTGTTCCGTTCCATTCAGTCGCTCAGTCGTGTCCGACTCTTTGCGACCCCGTGGACTGTAGCCTACGAGGCTTCTCCATCCATGGGATTCTCCAGGCAAGAATACTGGAGTGGGTTACCATTTCCTTCTCCAGGGATGACCAACCTAGATAGCATATTAAAAAGCAGAGACATTACTTTGCCAACAAAGGTCCATCTAGTCAAGGCTATGGTTTTTCCCGTGGTCATGTATGGATGTGAGAGTTGGACTGTGAAGAAAGCTGATCGCCAAAGAATTGATGCTTTTGAACTGTGGTGCTGGAGAAGACTCTTGAGAGTCCCTTGGACTGCAAGGAGATCCAACCAGTCCATTATAGAGGAGATCAATCCTGGGTGTTCATTGGAAGGACTGATACTAAAGCTGAAACTCCCATACTTTGGCCACCTCATGCGACGAGTTGACTCACTGGAAAAGACTCTGATGCTGGGAGTGATTGGGGGCGGGAGGAGAAGGGGACGACAGAGAATGAGATGGCTGGATGGCATCACCGACTCTGTGGACATGAGTTTGAGTGAACTCCGGGAGCTGGTGATGGACAGGGAGGCCTGGCATGCTGTGATTCATGGGGTCGCAAAGAGTCGGACACGACTGAGCGACTGAACTGAACTGAACTGACTGAAGGGAGGGAATGGGAAAACTCGGGAGAAGCATTCAAGAAACAATGGTGGAGCCATGGGGAAGATCCTAGTTCCTCAAGGGACATCAGTTCAGTTCAGTTCAGTCGCTCAGTCGTGTCCGACTCTCCGCGACCCCATGAATCACAGCACGCCAGGCCTCCCTATCCATCATCAACTCCCGGAGTACACTCAAACTCATGTCCATAGAGTCGGTGATGCCATCCAGCCATCTCATTCTCTGTCGTCCCCTTCTCCTCCCGCCCCCAACCTTTCCCAGCATCAGAGTCTTTTCCAGTGAGTCAACTCGTCTCATGAGGTGGCCAAAGTATTGCAGTTACTTAGCAACATAATTTTGAGTTCTACAGGAACTAAGGCCCCAACAAGGGTGGAGGATAAGAAAACAATGTTGATCCTTCTGACTCCAACTGAAGCTGGACTCTGTGGACCTTTGCCCCAATACTACGCTGAATTCTCCTTTGCTCAAGCCCGCTCATGAATACTCACATACCTTTAGCTTAAAATTTCCCCAGTTTTGCTGTTGGGGAGACAATGCTTTGAGAAAGATCCCTGGTGTTCTCCTTAATTGTGCGAGTGCTCAGTCATGTCTGACTCATTGTGACCCCATAGACTACAGCCTGCCAGTCTGTCTATGGAATTTTCCAGGCAAGAACACTGGAGTGGGTTGTCATTTCCTCCTCCATGTGATCGTCTTGACCCAGGGATCAAATCCATGTTTCCTGTATCGCCTGCATTGGCTGGTTGATTCTTTACCACTGAGTCACCCGAGAAGCTTGTTCTCCTTACTTGCTGCAAGTAATAATAAATACTTCTTTCTTCTGATCTTTGGCTTGGTTGCGTCTACTGACTCAACATTCACCAAGAGGTGAACCCAGTTTTCAGGTTAACAACTGAAGATGACAATCAACAAAATTGGTGACAAGTCTGCCATGGCTAAAGTAAAGCAGCTAAGAGTCAAATAGAGATCTCTAGCCCTATAGTATTATAACCATGAGATTCAGTACCTCCCTGACTGAACTTAGAAATTAACAATTGGATCCTAAATAAAATTTAAAAAAAAACCTCTAGAAAAATATGCTACTTTGTTCTCTCCAGAGATTATCATAAAATAGTTACTTATTCATCTATGTCATGTTGTGCACCATGTGGAATCTTAGTTACCTAACTAGGCATCAAACCCATGCCCCCTGCAATGAGAGCATGGAGTCCTAACCACTGAACCGCCAGGTAAGTTCCTGAAATACTACTCCTAAATGTAGGAAACAAAGGTAAGTTACCTATGAAACCCAGTTCCATCACTGGGAAAAAAGTAAAAATGTTATCCTTGGAGTAAATTATTCATTGAATGACCATATCTCGTACATCTGAAATTTATCCTCAAGTGGCTAGATCACCTATCAAGAAGCAAGGATTATTGGATTAGCTTCAAAACTGTATAAAATACAGCAAAACCTAATACTTGAATGGGTTAATACATAATACTTGAATGGGCTCTATCTGGATATATCTCAAGTGATCTATAGGCATACATCAGTACTTACATTGGAAAACTAGGCAGTAATTATGCAATTCTAATTCTAAGGTACTGCCTCCAGATTTCCGGGCCTTATTTATTCAATCAAATGTTAATTGAGGTAGTGCTGTGATTGAACTTTGCAGAGAGAACTGAAGTTATTTATCACCTGACCTTAAAATAGGAAGATGGTCATGGATTATCTGGGTGGGACCATAGTAGTCACTGAACCCTTGAAAACAGGAAGAAAATGAAGTTGGATACCGAGAAGCTGTGGAATGGGAAGTCAGAGGGATTCCAAATGTGAAAAGAGGGCTCTGAGATGCAGATGTCCACATGCAAGAACCAGAGGGAGGGGCTTCTAGGAGCAAAGGCTGGCTCTTAGCTAACAGCCAACAAGAAATGGGAGCCTCATTCTCACAGTCACAAGGAATCAGAATCTGTCCACCAAAATGAACTTAGAAGTACAATCTGGCCAGAGCCTTCTAGTAGGAACTCAGCCAGCTGACACCTTGATTTCAGCCTAGTGAACAGTGAGTAGAGAAATAAGACAAGCCAACCTAGGTTTCTGAGCGACAGAACTGTAAGACTGAAACTGAGCTGTACCCTATGGGGCTCCTGGGCATGGAAGCCTTTCTGTCGTTTGTTTGTAGGGAACAGACTCCAGACTCCAAGACTTAACATGAGTTACAAAGGGCAGACCTGAACAGTTGCTAGTCAAGGAAGGGAGGAGTTATAGACACAAGGGAGGAGCAGCCAAGAAACAATAGTGCAACATTAAGTCCTAGTTCCCTCAAAAGGGATACACATAACAATATCTTTGAGCACTTTACAGAACTAAAACCCCGAACAAATGGCAGATGCCAGCATTCTTCATTCCTAAAAAGACCACCTGAAGCCAGATTAAAGGAGTGCAGGCCCTGCACAGGAGAAGGCAATGGCAAGCCACTCCAGTACTCTTGCCTAGAAAATCCCATGGATGGAGGAGCCTGGTAGGCTGCAGTCCGTGGGGTGGGTCGCTAAGGGTCGGACACGACTGAGCGACTTCACTTTCACTTTTCACTTTCACACATTGGAGAAGGAAATGGCAACCCACTCCAGTGTTCTTGCCTGGAGAATCCCAGGGAAGGGGGAGCCTGTTGGGCTTCCGTCTATGGGGTCACACAGAGTTGGACACGACTAAAGTGACTTAGCAGCAGCAGCAGCAGCAGGCCCTGCACATACTCTAATCTTATCAGCAACCCTGCCCTTGGGGCTTTCCTATGAAACTCCTCACCAAGTTCTCTAGGATTGAGACACAGTTTTCCAAGGGTATTAGCAAGATGTGTCCTCCATTTCCAGCAAATCAATAAAGCTATTCTTATCTACTTCACCCAAAACTCTGTCTCCAAGATTCAATTTTGCACTGATACACAGAGGCTGAGTTTGCAGCATCAAGATCATATATTTACATTGCCTACTGTTCATAGAGTCACAGAGTCAGACACAACTGAAGCGACTGAGCACATATGAGCAAGCTGCTAAATCGTGGCAGTTTGTGATGATGGCCACACAAAACTAAGAATAATTAAACATAAAAACCTATTTGTCTTAATGTTCAACTCAGGAAATAACTTGCACAGATTCTAAAATGATACCTGTGAAAAATTCTGAACAATAGGTAGAGGTAAGCAAACTATGGCTTGTGGGCCAAATTCTTCACTACCTATTTCATTCAGATTATCAGCTAAGGATTTAGAAAAGGCAGAAGAACCAGAGATCACATTGCCAACATCTGTTGGATCATCAAAAAAGCAATAGAATTCAGAAAAACATCTACTTCTGCTTTACTGACTACACCAAAGCCTTTGACTGTGGAAAATTCTTAAAGAGATGGGAATACCAGACCACCTGACCTGATACACGAGAAATCTGTATGCAGGTCAAGAAGCAACAGTTAGAACTGGACATGGAACAACAGACTGGTTCCAAATAGGAAAAGGAGTATGTCAAGGTTATGTCTTGTCACCCTGATTATTTAACTTATATGCAGAGTACCTCGTGCGAAATGCCCGGCTAGATGAAGCACAAGCTGGAATCAAGATTGCTAGGAGAAATATCAATAACCTCAGATATGCAGATGACACCACACCTATGGCAGAAAGCGAAGAAGAACTAAAGAGTCTCTTGATGAAAGTGAAACAGGAGAGTGAAAAAGTTGGCTTAAAACTCAACGCTCAAAAAACTATGATCATGGCATCCAGTCCCATCATTTAATGGCAAATAGACGGGGAAACAGTGGAAATGGTGACAGACTTTATTTTTTTGGACTCCAAAATCACTGCAGATGGTGACTGCAGCCATGAAATTAAAAGACGCTTGCTCCTTGGAAGAAAAGCTATGACTAACCTAGACAGCATATTAAAAAGCAGAGACATTACTCCGTCAACAAAGGTCTGTCTAGTCAAAGCTATGGTTTTTCCAGTGGTCATGCATGGATGTGAGAGTTGGACTATAAAAAAAGCTGAATGCCAAAGAATTGATGCTTTTTAATTGTGGTGTTGGAGAAGACTCTTGAGAGTCCCTTGGACTGCAAGGAGGTCCAACCAGTCCATCCTAAAGAAAATAAGTCCTGGATATTCATTGGAAGGACTGATGCTGAAGCTGAAACTTCAATACTTTGGCTACCTGATGCGAAGAATAGAATAATTTGAAATGACCCTGATGCTGGAAAAGATGGCAGGAGAAGAAGGGGATGACAGAGGATGAGATGGTTGGATGGCATCACCGACTCAATGGACATGAGTTTGACCAAGCTTCGGGAGTTGGTGATGGACAGGGAAGCCTGGTGTACTGCCGTCCATGGGGTTCCAAAGAGTCGGACACGACTGTGACTGAACTGATACTGATGAGCTAAGGATGGTTTTTATACTTTTAAATGATTGGAGAAAATCAAAAGCTGAATATTTCATGACCTGTGAAAATTATATGAACAATATTTAAAATTCAGAGTCTGTTAATAAAGTTTTATTGGTACACAGTCATGCTCATTTGTTTATGTATTGTCTGGCTGCTTTTCTGCTACAACTGCAAACTTGAGTAGTTTTAACAGGAACAACAGAGCCTACAGAGTCTAAAATTCTTACTCTTTGGCATTTTATTTTTTAAAAGGTTTGCCAACTTCTGCAATACGACAATTTACACAAAAAGAAACAAGAGCAAAGGGAATAACATAGATCAGTGATAGAGAATCACTTAAGAGAGGCATGCCAAAGGCTTGTCTTATTTTTTTGTTTGTTTGGGGTTTTGCTTTTTTTTGTATGGCTGCGCCACATAGCATTTGAAATCTTAGTTGCCCAAAGATAGAACATGTGCCCCCGGCACTAGAAGTGTGCAGGGAAGTTCTGTTTGTTTTGTTTTTGTCATTTTCTTGGGATACAGAGTAAGGTGGAAACACATCTATAGCAGTTTCAGGTGTCACAGAAAAGTGAGCCACATCAGGTCTACATGCCCCAGCAAATGGCCCTCCATATTATCATCTTTACCATATAAGCCTAGAGCTGGCAACACCTAACACAAATAAGATCTTCCCAGAACTGTTAGTCATTACCTCTTACCATCCTTGTAAGAACAACTATAACCCTTGTATTTGCTTGACTCAAATATGGACCTGAGTCATCTGTTACTTTAGAACTCTGCAACATCAGAACCACCTCTTGGGATTATGCCTCTGCCACCTTCTCGGGTCCTGGAGGTGTAGGTGGAAGGATTAGTTGAAGAAAAGGGAACAAATACTGAGTGTGTACCATGCACCAAGCCATGTGCTAGGCACTGTATACACGGCATCTCTAATGTTCACTATATGTCATAAAGTAGCTATATCATCCTTAGTTTTCAGATGAGGAAATCAAAGTTCACATGGCTGAAATAACTTGCCCAAAGTTATACAGTATCATGACAAAAACAGGATTTATACTAAAAGCCCTTACATTTAGCAAAGCTCTTCAGAAAAGAACCAGCTATGACAAGGCTTTGAGTAAGGGCGAAAAGGTATAGAAGCCAAGGAATAACATGTAGTATTTCATATGATGGGCTGTGACTGGCTGTGTGTGTGTGCACACATCTGTGACTATGTCTCTCTGTTTGGAGCAGAGGTGACAGGAATAAAGGAGTGAAAGAAGAAATAAAAGAAACATGAAATCTACTATGAGATTTTTCTCTCTACCATATCAATCTAATATTTCAGAAATACAAAGCTTGGAATAAACATTATGTTTCCTACAAGTCATACTCTGAAGAGTTTGACTGAAATTGAGTTACACTCGTGATATGTGATTAATGATTACTGAATATTTAGAATTTGCTAGGTTCTAATTTTCTTTAACATTAAACTCTTGGGACCACAAACTTTTGCTTGATAGCTTATTTAAATGTAAAGTAAGTTCTCCTTAGACTTGTAGGGAAAAAGTAGGCAATCATATCCTAAAAAAGAAGAGTGCCCTAAACATTCATTTTTTTTCCTTTATCTTCTATTAACTGCTGGAGAGATCTGAGATAAGATATGGTAGTTAGATACACTGAAATATAACAAGTTTCCTTCTTATTATTCATAAGGAAGCTAGAATTATTTAATTCATCCATTACATATCAATTATTTATTGCATTCCTGGCTCAGGCAGTAAAAAATCTGCCTGCAATGCAGGAAACCTGGGTTTGATCCATGGTTCAGGAAAATCCCCTGGAGAAGGAAATGGTAACCCACTCCAGTATTCTTGCCCGGGAAATCTCATGGACAGAGGAGCCTGGTGGGCTACAGTCCATGAGGTCCCAAAAGAGTCAGACATGACTTAGCAATGAAAAAACAGTAAGGCTAAGAGTACAGAAGTAATAAAGACAAATAATGACCCTGGCGTTATGGAGATGATGGCATATATTTACTCCTTTCTTCTTTTCCAACAGGAAAAGCAACAAGAAATCCTTCAACACATTATGAACTCTACAGATAAAGAGAATATCTTAAAAATAGAGAGGAGAAAAAAACATATTACAAACAAAGGAATGATGATTAGAATGACAGTTGACTTCCATTAGAAATAATGAAAGCTAGAAGCCAGTGAAATGATATCTTTAAAGTTCTGAGAGAAAATATCTATCTAAAATCATGTATCCAGAGACACCATTGTTTAGGAGTAAGGGTGAAATAAAAAATGTGTTTCAGTACAATAAAAACTGACATAATTTACCATTAACAGATTTTCACTAAAGGATCTTCTAAAGAGGAGGTAAAGTAATTCCCTAGTGGTCCAGTAGTTACGACATCGTGCTTTCACTGCTGTGGTCTGCGGTTCACTCCCTGGTCAGGAAACTAAGATCCCAAAAGCTGTGTCACATGACCAAAAGAAAGAAAAAGAGGAAGTAAAGTAGATCTAACATATAAAAAGGAATGGTAACAAATGGAATTGGTAAAACACATGGATAAATCTAAACAAATGTTGATGTAAAACAAACATGATATCTAAAATGTTGAACTGAAAATAGATGTTTCTAAAACATAGGACAAAAAGTATATATAAGCCTGGGTGAAGACAGTTGGAGTTTAATAATGTCAAGTTCCTTTTGTTGATTAGAAGAAGGGTAAAACTAATGATTTATGAAATTAAATATGAATGGTGTAATTTCTAGGGTAACCACTAAAATAAAAACTCATATAATATCTATACTAGTAGAAAGGATAAAATGGAATGAGAAAAATATAGTACTTCTATCAATTTATAGATAATATAAATAAAATCAAATATTACAGTAATTACAATGTATATAAGTAGACTAAACTCTATATTTTAAGAAAAATACAAGTTAAACTTAAAAATTATATATATATATATAGTATACATGCATAGCATGTATATATAGCATATATGTATAGCAAATATTTAAATATATATACACACATACAGAGCATATATACGCATATATGCTATATAGTCTCCTTGCAAGCATATAGAAACAAAAAGGTTGAAAGGCAAATGGTAAGAAAAAACTATACCATGTAAATATTTACCAAAAGAAACTTGATATACTGTATCGCTGCTGCTGCTGCTGCTGCTAAGTCGCTTCAGTCGTGTCTGACTCTGTGAGACCCCATAGATGGCAGCCCATCAGGCTCCCCCGTCCCTGGGATTCTCCAGGCAAGAACACTGGAGTGGGTTGCCATTTCCTTCTCCAATGTGTGAAAGTGAGAAGTGAAAGTGAAGTCGCTCAGTCATGTCCGACTCTTAGGGACCCCATGGACTGCAGCCCACCAGGCTCCTCCACCCATGGGATTTTCCAGGCAAGAGTACTGGAGTGGGTTGCCATTGCCTCTCTGGATATTACTGTATTAATAGCAGACAAAACAGATCTTAAGGAAAAAGGATTTTTACAAACGAAGGGGGTCATAAACACCTTCAAATCAGTAAAGAATAGACTAACAGCCTAAGAGAAAATTGGGAATACATAAATAGTCATATCACAGAAAAGGAACCCCAAATGGACAATAAACCTATGAAAGGATACTCAACCTCATTAGTAATCAGAAAAATTCAAATAAAAATCATAGTTAAGATATCCATCTGGATCTACCAGTTGAACAACAATCAAAAATTTTCATGATGCCAGGTGTTGGTAAGATTGCAAAGTTTCATAAAATGTTGGTAGAATTTAAATTGGTACAACAATTATAAAACACAACTTAACATCTTAAAAGGCTAAAAATGTTCATACCATTTTGCCCTACAATTTCATTCCTAAGGCACACTTCCTACAGGAGTTTTCTCAAACATTTTTGACAGATGGTAACTAGACTCATGTTGTACACCAGGGACTAACAGTGTTGGAGGTCAATTAAGAAAATCTCCAAACATATAGGGAAAGAGATTAGATCTGTGCTTATCAGAGGTGGGGTGGGGGTTGGAGGGAGGGGGAATTGGAAATTAAAAAAAAAGTTTTATATCACAATCCAGAAAATAAATACACATACTCATACAAACACACACACAATGAAGTATATGTAGAATTACATACATATAATTATATGTATACTGACATTTTCTGTTTCCTCTTCTTTTTTAAATGCTGGCCAGAACCTATCAATGGGTCATGACTCAGTTTGAAAAACCCTACAATAAGGAAACTGCTGTATATGTTTGTTAGGCCATATGTACAAGGTGATACCAGCATTTTTGGGGTAACATTATAAACTAAAACAACAAAAATGTCCATCAACAAGAAAACAGGCACACTGTAGGATGATGCAACAGTGAAGAGGAATGGAATGGTATTAACATAGCCATAGATAGAGGGGCATCCCAGGTGATCCAGTGGTTAAGACTCTATGCAATGGTAGGGGACAGAGGTTCGATCCCTGGTCGGGAAACTGAGATCCCACATGCCATGCTGCACAGCCAAAAAAGAAATTAAAAACAAAAAAAAGTTAACATGGATAGATTGCACACACAAAAAAATGTTGAGCTAAAAAAAGTTACAAAGAACACATACAGTATAATTTCCATTTCTACAGAATTCAAAATTGAAAAATTAGAAAATGTATTATTTAAGGATATATATAAGTACAATAAACCAATAAAGTAGAGCAAGGGAATAAGAAATGGAAAACAAGAATGGTCTCTTAAACTGAGTGTTAAATACATAGATTTTTTTTTTTACTATTGTTTAAACAGTGTATGTAGAGTGTCTTGATATGTACGATACCTCTACATTTAAAAATCCCCCTAATCTATGTAACCCACCCATGATGAAGTGAGACACAGTAAGAATGCTTCATAATCTTAGCATAGACGAAAACAAGGTGACTGGTCAAGCCACAATGTATCACACATCCCCCTTTCTTGGTTAATATGAATTTCTTCCTACTTCCTAATTACAGCTTTAGCCTTCTTCTAGACTGCCCTTCTTCTAGGTAAAACTTATCAGTGATAGCCTTGTCCCTGGAGAAGGAAATGGCAACCCACTCCAGTATTCTTGCCTGGAGAATCCCATGGACGGAGAAGCCTGGTAGGCTACAGTCCATGGGTCGCAAAGAGTCGGACACGACTGAGCGACTGAACGGAACGGAACGGAATCTATGTAGGTATTAAGATACTAAACCACAGTGAACAAAGTATTCTAAAAAAGGGAGAAGGTGCTCATATATGATTAATAAGTGATTTAAAGTAGCATGTCAAGGTACTCCAAACAGCTTATCACCCTCAAAAGTTCCCTGGTAGCTCAGTTGGTAAAGAATTCACCTGCAATGCATGAGACCCCGGTTCAATTCCTGGGTCAGGAAGTTCCCCTGGAAAAGGGATAGGCTACCCACTCCAGTAGCCTTGCACGGAGAGTCGAATGGCAGAGGACATTGGTGGGCTACAGTCCATGGAGTCGCAAAGAGTTGGAAATGACTGAGGGACTAAGCACACACATATCACCCCCAAAATCTGTGGCTCAGTGTGTGATTACTGCAATGTGAATTTTCCCTTGTAGCTAGATTATAGAAATTTGCCTTAAAAAAAACGGAGTGATGTTTAAATGAGTATGTGGCAATTACTAGTACCCATGAGGATCAAAAGATCTCCAGATACACAGGTATAGTTGAACAAGTTGAAATTTTTGTTCATTGCAATGAAGGAAAACATGCCATGAAAAAACATGGAAAGTCCTGAGAAGAAGGTGTTGGAAAGAATTTAACATAGGATTGGGGGTTATGTTGGGATTCCCTGGTGGCTCAGAGGGTAAAGAATCTGCCTCCAATGCAGGAGACCCAGGTTCAATCCCTCGGTTGGGACGATCCCCCAGGAGAAGGAAATGGCAACCCACTCCAGGATTCTTGCCTGGAGAATCCATGGACAGAGGATCCTGGCAGGCTGTAATCCATAGGGTTGCAAAGAGTCAGACATGACTTTCACTTTCACTTGGGATTATGTTAGGTAATTTTAGGGAGATTTCAAGAGAACAGGGATTTGCTCTAGACTAGGTGATGTCAGGGAGCAGGGACAAGGCTGCTGCTGCTGCTAAGTCGCTTCAGTCGTGTCCAACTCTGTGCGACCCCATAGACGGCAGCTCACCGGGCTCCGCCACCCCTGGGATTCTCCAGGCAAGAATACTGGAGTGGGTTGCCATTTCCTTCTCAAGGGACAAGGCTATCACTGATAAGTTTTACCTAGAAGAAGGGCAGTCTAGAAGAAGGCTAAAGCTGTAATTAGGAAGTAGGAAGAAATTCATATTAACCAAGAAAGGGGGATGTGTGATACATTGTGGCTTGACCAGTCACCTTGTTTTCGTCTATGCTAAGATTATGAAGCATTCTTACTGTGTCTCACTTCATCATGGGTACACAGTGATCCTGTGGGATGCTGGTGCTCTGAGGTCATTTATGTCTACTAGGAGAACATCACGGCCTGCCCCAGATCACCTTCTAAGAACATCAAGACCTACATGTAAATGTCAGATCAGTTTTCAGATGTCAGGGTCTGTATTTCTCCTTCTCATAACAAAGCACTATGCATTCCCTCTGTACCCTCTCTGTATATGTTCCAACCATTGGTACTATCGTCTTTCAAGTTAGTGACAGGGACTCATATATCATCTATCTCAGGTCTATTTCATCTATTTTCAGTCATCACTACCAATTCATTGAAAACAAAAACACTGGACTCCTCCTTAAACATGACAAAGGCTTTCACAAGGACAAATAGCAGCATGAAATGTCACCACATGGCATGAATATAAATAAGATCAGCTCATCAACATCATATCAGAAGTATTTAATTTTTGAGCTCCTGATCATGTTGCTTATATCTTTGGGGTCTGAGTTCAACTGGGGTGCTAATTAGGAAAACTGGTCATTATGGCTGTCTTTGTGTTGGAAAGCAACTGCCTCCGCTAACATAATCATGTGGAATTTTTAGGTCTCATTAGGATAGCCACATGAACTAACTGGCTGTGTCAGGGTGCCTTTCATTCTGTTTCTATAGAGTTAGTTTTAAAAGGAGACCAACAGCAACCAACTTGTTAGAACCAGAAGGGGCTGCAAAAAATGTCAAGGGCTGATCATCCCATTGAAGGAGGTAGCCTCCCTTTATTAGTTTTTGCTGTAATCCTTTTCAGTGCTACAGCAATTAAAGCTCTTTACTTTTACCCAATCCAAGGTAAATGACAATAAAGGTTGTGTTTTCCAACTGATTAGAGAATGAGTCACTTTGACTTATCTCATCTCTTAGAGGTCAGGGTGGGAATTTCAATTTTATGGTCTATTGAACATAGAGACAGCCCACTGGCACTATAGCATTCTCTCACAACAAATTAAGGGTGTTCACTGCCAACAGAGTATCATTCATGCTTCCTCTCAAAAACCACTCCATGAATAGCAAACAGGGTACTTCCAACACTGACAGATAATCTGAGATCACACAGGCTCGTAGCTGGATTACTGGAGAAATAATGGTCTCTGTTTTCAGTTTTTAAAATGAGGAGAGATTCTGTTTCTACCAAGTGAAACACACATCTTGTAAATTTCCAGCTGCCACACAGAAGCTACAACTATAAGCTGTTGTCCAAGCTGGTGCTCTGGGGCAACCCAGAGGGATGAGGTAGGGAAGGAGGTTAGAGAGGGGTTCAGGATGGTGGGACACATGTACAACCCATGACTGACTCATGTCGATGTATGGTGAAAACCACCACAATATTGTAACTAGCCTCCAATTAAAATAAATAAGTTAATTTTTAAAAAAGAGGTATAAGAACCACACACTGAAAGCTGTTTCTTCCTCAGAACATTGTAATGCACAAATACAGAATCTATTCTAGTGGTGAGATAATAATGTAATAAACTCCTCTTTAGACTATGAAACCATTGAGGGTAGTCTATGTTTCATCCATCTTTGCATCCTTATCCTCTAGTATTCCAACAGGTTATCAATAATTGTTGTAGTGAGGATGGACAGATGGATCAAAAGATAGAGCAAGTGGACAGGTGGATAGTTGGGTTTATTAAGTTATTATCACATCAGAAAAAAAAAGAAGTACAAGTAATTCTGAAGTTCTGTATTGAGGTTTTAACATCCCCTCAGGAAGACACAGACCTTTCATCTTTTTATTATTTATTCTTATATCCTTCTGACAACAACTTGTCATATCTTTCTGTGACAGCTGGAAATTTACTCTCTCCAAAGGGCAAATATGTTTGGCCTGATGTGTGTGCGTGCATCTGTGTGTGTGTGTGTGTGTGTTAATTCCGAAGAAAACCACATTTGTTCCATAACTTGCTTAAGTCTGAAATGCTTTAAGTGGGGCCTTGCCATCTATTTCAGTTCAGTTCAGTCGCTCAGTCATGTCCGACTCTCCGCGACCCCATGAATCACAGCACGCCAGGCCTCCCTGTCCATCACCAACTCCCGGAGTACACTCAAACTCATGTCCACAGAGTCGGTGATGCCATCCAGCCATCTCATTCTCTGTTGTCCCCTTCTCCTCCCGCCCCCAACCTTTCCCAGCATCAGAGTCTTTTCCAGTGAGTCAACTCGTCGCATGAGGTGGCCAAAGTATTGCAGTTTCAGCTTTAGCATCAGTTCTTCCAATGAACACCCAAGATTGATCTCCTTTAGAATGGACTGGTTGGATCTCCTTGCAGTATAAGACTCTCAAGAGTCTTCTCCAACACCACAGTTCAAAAGCATAGATTCTTCGGCGATCAGCTTTCTTCACAGTCCAACTCTCACATCCATACATGACCACGGGAAAAACCATTGCCTTGACTAGACGGACCTTGGTTGGCAAAGTAATGTCTCTGCTTTTTAATATACTATCAAGGTTGGTCATAACTTTCCTTCCAAGGAGCAAGCGTCTTTTAATTTCATGGCTGCAATCAGCGTCTGCAGTGATTTTGGAGCCCAAAAAATAAAGTCTGACACTGTTTCCACTGTTTTTCCATCTATTTCCCATGAAGTGATGGGACCAGATGCCATGATCTTTGTTTTCTGAATGTTGAGCTTCAAGCCAACCTTTTCACTCTCCTCTTTCACTTTCATCAAGAGGCTTTTGAGTTCCTCTTCACTTTCTGCCATAAGGGTAGTGTCATCTGCATATCTGAGGTTATTGATATTTCTCCCAGCAATCTTGATTCCAGCTTGTGCTTCTTCCAGCCCAGCGTTCCTCATGATGTACTCTGCATATAAGTTAAATAAGCACGGTGACAATATACAACCTTGACGTACACCTTTCCCTATTTGGAACCAGTCTGTTGTTCCATGTCCAGTTCTAACTGTTGCTTCCTGACCTGCATACAGGTTTCTCAAGAGGCAGGTCAGGTGGTCTGGGATTCCCATCTCTTTCAGAATGTTCCACAGTTTATTGTGATCGACACAGTCAAAAGCTTTGGCATAGTCAATGAAGCAGAAATAGATGTTTTTCTGGAACTCTCTTGCTTTCTCCATGATCCAGCGGATGTTGGCAATTTGATCTCTGGTGCCTCTGCCTTTTCTAAAACCTGCTTGAACATCTGGGAGTTCACGGTTTACATACTGCTGAAGCTTGGCTTGGAGAATTTTGAGCATGACTTTACTAGCGTGTGAGATGAGTGCAATTGTGCGGTAGTTTGAGCATTCTTTGGCATTGCCTTTCTTTGGGATTGGAATGAAAACTGACCTCTTGCCATCTATTTACTCATTCCTTAGTTCATTCATTTGCCTATTCATCCATCCATCTAATCATTTAACAAATATCCATTGAGTATTTACCATAGGCATTCTTTTAGGCACTAGAACTACTTCATTGAACTGCTCTCATGAACTGCTCTCATGGTTGTGAAGCTTATATTCTAGTGGAGGAATAAAGATAATAAACAAGAGAAGGAAAGTATATACCATATAAGTATTAAAGGAAAAAAAAACACAGGAAGGAATTATGCTAGTTATGTTAGGTAAGCTAACTTCCTTAACAAACAACTTGCAAACTCCAATGACTTAACACATTAAAAGTTTCTCTCTATATACATATATAACCTAATATTGATCTGACCAGATTGAGGGGAGATTTTTTAGTAATTAGACCTGCAGTTACCATCTATACTGACTACCAGATGAGCTGATGGCAAAACTTTCAATTAGCAATGAATGAATACACAAACCTCTTGGGTCTTGTATTGAAAAGAGTGTTTCAGTAATTACAACTGACATTTAGAAATTAAAGACAAAATTCCTCTCCCCATACAAAAGCTTGAGGCAACTCCTGATTGATTGAAAGGCTCATGAGTCACAGTCCCTAGTTACTGTTGTGTGAACAAATGAGGGTTCAGGATGTAGAGAAGAGGTAAACAGAAATGGAATAAAAAATGAAAATGATCAAATATTAGGGATCAAATAAAATAATATGGTATAAGAAATGGAGAAATAGTTACTGAGATATTCCTTATAAGTCTTCAGACTCTGCAATTCGTAGGTCAGTCATTTGTTAAAATCCCTTTTCCTTTCATCACTTGAAATAACAAACCTCACCTTGGCAGAGTTTGGTGAGAAAAGAACTGGGTGGAAAAACAAACAAATTTTGATATTTATTCAATCCAACTGTACTAACAAACATTCTGAACTCTTGGTGTGCTTATTTCCACTATTTATAATACAGAAAATCAATCACCTCTCTTATCTAATTGGTATATATTTTGAGGCCTTGTAGGACTATTAGTATTATCCAGGAATAAATGTGATCCCAAAACAGATCCACTCTCTCAAGGACTAAGGCTCCAATTTTGAAATTAGCTTAAACCTTGATCTGATTAAGGTAATCCTGAATATTTATAGGCCCTATCCAATTTCCTTGCCAGAAAAAAAATATGATATTCTCAATTGATACATATTAAATAGAGTCTCACTAAGCTTTACAGTTTTTCAAATATGGTTGACCCTTGAAAAACATGGGTATGAACTGCTCAGGTCCACTTACACATGAATTTTTACTATCCATGAGTAGTTGAATTCAATGATATGAAAATAGTTATGGAAAGGGTAACTAAGTAGTAAATATAAGTGAAATAGTGGCTATAAAATATAATAATATTTTGTGGGATGAATTATATTATAGACTGAATGTACCCCTTCCATAATAATTCATATATTGAAATGTAACCCCCAGTGCAATGGTTATTTGGATGGAGTCTTTGGGAAGAGATCACTCCCTTTATAAAAAAGATTCTCCAGAGAGTTCCTTTGTCTCTTCTGCCAGGTGAGGACACAGTGGGAAGACAGCTGGCTATGAACTAGGAAGCACACCCTCACTAGACAACAAATCTGCCAGAACCCTGATCTCCAGGACTATGAAAAATAAATTTCTGTTGTTTAAGAGCCACCTAGTCTATGGTATTCTGTTACAGCTGCCTAAATAGACTAAGACAAATCATACATATATATATGTATATATACACACACATACACTTAGCTATGTGTGTGTATAAATATACAAATATTTAAAATATACAATAGCACTAGGAGGGGAGTAAAGGCAATCAAAGTGTTCTTAAGTCCTGATATTATCTTAGAAGTACCAAAACTACTAATTAATATTATATTTTAACAAGTCAACGATGTATGCTTTAATCTCTAATCATTAGATGAATAGCAAAAAATGTATAAATATTAGAGGAGATAAATAGAAAAATATTGCAACAACCTAAATGAAGGCAAATGAGTAGAGATAAAAGAACAGAATAGATGGGACCAAAAAAAAGAATAAGTAAAGGGGGGCAAATTTTAAATAAAATATATGGGTTATGTTATTAATACAAATGGGACAAATATCCTAATTAAATGACAACTGTCAGCTAGATTTAAAACATGCACACACGATAATATTCCACTTATAACAGATATATGGTAAATATAAGGAAAGAAAAAAGTTTCAAGTAAAGGATAAAGAGGATTCCCCAGGCATATGCCAACCAAAAGAAAGCAACTGAAGCCATGCTAATTACAAACTAAACTTTAAAAGGAAAAAATCATAACTAGAGATAAAGAGAGAGTTTTCATAAAGGTTTCTGTACAACTATAAAATCTCACAATTCTAAATACTTGAGCAATCAAGACTCTAAATTCAGCATACACAAAGCAAATATTATCAAGCTAAAAAGGAAAATAGAAAATCCACAATCATTATTGAGAGAGATTAGTATATACTTCCCTTAATATCACATAGAATATATAGATTAAAAAATCAGTAGAGATATGGAAGATTTGGACAACACAATTAACAAATATCATTAAAAGACAAAACCAAGATATTCAAATCAATACTGCAGAATTCATTTTTTCAAGGAAATTGGAACATTTAACAAAATTGAAGATTTTCTGGGCTGAATTTCAAAGAATGAAATTATATAGAGTATGTTCTCTGACCAAAGTGAAATAAACCTAATTTCAATATCAAAAAGACATCAAAAATCCCCATGAAGTTAGATATCAAAAGACAATTGTAAATAACTCGTTGTTGGAAAAAATGGTGATGAAATTTGAAAACAGAATGAAACCAATATCATAAAAAATAATGGATATGAAAATGTGTGAGATGCAGCTGCTGCTGCTACTAAGTCTCTTCAGTTGTGTCTGACTCTGTGCGACCCCATAGATGGCAGCCCACCAGGCTCCCCCATCCCTGGGACTCTCCAGGCAAGAACACTGGAATGGGTTGCCATTTCCTTCTGCAATGCATGAAAGTGAAAGTGAAGTCACTCAGTCGTGTCCGACTCTTTGAGACTCCATGGACTGCAGCCCACCAGGTTCCTCTGCCCATGGGATTTTCCAGGCAAGAGTACTGGAATGGGTGGCCATTGCCTTCCCCATGAGATTCAGCTAAAGCAGTGCAAACAGGGAAATTCATATCCTTAAATGTATATGTTAGAAAAGAACAAAGGATGGAAAAAAGTATCTAAACATATGAATCAAAACACTATTAATGAAAAATTCTAAGAAAGTAAAAGAAAGAATAAGAAATGAATAAAATTGAAAACAAATATGCAATACAGAAAGAAAAAAGGATGCCAAGTGTTAGAAAAGAAGACACACTTGTGCAAAAATAAAATTTGAATGGTGCCACAGGAATTATTTTAATTAACAAGTGAGTTTAACAAGATTTCCAAATACAAAGTTAGACTACCCAAATCAACTGCATTTCTCCATATTAACAACAATTAGAAAATAAAAAAATTTAAGGATACTATTTATAACACAAAAATCAAATACTTGGATTAAATCTAATGATATGTAAGATGTATCAGGAAAATGATTATATGAAATATTACTAAAAGAAATTAAAGGTAAACGAATGAAAGGGCACATAAGTGTTTGTAGATCAATAGACTAAATATTGAAAGACATCAATTCTCTCCATAACTTTCTGTAGATGTAATGTAGTCCCTATAAAAATGCTAGTAGGACCTGTTTTATGGAAAGCTGATTCTAAATGTATTTGATAATACCAGGGACCAATAATAGCCAGGGCATTTTGAACAAAAAAAGCAAAGTGGCAAGCCCACTGGATATAAAATTTTATAAAGCTACATTGAATTAAAATAACGTGGCATTGGTACATTACACAAGTAATAGAGTAGTCAGAAATGAAACTAGATTTGTGAAGGTGACACTGTAGAGAAGTGAAAAAATGGTCCTTTCAATGAATGTTGCTGGATCAAATGGATATTCATATTAAAATATAAAAATGAATCTGTACCTCACAGCACATGCAAAAATCAGTTCCAAGAAGAGTGTAAGTCTAAAAAGGTAATACAATAACACTTACAGGAGATCACACAGGAGAATATTTTCATCAACTTTTACAAAAAGTTTTTTTTTTCCCATTAGGATACAGAAAGAAAAAAAAACCCACTAATCTCATACAGGAAAAGATGAACAAATTGAGTTACTAAAAAATTAGAGATTTCTGTTCTTCAATACACCACTGAGAGAATGAAAAGGAACATCAGAAGTTGGGAAAAAATATCTGAAACACAAGGAACCAACATGGTTTGTACACAGAATATATAAAGAACTCCTTCACGCTAGTCAGTAAAAGGCTGATAACCTAACAGAAAAAAAGACAAGAGATCTGAACCAGCACTTCACATAAAAGTATGTTCAAATGGTCAATCAACAAATGAAGATATCCTCATTCTCATTGGTAATAAAGAAAAATGCAATTAATCCACTATACACCCCAAAAATTTATAAAAATGGAAATAAAACACTTGTAAAAATATGAAGTAACCAACACTCATGCATTGCTAGTGAAAGGATAACTTGGCACAACCACTTTGGAAAACAAATTGGCATTGTGGGGCTTCCCAGATGGCACAGTGGTAAAGAATCTACCTGCTAAGGTAGGAGACATGGGTTTGATCCCTGATCTGGGAAGATCACCTGGATGAGGAACTGGTAACCCACTCCAGTATTCTTGCCTGGGAAATTCCATGGACAGAGGAGCCTGGATGGCTACAGCCCATAGGGTCACAGAGAGTCAGACATAACTTAGCTACTAAACAACAACTGAAATGAAACATGCATAAATTCTATGACCCAGCAACTTTACTATGTACGTATTCAATGCAAATACATACACATATGTACCAAGAGACATGCACAAGAATATTTATAACAACACTATTTTTAAGAGGTGAAAGCTAGAAACATCCCAAATACGCATCAATTAAAGAATGGTATATGAATCCTTATATAGTTATAAACACAGTATTAACAAAACACTACCCACTCCAGTGTTCTTGCCTGGATAATCCCAGGGACGGGGGAGCCTGGTGGGCTGCCGTCTATGGGGTCGCACAGAGTCGAACACGACTGAAGCGACTTAGCAGCAGCAGCAGCATAGTGAAAAGGAGTGAAATGAGTATAAAAGTGAAAATGAGTAGACATTTGCCAAATGCAACAAAAATGGATGTATCACAAACATAATGTTCACCAAAAGTAGTTATGAACAAATACACACACCCTGTATGAGTCAATTTAAAGTATAAGAAATTTAAATTTTTCTATATTTTAAGTATAAAATCCACAATTTAAACAATTAAAATCAATTTAAAGCATAAAATCAATTTAAAGTATAAAAAAGTCAAAGTTAACCTATGGTGTTAGCAGGGTAATATTTATATTTGGAGAATAAGCAGGGACTAGTGATTGGGAGGAGGAAGAAGAAAAGCTTCTAGGGTGTCAGTAGCATTTCTATTTCATTGCCTGAATGGTAGTCACACAGAAACTGATAATTTGCAAAGCTGTACATCAGTGCTTCTCAAAGACATTTGCTCTTTACGGGACATGTGGCAATGTTGGCAGGAATCTATCACTGTCACCACTGAAAAGGGGAGGAGTGCTACCGGTGTCTACTGGGTAGAAGCCATGAACACTGCTAAACATCTTATAGTCCATAGGACAGCCCCTCCCTCCCCCACAAAGAACCATTTGGCCAAAAATTTCAGTGATGCTGAAATTGAGAAACCCTGTTGTACACTGTCATTAGTGTAAGTTAACTCTAGTTAAAAACAAAAGCCATGTGCATTATGTTTTCATTAAAAAAAAAAAAGTGCTAGTCTCTTTCCAAGTTTTCCTCTTCTGATTTGTTGTCCTCTAGTGGTCACGAAGAGTGGAGAGGGATAAATGCTCCTGCAAAATTGTATAGAGGCAAAACTATAATTGAGGAAATTCTGTCCATTATTTCCTCTGTAAGTCATTATTTGACGATACCGTAAGTAATAGTCACTCAGTCGTGTTTGACTCTTTGTGATCCCATGGACTATAACCCGCCAGGCTCCTCTGTCCATGGGATTCTCCAGACAAGAATACTGGAGTGGGTTGCCATTTCCTTCTCCAATTTGCCAATACTGGAAGAGCCTTTATATCCAACTCTGAAATGTGAAGTAAAGGGGAGCAGAGTTGGAAAGACCCATTATTTCACACTGAGAAAAACTTTCTAAGAAGTGTTCAGGGTCTAAAAGAGCGACTTTTACATTATGTACTTGAGTCACAGATGTATCATGTTTCTTTTAAGTAGAAAGCAAAGTGCATTACTGATACTTTTTCTGTACACATATATGGAGAAATATCCCAAGTAAACAATATGATTTCATGGGGAAGACAGGAAGATATCCAGAATTATTTTTGTACCTTGATTTGCAGATTACTAAACCCAGCTTTGGACTTCTCAGGCTGCACTAGTGGTAAACAACCCGCCTGCCAATGCAGGAGACGCAGGTTCAATCCCTGGGTTGGGAAGATCACCTGGAGGAGGGCATGGCAACCCACTACAGTATTCTTGCCTGGAAAATTCCATGGGGCCGTAAAAAGTTGGACACAACTGAGCACACACACCCTAAGAAGCTGGGTGGAGCCAAGTGTGGCTCTAAGAAAGCCTGAGGGTGGTGTTCAGATGCGGGAAGAGACCACGTTCTCTGAGGCTTCCAACCGTATAATGTTTCTGTGTCTCAGACACAAATACACATCACACCCTGCCAAAGGACTACTGAACTTCTAGTGGGGCTATACTTTCAATTCTGTTCTCTATCGCTACCTTTTACATACTCTTTCTCCTTGCTTTCCCCATTCCCCAACTCTTCAGTCATCAAAGCTGACTTTGCACACAAAGAAACTCACGCGACTCTCGCACAGATGGTGCATCGCCAGCTGCCATCAAGGCCTGAGACCCGGCACTGGCTGCACACTCTGAGGGAGCAAGCCTGGCACGGGTCTCCCCGGTCGAATATCAAGCCCAGGTTTCTCTGACAGTGGGCACAGACCCTGGTGGTCTCTTGTTGAGTCTTCCCACTTCTGCGTTTTGCTTCCAAGAGTTCATTCTTCAGCTTCCTGGAAGGAGAGGGAAAAAATCACTTACAAAAGAGTAGAGCTATCTTTATCTAAGGGATGTGTTCACTGGGGAGACTATTTGAAAGGATCAAGGAGTTACATTCAAGTGACTTTCAAAAATCCATAATTTCTTCCTCCAGAATCAATAATCCTTTGATCTCATTAGTGGAAAAATATAATGCTTGTGTCTTACTCTTGGATTTTGAAATCTTATCCAGGCACTTCTATTTGCTATTAGTATTTATTTACATTCTACTCTAAATTCTCCAGGGTGTCTCTGATACCATAACAGGGAGCACAACCCCAGCCTACAGGCATGCACAATGCTATGTTGTCTCCTTGCCTAGATATGAGGCAGGAGTGTGAAATCAAACTTGGCAACATAGGTGCTTTCTTTAAGTCAGGGGTCCCCAACCTGCAGGATCTAATGCTTGATTATCTTAGGCAGAGCTGATACAATAATAATTGAATTAAGTGCACAATGGGCTTTCCTAGTGGCTCAGACAGTAAAGAATCCGCCTGCAATGCAGGAGACCTGGGTTCCATCCCTGGGTTGGGAAGATCCCCCGGAAAAGGGTACAGCAATCCACTCCAGTATTCTTGCCTGGAGAATTCCAAGGACAGAGGAGACTGGCAGACTGTCCATGGGGTCACCCCGAGTCGGAAACAACTGAGCGACTAACACTTGCACTTTAAGTGCACAATAAATGTAATACACTTGAATCATCCCCAAACCACCCCACACCAGGTCCATGTAAAAATTGTCTTCCACGAAACTAGTCCCTGATGCCAAAAAGGTTTGGGATTGCTGCCTTAAATGAGCCAATGTGAACTTTGCTACAAAGACATTGCCCATCATTGAAGATCAAACAATTGCCACTGACTCATGGGCTTTGCAGTTAGATATACATTTGTTTGAATCCTGGGTCCATCATGAATCACCTGTTCACATGTAAACAATGATTTACCCACTCAACTTCGGTCTATTCATTTCAAAAACAGGAGTAATAATATTCCAACGTGACCATTTTTAAGACTAAGTAAGAAAATATATGGGAAGATACCAGCTTGTTTCCTGTCACACAAGTACTAAATAAATGCTATTTCTATGTCCCTCCTTTTACTATATGACGTGATCTATTTACATAGGCTTTAGAAAACAGCTATTTAAAAGGAATACTACTCAGTCATTAAAAAGAATAATGCAATTTGTAGCAACATGGATGGACCTAGAGATTATACTGAGTGAAGTAAGTCAGAAAGAAAAAGACAAACACCACTTAAAGGTGGAATCTAAAATATGATGCAAATGAATTTACTTACGAAACAGAAACAAACTCAGACACAGAAAACAAACAGGTGGTTACCAAAAGGAAAAGGGCATGGGAGAGGGATAAATTAGGAGTTTGGTGTTAGCAGACAGAAACTATTATATATAAAATAAACAACAAGGTCCTACTATATAGCACAGGGAACTATATTCAATATCCTGTAATAATCCATAATTGAAAAGAAAACAAAGTTCTCCCTTTCTTGTCCAATTGAGCACAAATGACAAGAACACACAACACAAGTTTTCTACTCCCTGATTTAGAACTTACAAAGCATCCTTATGTCTTTTTTACATGAACAACTGGCTCCTGAAGATGAGTATAAGAAAAGCTCCACACAATTTACTTTTGAAAACCTGTAAAAGCTACAACTTTTAAAAGCAACAATTTTAAAAAATGAGATGCTTTCTCATTTGAAAACTCCAACTGTATTATTTGGAAAATAACAACAGACCTTTCCAAGTGGTGCAGTGGTAAAGAACCTGCCTGACAATGCAGGAAACTCAAGAAGACACAGGTTTGAACCCCAGGTCAGGAAGATATGCTAGAATAGGAAATGGCAACCCACTCCAGTATTCTTGCCTGGAAAATCCCATGGACAGAGGAGCCTGGCAGTCCAGGGGGTTTCAAAGAGTCAGATATGACTGAGTGCACACATGCACATGCGCACGTACACACACACAAACCTTTAAACACCTCAGGGCACAGGAGAAATAAAACACTGCCTAGTCACAATCTGTAACAATTCATGCAACAATCATAAAGAAAAAATGACCAAAATGAGTGAAACAAAGAATAATCGTAGACCACAGTCCTATCCCAGTAGGATAGTGGGCCAAAGAATAAGAAACTGAGAACAGGGGGTATTCCAGGATACTCCAGAGACAAAAAATAAATAAATTTTATGATCAGGTGCTTGAGGTTTAACTACTTGGTTGCTCCTTAAACTAGAGCTTGAGACCATTTGGAGAAATTATGGCCATAAAGTCAAATATTTAGATTGCATTTTTCTTTGTGTTCTATTCACAGAACTTTATTTAGCAATCAGCGTTCACTTAGCTCCCAGTTCCAAAGTCTGAAAAGACTTGGGCCATCACAGAAAGGACACAGAGAAGCAAGAATTTCAAGGTCCAAACACACCAGTTGGGAATTCCTAAGACAACCAGCATTAACTGTCCCACATATTCTGAGAGCAACCTATGTGACTGTGGGGAAAGCTGGGAAGAATTCCATAGGCAGCACAAAATATTAAGCGTGTTAACTGAAAAAAATGGATAACCTAAAAATTGAGAATTGTTTTACGTGGCAGACTTACTGAGGACTGAAGCCTGGTAGGCCGCCCCTCTGGTATAGCTCTGAGGGACTGCTCAGAAGAAGTAAGAGAGGAGCCAGGATACATAAGGAGTTGGAACATCAAAAATTACCAACAAGTAAGGAAAACCAACCAGAAGCTCAAGATAATGAATTTAGCCCTTTTCTGTGTCTGGGAAGAGGCAAGAGTCTGGGCTCATGGAAATCATTCCTTTGATTTGCAGCTCAGTTATTTAGGGCCAGTATCCTGTTCTGTCTCATCCTGAGTCCTCTCAGGGTGGCTGCAGTGACTTGATGGTTGCAACATCCCTTTGTTTATTGATATGGCAGGCAACCTTTTTCACTCACAAGCAGCTTACAGATTTTTCAAATCTTTGAGAAACTGACCTAATTCAATCATTAGTGGGTTGCCATTTCTTTCTCCAGGTGATCTTCCCAACCCAGGGATCAAACCCATGTCTCCTGCACTGGCAGGTTTCTTTACCACTAAGCCACCAGGGAAACTCAATTCAATCATACCTAGGATAATTTCACCTTAAGTGGACACAAGCATTTCTCAAGAAGAGGAGAAAGGGTAATGAGAGAGTAAAGGGTAAAGGGACAGTAGTTGTAGTCAGGAAAAGAAACTGTGCAACTGGTGACATTGTATGAAGGAGAAAGGGAAGTACAGGGAGCTAGAAGAGAGGAATAGGAGAGACAATTTCTCTTTCCTCTGCTTCACTGGCTGCCACTCACAAAGCAAGGTCGATCTCATTTGGTTCCTGCACTTCCGGCCCAGTCTCAGGAAAGTATCTGAGGAAGATGGGTTCCTGGGCTGTAAGCACAGAATCTGTTCATCTTTCTTATCCACATAAGCTAGAATTGCTTCTGGTCCCAAGTAACAGACTTAAGTATTTGGTGTAATTTTTCTCCCACAAGGGTTTCCCTTGTGGCTCAGAACAGTAAAGAATCTGCCTGCAATGCAGAAGGCCTGGGTTTGATCACTGAGTCAGGAAGATCCCTTGGAGAAGGGAATGGCTACCTATTCCAGTATTCTTGCCGAGAGAATTCCATGGACAGAGGAGCCTGGCAGGCTACAGTCCATAGGGTCGCAAAGAGTAGGACACAACTGAGCGATTCACACTTCCACTTTCTTCCCCACATACAAGAAATCCAGAATTAGGCACTTGCTTGTATTAGTTCAACTGAAAAGTCAGGTCATTAAAGAATCATTTCATTCTGATGATCCCCTGTCTTCAAAGTATGGCTCATAATTCTTATGCAAAATGGTTAGGCACCTTCAATAGTGTATCAGTAGAGTTTAAGGCAGGAAGAATAGGGAGGGAATGTCAGTTATACCTGTATCTTACAGTTATACCTATATCTAAACAGAAAAGCAAAAGTTGATGCAGAACTCCTCCAATGAAGAAGGACTTCCCTTAGGGACTTCCCTTAGGGAAGTACTTCTTAGGTTCACTTGACCAGACAGTGTCACAGCATCACCATTAGCTGCAAGGGAGGCTGGGTAGGTGGAACAAGTTGGAACTGTAGATACTGCCCTCTTGACATTAGATGTGGTCAAGTGACTTCCGCTGGTGCACGAACTGTGATATGTGACTCCAGGTAAAAGTTTTAAGAGCAAAGCACCAGATTACCACAAACCCTCTTCTTCTCATGAAGAATGGCAATGTCCCAAATAGTGTCTGCCCTGTAAGTTTGAGTCCTGGTCTGAAGATGCCATGAAGTAGAGACCCTAGCCACTCAGTTATGGACATGGGACATGAGAGAGAAATAAACCTTCATTGTTTTAAACCACTAAGAATTTGGAACTGCTCTTAGAGCATCACTTAGCCTACCCTGAATGATAAACATACAGCCTAGGAACTTCCCTGGTGGTGCAGTGGGTAAGGAATCTGCCTGCCAGTGAAGGAGAGATGGGTTCGAACCCTGGTTCATGAAGATTCCACATGCCATGTAGCAACTAAGTGTGTGTGCAGAATCACTGAAGCTTGTACACTCCAGGCCCCTTCAACAGCAACTACCAAGCCCGAGAGCTGCAACTAGAGAGCAGCCCCCACTGGCCGCAACTAGAGAAAGCCCACACAAATGCAAGGAAGACCCAGCACAGACAAAAGTAAATAAATAAATAATTTTTTAAAAATAAGCCTAGTTTCCACATCTGGCTGGCTTTCATATATTCTTTTATTTCAGCTTTACTGCTACTTACCCAGAGTGACTTTCTCTGATTACCAAATCTACTGCACATACCCATCTTATTCTCATTCAGAGAACTGTGTTCTTTCTCTTCACAGAACTTACCATATTTCTTAATTATACTTTTTCTTTTTTAATGGTTTCATGTTTGTCTCGCAAACTCCTCTGTAATTTCCATGAGGGCAAGACTGCATCTGTTTTGTTCAGTTTTTCATTTTACAGCATCTAAGCAGTGCCAGGAACATAATAGTGATCATTTAATTGAATGAAAAAAAAGAGAGCATAAGCAAAAGCTGGTGAGTGACAGAGAAAGATGACAGGAAGAAGGGAGAAAGGAACAGAATGGGGCGGGAGGGAGGAAATCTCAGCCATACTAGGTATTACTGGGCATTCCGCTTAGTCTCTCCAGGTCTCAGTACGTCAACTTCAAAAATGAAGATACTGATTCCTTTTCTATCTTCCTCAAGGGTGGTTGTGAGAGCCAGAGGCAATTAAGTATGGTAATATGTTCTGGGAATTATAGAGGACTTTACAATATGAAGCCATTATTAGTTTTTCAAAAAAGAAAGAATGTGAAGAGAAAAATGTACAATGTTAGATTTCTTGAGAATAAAATCAAATTAAAATTGGCTAAAACTTATATCAGACACACTTTGAAAAAGTAATGCAAGCCTGGGAAAACTACAGTAAGGATTTTTAGAACTTTTCCATCTTCCTTAACCTTGTTTGTACACTTTTGATCAGAAAGGAAAACTATTTTGATTCTTTAAAATATTAAAATTCTTACCATTTCCTCTCTTTGTTCTTATTTGGAAACAAAAACAGAGTACTGGATAGGTATAAAAAAAAGTGCAGTAGACATAAATATGGCCCCAAATCAACTGTTGAAAAGTAATGAAGATACGAAGAAAAAAAAATATTATGAAAAAGATACTTCTCAGACATAAAAAAGAATAATGTCATTTGCAGCAACATGGAAGGGTCTTATCCCTACTGATTATCATACTAAGTGAATCAGACAAATTCTATATATCCCTTACATGTGGAATCATAAAAAATGATACAAATGAACTTATTTACAAAACATAAATAGACTGATCAACATAGAAAACAATCTCATGGCTACCAAAGGGGAAAGTAGGGGTAGGGGGAGATAACTTAGAACTTCAGATTAACAGATAGTCATTATTATATATAGAAAAAAACAACAAGGGCCAACTGAATAGCATAGGAAACTATATTCAGATTATCTTATAATAACCTATAGTGGAAGAGAATCTGAAAAAGAGTAGATATACATTATACATGTATACCTGAATTACTTTGCTATTAATAAATGGAATACTGCCTGCCATATCAGTAAACAAACATTGTCACAGTCATCAGTGATTGTAGCCACCACAGAAGGTGAGCAGGTATACACTGTATACTTGAAATTAACACATTATATATCAGCTATAAACTTATATGCAGAGTACATCATGAGGAACGCTAGGCTGGAAGAAGCACAAGCTGGAATCAAGATTGCCGGCAGAAATATCAATAACCTCAGATATGCAGATGACACCACCCTTATGGCAGAAAGTGAAGAGGAACTCAAAAGCCTCTTGATGAAAGTGAAAGAGGAGAGTGAAAAGGTTGGCTTGAAGCTCAACATTCAGAAAACAAAGATCATGGCATCTGGTCCCATCACTTCATGGGAAATAAATGGAAAAACAGTGGAAACAGTGTCAGACTTTATTTTTGGGGGCTCGAAAATCACTGCAGATGCTGATTGCAGCCATGAAATTAAAAGACACTCCTTGAAAGGAAAGTTATGACCAACCTAGATAGCATATTAAAAAGCAGAGACATTACTTTGCCAACAAAGGTCCGTCTAGTCAAGGCTATGGTTTTTCCTGTGGTCATGTATGGATGTGAGAGTTGGACTGTGAAGAAAGCTGATCGCCGAAGAATTGATGCTTTTGAACTGTGGTGCTGGAGAAGACTCTTGAGAGTCCCTTGGACTGCAAGGAGATCCAACCAGTCCATTCTAAAGGAGATCAATCCTGGGTGTTCATTGGAAGGACTGATGCTAAAGCTGAAACTCCAATACTTTGGCCACCTCATGCGACGAGTTGACTCACTGGAAAAGACTCTGATGCTGGGAAAGGTTGGGGGCGGGAGGAGAAGGGGACAACAGAGTGAGATGGCTGGATGGCATCACCGACTCTGTGGACATGAGTTTGAGTGAAGTCCGGGAGTTGGTGATGGACAGGGAGGCCTGGCGTGCTGTGATTCATGGGGTCGCAAAGAGTCGGACACGACTGAGTGACTGAACTGAACTGATACACAGAAAAAAGGAAAAAAAGCTGTTGAAGATATTTAATTCCAGCTAAGGCCAATTCTTCACTTAAGATAAACTCAGGGTGCCTTTGTATTTTAAAAACATCAGTTCATTCTTTAGGTTTGCTTGTTGCTACACAGATAAATATGTATTAACATGTGAATTGATGACTTATATGTAGTTGAAATCCTAAATATTACAAAGACCAACAATCTCAACTGTCACTGAATGACAATATTTTCGTTTCTATATTTTGGTGATATACTGAATTCAATTTATTCTATCCCATAGTCAAAACTGTTCAATGCAATACAAAGAGTGCTTGCTTTATCGTGGCATAGACACGTTGCTTTCAAATCAGGAACTGCTTTCATTAAAATTCCTGTCACACGTGTGTGTGGTGTTGCTTTTCTTTTGCTACCCTGTTTAGACCCAATTGTGCTGAACACTATTTTGCATCAAATAAGCCAGGAATTCTAGAAGGGAAGCAATTAACTGCCTGGAAGAGGAAGCAATAGAAGCTTAACAAAGTTTCTTTGATTCCTTGATGCCTTTCAACAATCTGCAGTTTCATCTAGCAGAGCACATCAAGGCTTGAGAAAAATACTGAACAAGCGAGAACTATACAATGGTTCATAGTATAAGGTTCCAAAGTCAGACTCCCTGGGTTCAAATCCTGGCCTTTCCCCTTATTTCCCTTGAGACTTTAAAAAAATTACTTAGCCTCTCTGTGTCTCAAGACATTTTAAAAAGACTTAAATTCTGTCTCAAAATATTCCCTCTGTTATTAAAAAAATTCATAGTAATTACAATCTCATGGGGTTGTTGTGAGTATTAAATAAGATGATGCTGTCACGAGCATAACTATAGTGTAACGCACAGCATGGAACATAGTAGTTGTGGAATAGACCATTCCAGTATGCATCTCCTAATACGTGTTCTCCATTTTTCTATTAGTGGAATGTCTAGCTAGGCTCATGGCCACTCAAAGACTACATTTCCCAGCATGTCTTGCAGTTAGTTTTGCCATGAGACCAAATATTCGCCAATGTGATATGATCAGAAATGATACAAGTAACCTCTCGATCATGTCCCTAATGTTAAAGGGGTATCCCTGTCCCACAAACCCTTCTTCCCTGCCAGAAGCTAGGATGAGAATATAGGGGTGAGTCATCTTAGAAGAAGAGCCAAACTTTCAAGATGGTAGAACTACAAAACACAAGGCACCTAGATCCATGCAATAATGGAGCCACCATTACAACATCACAAAGCTGCCAACCAATTCAGACTTTCCTGTTAGAGAGCAATGTACTTCCATCTTGTGTAAGTCATAATTAAAATATGTGTCTGTTACCCACAGACAAACCTATGTCCCAACAAATAAAAGAGGAACTCAGCAGATATTAGCTTTTTTTTTATTATTGTCCACTTGCACAGATGTTGCTACTAGGTTTTGCTTCAGCCTCTCTACCAGCTAAATCCTTGTCTAGAGCTAGAGTTTCATATTCCTTTAAGAGAACAAAACCACGTGACTGACAAAAAATACTGTCAAACCAAAAACAATGAAAAAAAAAAGCACTTGAAATAATAAATGTGGGCAGAATAATGTCACAGCAGCCTGATGCCAATGGCTGCATGCCTCCTGCACTCCTGACTTTTTCATTTTGATTGTAGGCCTATGTGTGTGGCATCTATTATTAAAACCTAACCATCACAACACTTAGCCACTATAATGACAGGCACTCTGCTTTAAGTGTCACGCCCATAAACGTTGACAATGACCCATGAAAAAGACATTATGATTGCGATTTTTACAGATAAAAAAGTGGAATCTCAAGAGAAGAAACATCACAGGGCTATTAAGTGGTGCACTCATGATTCAGATCCAGAGTTTTATATTCCCAAATCTGTACTTTTGCCCATACAAGACTCCCCTCATTGCCTCTCAATTTATTAAAATACTGTGGCTCAGAATGAACACTGGGAATACTAGCAATTGGTATCGCTTTCCCAGCTGTAAAAAGCCAGACTGAACATATTCAAAGTAAAGACTCAGACATGAAGGGTTTCTCCTATCTGCCCACTGAATGATACGTGCCCAAGTTGCCTCTTATCACAGAATCTCTCCTGGCAAACATTCTCCAACAGAGCTGTTCCTTATCAAATACCACTATAAACTTTATTAAGCTTTTCATTAATTTGCAAGTCAATGACTATTAAAAAGAATCCAGACCATCCAAGAATGAGGGGAAAGTTTCGCTCAGAGAGAAAGCTACTTGAGAGAACATAAGTAAGGAACAGAATTGAAAGAACCCTTCTCTAGATAAAGAAATCTTGCCATCTGTGTCAATTTACTAGGTTTAGAAACTGACTTGCGAATTCCCCGCTGATACAGAGGTTAGGATTCTCTGCTTTCAGTGCTGAGAGCCCAGGTTCAATCACTGGTCAGGAAACTAACATCATGCAAGCTGTACAGTACAGCCAAACAACAACAAACAAATTGACTCAAGGAAAGAAGGCACTGTGCAATCTGGGATGACACCAAGCACTTCCCAGTGGCAGGAACATTTGGCTCATAGGAACATACCAGGAGATCTCACAAAATCATGTGGACAAAGGCAATTATTTATTATCAATAGTCCTAAAATCATAGCAGAAATTGATCTCATGTATAATTATCAAACCAAGTCTTCAACCTGGGAACAACTTGCAAAATATCATCAAAATTTCCTGACCTGAAAAGGAACAAGAACATATGTATTCTAGAAATCTGAAACCCAATGGATACCCTGTCCTGAGTATCAAAAACAGTAGAAAGACGTTCATCATTGCTAATTATAAGAAATGCAAATCAAAACTACAATGAGGTACCACCTCACACCATTAAGAAAAGTCTATAAACAATAAACAAACACTGGAGAGGGTGCAGAGAAAAGGGAACCCTCTTACACTGTTGATGGGAACATAGTTGGTGCAGCCACTATGGAAAACAGTACAGATTTCTCAGAAAACTAAAAATAGAATTATGACATGATCCAGTAATCCCACCACTGGGCATCTATCCAGACAAAACTGTAACTTGAAAAGATCCATGCATCCCTATATTCGTAGCAGCTTTATTTATGGAGCCAAGACATGGAAACAACCTAAATGTCCGTCAACACATGAATGGATAAAGGAGATATAAGTACATATATTCAATGGAGTATTACTCAGCCATTAAAAGAACTAAATAATATCATTTGCAGCAACACGGATGGAAACCAGATTATCATATGAAGTGAAGTAAGTCAGAAAGCAAAAGACAAATGTCATATCACTTATATATGGAATCTAAAATATGACAAAAATGAATTTATCTACAAAACAGCCATACCGCAGTGTGGCTGTGGTCCATGGGGTTGCAAAGAGTCGGACATGACTGGATGACTGAACTGCCTGACTGGCAAGAATACACAGAAGAACTGTATAAAAAACATCTAAATAACCCATGCAACACCAATAGTGTGATGACTCACCTAGAGCCAGATATCGTGGAGTGTGAAGTCAAGTGAGCCTTAGAAAGTATTATTACGAAAAAAGCTAGTTGAAGTGATGGAATTTCAGCACAGCTACTTAAAATAACATTGTTAAAGTGCTGTGCTCGATATGCCAGCAAAGTTGGAAAACTCAGAAATGGCCACAGGAATGGAAAGGGTCAGTTTTCACAGCAATGCCAAAGAATGTTTAAACTACTGTACATTTGCACTCATTTCACATGCTAGCAAGGTCATGCTCAAAATGCTCCAAGCTAGGCTTCAACGGTACATGAACAGAGAACTTCCAGATGTTCAAGCTGGATGGAGAAAAGGCAGAGGAACCAGAGATCAAATTGCCAATATCTGTTGGACCACAGAAAAAGCCAGGGAATTGTAGAAAAACATCTACTTCTGCTTTATTCAGTATGTGAAGGCCTTTGACTGCATTAGTAGATTAGTTCAGTCAGTCATGTCAGACTCTTCGCAATCCCATGGAATGCAACATGCCAGGTTTCCCTGTCCATCACCAACTCGGAGCTTACTCAAACTCATGTCCATTGAGTCTGTGATACCATCGAACCATCTGATCCTCTGTCGTCCCCTTCTCCTCCCACCTTCAATCTTTCCCAGCATCAGGGTCTTTTCCAATGAGTCAGTTCTTTGCATCAGGGGGCCAAAGTATTGGAGCTTCAACTTCAGCATCAGTCCTTCCAATGAATATTCACGACTAATTTCCTTTAGGGTTCACTGGTTGGATCTCCTTGCAGTCCAAAGGACTCTCAAGAGTCTTCTCCAACTCCACAGTTCAAAAGCATCAATTCTTCAGCATTCAGCTTTCTTTATGGTCCAACTATCACAACCATATATGACTACTGGAAAAACCATAGCTTTGACTAGATGGACCTTTGTCGGCAAAGTAATGTCTCTGCTTTTTAATATACTGCCTAGGTTGGTCATAGCTTTACTTCTAAGGAGCAAGTGTCCTTTAATTTCATGGCTGCAGTCAGCATCTGCAGTGATTTTGGAACCCCCCAAAAATAAAGTCTCTCACTGTTTCCATTGTTTCTCCATCTATTTGCCATGGAGTGATGGGACCAGATGCCATGATCTTAGTTTTTTTAATGTTGAGTCTTAAGAAGTTTTTTCATTCTCCTCTTTCACTTTCATCAGGAGGCTCTTTAGTTTCTCTTCACTTTCTACCATAAGGGTGGTGTTGGCTGTGTATATAAGGTTATTTAAATATTTCTCCCAGCAATCTTGATTCCAGCTTGTGCTTCATCCAGCCCGGCATTTTGCATGATGTACTCTGCATATAAGTTAAATAAGCAGGGTGACAATATACAGCCTTGACGTATTCCTTTCCCTATTTGGAACCAGTCTGTTGTTCCATGTCCAGTTCTAAGTCTTGCTTCTTGACCTGCATAAAGATTTTTCAGGAGGCATGTAAGGTAGTCTGGTATTCCCATCTCTTGAAGAATTGTCCACAATTTGGTGTGATCTACACAGTCAAAGGTTTTAGTGTAGTCAATAAAGCAGAAGTAGATGTTTTTCAGGAATTCTGCTTTTTTGATGATCCAATGGATGTTGGCAATTTGATCTCTGGTATCTCTGCCTTTTCTAAATCCAGCTTGAACATCTGGAAGTTCTCAGTTCACATACTGTTGAAGCCTGGCTTGGAGCATTTTGAGCATGACTTTGCTAGTGTGTGAAATGAGTGCAACTGTGCAGTAGTTTGAACATTCTTTAGCATTGCCCTTCTTTGGGATTGGAATGAAAACTGACCTGTTCCAGGCCTGTGGCCACTACTGTGTTTTCCAGATTTGCTGGCATATTGAGTGTACCATTTTCACAGCATCATCTTTCAGGATTTGAAATATCTCAACTGAAATTCCATCACCTCCACTAGCTTTGTTCATAGTGATGCTTCCTAAAGCCCAGTTGACTTCACATTCCAGAATGTCTGGCTCTAGGTGAATGATCAAATCATCATGGCTATCTAGGTCATGAGAATAACTTTTGTATGGTTCTTCTGTGTATTCTTGCCAACTCTTCTTAATATCTTCTGCTTCTGTTAGGCCCATACCATTTCTGTCCTTTATTGTGCCCATCTTTGCATGAAATCTGACTATGTGGATCACAGCAAACTGTGAAAAATTCTTAAAGAGATGGGAATACCAGACCACCTTCTTTGCCTCCTGAGAAACCTGTATGCAGGTAAAGAAGCAACAGTTGGAACTGGAAATGGATCAACAGACTGCTCCAAATTGGGAAAGGAGTACATCAAGGCTGAATACAGTCACCTTGCTTATTTTACTTATATGCAGAGTACATCACATGAAATGCTGGGCTGGATTAAAAACAAGCTGGAATCAAGATTGCTGGGAGAAATATCAATAACCTCAGACATGCAGATGACACTACCCTAATAGCAGAAAGCAAAGAAGAACTAAAAAGCCTCTTGATGAAAGTGAAAGGAGAATGAAAAAGCTGGCTTATAACTCAACATTTGAGGGAGAGAACAAGATGGCGGAGGAGTAGGTGGACATGGAGTACATCTCTCTCCACGGATACTTCAGGAATACACCTTCAGACAGAAAAGTGGATGCAGAACACCAGTGAGAGTGGACAGGAGTACCTGACCAGCAGTAAAGAATAATATAGACCCACTCAAGACTCAGTAGGACAAAGGAACTAGGGGGAAAAACAGGAGTGTTAGCAGCGTTGGACCTGCCCTTGGCAGGTGGGGGAACTGAAGCAGAGGTCCTACCCCCACATCAGGGCAACTGCCTGAGTCAGAGGAGAAATATTTAAGGCTGAGAGTGAAACAGCTGATCTGTGGCAGTGTAAATGGAATAAGAATCAGACACTCCTTGCTGCACCCATACATATCCCAGACGGTGCAGTAGCTGGAAGCTGGAGTTTAGGGATTGTGGAGCAATCCCCGGGCAAGGGCTACTGTTGACCTCAGAGAGACAGATTGGAGGGATGTGAGGGAAGATATTGTGGTGGGAAATGCCTGTGGAGGAAAGTCCAGGCAGCCATGGTAGTAGAGTCACATGTAGGGGGTGGAGCTATCACCACAGCCTCCCCCCACAACACACCAGCATTAGCAATAGAGAGGCTGGCCCATCAAACTCCTGATGCACTACAGAGTAGGACCCCACCCAGGGTTCCCCTTTAAGTGCCTGATGTGCCAATCTACAGAGTAGGATCCCAGCTGGGGAGCCCCTCTATGTGCCTGATGCACCGAACAACATAGAAGGACCCCAGGCAAGGAAGCCCTCTAAGTGCTTGAATGGGAAGAGCTATGAAGAAAGACTGGTCAAAGAGGCCTTCTGATTGCCAACTACAAGAGGCTCAAAAAAAGACTCTGATAGGGCCATAACTACTGCGACAGAGGCAGCCCATGTCCCTACACACTTGGTGCCGCCAGGGTCCCCGCAAGCCAAGCAGCTGTGCCACCTTCACACTCAACACTAACTGGGGCAGAGCTGCCACAGGCACAAAAAATCTTACGCCTATGCTCACAGGGTCGCTTCAGGCAGTGTCCATCTCTTTGTGACCCTGTAGACTGTGGCCTACCAGGTTTCTCTGTCAGGGACAGGGGTACTCCAGGCAAGAAAACTGGAGCATATTGGCCAATACCCTTCTAGAGCACTATATTTCCTGCTGCCCTAGCCACCAACTCCCCTGAGTACCTAGTGCTGCCAGAACCCCTGCGACCCAAGCAGCTGCCCCACCTCCACACCTGGCCCTCACAAGGGCAAACCCAGATCCTGCCGGGAAGACTCAGGAGCAAACCTCAGTGGACAACCCACATGCAGAGGTGGAAATAAAACCACAATTGAAACCCAGGGGCAGTGTGACTAAGGAAAAAGACCCAAAACCTTCCCATCAGTCATATAAGCTGCAGATTCAATCCACACGATCAACTAGGCAGACTCTGTGTGTATGGAATATATAAAAGGTCATTGAGAACTCCCACAAAAGAAAACACACTAGTTCTGATAGCAGTGGACATTGGTTGCAAGAACACAGAGGAGCAGGACCAGATTAGAATATGAGCTGCCCCCACATCAGGTCCAGAGATCAGCAGAGTATTAGAAGGCATCCTAGGGAGGTGAAGTAGACTGTGATTCCCAGGGAGGGAAAGGACTCAGGCAGCAGTGACTCAAGAAAAACATTTATTATTCTTGTGTTTTGACTTGTTCTGTAGATTCTTTTGGATTTCTTTTTTCTTTATCCCCACCCTCCCTGTTGCAGTTGTCAATTTAATTGGCACTATAAAATCTAATTAAGCTTTTGAGCTTTTTATTTCTCAGTCACATTTTTTATTGTTGTTATAAACCTCTAGCTGTATGTTGGGCTTTTGCAGTTCTGGGAGGTTTTTATTTTTTCTCTCTTTTTTTAATTTTAATTTTTTAAACCTATTATTATTTTTATACATTTATTCCTTTGTTTGATTTTCCTACTTCTTTTCCCCTTGCAGTTAATCTTTAATGTATATAAACCTTCATCATCTACCTCTATTTAACTTTGCATATCTATTCTTTCTTTTCTTTCTTTCCTTCCCTCTCAACATATTTCTTAGTTTTATTTTCATTGTTTTATTCCCCAATTGGCAGCTCATTTTAGTTTTGTTTTCCAGTTTGTGCTTTAGTTAGTTTTGCTCAAGTAGATGCAATTTTTGGTTTCCTTTGTTCGCCAGGTCAATCTATTGTACTTTATTTTTGTTGGACTGTTTTGATTTTGCTTATGGGTGTATATGTGTATAATCAGTCACATTTTTCATTGTTGTCATAAACCTCTGCCTCTACATTGGGCTTCTGCAGTTCTGTGGAGTTTTCCTTTTTTATTTATTCTTCCTTGTTTTTTCTTTTCTCATCTTATAACTTTAACTTTTAATTTTTTAAACCTATTATATCTCTTCTACATTTATTCCTTTGTATGCCTTTCCTTATCTTCTTTTCCCCTTGCAGTTAATCTTTAATGTATATAAATCTTCTTCCTCTACCTCTATTTAACTTTTCATATCTATCCTTGCTTTCTTTTCTTTCTTTCCTTTCAACATATTTGTTAGTTTTGTTTTCATTGCTTTGTTCCCCACTTGGCACTTTGCTTTAGTCTTGTTTTCCAGTTTGTGCTTTAGTTAGTTTTGTTCTTAACTGGTAAATATAATTTTTTATTTCCTTTGTTCACTGGGTCAATCTACTGTACTTTATATTTGTTGGACTGTTTTGACTTTGCTTATGGGTGTATATGTATATGTGTATATTGCATTATTTTAATTACTATTTGCCTGAGTTTGTAACTGTCATTTGTCTGGGGTTCATCTTTGGTTTCTCATTTTTGGATATTTGTTTTAATCTCACTTAATGCCATAACAAACCATTTGTGGAATATTCGTTTCTGACCAGAGATCAAGCCCTGAGCCTTTGGAGTGGGAGAACTGACTCCAAGACCCTAGACTACCAGAGAACTAACCCTAGTGGGTATCAAGTAGTGAGAACTCACACAAAGGAAACCACTGGAATACCAGACCCAGCACCACCCAACCACCAACAGCACCCTGTGCAGGACACCTCATCTAAACAACAAAGAAAACAAAAATATAAGCAAAATCATCAGAAGACAGAATTACCACCTCACTCAGCCAGGCCCATCAAAGGAAAAACAGACAAACAAACAAAAACTCAGCACAAATCTCATGTTATAAGAAGCTTACACAAACCACTGGAACAATCTTAGGAGGGCAGAAATGAAAAGGAAGAAAAAATTCAACCTTGAAGCCTGGGAAAAGGAGACTTCAAACACAGTTAGTTAAAAAAAAAATAGTGAAAAGTCAGAGAAACACTACAAAAATGAAGGAACAAACTAGAAACACAGAAGTCCAAATAAATGAAGAGGAAACAGGCAAACTACCTGAAAAATAATTCAGAATAATGATAGCAAAGATGATCCAAAACCTTGAAAGCAAAATGGAGAAAATGCAAGAATCAATTAACAAAAACACAGATGAATTAAAGAATAAACATGAAGAGACAAACAACACAATTCCTGAAATTAAAAATACTCTAGAAGGAATTAATAGCAAAATATTTGAAGCAGAAGAACGAATCAGTGAGCTGGAAGATAAAATGGTGGAAATAACTTATGAAGAGCAGAATAAAGTAAAAACAATGAAAACTGAGGATAGTCTCAGAGACCTTTGGGACAATATCAAATGCACCAATATTCAAATTACAGGGGTCCCAGAAGAAGAAGAGAAAAAGGGTATGAGAAAATTTTTCAAGAGATTATAGTTAAAAATTTCCCCAACATGGAAAAGGAAATAGTCAGTCAAGTCCAAGAGGCACAAACAGTCCCACATAGGATAAACCCAAGGAGGAACACACCAAGACACATGCTAGTCAAACTAACCAAGACTTAACACAAAGAAAGAATATTAAAAGCAGCAAGGAAGAAGCAACAAGTAACATACAAGGGAAACCCCATACGCTAAACCACTGATCTCTCAGTAGAAATTCTGCAGGCCAGAAGGGACTAGCAGGCTATATTTAAAGTACTAAAAGGGAAAAATATACATCCAAGATTACTGTACCCAGCAAGGATCTCACTCAAAATTGATGGAGAAATAAAAAGCTTTTCATACAAGCAAAAGTTAAGAGAATTCAGTAACACCAAACCAGTTTTAGAACAAACGTTAAAGTAACTTATATAGTCGAGAAATAGAAGAGAAGAAAAAAGATCTACAAAATCAACCCCCAAAAATTAAGAAAATGGAAATAGGAATAAATATATCAATAATTACTTTAAATGTAAATGGATTAAATGCTCCAACCAAAAGACAAAGACTGGCTGAATGGATACAAAAACAAGACCCATATATATGCTGTCTACAAGAAACCCACTTCAGACCTAAAGACACATATAGACTGAAAGTGAGAGGATGGAAAAATATATTCCATGCAAATGGGGAAGCAAAAGAGAGCTGGAGTAGCAATCCTCATATCAGACAAAATAGACCTTAAAATAAAGAAGATTACAAGAGATAAGGAAGGACACTACATAATGATCAAAGGATCAATCCAAGAGGAAGACATAACAATTGTAAATATCTATGCTCCCAACACAGGTACACTTCAATACATAAGAAAAATACTAACAGACATAAAAGGAGAAACTGACAGTAACACAATAATAGTAGGAGACTTTAACACCCCACTTACATCAATAGACAAGATCATCAAAACAGAAAATTAATAAGGAAACCCAAATCTTAAATGATATATTAGATGAGATGGATCTCATTGATGTCTTCAGGACATTCCATCCAAATGCAGAATACACCTTCCTCTCAAGTGCACATTGAACATTATCTAGGATAGACCACATCTTCGGTCACAAATCAAACCTCAGTAAATTTAAGAAAACTGAAATTGTATAAAGTATCTTCTCCGACCACAACACTATGAGACTAGATATCAATTACAAGAAAAAACTGTCAGAAACACAAACACATGGAGATTAAACAACATGTTTCTACATAACCAACAGGTTACTGAAGAAATCAAAAGGGAAATCAAAAAATTACCAGAAACAAATGACAATGAAAACATGACAGCTCAAAACCTATGGGATGCAGCAAAAGCAGTCCTAAGAGGGAAGTTAATAGCAAAACAATCCTACATCAAGAAACAAGAAAAACATCAAATAACAACACAAATTCAGCAATACATCAAAAAGCTCATACACCATGATCAAGTTATGTTTATTCCAGGGATGCAAGGATTCTTCAATACATGCGAATCAAACAATGTGATATACCATATTAAGAAATTGAAAGATAAAAACCATATGATTATCTCAATAGATGCAGAAAAAGCCTTTGACAAAATTCAGCACCCATTTATGATTAAAACTCTTCAAAAAATGGGCACAGAAGGAACCTACCTCAACATAGTAAAGACCATATATGATAAGCCTACAGCAAACATTATTCTCAATGATGAAAAACTGAAAGCATTCCCTCTGAGATAAGGAACAAGACAAGGGTGTCCACTTTCATCACTGTTATTCAGCATAGTTCTGGAAGTGCTAACTACAGCAATCAGAGAAGAAAAAGAAATAAAAAGAATCCAGATCAGAAAAGAAGAAGTAAAGCTCTCACTGTTTGCAGATGGCATGATACTGTACATAGAAAACCCTGAAGATAGTATCAGAAAATTACCAGAGCTATCGCCGAAGAATTGATGCTTTTGAACTGTGGTGTTGGAGAAGACTCTTGAGAGTCCCTTGTACCGCAAGGAGATCCAACCAGTCCATTCTAAGGGAGATCGATCCTGGGTGTTCATTGGAAGGACTGATGCTAAAGCTGAAACTGCAATACTTTGGCCACCTCATGCGACAAGTTGACTCACTGGAAAAGACTCTGATGCTGGGAAAGGTTGGGGGCGGGAGGAGAAGGGGACGACAGAGAAGGAGATGGCTGGATGGCATCACCGACTCTGTGGACATGAGTTTGAGTGAAGTCTGGGAGTTGGTGATGGACAGGGAGGCCTGGCGTGCTGTGATTCATGGGGTCGCGGAGAGTCGGACACGACTGAGCGACTGAACTGAACTGAACTGAATCAGTAAATTTAGAAATGTTGCAGGGTACAGAATCAATACACAAAAATCACTTGCATTTCTATATACTAACAATGAAAAATCAGAAAGCGAAATTAAGGAATCAATCCCATTCACCACTGCAACAAAAAAGAATTAAATATCTAGGGATAAACTTACCTAAGGAGACAAAAGAACTGTACACAGAAAATTATAAGACACTGATGAAAGAAATCAAAGATGATATAAACAGATGGAGAGATATTCCATGTTCCCAGGTACGAAGAATTAATATTGTGAAAATGACTATAATACCAAATGCAATATACAGATTCAATGCAATCCCTGTATCAAATGACCAATGGCATTTCTCACAGAACTAGAACAAAAAATTTTACAATTCATATGGAAACACAAAAGACCCCAAATAGCCAAAGCAGTCTAGAGAAAGAAGAATGGAGCTGGAGGAATCAACCTTCCTGATTTCAGATTATACTACAAAGATACAGTCATCAAGACAGTATGGTATTGGCACAAAAACAGAAATATAAATGAATGGAACAAGACAGAAAGCCCAGAAATAAACCCATGCACCTATAGCTTATTTTTTACAAAGGAGGCAAGAATATACAATGGGGCAAAGAGAGCCTCTTCAATAAATGGTGCTGTGAAAACTGGTCAGCTACATCCAAAAGAATGAAATTAGAACAATTCCTAACACCATACACAAAGATAAACTCAAATGGATTAAAGATCTAAATGTAAGACCAGAAACTATAAAACTCTTAGAGGAAAACATAGGCAGAACACTCGAAGACATAAATCAAAGTAAGATCCTCTATGACCCACCTCCTAGAGTAATGGAAATAAAAACAAAAGTAAACAAGTGGGACCTGATTAAACTTAAAGGCTTTTGCACAGCAAAGGAAACTATAAGCAAAGTGAAAAGACAACCCCCAGAATGGGAGAAAACAATAGCAAATGAAACAATTGACAAGGGATTAATTTCCAAAATGTACAAGTAGCTCATACAACTCAATACCAGAAAAACAAACAACCCAATCAAAAAGTGGGAAAAAGACCTAAACAGACATTTCTCCAAAGAAGACATACAGATGGCTAACAAACACATGAAAAGATCCTCAACATCGCTCATTATTAGAGAAATGCAAGTCAACACTAAAATGAGATATCACCTCACACCAGTCAGAATGGCCATCATCAAAAAGTCTACAAACAATAAATGCTGGAGAGGGTGTGGAGAAAAGGGAACACTCTTGCACTGTTGGTAGGAATGTAAATTGATACAGCCACTATGGAAGACACTATAAAGATTCCTTAAAAAACTAGGAATAAAATCACCATATGACCCAGCAATCTGATTCCTAGACATATACTCTGAGGAAACCAGGGTTGAAAAAGACACATGTATCCCATTGTTTATTACAGCACTATTTACAATAGCTAGAACATGGAAGCAACCCAGATGTCTATCGACAGATGAATGGGTAAAGAAGTTATGGTACATACACACAATGGACTATTACTCAGCCATAAAAGGGAACACATTTGAGTCAGTTCTGATAAAGTGGATAAACCTAGAACCTATTATAAAGAGTGAAGTGAGTCAGAAAGAGAAAGATAAATCTAGTATTCTAACACACACATACAGAACCTAGAAAAATGGTACTGAATAATTAATTTACAGGGCAGTAATAGACAAACAGACATAGAGAATAGAGTTATGGACATGGGGAGAGGGAAGGAGAGGGTGAGATGTATGGAAAGTGTACCATGGAAACTTAAATCAGTTCAGTTCAGTCGCTCAGTCGTGTCCGACTCTCCACGACCCCATGAATCACAGCACACCAGGCTCCCTGTCCATCACCAACTCCCGGAGTTCACTCAAACTCATGTCCACAGAGTCGGTGATGCCATCCAGCCATCTCATTCTCTGTCGTCCCCTTCTCCTCCCACCCCCAACCTTTCCCAGCATCAGTCTTTTCCAGTGAGTCAACTCATCGCATGAGGTGGCCAAAGTATTGCAGTTTCAATTACCATATGTAAAATAAATAGCCAACGGGAATTTGCTGTATGGCTCAGGAAACTCAAACCGGGGCTTTTTATCAACCTAGAGGGGTAGGATGGGGAGGGAGATGGGAGGTTCAAAAGGGAGGGGATATATATATATACCTATGGCTGATTCATGTTGAGGTTTGACAGAAAACTACAAAATTCTGAAAGCAATTATCCTTCAGTAAAAAAATAAAACAAAACCTCAACATTCAAAAAACTAAGATCATGGCATCTGATGCAATCACTTCATGGCAAATAGATGGATGGTAGAAAAGTGGAAACAGTGACAGACTTTATTTTCTTGGGTTCCAGTATCATTGCAGATGGTGACTGCGGTCATGAAATTAAAAGACACTTGCCCTTTGGAAGAAAAGCTATGACAAACCTAGACAGCATATTAAAAATCAGAGACATCACTTTGCTGAAGAAGGTTTGTAGAGTCACAGCTATGGTTTTCCAGTAATCATGTAAGGATGTGAGAGGTGGACTATAAAGGAGGCTGAACACTAAAGAACTGACACTTTCTAACTGTGGTGCTGGAGAAGACTCTTGAGAGTCCCTTGGACAGCATGGATATCAAGCCAGTCAATCTTAAAGGAAATCAACCCTGAATATTCATTGCAAGGACTGATGCTAAAGTTCCAGTACTTTGGCCACCTGATGTGAAGGACTAACTCAACGGAAAAGACCCTGATCCTTGGAAAGATGGACGGCAGGAGGAGAAGGGTGTGACAGAGAATGAGATGGTTGGATGGCATCACTGACTCGATTTTAGGAGTTTGGGCAAACTCTGGGAGATAGTGAAGGACAGTGAAACCTGGCATATTGCATTCCCTTGGGTTGCACAGAGTCAGACACGACTGAGTGACTGAACAACAACAAAGCTCAGTTCAGTTCAGTTCAGTTCAGTCGCTCAGTCGTGTCCGACTCTCCGCGACCCCATGAATCACAGCACGCCAGGCCTCCCTGTCCATCATCAACTCCCGGAGTACACTCAAACTCATGTCCACAGAGTCGGTGATGCCATCCAGCCATCTCATTCTCCGTCGTCCCCTTCTCCTCCCGCCCCCAACCTTTCCCAGCATCAGAGTCTTTTCCAGTGAGTCAACTCTTCGCATGAGGTGGCCAAAGTATTGCAGTTTCAGCTTAAGCATCAGTCCCTCCAATGAACACCCAGGATCGATCTCCTTTAGAATGGACTGGTTGGATCTCCTTGCAGTATAAGGGACTTTCAAGAGTCTTCTACAACACCACAGTTCAAAAGCATCGATTCTACGGCGATCAGCTTTCTTCACAGTCCAACTCTCACATCCATACATGACCACGGGAAAAACCATTGCCTTGACTAGACGGACCTTGGATGACAAAGTAATGTCTCTGCTTTTTAATATACTATCAAGGTTGGTCATAACTTTCCTTCCAAGGAGCAAGCGTCTTTTAATTTCATGGCTGCAATCAGCATCTGCAGTGATTTTGGAGCCCCCCAAAATAAAGTCTGACACTGTTTCCACTGTTTTTCCATCTATTTGCCATGAAGTGATGGGACCAGATGCCATGATCTTTGTTTTCTGAATGTTGAGCTTCAAGCCAACCTTTTCACTCTCCTCTTTCACTTTCATCAAGAGGCTTTTGAGTTCCTCTCCACTTTCTGCCATAAGGGTAGTGTCATCTGCATATCTGAGGTTATTGATATTTCTCCCAGCAATCTTGATTCCAGCTTGTGCTTCTTCCGGCCCAGCGTTCCTCATGATGTACTCTGCATATAAGTTAAATAAGCAAGGTGACAATATACAACCTTGACGTACACCTTTTCCTATTTGGAACCAGTCTGTTGTTCCATGTCCAGTTCTAACTGTTGCTTCCTGACCTGCATACAGGTTTCTCAAGAGGCAGGTCAGGTGGTCTGGGATTCCCATCTCTTTCAGAATGTTCCACAGTTTATTGTGATCCACACAGTCAAAGGCTTTGGCATAGTCAATGAAGCAGAAATAGATGTTTTTCTGGAACTCTCTTGCTTTCTCCATGATCCAGTGGATGTTGGCAATTTGATCTCTGGTGCCTCTGCCTTTTCTAAAACCTGCTTGAACATCTGGGAGTTCACGGTTTACATATTGCTGAAGCCTGGCTTGGAGAATTTTGAGCATGACTTTACTAGCATGTGAGATGAGTGCAATTGTGCGGTAGTTTGAGCATTCTTTGGCATTGCCTTTCTTTGGGATTGGGATGAAGACTGACCTCTTCCAGTCCTGTGGCCAGCGCTGAGTTTTCCAAATCTGCTGGCATATTGAGTGCAGCACTTTCACAGCATCATCTTTCAAGACTTGAAATAGCTCAACTGGAATTCCATCACCTCCACTAGCTTTGTTAGTAGTTATGCTTTCTAAGGCCCACTTGACTTCACATTCCAAGATGTCTGGCTCTAGGTCAGTGATCACGTTATCGTGACTATCTTGGTCGTGAAGATCTTTTTTGTACAGTTCTTCTGTGTACTCCTGCCACCTCTTCTTAATATCTTCTGCTTCTGTTAGGTCCATACCATTTCTGTCCTTTATCGAGCCCATCTTTGCATGAAATGTTCCCTTGGAATCTCTAATTTTCTTGAAGAGGTCTCTTGTTTTTCCTATTCTGTTGTTTTCCTCTATTTCTTCGCATTGATCACTGAGGAAGTCTTTCTTATCTCTCCTTGCTCTTCTTTGGAACTCTGCATTCAGATGCTTATATCTTTCCTTTTCTCCTTTGCTTTTCGCCTCTCTTCTTTTCACAGCTATTTGTAAGGCCTCCTCAGACAGCCATTTCGCTCTTCTGCATTTCTTTTCCATGGGGATGGTCTTGGTCCCTGTCTCCTGTACAATGTCACGAACCTCCGTCCAGAGTTCATCAGGCACTCTATCAATCAGATCTAGTCCCTTAAATCTATTTCTCACTTCCACTGTATAATCATAAGGGATTTGATTGAGGTCATATCTGAATGGTCTAGTGGTTTTCCCTACTTTCTTCAATTTAAGTCTGAATTTCGCAATAAGGAGTTCATGATCTGAGCCACAGTCAGCTCCTGGTCTTGTTTTCGCTAACTGTATACAGCTTCTCCATCTTTGGTTGCAAAGAATATAATCAATCTGATTTCGGTGTTGGCCATCTGGTGATGTCCATGTGTAGAGTCTTCTCTTGTGTTGTTGGAAGAGGGTGTTTGCTATGACCAGTGCATTCTCTTGACAAAACTCTATTAGCCTTTTCCCTGCTTCATTCCGTGCTCCAAGGCCAAATTTGCCTGTTACTCCAGGTGTTTCTTGACTTCCTACTTTTGCATTCCAGTCCCCTATAATGAAAAGGACATCTTTTTTGGGTGTTAGTTCTAAAAGGTCTTGTAGGTCTTCATAGAACCGATTAACTTCGGCTTCTTCAGCATTACTGCTTGGGGCATAGGCCTGGATTACTCTAATATTGAATGGTTTGCCTTGGAAACGAACAGAAATCATTCTGTCATTTTTAAGATTGCATCCAAGTACTGCATTTCGGACTCTTTTGTTGACCATGATGGCTACTCCATTTCTTCTAAGGGTTTCCTGCCCACAGTAGTAGATATAATGGTCATCCGAGTTAAATTCACCCATTCCAGTCCATTTTAATTCACTGATTCCTAGAATGTCGACGTTCACTCTTGCCATCTCCCGTTTGACCACTTCCAATTTGCCTTGATTCATGGACCTAACATTCCAGGTTCCTATGCAATATTGCTCTTTACAGCACCGGACCTTGCTTCTATCACTGGTCACATCCACAGCTGGGTATTGGTTTTGCTTTTGCTCCATCCCTTTATTCCTTCTATAGTTATTTCTCCACTGAGCTGCAGTAGCATACTGGGCACCTACCGACCTGGGGAATTCCTCATTCAGTATCCTATCATTTTGCCCTTTGTTACTGTTCATGGGGTTCTCAAGGCAAAAGCTAGAGGATACAAAATTACATGTACACACATAAAAGTAACAGAAAAGAAATGCAAAAGTGGAAATTACCTCTGTGAAGAGGGTCCCATGTGAGTTTTTAAAGTTCATATTGTATGTTTTTTCTAATTTTCTGTCATAAACGTTATTTCCATAATAAAAAGTGTATCAGAAGATGCTAAATATTCCTTTAATGGTGAATTAAGAATTTATAATACAAAACTACTGTAGTTATTGGTGTCCTTTATAGATCTTAGTGCATTAAGTTTAGAAACCTAAAACAGTCCTTTGCCATGTAACAGCTGTATCAATTTTAGACATTTGTATGAAATGTTTAGCAGAATTGCTTAATTACTCTGCAAAGAAATAATGATTAGAAAATTTATTAAATACATGTTAGCCTATTCTTATTACAGAGTTAAATCAATTAAACCCTAACTCCTATTATTATAGGAACCTTAATATTAACTTCATATAAAATGGTCTTATTCCTGAAAACTAAAATGTCAGGGGTAACATTTTTGTTAGTGAAGCTTTCATGTGTATTTACCTAGGAAAAAAAATGCACATTTCCCCAGGAATACAGTTAGTATTTGCCTAACTATGGAAGATGAATTCATTCTCCCAGCTCTGACATCCTACCCTATGGACATTCAGCCATGTTGTAGATTACATGAGCTAAATGGGAATGGCACCTTCCTAGATTTGAGTGCAAATGAATCTCTGCTGCCTAGGGTCATGTCCTCTACACCAAATCTGGCTAGAGACAGTATGCAAGGAAAGGAAAGGATAATGAAAGAGGAATTCAGAGAATAATCTGAGAGATGCACACAACTGATTCTTGAACAAGACAGGTTTGAACTGCACAGGTCCACTTATACGCAAATTTTTTCAATAGTAAATACTACAGTATTACATAATCTATGGTTCGTTGAATCCTCAGATATAGAACTGTGGCTATAAAAGGCCAACTCTAAGTTATACCCCAATTTTGGCTATACGGAGGGTTGTTGTTATTCAGTCGCTAAGTCATGTCCAGGTCTTTGTGACCCCATGGACTGCAGCACGCAAGGCTTCTGTGTCCTCCACTATCTCCCAGAGTTTGCTCAAAATCACTGAGTCAATGATGCCACCCAACCATTGCATCCTCTGCCGTCCCCTTTTCCTCCTGCCTTTAATCTTTCCCAGCATCAGCATCTTTTCCAATGAGCCAGTCCTTTACATCAGGTGGCCAAAGTATTGGAGTCCTTTCAATGAATATTCAGAACTGATTCCTTTAGGATTGACTGGTTTGATATCCTTGCTGTCCAAGGAACTCTCAAGAGTCTTCTCCAGCACCACAGTTCGAAAGCATCAACTCTTCGGTGCTCAGCCTTTTTTATGGTCCAGCTCTCACATCTCTACATGACTACTGGAAAATCCATAGCTTTGAAAATAGAGACTCTAATCGGCAAACTGATGTCTCTAGTTTTTAATAGGGAGGTTGACAACCCCTAACCCCTGCACTGTTTAAGGGTCAACTGTGTATTAAGACATATACACACACATATATATTCATATACACATATATGAATGCATACATATCTACATAGGTAACAATTTTACTCATGACTATGGTGACTGTATTATTTCAAACAAAAACAATATCCAGTTTGACAAGTGTAATTATTTAGACCATCTATGGTTTGAAATGTCATCAAATATCAAGTATTTGTGGCCCTGTGCCTACAATACGAATCACTTGAAGGAAAATGGTATAGAATCAAAATTCACTTAGTTTCCCGAAGTGGGTGTATATGTTGGAATTAATAAGGTATTTAGCAAGAAAATCCCTAAGGTTTTAAATTCGTTTAAGGCAGAGTCAGAGTTTTTCCCCCAGGTCTCTGTGACTCACTAAGAGTTTGGGTTCTATTAGAGAAAAAGGATGTTCATGCTGAGAGTTTCTGTTAATCTATTAAGAAGCTTTGTGGCGATTCTATTTAATACTAGGAATAAAACAAGATGTTTACCAAACTAGAAGTCCACTCCAATAGTTCTCCTGGTGTTTAATGGGAACAGTGTGTCTTTAGGCTCTTGAGAAGGTCAAACCAATTTCGTTCTTAGTGGCAGTGATAAGATTTGAAAAACTAAACAGCCCAACAGAGCAAACATTTGTAGAATATTAAGAAGATACTGTTGTTTGGCACTTACTGGTTGCCCTTACTTCCTGGGTGAATGGGTAATTCTTGAAATCGCTTCAAATCCATTTGAACCTAATATTTAGTTTATCTGAAGGATTCCAAACAGCTAATTTAAATACACTCTCCCCTTTTGTCTCTCCGTCCTCCTCTTTCTTTCACCATTGTGCTGGAAAATGATGGAATCAAACACTTAAAGACAAAGCCATAAGGTTCCCAGGCTGGGCACTGTGGTCTTTTGATGACACTAATTCCTGTTTTCCTGGTGGCCCATCTCAGCTGAGCTCCCTATGTGGAACACATCATTATATGCTTGCACTTCGGTTTTCAACCAGCATAAAGGGTAGAACCACGTAAGAAACTCCTGTCAGTTTTTATTGTGTAAGAGAAACACTTCAATAAAAGCTGTATTATATATTATAAAGCTTGTAGGTCAGAGCTGTCAGTAAATACCAGACTATAGAAGTGTTTTCTCTTCTGTTCCATTTCTTTGACAGCTATTAGTAAAGCTGTGGATGGGCTTTCAACAGGGTCGGAATAGGTACAGTTCCACAAAAGCATCAAAGCATGGGGGAAAGAAAGCAATAATGCAATGAGAAAACATGGGCTCTGATCTTTACCAGCTGGACAAATGATTTAATCTAAGGTTAAGTTGTCACAGATCTAAAAGCTAATATTCAGTTGCTATAGATATTATGGAAGGGGGCTTCAATGGACAACTAAGCCCATGCACCACAAATACTGAGCCTGTGCTCTTGAGCCCAGGAGCCACAACTACTGAGCCCATGCACTGCAACTACTAAAGCCTGTGCATAGTAGAACCTGTGCTCAGCAATAAGAGAAGTCACTGTAATGAGAAGCTCATGCACCACAAGGAAGCGTAGCCCCTGCTCATCGCAATTAGAGAAGGCCCACACAGCAATGAAGACCTGTAACTCCCTCAAATAAATAAATAAATAAAATTACAAAAGAAAATCTCCTAGAGGTGGAAGGATTCTGTCAAACCATCTAACCTCCCAAACAGAAGCCTTCCATTAGCTCTTCTGTGAAACCATTCCTTCACTTTCTTATTCATCCGTCCATTCCATCCGTTCCATCGCTCAGTCGTGTCCGACTCTTTGCGACCCCATGGACTGTAGCCTACCAGGCTTCTCTGTCCATGGGATTCTCCAGGCAAGAATACTGGAGTGGGTTACCGTTTCCTTCTCCAGGGGATCTTCCCGACCCAGGGATCGAACCCGGGTCTCCCGCATTGGACGCAGACACTTTAACTCTGAGCCACCAGAGTTATTCATCATAACTTACTTATTCCAGACTCCTACAAAGTACCAACACACACCACTGTAACCTAGTGAAAACAATGGTTGTAATAGCTAGCATCAATGTTTACTGTTACAATAAAATCTGCCACACCATAAATTCTTTGTGTTGATGATTTTGGAGGATATAGAAGAAAATTAACTAAGTTCACTGCCTGGTCTGACCAATCTCCTGGTTGGGTTTTTGAGGAACTAACTTGGAGATATAGATACCCGTGCACGTGACTTATGAACTGCTCTCAGGAGGAACCTGTGAGGGAGAAAGGCAGAAGGGAGTAGGGAAGGAGGAAAGGGAAGAGAAGGGAGGCTAGGAAGGGTGTGACTTTTAGAAACAGGCCAGTCTCAGCATGATCCCATGGGGAGCTCTGAAGCAGAAGTTGCAATGCAACCTATCTGCAGGGCAGGAATAGAGACACAGACCTAGAGAATGGACTTGTGAAAATGGGGATTGACATATATACACTAGCATGTGTAAAATAGAATGTTAGTGGGAACCTGTTGTATAGCACAGGGAGCTTAGCTCAGTACTCTGTGATGACCTCGATGAGTGAGGTGGCGAGGGTGGGGGAGTGCGGTGGAAGGAAGTCTCAAGGTGGGAGGATATATGTATACATACAGCTGATTCACGTTGATATACAATAGAAGTTAACACAGCATTGTAAAGCAATAATCATCCAATAAAAATTTGGGGAAAAAAGTAGTTGTATTGCAGAGTCTGGAGGCAAGAGGTTTCTATACCCATGAGCCATTGGCTTGGGGCAACCCAGTGGGGACAAAAATGCAAGTTTATCTGGTACATGTGGCTCTTTATACCTGTGGGCTACTCCAGCCACCCAAAGGTAGTCCTCCAAAGAAGGTGGAAGGTGCCAGTCTTTAGAAGTAAAGCACATGGAAATTGGGAGATGAGAGCACAAATCCAGCAAAGGGGCTGAATAGGATTGGAGTGATAGTGTTCACAACAACTCATAAGATCAAGGGCAACACAAACCAACAATGAGCTCTAATGATTTTAGCCAGCATTATTAAGTGCTTACTGTAAGTCAGTCTTGTTCTAGGCTCTTGGTAATATTACCTTATTTAATCCTTACAACAAGCTCATGAGGTAGCTACTGTTATTGTTTCTGTTCTGTCAAGTGAGGAACCTAGATCTATACAGGCAATTAATCTAAAGTGATGATAAGACTTCATGGTGTAACTAAGATACGAATTTGCAAACGGAGATGGGTGATTTGACAGCAATGTACTCTAAACACCACATTACCCACTTTGGCATGGCTTCTCAATACAGGAAGCTATGAAGACAGATAGAGCCTGAGTCATTTCGTCTGGGCTCCTATCTTGATAGCTCACAATAAAATGAGACAGAGCATCTAACACAGTCAGTGCAGCAAAACACTAAATATTAGAGAGTGTTGTTATTAAAGAAGGGAATGACATTGCCTCTTTCAAAAAAATCTTTTTTCTATAATAATATCTCTTAGGTCTGTAAAAGTCTTTCTTTTGCTGTCCTTCCAATGTTTAAAGAGCCAGGGAATCAACGTTTACTCTTGATAGCTCTATTGTATATTACATGATATGGCCAAATTTCCATTACAGATAATAAGGAAAGAAGGCAAGGGAAGGTAGAGAAAAAGAGGGAGTATACTAGATCATTACTAAAAGTTACTGAGAATGACAGGAACAAATATTCTGAACAAAGTCCTTTTCACTGTACTTCAGTCTTTCCTGGGATCTGATTATTAAATTGCTTTTTCCTGAACAGAGTGATTTTTAATTCCCCAGAGAATGTTATCATTAACTGCTTAGTACTCTGTCTCCCATAAACAATAGAACTTTTTCAATGCCATTAGAAAATGTAGTCACTTTTCAAGACTGGACTATCAATGCCAAAAATATCACTTTGGAATTCTTTAAAATCATTATTAACTGGATTTCACTGCCACCTGAATTCTAGGCATAGAAAAAGTACAGCATATTTCATCAAAGCCTTTAAGATTAGCTGAATGCCTTACAATAATGAAAATAAAAACTCTGAGCTCTTCATTATGAAATAAGCATCAGTCAAGAATATTTCAATGTCTTTCCAATTCTAAGCATGCTAGTTCCTTTAGGCACATTGAATATTTTTGCAACGGGTAATCTCATGACGTGTTTTCTCAAGTAAAACAAACATAAGCTTCTGATTGCAGTTTTTGGAGATACTCAATACACAAAACTACACGTTACACAGTAGACAGCGACTGAGGAAGGAATTCTGCTTATTTCTGTCCCTCTACTCAGGGGTGAGACGTAATAACCAAATACATTTAACAAGCAGGACAGGTCAGGCAGCAACCAAGCATAATGAACGTAGTAACCAATGAGAATGATGGGAACTGATGATGTAACCAATCAGAATGGATGCTGGCTGAAACACAGATGAGGCCACACCTACGGATTCAGCTAAATATCAACCCTGCCTACAACCAATGTGAAACTCAATTCTGCCCATATTAGTTAACTCTCCTCACACAGAAACTTATTTCAAGAAATTCAGATGATTTCTGGGATACAATGGGAACTTCTCAGTTTCCAGACACTCTTCCTCTCACAGCTCTGGTCTATACAAATTTCCACTAAGATTGACCAAAGAAAGATGTTATACAAATAAATAATAGATAAAAATTACTATGCACTGAAGTACCAAGCACTACACATTATCTTCCTTAATCTTTGCAACAACCCTATAAGATGAGTGTTATACTTACCCCTGCTGTTTTGATGAGGAAATCAAGGTGTAGAGAAGTCAAGTCACTGATTCAAGGTCACACAACTACTACATCCCAGGACTGGTACTCAAACCTGGGCAGTCCTTCCACTTATCTACAAGTTATGATGTCACTGGCAAAGGAACATACTCATCAACACAATATTTACCACTCAATTCCAACCTTCTTTCTGGCTAAATGAAAAAGTGCCAAAGATGTTTTCTAATATTTATGCTATTGTTTGGAATCCAGGAAGATACTGACCTATACTGGTCTCCAGTGTGGTTTGAGTTGACCCAGTTCCGATCTAAATTGCTTCCAAAAAACAGAAAGCAGTCAAGGAAGGCAGACAAGATAAAAGAATATTACCTTATTCTCTTGTCCTCTACTTTTTTCAAATATTCATCTCTCTTTAGGACTCCCAGGATCATCTCCTTCTCATGATCTAATAAAAATGACAGGTTGATGAACTCAGAGTTCTTAGACATGGTATTTCAGCAGTAGCCCTGAGTGGCAGTGGTTGAATTTTCCAGGTAAATTGATACCCACAGTTCTTAAGGTCCCCGTGAATAACTCAAGAGTCACTCAGTTGCTCGATGAACAGAAGCTTTTATGAGGTCTCTGAAGATCTGCTGATGGTAGGTAAGGATTCTCCCAGGCAACACAGCAAACAAGCTCCACTGGGATTACATTTCAAGAAAGTCATTATTGTTTTAACTGAAAAGATCTCCAAAGACTTTGCTTTGATATACAGTCCAATGGCAGCTGAGTTCCCCTAATGATGCTCAGCGTTACTCCAGGAAGCTACAGAGCAGAAAACAGATCTGCTGTGACAGAATCCAGAAAATACTGCAAAGGTGGAGAGAACAAAGGAAAGAAAAATTAATTAGGCGATTTTCCCCAAAGTACTTGTAAGTGTATCTAGTATTTGAAACAGTGATGTATCTAACTCAAACACCACTTTTCAATCTGTAAACACACACTGATGAAATAGCTATTGTACTTACTAGAGCATCAAAGAGTTACTTATATTTAGTTGATTCCAAGTTCTCTATGTCAGTTCAGTTTCTTCCATTATAACGAGCACCCTCTACCAGCCAGATCCTGTCACCACCCTTACAGCTGACCCATGGGTGAACTGGGTACCTAGGACAGCCTGGACTGTCCACAACAGGACAGGTCCCTTAAGTGGCACCATCCTGCCCTCCCTTCCTCCCTCTCCAAATCTAGAACCACAACATAAAAAAGCACTACTAACAAAACAAATACGAACCAGTACTGCACGTATCAACCTAAATTTCTCTCACAAACATAATGTTGAATGAAAACACTTGCAGAAGAATTCATGCAGAATAATACTAACAGCTTATGCATGAAGGAAATAATTTTCAAAGACATTACATCTAGTTTAAGACCACATACATTCATAGTATAAATACAAGGAAATTCATGGGAAATTCAGAGATGCAATCAGAGAACACAGGAACTTCAACTACTGGGTGACATTTTATTATCAATATAGGTTTATATCTTATGATGTACATGGTTGTGAATTATGACAGATCTATATTACATACTGCAAAATAGTTGTTTTAAGACTCCCATTTTGTCAACATAAGCTCACCAGGCCCTCTCCTTCATATTAATTCTTGAGCACATTCTTTCATTGGCTTGGTTCCTCGGTTCTCTCTGTGGATCCCCTTAAGAATGATAGCTCTTAGCATGCCATACTGGGTTTTGGGATTTGGCATCATCCCATGACAATGTTCCTCAGCTTCCCTCTAGGTCTCTGAACTACAATCTACATGCATGTGACACTTGGTTTGGTTGATTCTAGCCAGATTTCCAAGTGCAACTAGATACTTACTCCTAGACTGCTTTGGGGTCTTCCAGTTACCACAAGTTCAGATTGACCTCAAATTCTCAGATCTGAAAGGAGAGGCTCTAGTCCAGGGCCTCTTTAACTTTCCAAAGTCCCCATGTGTGTGTTCTCTGCATAGTATAATGAAACCAGAACTTTGCTGAAATGACCTAGAACTGAACTGCTTCCCACAGAACAAGAGCAATTCCACTTGGGGGAAACTGACCAGATCTCAGTGAGTGTAGTAGACTCTAAATATACTGCAGTCCTTTAACCCATTTCCAAAGTCCTAAAGGCTGTAAGGCTCAGAGGATGCCAAGATTGACATGAAAAGGAAATAACAAGGTTAAGAGTAAACAGGGCTCATCAGAAAGGTTTGGGCTTTTTTTTTTCTCAGTGAGTGATATATACACATTTTAAATTTCAGTTTTCTAATAAAATTTACATTAAAGAAAACTTAAATATCTGATCTGACTTAAAATCGAACCTTGGGTGTTAAGACTAAGCAGATGATTTTTTTTACATCAGCACTGTAAACATTATAAATAGTAATACAAATTTCTATAAGACCATAAACCTTATACTGTTCTATAACCAAAAAAGTTCTGTATAGAAATACATGCTGAAAGTGTCTCTAAATTTTATAACACAAATGTTTGAGATCATTCCTGATTTGACCCCCTTCTTAATAAAATTTAGTTTATAAATAAATAAATATGGTGGCACTAGTGGAAAAGATTCCACCTGTCAATGCAGGAGACACAAGAGATGTGGGTTCAATCCCTGGGTTGGGAAGATCCTCTAGAGAAGTAAGTAGGAACCCATTCCAGTATTCTTGCCTGGGAAATCTCATGGACAGAGGAACCTGGTGGGCTACAATCCATGGGGTCACAAAGAGTCCAACATGACTAAGAAACTGAGGACATAGCTGATTTACAATATCATGTTAGATTCAGGGGTATGGCACAGTGATTTAGAGTGTGTGTGTGTGTGTGTGTGTATTTCAGATTATTTTACCATATAGGTTATTACAAAACATTGAGTAGAATTCCCTGCGCTATACACTAGGTCCTTGTTAAGCTATCCATTTTATATATAGTAGTATATATGTTATTTCCATCCTCCTAATCAATGCCTACCTACCCTTCCCCTTTGGTAACCTAGTTTATTTACACAGCAGAAATAGACCCATAGACATAGAAAGGTGGGGTTTTTCCATCAGATGCAGTCTCTCTCAGATAAATAGCACAGCTGTTGTTTCTGCCGCTTCTGTGTCTCATCTATTTTCAGGTAAAAATAGGAAAAGCACATGGTAACTCAGATAATGTATATGTTATCATCACAGCCAGGTTCACTTAACACATACTGTGTATCTGCAATGCCAGATGTAGAATGTCTTATGTGACTCTTCAATAGAATTGTATCTAGAATTCATTCAGAAGGTTGGGAGCTATAAAAATGCTTGACCTGAGGCTTCTGGTTATCCTTGCCTTGGGCTTAAGTATATGCAAGTCTTCCTTCTAAATGTCCAAGAGTCTACTCCTGAGGAGAAAAGAGGGAGGGGTGGAGTAACACCATGGGGCTATCGCAGGATGGTGACAGAGAAGATGGGAAATCAAACATGGATATAAGAAAAATGAAATTAGTCAGTGACAGTTTAATGAAATTAGCCCTGAATGGGTTTTTACCCATCTATACCTGGACTAATACAAATGATTTATAAATGAATGACCAAGGAGATCAGAAATAGCCAACATTTTATCAAGAAAATCAAGATGTTTCCTCCAGAAGGCAGGATGGGACTGTATCATTTAGTAACATGGAATCAAAATGTTGGGCATCCAGTCCTTTTGGACAAACACAGGATGGAGAAGAGGAGACAATGAGCGTGGAAGAAGACAAAGGAGATCCAGAGAGCTACATACTGACAGTGCCCAGCCAGACTCAGACCCGAGCAGAAGTATTTGGGCCCCAAAGTGAAAATTAACTATTTGTTCCCAATAGTACATGCTCCATGTTGGGTGATGAGGACTCAGTCTGGCAAATTTTCATGTCATCAATACCTCAAAGCAGATAACTATTTCACTCTTGCTTGAGTTTAACTTTCTTCTGGAGACTTCTGGTTGCAGTTGGCTTCCCCTAGAGCTTTCCCTTCAAGAAATGGATGTCCTGATTCTCCCAATGGAACCCTCTGTGTCTAGTTTAGTTTCAACCTACGTCTGATCTGCTCTCTGTATGCTAACCAGATCACATTTCCTGAACCCTTGGAGGACGAGCATCTGGGCTGTGATTAATTTACTTAAGTAGGTACCATTTTTGTATTATTTATTTATTGGCTGTGCCACACAGCATGTGGGATCTCAGTTCCCAGACCAGGGTTCAAACTCATCACATCCCCTGCATTGGAAATGCAGAGTCTTAACCACTGGACCACCAGGGAAGTCCCAATATGTACAATTTTTGAATGACTGTGTTAAGCTAGTTCATATCCTCTGCTGTTGAATCCCTTACCCACTATGTACACATTTTAATCAAGTGACAAAAAACAGTAACACTAATCAGGAGTGCATTTGATCTAGAGATGAGTCTCATTCTTTTTTTATTTTGAGTTTCATTCTTTTAGTCAAATGGACCCAGTGAACACTAGTCAGATCAGGAGGGATGAGCTCATGTTTATATTCTTCTGCAAAACCTTCACTTACAAACAGATTTCTCTCCTTCAGCATTTCAGATATGGAATTTTCCCTCTGGCCAGTAGCCTCGCCAAACTGAGCTAGAATATTTAAAAAGAGGACCAGATGGTTTGGATGTCATTCTATTGCTAGATAACTCAGGACAGGTCATTCCCTCTGCCTAGTACCACACAAAATGCAATAAGGAAAAATTCCAACAACATCCCACAAAGACCTAAGTTTCTTTAAAAGCATCTGTTTTGAGTAACACACACTTAAAATTCACCAGGGTTGGAATTTTAGGCAAAGGAAAGGGTATATCTGAATGAATCTCATTATGAGGTACTTGAAATGCAGCTTTAAAAATAGTATGTATTTGGACATCCCTGGTTGTCCACTGGCTAAGACTCTGTGCTCCCAATGCAGGGGGCCTGGGTTCAATCCTCTGTCAGGGAAGTAGATCCCACAGGCTGCAATTAAGACTGGTAGAGCCAAATAAATAAATAAAAACATGTATGCACATTTTAAAAAATAGTATGTTTTACAAATATAAAATGGGAGTACTTCACATTCTGGATTAACCAACACATTTCCAAGTCAACGACAAAAATAAAAGAAGAAAATGGATGAATTCTTATAGATTAAGAGTCCAAAGAGCCATATAACCAAATAACTAAATACAATACAAAACCCTTGATTATTTAGATTAGATCCTTTTAAACAAAAGTTATTTAAAAAAACATTCTAAGTACACTGAGGACACGTGAATGAATATGGACCAGATACTAGATAATATGAAATTACTAATCCTTTTAAGTATGAAAATAATATTGTGATTATTAGTAAGAATATTCTTTGAAATGTTCTTATTCTTAGAAGGTGCATAAAGAAGCATCCAGTTGATAAGTGTATTATTTGTAACCTATTTTCAAAGAAAGTATTAACTATCAGTTCAGTTCCTCAGTCGTGTCCGACTCTTTGCGACCCCATGAATCACAGCACGCCAGCCCTCCCTGTCCATCACCAACTCCCGGACTTCACTCAAACTCATGTCCATTGAGTTGGTGATGCCATCCAGCCATCTCATTCTCTGTCGTCCCCTTCTCCTCCCACCCCCAATCCTTCCTAGCATCAGACTCTTTTCCAGTGAGTCAACTCTTCGCATGAGGTGGCCAAAGTATTGGAGTTTCAGCTTTAGCATCAGTCCTTCCAATGAACACCCAGGATTGATCTCCTTTAGAATGGACTGGTTGGATCTCCTTGCAGTCCAAGGGACTCTCAAGAGTCTTCTCCAGCACCACACTTCAAAAGCATCAATTCTTCGGCGATCAGCTTTCTTCACAGTCCAACTCTCACATCCATACATGACCACGGGAAAAACCATTGCCTTGACTAGACGGACCTTTATTGGCAAAGTAATGTCTCTGCTTTTTAATATGCTATCTAGGTTGGTCATAACTTTCCTTCCAAGAGTAAGCGTCTTTTAATTTCATGGTTGCAATCAGCATCTGCAGTGATTTTGGAGCCCCCCAAAATAAAGTCTGACACTGTTTCCACTGTTTCCCCATCTATTTCCCATGAAGTGATGGGACCAGATACCATGATCTTTGTTTTCTGAATGTTGAGCTTCAAGCCAAACTTTTCACCCTCCTCTTTCACTTTCATCAAGAGGCCTTTGAGTTCCTCTTCACTTTCTGCCATAAGGGTGGTGTCATCTGCATATCTGAGGTTATTGATATTTCTCCCGGCAATCTTGATTCCAGCTTGTGCTTCTTCCAGCCCAGCGTTCCTCATGATGTACTCTGCATATAAGTTAAATAAGCCGGGTGACAATATACAGCCTTGACGTACTCCTTTTCCTATTTGGAACCAGTCTGTTGTTCCATGTCCAGTTCTAACTGTTGCTTCCTGACCTGCATACAGGTTTCTCAAGAGGCAGGTCAGGTGGTCTGGGATTCCCATCTCTTTCAGAATGTTCCACAGTTTATTGTGATCCACACAGTCAAAGGCTTTGGCATAGTCAATGAAGCAGAAATAGATGTTTTTCTGAAACTCTCTTGCTTTCTCCATGATCCAACGGATGTTGGCAGTTTGATCTCTGGTGCCTCTGCCTTTTCTAAAACCTGCTTGAACATCTGGGAGTTCACGGTTCACATATTGCTGAAGCCTGGCTTGGAGAATTTTGAGCATGACTTTACTAGCATGTGAGATGAGTGCAATTGTGCGGTAGTTTGATGAAATAAATATGGCAAAATGTTAATAGCAGAAGCCAGTTGGCAAGTCCATGAGGGTTTACTGTATTTCTTTTCAACATTCCTGTATGTATGAACATTTCATTAAAAGAATTGAAAGAAAACACATCGGGAAATGATCATGATAAATGAAATTTTGCAGAGCTGAATTTATGATGACAACTACACTGTGTGCTATAGACAGTATGTGCCCCTTCAAAATTAATATGTTGAAACCTAAGCCCCTATGTGATGATATTTGGAGGTGGGGCCTTTGGAAGCTGATTAGCTCAAGAGACCAGAGGCCTCATGAATGATTAGAGCTCCCTCCTCCCTTCTGCCATGTAAGGAGACAGGAAGAAGACAGTATCTAAAAGCCTGGAAGTGGGCACTCACCGAACACCAAATATGCCAGCACCTTCATCTCGGACTTCCCAGTCTCGAAAAGTGTGAGAAATAAATGTTTCTTGTTTAAGCCATCCAATCTATGGTGTTTTTGTTGTAGCCCAGACAAACTGAGATACTGTGTATCCTTTTCTACAGAAAAATGCATTAGAAATTAGAATTATTGTAAATTACTTTTAAAATGATTGAATTACATTTCCTAATCTTAAGTGGGTCATTGATGTCTCAAACCTCTAGGAAGAATGACAAGACACAAATAATCCTTTAACCATTTTATCATCTTCAACAAATAACTATAAAACACTGTGATTAACGGCTAAGGAAGTGATAAGCCAGTCTTATCCCTAGAATTATCTTTGTGAAGATGGTTTCTAGCTATGCTTCTTTCATCACTTGAGAAGATTATGAGATGAAGAAAAAAATTTTGCTGCATTGTTATTTAGTTATAAATTCAGCTAGTCATGAAAAAAAATCACATTTTTAATGAAAAAAGTGTTCATTTTTAAAAATGCACTGCCAGAGGGAATATAATAGTTATGAAATAGAGACAATGTGAACTTAGATCTTTGGCAGGTAACTGCTTCTAATGCAATGTAAAGGACATTAACTCCAAGACTTTTACCACTGGAGGTGATCTGGCAAACTGTTTCCTAAGGACTAGTAAGAAACTTATGAGATTTGCCAGGGCACTGCTTGATAGATGAAAATTGGAAGCAATGTCAGATCACAGGAAATGGATACATCGATATAACATATTATTATATATTAAGACGGAAATATGCAGAATGAACTGGCAACCCACTTCAGTATTCTCGCCTGGGAAATCCCACCGACAGAGGAGCCTGGTGGGATACAGTCCACGGGATCACAAAGAGTTGAACACAACTTAGTGACTAAACAACAACAAGGTGGAAACATACATACTGTATGTCAAGTTAAAAAATCAGGTTACTGAACAATGTATCACAGAATCCTTCTTTATTATTTTTTTTATCTTATAAAATTATCTTTTAATTTTCTTTTTTTTAAAATTAGTATCTATTTTTAAATTTATTTATTTTAATTGGAGGCTAATTACTTTACACTATTGTATTGGTTTTGCCATACATTGACATGAATCTGCCCCGGGTGTACATGTGTTCCCCATCTTGAATCCCCCTCCCACATCCCTCCCCATCCTATCCCTCTGGTTCATCCCAGTGCACCAGCCCCGAGCATCCTGTATCATGCATCGAACCTGGACTGGCGATTCGTTTCACATATGATAAGATACATGTTTCAATCCTTCTTTAAAAAGCTAAACACACTTACATATAAATTGGAAAAAAAATAGGATGTTTCTGGAAGTACTCTTACGAGGAAATTAACACAGAATTAATTTCCTGTTGCCTGTTACTGGGGAGAAGGCAATGGCAACCCACTCCAGTACTCTTGCCTGGAAAATCCCATGGGTGGAGGAGCCTGGTAGGCTGTGGTCCATGGGGTTGCGAAGAGTCGGACACGACTGAGCGACTTTATTTCACTTTTCACTTTCATGCATTGGAGAAGGAAATGGCAGCCCACTCCACTGTTCTTGCCTGGAGAATCTCAGAGACGGCGGAGCCTGGTGGGCTACCGTCTATGGGGTCGCACAGAGTCGGACACGACTGAAGTGACTTAGCAGCAGCAGCAGCCTGTTACTGACAGCACAACAGCAAGATGAATTTTCAGCACACTTAGAGGGATATTTAGGATGCTTAGAATAACCAGCAAAATAGCATATGCAAAATTTACTTGAGAGTGTCTTTCAAATAGATGAGCAGGGAGGACTATACATGACTATCAAGAGGTTAGAACTGAGAGAGAGATAAAGATGCTGTGAGGAGAATAATGAATAGTTCCTTAACTATGAATGCAACCTGAAAGATTCGAAGGCCAATGCTACAGAATTGCAAGCATTTACTTTCAACTGAGCAGTTTCTTCTCATATGGACATATCTGTGTGGCACATTTCATAGGGGTGCAGTAGCTGAATTTCTTTTCAAAATGGTATTGATTCCCTGAGCAATAGTAGGATGGTCAGCTAATAAGACCAGCAGCTTTACCATGATGCTCCAAGAACAGCATCCTCAGAATGTACCAAAATAAAAACAGCTGGTACATAGATGATTCAACTAATCCTCATGACCCTCTCAGAAAATAAAACCCAACACCCCCATTTTATAGATGAGAAAACTAAGGCAAAGAACATTAATTACCATGCCCAAAATTATGCAGTCAGTAAGTAACTCAGAGCAGTCTGGTTTCAAGGACCCTGCTTCTAACTATGAGAGTTGACTACCTCTCAGGGCCTCCATGGAACAACCTGCATGCTCAGTCTCTCAGTCATGTCTCACTCTTTACTACCCAATGAACTTCAGCCGGCCAGGTTTCTCTGTCCATGGGATTCTGCAGGCAATAATACTGGAGTGGGTTGCCATTTCCTCCCCAAGGGAATCTTCCCGACCCATGGATCAAACTGCATCTCCTGCATTGGCAGGCCAATTATTTACCACTTAGCACTCCACAACTTATCGGAATCTGTAATGCTCTGATGTTCACTGTGATTTTTCACAGAACCCTCAATTTGATAAAAGATATTGAACATTGTTGGTTCTTAATCATGGCATCATGTCTTTTGATATTTTTAAAGAGAAGACTATGTCTATTTTTTTTAATAAAAAACTGGTCAGGAATAAACCTAAATAAATTCAAGAAAGAAAGATCTGAAGGAATTAGTAGATACACGTGTACCATAGTATCTGGTAATTCTTCTGTATGCTTTTTAACTAGCAAGACCCACAAAATCCTGTATTGCCAAAAAAAGTTTCACACAACAGACCATATATAAATTTTAAGTATCTATACAAAAAAAGCCAGTATAAATAAAAAGAAAGAAGAGACAAGCTGGGAAATAAGATTTTTCCATATAAAGCAGAAAAAGGATAACTATCTAGAAAGTATAAAGACCTCCCATAAACCACAAGAAAACGAACCAGTAAAATAAGGGGAGGAAACAAGAACAGGTAACCCACAGTATTAGCAATTTACAAGCAATTTATATAAATATGAAATAAAGCTTACTTAGTCATTCAAAAGAAAATTATGACAAGGAAAACACTTTTTAGTTTTTCATTAGAGTATGAAAATGTAAAAAGAAACAAAATCCACGGTCATCCAATGTTTGGTGAGGGTGTGTGGAAATGGGCATATTCATGCCCCATTTGTGGAAGTGGAAATAGGTTCAACTCTTAGCTGAAAGACAATTCTCCATGGGCTCTTCCATATTTACGTGTCTTGTGAGCAGAGGCACTAACTGGCCTTTTATTCTGGACAATCCTTCTAGAACTGTTTGTAGAGTGACCAGTGAATGTCGTAGTCTGCCTCTCTCTGGAGCAAAGGGAAGATTCCCTTACAATTTGTTTAAGAAAGCAAAACTTTCCCTCAAGGGCCAAGGGCAGATTTCTTTGCAGTCCGTTGTAAAAAAGTTGAATTCCCTACTTCCAGGGTTCCTCAGCCGTTACACAGATCCACTGCATGCACACAGTTTCCACCAGGGCACTTGTGGGCAAGGGGAATCAATGCCAACGTGAAGCTCACAAGACTAGCTGTCCTGATAATAATAAAATCCATTATATCTGACCCAGGATCGTGTGTCTTCAACCACCATACATAAAACTGTGACAGAGCTACTTTATAGCTTGAAAGTAGAAAAAAAAATCTCAGAGATTTTATGGTTCTTACCATAACCCTAATCTTTTTAGAGGATGAATTCAATCTTTCAAAATTGGTCAAAGGGTACAAAGTTCCAGTTATGCTAGATGAATAACTCCTAGGGATCTACAGGACAGCTCAGTGACCATAGCTAACAATACTGCATTGTTTACTTAAAAATGTGCTGTCTTTATCATAAATACACACAAAGATATATATTCACATACACACATATACATTCTAAATGTGTTAAAGGAAATAAATACACATCTAAATACAGAAAAAAGAATGGGAGGAAATCAAAATAATAAGTTTATCTTTGGGTAGTTATACTATAGTTGTATTTTAAATTTTTCTTTATAATGCTCTTCATTTCCATGTTTCTACAATGAATGAGTAGTGTCATATAGTTTTGTGGTTAATAAATGTAATTTTAAAATAATGCTTAATTCACTAATGCATGTTCAGGGTGGGAAAAAATAAAGCCAAAGAACAGATACAATGGATTACAGAGCATATAAATGTTCATGCAATGAAATGCTGAATCTAGAGGGTACATAAATAGATAAAGCATGGGCTCTGTTCCTAAAGAGTTTGTCTATTTTGTAGTGAAGACAGATGAAAACATTTTTAAAAAGGTCATAAATGCGAACTTGGCTTTGAGAACACAAAGAAAAGGACAATGAGGAAAAGGAAAGCGGTCATTGTGGGATGTAAAGATGGTAAACATGAAAAGCCAGAACTATACAGAACTGGTCCAGAGAATAGTGAATAATCCCAAGGCTGGGGTCTGAGTTCAAGGTGGAAAGGGGCAAGGAAGGAAAGAGCCAGCCAGGGAGGAATTTGATGGCCAAATAAATTACCTGGACTTTATCCAGTGTTTTCCACACTGTGTCTTTCGGACTCGTTTCTTAGGAAACACAGCAAAGCAGGTTGCATGGCCAAGTCTGTGGCACCAACCCCTGCTTCAAACAGAGCAGCTCTGCTTTTATCTCTTCTATAAGTTGGATTTCCTGGCAGGGTTTTATTTGAAGAAAGAGTTCCATGACCTTAAAAAGTCTGAACACCGCTCCCATGCCATCGAACTGTTGGATGCTTTTAAGACAAGGAATAGCACAGTCAGATTTCTATTTTGTTTTGAAAGACATCGGTACTCAGTGATTGTCTGAGAGTGTGGAGGTTATGTAGACAATGAGGAGGATCAGGCAGGAGGACCAGGGAGAGATTGGGAAGTGAAGTTTGTGGGGAAGGAATAAAGGATCATCTTTTCAGATATTTGGGGATAATCTCAATAAGGTCCAGTTACCAACTAGATGTGAGTGGGAAGAGAGAGCCACTGAGGTTTCTGGCATGGGGAAATGCAAAGATTCTTAAATTTTAGTGTACATTAGAACCAGCCATGGGACTTGTTCAGACATAGATTCCTGAGGTTTCATCTCCAGAAATTCTGATTCAATAGGACTAGGGTAAAGCCTAGGAATGTTGATGGTAATATTACTAACAGAGATAGAGGATACAAAACAAAAAAGGGTGAGAGAAAAAAGTTATTTAAAATCTGAAGATGTTGGGGTCCAGGTGCTTAGGAGGCAAATATCAAAAACAAAGACCTGTTCAGAAGGGCATTTGGAATATGAAACTAGAGTTTATCAGAGAAGTCTATACAAGAGGCATTTAAATGAGAATTACTGATACCTACATGGTGGCTGAAATCATGCAAGTGAGAACACACAGGAAGAGAAGAGGCAGAGATAGGATCATGAGGATCAGTAATTTTTAAAGAAGACACAAAGAAATAAATGCACTGATGAAAGAAACTAGGGGCAGAGGATAATCAACATAGCAGAAGACACAGTTGAGTCTAATGAACTGGGAGTCAAGCATATCACTCAAAAATCAATGGAGGCCACCATTATGTTTAGGGAGGCTTCCCTGGTGGCTGACACAAAAAAAGAGTCTGCCTGCAGTGTGGGAGACCCGGGTTTGATCCCTGAGTCGGGAAGATCCCCAGGAGAATGAAATGGCAACCCACTCCAGTATTCTTGCTTGGAAAATCCCATGGATGGAGGAACCTGGCAGGCTACAGTTCCTGTGATCGCAAAGAGTGGAACACAACTGAGCGACTTCACTTTCACTTTATTATGTTCAGATTTCAATCAATCAATCAAGTAAACTGTTACAAATACCTCCAGTTGCATGATCTCCAGAGTTTCTGGGTACCACATTAAACCCAGAAACTCTAAGAAATGTACTTTATCAATACATTGAACTCAATCCAATCACATATTCCTTGGCCATATCCTAGTTTCTAATAATATAGATCAGTAAACCTTGCAGTTATTGGGGGGGGTAATCTAATTCCTTCAAGGTCATACTTTGTACTTGTCCGTCCCACCCCAGAGCATACTAAAATATGATCACAGTTAAGGGTCTTGTGGGAACAAGGATTATTTGCAGTAACTGTTGATTGTTGGATAAGTTCTTGCATCCAAAAGGAAAAAAGAGACAGCCTGAAAATCAGCCATCAGCTAGGAGACCTAAAATTGTCATTGACCAAGACCACAGGAAAGAAGAGTACAAGACAGACATCTGGGGGGAAGCGCTACAATAAGTTATGTTGTAGGAGACAACTTGAAGCTTAGAGAGTTTTGAAAAGTCATCTGTGCTCTAGTATGAGTATAGCCTAGATCCTTCAGGGCAAAGCAGCTTTAAAGCTGGTGTAAGAGGAAGCAATATTCTACCCATAAGTGCACCTGTCATCCAAACCTAATTAACCAAGCTCTCTGTATGGATAACAAATTACTGCTAGGAAATCCTGCTTCCAAAATCTTATTGACATGACCTAGCCAAGAAGACTCTAGGTCCTTCGTGGAAACCTACCTAGGCTACTCGAGCGAGTATCCTGCAACCCAGGAAGATCTATTTTTAAACAAAATCTGAAGCTGATTCTCATGAGCTCAAACAGCTCCTCCTGGGTAGAGGGGGGTTGGTTACCCATAAATACAGCCAGCTTGTTGCCTCTCTGACTTAGTTTGGATTCCTATCAGTCTAATTACTAATGCCAAGTCTGACAAACACAGCAAGCAACTGGGGAGTAAGATGAACAAGATTCATGCAGCTCAGAGGTGGCCTTACACCATGCTCTATACTGTGCATGTGTGCTCAGTTGTGTCTGACTCTGTGATCCCATGGACTGTAGCCCACCAGCCTCCTCTGTCCATGGGATTTCTCAGGCAAGAATACTGGAGTGGGTTGCCATTCCTTTCTCCAGGGGATCTTCCCGACCCAGGGATCGAACCCACGTCTCCTGCCTTGCTGGTGGATTCCTTACCAATTATGTGCCACCAGGAAAGCCGGATGCTCTACACTCAGGGTTGGCAAACTTCTTCTATTGAGGGTCAGCCAATAAATATGGTAGGCTTTTTGTTACAAGAGGCAAAATCATGGCTATATTGTAGCTATTTATATAATAAGAAAGAAAAATGTCCACAAATATTTTACTGAAAAAAATCAAAATATAATAATGATTGAGAACAGTCGTTTGGGGGGTTTTTTTGGTAACACATAACTACTAATGAGAAGAATGGAATTACAGAAAAGATAGCATTTCACTTAATTGGCCTCCAATGTTCGTATTCCTATAACTAAGTTGATGAAAGTAGGCCTCATCTCACCCCAAATCTACTAAATTTGAATGTGAATTTTAAGAAGAGCCCTCAGTGGTGCTTGTGCACCCTGAAGTTTGAGAACACAGTGGTCGAGTTCCTTAATACTATCGGAGCTGCATTTCTATGCTTTTAAAGAAGAAAATGAGGATTTCCTCGGTGGTCCAATGGTTAAGAATCCACCTGCCAATGTAGGGGACACGGACTTGATCCCTGATCCGGGAAGATTCCACATTAACTAATCCCATGCCCCACAACTACTGAGCCTGTGATCCGCAACAGGAGAAGCCACTACAGTGATAAGCCCACCTTACCGCAAAACTAGAGTCACCCCAGCTCTCCACACCTAGAGGAAGTCCGCACACAGCAACAAAGTCCCAGCACAGCCAAAACTAATAAATTGAAAACAAAGGAAAATGAAAGGTGTGAGACTTAGAAAACATTCTCAAACCATTCTTGCCTGGGAAATCCCACGGACAGAGGAGCCTGGCAGGCTACAGTCCATGGGGTCGCAAAGAATTGGACAACTGAGTGACTAACATTTTCACACTTTCAAAGTTTCACTTCAAGAAATCTTACAGGGTCTCTGGCCCTGAAGTAAAGACTCAAGGGACTCTATTGCCAGGCCTACCACCAAGATGAAAGCATTCTACCACTAAATTGTGGCAATGGTGTTTAACCTCTCAATATACTATAAAACACTGCATTTTATATTCCAAATGGGTGGATTCTATGAGAGGGGAATTGTCTCAATGAGGTTTTTTTAAAAAATCAAATTGAAGAATTTCTGAGTTTATAGGTGAATTTTAAATGCATTTTTAAAACTTCCCATAGTTTTTCAATAGACAGCTCAAGTAGAGAAATGCAAGGACTCCAGGTTTCTGATTCAGGAAGCTCTGGGTACAAATTCCAGCTGTACTACTGACTGTGTTACAGACACTAAGCTACTTAACCTCTCTGAACTTCAATTTCTTCTTTTGTAAAGTAGAAATAATAACAGTACCCATCACACAGGGGTACTAGGGGCATAAAAAGTAACTGTTAATGCAAATGTCTAGCACAGTCCATGTCACACACTCTTGAAATCATGACATACTTCACATTAACCAAGTCATAATTAACCATGCCTGATCTATTATCCATGCTGTATTATATTTTATATTGGACAGAATATCTTCAGCTCCATTATCAACTCATATTTGCCTTAACTCCTTTTCCTTATGGTTCATGGCAATAATGGCAGTAAACACATAGTATGCATGCACGCATGCTAAGTTGCTTCAGTCATGTCCGACTGTGTGCAACTCTGCAAATTCATGGACTGTAGCCCGCCAGGCTCCTCATCCATGGAATTCTCCAGGCAAGAATACTGGAGTGGGTTGCCATTCCCTTCTCCAGGGGATCTTCCAATCCCAGGGATGAAATCTGCATCTCATGTCTCCTGCATTGGCAGGTGGTTTTTTATCACTAGCTCCAGCTGGGAAGCCCAAACACATAGCATTCATATCCGAATACCAGACCTTATTCTGGGGTGCTGGTTTATACATATTAACTCATTCAATCTTAACATTAACCTTTTGAGATATTTTTACTATTTCCATATGGAAAATTAGGCAGAGGGAGATCAACTTGTTCTGTGCCACAGAGCTCAAAAGTGGTGGAGCTAAGATTCAAATTAAGGCAATCTTCCTCTGTCCATGTTTACACTGTACCATAGAATGAAATATATATACACATATGCACACATATATGGGATTCCCTGGTAGCTCAGAAGGTAAAAAATTTGCCTGTGATGCAGGAGACCCAGGTTTGATCTCTGGGTCGGGAAGATCCCCTGGAAAAGGTAATGGCTACCCACTCCAGTATTCTTGCCTGGAAAATCCCATGGACAGAGGAGCCTGGTGTACTACAGTCCATGGAATTGCAAGAGTCGGACATGACTTAGTGACTAAACCACCACCACCACCATGTATATTTTGTCTTGGTCAACCTTATACCAATGCTCAGCCCACCGGCTTTTGGAGGGTCCACATTTGTATACCAAAGGACCATACAAAGATGGATAAACAGGCACCCTGCAAAACAAGAAATAGACTGAGGGAAAAGCATATTCTTTGTACCTTTTTTCCCAAGAAAAATGGTCTCTACAGTAATGCTACTCTAAATGTGGTTCATGGACATAATAGTGCTGTTCAGTAAACTTGTAACAGGCAAGATGTGTACAGAATTCAGAGCATTCAAGAACTTTCATGGGACTTTGACATTGACATGACAAAGGAGCATCTCATCAGTGGACTCACTTCACTGTACAGGGAATTTTACAAAAGTATTAGAGTTCAAGGTAGCTTGGAAAATTCAAAACAAAGAAACTGGGTCTTTATCACATATAGTTGGGGAAAGAATACTGGGAGGAGATCCTCAATGTTTTCTTTTTCTTCTAGTGTTCCTCAAACTAGCTGTTCTCTCTGCCAAGAACAAAGCTTGCAGATCTGAACACTGAAATTTATTACGAGACAGTGGAGAGAGGAATGTAAGATACAATATTGAGGCAGCCTCTCCTGAGTGAGAAAAAACGTGAAAGCTGCAGCAATGGTCAAGGTATGAAGAGAGTAGAGAAAAATGAAGCAAGGAAGGGCCTGCTGCTACATGGGCTACTACAAGCATGGTCTGAACAGCTCGGCTGGGAGAGGGGAAATTAGCACTGTCTGTGGGAACTCAAAGTGCTGAGGGGCCAGCTGACCTAAGAACCTTGAATAATGATGAACATAGGTTTCCCTCCTTCACACACACCTTGATAGAAGGTCACAGAGAGTATGTCAAGCCCCCAGACATTGGCATCAGGGCCAGATCAGGGACAACTTTACAGATAAAGACCAGCACAGATTGGGTGAGTCTGTGAAACAGGGAGAAAGGTAAAAATTGAGTCAGCACAGAAAAAAATATACCAGGGAAATGCCTTTAGAAGTTATTTAACTTGACCAGGGTAACTTGCATAGAACAGGGACTCTGGTTCAAATCCAAGCTCTGAAATGTGTCACACTTGGGATCTGAAGATATGGTTGAACGAAGACATGATCTTGGTTACATGGAAAGCATATGAATAGGGCTTAGTTCATAGGAAATCCACAGAGAAGATAAATAGTTACTATTATTATTGGTGGCAGTATTGCACCCGCATTTTATATTTGCTGACCCAGGTTCAACAGTTATCCCAATGTGTGTGTGTGTATTGTGCTTAGTCCCTCAGTCATGTCCAACTCTTTGTGACCCCTTGGACTATAGCTTCCCAGGCTCTTCTGTCCATGGAGATTCTCCAGGCAAGAATATTGGAGTGGGTTACAAAGCCCTCCTCAGGGGATTTTCCCAACCCAGGGATCGAACCCAGGTCTCCTGCATTGCAGGCAGATTCTTTACCATCTGAGCCACGAGGGAAGCCCCAAGATAATCAAACAAATATTACCAGTGGATTTTATCTTCAATGTTCAGGAATCTACTCTGTAGATCTGACTGCTCCTAATATGTAGTTATATCCTACTGTGCTTAAATATAAAGCTAAACACAGATAGCTATTACTCACAAGAACAATGAGATAAACAGGAGTTCACGTGAAAGAAAATCAATAGCTGTTTGATTTTGTTGTGTGTTAGAAATAACCTTGCTGTGTTTAGAGCTCAAACGTAGTAACAACAAAATTAGAAAACAACTGTGAATGGTTTGAAGCAGGTTAAATTCTTCCTTCTGTACCATGGCTACTACAAAGAGAACACTCCAGTCTTTTTTTTCCTTTTTACATGTTACTGACTGAACATCCTGGAATTATTTTTGCTCAGCTGGTCTCTCAATTAGAGGACAGTAATTCATTCTCATAAAATATGTTTTAATACACTTCCAGTTCTACCCAAAACGTGCAACTTGAAAATTATACAGGCACAGACATCACGGAATACACCATTATTTGTGGAAAGTTGGGAAAAACTGCCTGTTTTGTATCAGGTACTTACTACTTTTAAAATTTTGGAACACATGTACACCCGGGGCAGATTCATGTCAATGTATGGCAAAACCAATACAATAATGCAAAGGAATTAGCTTCCAATTAAAATAAATAAATTAATAAAAAAAATTATCCTTGATATCACATCACTAGATTTATTATTTTTTAAATTAATTTTTATTGACGTATAGTTGATTTACAATGTTGTGTTAGTTTCAGTTTGATCTGGTTCGTCTGCCTTTTCTAAATCCAGCTTGAACATCTGGAAGTTCACTGTCCACGTACTATTGAAGCCTGGCTTGGAGAATTTTGAGCATTTCTTTGCCAGTGTGTGAGATGACTGCAATTGTGTGATAGTTTGAACATTCTTTGGCATTGCCTTTCTTTGGGATTGGAATAAAAACTGACCTTTTCCAGTCCTGTGGCCATTGCTGAGTTTTCCAAATTTGCTGGCATACTGAGTGCAGCACTTTCATGACATCATCTTTTAGGATTTGAAATAGCTCAACTGGAATTTCATCACCTCCACTAGCTTTGTTTGTGTGATGTTTCCTAAGGCCCACTTGACTTCACATTCCAAGATGTCTGGCTCTAGGTGAATGATTATCACCATCTACCATCATGATTATTTGGGTCATGAAGATCTTTTTTGTATAGCTCGTCTGTGTATTCTTGCCACCTCTTCTTAATATCATCTGCTTCTGTTAGGTCCCTACCATTCCTGTCCTTTATTGAGCCCATCTTTGCATGAAATGTTCCCTTAGTATCTCTAATTTTCTTGAAGAGATCTCTAGTCTTTCCCATTCTAAAATAGACCCTTACTACTTAGAAAATCCCTCTTTGATATTGTATCATTTGATTTAAATGAAATTAAGTTCAAAATTTTAAATCATATGCTAACGTTAAGATAATTTCACACTAGGAGACTAAAATCTATTGATCTCTATACACAGGTCTTGGGAGGATATATCAATGGATTTGTGTATATTCTGATACTTGAATTAGAAAAATATATTTCATATGATCTCTTGGTCTGTGTTTACCAAGTGGGCTGCTGCTAAACTTAGCTTTTGTAATCCAGATAAAAGTATGTTTAAAGTTTATTTTTGAACCTTGGAACATCATTATTTGATGAATAGATTCCAAATATGATTTCCCTACACATACAGAAAACTTCCCACACCCTATCTCAACTATAATTTCTGCTTCCCTGGTGGCTCAGATGGTAAAGAATCCGCCTACAATGCAGGAGACCAGAGTTCAATCCCTGGGTTAGGAAGATCCCCTGGAGAAGGGAATGGCTACCCACTCCAGTTTTCCTGCCTGGAGAATTCCATGTACAGAGGAGACTGATGGGCTACAGTCCAAGGGGTCGTAAAGAGTTGGACACAACTGATCAACTCACACTTTTATCACTTTCATTCTTATGTTACATGTCAATGATAAGTGATTTTTTTTTACAATATATTGTTTGGGTTTAAGGATTTTGCTTGCTAATGAAATATATCTTACAGTTGTTTTTTTTTTTTTTTCATTAATTTCCCTTCAAGTTCTGACTCTTGGAAATATTTTCTGACTGCACAACACCAGAAACGAAAATGTCACCAAAATCTATTTACATGAACCAGAAATCCTTAAATGAACTAGATGTGTTCATAATGTAGGAACAGAGTGTTTCCTGGCATTTGGTTAGAAAGATTAAGTCAAATTAGCCTGGATAAGTCAACTGTTACAAGGACTGGAAATTGCTAAATTGAACGTTAACAAGAGTTACAAATGGTACTGTACCTACTTGGAAATGAATAAGATTATTAAGGGGCTCAGAGAAGGTAAGACAGATTTTAATATTTTTATTCAGTGAAGCAGAAAATGAAGTAAAAGTCTAACAAATTATTTTTGTAGCTGATAAGGCTTAGAGAAAATAATTTTTAATTAGGTGAGAGAACAATTATATGGACAAGAAGTTATTAAATAAGGAAACAAAAAGTGGCAACTCTAAAAACTGAGCTTAAACTTCTGTTTGCAAAAACAAAGATGCAAACTAACAGACAACAAAGATGGAAATTAAGACTCACATAAGAGAGCATCCCCATGGCAGGGGCAACAATGAAGCACAGTGCAAAGTACCTGCAAATGCACAGTATGATATGCTGTCTAGGAAAGAGGGCATCACTATTGGAGAACTGTGATGCTCATATACAGAATCACAGGTGACAAAAATCAGACTCTTCTTGAACAGATACTGGAATACCTAGTGTAAATCTATTTTTATATATTCTGAGAAACTAGCAAACATTTAATACCACTTGTCAAGGAAAACTGGAACAGCAACATCTAACAGTTGCCCAAGTCACCACAGCCTGTTCTCTTGAGTAAGGCATGAGAGTACAGAGAGGCTAGGATGATAGGACTTAATGGCTGAGAATATGGTCTCTTGATTCTAGACTACTGGGGTCTGCAGCCTGGCTCAATTTTTCATTAATTATGGACAACCTCTATTATCCTGAGCTTATTCTTATGTAAATGGAATGAGGACGATGAAGTCTATCCCATTGGGTTATTGTGAAGAGTAAAGGGAGTTAAACAATCTAAAGCACTTAGAACCACCCCTGGAATAGTCTAAGTATCATTTATCTTTTCTAAACATTAAAAAAAAGCCCTCACCCAAAGTGAATACTGTGTGTTAGTAAAAATACATACTCTGGCCAATGATCCTATAAATTGAGAGAAATTTCTAAGGTCCCTTGCACTCAGAAATGCTAGAAGCGTATACCTGTTAAAGAAAGAGATTCCTAGGGACTTCCCTGGCAGTCCTGTGGTTAAGACTGGACAGCTTCCACTGCAGGGGGTGAGGGTTTGACCCCTGGGCTTCCCTTGTAGCTAAATCGGTAAAGAATCTGCTGCAATGCAGGAGACCAGGGTTCGATTCCTAGGTCCAGAAGATTGCCTGGAGAAGGAAATGGCAATGCACTCCAGTATTCTTGCCTGGAAAATGTAAATAGACAGAGGAGCCTGGTGGGGTACAGTCCATGGGGTTTGAAAGAGTCAGACATGATTTAGTGACTAAACCACAAGGAACTAAAGATTCCACATGCCTTGCAGTGAGGCCAAAAGAAGGCGGCAGGGGAGAGAGATTTCTAGACTGCAGAGGATAAGTCTGGTTTCTTAACATTTGGATACTGATGTGTGTGTGTGTTTTATTGGAGAATAATTGCTTTACAACATTGTGTTAGTTTCTCCTATACAATCAAGTGAATCAGCTGTTTGTATACATATTATCTCCTAACTCTTAGGCCTCCCTCCCACCCCCTCCAGGTCACCAAAGAGCACCAAGCAAAGCTCCCTGTGCAATACAGTAGCTTCCCACTGCTATCTATTTTACACAGGGTAGTTTATATAACTTAGTTCTTATCTCTCAATTCATCTCACCCTCCCCTTCCTCCGCTATGTCCACATGTCCATTCTTTATGTCTGCATCTCTATTCCTGTTCTATAAATAGGTTCATTGTGTACCATTTTTCTAGATATCACATGTCAATATACTAATATATATATATATATATATATATACTACTTTTCTGACTTATTAATACTTCTCTCTGCATGACAGACTCTACATCCATTTACATCTCTACAAATAACTCAATTTTGTTCCTTTTTTTCTCTTTTATTTTTTTAAATTTTATTGGAGGCAAATTACCTTACATTAATATATTGGTTGGTTTTGCCATACATAGACACGAATCCACCCCGGGTGTACATGTGTTCCCTTTCTTGAACCCCCCACCCACCTCCCTCTTCCCCATATCCTCCCTCCAGGTCATCCCCGTGCACCAGCCCCAAGCATCCTGTATCATGTGTCGAACCTGGACTGGTGATTCATTTCACATATGATAATACACACGCTACAATGCCATTCTCCCAAATCATCCCACCTTCTGTTCTACATACCTATGTCTTTTTTGCAGTCTCGTATACAGGGTTAAGGTTACCATCTTTCTAAATTCCATATATATGCATTAGTATACTGTATTGATATTTTTCTTTCTGGCTTACTTCACTCTATATAATGGGCTCCAATTTCATCCACCTCATTAGAAATGATTCAAATGCATTCTTTTTCATGGCTGAAAAATACTCCATTCTGTATATGTACCAAAGCTTTCTTCTCCATTCATCTGCAGATGGACATCTAGGTTGCTTCCATGTCCTCGCTATTATAAACAGTGCTGCAATGAACATTGGAGTACATGTGTCTCTTTCAATTCTGGTTTCCTCGGTGTGTATGCCCAGGAGTGCGATTGCTGGATCATATGGCAGTTCTATTTCCAGTTTTTTTAGGAATTTCCACAGTGTTCTCCATAGTGGCTGTACTAGTTTGCATTTCCACCAACAGTGTAAGAGGGCTCCCTTTTCTCCACACCCTCACCAGCATTTATTGCATGTAGACTTTTGGATAGCAGCCATTCTGACTGGTGTGAAACGGTATCTCATTGTGGTTTTGATTTGCATTTCTCTGATTATGAGGGATGTTGAGCATCTTTTCATGTGTTTGTTAGCCATCTTTATGTCTTCCTTGGAGAAATGTCTGTTTAGTTCTTTGGCCCATTTTTTGATTGGGTCGTTTATTTTTCTGGAATTGAGCTGCAGGAGCTGCTTGTATATTTTGGAGATTAATCCATTATCAGTTGCTTCATTTGCTATTATTTTCTCCCATTCTGAAGGCTGTCTTTTCACCTTGCTTAGAGTTTCCTTTGCTGTGCAGAAGCTTTTGATTTTAATTAGGTCCCATTTGTTTATTTTTGCTTTTATTTCCAATATTCTGGGAGGTGGGTCTTGGAGGATCCTGCTGTGATTTATGTTGGAGAGTGTTTTGCCTACGTTCTCCTCTAGGAGTTTTATAGAATCTGGTCTTACAATTAGCTCTCTAATCCATTTTGAGTTTATTTTGGTGTATGGTGTTAGGAAGTGTTCTAGTTTCATTCTTTTACAAGTGGCTGACCAGTTTTCCCAGCACCACTTGTTAAAGAGACTGTCTTTTCTCCATTTTATATTCTTGCCTCCTTTGTCAAAGATAAGATGTCCGTAGGTGTGTGGATTTATCCCTGGGCTTTCTATTTTGTTCCATTGATCTATATTTCTGTCTTTATGCCAGTACCATACTGTCTTGATGACTGTGGCTTTGTAGTAGAGCCTGAAGTCCGGCAGGTTAATTCCTCCAGTTCCATTCTTCTTCTTCAAGATTGCTTTGGCTATTCGAGGTTTTTTGTATTTCCATACAAACTGTGAGGTTATTTGTTCTAGTTCTGTGAAAAATATCGTTGGTAGCTTGATAGGGATTGCATTGAATGTATAAATTACTTTGGGTAGTATACTCATTTTTACAATATTTATTCTTCCAATCCATGAACACGGTATATTTCTCCATCTATTAGTGTCCTCTTTGGTTACTTTCACTAGTGTTTTATAGTTTACTATGTACAAGTCTTTTGTTTCCTTAGGTAGATATATTCTTAAGTATTTAATTCTTTTCGTTGCAACAGTGAATGGAATAGTTTCCTTAATTTCTCTTTCTATTTTCTCATTATTAGTGTATAGGAATGCAAGGGATTTCTGTGTGTTGATTTTATATCCTGCAACTTTACTGTATTCATTGATTAGCTCTAGTAGTTTTCTGGTAGAGTCTTTAGGGTTTTCTGTGTAGAGGATCATGTCATCAGTGAACAGTGAAAGTTTTACTTCTTCTTTTCCAATTTGTATTCCTTTTATGTCTTTTTCTGTTCTGATTGCTGTAGCCAAAACTTCCAGAACTATGTTGAATAGGAGTGGGGAGAGTGGGCACCCTTGTCTTGTTCCTGACTTTACGGGAAATGCTTTCAGTTTTTCACCATTGAGGATAATGTTTCCTGTGGGTTTGTCATGCTGCTGCTACTGCTAAGTCACTTCAGTCGTGTCCGACTCTGTGTGACCCCATAGACGGAAGCCCACCAGGCTCCCCCGTCCCTGGGATTCTCCAGGCAAGAACACTGGAGTGGGTTGCCATTTCCTTCTCCTGGGTTTGTCATATATAGCTTTTATTACGTTGAGATAGTCCCTTCTATTCCCACTTTCTGGAGGGTTTTTATCATAAATGGATGTTGAGTTTTGTCGAAGGCTGTCTCTGCATCTATTTAGATAATCATATGATTTTTATTTTTCAGTTTATTAATGTGGTGTATTACGTTGATTGATTTGCAGATATTGAAGAATCCTTGCATTCCTGGGATAAAGCCCTCTTGGTCATGATGTATGATCTTCTTAATGTGTTGTTGGATTCTGATTGCTAGAATTTTGTTAAGGAATTTTGCATCTATGTTCATCAGTGATATTGGCCTGTAGTTTTCTTTTTTTGTGGGATCTTTACCAGGTTTTCTGAATGTTGAGCTTCAAGCCAACCTTTTCACTCTCCTCTTTCACTTTCATCAAGAGGCTTTTGAGTTCCTCTTCACTTTCTGCCATAAGGGTAGTGTCATCTGCATATCTGAGGTTATTGATATTTCTACCAGCAATCTTGATTCCAGCTTGTGCTTCTTCCAGCCCAGCGTTCCTCATGATGTACTCTGCATATAAGTTAAACAAGCAGGGTGACAATATACAGCCTTGATGCACTCCTTTTCCTATTTGGAACCAGTCGGTTGTTCCATGTACTGTTCTGACTGTTGCTTCCTGACCTGCATACAGGTTTCTCAAGAGGCAGGTCAGGTGGTCTGGGATTCCCATCTCTTTCAGAATTTTCCACAGTTTATTGTGATCCACACAGTCAAAGGCTTTGGCATAGTCAATGAAGCAGAAATAGATGTTTTTCTGGAACTCTCTTGCTTTCTCCATGATCCAGCGGATGTTGGCAATTTGATCTCTGGTGCCACTGCCTTTTCTAAAACCTGCTTGAACATCTGGGAGTTCATGGTTCACATATTGCTGAAGCCTGGCTTGGAGAATTTTGAGCATTACTTTACTAGTGTGTGGGATGAGTGCAATTGTGCGGTAGTTTGAGCATTCTTTAGCATTGCCTTTCTTTGGGATTGGAATGAAGACTGACCTTTTCCAGTCCTGCGGCCACTGCTGAGTTTTCCAAATTTGCTGGCATATTGAGTGCAGCACTTTCACAGCAGGCTTGAAGCTCAACATTCAGAAAACAAAGATCATGGCATCTGGTCCCATCACTTTATGGGAAATAGATGGAAAAACCGTGGAAACAGTGTCAGACTTTATTTTTTGGGGCTCCAAAATCACTGCAGATGCTGATTGCAGCCATGAAATTAAAAGACGCTTACTCCTTGGAAGGAAAGTTATGACCAACCTTGATAATATATTAAAAAGCAGAGACATTACTTTGCCAACAAAGGTCCGTCTAGTCAAGGCTATGGTCTTTCCCGTGGTCATGTATGGATGTGAGAGTTGGACTGTGAAGAAAGCTGTTCGCCGAAGAATTGATGCTTTTGAACTGTGGTGTTGGAGAAGACTCTTGAGTGTCCCTTGTACCGTAAGGAGATCCAACCAGTCCATTCTAAGGGAGATAGATCCTGGGTGTTCATTGGAAGGACTGATGCTAAAGCTGAAACTGCAATACTTTGGCCACCTCATGCGACGAGTTGACTCACTGGAAAAGACTCTGATGCTGGGAAAGGTTGGGGGCGGGAGGAGAAGGGGACGACCAAGAATGAGATGGCTGGATGGTATCACCGACTCTGTGGACATGAGTTTGAGTGAACTCAAGGAGTTGGTGATAGATAGGGAGGCCTGGTGTGCTGTGATTCATGGGGTCGCTGAGAGTCAGACACGACTGAGCGACTGAACTGAACTTACCAGGATTTGGGATTAGGGTGATGGTGGCCTCATAGAATGAGTTTGGAAGTTTCCCTTCCTCAGCAATTTTCTGGAAGAGTTTGAGTAGAATAGGTGTTAGCTCTTCTCTAAATTTTTGGTAGAATTCAGCTGTGAAGCCGTCTGGACCTGGGCTTTTGTTTGCTGGAAGATTTCTGATTACAGCTTCTATTTCCGTGCTTGTGCTGGGTCTGTTAAGATTTTCTATTTCTTCCTGGTTCAGTTTTGGCAAAGTGTACTTTTCTAGGAATTTGTCCATTTCTTCCAAGTTATTCATTTTATTGCCATATAATTGCACATAGTATTCTCTAATAATCCTTTGTATTTCTGTGTTGTCGGTTGTGATCCCTCCATTCTCATTTCTAATTTTATTGATTTGGTTCTCCCTTTGTTTCTTGATGAGTCTGGCTAGTGGTTTGTCAATTTTATTTACCTTCTCAAAGAACCAGCTTTTGGCTTTGTTGATTTTTGCTATGGTCTCTTGTGTTTCTTTTGCATTTATCTCTGCCCTAATTTTTACAATTTCTTTCCTTCTACTAACCCTGGGGTTCTTCATTTCTTCCTTTTTAGTTGCTTTAGATGTAGAGTTAGGTTATTTAGTTGACTTTTTTCTTGTTTCTTGAGGTGTGCCTTTATTGCTATGAACTTCCCCCTTAGCACTGCTTTTACAGTGTCCCAGAGGTTTTGGGTTGTTGTGTTTTCATTTTCATTCATTTCTATGCATATTTTGATTTCTCTTTTGATTTCTTCTATGATTTGTTCATTATTCAGCAGCGTGTTGTTCAGCCTCCATATGTTGGCATTTTTAATAGTTTTTCTCCTGCTATTGAGGTCTAATCTTACTGCATTGTGGTAAGAAAAGACGCTTGGAATGATTTCAATTTTTTTTGAATTTACCAAGGCTAGATTTATGGCCCAGGATGTGATCTATCCTGGAAAAGTTTCCATGTGCACTTGAGAAAAAGGTGGAATTCATTGTTTTGGGGTGAAATGTCCTATAGAGATCTATTGGGTCTAACTGATCTATTGTATCATTTAAAGTTTGTGTTTCCTTGTTAATTTTCTGTTTAGTTGATCTATCCATAGGTCTGAGTGGGGTATTAAAGTCTCCAACTATTATTGTGTTATTGTTAATTTCCCCTTTCATACTTGTTAGTAATTGTCTTACATATTGCGGTGCTCCTATGTTGGGTGCATAAATATTTATAATTGTTATATCTTCTTCTTGGATTGATCCTTTGATCATTATGTGGTTTCCTTCTTTGTCTCTTTTCACAGCCTTTGTTTTAAAATCTATTTTATCTGATATGAGTATTGCTACTCCTGCTTTCTTTTGGTCTCTATTTGCGTGGAATGTCTTTTTCCAGCCCTTCACTTTCAGTCTGTATGTGTCCCTCGTTTTGAGGTGGGTCTCTTGTAGACAACTTATATGGGGTTCTTGTTTTTGTATCCATTCAGCCAACCTTTGTCTTTTGGTTGGGGCATTCAACCCATTTACGTTTAAGGTAATTATTGATAAGTATGATTCCGTTGCCATTTTCTTTATTGTTTTGGGTTCGAATTTATATACCCTTTCTGTGTTTCCTGTCTAGAGAAGATCCTTTAGTATTTGTTGGAGAGCTGGTTTGGTGATGCTGAATTCTCTCAGCTTTTGCTTGTCTGTAAAGCTTTTGATTTCTCCTTCATATTTGAATCAGATCCTTGCTGGGTATAGAAATCTGGGCTGTAGGTTACTTTCATTCATCACTTTAAGTATGTCTTGCCATTCCCTCCTGGCCTGAAGAGTTTCTGCTGAAAATCAGCTTTTATCCCTTATGGGGATCCCCTTGTGTGTTATTTGTTGTTTTTCTCTTGTTGCTTTTAATATTTGTTCTTTGTGTTTGATCTTTGTTAATTTGATTAATGTGTCCTGTAGTATTTCACCTTGGGTTTATCCTGTCAGGGACTCTCTGTGTTTCTTGGACTTGGGTGATTATTTCCTTCCCCATTTTAGGGAAATTTTCAACTATTATCTCCTCAAGTATTCTTTCATGGTCTTTCTTTTTGTCTTCTTCTTCTAAGACTCCTATGATTCGAATGTTGGGGCGTTTAATACCGTCCCATGTTTCTCTAATATTGTCCTCATTTCTTTTAATTCTTTTTTCTTTTTCCATCTCTGTTTCATTTATTTCTATAACTCTATCTTCTAGCTCGCTTATCCTGTCTTCTGCCTCTGTTATTCTACTGTTTGTTCCCTCAAGAGTGTTTCTGATCTCATCTATTGCATTCAGTTCAGTTGCTCAGTTATTTATCTGTAACTCCATTTTGCTTTCCAGATTTTGAATCATTTTCACAATTAAAATTTGAAATTCTTTATTGGGTAGGTTCCCTATATCTTCCTCTTTTGTTTGTGTTGGTGGGCATTTATCCTATTCCTTTACTTGCTGGGTATTTCTCTGCCTCTTCATCTTGCTTATATTGCTTTGTTCGGGGTGGCCTTTCCGTCTTCTGGCAGTTTGTGGAGTTCTCTTTATTATGTAGTTACCTCGTTTTGTGCGGGGTTGGATGGGTGACTTGTCAAGGTTCCCTGGTTAGGGAAGCTTGTGTCGATATTCTGGTGGGTGGAGCTGGATTTCATCTCTCTGGAGTGCAATGAAGTGTCCCGTAATGAGTTTGAGATGTCAATGGGTTTGGAGTGGCTTTGGGCAGCCTGTATATTGAAGCTCAGTGCTATTCTCCTGTGTTGCTGGATAGTTTGCATAGTATGTCTTTCACTGAAACTTGTTGACCCTTGGGTGGTGCCTGGTTTCAGTGTATGTATGGAGGCATTTGATGAGTACCTATCAATTAATGTTCTCTGGAACAGGAGATCTCTGGTGTTCTCAGGGTTTGGAATTAAGCCTCTGCTTCTGGTTTTCAGTCTTATTCTTGCAGTAGGCTCAAGGCTTCTCCCTCTGTTACTTCCAAGGCAGTTCCTTCTGTTGAAAAAGCTCTTCTGTTTTCTGGTCTCCTCAGTGTCTAATTCCCGTCCTGACACCAGGATGCAGTGGTGGACACTTTTTTTTTTTTTCCAGGCTCACCTGTTCAGTCCTGCTGTGGGGAGGGAGGAACGCAGCTAACAAATCTCCCTGGCGTCTGTGGGGAGTGCTCGCAGTGTCTCGGCTACACTGGGAATGCTCCCGCTCGAGGCGTGTGTGCTTTCCCTGTTTATGCTGCTTAGGCTCTAGGTTGCTCTGCTGGGAGCTGTCCACGGCTGGCGCTGGGTTGTATGCACTTCCCAAGTCTGAGTAGCTCAGGTTCAGGTACTCAGGTACTCCACAAAGGCGTAGACTTGGCTTGGCCTGCATTTTGTGCCTTCCCCGGTCCAGGCAGCTCAGGTGACCAGGCATTTGGTGAGCGCATTCGCTGGGACTTATCGCTTTCCTGGTCCCTGCCGCTCGGTTTTCTGGGTGTACAACCAGCGCACTTTCTCAGGCGGATATCGACCAGCCCGAACCCACAAAGTCTTGGTTAGCAAGGAAGCCTGCCTGCAGCTTGGTATGGGAAGCCTCTCTGGGGCCGCAGCTGCCCCTTCCGGCGCTGGCTGCCCTCCCTGCCTGTGTCGGCGGGGGCTGGGGGATGGGCCGCCCACTGCCAGCTCGCTCTACTCAGTGCTTTGTTCTGTGGGCGGGGCTGGCGGAGTCTTGGGTTGGGGTTTTTCACAGGCTTTTCGTAGCCTTTTCGCCTTTTAGCTGCAGAGTCTGCTTCGCTATTTTAAGTTCGTGCCCTCAGTTTGCCCTGGAGCGTTCAAGCCCGGTTCTTCCTCTAAGCGCCCCGCAGCCTGTTCTCCCTCTAAGCACAGCCACCCGCACCTCCCTGCCCAGCCCCCGCCTGCTAGTGGGGGGCACGGGCGTCTGTGCCACTTCTCCGCTAAGAGTTTCCTCTGGGCACTTAGTCTGTGAGTTTTAATTATTTATGTCTTTTGTCTCCCAGTTATGTGTCCCTCTGAGGTTCCACTCGCCAGTGTTTCCAGGTGTTTGGAATCTTCTCTTTTTTTATTTTTAAGCCTCCCTTCCTGGGACAGAGCTCCGTCCCTCCCTCTTTTGTCTCTCTTTTTACCTTTTATACTATTTCGTACCTCCTTTCGAAGACTATGGGCTGCTGTTCTGAGTGCCTGATGTCCTCTGCCGGTATTCAGAAGTTGTTTTGTGGGATTTACTCAGCGTTCAAATGTTCTTTTGCTGATTTTGTGGGGGAGAAAGTGGTCGCCCCGTCCTATTCCTCCGCCATCTTCCTGTGCTCCCGCTTTTATTTAATTGGAGGCTAATTACTTTACATTATTGTATTGGTTTTGCGACACATTGACATGAATCTGCCCCAGGTGTACTTATGTTCCCCATCTTGAACCCCCCTCCCACCTCCCTCCCCATTCCATCCCTCTGGTTCATTGCAATACACCAGCCCCAATCATCCTGTATCATGCATCGAACTTGGACTGGCAATTCATTTCACATATGATATTTTACATGTTTCAATGCCATTCTCCCAAATCATCCCACCCTCGCCCTCTCCCACAGAGTCCCAAAGACTGTTCTATACCTCTGTGTCTCTTTTGCTGTCTCATATACAGGGTTATCGTTATCATCTTTCTAAATTCCATATATATGCATTAGTATACTGTATTGGTGTTTTTCTTTCTGGCTTACTTCACTCTGTATAATAGGCTCCAGTTTCATCCACCTCATTAGAACTGATTCAAATGTATTCTTTTTAATTGCTGAGTAATACGCCATTGTGTATATGTACCAAAGCTTTCTTATCCATTCATCTGCAGATGGACATATAGGTTGCTTCCATGTCCTGGCTATTATAAACAGTGGTGTGATGAACATTGGACTACATGTGTCTCTTTCAATTCTGGTTTCCTCGGTGTATATACCCAGGAGTGTGATTGCTGGGTCGTATGGCAGTTCTATTTCCATTTTTTTAAGGAATCTCCACACTGTTCTCCATAGTGGCTGTACTAGTTTGCATTCCCACCAACAGTGGAAGAGGGTTTCCTTTTCTCCACACCCTCTCCAGCATTTATTGCTTGTAGACGTTTGGATAGCAGCCATTCTGACTGGCATGAAATGGTACCTCATTGTGGTTTTGATTTGCATTTCTCTGATTATGAGTGATGTTGAGCATCTTTTCTCGTGTTTGTTAGCCATCTGTATGTCTTCTTTGGAGAAATATCTGTTTAATTCTTTGGCCAATTTTGTTCCTTTTTTATGGCTAATATTCCATGAATATATCTACCACATCTTCTTTATCCATTCATCTGTCGATGGACATTTAGGTTTCTTCCATGCCCCGCCTATTGTAAACAGTGCTGCAATGAACATTGGGGTGCATGTAATTTTTTTGAATTATGGTTTTCTCAGGATATAAGCCCAAAAGTCAGATTACTGAGTCATAAAGCAGTTCTATTTTTAGTTTTTTAAGGAACCTTCCTACTGTAATCCATAGTGGCTCTATGAATTTATAGTCCCATCATTTTCAATGATGAAAACCTGAAAACATTTCCTCTAAGATCAAGAATAAGACATGGATGTCCACCCTTGCCATTGCTATTCAACATAGTTTTGCAAGTCCTAGCCATGGCAATTAGAGAAGAAAAAGAAGTAAAAGGAATGCAAATTGGATAGTGATATTTTGATTCCATGACATATCAACATATTTCATGACTCTATAAGGGCCAACTGCTTACCATTCTTTTCTCTTTAACAACAACAAAAATGTGCCTGAAATTCCATTATCCCCAAATAGTTACTCAGAATGTTCGTATCTTGTTATGTGCATCTATTCACACAAAAGGACAGCCATTTGTGATGACAATGATGACAGGGCCATTTGTGATCTCAATGATGAGGGATTCAGCCAGGTTTAAGTGTCTGCTCCATGGCTCTGTGTTTCCATCTTTACTACACCTGATCCTCACCTGGTGACTCAGTTCTATTAATAATAACTCACTCCCACCTTGTATCTACATGTCACTGGCCTCCAGTACCACCTCCCACGCTTATAGAGCAATTACTATAGGTCAGGCACTGTTTTGTAAGTATTTTACATCTGTTAATCCTTTAAATTAAACAACACCCCTCTGAGCGCAAACAATTATTACTTCCATTTTACTGATGAGGACACAGGAACAGAGAAGCTAAATTTTCTTAGTTTCACACCTTGTCAGTAGCAAAAGTGGGTTTCAAATTTAACCCTACACTATACTTCCTGGGTATAGTTAAGATTCAGAACCTTGGTCCCCACCCCTGAGTTACTCTTATATTAACAAATCTTACTTTACTTTAATATTTACCTAGTGCTTCATGGTTTTAAATGACTTCACTTCCATGATCTTATGTGTTCCTTGTGACCATTATGCAAGATAGGATAACTATGAGGAAACAGGCTCACAGAGAGCAAAAGTTTAAAGGAGGTAGTGACAGATAGAACAGAGCTTAGCCCTGCGTCTTTGGCTACTAAAACCTGTTATTCCTATCACTTCCATTATTTTGTTCTGAAGTTTTAGAAAAAGAAGATACCTATGAGACAGGGACTTTCTGAGGATGGATTTTCTGATGGAGCTAGAATATAACCAAGACTCTGAATTCAAGATGACTCTCGGGGAGGGGTGGATGAGAAAACACAGAATAAAAGGAAAAATAACAGAAAAAGGAGATGAGAAAGGATAGATATTAGCTAGATTATCATGAAAGAAATGAAAGAACTTGGTAATGGTTTAGGTATTGAGAGTCAATGCAAAACTGATGTCAAGGTGTCAAACATGAGAAGCCAGGAGACCGTCAATGCCATTAACAGAAACATGGATGAAAGAGGAATTGGTTTTACATAAAAGTGAGTTTGTCTACAATCCTGAAGAACACTGGGTGACAGTTGGACTTGTAGAAGTGGGAAAATATACAGCAGATAGAAAAAGCTAGAAATGGATAACTTGGAGGCATTCACTTAGAGGTGATATTTAAAACTATGAGTCGATAGAAGGCACAGGCCAAGAAAACAAGTAATTCATTATGGCTCAAATGCTAAACCTAGGGGGAAACCATCACTTAGGGAAGAGAAGAAGAAACAAGAGGGAAAGTGGTAGAAAAGTAGCTGAAGAGATAGTATAGAATCATAGATATTAAGAATGGAAAAAATTCAAGAAGTAGGAAGTGACAATGAATGCCACATAAAGCAAAGGAGTCAAATGGAATGAGGATTCCAATTAGTACACCTCACAGCACTTATTACATTTATAATAAATTACTTGGGTAAATTGGCATCGTTCCTAACTAGAATAGAGGTACGTAAAGGCAAACTTGTAGTGTTTCTTACTGTAACTTCAGCACATAGTAGTGCCCATGTTTACATGTCACTAAATAAACAGTTATTGAATAAGGGAATCAATAGATAAATGAATGAATATAATCAGATTTCCTGAAAGCACCACAAAAGACCCTTGGAAATACAGTGTCAATAAACCAATCTTCGAAGGTAGATGTCATGTCATAGGGCAATTTACAGAAAGTGGGATTTTAAAACACAGAAAATGGGTAGTATAACAATAGAGGCAGATTTAATTAAACATTTCTTAGAGATGTGTTCTTGCTCAAATGATATAACAGATCACGTGGACTTCCTACCCTAGGACACTATATATTTATCAGGTTTTGTCCTTCTAACAGCTCTGCCTGACTTCCAGATGATCTTCAAGAACTTAAGACAGTCATTATAGTTGCCAACTCTACAAGTGATGGAAGTAAGGGGACCTACCTGCTTTACTAGAATCAGAACTCCATGGACTATGCATGAAGGAAGATGGAATAAAGCAGGGTAAAGAAACAGAAGTCAAGAAAATGACACTACCCACAGAAAGACATAGCCTGGAATGGACCCACATTCAAGACAAGTTTCAAGTCCCTTGATGGGGTTTTCCTTTGTGGTACAGTGGTAAAGAATCTGCCTACCAATGCAGTGGACACAGGTTCGATAACTGGTCAGGAAGATCCCACAGGCCACAGAGCAACTAAGCCCAGACACTACAACCGCTGAGCCCACGCTCTCGAGCTCTGCAACAAGAGAAGCCTCACAGTGAGAAGCCTGAGCAACACAACTAGAGAGCAGATCTTGCTCGCTGCAACTAGAGAAAACCTGCATGCAGCAACGAAGATCCAGCGCAGACAGAAATAAATAAAAAGAAGAAAAGCATTCCACGAAATCATCCAAAATATGTGGATGTGTGTGGGAGTAAATGGGTGAGAGTGAGTGCATACACAAACAACATATGGGATATACAAAAACGTAGTTACGAGTAAATTCCAAATAAAAAGGATTATAGCTAAATGTTTACATATGCTGGCAAGATAGCCGTAACATATGTCACTGAGTAATAAGGCTTAGGTAAAACAAACTGCATGTTTCACAAATTAAAGTTGCACTTCCTTCTCTTAACACACAAAATGATTATAAAAAAGTCATTTCAACAAAAATACTAGATGTGTCTCCAGGACACAAAGAAGTAAAAAGAACTATTTTATTATTGTATTCCCTAAATTATGAGAACACGTTGTCAAACTTGAATAAGTTGAATGACAGCACAGCTAATTACCACAGACTGCTAGAGCATTTCAGAAATCCTAAGTACATAGGATAAACATGATTTGACAACAAAAATACATCTTCTCACCTTTTTCCTTATCTGTTTCCCAGATATTAGTTGCCCATATGTAAATACATATTTGTGTACATGTTTTTATGCACACAGGGATACAGGGATCTATTTAATAATTTTATTGACGTCCAATCAAATGTCTTTATGCACTTAAGCCATAGACTTTAAATTATAACAGTCTTGTGTTTAAGCTGTTATCTAAACAATATACAAACAGTGTATTATGAAGTGAAAAAATTAAATACTCAGTGCCTATGCTTGAAAGACATTTTAAGGAGGCCAAGATTTAAGCAGTATTTAAAATTTATTATCATATATAATATTTTCTAGTCATGACTTTGAATGCTTTAAATACCTTCTTTGTTCTCCAAATACAGTCTGATACATTGCAAAATGTAGTTTTGACTTAAATGAGGATGATGGTGTAGCTAATTAAAACAATCCATATTAAAGAGAAACATTTTAAAGCCTGATGCATCTCTCTAGTGTATTATATTCATATTCACAGTCAGCATCTCATCTTCCTGTGGTGTTAAAAACATCATATTCATATTGAACTTATTCCAAGGCTTTCAAACTTCAGCAATCCTACTAAATATATATCCATACTAAATATGTCACCATATCAAGAATAGGAGTGAAAGCAAAGAACAATTCAACAACTGTGCTAAATAAAATCTGACTTATCTAACAAAGTAAAGAAATTCAGAACAAAAGGACTGCTACTTTATACCTAGAGGTGTAATAGATTTTTGGCAAAGTGACACAGTACTTCTGCTATGAAATTAATTATGTCACAGATACATAATTGCTCCTATGTTCAGTGGGATCTAGAACAATGCTTCAATTTGCAGATTAAATTAAATGCTAATAACAAGATACCTATATCTCCCTCCTCATTCCATCAGACTTACAGAGCAGCCCATTGGCCAAAATGCCCCTTCTTTATATATTCCTGTCTCTTTCCTTTTGACCAAATGGTGAGATTAGTCTTTCATTTCCTGAAACCAAACCCCACCTCACAAACACAAAATACAAAAATCAAGAAAGAAGATGTCACACAGAAGTCCACTATACAGAGTCTTCTTACCTCAATCTGATGGCTAGAACACTTTTGAGGGCTTACTTTTCTTTCAGACACACAAACTGTAGAATGCTGGACTACCTGACCCTCATGGAGTGCTAGGAGCAGAAACTTGAAAAACTAGCCTCTTGTATTCCTACAATCTATTTACACACTGAACACACCCAGTAGCACACAGTAATATTTATCTGTGGTGGACAGCTATTCCAAAGAAGCAGGTGTATCTCTACTTTAAAAAAACGAATGTCTTTGTTGATCAGCAGGGGAAAGGTAAGAGCTGTTTTATCCTTTAAAGCACACCGACATGAGTTACTTTTTAAATCAATGTCTTGAAGATGATTCATTCGTTTAATATTCTATTCCCCCAAACTCGTATTATTCAAGAACCTGGGGAAAAATGTATCTAATGGTAACAACCAACACATATCTGCCAGGTACTATTCCAAGTGCTTTATATATATCATTACCTATAGTTTCCAAAACTTACGAGGTATGAACTATTATCCCCATAATATAGATGAGGAAATTAAGAACTTTGCCCACAGTTACCCAATTAGTAAGTGGTACATCCAGAAGTTCAATCCAGGCATTCCAGCAACACGGTTCATGTTTCTAATCATGAACCTGCACATATGACTTTTAGAAGGTAAATTGTAACAGGATGTGGCTGCTCAGCTGAACAGTAGATAATGAGTGAAGTCTTCTTAGTACTTGTACTATGTTGGAGTAAGTGAAAATTTTGGAAGATTATTTCCCCAAGATGAGTATTCATTTATATTATCATATCAGGCCTCTTTTTCTGCTTTTCTGCAATGGTTGTTCAAAGTTCTGAGGAATTTAAAAAAAAAAAAAAACAACCACATGAGTCCAGGTTAAAGTGCCAGTAAAGTTATTAATTTAAGTTCAAAGAATAATACAGGAGAAGCCAATATAATACCTTTTAAAAGTCTCAAGGATAAATGCTTAATTCTGTTTTTCAGATTAGATCAGTTCAGTTCAGTTGCTCAGTCATGTCCAACTCTGCAACACCATGGACTGCAGTACAACAGGCTTCCCTGTCCATCACCAACTCCTGGAGCTTGCTCAAACTCAAGTCCATTGAGTCGGTGATGCCATCCAACCACCTCATCCTCTGTCGTCTCCTTTTCCTCCTGCCTTCAATCTTTCCCAGCATCAGGGTCTTTTCCAATGAGTCAGTTCTTCACATCAGGTGGCCAAAATATTGGAGTTTCATCATCAGTCCTTCCAATGAATATTCAGGACTGATTTCCTTTAGAATGGACTGGTTGGATCTCCTTGCAGTCCAAGGGACTCTCAAGAGCCTCTCCAACACCATAGTTCAAAAGCATCAATTCAGATTAGATAATTCCTACTAATTTGTCTTCAAATTCACTGATTCTTTCTTCAAGGTGACGAGCCCATCTTTTATGTGTTTTATTTCGCTGATTGTAAGTTCTAAATTTTCATTTGGTTATTTACACTTTTCCATTGTCTGTTAAAATTCCTAATCTGTTCATTCATTAAGACCATATTTCCTTCATTCACTGAACATTTGTCTTTAGTTCTTTGACTATGGAATAATTGCTTTAAAGTCTTTGTCTAAAAAATCCAACAACTGGCCATCTTGGGGCTTTTCTCTATTGACTTTTTCTTGACTATTGACAGGTCCTATTTTCCTGTTTTGTCCATGCTGAATATTTTTACTGTATATTAAAAATATTTAGGAATGCTGGGTTCTGAAAAGTGTTAATGTTTGTTCTGTTTAGGATCTGTTTAAGAACGCCAGATTCTGTAGAGTGTCGATGGTTTAACAGGTAGTTTGATAACCTGGATCTTATGCTTTATTAAAGTGTGCAAAAAGCCTAAGTTGTTTCCTAAGCCCAGTTAAATTTGGGGAATCAACCTCCAAATTCTCTCTCTTCTACAGATCTTGTAAGAGTTGGGTTTTAGGACTGTTAAAGAGTGGATCTACTGTAGGCCTTACAGTGGGGCATAATCTTTACTCCTAAGGCTTCTGATGTTTCACCTGGATACCCAACATATTAGGGAGGCATTATCAAGGACTCATCACTTGTTTCCTGTGTCTCCAACATTCCCCAGCATGGGTCAACCGGTAATGTCTCTGTTCCTCTTTTAACCCTGTACCCTCTGGTCAGTCTCAGGTAGTCTTTCCCTATGACTATACAGCTCATTCCTCAGCCAAAGACTCTTGGGAAACCTCCAAATGAACTTTTGAAGATCTTCCTTTTACATAGCTCCCTTTTCTCTGATGCCTTGTCTTGCAAATTCCAGCTTCTTTAGCTTTACTGAATCTTGATTTCTACTTTATCAGCCCAGCAGTACCACTGTGTGTTGCCTAGAATCCAACTTATGTGCCATTGGAATGTTTTCCCCAGGCAGATAACTGGAGTGATGATTTAGCTACCTGTGTGCTTCCTTTGTCTCTGGAATCACAACCTTGTGCTGCGTGTTGTACAATGCTTAGAAACAGTCAGCTCATATATTCTGCCCAGTTCTGTTACTGTTTTTGGCAGAAGGGCTACTCTAGTGGCAGTTATTCCAGAGTAAAAGTCTCCCAGGGAGCTTCATCTCTGACAAAATTTAAATAGTAATAAGAGACCTATTTCTTCTGTTTTATCTTACACAGTCTTGCACAGCTTTACCCAATCTCAAAACATAATCATATGCATCATATGTCAGGAAGGTGGTGGGGAACAATCAATCAACTGGCTGCTACATCCTTTATCCTCACCGAGCATCTTAGTTTGGGTTCCCTTAGAAGCAGATGCTAAGACATGGATTCAAGTAAAAGTAGTTTGAGAGAAGTTTTAGTTACCTATGGCTTCTGAAACAATGTATCATAATCTTGGTGGCTTAAAACACGCACACACAATCATTATCTTACAGTCTAGAGGTCAAGAGGTTTGAAATTATTGTTACTGGGCTAAACTTGGGTACTGGCAGGGTCACACTCCCTCCAGAGGTTCTAGAGAATTTGTTTCTTTGCCTCTTCCAGCTCCTAGAGGTACATTCCTTGCCTATGGTCCATTCTACCATCTTCAAAGCCAACAGCATAGCATCTTGCTTCAGTAGTCACCATGCCTTCTTCTATGTCAAAACTCTCCCTCAACCTTTCTCTTATAAAAACGCTTGCGATTACACTAAGGGTCCATGCATAAAATCTAGGATATTCTCCTCCACTCAAAATCTTCCACTTAATCATATTTTCAGGGGAAAAAAAAATCTCTTTTGTCATATAAGGTAATATTCACAGGTTTATGGACTAGAACCCAGATATATTTTGGAGCCACTATCCAGCCTACCTAAGTCCATACTCTGGCCCCTGGAGGTTCATGCCCCCCCGCCATGCAAAATATATTCACCAAACTCTTCAATCCCAAAAGTCTCAAACTATTTCAGAACAAACTCAAAGTGTAAAATCTCATCATCTTGATCAGGTATGAGAGAGATTCTCAGGCAAAATTCCTATCTATGGACTTGTGAAACTGGAAAATAAGTTATCTACTCTCAAAATATTGTAGTGGGACAGGCATAGTTATGGATATTCTCATTTCACAAGAAAGAACAAGGAGAGTCACTAGCCCAAGCAAAATGAAAATCTAGCCAGGAAGTTACCTGAGGTTTCAAGGCCTGAAAATAATCCTCTATGGCTTGAAGTCCTTGGCCTGTGATTCAACCCTGTGGGACACAGTCTTCACCCTAGGGCCTGTGGCTCTTCGGTAATTTCAATATTACCGAACAATATTCTTGTATCTCTTCTTTGTATTCACTATTTTTTTTAATGGTTTTAACATCTCCTAGTTCTCTCATGACTCAAGTAAAATCTTTTAACATGTGTTCATTTCACATCTGTATTTACGTGATTTATTTTGTTCTAAAAATTATCTTTAAGATAAATTTAATATAAAGAAATTGATTGAATTTCTACACACTAACAAAATATCAGAAAGAGAAATTAAGGAAATAATTCCATTCACCATTGCATTAAAAAGAATGAAATACCTATGAATAAACAAACCTACCTAAGGAGGTCAAAGGCCTATACTCTGTAAACTAAAAGATGCTAATGCAATATATTGAAGATGACACAATATATTGGAAAAATATATCATGTTCTTGTCTTGGAGAAGTTAATATTGTTAAAATGACCATACTACCCAAGGCAATCTAGAGATTTAATGCAATTCCTATCAAATTACAAATGGAATTTTTCACAAAACTAGAAAAATGAGTTTAAAATGTATATGGAAACACAAAAGATCCTGAATAGCCAAAATAATCTTGTGAAAGAACAGGGCTATAGGAATCATGCTCCCTGACTTCCCACTGTATTACAAAGCTACAGTAATCAAAACAGTATGGTACTGGCATAAAATCAGACACATACACCAATGGAACAGGATAGTGCGCCCAGAAATAAACCCACTATGGTCAATTAATCTATAACGAAGGAGGCAAGAATATACAACGGAGAAAAGACAGTCTCTTCAATAAGTGGTGCTGAGAAAACTGTAGAAGAATGCAATTAGGACATTCTCTAACACTATATACAAAAATAAACTCAAAATTAACTAAAGACTTAAATGTAAAATGGAATACCAAAAAACTCCTAGATGAAAACATCGGCAAAACACTATAACATAAATCACAGGAATATTTTTTTGGATCTGTCTCCTAAAGTAAAGGCAATAAACAAATGAGACCGAATGGAACTTAAAAAGCTTTTTCACAGCAAAGGAAGACACTGACAAAATGAAAGACAATCTACTGAATTGGAGAAAATATTTACAAGTGATATGACTAATAAGGGATTAATATACAACCTATATAAATAGCTGAGACAACTCAACATCCAAAAAAAACTTGATTTAGAAATGAGTGAAAGAAATGAATAGACATTTTTCTAAACAGGAAATGAAAAACCACAATGAGATATTGCCTCACTTTTGTCAGTATGCCTATCATCAGAAAGAACACAAATAACATATGTTGATGAGGATGGGAAAAAAGGAATCCTCATACACTGTTGGTGGGAAATTAAATGGGTGTAGCCACTGTGGAAAAGTGTGGAGCTTCCAAAAAAAATAAAATAAAACTACCCAGAAATTCTATTCTGGGTATATAGCCAAGAAAAACAAAAACACTGATTAGAAAAGATGCATGCACCTCAGTGTTCAAGTGAAGCATTATTTATAATTGTTAAGATAGAGAATCAACATAAGCATCCATCTATAAATGAATGGATAAAGAAGATGTGATACACACACACACACACACACACACATGCACACACACACAATGGAATACTACTCAACCATAAAAAGAACAAAACTTTGCCATGTGCAGCAACATAGATGGATTTGGAAGGCATTTTGCTAAGTGAAATAAGTCAGACAGAGAAAGATAAATACTGGATGACATCACTTATATGTGGTATCTAAAAATTTTTACAACAAAACAATGAATATAACACAAAAGCAGTACAATCATGGATATAGAGAACAAACTACTTGTTACTAGTGAGGGGATGGGCAATTTTGGGGTAGAAAAGTGAGAGGTACAAACTAGTGGGTATAAGATAGCCTACAAAGATGTATCATACAACAAAGGGAATACAGCCAATATTTTGTAATAACTGCACACAGAATATAAACTTTAAAAATTGCATAAAAATAAATTTTTGAAAATGAATTAAACTAAACCCTCCAAAAGAAAAAAAAAATACTTTTCAGTTATCTTAGAGGTCAAATCAAAATGCCTAATACATTGATACCTACTAGAGCAGATCAATTTCAAAGATAGACAATATGTACCTCGTGCAGAATTTAAGCCCAGACATGTCTTTTCTTGGTGGTCTAGGTAAACCGAAAGCACCAAAGCAATGCTGTTGACTCTGTTTCTCTAGTTTTAATTTCGTGATCTACTAACTCTGTTTTACTTCAGATACGTTATAGCCCCATAGGTTATTCTCCACTGTTGGCAGGAACAGATAGAAATTTCGTTTTAGGGTCAAGTCATTTAGAGATCTCTCTACATGGATTGATGGTTTATAGAGACCTCATCTCTGATGGATGAGACAAAAACATGGTTTTTCAGTCTTTTTCTTTTGTGGTTTACCTGTTCTTGAGCTCACATTAATTAAGAATTTCATACCCTTTAGGAGGAAAATAGCATTTTGCTATCTAGACTGGTGAGTTCTTTGTTTCTGTGTCTATCCTTAACTCATGGCACAGTTGTAGAACTGAAGCTATAAGCTCTATTTCTCTCTGCTCATACGTCTATGTGGCTCTAATTCAGAAATGTCTTCACCTCTGATTAGGTGCTTAATGTTTTCTTTCATCTGTGTATGCTTAGTCACTCAGTTGTGTTTGACTCTTTGCAACCCCATAGACTGTAGCCCGCCAGGCTCCTCTGTCCATAGGATTTTCCAGGCAAGAATACTGGAGTGCGTTGTCATGCCTTCCTCCAGGGGGATCTTCCTGACCCAGGGATGGAACCTCCATCTCCTGCCTCTCCTGCATTGGCAGGTGGGTTCTTTACCACTGAGTCACCTGCAAAATCACACCTGCAAAGCCCTTTATTTCATCTGGGAGATATTAATATACTAGATCATGAAAACTCTGAATTTAAAGGAGCTCTGTTCTGATTGTCATATCTAATAAATTAATTATATAAAGGAAATATTCTTTAAATTCCCTGAAAATAAAGAAATTGAATTGTGACACTTAAAATGAGCTAGACTGAAATAATGCATATTGTCTAAGAAACTAACAACCATTTTAAGAACTCAAATGCATAAAATGTGGTTAAATCTTTAGCAAACAAGTCTAGCTTAACAGTTCAGGTTTTGTGAAAACTATATTGTCCTTCATTTATCCATATTAGGTGTAATGCAAGCAAACTTTTTTAAGCTACCCGGGTATTTTTTTCCCAAAACTTATACACTTTTACTGATCAAATGACCTAGAATTCCTTCCAATAAAACTTTAAGACTTGAAAAATCTGTTTAGTCAAATCCAGTTATTTTGCTGACAATTTCCACAATTCTAGATTTCCACAATAATAAAGTTCTAGATATGTCAGCTTGAGAGCATTTCAAAATCCTTAGGTAACTAAAAACCTTGGATGACACTAAATTGAGTTCCATAACGGATGATTTTATTATTTAAAAGATAATACAGTGAAACACTATTTAGCTATAATTTTAATTTATACATTTGTGCTTATTTGTACATGCTGCAAGGAGGCTACATCTTCAACTCTGTCAATAAACATATTCACTTGTGTCACACTGAGAAGCTGTACATATAAGGAATGTGTGTGGCTAAATACGGTGGGTTAGGTATATATGTGACCTAGTCCAGTAAAAATCACATGAAGTACACAGTTATGGACCTCCAGAACTCTCTGCAAAATAAAAGTGACTTTAATTAAAATTTTTAATTAATATACATCCCTGAGACACTACTATGAGCCTCAAAACTCAGGGAAAAAAAGAGAATGTTTCTGTTCTAAAGTAAAATGACATTTTGTTCCAGAATAGGAAAGAGGTCACTGAAATACAAAATTAAGCATGTATGTGCTTAATACAGAAAAATAGAGAAGGTGTACAGAAATCAACTTTGAAAAATAGCACAAATTTGTATTACGTTTTTCCAAGTCTGACTCAGTTTTCATGAATTTATCCATATGATTTGAAAAAACAGCTTCTGGTTATTTAGTTTCAAATATCATATTGAACTCAAATCTGAGAACTGCATGTGCTCTCAGTAAAAAAGACTAAGTTTTGTTAGAGAGTTTGCTCTAGTTTCCTCAAGTCTGTTTGCTTTTATTAAAAGATTGCAAAAGTTCATTCCTCAGATCCATTAGTTTCCTAAGACTTGGCTTAAATAAAAAAAATAAAACATTTATTTGGTTTTAATTCTGAAGGTCAGAAGTTTGAAATATGTTTCTCTGGGCTACCTACTTTGTACTTTGCCCCCAAAAGCAGAGATTCTGTATCTCAACAGAATAACTGAATCAGGCCTGACCACCCCTTGGGGTACCTGTCTAAGCACCTGGGGAGGGAGACACAGGCAGCCATCTGTTAAGGGCATGGCCTGTGCCAGGCTCTGTGTTAAGTCACAGGTTAAGTCACAGTTTACAGGAACATGATGACATATGGGAAAACCCCAAGATGGAAGAACTCTGATTATCCCTGTTTTACAGATGAGGGAGCTGCTGCTCACAGGAAATAGACGGATGTCCAAGATCACACAGGCAGAAAGTGGTGAACTGGAATGGTAAACCCAGGTCCACTGACCCCACTGTTGAAGCCGGCTGGGCAGCCTCTGACCAGTCCTGTATGACAGGCCAGGAGCAGCATAGGGTGGCCCTTTGGCATCTGACGAACGTCCACAGAGAGTGTCACAGCACTGCCTAATAAGCCCTGTCTCAAGTCTCTTTTTTGGAATGAGACAGGGTAAAAGAAATAATATGTGAACTCACCGTGGCCATAATTCCTCTTATGTGTATTTCTTTATTGTTTCCCCATCACTCCTCAATCTTCATGTAAAAGTCCTGCCCCATTAAGTTCACACTGACTGCTCTGCTATCCTCTTCAATCACCCACCTTGGCTTCACCTCCCACTTAAGACTTAGGCTCCTCCCCCACGGTTTTCAGCCCCTCCCCCGTTACCACCATCCTTCTGGGAATTCAACAGGCCCTTTCTGTGCCAACCTCCCAACCTCCCTGGTCTGGACTCCTTCAGAGCCAGTGAGGAAGTCCTGACCCGCAACCTCAGCCAGCAACTCCCCTCCAGGACCACACACCATACTGTCACCATCGAAAACCACTCCCCGATTTCAGGATTCCAGCTCCCCTCCCTGACCACCCACTCCACCCCTCCACCCCTCATGAGACTTTCCCCCTGCCACCCCATGTCGCCCAGACGCCTCAAGGACAAATGACAGAAAGCGAGCAGTTACAAGCACAGCCATGAACGCTTTAATAGCAGAAGACCAGGCCTCCCTCATCTGTGGGCAGTTTGGGGCTAGATGAAGCTGCTGATGCGGTGTGGCTGGGCTAGGGGGCCTGGGCATCCCTACTTCTTGGGAAGGGGTGGTGACGCTGCAGCCTGAGAGAAGGCGCTGGGCTGGAAGAGGCGGCGAAGATTCTCATTGTTCATCAGCGCCCTCTGCACATGCTCCGGGCTAATGCGCACCCTGTGGTTGATGCCGGCCTCTTGCCCCGCCAGGTCCAGGATGTTGGCCGTCAGGTACTCAAGGACTGCGGTCAGGAACACCGGCGTCTCTGAGCTCAGGCGGAGGGAGCCCTGACGCTCTCGCAGGAGGCGGTCCACGCGGCTCACGGGAAACTGCAGCTCGGCCCTGGTGGAACGGGAGCAAGAACGCTTCTTACCGCGATGGCAGTTCCCGAGGTGACTTCGAGACATGGTGTCGGCTGGATGCTGCCCCTATCAGCCCAGACTGGTGATCCCGCTGGCTGGGGCTTCCTGAGATGTCAGTGTCTTTCTGCTGGCTGTGTCCCCTTGCTCAGGCCTTATTGCTCAGGGAGCTGCCTTTGTGACAGCTCAGGCTTTGTGATGTCATCGGTGGCCAATTGGCCCTGACCAGGACTGGCCTAGAAATGGTTGTGATAGAAACATCTTTTGATAGGGAACTCTTTCTATTTCACTGTAACAGTCTAGTAAAAATAAATTAATTAATTAATAAATATACAAGGGGCATGGAGAAAAAGAATGTTTTAATGGAAACACTGCCCTGGCTCTTGGACACCACTTCGGCTTATCTGAGCCTAGCCTTGGATTATCTTTGAACTGGTTCACATCCCTCTGTAAATTGGTGGTCACTGATAGACATACTGAATGCCTTGTCCAGGGGAGATCCATTTGTCCCCCTTCTCATATTGTAATAAAACCAATCGTGCCTCCAATTACACATTTAAAATACTTTGCTTCAAAACTTATATGTTTGTTCTTCAGGTTACCTTTTGTTATACCATGTGCCAATCCCCTCAGGAGTTAAACAGATTCTTTGAATACATGTACATTTCATATCTTTAAGAGTATCATGATTTTCTCTGTTTAAAACTATCTTAACTGTTTTAGAGGTCACATGGATATGCCCATGGACTCCCCTGACAGAGCCAGGTAAACTCCCAAGACAGAAAAGTGCCACATTCTCAATTAAAGCCCAGGAATGTCTTGTTTCTTCTAGGTGATTCCAAAGCCTCATGGAAACCAAGAGGATTTCCATGATTTTCTTTTTCTAATTTTAATTTTAAAATTTTCCTCTGTAGTAATTTTGTGGTTGCTTTGTTTTTGTTCATTTATAGCTGATAAGCTATTCCCATTGTTGGCAGAAATGGTGGAGAATTTGGTTTCAGGATCTGACCATCTGGCGACCTCTTGAAATAGGTTCACAGAGATCTAGGCTCCACTGAGTGATAGACAACAGAGAAACTGGTTTTCCATCTTTGTCTATTTGCTTCTTCAAGTCATACCCTCTAGAGGAGAAAACTTCTTAATATTTACTTGAGCCACGGCTAAAATTATAACATTGAAGCTATAATCTCTGTTTTTCCATGCTTGTATGTCCATGTCTGTAACTCAAAAATGCCCTCACCTCTGACTGCCTGAGTGTGTAATGTTTTCCTACCTTCGAATGATACTACTATAATGGACTATAGTTGATTATAAAATCTCTTAAAGGGGTTCTGTTCTGAGTGACATATCCAGATAAATTATTTATACAAACTGACTATTCCTAAATTTCCTTGAGACTAAAGAAGCAGAATTATGGTACCTTAAACGAGCTACATTTAAACAATATACTGGGTTGGTCAAAAAGTTCATTTGGGTGTCTCTGCATCATCTTATGGGAGAAGGCAATGGCGAGCCACTCCAGTACTCTTGCCTAGAAAATCCCATGGATGGAGGAGCCTTGTTGGCTGCAGTCCGTGGGGTCGCTAGGGGTCGGACACAACTGAGCGACTTCACTTTCTCTTTTCACTTTCACACATTGGAGAAGGAAATGGCAACCCACTCCAGTGTTCTTGCCTGGAGAATCCCGGGGACAGGGGACCCTGGTGGGCTTCTGTCTATGGGGTCACACAGAGTCGGACACGACTGAAGTGACGCAGCAGCAGCAGCAGCAGCAGCATCATCTTATGGAAGAACTCAAACATACTTTAGGACCAAGCCAATATATTCTCCCAGAAACCAATTCACACCTTTTGTAAGAAATCAACACCTCTATTTTGAAGCATTTGGCTTTCTTCCCCCAGAATAGACCATTAAAACCTTCCTATGTCAAAACCACCTGTTCCTCAGGATATAGCAGAGGAAGAGCCTCCACAGCAGGCAGCAGGGCTGGCTCTCATCCCTACTGTGCTACCCACTTGCCATGGGACCTTGGGAGAACTCAGCATCTCTGGGCCAAAGTGGCCTCAGCTATAAAATGAATACTCTAAAAAAAAAAAAAAAAGCCCTGTTCTGTGCCCTGTACACCCACTTTAGGTAGAGAACTTTCCTTAGGAAAAGATCATGAAAGTGAAAGTCACCCAGTCGTGTCCAACTGTTTGTGATCCCAAGGACTATACAGTCCATGGAATTCTCCAGGCCAGAATACTGGAGTGGGTAGCCTTTCCCTTCTCCAGGGGATCTACCCAACCCAGGGATTGAACCCAGGGCTCCCACATTGCAGGTGGATTTTTTACCAACTGAGCCACAAAGGAAGCCCAAGAATACTGGAGTGGGTAGCCTATCCCTTCTCCAGAGGATCTTCCTGACATAGGAATCAAACCGGAGTCTCCTGCATTGCAAGTGGATTCTTAACCAACTGAGCTATCAGGGAATCTAGGAAAAGATCATAAGCTGAGAACTGTACACCTCAAGCAGATCTCTGAGATAATTTAGTCCAACCTCCACACTGTCTTGGAGAAGGAAATGGCAACCCACTCCAGTATTCTTGCCTGGAAAATTTGATGGACAGAGAAACCTGGCGGGCTACAGTCCATGGGGTTGCAAGGAGTCGGCCACAACTGAGCAGATCAGCACCACATTGTATAGCCATGGAAGCTGACAGGCCCCAAGTAAACTACACTTACGGGAGACCAGAACCCAGTTTGCTCCCTTCTTCTTTCCTATTTTGCCCCACTGTGACATGAAGACTCTCTTCCACAGTTCAGTGGGTGAATTCTTCTCATACTACATCTCAGAACCCAAGGATCTCACAACAGAATCTAACCTGCCTCCCTGCAGCAAACCAGTTTTTTGCTTTAGTCGATTTTGTGTTTACAGAAGTTTAGAGATATTTTCCCCACATTGATTAGAGAACCCTAAATATAAGAGAGTAATATAATCTTTTGTGTGGGGCAGTGGTAAAAGAATCCACCTGCCAATGCAAGAGATACAAAAGATGGGGGTTCGATCCCTCAGTTAAGAAGATCCCCCGGAGAAGGAAATGGCCACTCTAGTCCAGTATTCCTGCCTGGGAAATCCCATGGACAGAGGACCCTGATGGGCTACAGACCATGGGGTTGCAATGAGTCAGACACGACTGAGCAACTAAGCATGCACTTAACCTTTTGTCCACATTAAGGACTCTGAAGGAGAAATGCTAAATGAAACACTAAACTCAGGGCCTCCTCATTGCCTTTCCTTAGATTTGAAACCATATTCCTCAAAGAATAAAAAACAAATTTACTATTGCACTGCTCTGCAAACATGATTTGGGTACTGCCATGAGGTCATTATTGTCTACTAGTCAGCGACAATACCTATAGAAATCACAAGTTAGCATTTAGTGACCATTCTAGCAATCTGGCTGTACAACAACACTTAGGTGAGTGGAATCATCTTGTTGAACAGGGTATGTATTAGTCCAGGTGTGGCTGAACTTTAGTGAAGTGACATATGTAAGGTTCATAATAGTCACGTAAAATAAGGCTGTATCAGTTTGCAACGAAATTACACAGAAACAGAAAATATTGACACTATACCAAAACAATTTGAAGAGCACTATGCTACACTAATTTACTGAATGAGAAGATTTTATCTTTCAGAAAATTGTGGTTTTATAATTAATTTACAATAGAAACGATGAACTCAGATATCTTTAGGAGTCAGCAATATGCTATAAATGAGTGAAGTGAGTCACACGTGAGATACAACAGAGAAAGAGAAGGCACAGTATGAATGGTTCAATCAGTCAGACATCTCCATCAGACTATAGCCATGGATGGCTAGACATTTTGATTTTCACCAAAAAAAATGAGAATTTTCAGGCAAAAAGTTCTTGATTTGTAAATGTTGCTTGATAATGAATTTTCCTTTAAAAATGGCATAGGGGACTTCCCTGGTGGGCCAATGGTAAAGAATCTGCCTACCAATTCAGGGGACACAAGTTCAATCCCTGGTCCAGGAAGACCCCACATGCTATAGAGCAACTGACCTCTGAATCACAACTACTTGTGGGCTCTAGAGCCTGAGAGCCACAACTACTGAGCCCACATACCTAGAGCCTGTATTCTGTAACAAGAGAGACCACAGCATTGAAAAGCCCTTGCATCACAACTAAAGAGTAGCCCCTGCTCGCTGCAACTAGAGAAAGTCCATGCACAGCAATGAAGACCCAGCACAGCCAAAAATAAAAAAATAAATTTTTAAAAAAGATAGTCACTGCAGGCCTAATAATTCCATTTGCTGACTAGATTAGGTCTGTTAAGTGGCCACTTTGTTGTTTTCTAGGGACACTGGTGTTCATATAGTCTCCTCTTCCTTGAATCTCATTTTGAGGCTCTGAAAGCCCTTTGTAAAGAGTCAGGTGGTCTCTGGCAACTTCCTACAGGACCTGTCAGATTCAGGGACCAGGGGAGCCTGGGCCCTCAAAACACTTCTTCTCAGAGGCTGTCTTCAGAGGGAGGCCAGCCTTGTTCCCAGGCCTTGTGTTCACGCCAACAGCAATCTGACATTACTCTCCAAGGTCTTTCCAGGCTGGACTCTTGGGCTCATGTCATCTCACATGTGATGTTTTCACCTGTGCTGACCCATGTCTGGTGTTTGACCCTGGCCTGCTCTGACACCGCTTTTGGTCACAGACCTGGTTTGGCAGGCACGCCCTCCCCAGTCCCTGTTCCCTCACGCTGGTTTCGGTGTTCCCACTCCCAACAGGGCACTGGTCGTCACTGGTCTCTGCAGGGCTCAAGTTAGAACAAATCCTCCCACAAGTCCCCTTCCATCTTTTCAATATGCACAAAAAGCCTAACCTTGGGTGACTCATGCTTTCCCAAGGGCAGTGGTTCTCAGCCTCCGCCTGCCTTCCTCCCCTGGTGGAGGACCCTTAGTCCCAGGGAGGAGGGGATGTGGCAGGGTGCCGCAGTTAGACAGAGGACAAGCTGCCCGGGGCCCCTGCATCTCCTGTGAACCCACAGGCACAGCTGGAGCACGATTCTTAAAGAAACAGTGGTACAGCTCTGCCTGATTCTCCCCTGTGCACTTGACTCTGCACATGGCCTGCCCACATGAGATCAGAAAAGCTCAGCCTCCAAACCTAGTCATCAAACAGAGAGTCTAAAGAGCCCAGGCAGCCTGGCTCCCTGCAGGTGTCACAGGGGCCACCAGTGCTGACACGGCATGGTCCGTAAGGTGACCCTGAGCACACAGACCTGCTAACCTAACACGCTTTATCCACCTACTATGACTTCTCTGGTCCTCAATGGATCCTCTGGTATGACTTTCGGTGAGGCATCCTGAAGACTAAATTTTGTGCTAAAACATGCCACAGCCATAAGCCAAAATCTACAGCTTTCAAGAACCACACAGCTACTTAGCCAACATGGTAGGATGTGAGTATCATGATTGATTCCCTGGCACCAGTTACCCTGGAGGCACTCCCTGTTGTCTGAAAGTCACTGGAAGATGAGGCATCGTGCCCTGGACACAAAGATGCTCCACTTCAGGGACGGGGTGGCATGGCTGGTGCCCTCACATGACCATCTGAAGGACACTCTCTACCTGACATCGCTGGGGAGAGGCCCACTGGCCACTCAAATGAGCAGGAGAGTAAGAGGGGGGCTTAGCTAAGGCCAGGAGGGCACCATGGCTCTCGTTATCGATTTACAAATCTGTGTGGTGAACATCTTGACAGTGAGAGAAAAGTTTATTTTTTTTTAATTTATCTTTAATTGAAGGATAATTGGGCTTCCCTTGTGGCTCATCTAGTAAAGAATCCACTTGCAATGCGGGAGACCTGGGTTCGATCCCTGGGTTGGGAAGATCCCCTGGAGAAGGGAAAGGCTACCCACTCTAGTATTCTGGCCGGGAGAATTCCGTGGACTGTACAGTCCATGCAGTCCCAAAGAGCTGGACACGACTGAGCTACTTTTTGCTTTACAATGTTGTGTTGGTTTCTGCCATACAATGTGAATCAGCCATAACTATACATATATTAATATCCCAAGAAAAGTCGATTAAACAAGTACCGACTCCATCAAATTCTAAGCACACGCGACATGGTTACTCTCAAGACATTCCTGAGAAGTTGCCAAAAGCTACATCAGCTCCAAGCTTCCATCAATAGTGAAAGGAGGGAAATAGAGGGTGTCACCAAACAGAGGGGGGCAGAAAGGGAACTAGGGTGAGAACTGTCTGGTTCCCAGAAGTAGCCCTGGCTTCCTCGTCTATACAGCACTCTCACTCTCTGTCTCCCCACAAAATTCAGCAGGCTGAGGTTTTCACAGAGGCCCAAGCATCCAGCAATGATATGAGAACCAGGTCCAGGCTAATTTACTAGTATCCACAAGAGGATAGAAGGCTACATTCTGCCGAAAACAGCACTATTACCCAACATGGTAAAATACATTACTAATATTTTCTGGAATGAAGCATGACATAAATAAATGAAACAAACCAGACAATAACTTCTTTTATGCGTATTTCTCTATGGTTTCCCCATCATTCCTCGATCTCCATCTAAAGGTCCTGCCCCACTAAATTAACGCCAACTTCTACACCACCCTTTCCACTCACCCCATTGCCATCACCTCTGATTTTAGATATTTCCCATCATGAATAAATTTCACTCCAGATGCTCTTCCACTCTCTCCATCCATCCCCCCTTGTCATCATCACTCACTTTCAGGTGTTCCCCATGATGAGTAAAGCCTTCAGCTTGTCCATCACAGTCTGTAGCCCCTCCCGAGTTACCACCATCATTCGCCGAATTCAACATGCCCCCTCCATGGCCAACTTCGCAACCTCCCAGCCCAGATTTCCTCAGAGCCAGTGAGGAAGTCTTCACCCCAAAACCTCAGTCAGCAACTCCCCCCAGAATCACTCCCCACACTGTCACCACTGGAAACCATTCCCTGAAATCACAGATTTCAGCATCCCACCCTGACCACACCTTTCACTCCTCCACTCTCCATGAGAGGACCCCTCACACACCAATGTTCCCCAGATGCCTCAACAACAAATGACAGAAAGAGAGCAGTCAGAAGCACAGACATGGATTTAAACACTTTAATAGCATTTATTGATGACAGAAGCCGGGGTTCCTCAGCTGAGAAGTTGTGCCTTGGGCTGAGGTTATGAAGGCTCCTGCCAAGCTCTGGGGACCCAGCTTCACCCGTTCCTTCTGGATCCAGGCATCTCATCAAACAGAGTGAACGGTGCACTCGTCAAGTGGTGATGAGGTTCTGCATTGTCACCACCCCTGGGCTCTCCACACCCTGTGGAGTGACCTGCACACTGCCGTTGGCCTCAGTGCCAACCAGATCCAGCCAGAATGTAGTCAGTGAGATAACTGAGCATGGAAAAGAAAGAAATCTGTTTGGATGAACTCAGGGTGTGGATATATTCATCCTCTTGCAGAAGACAGTCCAAGGGGCACATGGGGAACTGCAGCAGGGAGGGTACAGGATGGGCTGGTGTCTGGTAAGAGCACTCCTCACTTTGTTCTTCTGACATGCTGTTTGCCAGCTTTGCTTCTGCAGATCAAGCTCTGCTTGATTTTCCTGCTGGACTGAGACTCTTAAGATACGTGCACTGAGCCCAACACATTTTATCCCTGTGCTGTAGTCCCCATTGATCAGGGGGCTACCTCAACTTTGGGATGTCACTGGTTTCCACTATGCCCTAATCAGGCCTCAGTCAAGCCATGTCCATGTCAGAAACCTGGTCACCCCATTGCCCCTGATATCAAGGGAAGTGTACTTGACTATAACATTGTACAGATGTGTGTTTCCCTGGCAAACTTTTCTCTCTCTTTAGGGTACCAGACCACATTATCTGATTCTGGCCTTGTACTGACTTTGAGGTCTTTGACAATCTTTGGTTAGTTGGAAGTTACTCACAAACATATAAGAGATTCTATATAGTAGAGATTAAATTGTCCCCTTCTCATGATGTAATGAAATCAGTTTGGCTTCCATGTACACATTCATTTAAATATTCTTGATCAGTATTCCTGTATCCAACATTTGATTTCTCTTTGGAACAAGTTATAACACTTTTCCATTCCTTCACTGAATAAAATAAAATCTTTTAACTCATGTTCAGTTCAGTCGCTCAGTTGTGTTCAACTCTGTGTGACCCCATGAACCGCAGCACGCCAGGCCTCCCTGTCCATCACCAACTCCTGGAGTCCACCCAAACCCATGTCCATTGAGTGGGTGATGCCACCCAACCATCTCATCCTCTGTCGTCCCCTTCTCCGGCCCTCAATCTTTCCCAGCATCAGGGTCTTTTCAAATGAGTCAGCTCTTCGCATCAGGTGGCCAAAGTACTGGAGGTGAACTCATGTTCACCTCGTGTTTATTATGTGTCTTGATTTTTACAGTTTGAAAAATATCTTTGGATCATTTTGGAACTTACGGTGAGATGCTTAATGGATTCATCAGAACCCAGTAAACATTGTAAAGAGAGGGAAAGTGCACTTGATGCTCAGTTTAAGTTCAGATTTTTCTCTTCCTGGCTGTCCTTGGTGAAGCCAAAGCACAAGAGGTGTTTCTTCTCATTTTCTTTTTTCCCCTCATTTTAATTGTCATCTCTACAAAGTTTATGTTTCTGCTTGTTTCTGGTTCATGTACAGCTGATAACAGTTACTGTTATTTCAATTCCCAAAGTGAAAGTAGAAGAAAGAACTCTCTGATTCCAGCAATTTCAATATTCAAGCAGGCAAACCTCCATAGGTTTCAAGGCCTGGGAATAATTCTTTGTGGCTTGAGGCTCCTCCTTCTGACTTCAGGACTTCACCCCCTGACCACAGCTCTGCCCTGGGCTCTCCCTTCAGAATCATCTTGCCTTTATTTTGAATGGAACACATGTTTGCAGCTGAGTAGCTTAATCAGCCTGTTTTCTGCTTGTCAAATTTTAGGAGCCCCACAGCCTCCTTTCATTTCATCTTCTATCTATCCTTTCGGTTAGAGATGGCATTGTTCATGCTCATTTAACATGCTCAAGAATCCTGTAGTCTCCCATGTGTGTCTTGAGGAATCCATGCCCTTACACAAAAGGCTCATTCAGAGATTCTCTATTCCTTGCTTCTACTGAAATGACTAGGGTTATCTATGAGTCACAGCCCATTTTGCTTCATGGAGCCCTCTGTTTGTATATTCTGGTATTCTGATACCTTGGAGGTAACTAACAAAAATCATCTAGCTACATCTTGATATTTTTCTCTACAGGACACTTTCCTGACAGTGAATTCTTTCATTTTAATGTACTTTTGCAAACTGGACAGGCTGAGACATTCTCGTATCTTTAAGTCCTAAGGTCCTTTTTGCTTAACAGATCTTCTCTCAATTTGTCTTTTCTCTACCATTTTTACTACTAGTAGCAAGAAGAAACAAGAGCATGCTTTCAACACTTATCTTAGAAATCTGCTCTATTTAACTGCAATTTATTTAAAATTTAGCTTACAATTTGTACAATTAAATTACAATTTAATTTCTAAGCTAAATTTTCAATTCATTGCTTTTAAGTTCTGCTCTCCACATAACCGCAGGAGACAATTCACCTAAAATTTATACTAGTGTGTAACAAGAATCCTCTCAAGTTTCCAAAATCATGTTCCATATTTCCTTCCAAATCTTCACCAGCAGAGGGTATGGGAAAAAAGGAACCTTCCTATACTGTTCGTGGGAACGTAAATTGGTACAATCGCTGTAGAGAACAGTATGGATATTCTGTAAAAACTAGAGTTGCTATATGATCCAGCAATCCCACCCTTGGCCATATATCCAGAAAACACCATAATTAAAAAAGATACACATACCCGTATGTTCATGGCAGCATTATTTACAACAGTCAAGACATGGAAGCAACCTAAGTGTCCATCAATAAGTGAATGCATAAAAAAGATGTGGTACATATATACAATGGAATGCTACTCAGCCATTATAAAGAACAAAATAATATCATTTGCAGCAACAGGGATGGACTTCATAGATTGTTACAATATGCCAGCAAATTTGGAAAACTCAGCAGTGGCCACAGGACTGGAAAAGGTCAGTTTTCATTCTAATCTCAAAGAAAGGGAATGCCAAAGAACGCTCAAACTACTGCACAAGTGCACTCATCTCACACGCTAGTAAAGTCATGCTCAAAATTCTCCAAGCCAGGCTTCAGCAATACGAGAACCGTGAAATTCCAGATGTTCAAGCTGGTTTTAGAAAAGGCAGAGGAACCAGAGATCAAATTGCCAACATCCGCTGGATCATCAAAAAAGCAAGAGAGTTCCAGAAAAATATCTACTTCTGCCTTATTGACTATGCCAAAGCCTTTGACTGTGTGGGTCACAATAAACTGTGGAACATTCTGAAAGAGATGGGAATACCAGACCACCTGACCTGCCTCTTGAGAAACCTGTATGCAGGTCAGGAAGCAACAGTTAGAACTGGACATGGAACAACAGACTGGTTCCAAATAGGAAAAGAAGTACGTCAAGGTTGTATATTGTCACCCTGCTTATTTAACTTATATGCAGAGTACATCATGAGAAACGCTGGGCTGGATGAAGCACAAGCTGGAATCAAGAATGCTGGAAGAAATATCAATAACCTCAGATACGCAGATGACACCACCCTTATGGCAGAAAGTGAAGAGGAACTCAAAAGCTTCTTGATGAAAGTGAAAGAGGAGAGTGAAAAAGTTGGCTTAAAGCTCAACATTCAGAAAACTAAGATCATGGCATCTGGTCCCATCACTTCAGGGGAAATAGATAGGGAAACAGTGGCTGACTTTATTTTTCTAGGCTCCAAGATCACTGCAGATGCTGATTGCAGCCATGAAATTAAAAGACGCTTACTCCTTGGAAGGAAAGGTATGACCAACCTAGATAGCATATTAAAAAGCAGAGACATTACTTTGCCAACCAAGGTCCGTCCAGTCAAAGCTATGGTTTTTCCAGTGGTCATGTATGGATGTGAGAGTTGGACTGTGAAGAAAGCTGATCGCTGAAGAATTGATGCCTTTGAACTGTGGTGTTGGAGAAGACTCTTGAGAGTCCCTTGGACTGCAAGGAGGTCCAACGAGTTCAACCTAAAGGAGATCAGTCCTGGGTGTTCATTGGAAGAACTGATGCTAAAGCTGAAACTCCAATACTTTGGCCACCTCATGCGACGAGTTGATTCACTGGAAAAGTCTCTGATGCTGGGAGGGATTGGGGGTGGGAGGAGAAGGGGATGACAGAGAATGAGATGGCTGGATGGCATCACCGACTCTATGGACACTGAGTTTGAGTGAACTCCGGGAGTTGGTGATGGACAGGGAGGTGTGCTGTGATTCATGTGGTCACAAAGAGTCGGACACGACTGAGTGACTGAACTGAACTGATGGCTCAATGGTAGATAATCTGCCTGCAAATCAGGAGATGTGAGTTTGATCACTGGGTCAGGAAAATACCATGGAGTAGGAAATGGCAACCAACTCCAGTTTTCTGACATGAGAAATCCCACGGAGTGGGGCCTGGGGGTTACAGTCCACGGGGTTGCAAAAGAGTCAGACACAAAGTGACTCAACAACAACACTGTTCAGCCTATCACAGCCAGCATTCCCAAGAAACTCTAGCTGGGAAGTGAAGACTTCAGACAGGGAAGTGAAGAAAGCAAACAAAGTGTTCATTATTAATCAGCTTAATATCACTGAAGAACTTCTGAGGTAAACACACTTTCCAGGGGAAGATAATGCCTCAGCATTCTGGAATACCATGCAATTAGGCAGGGTGGTTTCCTACAATCTAATAAAAGCCCTCACACAAAGAAACACCTGTTCTAGGACCTCCCAGGTCCTCCCAGTGGTTAAGATTCCATGCTTCCAATGCAGGGGGCGAGGGTTCAATCTCTGCTCAGGGAACTAAGATCCAACATGCCACACAGCATGGCCAAAATAAATACAATTTTTAAAACTGGGAAAAAAATAAATACAGGCTGTGGGGGTTTGGCCAGGATACTGACATCATCTTCTATGCCTCAAATGAGGTAGAGATGTGGTAAGACAAATGAACATTCCAGAAAGACGGCACAAGCAAATCTCTATAAACTGATAAAGTACTTGGAGTGTTTTAAATAAAAGCTAGTAAGTGTGACGGAGAAGGCAATGGCAAGCCACTCCAGTACTCTTGCCTAGAAAATCCCATGGATGGAGGAGCCTGGTAGGCTGCAGTCCATGGGGTCGCTAACGGTCGGACACGACTGAGCGACTTCACTTTCACTTTTCACTTTCACACATTGGAGAAGGAAATGGCAACCCACTCCAGTGTTCTTGCCTGGAGAATCCCAGGGACGGGGGAGCCTGGTGGGCTTCCTTCTATGGGGTCACACAGAGTCGGACACGACTGAAGCGACTTAGCAGCAGCAGTAAGTGTGACTGAAGATGAATATAAGAAGAAGGGAGGTTGAGATGACCTTGTATCTACCCACAAGCAATAAAAAATCTGGATTTTAACAGACTTCTTGGCACTTAGATCCATCTCTCAAATCTAGATAAACATGAACACAATTTCCATATATATTTTCTTTTTTTTTTTCACTTTCACTTTCTTTTTTTTTCCTCTTTTTAAAATTTTTTATTGGAGGCTAATTACAATATTATATTGGTTGGTTTTGCCATACATTGACATGAATCCGCCCTGGGTGTACATGTGTTTCCCTTCTTGAACCCCCCCCCACCTCCCTCCTCCCCATAGCTAATGGGGCTTCCCTGGTAGCTTGGACAGTAAAGAGACTGCCTGCAATGCAGGGGACCTGAGTTCAATCCCTGGTTTGGGAAGATCCCCTGGAGAAGGGAAGGACAACCCGCTTCAGTATTCTTGTGTGGGAAATCCCATGGACAGAGGAGCCTGGCGGGCTACAGTCCATGGGGTTGCAAGAGTCAGATATGACTTAGTGACTAAACCACTGCCATCACCACCAAAATTAAAAAAGGTTTAAGAAAACAAGGAAGTGTAGGATGAATGGTTCCAATACTGTGTAGTGGATTGTTTGCAGAAGTGGCCACAATTGTCCCATTTTCATTTTTTTAAATGTGACTCAGCAGCTCCTCTAATCAAGATGTGGTGCCTATATCCCCACTCTTAAATCTAGACTGTCCTTACCACCTGAAATGTGGAAATGATGGTGGGCTAGTAATGGGTCTGGTCCTAAAGAGACTCCATGTAATTTTACTCTTACTTGAAACACCTACTTCTTATCATGCCAATAAGCATAAGATAGCCTGCTGGAGGCTGACAGACCATGTGAAGCTGAGCCATCAGCCTAGTTGTCCCTTCGAAGACCTTAGATATGTAAGCCCAGTCATGATCAGCCAAGTCAAATCATCCCCCTTTCACAGTGTTACTTATACATAGTGACTCTATAGATTCTACAAAATCAATAATATATTAACATAATAATTACCTTATATAATTTTATATATTTATAACTTTAAATAAGGAGAGGAAAACATGTATTTATAGATTGTGCTATATTGACTTGCTTATCTGTCATTTATGGTTCTCTTCATTTGTCCATATGGATTCCAGTTACCATCTGGAGTCATTTACTTAACTCAGTACATCTGTGCTTCCACTCTATTCTCTTTGTGCTGTTACTGGAATATATATATACACACATATATAGATTTCATTTTCATATCTTATATGCCCATTACACAATTCTTAAATCAGTTAAGAGAAGAAAAGAAATATGCATCCACACTGTCTTTTAAAGTTATAGTTATCAGTATTTTCTTTTTTTTTTTTAATTGATTTGAATTACTGCCTGGAGATGCTTGCTTGCTTGCTTACTTGCTTTCAGCCTGAATAACTTCCTTTCATTTTCTTTCATCCTTTTTCTTTCTACTCCTCAAACTAGGAAATCTCAATTATCCTATCTTCATCATCACTTCATCATTCTTTCTTCTACCAGTTCAAACCTACTGGCCTTCAGTGAAATTTCTTCATTTGTTGTAACTTTCAGTTCCAGAATTTCCATTTGGTTCCTCTTTATGATTTCTATTTCTTTACTGGTGTGCTCTATTTGATGCAGCATTGTCATCATATCCTCCTCTATTTCTCTAATCATGGTTTCCATTAGTCCTTTGAACATATTTATAATGGTAACTTGAAGGTCTTTGTCTACTGAATCCCACACCTGGCTGCTCTCACAAGTTTTTGTTGTCTGCTTTTGTTCTAGTCTCCTTCCCTGGTGGCTCAGATGGTAAAAAGTCTGCCTGAAATGTGGGAGATTCAAGTTCAATCCCTGGGTCAGGAAAATCCCCTGGAGAAGAAAATAGCAACCCACTCCAGTATTTTTGCCTGAAAAATCCCACAGACTGAGGAGCCTGGTAGACTACAGTCCATGGGGTTGCAAAGAGTCGGAGACCCTTGAGCGACTGACACTTTCACTTTTATTCTGCTGTATGGATCATAATACTGTCTGGTGTCTTTGCAGGTCTCACAATTTTTTGTTGAAAACTGGAAATTTTAGATAACACATTGCAGGAACTCTGCATACTGGTCCCACAAAGTGCTTATTATTATTTCTCTGTTTAATTGTTTAGTAATTGACTGGATTATTTTACTGAAGTCTATAGCTTCCTGTCACATGAGGAAGCCTTTGATGTTCTTCATGGAGTGTGGACTTGGGTATGAGCCCAGACACCCCGGAACAACGGAACAACATTGGTTTCCACAGAACTCTCTTTATCTCTTCTCTGACCAAACCCAACCCTTAAGTTCCACTAATTACTAGTTGATTGCCCTGTTGTTTTTAAAAATTACCTGAGGGCATGTATTGTACCATAAACTTGGTATAATCCAATCCATGCTCTCTTGAAAGGTTAGTTGCTTAGGTCACTGTTTAAGTTTGTTCTGTCCTCAGGAAGGCTCCTCCCAGGTGTCACTTTCTTAGTTTCTCTCCAGAAAACTAGCCAGCCTATAGTTTTGTCTGGATCTCTCAATTAATCTCCCAATCTCTTTCCAATTGCCTTTCAACACAACTTCCACTGTTTTTGAGAGTGCCCTTAGGTTTGAACTTCTCCATGCCCTGTTGCAAATGAAATCAGTTCCTTTGGTAAGAGATTCAGTTTTAGAGCCTGCATCACCTCTGATAATGCAGAGCCTTGGCTCTGGAGCTGAGAGTGGGGACAATGGAGCTCTTTTCTTAAGTGGTACCCTATTTTAGGAGCCGAATACCTGAGGGTCAGGTCTTCTCAGTTTGCCTCTCCAAGTGTGCATCACCTATGAATTATAACCCATGTAAGGGTGATCAGGTCCCAGAATACTCAGTGATGATGCACCCAAGGTAGAACCTCTATCCCATGAGCAGGAATTGGGAGGAAGAAGCGAGTCCCCATCTCTGAGCCACACTTGCCCAGAACATAGCCTTAGTAACAAATAACAGGGGGCAGAATGAGAAACACTGATGTCTAGCCCCTCTCCTAAAGACAGCCCTTGGACTAGGAGCTGGAGGGAAGAGCCCCGTGTCCTTGCTGCACCAGTCCTGAGTGGATTTTCCATTTTGCTGAATGGGAGGGAGGAAGGATAGAGTGGGTATCAGTTCAAATCCCTTAAGCCTTGCTGCTGTCTCCTTGTTTTAATAGATTTCCTTGAAGAAATATTTCATTTGCTGTATCCCCTTAAGACCATTTCCAGAAATCTTAAATGGCTATTTCAAAAATAATTTTCATCAGTTTTCTGGGGAGTTGATCTACAGAGTATGTCTCACTTCCCTGCTGGAAGTGGAACTTGGGTTATGATTGATTGATTGATTTAAATGTGTCAGCACCCAGGATCATCCTTGTGGCACATGGCCTCTTCATTGTCACATGCAGGCTTCTCTCCAGTTTTGGCATGTGAGCTCCAGAGCTTGCAGCACCTGGGCTCCCTAGTTGTGGCAGGTAGGCTTAGTTGCCCAATGGTATGTGGGATCTTAGCTCCCTCATCACTGTGTCCCCTGCATTGGCAGAAAGATTCTTAACCACTGGACCACCAACCAAGTCCCTGGTTGCGAATTTTAAGTTACTAAGGTTTGGTAGCTGACTATCCAGCATTATTGCAGCAATACATAACTGATGCACACCACTTACTCATGGAACCACTCATGGAACCCCAGGCCCTCAAGACTTCATGGGGAATCCAGAGTGTTCTCTCTTCTGACACTGAAGCCACTCTAGGAATTTAGTGCATTAAAACACTTCTGTGGTAAATAATCCAACAGACTGAAAAATACTTAATGCAGTTTCCAAAAGTGCTTCTCAGAAACGAGTTGTACTGGAAGAATCCGACTAATCTGACTTGCAGAGAGGCTTAAATAAAGTTTAATGCTTTAGGCAATGAGAAGGGGCCACTTATTCACTGCATTACATAAAAATATATACTCTCAAAATTCACAGTGGTCAGCAAAATTGTAAGACTGAAGATTTGCTTTTAATTAAGAGGAGTCATCACTGCATTTAGAAACAGTACTTCTTGAAAATAAAAAATTAAAAAAAGCTCTTCATGAAAACTGAACTTGCAGAGTGAGTTCCTCCTTCTCCAGACATTTAATCAGGTCTGAAATAGAAATTAACAGAAAGAACATCTAAGAACTTATTTGCTTTAATTCCAGAGTCAGAAATACCGACTATCTGGTATACTTCACCCACAATATGAAAAAAATGCCAAAATCACCAAACAGCAAAAATCCTATCCATCAATATAATCACAGGAAATCAATTACATCTATCCATCAATAGAATCTTCTAATAAAGATAACTAAAGAATCCAACAGCATTTTCAGCAGAGTCAAATATTTATTTGACTGTGCCAGGTCTTAGTGGCGACATGGAGGATCTAGTTCCCTGACCAGGGATCAAACCTGGGCACCCTGGATTGACAGCTGGGAGTCTTAGCCACTGGACACCAGGGAAGTCCCAGGATCCCTTTTATTGACCTACAAGAGCACATATCGCCGGTACTCATAGTCCAACAGCTGACTTCTCTGCCAAAATACATCCACATTTTTTAAAAAGCAAAATTTGCCTGGTGAATGTTAGCAAAACTTTTTGTAATCATTTCATCATATAAATAAATCAATCCATCATACTGTATTCCTTAAACTTATACAGTGATGTATGTCAATGATTACTCAGTGAACCTGGGTGGGGGTGGGAATACTTGCAGCTAAACTTTGAGTCCTTGGGAATTCTAAGCCTAATTTTTGATCTATAATTGATAACAACAGAAAAACTGAAATATCATCATGCAAAAATTTTCAAACATGAGGGAAATATCTATTTGGGCAATCACACTTGCTGATCTCTAGAGTCTGAGTCAAAAAGGAAGCCAGCAAGCCCAGTGCTCAGAAACTAACACTGAGTTGGCGGTAACAGACTTCTGTGGCAGGCTAGTCCACAGTCCCCAAACATTTCAGGAAGTAGATTTAAAAATCTTCAATGTGGTCTTTCCTAAAAGTAAGAGCCATAGTACAATATGTTTCCTATGCATATATTTCACTGCAAAAATTTTACTTAAACGTTGTGCTGATATTACCTTAAAATTTTGAGTTATAAGCCACAATGAAACATATGACTTCAATCTTAAAATGTGTATCCTTCTTATTCTCATATATTTCCTCCACTCTCAGCCCACTTTCTTTCCCTTTATGGTAAGCAAATGTTCTCAAAATCTTCAAATACCCAGATAAAACATTACTTCCTCTTTGAAGCTTATCACTCTTTTAGACTAAGTTTCTCTCCCATTTGATCTCCAATGGCCCTCTCTACCAAAAAAACAAACAAACAAAAAAATACACTAATATGATGTTAGTTATCATTTCCATAGGGAGGGACTATAGGGCATTTATCTTTTCCTGTTTATACTTGTCTATATTCCATAATTGCTTACATGAAACATGTTTTGTAATAAGAAAAAATAAATGTTCCTTAGAGAAAGAAAAGGAAGTCATGTTCAACTGGGCTTCCCAGAGGGACTTTAATTTTTAGCATTATGGTATTTGACCAGTGACACTCAAGATGACCCAGAAAAGGGCAGAGTCTAGAAGAACTGTGGTGCATTTCTCAAAGGATGTGGTGACTCTAGGGCATGACATTTCAAAACACATGAAACAATTAACTCCTGGTCTCCTCCTCACCACCTGCCCCTCCTCCCATAGAGCCGATTTTTGTTTTCATTGTTTCTCTAGTTGTACAACCAGCTCTCAAAGTCATCCTGGAGCACCCTCTCTCACTCACTACCAGGTTTTTCGGGTACCAATCTCAGCTCTTCCTCGGAAACATTCCTCAAATCATCCTTATTTTCATGGTCACAGTCAGGTCTTCATTTCTTTTTCACCCAGCAACTTGCCACGGGCTCCTGAGGGTTCTTCTGGCCTAGCCTCCTCATCCTTTTCCAAGTTATCTTCTCACTGTTACTGGTGTTTTTTCCTTCCCAAATCTGATCATCCTCATGTAATGTCACCATTTTCTCTTTTTTTCTTTTAAGTATTAATTTATTTGGCTGCACTGGGTCTTAGTTGTGGCATGTGGGATATTCAATCTTCATTGTGGCATGCACGATCTTGAGTGGCAGCATGAGTGGCAGCATGTGAACTCTTGGTTGTGGCACACATTCTTAGTTACATCATGTGGGGTCTACTTCACTGCCTAGGGATTGATCCTGGGCCCCCTGCATTGGGAGTGCAGACTCTTAGCCACTGGACTCCATTTTTGATGGTTGACTACTAACAGTTTTCAAGTCTCACCCCACCCTGTTCTCCTTCTGTTCCACAAGTGGGCCAACTTATGAAGAAAGCCTGCTTGCTCCTTCCTGGGGTGCCAGTGGGAGATTTCAATCATATAAGTCCTTTCCCAGGAATGGGAACCTTTACCCTCATCCCACTCCTTAACCACCATAAAACCCTGAGCCAGCCTTCTCTCACTGCTTGCTCAATCTCTCAATCTATTTTAGGACTACTTGGGAACATGTTCTGCCCAGAAAGCCTCACTATGTGAGAGATTCATCTTTTCATACCCTCTCAGGTGTGTGTTTGTGTGTGTGGCAAGAGAGAGAGAGATCACATTATATTTGGGCTGGGAGTCCATCCTGTATCTTAAAGGTGACCACAGCAGTGCTGCCCTATTGTTCAGTCCCAGCTGCCCCACAAAGTACAAAACAAAGCTGTTAGCGCATCCCTTAGGACTCTCCACCATCCAGAATATTCCATGGCCAACCATGATCTCTGTGTATCTGCTTTCCCCTTTGTCTGGCATGTCCTTCCTACTTCTATTTCCCCCTTAATTTTCCAACTGCCAAACTACATCTTCCTCCACAATGGCTACAAAATGTTTTCCCCAGCCCCTAAGATCAATTAAAAATATGATGTCCTCTTAAAGTCTCCACTAACTTCTCTAAATAGAGATTTATTCTTCCCTTCAAAGCATTTGAAGGCACGTCAGTCACTGTTCCTGCCTACTTGTAAGTCCTTCCCCCGTGCAAGGCTCTGAACTTTTTCATGGCAGAAACCTCTTTTCTTTACCTGTTTGAGTGTGTGCTCATGCACTTCAGTCATGCCTGACTCTTGCAACCCCATGGACTGAAGCCCACCAGGCTCCTCTGTCCATGGGAGTACCCAGGAAAAAATACTCGAGTGGGTTGCCATTCCCTCCTCCAGAGGATCTTCCCCACACAGGGATCAAACGTGCATCTCTTGGGTTTCTTGCATTGGCAGGTGGATTCTTTACCACTAGTGCCACCTGTGAAGTCCTTTCTTCACCTAATATGCTTTATCTCTAGTCTACTTTTATGAATATAATCACTGTTGAATAATATTATGTGAAAAAAGTTAAGATTAGCAATACAAACCCCCCACCATATTGAGGAAGTAGTGACTTTTTCAAAACAAAATGGAAATCTTATACAGAATGAAAGAATGTTGTAAAAATATTTCGAGCTCTTCAAGATAAAGAACTAGAATTTTTCTATATTTGTCTGTTATGTGCAATGACTGTTAAGACATTGTTGCGTGGCTAACAAAAAAACTGTAATAGTCAAAACCTAGCCATTAAAGATTTTTATTTTGGTGGAACAGCAAGGTAAGATGAGTTCTTTATCATTCCCAGATCATAAACATTTCATCACTACTGAGTTAGATGTCTTGAGGCCTAAATGATGCTACTCTGTTAAATTTAATAGCCATAGAAGAAGCAGTGTGACCACTATGGCTCAATAATTATGAGATAATCAGTTAACAAAATGAAAATTACTCTGTGTCTCAGTCTCTCCTCCCATAAAAACAAAATTTGCAAACTAATGGGTTCAGTGTTTTCTTCCATTTTGTTTATGGAAGAGTGAAGAAAATGTTCTCACCATATGATGGCAAATACCTCCATCTTTTCTTGAAACCACTTTAAGTCCATAGTTGCTAACTTACACTAAGAATATGATGAGCTTTTCATGACAAGAGGGATCTTGTTTACTGGATCACACTTCACTCACTCAGCAAACTGAGCATCTACTATGTAAGCTGTGACACAGAACTCAATCCACTGTGCCCTGCTTATGTCTTTACAGGTTCCTGTTCCCCTGCAAGTCTCTGAGCTTTTGAGTGCACAGACATTCTATTTTCACATAGTACCCACTACACATGCTGACTTTGGCTTCCCAGGTGGCTCAGTGGTAAAGAACCTACCTGCCAATGCAGGAGACACAAGAGACTCAGGTTCCATCCCTGAGTCGGAAAGATCCCCGTAGGAGGAGGAAATGGCAACCCACTCCAGTATTCTTGCCTGGGAAATCCATGGACAGAGGAACCTGACGGGTTATAATCCATGGGGCCACAAAGAGTCAGACAGGACTCAGCACACACTATGTTCTAGCTTGGCATATGGATCCAGGGCTGAAGGAAAGCTGACCTCATTACCTTATGGAACTTCAGTTCAGTCGCTCAGTCATGTCCGACTCTTTGCGACCCCATGAGTCACAGCACGCCAGGCCTCCCTATCCATCACCAACTCCCGGAGTTCACTCAAACTCATGTCCACAGAGTCGGTGATGCCATCCAGCCATCTCGTTCTCTGTCGGCCCCTTCTCCTTCCGCCTCCAATCCCTCCCAGCATCAGAGTCTTTTCCAGTGAGTCAACTCATCACATGAGGTGGCCAAAGTACTGGAGTTTCAGCTTTAGCATCAGTCCTTCCAATGAACACCCAGGATTGATCTCCTTTAGAATGGACTGTTTGGATCTCCTTGCAGTTCAAGGGACTCTCAAGAGTCTTCTCCAGCACCACAGTTCAAAAGCATCAATTCTTCGGCGATCAGCCTTCTTCACAGTCCAACTCTCACATCCATACATGATGATGGGAAAAACCATAGCCTTGACTAGACTGACCTTGGTTGGCAAAGTAATGTCTTTGCTTTTCAATATGCTATCTAGGTTGCTCATAACTTTCCTTCCAAGGAGTAAGCGTCTTTTAATTTCATGGCTGCAATCAGCATCTGCAGTGATTTTGGAGCCCAAAAAAATAAAGTCTGACACTGTTTCCCCATCTATTTCCCATGAAGTGATGGGCCCAGAGGCCATGATCTAAGTTTTCTGAATGTTGAGCTTCAAGCCAACCTTTTCACTCTCCTCTTTCACTTTCATCAAGAGGCTTTTGAGTTCCTCTTCACTTTCTGCCATAAGGGTAGTGTCATCTGCATATCTGAGGTTACTGATATTTCTCCCAGCAATCTTGATTCCAGCTTGTGCTTCCTCCAGCCCAGCGTTCCTCATGATGTACTCTGCATATAAGTTAAATAAGCAGGGTGACAATATACAATCTTGATGCACTCCTTTCCCTATTTGGAACCAGTCTGTTGTTCCATGTCCAGTTCTGACTGTTGCTTCCTGACCTGCATACAGGTTTCTCAAGAGGCAGGTCAGGTGGTCTGGGATTCCCATCTCTTTCAGAATGTTCCACAGTTTATTGTGATCCACACAGTCAAAGGCTTTGCCATAGCCAATGAAGCAGAAATATATGTTTTTCTGGAACTCTCTTGCTTTCTCCATGATCCAGCGGATGTTGGCAATTTGATCTCTGGTTCTTCTGCCTTTTCTAAAACCTGCTTGAACATACGGAAGTTCATGGTTCACGTATTGCTGAAGCCTGGCTTGGAGAATTTTGAGCATGACTTTACTAGCATGTGAGATGAGTGCAATTGTGTGGTAGTTTGAGCATTCTTTGGCATTCCCTTTCTTTGGGATTGGAATGAAAACTGACCTTTTCCAGTCCTGTGGCCACTGCTGAGTTTTCCAAATTTGCTGGCATATTGAGTGCAGCACTTTCACAGCATCATCTTTCAGGATTTGAAATAGCTCAACTGGAATTCCATCACCTCCAATAGCTTTGTTTGTAGTGATGCTCTCTAAGGCCCACTTGACTTCACGTTCCAAGATGTCTGGCTCCAGGTGAGTGATCACGCCATCGTGATTATCTTGGTCATGAAGATCTTTTTTGTACAGTTCTTCTGTGTTTTCTTGCCACCTCTTCTTAACACCTTCTGCTTCTGTTAGGTCCATACCATTTCTGTCCTTTATTGAGCCCATCTTTGCATGAAATGTTCCCTTGGAATCTCTAATTTTCTTGAAGAGATCTCTGGTCTCTCCTATTCTGTTGTTCTCCTCTATTTCTTTGCATTGATTGCTGAGGAAGGCTTTCTTATCTCTGCTTGCTATTCTTTGGAACTCTGCATTCAGATGCTTATTTCTTTCCTTTTCTCCTTTGCTTTTCTCTTCTCTTCTTTTCACAGCTATTTGTAAGGCCTCCCCAGACAGCCATTTTGCTTTTTTGCATTTCTTTTCCATGGGGATGGTCTTGGTCCCTGTCTCCTGTACAATGTCACAAACCTCTGTCCAGAGTTCATCAGGCACTCTATCTATCAGATCTAGTCCCTTAAATCTATTTCTCACTTCCACTGTATAATCATAAGGGATTTGATTTAGGTCATATCTGAATGTTCTAGTAGTCTTCCCTACTTTCCTCAATTTAAGTCTGAATTCGGCAATAAGGAGTTCATGACCTGAGCCACAGTCAGCTCCTGTCTTGTTTTTGCTAAATTTATAACTTTGCCTGCAAAGAATATAATCAATCTGATTTTGGTGTTGGCCATGGTGCTGTCCATGTGTAGAGTCTTCTCTTGTGTTGTTGAAAGAGGGTGTTTGCTATGACCAGTGCGTTCTCTTGGCAAACCTCTATGAGCCTTTGCCCTGCTTCATTCCGTGCTCCAAGGCCAAATTTGCCTGTTACTCCAGGTATTTCTTGACTTCCTACTTTTGCATTCCTGTACATACATCATATTCATATGATATATGTAACATATATAATACACATATGATGTATAATAAATTAGAAATGGATCACAGACTGAAATGTAAATCTAAAACTGTAAAACTTTTAGAAGAAAACATAGGAAAAAAATTTTGTGATGTTGGTGTAGAGAAAGATTTCTTAGTAAGATACTAAAAGCATGAACCATCAAAAATAACAGGATAAACTGGACTTCATCAAAATTAAAAGACACTATTAAAAAAATTATAAGGGAATCCAAAGAACAGGAGAAAATACAACACAAAGAACTTGCATCTAGAATATACAAAGATATATTATGCCTCAAAAATCAACCCAATTAAAAATGGGCAAAAGATTTTAACAAGAATGTCTTAAGAGAGATATATAATTGACCAGTAAGCACATGAAAAAAGTATCCAATTTCTTTAACATATATCTGGAATTTTAGGGAAATGCAAATTAAAAGACAAAGAGATACCAGTATATGACCACTAGAATGACTACAACAAACAGTCAACAGCAACAATGTCATGTGTTAGAGAGGATGTGGAAACAATGGAACTATTACACACTGCTGTTAGGAAAGCAAAATGGTAAAACCACTTTGAAAACCTTTTGTCTGCGTCTTTAAATTTAGACATTTAGCAAACTGCCCAGCCATTCCAATCCTAGCCATTTTTGCCAGTGAAATGAAAATATATGATCCCCCAAAAGACTTGCACATGAATGTTCATACAGGGTTTTATTCATCACTGCCCTAAACTGAAACCAATATGAATATCCATCAACAAGTAAATGGATAAACAAAATATGGAATATCCATACAATGAAATAATATTCAGTAATAAAAAGGAACAGATTACTGATAGACATAATATGAATAAATCTCAAAATCAGTGAAAGAAGCAAGGCCAAAAAATTGTATAGGCTGTATGATTCTACTTACATAAAATTCTAGAAAATGGAAACTAATCCATAGAGACAGAAAGGAAATCATTGTTGTCCTTAGACCAGGGGTGGAGGAAAGGATTGACTCATAGGGGCCTCGGGAAACTTGAAGTATTCTGTAAATTCACTGTAGCAGCATTTTCATGGGTGTATACATGGATCAAGGCTTATCAAATTTCTTTATGTTGAAGCCCTAGTCTCCAATACGATATCGTTTGGGGATAGGACCTTTGGGAGATAGTAAGAATTAGATGAGATCATGAGGGAGGGGCCCTCACAATGGGGTTAGTGCCCTTATAAAAAACATACCAGAGACTTTGCTGAGTCTCTCTCCACCATGTGAGGACACAATGAGAAGACTGCCATCAGCAAGGCTTCACCAGAACCAACCATGCTTGCACCCTGATCTCAAACTTACAGCCTCCAGAACTATAAGAAATACATTTCTATTGTTTAAACCACCCTTGTGGGTATGCTTAGTTGCTCAGTCATATCCATGGGGATTCTCCAGGCAAGAATAATGGAGTGGGTTGCTATGCCCTCCTCCAAAGGATCTTCCCAACCCAGGGATCGAACCCAGGTCTCCCACATTGCAGGCAGATTCTTTACCATCTGAGCCACCAGGGAAGCCACCCTAGTCTGTGGTAACTTGCTATGGAAATTCAATTTAATATGTTATTTATAATAAATAGTATGCAAATTAAAATGCAAATTAAGTACGATTTCATACTCACCAAATAAATCAACATTTAAATGTTTTTATAAAGATAGTAATGAGGGTGTCCTTGGGAGCTCAGTGGTAAAGAACCTGCCAGCCAATGCAGTAGAGATGGGTTCAATCCCTGATCTGGGAAGACTCCACATCTCGTGGAGCAATTAAGCCCATGCACCACAACTAATGAGCTTGTGTGCCACAACTACTGAAGCCCGAGTGCACTAGAGCCCACACTCCCAAACAAGAGAAGCCACCTCAACGAGAAGCCTGAACACTGCAGTGAAAAGTAGCTCCCACTTGATGCAAATAGAGAAAGCCCACGCACAGCAACAAAGACCAAGTGCAGCCATAAATAAATAAATAAAATTACTTTTTAAAAAGATAGCAATGAGACAAACTCCTAAAAAGCACTTTGCCAATATCTTTAAATTTTGATGATCTTCACCCCCTATGACTCAGGAATTTTACTCTGTCATAAACTATGTAGAGAAATTCCTGCACACAGGCACAAGAGCTAGGCACAAAATATGTTTTCTACTACACTGTTTGATGTGGCAAAATATTTGAAACACAGTTTGTTGTGTGATTTAACAGTGGTATGTTTATACCATGAAATTTTATGTAACAATGAAAATGAATAAACTCTTAAAACCCTTCCCCATAGTGGAGAACCATCTGCAAAGGCCAGTGGTGGCCACTTTCATTTACTGCCCATTTCTTCATCTTTATCCTCAGTGCTATATATTTTTATCAAAGAATGTGGGAAAGACTTTCATACTCAGAATGAAAGGAATTTTAATATGACCTGCCCTACCTACTAATTTCCTGGCCACAGGCAATATATTAAATTATTCTGATCCTTACAGTGACCACAGGGCTTCTCTTGTGGCTCAGTTGGTAAAGAATCCGCCTGTGATGTGGGAGACCTAGGTTCGATCCCTGGGTTGGGAAGATCCCCTGGAGAAGTGAAAGGCCTGGAGAGTTCCATGGACTGTATACTCCATGGGGACACAGAGCGTCGGACATGACTGAGTGACTTTCACACACAGAGACCACAAGATTTACTGTTGTGTAAGTGATGAAAAAAAGTTGTGAAGCCTACTCAGATTTCATCCTGGACAAGGAAAAGAACTATTTCCATTGAGGTGAGTGGGATAGTGATAGAGAAAAATTAATTGGCTTTAATGATTACAGTCTGAACTTCATTTGATCAACATCCTTATTACCAACATATTTGCAGTCTAAGTGTCATGAAAATATAAAGGGTAATGCTATATTATTTTTCTTGTCCTATGAAGGAGGTTGAGTACATTTTTATTGCAAAGAGACTATGTGCCACAATGTGAATATACTTAACATTACCCAATTATACATGTTAAATGGTTAAGATGCTAAGTTTTATGTTTCACAGAACAATTTAAAACCCTATAAAAATGTATATTTTAAATGTATGTACTTTACTGTAAATAAATTATATCTATTGTTTGCATCTCAAAAAAGTTGGAAATTTTTAAAGAAGTCATCCTGAATCCTTTCTTGTTGCTTAAACATGCCACATTCTCTCTCACCTCGGTACCATCACATATAGTGTTCCTTCTCTTTTGGAGGTACCCTGTTCCTTACTCCCATTATTCAGCTTTGCCTGGCTAATTCTTGTTCTAACTTGTGAAATTAGTTCTGATGTCTGCCAACTATTTTAGAAAATCTTTTCACACCAAATCTGGGCTACCTGCCTTAACTGTTCCCACAGCATTCCATACTTAATTGAATCAGGGCATGGACAAAGAATATCATAAAGATGTGCATGTTCCATGTAGCAAGGTCCAAGTGGTGAGTCCCCACCGGAGCCCCAGCTGCTTGGCTACTGAGCAATGTCCTAGAGTATTACTTATGACTCCAATAAAAAAATACTTCAAGGATTTCACCCTCAGTCAAGGCTCAAAAACTTGACTCCTCTCACCACACTAACAGTGGATAGGGGTCTACTGACACTAAACAAGTTAACAAAACACAATGAGAAAAAAAACTATTACAGGAATACTGCAAATTCAAATAACCAGATTTTCTTCCCCTGGAAACCAAGAATTCTCTTCAATTCACACTTGAGACATAGCCAAACGGCATTTGCTCCAACATAGAACTATGTAAATTCTAATGTTGTAAATTATGCAAATTCTTTGTTGCTTTAGGGACAGAACTAGGACCCATTAGTAGAAATCACAGGTATTAGGTATTTGATTATTACTATGACAGTAGTTTACAAATATGATGGACTATCTCAAATATTACACTCATTTTCTGTCACTGAAACTGCTTGAAATAGCTAACTAGCTCTCAGTCATGAAATATTAATAGATGATGTAAACCATCCTAATGTAAAAGGGGTCTTATGGTCATTAAAATTCCAACATCCAGAGGCTAGACATTTTCACATCTCACATAGCTATTCACAAGATGTTATATTCTACTCCATTGTACAAGATAGAATTTGTTCCTTCAATCTAAATTTCCACACTTTTTAAGCCCTAGCTGTTACTCCAATTTACTTTGTTGGTTTTTTGTTGGCTTTTTAAACTCATGTCCATCGAGTCGGTGATGCCATCCAGCCATCTCATTCTCTGTCGTCCCCTTCTCCTCCTGCCCCCAATCCCTCCCAGCATCAGAGTCTTTTCCAGTGAGTCAACTCGTCACATGAGGTGGCCAAAGTATTGCAGTTTCAGCTTTAGCATCAGTCCTTCCAATGAACACCCAGGACTGATTAGTCACCTATAAAAGTAAAATATGTACTGTGAGTCATACAATCCTTTATGACAGCTTATTAAATGATAGCACTTGACTGAATTTTTCTGGCTTGAAGTTCAACCTGACATATTTACACTAAAACCTCACATCACATTCTCTCTGGTTATTTTGACAACACCTGGAGTTTGTTTGATAGGAAAAACAACTACCGATGAAGTGAAAGGAGTATAGAAAGTCAGAAAGAAAGATCCAAAGAGGTTCCCTGAAAGTGTTCCCCAACCTAGAAATGTTATTTAAAGCTAAAATGATACTCTTTATTAGCTGAGCCCATCAACGCACAGAACTGCATGGTGCAGATTTGCACTTGTTTCAAGTACTTGTTCAAGAAGTAGTAAGGATGAAGAGATAATATGACAGATGACAGTGATAAGTGATTTCCCTTAATTATACGCCATTACAGCTCCATTTACAAAAGCTAAATACAATTTTTTAAAAAAACAACTGAGCTATCAGGGAAGCCTCCTCAATAATTCTAACCAAATAACAAAGTTATTTAAATATATATATATATGTATATACCTGCTTATATATACTTATACATATATATATACATATATATATATATATATATATATATATATATATACCTGCTTCCCAATAACCATAACAGCTTTATTCACAGTAGCCCCAAACTGGAAACAATCCAAATGTCCATCAGCTGGTAAAGGGATAAACCAATTGTGATATACCTGTTGGCTTCCCTGGTGATGCAGTGGTGAAGAATTCATCTGCAGTGCAGGAGACACAGGTTCCATCTCTGAGCCCAGAAGATCCCACCGGCCACAGAGCAACTAAGCCCGTGAGCCACAGCTACTAAGCCTGTGCTCTAGAGCCTGCAAGCTGCAACTACTGAGCCCATGTGCCACAACTACTGCAGGCCACACCTGAGAACCTGTGCTCTGCAACCAAGAGTAGCCCCCACTCGCCGAAACTAGAGAAAAGCCTGAGCAGCAACAAAGACTCAGCATAACCAAATAAATAAATAAAATTATTAAAAAATATATCACAAGCTTCTCCTGAACGACTAAATTGTCTGATTTTCCTTTAAAAATGCTAATTTCACCTTTGTGAAGGTGAAAGTCACTCAGTTGTGTCCTATTCTTTGTGATCCCATGGACTGTAGCCCACTAGGCTCCTCTGTCTGTGGAATTCTCCAGGCAAGAATACTGGAGTGGGTTGACATTTCATTCTCTCAGGGATCAAGCCTGGGTCTCCTGCATTGCAGGCAGATTCTTTACCATCTGAGCCACCAGAGAAGCCCTGTACCTTTAAGAGGTTGTAATTCTATAAAAAGCAGCAGTCAAGATTACCATAATGATGGTTGTAAATAAATTTAGTGTAAATTGCCTTCAGCATAGTCCTACACTGAGAATCTATAGTTAAAAAACAAGGAACTTATGAGCACCATTCCATTGTAACTTACAAAATGGACCATTCTTTAAGAGAAATTCCTCTTAATACAAATAATGAAAATGATAGCAGAAGTACCTTAAGCTAAAAATTGCTTATCTAAATGAAAAAAACCTTCATTTAAGAAAATCTGATATATTAACATTTGGGCATGCAAATTAAGTGATTATATACTTGATAACGGAGAAGGCAATGGCAAGCCACTCCAGTACTCTTGCCTAGAAAATCCCATGGATGGAGGAGCCTGGTAGGCTGCAGTCCGTGGGGTCGCTAAGGGTCGGACACGACTGAGCGACTTCACTTTCACTTTTCACTTTCACACATCGGAGAAGGAAATGGCAACCCACTCCAGTGTTCTTGCCTGGAGAAGCCCAGGGACGGGGGAGCCTGGTGGGATTCTGTCTATGGGGTCACACAGAGTCGGACACGACTGAAGTGACTTAGCAGCAGCAGCAGCAGCATACTTGATAAAAAAGCTTTACACTCAACTTACTTTAACAATAAACTTCTCTATGCCATTTAAAATTAGGCAGTTTTGCAGAAAAGTGCCTCCTATACCAAACATAAGCAAGAACCAGCAACTCTAAACTTTCTAGCTACAATCATATAATTTCTTCTCCTGGGTCTCAAAATGAGATTATGTGTTAAATAACAACCCTGACTTGGAACTGCAAGATTATTCCACACCATATTGCTCTCTCTCCCCCACATAGTTCAACCAGCAGGGTTGATTTAGGAGAATCAATAAAATGTAATTGTGCTCATTTTTAACGTGATTCCTCACGGGAAACAGGCCACAAATAAACGACTAAATTCTGTATTTGTCCCCCATGCCTCTCATAATCACACTACCATGACACACAAGAAGCTCCAAAATACATGAATGTTCAGGTTGGAAATTTGGGATTCAGTGTAAGAGAGTAAACAGGTCCTTTTCAAAGCCTAACCTTGAACTCAAGTCCCCAGGTAGGAGATATGTATTAAGCCAATTCACAGACTCCTTTGGGGAAAGGTAATCAAATTCACTTACTTATTAATAAAATCTAAGACCCTCCTTATGCCTATTGGTCAGGAAATCATTGGCTAAAGGTGAGTTCCAACTAAGAAGATGTGAGCAACTCCGCTAAACGTGAAAAATTCAAGGCTGTCATCTCTTAACTCTAATAATGAATAACGAAAAGATAAGAAATAAAAGATAAAAAATAAGAAACGAGTAAAAGATATCAGTCTACATGTTTCCAGGATAGATACAGATGATGTTGACAGATAATTCTAGTCATTCACCTCACTAATTTTGCAAATACAAGAAATGACTTGAATCCTTGTCCTTGCAGTGTTAACATATTACATAAATTAAAAGTATGAAGAATTCAGCTGTTTTAAATAAATTTTCATATAGTGTATAACCAGTTTATACTATTCCTCCTGGTTCCCCAGAAAGAGACCAATGTGTAATCAACACATGTCATGGTGTCAAATGAATGTAAATACGATATCAATAAAAACATGTTACTCAAAAAACATAATCTCATTTATTATTTTTAAAATTTTTTTATTACATTTCCTCTTTTTTTTTTAATAACCACACTGTAATGTATATGAGAAGAAATTGTAACTCTGATTTCACAGATAGAGGGAAACTCATTTGCCCTGGATCTCAAATTGCATTTGTGATAAAGGAATTCTGTGTTCTTTATGCCACAAAATATTTCTAGTTATTGATAAGACTTTCTTGCAATGACCTCTAAGACTTTTAGTATCACTAAATAAACATTTATTCATTACATTTTTTAAAGTTTAAGTGCAGTTGATTTACAATGTTTCAGGCATACTGAAAAATGGTTCAGATATATATTCCTTTTCAGAATCTTTTCTATTATAGGTTATTACAAGTTACTGTATACAGTTCCTTGTGATATATAGTAGGACATTGTTGTTTATCTGTCTCATATCTAGTAATTTGTATCTGATAATCCCAAACTCCTACTTTATCCCTCTCCCTCCCCTTTCCCTCTTGGCAACCACAAGTCTGTTCTCTATGCCTGTGAGTCTGTTTCTGTTTCATAGATAAATTCTTTTGCCATCATATTTTAGATTCCACCTGTAAGTGATATCATATGCCTGATTTCACCTAGTATGATAATCTCTGCTGCTGCTAAGTCACTTCAGTCGTGTCCAACTCTGTGTGACCCCATAGACGGAAACCCACCAGGCTCCCCCATCCCTGGGATTCTCCAGGCAAGAACACTGGAGTGGGTTGCCATTTCCTTCTCCAATGCATGAAAGTGAAAAGTGAAAGTGAATTCTCTCAGGCATGTCCGACTCTTCGTGACCGCATGGACTGCAGCCTACCAGGCTCCTCCATCCATGGGATTTTCCAGGCAAGAGTACTGGAGTGGGTTGCCATTGCCTTCTCCGTGATAATGTCTAGGTTCATCCATGTTGCTGCAAATGGTATTATTTCATTCTTTTCCATGGTTAAGTAATATTCCATTGTATATATATACACGTTTTTTATCCATTCATCTGTTGAGACCTTTAGGTGCTTCCAACCTTCCTCCTTTTTCAAATCTAGTACCTTCATTTTTCTTCCTCTACCTTATCCCTTCATCCCTCCTCCATCTCCTTGTTCCTGAAAACATTCTCTTCTTTACCTTGAAACTCCAATTTCACTTATTTCTAAAGCCTTAGCCTATAAACAAGTTTAAAATACATACACATTGTTGTCTGTATCTTCATCACATTTACTGAATTTATTGAAATGCTTGGCTACACTTTGTGTCCAACCTACCTCCCAGTCACTTCTCAAATTGCTGTAATCTAACTCTTATCCCACTGCTCTCCTGTAACCACTCTAGTGAATCCCAACTGTCTATTTCCAAAAGTTTTAAGATTGGGAATTTGTATTTACTTTCACATCTTAACACATATTTAGTAAGAAGACAACTGGACCTCTTACTTAGATGCCACTTTTCTTGGGTGTATGTTGGTGTTTCAAACTTTTAAATTTTTAATTAGTCATAAATCATTTTCTACCGGAGAAGACAATGGCTCCCCACTCCAGTACTCTTGCCTGGAATATCCCATGGATGGAGGAGCCTAGTGGGCTGTAGTCCATGGGGTCGCGACTGAGCGACTTCACTTTCACTTTTCACTTTCATGCACTGGAGAAGGAAATGGCAACCCACTCCAATGTTCTTGCCTGGAGAATCCCAGGGACGGGGGAGCCTGGTGGGCTACCGTCTATGGGGTCGCACAGAGTTGGACATGACTGAAGTGACTTAGCAGCAGCAGCAGCAGCGAAAAGCAACACATTGGTCTGAATTTCTTAAATAGAAAAGCATTACATGGTCATGGTGGTTTAGTTGCTAAGTCACGTCTGACTCTTTACAGCCCCATGGACTGTAGCCCACCAGGCTCCTCTGTCCATAGGACCTCCCAGGCGAGAACAGTGGTCTCGGTTGCCATTTCCTCCTCCAGGGTATCTTCCTGACCCAGGGATAGAGCTTGTGTCCTCTGCATTGCAGGCAAATTTTTTACCGCTGAGCCGCCAGGGATTCCCAAGCATCAAATACTTCCCAGTTGTACCTGTACCTGGAATTTCAAGCACAGCTTCTGATAACTGAATGCATATACAAAAACTTCAAAAAGGTAAAAGTTAATAAAGATCTACTCTGCTTTACATGGTGAGTGTTTCTGAAAATGCACTACAGTTGACCCTTGAATAACATGCAGGTTAATCTGCATATAGCTTGCCAGGCCTCCATAACCATGGTTCCTCCACACCATGGATTCATCCAACCACAGACTGTGTAGTACTCTAGAATTTACCATTGAGAAACACCTGCCTGTTAAATGGACCTGAACAGTTCAATTTCACATTGTTCAAGGGTCAACTGTAATTCAAATATGCGTTATTAAACAATAAAGTCCTCCTACCTAAGAGCTCTTATGAAAATACTTTGAGCAAGTAATCATTCCTGTAAAATACATACACATAGTACAGGGGTATCTTTCGAATTTACATTTGTTAGGGTTTGCTTTAAGCGACCAATAGCATAGACAAGGTGCTAACAGGAAGGGTCACATCAGCACATGACTCATCGAAGAGCAAGAGGGTATTCAAAGGCATGGTTGGTGTTTCTTTATGTAGGGAGAAGGCTGAAAGGCAAGAGAAAGATACATGTAACTCAATCTATTGAGAAACGTACATTTTTGAAGTTCCCACCTGTCTGTAATGGCATTCCCTGAGGATTTAAAATAAGCATTGGGTAAACACATCTTAAAAACTAAAAAATCCGAACCTAGAGATTGTCATACTGAGTAAAGTTAAGTCCAACAGACAAAGATGAATACCATATGATATCTCCTATATGTAGAATCTAAAGTATGATACAAAAGAATTTATTTAGAAAATAGACTCACAGACATAGAAAACACATTTACAGTTACCAAAGGGGAAAAAGACGGGGTCAATTAGGTTGGGTTTAACATATACACATGACTATATGTAAAATAGATAACAAGGACCTAGTGTATAGCACAGGGAACTCTTCTCAATCCTTTGTAATGATCTATATGGGAAAAGAATCTTAAAAAAGAGGGGATATATGCATATGTATAACTGACTGACTTTGCAGTACAGCAGAAACTAACACAGCATTGTAAATCAACTATGAAGTGAAAGTATAAAAGTGTCAGTTGCTCAGTCAAACTCTTTGTGACCCCATGGACTATAGCCCGCCAGGCTCCTCTGTCCATGGGATTCTCGGAGTATGTAGCCATGCCCTTTCCTAGGGGAATCTTCCCAACCCAGGGATGGAACCCAGGTCGCCCACATTGCAGGCAGATCCTTTACCATCGGAGCCACCAGGGAAGCCCAAATCAACTATACTTCAATTAAAAAAAAAACTCAAAACCATTGAGATCATGAATAATTGATAGCCACAGTTCATGTGTAAATACTGTATTACACAGCACAGAACAAATTACCAACTAAACACTACATTTCTTCTTAAATGTTGTACCGAGGATCACCCAGGTGCACCTGCAGAGGCAAAATTTGTACTCTGCATTCCGTTTTTCTTCTCTTTGTTGTTAAATTAGTATTTCTTCCCTGGTGCTCAACAACTTTCCCTCCTGTGGTACTCACTTTTTGTCTTTTTCATGTTCTACCTGCTAAATACATTCAAAATATACTCAGGCCCTACAAGGTTGGAGAAATTAAGTTGACTAAAGCTGAAATGCTAATGGTATGATATATTACTCTTTCCAGATCTATCAATGAGGAATGCTTTGGGCAGTAAGTAACAGTGATATCAGGAACAACAATAAAAAAGCTACAGCGACATAAACAACTGGAGAAAGAGCAACATCAGGTTGGTTTGGTGGCTCACCCATGTGACCAAAGATCTAGGCTCTCTCTATTAAGTTCTACCATACTTAGCATATGGGATATGGTCCCTTGTCTATTTGCTTCATGACTGCAAGATGACTTTCCTAGCTCCAAGTGTCACAGTGACAAGAAAACAAAGGCAGGATGTGACAGAAATTAAACCCAAATCACTCTTTCCCCTCATGCACTGCCTTCCTTTTATCAGAGAGTACAAACTTTCCAAGAAGCCCCAGATGAATTTCCTTTATATCTCATTGACAAGGAAGAATAGGGAAGTAACTCTCAGGATTTTTAGCCTCGACAGTGGAGGCCAGTGAGAAAAAGGAATAAAAATTGTTTCCAGGGAATGAACTAAATGTGCCTGCCATACCAGACAATGTGCACGAGATTAAATAGAGATCTTTAGGCTTACATAGGAAAAAAGAACAGCAATAAATAAATGGAGGTTGTGGCTGTTTGTAAATCTCCCCTTCCTATCCACTTGTGAATCTGGGGTAGGCAGAAGCTGTCTTGTTCATGTTTTTATTTCCACTTCAGAAATTTCATACTTGTTCATAAAACAAATGATGGCAGAATATGAAAATCTCTCTGAACGAATTCCACAGGAATTCACTGCATGCTTCACAACTCCAACACATCTATTCCTCACAGGATACTTTTTAACTGAAAGGAAAAGTATCAAGACTCCAGTGTGAACTGGAGAAGAGGACAGGTATTTTATAAAGTATTGCCAGAGTGAGAAGTAATAAACCTGGGGGTTCAGCATTTGGTCAAAATGATACGTTACACCAATGCAGTGAATCAATCCCAGTGATGCTTTTGGACTCTAAAATTCCAGATGAAGCCCTCCTACATTGGTGGGAATTTAAATTGGTGCAACCACTATGGAGAACAGTGCGGAGGATCCTTAAAAAACTAAAAACAGTTACCATATGATCCAACGATCCCATTTCTGGGCATGTATTCAGAAAATGACTCTAACTTGAAAAGATAAAATACGTGTGGCCCAATGTTCACTGTAGCACTATTTACAACAGCCAGCACATGGAAGCAAGCTAAATGTATATTGCCCGATGAATGGATAAAGAAGGTATGGTATATATACAATGGAATATTCAGTTCAGTTCAGTTGCTCAGTCGTGTCCTACTCTTTGCGACCCCATGAATCACAGCACGCCAGGCCTCCCTGTCCATCACCAACTCCCGGAGTTCACTCAAACTCATGTCCATCGAGTCGGTGATGCCATCCAGCCATCTCATTCTCCGTCGTCCCCTTCTCCTCCCGCCACCAACCTTTCCCAGCATCAGAGTCTTTTCCAGTGAGTCAACTCGTCACATGAGGTGGCCAAAGTATTGCAGTTTCAGCTTTAGCATCAGTCTCTCCAATGAACACCCAGGATTGATCTCCTTTAGAATGGACTGGTTGGATCTCCTTGCAGTCCAAGGGACTCTCAAGAGTCTTCTCCAGCACCACAGTTCAAAAGCATCAATTCTTTGGCGATCAGCTTTCTTCACAGTCCAACTCTCACATCCATATATGACCACGGGAAAAACCATAGCTTTGACTAGACGGACCTTGGTTTGCAAAGTAATGTCTCTGCTTTTTAATATACTATCAGATCAGATCAGTCGCTCAGTCAGCTCTCTGCGGCCCCATGAATCACAGCACGCCAGGCCTCCCTGTCAATCACCAACTCCCGGAGTTCACTCAAACTCATGTCCACAGAGTCGGTGATGCCATCCAGCCATCTCATTCTCTGTCGTCCCCTTCTCCTCCCGCCCCCAACCTTTCCCAGCATCAGAGTCTTTTCCAGTGAGTCAACTCATCGCATGAGGTGGCCAAAGTATTGCAGCTTCAGCTTTAGCATCAGTCCCTCCAATGAACATCCAGGATTGATCTCCTTTAGAATGGACTGGTTGGATCTCCTTGCAGTATAAGGGAATCTCAAGAGTCTTCTCCAACACCACAGTCCAAAAGCATCGATTCTTCGGCGATCAGCCTTCTTCACAGTCCAACTCTCACATCCATACATGACCACGGGAAAAACCATTGCCTTGACTAGACGGACCTTGGATGGCAAAGTAATGTCTCTGCTTTTTAATATACTATCAAGGTTGGTCATAACTTTTCTTCCAAGGAGCAAGCGTCTTTTAATTTCATGGCTGCAATCAGCATCTGCAGTGATTTTGGAGCCCAAAAAAATAAAGTCTGACACTGTTTCCACGTTTCCCCATCTATTTCCCATGAAGTGATGGGACCAGATGCCATGATCTTTGTTTTCTGAATGTTGAGCTTCAAGCCAACCTTTTCACTCTCCTCTTTCACTTTCATCAAGAGGCTTTTGAGTTCCTCTTCACTTTCTGCCATAAGGGTAGTGTCATCTGCATATCTGAGGTTATTGATATTTCTCCCAGCAATCTTGATTCCAGCTTGTGCTTTTTCCAGCCCAGCGTTCCTCATGATGTACTCTGCATAAAAGTTTAATAAGCAAGGTGACAATATACAACCTTCACGTACACCTTTTCCTATTTGGAATATACTATCAAGGTTGGTCAAAACTTTCCTTCCAAGGAGTAAACGTCTTTTAATTTCATGGCTGCAGTCAGCATCTGCAGTGATTTTGGAGCCCCCCAAAAATAAAGTCTGACACTGTTTCCACTGTTTTTCCATCTATTTCCCATGAAGTGATGGGACCAGATGCCAAGATCTTTGTTTTCTGAATGTTGAGCTTCAAGCCAACCTTTTCACTCTCCTCTTTCACTTTCATCAAGAGGCTTTTGAGTTCCTCTTCACTTTCTGACATAAGGGTGGTGTCATCTGCATATCTGAGGTTACTGATATTTCTCCTTGGTAAAAATAAAGCTGTATCACATTTTTTCCCCCCCAATGACTTAAAAATCCTCAACAAACTGGTTCTAGGACCTAAAATGATAAAATTTAGAATCATGTAATTCATGGCCATATTGATTTATAATTCTCTGAAAAATAAAATTACCCACATCCTGCTTTTCTTCAGCTTAGGCCATCAAGAGCACAATATGATTTGTTGAAACAAGAGTGCATATATAAAAGAGTGGTCGCAGAGTTCAAAATAGACAGCACACTATCCCTTTTTGTAACAGCACTGAAAGTCAGTAGCTTAATCTGTGAGGTTTTTCACTTTATTGAAATAAAGTTGATTTACAAAGTTATGTTAGTTTCAGGTATACAGCACAATCGTTCAGTTATACATATATATATATCCTGTTTCAGATTCTTTTGCTTTATAGGTTACTACAAGATATTGCATAGAGCTCCCTGTGCTATACAGGAGGTCCTTGTTTCTTATCTATTTTAGTGTGTTTATGTTAATCCCAAACTCCTAATTTATCCCTCTCCCTCTCTTTTGGTAACCATGTTTGTTTTCTGTGTCTGTGAGTCCATTTCTGTTTTGTAAATAAGTTCATCTGTATTTTTCTTTTTTACATTCCACATAAGTTATATCATTTTACGATTTATTATCATGTGATACTTGTCTTTATCTGGTTTACTTCACTTGGTGTGAGAATCTCTAGGTTCATCCACGTTGCTGCAAATATTTTTATTTTATTTTATTCTTTTCCACTGTATATTATTCCATTGCATCAAGTTTAACTTGGGTCTCCAAACAGTAGATTTTGAGACAAGGACTTGGGAGCAGATGAACTATTTGCAAGGTAACCCCAGGATTGCAAAAGTGAGAGAGTAGGGAAAGTGGGGCAAAGAAAGAAGGAAAGAAAATCAAAGTTTTATTATTGTTGTGAGCCAACGGGACTGAGTTCATGTGGACAGAATATGAGAAATTGCAAGGTACATGCCTCAAAAGGATACCACTGATGTTTGTGGGGGTGAGGACATTAATCTACCTACTCATATACACCACTGGCTGAGGCTCGTCCCATGGAGCATTGCCCTACTTTCATCTGTGCCTGTATCCATGGACTGACACCATTCTTGGCCCCATGTGCCCATTTGACATGGGTCTCTGGCAACTGCAGGAGACTCTCCTTCACAGAGAAGCATAAATCAAGTGCCTGAGGTGTCAGGTGGTATGTCACCAAACCCTGTTAAAGAGGTCTGAGTGATTGCTGCTGTCTTCATGGAATCAGATACTAGTGAGATGGGTTTCTATATTATTGACTACACAGGGATCCTAAGAGAATACAGATGTTCATCAATTACTGTCAAGTCCTGAAGGGCAATTTTCAATCAAAACAATCCCCATCTCTTTTTTAGAAGTATTTTTCAAGAGTGACATCTTTTCTAAAATAAGCAGACCTGCAAAGGACTTTTAAATATTGTAAATACATAAGGTAGCAAGAGAGATTTGATTACCTCTTAGCTCAAGGCCACAAGTAACTAATGACTGAATATCATTCAGTCAAGCAGGCAGACACTTTACCACCTGAGCCACAAGAAATGCCTGACTGAACATCAGACAATTCCGAAATTCCTTTGCTATGCCAGGTCATGGAGAGTTTCTCTCTCAATCATTTGGAATTGGTTGATTGATCAATGATTCAATGGAATCAATTATTCCAATCATTTGCCTTCATTCTAATTATGAGGAGCATTCACATTAAACTGTGAAACTCCAGTCATAAATTCCAGAAAATCAGGGAATAATTATGGATGAAAACCATCTAGATCATGACCTTCCCTGGTGGTCCAGTGGTTAAGAGTCTGCATTTCCCCGAGCATCCTGTATCATGCATCGAACCTGGACTGGTGATTCGCTTCACATATGATAATATACATGTTTCAATGCCATTCTCCCAAATCATCCCACCCTTGCCCTCTCCCACAGAGTCCAAAAGACTGTTTTATACATCTGTGTCTCTTTTGCTGTCAATGACCCAGAGGGATGATATGGGGAGGGAGGTGGGTGGGGGTTCAAGATGGGGAACACATGTATACCCAGGGCAGATTCATGTCAATGTATGGCCAAACCAATACAATATTGTAAAGTAATTACCCTCAAATTAAAATAAATAAATTTAAAAAAAAGAGTCTGCATTTCCAGTGTAGGGGGAATGGGTTTGATCCCTGGTTGGGGAACAAGGATCCCACATGAAAAAGAGCCAAAAAAAAAATTGGTCAGTGCTTTCAGAACTACACTGTGAGAAAGCTCAAGGGGCCACTGGGGAGGAAGAATTAAGAGGGTGAGTCTGGACTTCAATGGGAGTCACTCGGAAATGTTTTTGTTTCCTTTCAGTTTTTGCTTAAAACTTGAACACTAATCCAACGCTTTCAATTTATAAATGAACAGGATTTCCCTGGTGGTCTAGTGGTATGGACTCAGTGCTTTCACAGATGACAGCCCAGGTTCAATCCCTGGTAGAGGAAATAGGATCCTGCAAGCCACACAACGTAGAAAAAAATAAAAATAAAAAATGAAGAAACAACCTGGGAGCTGAAAAGTGGCTTGTTAATGACTGCACTGACAAATAAAAACAAAGCTAAGACTAGGAATCTGAGTTCTAAGCCAGCAATACACTTCCTAATTCACCTGTTTTTTTGGTGGGGGGAGAGGGTTGGGAGGGGGGTTTTGCATCAACAACCTTGTACCAGTCCTCCTAGCACCAAGCAGCCCTATTGTCTTTTCTTTAACAAATGTACCAGGAAGAAAATAAAAGGGTACTTAATACTGACTGCAGTCACTTACTGCTTTCTAAGGAAATGATCCAAATCACCTCAGAGGTAGTTTGTTTAGAGAAATCCTTTCATGATGAAACTTGGCTAGTTTTTTAATGGAGAAACGGGGAATATTTGGCCCAAAATTTAAATGCATGCCTGCCAGAAAGGAGAGCTGAATTACTCTGTGAAACAGGGTAAGAGAGATTAAGGTGGCTGAGAGGGAGATAAGCAAGAAGGAAAGAAGGGCTGAGAGCAGGAGAGTGAGAGGGGCCTGGGTGGAAGCAATATGGAGTCCTCCGGAGAGATTCAGTGTAAACACGGTGGTGTGATATTCGGTTGCAAGTTATTTGTGGGGCTAGGCAGGCCTTGGCTGTCACCATCTTCCCTTTCCTATTACTACCAAGATTTAGAAGTCTGGCCATGCACAAAAGCCTTTTGTTAGTTTTATTTGAGTAAACAGATAAAATGAGGCCTAGCAATGGGGAAGTAGATAGTGGAGGCCAGAGCTGAAAGAGAAGGCTGAGGGTGAGCGAATGTGCTTTGACCATCCTCTTACCACCTCTTCGCATCAAAGTAATTTCCTGCTTATTGTGCACGAAAGCACTATGAGGAAAAGTGAAAAAGAATATACGAAAATTACTTCAGTGTTCAGTTTCTTGTCAGGAGACCTGACATGTAAAACTTGGTGTGATTCATTTAGGTAGTAGGCAGCAGCAGGTAAAATTAACAGGAATTTGAAAGGATGTGTATTTGCTTTAAAGAGTTATGATCACGAAGGGGGAAAATGCCATAAAATTTGCACATGTACTTTATTTTAAATGTTGACATATTATGAACACCAAGAACGTACTGATGAAAGAATTCATGCTTACATTTATGAAAGGCCTATTATTATAACAATTACTTTTGGAAAAAGCCCCACTCAACCCATTATGAATAATGCAATGGGATTTCTCTGAAATATTAGAAAATGTATACCACTAATGGAGCTTAATGGTAGCTTAGGCCTCCCAAAGCAGTTAACCTTAATAGCAAGAAAATCCAAAATCACAGTAAGGGAATGGCTAAGATAAAATATAAATGAAAAAGTGCATTTTATTTTTTTCCCCATAAGTTATTTCAAAGAATTGAATTCCATGGGTAGGAGAGACAACTAAATATACAAGTTAGAAAGTTATTCTACCAGAAGAAAACATGATGAAATTCTAAGATAGTTTAGTACTCAGTATAGTCATTAACATAGTAGTTCTCACAATGTGGTCCCAGGACCACCAGCATGGGTGTCACCTAAGAACTTTTTAGAAATGTAGATTCTAGGGACCTACTCCAGACCTATGAAATCCACAGCTTTTAGGATGAGGGTCAGCAGTCGACACTGGAAAGAGCTCTCCAGGTGTTTCTAAAGCATGCTCAAGCTTGAGAATCACTGCTTGAGTAGCTTCAGATAAAATGGCTCTCAAAGATTATCAGTGCATACAAAAGACATAGATCACATAAGCTAAAGACGTTAATGGCTTGGGGCCTTCCAGGTTACTCAAGGGGTATCTATTATGTCAGTGGGAAAAAGCCCATCAGTTTAGTTGATATGTGGTTCCTGCACTATTGTACACATAATCAGCTTAATGTCACAGGATAAAACTAGGAATGGGACAGGACCCAGAAGTGTACACCTGTGTATAAAATGATTACAGAACATTACAAAATAATACACTTGTCCATTATTTTTTTGTAGGTTATCTTCTTCTCTTATACATTCCATCCATGGTGATCTTCTCATATAAATCATGATTCCAGGCTTTGCTTTGGCTGTTTCTATGATATCCTTTACTCTTGTCTGACCCTTTACAGCTCTACCCTCCTTTTGGGACTCTGCTCACTTTGTCCATCAGTTGTTCAAATTATTAATTTCAAGAACTATCATGCATATATCAAATAAAATAAATGATGAATGAATTTCTCAACACCATCTCAAACACTTCCCTTGTGCAAAATTTGAGACTCTCTTCACTCTGAATATCTAACAATAACAATAAAGTTAACAGTTATTGAGTGCTTGCCAGGTATTGGCTTAATTACTTTATGTGCATTTTCTCTTTGAATACTTATAAGAACTCTATAATATTTCACCTCATGTACATCCACCTCTATATTCATCGCAGCATATTCACAATAGCCAAGACATGGACACAACCTAAATGTCCATCAACAGATGAATAAATAAAATAGATGTGATATGTACATACAATGGAATACTACCCAGTTGTAAAAAGGAATGACATAATGCCATGTGCAGCAACATGGATGGACCTAGAGATTGTTATACTGAGTGAAGTTAAGTCATAAGACAAATACCATATAATATCATTTATATATGGAATCTAAAATATGACACAAATTAATCTATGAAACAGAAACAGACTCAGACATAGGTACAGTCTGTAGTTGCCAAAAAGGAGGGAAGTAGCAAGGGGTGGATTGGGAGTTTGGGGTTAGCAGATGCAAGCTAGTATATATAGGATAGATAAAGAACAAGGTCCTACTGTATAATACAGGGAACTATATTCAATATCCTGTGACAATCCATAATGGAAAACATGAAAAATAATGTGTACACACATCCTGAATTCACAAACTGAATCACTTTGTTGTACAGCAGAAATTAATACAATATTGTTAATTTGTATATAACATATTGTATACTATACAATATGATATTGTGTTATATTACAATATTAAATATATCTCAATAAAAAAAAGTAAGTATTTCATCTTAAGGATGAGGAAACTGAGGTTTAGCAGATAAAGGAGCTGGGATTTGGACACAGTCTGAATCCAGTCATATCACTCTTAACCATTATGTTTTACTATTTATAGAGTATGACCCTACTACATTGTCATTCTACTCATCCATTCTTTAACAAATGTACATTTTTCCAGGGGGGGAAAAAACTGATTTGGTTACTGTTATCTGAACTGTGGGTCCTCAGACAAGAATAATTCAGGCTCTCGTTCATGACTGAAAACCAGCAGAAACACCACGAACACAGAGCCACAGGGTTTCAGATATTGGAATTATCATATGCAAATTTTTGTTTTTAAGACTTCTTAGACATTAAAACTGAAGAAACAGAAGAAAACTTAAATGGCAATATTCAGTGGTTCTCTAGTTAGTGTCCACAACCTGATTTATTGAATTCTCTTCTCTTTTATTTTAAAAGAGCAGTACTCTATCACTTCATGTCAAATAGATGGGGGGGGGAATGGAAACAGTGGCAGGTTTTATTTTCTTGGGCTCTAAAATCACTGCAGGCAGTGACTGCAGCCATAAAACTAAAAGATACTTGGCTCCTTGGAAGAAAAACTATGACAAACCTAGACAGGGTATTCAAAAGCAGAGACGTCACTTTGCCAACAAACATCCGTCTAGTGAAAGCTATGGTTTTTCCAGTAGTCATATATGAATGTGAGATTTGGACCATAAAGAATACTGAGTGGCAAATAACTGATGCTTTTGAACTGTGGTGTTGGAGAAGAATCTTGAGAGTCCCTTGGATAGCAAGGAGATCAAACCAGTCAATCCTAAAGGAAATCAACCCTGAATATTCATTTCAAGGACTGATGATGAAATTCCAATACTTGTGGTCACCTGATGCGAAGAGCATACTCATTAGAAAAGATCCTAATGATGGAAAAGATTGAGGGCAGGAAGAGAAGGGGGTAACAGAGGATGAGATGATTGGATGGCCTTATCAACTCAATGGACATGAGTTCGAGCAAATTCTGGGAGATAGTGAAGGACAGGGAAGCCTGGCATGCTGCAGTCCATGGGGTCACAAAGAGTCAGGCACAACTTAGTGACAGAACAACAACTATACTATTCTGAAATCCATGTTGACTTTGAAGAAGTCACAGAAAATTTTGCTTATTTGAATCAGCTCTGACCTCCCCCTGCCCCCCCCAAAATAACACTGAGTTTTATTCTTTCCACAGTGTAATCAGCAAATAAGAGTTTAGATAGCATCTTCTATCATCATCCTGACCATCTATCTAGATCCAAACAATGAGCACCAAGATCTTGCCAAGATATAAATTCAGGAGTTTAAAAAAAATCCTCAAGCTTCATATTTAAAAGATTACTTCCTTTGTCTTAAAAAAGAAGTTAATAGCCTTGAAATGTTTCCATTATTCTAACACAGAAACAATGCACATTGATAATCATTTCATCGAAATATTTATCATTAGGGTTACTATCTATTTCACATTTGGAAGAACAGGAACTGTTAAGTAACACAGCATCCTTAAGGTTACTTATCACTGTGAGAGTTTAATGTTATGATACTATGGCCCCATTAGCCCATGTTGCAAACATACCCTGGGACAGCACAGACTTTATCTTTCTGATATATTGGCTCGCTTGACATGTTTAAGTAATCTATGAATTCAAGCCTTATTAGATATGCACAGAGCTTTTATTGCACACTGAGTTTCACTTAAAAATCCTTCTTCCATTGCTCCTTTTCTTCCCCCAATGATGATTTAACTTGACCTCCTAAATAAATACTATTGTGTATAACCCTGCTCCAACTATTAATTATAAGGAAAAGTGATGCCTACTGAAAAGCCCTGGAATTTTTAACTTGGAACTAAAGTATAGGAAAATTGATTTTCCAAGTCAAGTAAAATGCTTTCTGCACAGGAGAACTGAATTCAAATGTAGAACCTAGAATAAGATGACTAGCTCTCTACAACAGATGTAGGTTGTAACTAGATCTAGAAACTTGTATTGCTTTATCTTTTTATTGAAGTGTAATTGACACATAACATTGCTTTAGTTTCAGGTATATAACATAATGATTCAATATTTGTATACACTGCAAAACGATCACCATAGTAAGTCTAGTTAACAATACAGATCTATAAATGACTATGGTTACAATGTTTAAGGACATAAAAGACAACACTAAATTGTTTAGGAGAGAACTGGAAACTATAAGTGATACAGCATATTTGTTAAAGCAAGAGAATTTCTAGAATAGGAAAAAATACAAGAGAATTCAACAGATGAGTGTTACCAGACATAATAGAAAAATGGAAGAGAATTGGTATTCAGGAAAACAGACCAGAGAAGAACTTCTTAAAAATATTTAGAGGGACAAAAGGATGAAAAAAAAAAAAAAGATGACTGGAGATACATAAAAAACAGTAAAATGGTCTTACCTAACGATACTATATAAAGTTGAAACATATAAAACCAAACTGATTACAAGAATTAGCTAGCTAATCACAAGATTGGCCAAATACCTATTATACCAAATAGCATTCCACAAACTTACAGGATATGTGATATGATAAAACTTGAAATTCTTTGTCTAACTATATTAAAATCTACACGTGTGTGCGTGCTCAGTTGTGTCTGACTCTTTGCCACCCCATGAACTGTAGCCTGCCAGGCTCCTCTGTCCATGGGATTCTCCAGGCAAGAATACTGGAGTGGGTAATCATTTCCTCCTCCAAGGGATCTTCCCAACCCAGGGATTGAATCTGCATCTCCTGCATTACAGGGAGATTCTTCACTGATGAGCTGCTGGAGAAAACCCTAAAATTTACACTTCACACACTAAACGCAGAAAGATAAATTTCAGGTGTATCTTGCTGACTGACTTTTTCCTACACAGTAGCATAGGAATAAGTCTTGCGTATAGACTAAAGATTGTTTCCTATTTCACAAGAATAAAATGTGTTGCTATTGTTAAGTGGTATGAATTAGTTTTAGAAGGAGTAATAAACTAGAAATAAACAATAAGATTGGATTATATATCCTCTTAAATTAGTCTCTGATTTGTCTATGTTAGTACTACTATATTAAGTGAGATATTATTTCTTTGGTGAAAGAAGGGATGTCTTTCAGCACCCTTGTATACCTTTTGACACCTATGAGCACTAGAGATACACTGAGGGCACAGCAAGTGTTTAGTGACAGATAAGAGGTATATATTGATGAAATATTTTATAAGTAGATGTATCTAGTGTGCTCAAAAATGGATGGAGTCATGTTATAAGAACACAGGAGTTCCCTGGAGGTGCTGGCACTGGTCAAATCAGAGATGATTGAGGATCAAAAATGAATCATGAAAACAAAGGATTATAGTCCAATGAATAAAATGGAGACCATTAGTTCATAATGATTCCATAAAACAAGTAAACAAGAGTATTGGGAAAGTTCTTCTTTACTACTTAGTATCAAAGGAAAATTAATAAATGGAGCAGGAATGATAGAGTTAGAAAATCGATACTCCGCAACTAATAAATATAGTGATAATTCAGGCAAGAATCAAATAAATGGGATGAAAGTGTTGGAAAACAGGGTCAAAGTACCTCCCCACAGGTTGCAGATTAATTTCAAAGTAAAAAGGCACCTTTACAGAGGAGAAATCAGGTAGACACTACCTTAACCTAGTGATCAAAGTTAAATCATCAACAAAAGGGACCAACAGATCAACATTACTCCTGTAATATTTCTACCAAAAAATGCACTATCGAAATGTGACCATGAGAAAACATCAGCTAAACCCAAAGTGAAAGACATTTTACAGGGGAACAAAACCCAGAATGTTCTCTTTTAAAATGGCAATATCATGAAAAAAAAAGGCAAGACAAAGGAGCTGTGCCAATTTAAAGAAGACTAAAGAAACAAGTTACTAAATGTAGTGTGGGGTCCTGAGTAGTAGCCTGGATTTAGGAGGGTGGGGTGGGTGGGGGTCGAAGAAATAAAGCTGGCAGCATTTTGACCAAATCTCTTGAGAGCTTGTAATAAATGAAAATACTCGAGCTCCACCCCAAACCTTCTATTACCAGAATCTCTAGGGGTGGAGCCTGGGAATCTGTGTTTTAACCTACCCATTAGATTGAGAAGCCTTCTCAAATGTTAAGAAGCATCAGGATTATCTAGTTGGCAGGTTAAAACACAAAACACGAATCACAAAATTGGGACAATTGGTGAAATTTGAAAATGGACTTTAAGATAATATTGTGACAACAATAAATTTCTTGAATTTGATAAATTTACTGTGTTGTTGTTTTTTTTTTAAAAGAATGTCCTTATGCTTGAGAGGGCTTCCAGGGTAGCTCAAATGGTAAAGAATCGGCCTGCAATGTAGGAGACCTGGGTTCGATCCCTGGGTCGGGAAGATCCCCTGGAGAAAGGCGTGGCAACCCACTCCAGTATTCCTGCCAGGAGAATCCCATGGACAGAGGAGCCTGGCAGGCTACAGTCCATGGGGTTGCAAAGGGTCAGACACAACTGAGCAATTAACACTATGCTTGAGATAAGCATAGGAGAAATTCAGTAAAATACCAAGTACTGGTGAATCTATGTCAAAGGTATATGAGCATTTACTGGACTGTTCTTACAATGATTCTCTAGGTTTGAGTTTTTCACACCAGAGTTATTAAATAGATACAAACACAGACATTCACTTGCCTTACTGTGCCAAACCATCATTCTGCATCTTTACAAGATCATGTCTATATCTATTAACTTTGTAGAAATGAACATTTGCTCTTCCAATTGGCCAACAACTCATACTCAAAGCTGCATTTCCACACTGCACATCACTTACTTTTTTAAAGCAACCACACGAGGACCCAGTACAGTATTACTAAGCTAGCCATTGGTATGAGTCAGCAAGAGCAAACCATGCTCAATTAGATGCTTTATTCACTAAAAAAAAAAAAAAAAAAAAACCTAAATTAAAACATTATACAAGCCCTATAAGATATTCTGTACTGGGAGTTGGAAAATTTCAAAAAGAACCAGACAGTAAATATTTGGGACTCTGTGGGCTATATAACCTCTGTCACAACCATTCAACTTTGCTATTGTTGCACAAAAGCAGCCATCATTAGACTATCTATAAAAAAATGAGTGTAGCTGTGTTGCAATATAACTTTATTTACAAAACAGGACATCAGGCTAGATGTGGCCAATGGGCTGTATTTTCCCAGACCCTGTTCTGTGCTAAGCATCTGTTCTACATTATACATTTTATTACATGTTATTACATATATATTCAGTTCAGTTCAGTCACTCAGTCGTGTCCGACTCTTTGCAACCCCATGAATCACAGCACACCAGGCCTCCCTGTCCATCACCAACTCCCGGAGTTCACTCAAACTCATGTCCATCGAGTCAGTGATGCCATCCAGCCATCTCATTCTCTGTCATCCCCTTCTCCTCCTGCCCCCAATCTCTCCCAGCATCAGAGTCTTTTCCAGTGACTCAACTGGTATACATAATTATAAGTAATTATATACATGTAAGTATATACATACCAAGGGAACATGCAAAGATGGGCACAATTAAGGAGAGAAATGGCATAGACCTAAGAGAAGCAGAAGATATTAAGAAGAGGTGGCAAGAATACACAGAAGAACTATACAAAAAGATCTTCATGACCCAGATAACCACGATGGTGTGATCACTCACCTAGAGCCAGACATCATGGAATGTGAAGTCAAGTGGGCCTTAGGAAGCATCACTATGGACAAAGTTAGTGGAGATGATAGAATACCAGTTGAACTATTTCCAAATCCTAAAAGATGATGCTGTGAAAGTGCTGCACTCAATATGCCAGCAAATTTGGAAATCTCAGCAGTGGCCACAGGACTGGAAAAGGTCAGTTTTCATTCCAATCCCAAAGAAAGGCAATGCCAAAGAATGCTCAAACTACCACACAATTGCACTCATCTCACACGCTAGTAAAGTAATGCTCAAAATTCTCCAAGCCTAGCTTCAACAGTACATGAACCATGAACTTGCAGATGTTCAAGCTGGAGTTAGAAAAGGCACAGGAACCAGAGATCAAATTGCCAACATCCACTGGATCATGGGAAAAGCAAGAGAGTTCCAGAAAAACATCTATTTCTGCTTTATTGACTATGCCAAAGCCTTTGACTGTGTGGATCACAGCAAACTGTGGAAAATTCTTAGGAGATGAGAATACCAGACCACCTGACCTGCCTCCTAAGAAATCTGTATGCAGGTCAAGAAGCAACAGTTAGAACTGGACATGGAACAACAGACTGGTTCCAAATAGGAAAAGGAGTACGTCAAGGCTGTATATTGTCACCCTGCTCATTTAACTTATATGCAGAGTACATCATGCGATCTGCCAGGCTGGATGAAGCACAAGCTGGAATCAAGATTGCCAGGAGAAATATCAATAACCTCAGATATGCAGAAGACACCACCCTAATGGCAGAAAGTGAAGAGGAACTAAAAAGCCTCTTGATGAAAGTGAAAGAGGAGAGTGAAAAAGTTGGCTTAAAACTCAACATTCAGAAAACTAAGTTCATGGCATCCGGTCCCATGACTTCATGGCAAATATATGGGGAAATGATGGAAACAGTGGGTGGCTGACTTTATTTTGGGGGGGCTCCAAAAGCACTGCAAATGGTAACTGCAGCCATGAAATTAAAAGACGCCCGCTCCTTGGAAGAAAAGCTATGACCAACCAAGATAGCATATTAAAAAGCAGAGACATTTCTTTGCCAACAAAGGTCCATCTAGTGAAAGCTATGGTTTTTCCAGTAGTCATGTATGGATGTGAGAGTTGGACTATAAAGAAAGCTGATCGCTGAAGAATTGATGCTTTTGAACTGTGGTGTTGGAGAAGACTCTTGAGAGTCCCTTGGACTGCAAGGAGATTCAACCAGTCCATCCTAAAGGAGACCAGTCCTGAGTATTCATTGGGAGGACTGATGTTGAAGCTGAAACTCCAATACTTTGGCCACCTGATGCAAAGAACTGACTCACTAGAAAAGACCCTGATGCTGGGAAAGATTTAGGGCAGGAGGAGAAGTGGACGACAGAGGGTGAGATGGTTGGATGGCATCACCGTCTTGATGGACATGAGTTTGAATAAGCTCCAGGAGCTGGTGATGAACAGGGAAGCCTGGCATGCTGCAGTCCATGGGGTTGCAAAGAGTTGGACACGACTGAGTGAGTGAACTGAACTGAGTTATATACATATAATTATAATTATATAATCATAACATATTACATCATATTCATGTGCCCATCCTGGATGCTGCAGACTTTAAACTAACAGCTCTCTCACCATCAACTAGAAGTTCTGTATCCCAGAGACCTCACTGGAAGTGTTCAACCATCAGCTATACCCTAAACCTATATGCCACATTTTATCAACACCAAAAATTATAAAAGAAGTCTTTTATAATTATAAAAGGAAGTCTTTTGTAGATTTCATTTTATTTTAAAGCTAAGAAGTTATCCTAAAATGCAAACTAATGTTCTTCCAAACTTGGTCAAAATGCATTTGGAGCACTAGATCAATGTTCCTGTCCTCGTTTAGGTGTCCCCAAAAGCAGATCCTGAGATGAGCATTTGAGTCCAAGAAGTTGTTTTAGGAAGTAATCACAGAGTAAAAACCCTAGTATGGAAGTAGGAAGAGAGATGAGGAAGGAAAGAAAACCAATGAAGGGTCTTTTATCAAGCCAGTTTCCTACCACTGTGGGTAAGTGGGTCTCAGTCCTTCTAGAGAACACCGGGAGACTGTGAGAGCATGTCTTAGAAATACCTCAAGGAAGTAGCAAAGAACTTGGATTTTTGTTTGCTTGTTTTTTGCTGCATGGCACACGAGATCTTAGTTCCCTGACTAGGGATTGAACTCGTTCCTGCTACACAGGAAGTGTGGAGTCTTAACCACTAGACCACCAGGGAAATGCCAAACTTGGTGTGTTTTTAATCCAGCAACTCCCCACTTGTCATTGGTTGAAGGCTGTCTCTGGGAACCTTGTCTATATAACGTGAGCTTGCCCTGATGGCCACAGAACAAAGACCTCAGACAGAGATTAGCAAGTATTAGCAATAAGCAAGCCTTGGCATGTGAGATGAGCACAGAAGGGATATGGGCTGGGAACACATCACCTCGACTACAGTCCCAGAAACTTTTTATGAGCAAGGTACAAGGTCTAGGTTTGATTACACAAATCATCATTCTTATGTCAATGTGAATGATGAATTCCATGATCACAAAGGCTTGGGTGATAACATGTGTGTGTGTGTGTCTGTGTGTGTGTGTCTCTGTGTCTGTCACCCCATGGACTATAGCCTGCCAGGCTCCTCTGTCCATGGAATCCTCCAGGCAAGAATACTGGAGTGGGTTGCCATGCCCTTCTCCTGGGCATCTTCCCAACCCAGAGATCAAACCCGTGTCTCCTGCATTGGCAGGCAGGTTCTTTATCACTGAGCCACCAGGGAAGCCCAATTCATTACACTGCTGCTGCTGCTAAGTTGCTGCAGTCGTGTCCGACTCTGTGCGACCCCATAGACGGCAGTTGCTCAGGCTCCGCCGTCCCTGGGATTCTCCAGGCAAGAACACTGGAGTGCCAAACACTAATTAGCCACTCTCCATTTCCCTGTGTCCCAGCACAAGCTGGGTGGAATAGGGTGCTGGTCCCAGTTACTGCTGTGCAATGAATACAGGAAACATGACTTTCTAACAAGGAATCTTTCGAGTGGATGAGCTTTACTGGTCCCCTTGACAGTGAAATTTAATAACCTAGTGATTCTAAAACTCTATTTAAATATTGTTTCAGAGAATGATATATTGTATGCCTGACTTAAAACAAAACTCCAATTTATTCAGTCAACAAATTCATCTAATTCCAACAGTGATTCATAGAAACCACATAAAGTACCAGCAGGAACAGGAAAACTCCTTCTGCAGAAAGCCCTTGTTAAGCAGCATTTTTCTCTAAAGCTTTATTTCCAAAAACAGCCTTTTGAGGAATGGATACAGCAGTCTGAAGGAATAACTTCTTCCCCCTAGACTCTGTCATTTACCCTCTCATGGGTTTTAATAAAATTTCCCAAGTAAGTCCCCTATGACTGTGCAATTCCACCTTATCAAAACTCTTTCCATAGTCACCATACATCATATAGTAAAGATAGGAAAACAAACACAGTGGTCATGTGCATGTATCACTGATTTCCAATAAATTTTCCAACCCTAGTTCATGCAGCTAGGTAAATATTGATGTAAAGGATTACATTCTTGTACAAATTATATCACCCGTGATGTACCTAGTCTTCATTCAAAATACCTGTTTACTCAACATGCATGGCTTCTCCAAGAGAGAATGAATGAGGAAAACAAGATCACAAGGAACCCTCGGTTCTGTGTTTGTTTTTTGGCTACACAGCAAGGCATGCAGGGATCTCAGTTCCCTGAGACCAGGGATCAAACCTGTCTTCCCTACAGCAGAAGAATGAGGTCTTAACCACTGGACCACCAGGGAAGTCTCCAAGGAAACCTTGGTTTCGATCAAAGTTCACCAACTGATCCAGTAACTAAATCCAGCCTCCAGGAGTATTTTGTTTAGTCCTAATTATTGTTTTAAACTTTTATAAAATAATGGCAAACATTTATGAAATGGGGACATTTCACATAAAAGAACCCATGTTTCTGCTTCCTATTTGAAAAATCAGAGGATCAAGAAATGCTGGTGTCAAAATCTGCATGGCATTCTTAGGAAGGGGTTGGTGGACAGCTGTCCCCTGATGACAGGCTACACACTTCTGGTTTACTACAGTGACTACTGTCTCTACTGTCTATCTGTCTTGCCTCTAGGGGCGTGCAGTTTTGTAACCCAGATGAAACACAGTAAAGAGAATTTTGAGCACCAAACTTAGGAAATGTAGCACACATCACCTTTTACACCAACAGATACCTTAGACGAAGGGAGTTTACATCTAGAATATGGCTTTCTTTGCCCTGATTGGCTGTATTCATGGGTGTTATTGCACTTAGCCAGTGTACCTACGATGACAATGTACAGCCCATAAAATAATCTAAGAGAACCTATCCACTTCCTGTTGGACTCTTAGCAAGACTCTCCTGATCCCATCGTGCAGTGGGTCCTGCCGCTACCTCATTCAAACCTTCCCCTAGCTATTTTCTACATCAGAACCAGCAGAGCAGTGGAAGGCTGGAGGGATAAAGGTTATGCAGCTAAAACATGGAAAGAAGTTACACCTGAGGAATAAAAATGTATCTCACAGAGTAATCTGTTAGCAAGGCAACCTATATCCTCATGGGATAGGTTAATTATCTCTCCAAGCAACCTCAAAAACCTCAGGCCAATAAAAAAGTTGGGGTACACGTAGATTCATTTGAAGAGGTGCATAACCTAGTAAATGAACTGTTCAAAAGTTCACCCTTCTTTTGGATGACAGGATTATCGCCCAAAGGTCTCACTATTTCACAGTAACTTATCATAGTTAATCTTTGAAAATTCCTGCACTTAGTTGATAAAAGAGAAAAGGCCCAAATGAGAGTTATGCTCAACTTACAGCCTTTGGGCATGAAGGTGGGATAGTGATAAATATTAAAAACAGAAGGTAAAGGGAGAGGGGAAGGTGGAGAGAAAGAGATTGAACAGAGACAGATGCAAAATTCTTATTTTGTGGGTTAAGGATCCAATTCAGCTCTGTGTATCTATAAATTTCTTTTCTATTCAAAGCCATGTTTGAAGGCATTTTGACCCTACGATCAACAGGATGCAATATAAAAACAATGAAAAAAATCAGGGCAAATAAGGGTTTGCTGAAAGCCAGCTTTGAAAGCCAGTCATGGGTTGATCTATGCCAAGATGCAAGGTGAGGTTGCTCCTACCAGCGGGAGGTGACACATGACAGAAGAAAGATTTTCTACTTTGGGGGGCTACAGAATGACCCAATTGGGGCCATTCTGAAGCTCTAATACTTTGGCCACCTGATGCGAAGAGCTGACTCATTGGAAAAGACCCTGATGCTGGGAAAGACTGAAGGCAGGAGAAGGGGAGGACAGAGGATGAGGAGGTTGGATGCCATCACCAATGGAATCTGAGTTTGAGCAAGCTCCAGGAGATGGTGAAGGACAGGGAAGCCTGGCATGCTGTAGTCCATGGGGTCTCAAAAGAGTTGGACACGACTGAACAACAGAATGACCACCAATTTGAAGATTATCACCTGTACTTGGTGAAGGGACATTTTCAATGAGGGAAAATTTCACAATAAAGGAATCCCTAAATAAGTTTATCTACTCACATTCCAAAAAAATCTCAAAAAATATGCTCAAAAAATCACCTAAAATAAGTCCTTTAAACTCTATAGGCTCAGTAAACAATACCAGCACTTGCTGCTCTAAAAATAAAGTGGAAACTGTGCACATGGATCAGGTAGGCCCTTCTCACATACTCTCCCAATCATGTGTAGAAATACTGTGAAGAAAATTCCAGGCAGGGTTATAACCCAATCCCCTTCCATAATGCAAAACAATGTTTTGAAACAATAATAAAGAAAACGGATGTAACGTACGTGAAAATCAGTAAATCCATTAATTTTCCATTTGTTTTGGGGAAATACCTGAATTTGTTAGATCCATAACTCACCACAAATATGTTTCTTGCGCTCTATATTCAACATCTAGCATGTACCTCATTCATATGATCATGGGAAGATGAGAAATAACAGGAATACAATGGTACTCAATCCACTGTGTCCATTTTCTATGGCTGTTTAACAAATTACCATAAACTGAGAAGCTCATAATAACCACCATTTATTACCTCACAGCTCTGTAAGTCAGAGGTCCTGCGGATTCATCTGGATTCTCTGCTCTGGGTCTCATGAGACCAAAATCAAGGCGCGAGCTGGGCTGGACTCTTATCCAGAAATTCTGGGGGAGAATCTGCTCCAAACTAAAGTTCATTTAGGTGGTTGGCAAAATTCATTCCCCTGAAGTTGTAGGACTCTGGTTCCCATTTCCTTTCTGATTGTCAGCTGTCCTTTCTGACTCTCAGCTCCTGGAGGCCACCTGTATTTCCTATCAAGTGGTCCCCTCCATCTTCAAGGCTGTTAAGAGTGTGCTAATTTTTTCTCATGTTCTTACTCATAAAACTAAAACTAGTTGCCGTATGATCCAGCAATTCCATTCCTGGGTATATATCCGAACAGAACTTTAATTCAAAGAGATACACGCACCCCTGTGTTCATAGCGGCACTATTCACAATAGCCAAGACACAGAAACAAACTCTCCATCAACAGATGAATGGGTAAAGAAGCTGTGGCACATGCAATATATATAATAGAATACTATTTGGCCATGAAAAAGAATGAAATAATGCCATTTGCAGCAATATGGATGCAACTAGAGGTTATCAAACTAAGTGAAATAGGTCAAAAAGAAAGTGACAAATATCAGGATCCAGGAACACAATGTGGTTGGGCCCCAGGGATACTGGCTCCAGTAGAAGTTCTTAACTAGACTCATTCATGACCTGGCTTCTGGTCCCAGCTCTGTGTCTTTTTCACTGCGATTTTTGGTCCTTTGAGCATCAATTTCCTCATCTGAAACCTGGGCACAAGAGCAGGGCCGACTTATCAGGCAACAGGGTTTATGATATCACTTACAGGCAGAATCTAAATTATGACACAAATGAACTTATCTATAAAACAGACTCAGTGATATAGAAAACAGACTTGTCACTGCCAAGGAGGATGGGGGTGAGGGAGTAATGGACTAGGAGCTTGGGATTAGCAGATGCAAGCTATTACATATATATAATGGATAAACAACAAAGTCCTACTGTAGAACACAGAGAATTATATTCAATTTCCTGTGATAAACCATACTGGGAAAGATTATGAAAAATAATGTGTGAATGTAAAACTGAATCACTGTGCTATATGGCAGAATTAACACTGTAAATCAACTATATTTCAATAAAATAAATTTCTAAAAATCTTTGCTATGTTCTGACTCAGATATTCCCTTCTCCCCTCCTACTCTACCACCAGCTAAAGAAAGTTCTCTGCTTTTAAGAGCTCATGTGATTGGGTTAGGCCCACTCTGAAAATCTGTATTTTTAAGATCAACTGTGTCCTACAGCACAAAAAGAGACATCCATATATATTTACAGGTCCTGGAGATTGAGACCTGGAGTCTTGGGAGCCACTTCTAGAAAGTCTACCTACCTATCATGTCTGTCGACGTACATGTTGACACATACTGTCCCCTTGTAGGGAAAACTCACTGGTACAACATAGACTACGTCCACTGTTAGGTAAAGAATAGCATTCCAAATATCCAATGAAGGAAGCCTCAGCTTCCTGGGAGAGCATAAATACATGCCCCCCATAATTTAAAAGATAATCAACCACAGCCCTAAATACCTAGTATCAATACATAGTATCCAGGCCATTAGAGGAATGCAGACTGATATACAAGAGATGACCAACCTAAACATAAGGGTGCCTTCATTTTAAAGTCATATGAACTATATACACTCTGCATTGCCTCAGCCTTTCCCTGTTAATTTGGGCTCAATAAACAATCTTGAGATTTGACGGGGTAATCAGCCCATTAACTTTCACAACAGGTATCTAAACAAGAGTTACTGGAACAAGATGATGTGAATTCCACACGTTGTGTAATTTCCCCTGCTTTTAATATATGTGGATGTGGCAGATGATATTTTCTAAAGATAGCCAGGATACCCCTAATACATATGCTTTTCTGTTAACTTTTGCTTCATGTATTTTTTTCTCAGGGTTTTTTTGGTTAGGTGCATACCCTGGTGGCTCAGCAGTAAAAAATGCAGGAGCTACGGAGATGTGTGTGGGGGGAAGATCCCCTGGAGTAGGAAATGGCAACCCCCTCCAGTAATCTTGCCTGGAAAATGCCATGGACAGAGTCTGGCAGGCTACAGTCCATGGGGGTTGCAAAGAGTCCAACAGGACTTAGCAACCAAACAATTGTTATATCTTTTTGGTGGGTTGAGACATATTATAAAATGTATTGCTTTGGCTCTAGCTACAATTTTGTCTTAAAATCTATTTTGTCAGATATTAGAATAGTTGCTCCAGCTCTCTTTTGATTATTGTTTGCATGGTTTCTCCATCTTTTAACTTTCGATCTTTTGTGACTTTGAATCTAAAGCACTGGGTAGGCTAAAAAGTTTGTTTGGGTTTTTTCCGTAACACCTTATTAAACTTTTTGGCCAAGCCAATATGGCCCTTGTAGCCAGCATGAAATTGGTTCATTTTTTAAAAATTCATTCTGCCAATTTGTGTAATTGGAATGCTTAATCAACTTATGGGTTTCCCTGATAGCTCAGTTGGTAAAGAATCTGCCTGCAATGCAGGAGACCCCAGTTCAATACCTGGGTCAGGAAGATCCACTTGAGAAAGGATAGGCAACCCACTCCAGCATTCTTGGGCTTCCCTTATGGCTCAGCTGGTAAAGAATCTGCCTGCAATGAAGGAGACCTGGGTTTGATCCCTGAGTTGGGAAGATCCCCCGGAGAAGGGAAAGGCTACCCACTCGACTCTTCTGGAGTATTCTGGCCTGGAGAATTCCATGGACTGTATAGTCCACAGGGTCACAAAGTCAGACACAACTGAGCAACTTTCAATCCATTTGCATTTAAAGTGCTTACTCATAAGGTAAGATTTATACCCACCATTTCGCTATTTCTTTTCCTTATGTCTTATGTCTTTTTCATTCTTCTATTCCTCCACCACTGTCTTTGTGTTAAAAGATGTCTTATAATGTACCATTTCATTCCCTTTTCATTTATTTTAAGTTATTTTCTTAGTGATTGCCCTTGCAATGACAATTACCATCTTAACTTAAAACAATTAGTTCTAATTAATACCAACTTCAGTAGTATACAAAATCTGCTCCAACTTGTCTCCATTCCATTCTTTATCTTTGTTCTGTTATTGTCACACAAATTATAGCTTTACACACTGTCTGCCCACCAACACAGAATTATAATCATTGCTTTATGTAATTGTCTTTTAAATTAGATATGGTATAAGAGTTAAAAAATACATTTATGCTGTCTTTCATATATTTACTAAAATATGTATATTTACTGGTGCTCTTTATTTCTTCATGTGGATTTGGGTAACTTACTAGTGTCCTTTCATTTCAGTCTGAAGGACTCCCTTTAGTGTACCTTGTTAGGTAGGTCTGGTATTAATAAATTCTCTCAGTTTTCCCTTTCTGACTATGTTGTTATGCTTGGTGGTATCCCACAGGTCTCTTAGGCACTGTTCATTTCTCTGTTGTTTGTTCTTGATCCTCAGACTGAATAATCTCAATTGACCTATTTTCAAGGCTTTTTAAGCATTTCAAACACGTGGCCTAAAAGTAAAAGCTTCATTCAGTCAGTAAATTTTTTGAACACTTTCTATATGCCAAATGATTTTAAGGTGTTCTGGATATAGCAGGAGGCAACACAAAATTATTACCTCTATGGTGAGTAATATTTTAGGGGTAAAACTAGTCATTTTTAAATATATAATATAATGCCACATAGTGATAAATGCACGAGACAACAAGGTAAGAGGATACAGTCATTCTTTTAAAAAAAAATAGCCTGGTATTTTTAATAGCTATTTTAATAGCTCTTCCTATCAGGAAGAGCCTTTCAAAAGAGCTAAGAATAACACTAAATGAAGTATTTTCGTTAAATATCAAATCCTAGAAAAATCTAAAAATTCAATTAAAAAATATAATGAACCTCAAGTTCTCTTAGACCTTCAATATTCTTCACTTAGTAAAGTTACCCACACCGTTCAACTGTGAATCAAAAGGTTCAAATTAATGACAAAATCATACATGCAAAATTGGAATCACAATCTAAATGAGTCACAATCTCTAACATGCCAAATTCACCTCAATATCGCAAATACATTAAGTATCAAATATAGACAAACTATCAGTACTAAGCATTAGTACTAAAGTTAAACTGATTGCATTACTGGTCCCAGTTCTTTACTCATTTCTGTATCCATGTCTTTTGCCAAGTGACTTTGCAGCTTCCCACAGCAAGAGACAGATTTGGGACTTTCCTGGTGGTTCAGTGGCTAAGACTCAGCGCTCCCAATGCAGGGGACCTGGATTTGATCTCTGGTCAGGGAATTAGATCCCACATGCCCCAACTAAAGAACCCACATGCCGCAATAAAGATCAAAGATCCCCCGTGTGCCACAACTAAGACCCAGTGCACGCAAATAAATAAATGTTTTAAAAAAGAAAGAGACAATATATTTTTCATCCCCATGATTGAGTCCAGGTACATGCCTTGCTTTGGACAATGGAGTGTTAACAACCATGAGACAAGCAGAAGCATGGAAAACTACTTGTCCTCTTACATGTCTACCACTATCATGAGACTATGCCTGGGCTAGCTTGCTGGAGGATGAGGGACACACAGAAGAAAGTCGTGCTGTGCTGTGGCTGTTATACAGCATTACAGTAGTGAAAGATAACTGATACAACCCTTATTTTTATTCTATATATTCCCTGGTTTGGAAATGTACTTACCAGCAAAGAGAAAATATTTTCCTTTCAAGTGAATTGAGAGTACTTTCCTATACTTATCAGGACCAGGTTCATGTGCAGAAGCAGCTAAAAAAAAGCCAACATGTCTTTATCTCTAATGTAAAAATCTAGAAAAAGGCAATTAGGCTGATCCAGCTGTTTCATGGTATCAGGGACCCAGGCTCCTTCTATCTTGTCACTCTATCAGCCATTTCCCTGTCTGCTATTTGTCACCTCATATCCAGCCATCATATCTATATCCCCCCACCAGGAATGAAAAAAGAAAACAATAAATAGAGGTCCCCTCTCCTTTCAAAGATAGTTTCTGTATGGTGCACACCACTTCTTATATGCATTCATGTGGTCAAACTTAACTAAAAAGATGGCTAGGAAATGTAATCTTGAGCAATCACATGCCTGGCTAAAAAGCAAGGATGCTATTAACTTCAGTTCAGTTCAGAAAAGGAAAAAAAATATTTGAGGACAACTGCCTCAATATTACAAACACAAAGCTTAAACATATCCAGATTACTAATAAGTCAAACTCAGTTACCATCTCAGGGGACAGGCAGGTAGGTAAGACACAGGATCCAAAACTTTAGGATAAGTATCCTATGTGAGGCCCTAACAGATGCCTTTAAGCCCCTTTTATATTTACTATGAATTGTGAAACTCTCAATCAATACTTTTTTGAAGGGGATTTGTCTCTGCCTGTTTCAGGTTTTATCCTAATGCAATTTCTGACTTGCCTAGAAGTCGACACTGAATTCCAATTATTTTTGCAGCTAACTTCCTTCAGTTTGTGTAGCCTGATTGAATTCTGAACTCTTGTCACGTTTCCTCTTTAGAAGGGTCAAAACCAAATCAGTTATGTTTTTTCATATCTTTCTGCTAAACTTTCATAACTTTCTGCTAAAAACACTAAAATGATGCTAATAACTATATGTGAAAGGACTTTATGTATGCAAATATAGTTCTCCAGTTTTCTGAGATCCCTCTTTTGATTGATCCAAAGAAAATAGCCAGTTCCCTCCTTACATGCTTCTGAGGTTCCCCAAAGGTGGCTACTTGTCTAAGCTGATGAGATAACCTCATCAATCCTCCCCTGACCACCTCTGTCCTCCTTATAACTGTTTTGCTCTTTTTCCTCTGCATGTTGCCCTCACTTCCACTGAATGCAACAGTACTTGATCCAAACCACTGACACAGCCCTGCCCATTTTTCAGCAAAGTGGGATAAACACCAGGCTACTATTTAACCAACTTTATTGCGGACTTATGATAAACAGAAGGGAACCTTTACACAAATCTGAAAGCTTTAAAACCTTTCCCGAAACTTCTTTTTTCTAGAGCCCACAGGTCACCCATTCTCCAGGGTCTCATACGGACTCCTCGTCCTCTTTAGCAACTCAGCACACCCCTGCTGTTGAGGGGGAAAGCTCCTTTTGATTGCAGTGAGTGGTCCTGAAGAGATATCTTAGTTCCCTGCCCAGGAATTAAAGTTGGGTAACCTGGATGAAAATCTGGAGTCCTCGCCACTAGACCACCAGGGGCTAGAGGCTAGAAGCAAAGTGGCCCTGGCTCTTGCCCCTGTTTGAAAGGAAGAACATTTCAAGGAGGCAAAGACTGTACAAACAGGTACAATGTTTACTATTAGAGACACAGGACAATGTTTGGGAGAGCACACGGTAAACAGTTTACCCAACTCAGAAGTTAGGCAGAGATACACACCCGGAAAGGAGTGCAGACATCCTGAGTGAGAAGAAGCGCAATATGGAGATAAGGTAAATCACTCATATAGGACAGTCCTTCCGGGTCTTTATTTACCCTTGACCAGTTACCTTTTTTCTTTCTTCACACCTGACTGGTCCATGGATCCTCCCCAAGATGCATGTGCAACTTGCATTGTGGATCCCACCATAAAGGCCCATGGGCGCATGTCTACACTTCTTATGGGGTGGGGCCTCCCTCCCTTTTCGACCCCCAAGAAGCCTTCCTGCGCATGTGCAGACGGGGAAGTCTTCCTTGACCTCAGCAGTGGGCACCCTATCTCTTTGCTTCAGCTGAGCTCAGTTTTTGCCACTAGCTTTGTCCTTGGAGTGTCTGGGTGAGAATAATGGCTCAGTTTCACTCCACTTGATAACCACCAGGTGTCTGGCCCAGAGGCCCACTGTCTCCTACCACACTTTCTCCTCTCATTACAGACTTCCCTCTCCTGCTCTCTCCCACAAATTATGGGGCCCATAACTCAATCCCTTTAAAGAAAGTATAAAAAAAACTATATTAACAACATAATCATCTCTCAGAGACACAGCTGTGCTCCAAAGAAGACAGCATTTTCCATTTTTATGCATAATAGGATCTGGGCCTTGCCTCTGAATAACCAAGAGATGCATTAAAGTGGTATTTTCCCCCCATACATGATAGCTCAGGTGTCCCAATGATAAATTCTGTCCTCACCCTGAAAGTTCCAAGCACAAACTGCAGGAAGCTATTAAAGTAGCAATTTTGGTCTGTGTATTTAAAGCACCATTTGACTGTTAGGCAGAATGACAATACTGTATCATGTTATCTTACCACTTAAATTCTACCTTCCAAACAAGAAATGAGATGGCTTACCAAAAAAAAAAAAAAAAATCACTAGCTCTACGTTAAGGTTTGAGCCCAGACGTATACCCTCAGAGGATTCAGGATGGAGAAAAACTGGATACAGACCCTAGATAGCTAATGTGCATATCAAAGCAGCAATTTCAAAAAAACCCAGACTCTCACATCTTCCCATACATAGAACAGTGCTAAATTCACTAACTTGAGATGTCTGGTTCTCTTTAATTACCAGTAATCTTTTTATGTTCAACTACCGGGTATTTTTGTTGTTGTTGCAAAAACTCTATGTATCCTGGCTCCTGCCCCACCTCTTCAGAACAGGCCCTCAGTTGTCCGAGAGGCTATATCTTGGGTTTAAGTCCTTAATAATGCCCCCATTAAAGTTATTCTCAACTTTTCGGTTGTGCACATTTTTCAGTGGATACTGTGAATTTTTTGGTAAGTAGCCCAACAGCATGGAAAAGTTCCTTGAACATTTGGGAGATGAAATGGGGTAACTGCTTTTGAGGCTGATTTAAATATGCCTTTTAAAGGTTTCCAGTGTATAGATGTATCCATCAAAAAGACACTGTAAAGAGTTTGTATTTATGTGAGGATAAATGGTATCAGAGACTTTTGTTCAGAAACATAACACCTCCACCCTATTTACATAGCCAAGACATGGAAACAAGCCAAATGTCCATCAACAGATACATAAAGAAGATGTGGTATGTACATACAATGGAATATTACTCAGCCATAAAAAAGAATGAAATAATGTCATTTGCCACAACATGGATGCAACTAGAGATTATCATATTAAGTGAAGTTAAGTCAGAAAGACAAATACCATATGATATCACTTACACATGGAATCTAAACTATGACAGAAATGAAACTACCTATGAAATAGATATTGATTCAGACATAACAGTACAGATTTGGAGTTGCCAGGCAGAAGGGAACGGGAAGGAGGGAAGGATTGGGAGTTTAAGATTAGTAGATGCAAACTATTACATATAGAATGGATAAACAACAAGATCCTACTGTATAGCACAGAGACGAATAATCAGTGTCCTATGCTAAACCATAATGGAAAAGAATATATTTTTATATTACTGAATATATATAACTGAATCACTTTGCTGTACAGCAGTAATTAATACAACACGGTCAATCAACTACACTTCAATTTAAAAAGGCAATCTTTTAAATTTTATTTGATAAATATTATATGAAGAGACTTCCTAATATGGAATAATCTTTCAACCAGAATTTAAAACATTACATTAAATCTAATCATTGTTATCACCTTTTAAATATTCATCCATTGAATTTTTACTTTCAAAACTTTCAAGAGAACATATTAAACCTCTCTTTGAGATTCTTTCTGTATCTGGTAGGAATCAAGAGTGAGATTCTTAAGGAAACATTAATATTTTACAATATATTGGGATCTATTACAGCTTCAACTTTTCCAGTTTTTAAGTCATCTAAGAAACCAAACTTTTTATCTTACCAAAACCTTTCAAATACTACCCTCACTTGTATATTATTTTTACTTTTGTATGCCTTTTCCAAAATAGATATTGGCTACAATGTTGGTACCAACATGCAGGAAAATTAATTTTTTCTGAAACCATATAAATAAAGGCAGTAAGAACTATCTACTTTAAAATAACAATGAAAACAAGGAATATAACACCTTCAATCATGTCATCTTTATTTTTTTCTTAATATATATCTTTTGTTGAAGCACAGTTGACTTACATACAATGTTTCAGGTGCAGAGCAAGGTGAATCAGTTGTACGTGTACACATTACTTTTGAATTTATTTTCCATTATAGGTTATTATAAGATATTGACTATAATTCTCTGTTGCTTATTGCATATCTACTTTTTTAAATTAGAAATCTAGCATTCTATTCATACTAAGCGGATGACACCTTTAAAGCAGCTCTGAATGCAAAACTCCAAGGCACACCCACAGTCTCTCCTCATAATGCAATGTGTGTGTGTGTGTGTTCAGTCCTGACATTTTGCAACTCCATGAACTGTAGCCCTCTGTTCATGAGATTCTCCAGGCAAGAATACTGGAATGGGTTGCCATTTCCTTCTCCAGGGCATCTTTTATAGGTTAATAAGATTTCAACCTAGCTTTCTTGCAAGCAGAGAGAAGGTTTTGCTCTTTCTGAATTTTCCTCAAATGGGAACATTTTCCCGAAAAAGAATCCTCCAGAAGTGGTAAATCTGTCTCTGCAAGTCATATCAGATACTGGCACCTACTGGTGGAAATGTGACAGAGTCAGCATCACACAGAAACCACTGAAGAGAGGGAAAAGAAAGATCTAGAAATTACAAAGTCAGGGATACATACTCCCGGAAGGAAATAGATCAGCAGAGGTGAGAGAGATCGATAAGGTTCAAGGGTGGAGGGGGATTCTGGAGACAAGCAAGTAGCACACTGGAAAAAACTGAAAATAGCTAAGAGATGATCATTACTAACAGACATGATGGAATGAAAACCTCAGGATCCAATGTACCAGTGATGCCAACTCACTAGCCAAAAAGTTTGATGTTATCACAGAAGCCAATGGAAAGAAAAAGAACCAGGGGCTTCCCTGGTGGCTCAATGGTAAGGAATCCACCTACCAATGCAGGAGACATGGGTTTGATCCCTGGTCCGGGAAGATCCCACATGCCACCAAGCAACTGAGCCCATGCACCACAACTACTGAGTCTGTGCTCCAGAGCCTAGGAACCACAACTACTGAGCCCATGTGCAACAACTACTGAAGCCCGTGTGCCCTAGAGCCCGTGTTCTGCAACAAGAGAAGCCACCGTAATGAGAAGCCCATGCACTGTGACTAGAGAGTAGCCCCTGCTCATCGCAACTAGAGAAAAGCCCACACAGCAACAAAGACCCAGCGCAGCCAAAATAAAGAAATTTTAAAAAGAAAAAAACTAATTTACTTCAAAATTTGTTTTAATCTCTACATTAATTCATCTAATAAATATTTATTAAGTGCTAACTATATGCTAATCATTGTTCTAGGCTCCAGGGATACAGCAGTGAACTAAATGACAAAGCCTGTGCTCTTGGGGAACATACATTCTCTAAGGGGAAGGGTTGTAGGCAGCCAGGAAACAAGTAAATATGTAATATTTCAGATGACTCATGCTAGGGAGAAAACAAAGTAGAAAAGAAGTTAGCAGTGTTGTTGCTGTTTAGCCATTAAGTCATGTCCAACTCTTTGCAACCCAAAGGACTATAGCCCGTCAGGCTCCTCTGTCCATGGGATTCTCCAGGCAAGAGTACTGGAGTGGGTTGCCATTCCCTCCTCCAGGGTATCTTGCTGACCCAGCGATCAAACTCGGGACTCCTGCATTGGCAGGCAGATTCTTTACCTCATACACTATATACAACATGGTGTGTTGTTATTTTATATAGGGCCGTCAGCAAAGACCTTGTGATAAAGTAAATTTTAAATATGTCATAAAGTTTTTATACCCTTAGATTGGAAGCTGTGACTTCCTCCTCCTTCTTCTTTGGGTTATCCAATACATTTTCACACATTAGGGCACTTACATCTATTCATCTATTTGGTTTGTTTATGGAGCAACGGGAGAGGAGACACCTGCTATATACCTACTACGTGCCAATTACTTTATAATCTGTGTCATTTCAGGTCATCCTCACGTCATCCTCTGAGGAATTATTGACCTCACTGTATAAATGGGGACACTGAATTTCACTGAATATAAAGGAACACTCTAAGGTCATATAGTTGTTATATGTCAGAGGCAGGATTTAAATCTCAGTCTATTGAGACTCAAAGATGTGCAAATCAAGTGGGATGCCCTAGGCAGTTGAAAGTGCTATCAGAGGAATCATACTGCTCTTGAATATTAAGTGCTGTAAATAAACTTTTTATCCAAATCTCTCCCGAGGCACTCAAAAGTCTCTACCTTGTATTTATATATGTGTGTGTGTGTGTGTATATATATGTACGTATGTATGTTGATTCTCCCCAGGAGGTGATTTTTTAGGGTGGAATCTGGGTCTGAATCATCTTTGGTGTTTGGTGATCTGGCCTTCAGTAGGAACTTATCAAACATATGTCTAAAAACTGGACAGAAAGGAGTTCCCTGGTGACCTAGTGCTTAGGACCCCGAGCTTTCACTTCATGGCCCTGGTCAGGGATTTGAGATCCTGCAAGTTGCATGGTGTGGCCAAACAAATATTGGACTGAATGAAATAAATGGAAAAGCTTAGAATTAAGTCACTAAATATTAAGTCTCTCCTCAGACAATAATAATGTTTTTCAAACAATACACTAAAAAATCCATATGGCAACTAAAAATGTCACTTGTTTCCGTCATTTAATTAATAAAGAACTAAACCAGAAGAACTTTAAAACAGTATTTGCATATGAAATTCACAATATTGACTAAGTGGACTTTAAGTGTTCTTTGATGCAAAGTCTTAATTGGTGCTGCTGTTGCATTTGGTTTTGTTTAGGAACACATGGAACCCCACCTACTGCTAGGCACATGAGTTTTGTGGACCTGTGGAATTAGGTCTCAAGTGTTTGTGAAAAGGTGCAGTGGTTTGTTTTTATATTTTACATTTATGTTTCCTCCAGATTCCACAGTCATAATCACCCTTTGTAAACCATAGACAAGGGGACAAAGAAAATACAATGTTTGACCCTGTAACCATACTTAATCTTCAGAGCAGAACTCCAAATGTGTTTATTTCCTTCTTGAAGTCACTGCGTTGGAAATAGTTTGCAGCCAAGCAGGTAGAAGAGTATGACACACACATGACTGGACTAGGGGGAGAAACCCAGGAGCTGATGATTCCAAGTGAGAGGCAATGGATTCTGTAGGATGATGGACAACAGTGTTTTTATGATCCCCAGGATCCATTCAGCAAAGATCATAATGGCTGCAAAGGGCTTTCACTTCTCCTGACATGGAGGAGAAAGGATTGAGAATAGGAAAAGGATGACTCTCATGGAAGAAGCACAGGTGGGATCTGAAACACAGATGCAGGCCAGGAGGGAAGAAGAATGAAGGGGCAGGGCCAGTGGACTGAAAGCATAATATGGCTGATATCCAGTGGAAAATTTCCTTTCTGCATTGTACTCCCGCACTGTTATCTCCAAGCCTTAAACACCACAGTTTTCTGTGAGCAGAGTTTTGATAAAGAGAACCTTGTCTACAGCCAGCCCTATGGAGAAAAGTGTGGAGGTTCCTTTAAAAGATTAAAAATAGAGCTACCATATGACCCTGCAATCCCACTCCTAGGCATATATCTGGAGAAAAACATGATCCAAAAAGATACATGCACCCCAATGTTCATTGCAGTCCTGTTTACATGGAAGCAACCTAAATGTCTATCAACAGAGGAATGGATAAAGAAGATGTGGTACATATATACAATGGAAGATTACTCAGCCATTAAAAAGAATGAAATAATGCCATTTGCTGCAACATGGATGGACCTAGAGATTATCATACTAAGTGAAATAAGTCAGGCGGAGAAAGATAAATCCATATGATATCCCTTCTGCATGGAATCTAAAAAGAAACAATACCAAAGAACTTACAAAACAGAAAGAAACTCACAGACTTAAGAGAACAAACTTATGGTTACCATAAGGGGAAAGACTAGGGGGAAGGGATAGTTAGGGAGTTTGAGATGGACATGTCCACACTGCTATAATTAAAATGGATAACCAACAAGGTCCTACTGTATAGCAGAGAAAACTCTGCTCAACGTAATGTGGCAGCCTGGATGGGAGGGGAGTTTGGGGGAGAATGGATGCATGTATATGTATGGCTGAGTCCCTTTGCTGTTCACCTGAAACTATCACAACATTGTTAATCAGTTATTCTCCAATATAAAGTTTTATACAAAACTTTATAAAAAACAAGTTACAAAAGGGTGATAAAAGATGTAGGTATGACGACCCAGCAATCCCACTCCTGGGCATACACACCGAGGAAACCAGAATTGAAAGAGACACATGTACTCCAATATTCATCGCAGCACTGTTTATAATAGTCAGGACATGGAAGCAACCTAGATGTCCAGCTGCAGACGAATGGATAAGAAAGCTGTGGTACATATACACAATGGAGTATTACTCAGCCATTAAAAAGAATACATTTGAATCAGTTCTAATGAGGTGGATGAAACTGGAGCCTATTATACAGAGTGAAGTAAGCCAGAAAGAAAAGTACCAATACAGTATACTAACGCATATATATGGAATTTAGAAAGGTGATAACGATAACCCTGTAAACAAGACAGTAAAAGAGACACAGATGTATAGAACACTCTTTTGGACTCTGTGGGAGAGGGCGAGGGTGGGATGATTTGGGAGAACGGCATGCAAACATGTATATTATCATATGTGAAACGAATCGCCAATCCAGGTTTGATGCATGATACAGGATGCTTGGGGCTGGTGCACTGGGATGACCCAGAGGGATGGGATGGGGAGAGAGGTGGGAGGGGGGTTCAAGATGGGGAACACATGTACACCTGGGGCAGATTCATGTCAATGTATGGCAAAACCAATACAATATTGTAAAGTAATTAGCCTCCAATTAAATAAAAATTTTAAAAAGATGTAGGTATGAAGAGCTTTATGTAAGTAAATTTGGTGGTGATAAAAATAGACAGGAAAGGAAAAAAAGAGGCCCTTGTCCATAGTGTGGGGATGGGTCAGAGAGAGGCAGCAGCATGGAGGCTCAGTTACTAGGCAGCAGATACCTGTGATGAGCTAAGTGAGGGGACAAGAGATAACCAGGACAAACTTGTGATACATGTAATGACATTCAGGGCTCCTCAAGCATACCGGAAGAGGAAATTGACTCCCAGCATGGCAAATAACCACATTCCTGGCTTACTAAAGGGAGAGGCAATGCCACGCCTCCCCCAATCTCTGAGAGAAGACTAAAGAATTTAGACATACTTGAATTACATCATAGAAGAGGTGCCTTGATTTCCAGGCATAATAAAGGGTGTTACCAGAAGGCACATGAGGTAAGAACAACTGTATACAGACAGAAAATGCATTCAGCAGTCCCAGGTAAGGCACGGCACAAAGTGGACAAAGTATTTGTATTTAAACACTCCATAAAGTATATCCAGTAGTCATGTATGGACGTGAGAGCTGGACCATAAAGAAGGCTGAGTGCCAAAGAATTGATGCTTTCAAATTGTGGTCCTGGAGAAGATTCTTTGAGAGTCCCTTGGGCAGCAACAAGATCAAACCAGTCAATCCTAAACTAAATCAATCCTAAATATTCATTGTAAGGACTGATGCTGAAACTCCAGCATCACTGAAGCTGAAGCTCCAATATTTTGGCCACCTAACAGGAAGAGCCAACTAACTGGAAAAGGCCATGATGCTGGGAAAGATTGAGGGCAGGAGAAGGGGATGGCAGAGGATGAGATAGCATCACTGACCCAATGGACAGGAGTTTGAACAAACTCCGAGAGATAGTAAAGGACAGGGAAGCCTGGCATGCTGCAGTCCATGGGGTCACAAAGAGTCCAACACGAGTGAGCGACTGAACAACAAAGTATAGCCAAACTTTCCCTAGGCTATAGTTACTTATGTTACTACTTCAAACTCTCCCCTTTAAAGTGGATTGTCCGTCAACCGTTAAGTCCTTTATCATAAAGGCTCTCTACACAACATCATTTTAAGAGAAGGAAAATGACAACTGCCACAGGATCTTTCATATTCATCTTCTCTGTAATAAAATAATCCTATATTGAACCCTTCATAAGAAGTAATCCCAAAAGAGTAAGCACCTGCCAACATTTTCGCACATCTAATACTTCTGAAAAAATTTGGCAATTTGATTTTTGGTGTTGGAGATGACTGATGAGGTGGTGGGGAGAAGAGAAGGTTTGACTAATATGTTTTGAAGTGAATGTCTCAGATATGAAACTCACAAAGCCAAAAATGACTGTTGTTCCCCCAATGAATAAGAAATGAATAGCAACAGGAAGCAAGAAACAGTCATAAAATAATAAGTTAAAATGAACCCTAAATTGATAGCTCATTGTCAGTGTGACTCATTCCTCTTCCTTCCAACTTATCATTATGTTAACAAAGAAACAAAGTCACCTTGACCATCTAGACTTCTTGAGTATCCATTTTTTCATCATCACTGTTCTGTCTCATAGTTACTAACATGTTTATGTAATTCAATGAAGTATCAGGCAGCTTGCCAAGTGACACAAAAGCTAGTTACACGTGCTTTGTCATAAGGAAAGATAGAGGGCTAAGGAAATATTGTGATATAGAAATGACAGCTAACACTTTTTTCATGTTTACCGAGTGCCAGGTTAGAGAGGTAAAGTAACACACTCGTATTCTAACTAATAAATGGCAACAGCAGAATTCCAGCCTCAGCCCTTTTACTCAGTGTGGATTCACATCCTGGCTCTGCCTGTACTTAGAAGACCAGATTTGATCTTAATGATGTTTTTAAAGTCCTATATTTTGTGCCCTTAGGGGAGTATCAGGTTAATATTCTTCCCATTTAATTCTTCCACCAAGAAGATGTTCTGGGAAAATCAGTAGCACAGTGAGAAAAACAAAAGTTGTTCCTGGATGAGCCATCCTTTCCATTTGCTGCTGCTGCTGCTGCTGCTAAGTTGCTTCAGTCGTGTCCAACTCTGTGCGACCCCATAGATGGCAGCCCACCAGGCTCCCCCATCCCTGGGATTCTCCAAGCAAGAACACTAGAGTGGGTTGCCATTTCCTTCTCCAATGCAGGAAAGTGAAAAGTGAAAGTGAAGTTGCTTAGTCGTGTCCGACTCTTAGAGACCCCATGGACTGCATGCAGCCTACCAGGCTCCTCCGTCCATGGGATTTTCCAGGCAAGAGTACTGGAGTGGGGTGCCATTGCCTTCTCCGTTCCATTTGCTACAAGGTTCTAACTCAGGAAACCCCAAGGTTTACAGGATCACATGATGGATACAGATGGCATCACAGAAGGCAGTGCAGTGCACAAGTAAACAGCACAAGGACTTTCCTGCTGGTCCAATGATGACGAATCTGCCTTCCAATGCAGGGGACACAGGTTTGATCCCTGGTCGGGGAACAAAGATCCCACATGCCATGGAGCAACTGAGCCTGTGTGTTTCAGCTACTGAAGCCTGTGCACTTGGGAGCCCGTGCACCACAACTAGAGAGCCTGTGTGCCACAATTAAGACCTGACATAGCCAAAAATAAATATTAAAAAAAAAAAAAAAGAACAGCACAGACCTGGGAACCAGAATGTCCTGGTGTGAATCCTGGTTCCTCCACTTCATAGCTTGTGACATTAGGTTACTTCACTTCTCCAGGCCTCAGTTTCCTCCCCTCCAAATAGGAATAATAATAGCACCAAGCTCTTAAGGCTGCCAAGCCCACAGGCCAAAGGCAACAGTACTTTGGTCCTTCTTACACATAAAGCGTCTATGTAAAGGTATTTGAGACAGAAGATCAGTGAGACAATGCCTTCCTTCTCCATTACTAGAAAGTGTTAGTTGCTCAGTTGCATCCAACTCTTTGCGACCCCATGGACTGCAGCCTGCCAGGCTCCTCTGTCCATGGGATTTCCCAGGCAAGAATACTGGAGTGGGTTGCCATTTCTTCCTCCAGAGGACCTTCCTGACTCAGGAATCGAACTCAGGTCTCCTATCTTGCAGGTGGATTCTTTACCATCTGTGCCACCAGGGAAGTCTCTCCATTACTCGTGAAAAGCACTAAAGGAATCATATGACTCTTGAAGAACTAAGACAAACAGAAGTCAGACAAGGCAATGAAGGAAGCTCTAGGGAAATGCAAAGAATTTTGCTACCCAAACTCCAGCTCTGTGCTACAGGTCAGTCTATTTGTATCCTCTAGAGGCCAACATTGTGGCTGTGAGCAGACATCTTGGAGTCACAGAAGGCCTAGCTTAGATACCAAAGGTGTAGACACATTAGAAGTTTGGAGGGGGGCAGATGAACTGGGAGACTGGGGATCAACATATATATATACTATACATAAAATAGGTAACTAAGAAGAACTACTGTATAGCACAAGGAACTCTACTCAGTGCTCTGTGGTGACCGAAATGGGAAGGAGTTCCAAAAAAGAAGGAATACATGTAAACGTATAGCTGATTCACTTTGCTGTACAGTAGAAACTAACAACAGTATAAAGTGACTATGACTCCACTAAAAATTAATTTAAAAAGAAACAGTTCAGAGGGGAGGGCAGTGGGCAAGAGCTGAGCAAACCTGTAGAGTTCTGGATTTATAAGCTAAGCTCTACCTTGGTCTAGGCCAGGCCTTATATAATAGAGTGCAGATGCACAGAGAGAGCCAGCGAGGTCCTCAAGGCAGGTCAAAAGGTAAAGGCAAAGGCAGAAATGACAACTAGTGACCAATTATACCAGTTGGCTAGGGGAAAAATTTCATAGGGAAGGTGCCAGTGAGTGGTATAGGTAGGGGCCAATATTAGACGTAGTTTTCCCCTGGCCTAAGTCTTTTTTAAATTTATTTTACTGAAGTATAGTTGATTTACAGTGTTGTGTTAATTTCTAGTAGTAATAGTAGTAGTAAAGTTGCTCAGTCATGTCCAGCTGTTTGCGACCCCACGGACTGTAGCCTACCAGGCTCCTCCATCCTTGGGATTTTCCAGGTAAGAGTACTGGAGTGGGGTGCCATATTTCTGCTGTACAGCAAAGTGATTCAGTTATACATACATACATACATATATATATATATATATATACACACACACATACACATTCTTTTTCATATTATTTTCCATTCTGGTTTATCACAGGATACTGAATATAGTTCCCTGTGCTATACAGTAGGACCTTGTTGATCTGCTCTAAATGTCATAGTTTGCATCTGCTAACCCTAAACTCCCACTCCATCTCTCCTCTACCTCCTTCCCCCTTGGCAACCAAAAAGTCTGCTCTCTGTGAATCTGTTTCATAGGTAAGTTCATTCGTGTCATATTTTACATCCCAAATATATCATTCCTAGCCTAAGTCTTGATTCAAGTCTGGCACCTTTGTGAACAGAAGTTTCAGACCTTGTCACAAATAGTTTTGGTAACATATTACACAAGAAAATCTACCTCAAAAAATAACAATAATAATGAGTGCCTACCACAAACTCCCAGACAGCTGAGTGGATTATTATTCCATATTTAACATCCCTTGTGAACTATCTCCATCAATTCACAAGGGACATTAAACCAAATGACTAAATGTACAAAGTTACATGGGACAAGTAGCTTCTTGCCAATATCACAATATGTTTTGATCCTCCAAGTAAATGTCCTGGTCATTGCCATAGTTGGGAATGTTTATAGACCATATGCTTTTCTAAAGCATATATATATATATATATATAATACACACACACACATATATAACATATATATTTCAATATATTCATATATACATATTCCAACTCCTTTCATTAATATCCAGTCAAGGATCCAGATATTGGCTACATAGCTAAATATCAATACTTCATTTTTCACCCAGATATACTAAAATCCCCCCCTTAAAATACTGCATAAATGCAGTAGTTTTTAGTATCTGTACTGTTAGCAGCAGTATGGTTTTATCTATTAAAACACAAAAAGGTTGCCAAAATGTTTCAGCAAATATTTAGTTGGAACAAGGTCTTCAGAGGGGGAAAAAAAAAGAACAAATAAAGGTTTCAAGTGGGCCAGTCTCACAACTGGCACTTAACAAATATATGCACCTACACTCAAAACCTTTTCATTTAATGGAAATATCTTCGATCAATCAGTTAATGCCACATAACCCAGACCAGACACTTGATAAGGCCATTCTAGCTTGTGGTGGGAGTGATGTTGGAGGTCAAGAGTGAGCTTTAAATCCATTAGCCCACCATTTCACCCTTTAGGTATTTAGGATACCTAAGCCAAAGCAGCTGGCATATAAATATAGGGTACAGACAGAGACAGGGATGTATTTCTTCCTTTACATCTTCTCCACAGGACAGCCTGAATATTATTTTCTATAGGCCTTTGCTTATGACTTTTCACTTATTATGGGGAAAGTGCAATGGGATCAAACTCCTTGTTTATAGAATCCAATCTAACTAAAGTGTTGCTTCACCTGGAATTATCCTCATGCTACTCACCCTGCCAGATGTCATGGGAGGAAATGGCAGGGAGTACCTTCAGCGAACAATATCAGAACCAAACTGCTTTCTTAGAGCTAAGAAGATCATACATAGCAAGTCTGGTGTAGAGCAAATGAAGGGTCCATGGTGCCTCCCCTCAGGATATCAAGTCCTGGGAATGTCATCCTTGACTGTCCCTATGCAGTGATGGCAGACAATCAGGGGATCAGGGACTTCTCTCATGGTTCAGTAGGTAAGACTCCACGCTCCCAATGCAGGGGTGTGCATGCATGCGTGCTCAGTAATGTCCAACTCTGGGTGAAACCCTGGACTGTAGCCCACCAGTCTCCTCTGATCATGGGATTCTCCAGGCAAGGATACTGGAGTGGGTTGCCATTCCCTTATCCTGAATGGAGATCTTCTCAACCCAGGGATCAAACCTGAGTCTCCTGCATTGGTAGGTGGATATTTTACCGAGTCACCTGGGAAGCCCTCAATGCAGGAGGCCCAGGTTCAATCCCTAGTCAGGGAACTAGAACCTGTAGGCCACAACTAAAAATCCCTCATGCCGCAACTAAGACCCAAATAAACAAACAAAAATTAAATATATATATAAAGAAAAACTACAAAGTCACATATCCAAAAGGCCTGGGCAGAGGTGGGGAGAAGTGGGGCCAGAAACACCATACCACCTAATACCTTCAAATAAATTCTTCTTAAACTAGTAAGAGAGGATTTGATTGTCCTCTGCTAAGAAACAAGACTGATACAGCTATATTGCTTGATAAGCAAAGGTTAAAATGCACAAATGCAGCAAAACTCTACCAGAAAAAAACCTTGGAAAAATGAATCAATTTCCAATATAGTGATTAAAAATTCTATGATTGACCTAACCACCTTTGGTCTGCTTCTACCCTCTCCTTTCTTATTTCTCTTTCATTACCCTGCTATTCCTCTCCTAACCCTTTGCTTTGGAGTCTAAAATAGCTGAATATGTTAATATAGGCATTGAAAAATCTCTGGAAAAATACCAGTAACAGTTAATAAGAGATGTATCTGAAAAGGATAAAAAGATATGGGGTGGAAAGTAATCTTAATTTTCACTGTGTGCTCTTCGATGGTTGATTTTTTAAACCACACTAGTTAATTATCTTTTGATTAGAAATTAAAGCAAAAACCTGACCCTAAAAAGGAAAGAGAGACAAACAATAAAACAAAGTCCACGTGCAACCATTGGTTTTACTCTTTTTTGCGTGTTTAAAAACTATAGGGCTAGCCATAGTTTGGTATAGAAATTCATGCTATTGGCCATAAATAAGATTGGGATTATTTCATTAAAAATTCGTTACCATGAGTCCATACTAATATAAATAAATGACTGAATAAGTAAATGGGACAGAGGAGACCATTTTCCTACACAGAAGAATTCTACCTAATTTATATAGATACTCCACCCTCAAGGAGATGGAACATAATTCCCCACAACTTGAGCATGGACTGCACAGAATGGCTTCCTTTCTACCATATGATCCAACAATCCCACTCCTGGGTATATATCCAGCAAAAAAAAACGTAATTTGAAAAGTCACATGTGCCCCAATGTTTATTATATTACAAGAGCTAAGACATGAAAGCAACCTAAATGTCCATCAACAGATGAAGAGATAAAGAAGATGTGGTACACATATACAATGGAATACTACTCAGCCATAAAAAAGAATGAATTAATGCCATTTGTAGCAACATGGATGGATCTAGAGATTATCATACTAAGTAAAGTTGAATCAGAAAGACAAATATCATATGATGTCATTTATATGTGGAATCTTAAAGTATACAAATGAACTTATGTACAAAAAGCAGAAATAAACCCACAGACAGAGAAAACAAGCTTATGATTACCAAAGAGGAAAAGTGGAGGGAGAGGGATAAATTAAGAAGTTGGGATTACATATAGACATTTCTATATATAAAATGGATCGCCAACAAGGACCTACTGTATACCACTAAGAACTCTACTCAGTATCTTGTAATAACCTATGAGAAGAGAACATATATATATATATATATAACTGAATCACTGTGCTATACACCTGAAACTAACTCAACATTGTAAATCAACTGTATTTCAATAAAAAAAATTTTAAAAAGACTGAACTACCTCTGAGAGTGTTTTTATTGGAGAGTTAGGAGGGGTGCATGGCTCTGTTCAATACAATGCACCACAGGGGAAAGCCCTTGAAGCAGAAGAGGCTCAGGGTGCCAAAGACCACTGTACACTGTTATGGGGCAGTCACTAGAGAACTATTTGAAGGTGGACAACCCTGAATGGGGAAAATAGAGTGGAGAAGGGAGACAGATGAATCCAATGGTAAGACCAACTCCTCTGAGGAGGAAGCAAGATTTTCACCAAAAAGCATGGAGATCTGTCTGCAGGGCAATGAAAAGGAAGTTCCTCTCAAAGAGCAGGCCTGTGAGATTCGAAGGGAACGGGAATGTATTGCAATCCCTACCTCCTCCCATGAAGGGTTGTGTGTGAGTGCTAAATCGCTTCAGAAGTGTCCAACTCTTTACAATCCCATGGACTGTAGCTTACCAGACTCCTCTGACCGTGGGATTCTCCAGGCAAGAATACTGGAGTGGGTTGCCATGTCCTCCTCCAGGGGATCTTCCTGACCCAGGGATCAAACTCACGTCTCTTATATCTCGTGCATTGGCAGGTGGATTCTTTACCACTGGCACCACCTGGGAAACCCCCCATGAAGGGTTAGAGTTACTTAATAAATGCTTTCCTTGTGGACAATGGATTAGATAATATTGGGTAGTCGCTTTAAATCATTTCCTTTATCTGTTGTTAATTTCCTTTGCTTTGCTTACAGCTTCTCAACTTCGGGTCCATGGTCCTCAAGGGTGTATGGATAGAATTTAGAAGGTCAATGAACTTGGGTGGAAAAAAAAATACATCCTTATATTCACTAATCTCAGAGACATTACTCTGTCAACAAAGGTCCGTTTAGTCAAGGCTATGGTCTTCCCAGTAGTCATGTATGGATATGAGAGTTAGATTGTAAAGAAAGCTGAGCACCAAAGAATTGATGCTTTTGAACTGTGGTGTTGGAGAAGACTCTTGAGAGTCCCTTGGACTGCAAGGAGTTCCAACCAGTCCATCCTAAAGGAGATCAGTCCTGGGTGTTCATTGGAAGGACTGATGTTGAAGCTGAAACTCCAATACTTTGGCCACTTGATGCGAAGAGCTGACTCATTTGAAAAGACCCTGATGCTGGGAAAGATTGAGGGCAGAAGAAGGGGACAACAGAGGATGAGATGGTTGGATGGCATCACCAACTCGATGGACATGAGTTTGGGTGAACTCTGAGAGTTGGTGATGGACAGGGAGTCCTGGCGTGCTGTGGTTCATGGGGTGGCAAAGAGTCAGACATGACTGAGCAACTGAACTGAATTCACTAATCTCTAACCAAAATTCAGTATTTCCCTCAAATATGGATATAGGCAATAAACCACAATAGTTTCAGTATCTGTGTGGTTTTGTCACCAATAAAAGTCACACATATTTCACACATCACATTACAGTTATTGTATATATTGTGAAATACATGGGTTCCAAAAATCACTTCAGGTGGTGACTGCAGCCATGAAATTAAAAGACACTTGCTCCTTGAAAGGAAAGGTATGACAAACCTAGACAGTGTATTAAAAGTAGAGACATCACTTGGCCAACAAAGGTCCACATAGTCAAACCTATGGTTTTTCCAGTAATCATGTATGAATGTGAGAGCTGGACCACAAAGAAAGCTAAGTGCCAAAGAATTGATGGTTTCAAATTGTGGTGCTGGAGATGACTCTTTAAGAGTCCCTTGGACATCAAGGAGATCAAACCAGTCAATCCTAAATGAAATCAATCCTGAATATTCATTGGAAGGACTGATGCTAATTCCAATACTTTGGCCACCTGATGCAAAGAGCCAGCTAATTGGAAAAGACCATGATGCTGGGAAAGATTGAAGGCAAAACAAGTGGGTGGCAGAGGATGAGATGGTTAGAGAACATCACTGACTGAGCAAACTCCGGGAGATAGTGGAGGACAGAGGAGCCTAGTGCACTGCAGTCCATGGGGTCGCAAAGAGTCAGACATGGCTTAGCAACTGAACAACAGTATATTATGAAATATCCCTTTTGCTCATTACGACTTTAAAATCTGGGGGGTCAGTAGGCCCACAATTAGATCTTACTGTGTAGTAAGTTAATAAAGAAGTACATTGCAAATTGTTTAAATATTCTGATCATTGCATTTCAATATAATTTGTTTCCTTTGTAATCCAATTTGTTTGATTTTATGTATTTAAACCACTATTCTGATAAAGAGACCATCACCTTCGTCAAAGGGTCCATGACACAAAAATGGGGTAAGGGTTATCAACCTTACGATACAACAAGGAGTAGGTTTAAAAATCGAGAGAGAAATGTCCTGTTAATAGCCTCACCACTTCCCCAACATTATACTAGCACCCAATACAAACACACACCCCAAAGAGACAAGGGAACTGTAGCCCACGAAAGCAGTGTTCAGACTAGCAATAAAATTACAGTGGGCATAGAGCAGAAAGCAGCGAGGAGCCTCAGGACATATAGGACCACAGGCAAAGCAGATGACGAAACAGACGACACAACAAACTGTTCTTTTCTAAGTATACTAAAGGACATAACCCTTAAGAGCCATGTGCTTAGTCACTCAGTCATTTCTGACTCTTTGCGACCCTATGGACTATAGTCCTCCAGGCTCCTCTGTCCATGGGATTCTCCAGGCAAGAATACTGGAGGGGGTAGCCGTTCCCTTCCCCACGGGATTTTTCCGAGATTCTTTACGATCTGAGCCACCCAGGGAAGCCCCTAAGGGTCATAAGGAAACTGAATATTGTGCCCTGCCATTCTAACTGGTCACAATACACTGGAAACAAAAAGGGAGGAAATCTATCACATGATGAGGAACACTTACTCAAAGCCATCAGCTCAGAGCAAGGGCTGGAATAGGCTTTCACCAAGACCATGCTCTGTTAGCATAGCATCTTTGTTGGTGGTAGTTTCATTTTTTTTAAATTATTATATATAATCTGATATATACAAAATATTCTGTATCCTTTATAAATTATAAGGAATATAAATGGGTTCCAGTGAACCTATCACCAAATGCAAGACCTAGAACATTCTGAATATCAGTGCATCTACTGTGTGTTCCTACCTCTCCCAGCCCTGTCTCCGCATCAGAGGAAAGCACTAGCCTGAACTGGGATTTACCTTACTGTACAGTTTATCATGCATGTGGGATTCCTCCCTAGGTATTGCTTAGTATTGTTTTTAAGCTTTATAAAAATTATGCCCAACTGCATGAAGTTTTTGGTAAGTTAGCTTTTCATTCACTACTTTGTTTCTAATAGGCAGCTATGTTCTTGTATCTAACTCGTGAATTCATTTTTATTCTATCGTAAAATAACGAATAACAGAATTTTTAGTTGATCTATTTTCCCATCAGTGAACAAATAATTTATTCCAGTACTTTTGTATTATCAGCTATGTTGCCAAGGACATATCTAAGGAGATTTCCTGGTTCACATGCAGAAGAATTTGAGAGGTTATACCTAGAAATAAAATGACCCAGAGGGATGGTATGGGGAGGGAGGTGGCGAGGGGGGTTCAGGATGGGGAACACGTGTATACCCATGGCGGATTCATGTCAATGTATGCAAAACCAATACAATATTGTAAAGTAATTAGCCTCCAAATAAATAAATAAATAAAAATTAAAAATTGCTGGGTCAAAGAATATATGCATGTCCAACTTCACGAGATAATGCCAAGGGGACTTCCCTGGTGGTCCAGTGGCTAAGACTCCACACTCCCAATGCAGGGAGCCTGTGTTCGATCCCTGGTCAGAGAACTAGATCCCACATGCTGCAACTAAGCATTACTGTGCTGCAACTAAAGATCCTCGCGCAACCAAATAACTAAACAAAATATTTAAAAAAAGAAAAGATAGTGCCAATTTTATTTTCCACAGTGATTTTACCAAAGCACTCCCCTCAACTAGGTACATAGAGGGGTGGGATGGGGTGGGAGGTGGGAGGAAGGTTCAAGAGGGAGGGGACAGATGGATACCTATGGCTGATTCATGTTGATGGATGGCAGAAACCAACACAACATTGTAAAGCCATTATCCTCCAATTAAAAATGAATTAAAATTTTTTTAAAAAACAAGGTATATCAATTCCTATTGATCCATGTACATACCAATACTTGATGCTATCAGATTTCATAATGTATTGCCATCTTTGCACACTCAAGCTAGTATACTGTTTCATCCTATTAGGGGCACAGAAGTGTCAGCAAGTGCGAAAAGTTTTATCAGTACCACTAATTCAAAGTTATACAAGGTCTTAACCTAAGTTCTCCCTGAAATGCAGAGCCTGAGACAAGGGTTTGCAGGCAAGTAATTTATTTGGGGAACTGATTTCAGAAAATAGAATTAGGGAATTTAGGAAAGGGAAGCAGAAAAGAGAAAATCAATACAGGGGCATATTTTCAAGTTGGCCACAAACTGTAGGCAATGGGGACCTTCACCTTTCTTTAGACTCTATGTGAATGTCTTAGAAGCTAACAAAACTAAAATGCAATTCCAAATTATCTAGTCAAGGATGGGAGAAAGAAGCCTTTATCTCTGGCTCCCAACCCATGTTAGTTAAGGATTGATTCATGGGCCTTAAATACCCTCACAGTTCATAATACCTATGTGAGTGCCAGGCAGTTCAACAGGCCTCTGTGTTGTAACATCAAAGCAGTTCCAGGGTGGAAAGTGAACTATCCACTGTAAGGTTTCAGCAAGGTCCTGTCTGGTTACACCCACATGAAATTGGTTGCAGGATCAATGGCTTGACTAAAAGGGAGGTTGAAAGGATGCACAGTGAGACACAAGATGCACCCAATATACGCAGCTACTAAGTGGCAGGGATGGAACGCAAACACATGTGTCCATCCCAGTTCAAACAGTAGGCATTTGGCACATAGTATGTAAACACTGTCCACTGCCTACCCAACAGCCTTTCTTTCTTTCTACCTTTCTTCTCGGCTAGGACAACACTAATATGCTCAGGAAGCCAGCAAAGAGCTCTGAAATGGAGCTGGCACCGTAGCTGCAGGGCTCAGTTATGAGCCCAGATTCCTTGACTTTTCCATTCTCACCACATCAGTGCTGACATACATCCAACATACATCCCGAGTCCAAGATGGCTCTAGCCATCATGCCTGCATTCCAGGCTAACAGCTGGAGGAAACAGGAAGTATGCAAAGGACCCTCCTCCCAGCCAAGCCATCTCTCTTTAGGCAGGCTTCCTTAGAAGTCCCCAGACAACGCAACGGTTCTCTGTGGCACCGCTCAGTCATAGGATCACACCTTGGCACAAGAGATGCTGGGTCACAGAGACCGTTCAGTGGATGCATCGGCACCAGGAATAAAACTGCATGATCACTAAGGGACAAGGCAAGAAAGGATACTGAATGGCAACTAGAGGTCTCTGCCAAAGGAGCCGTTTGATATGGGGCAAGCTCTTAATCTATACTGAAGTCTTCCTCTTTGTACATTGGAAGTAAAAGTACTACTTCACAAAGTTATTATGAGGACCAAATGAGATCATGTAAATAAAATTACACAGTTGCTGGGATGCAGAAAATGATGAATAAACGCTAGCAGTGCAAGCTCGGATAACTGATCTTATCAGTGTCTATGCATTTATCAGGCTTGAAGGTGCTGGATGTTGACTCACTCCCATAATGCTCATAAGTGTTTAAAGTCAGAGTGGCGGCTTAGTAATTTACAATGAGAAATTTAACTTTCACACAGACCAGACAGCCTGACCAGGTTATTCGCTCCCTGAAGGCAACAGACATGGAGAATCATAAGGTTGACTGCCAAACATGAAATCAGGAGAAACAGAATTCATTATACAGTTCAACTATTTAATGGCATTAGGCTTGGATACTCTCTTGCATCCGTCTCCACAACTGAGTTTATCTAACCTGGCAGGTCCGATGATCAGGCTGGAAGTATCACAGGTAACCTCTCCCCTAGACAGTGCTGGGAGGTTTCACCAGTTGCTGGCAAAACTCACCAAGAATGTGGAAACTGTGCGAAGACCCTGAGGGTAAACTCTAACACTTTTGGCATCAGCAAATTCATTCTGAATAGGAGGCCCTATAAACCTAGCATAACTTTGGAAAAGTCAGAAGTAAGGGAAAATGGGGCAGCATGAAACCTCTTTAGATTTATTGGATTAAAAGTTGAATTCATTTTTTACTTTAAAATGGAAATATTTTAGATACTTCATACCAGAGATGAGAGAACATTAATAAAACTTAAAAACATAAATGCTACAAATTGAGCAAACAAAAATATAACAATGTATATATACATGCACGTGCCCAGAATCTCACTTGTGACAATTTTTTATCTTCAAGGCTGTACACATACCTTCTCTTGACAGTTTTCCTCTGAATAGGGTACAATAAAAAGTAGGAGAGCAATGTGGCATAAAGGAAAGAGTGTTAAACTTTGGCATCAAAATTGCTTTTCAGTCTTGGCTTGACCTCTTGTAAGTAATGGGATCTGAACAAGTTATTTAATGTCTCAAAACTTTTTCTCCTCTGTGATAGACTGCAAAAAATAGGCCCTGTTCTTTATCCCTCTCTACATCCATTTCTTTGGTCATAACTTTGTAGGGTTCTCCCACTCTGACTCTGGGCCTAACCATGGGGCTTGCTTCGGCCAACACAACAAGGTAGAAGTGAGGGTATGCCAATTATGCATCTAGGCCTCAAGAGACCTGTTTATTTCCATTTGTTCTTTCCTGCACCTCTGCTGGCTGCCCTGAGGACACAACCAGGTAGCCTGCCAGAGGATAAGAAACATGTGAAACAGAGCCCAGGCATCAGTTACTCCACTCAAGGTTAGTCTAGGAATATTTTTCAGTAATTTAAGAAAAAAAAAAAGAATGAAATAATGCCATCTGCAGCAACATGGAAGGACCTAGAGATTATCATACTAAGTGAAGTAAACCAGACAGAAAAAGACAAACATCATACAGCACCACTTATATGTAGGATCTAAAAAAAATGATATAAATGAACTTCTTCACAAAATAGAAAGACACACAGAACACAAATGTATGGTTACCAAAGGAGAAAGGGGAGAGGGGAGGGATGAATTATGAGTTTGGGATTAAAACATACACACTACTATATATAAAACAGATAACCAACAAGGACCTACTGTACAGCACAGGGAACTATACACAATATTTTGTAATCTATAATGGAAGAGAACGTTAAAAAAAGTGTGTGTGTGTGTGTATATATATAAAAAACTGAAAGGGTTCGCCTACATCAGCCAATATCCAGATAAACCCAAGACATGTGAACAATCCCAGCCAAGATCAACAAAACAGTCTAGTTAACCCCCAGCTGACCTAGACACATGAGCTTATAATACACACATTGTCATCTGCTACTGAGATTCTATGGTGCTTGTTATGCAGCATTATTATGGCAGCAGATAACTGACACACACATATCTGATATATTAGAGGATACAACAGCTAAATGAGATACCAAAGGTAGAGTGACCAATATACCAAAAAATATATATATAGCTATTTGGGGGGACAAGTTTCTACTTAAAAAAAGTACAACCACATTCTTGAGATTATACCCAGGTTTTTAAGTTTTTGGATGTTTTGAAACCATTCAGTCTCACGTTTGCAGACAGTCTCTTGTTTTACTCTCCCAAAAAAGTAAAAACATCTGCAGACCATGAGTTCTACTAACTGAACTTTCAAAGAGCAGGCAAACTATTTTTCCACCTCCAATTGTTTTGGAGAGGGGGGTATTGTTTGATGTAGCTCACCATTGGTCTCACATAGAAATAAAAATGTAATTAAATTAGAATTTAAAATGAATGTGTTTTGAGAAATGTGCAATGCCTCCCAGCACCACCCCACATTGTACAATCTCTAGAATAGTTAATCCTCCCAAGAAAAAAATCACATATAAGCAGCCAGCAACTCATCTCATAAAATCATCTTTGAGCTGGTATAAGGGCAAGCTGCAATTTAGCTCTGTGATTAGAAAGATACATAAATAGAGATAAACGGGCTAATGTATAGACTCCCTATTCATTCACCTCCATTTGCATGAGAGATTAAGAGAGACCTCAGTGTAGCATTTTCTCTCATTTCCTCATCCTTTGTATTTTGAGCAGATAATTAAGCCCAGCAAACAAAAACTACAACACTATAAACTTCACAAACAATGATGTACGTAATGAACTAGATTCACTCCATAGCACAGAATCTCAAAATGTGAGAGAGACATGGTTCACAAAGCTCTCCTCAGTATCTGAACAATATCCAAAATTGAAATGTGTATTTCCGTTAGGAGCCCCAGCTTCCTGAGTGTTTAAAATAAAGTGCATACAGACTGATGGAACTTTAAATAACTGAAATTAAACATTTAAAAAATTAAAAAAAAAAAAAACAAGGAATGGTCCAGATCAGCAGCACCATGAGAAGGAGTGGATACTGATGATTTAGAGCGGTGGATTTTCTTTGGGAGGCTTCTCTGTTCCTTACTGTGGAACATGTACTACAAAAAATGAGATGATCCTTAGCGCACACATGAAAGCTGAAATTGATGAAGGAAAAGAGAGCATATATCTCACTGCCAGCTTGGAGACTTGTTAGAAAAACAAATTCTTGGGCTCTAACCCTTAGGCCCTAACCGTAACCCTGCTGCTGCTGCTGCTGCTAAGTCGCTTCAGTCGTGTCCGACTCTGTGCGACCCCATAGACGGCAGCCCACCAGGCTCCCCCGTCCCTGGGATTCTCCAGGCAAGAACACTGGAGTGGGTTGCCATTGCCTTCTCCAATGCATGAAAGTGAAAAGTGAAAGTGAAGTCGCTCAGTCGTGTCCGACTCTTAGCGACCCCATGGACTGCAGCCTACCAGGCTCCTCCACCCATGGGATTTTCCAGGCAAACGTACTGGAGTGGGTTGCCATGGCCTTCTCCAGGACGTTCAGGGATCAGCCCTTAAATCTGGACTTTTAAAAGCTCCCTGGGTGATTTTTAAAGTGCAAAACAGTTTGAGAACCACTGATAGTCTACTTTATTTGTTTGACTGGTGAGAAAGCTAAGGCATAGGATTGATTGTTACATTTCAATCTCTTGGTACTTTCTTAGCTGAGCTCCCATCAGTAGGTCCCCTCTGCAAATATATCAGGACCCCTACTGGAAAAGTCAAGAATCCAAGCTGGCCGTGAGATATATGCCCTCTTTTCCTTCATCAACTTCAGCTTTGATGTGTGCGCTAAGGATCATCTCATTTTTTGTAGTACATGTTCCACAGTAAGGAACAGAGAAGCCTCCCAAAGAAAATCCATCACCCTAAATCATGAGTATCTACTACTTCTCATGTTCTTCTTGCCCCTCCAGCTAAGTAGCTCGCCAGACTCCTAGGATGCAAATTCGAGACTCCGAGTTTGTGTAACCCAGAATTTCGGGGCATAGGTGCCAAACCAGTAGTTTTTTAAATTGCTAAACCCTCTTCCATTTGTCCTTGCAAGGTTGTGATGCTCCCAAACTCACAGCACAACTATCTACTTACTGAAGGTTTACTCTCTTTCAGAAGCTGGAGGATCTGACCCACATTTATAACAATGAAAACCATACATGCCAGATATATATATTATATATAGAAATTTATTTTCCTACCTGCAGTCTCTAAAAGCTACCACTCTACAAAAATGATTTAGCACCCTTAAAATACCATACCTGAGAGAGAAAATAATCTTGTTCTGAATATGCTTTTGCTACATTGTTTAATATTTAATGTGGTAGTTGGACCAATCATTAATACCATCACTGGCTAAAACAGAGCCACCTTCTTTCGTGACAGTTCAACAGACTTGCCAGCTAGCTCCCAAAATCTCTCTCCAAAGCCCCTTTCACTGGCCTCCTCCCCACAATACAAGCTAAAAAGCCAGATATTTCCTGGCCTTCCCATGCCACAGTACAGTCCCATGGATTAATAGGTGGCCCAACTCTGACCAATGAGATACAAGGGAGATTCTAACTTTGGGGAAGTTATTTCTTCTCTGATAGGAGAAAGTTGCAGGAGGAAGTTATTCTACCACTTTCTATCCCATTAACTGCATTTGAATGTGGGATAAGGATGTAATGTCTAGAGCTGTTACAGACATCTTGAAATGCAGGAAAGTGAAAGTCGCTCAATTGTGTCCGACTCTTTGCAACCCCATGAACTATACAGTCCATGGAATTCTCCAGGCCAGAATACTGGAGGGGGTAGCTTTTACCTTCTCCAGGGGATCTTCCCAACCCAGGGATCGAACCCAGGTCTCCCACATTACAGGCGGATTCTTTACTAGCTGAACCAGAAGGGAAGCCCAGGAAACCAGGAGGGTAAGGTATTAGTCCAATACCCTGACACTGTTGGGCCACTGAGCCTACTCCAGTGATTACCCACTGTCAGCTTTCTCTAATTTGTTAAAGCCGTTTTTAGTTGACTTTTCTGTTACAGAAAAAAAAAAGGTCATAACTAATATATAGATGTTTTCCATATATGTCAAACCCTTACTTAGAATAAGTATAGTCTGAGAATTCACACTGAGAATCATTAAATTAGAAGGTTTATCTTATAGGAGTGAAGAAAAAGCATGCCCAGGAGATGTTCAAGGGATGCCAAACCCAACTTAAACTGCCAAATTCATGTATTCATTCATTCATTCAGACCCCCACCTAATTTAATAGGCTCCAAGGATATACAGATGAGTAAGACATTACCCTGCCTTTCAAGAAATTTTACTATCTTGAGCAAGACTGGTGTACAAACCAGAGTCACAAGAGGCAGAGAAGAGTCATGTTATCCAACAGGTGGGAAACCTGACTCAGTTTGGGGGTCTCCCTGGGAAGAGCTTTGAAAAAAAAAAAAAAGGATCATCACAGCTTCCATTTAACTCTAAAAAGTTACCTCTGGGAACTGACTAAACATCTCAGGTTTTATTAATTTTCTGGGGGGAGGAGAGGAGGAGGGTAAAGGTTCATCTCTATAATCACAGATTATAAAGCAAATGATGATTCAGGAAAGCACAATTAATGATAGGCGACCCAATCAACTGCCAGAAAAGCTGTCCCCACCATCTTTCTCTCTCCCACAAAGCAGGAGAAAGACACTAGGTTTTTTTTTTGGGGGGGGGAGGGGGTGAAGAGACGTTCGACTTTCCGCCCATATCAGCAGGCTTGTTCGTCTAGAACAGAACTGTGCTGTGAATTTAGACCACCTGTTAACACTGCATCAAACCAAACAGTACTGATGATAAAGCAATCAGTCGACAAGATGAGCCACAAATGCACGGCATTCTAGGTTCTTTCCTTTGCTACTTTCAAGCAAAAAAAAAAAAAAAGAGCAGCAACAATTAGTACCTATTTAATAGTCACGGAAACACTTGAGCTTCATGGTCGAGAAAGGGGCACGCACCCTCCCCACGTCGATTTTTCTAAAAGCAGTTAGTGGGAGCACCTCCCCCCTCCACAAACACACATACACACTGGTAAAGGAAAAGTAAGAGGTAGCTTTGCATGGTTAAATCCTTCTAAGGGACAGTGTTCGTTGATTTTCTTGCAAGAGAAATAATAGGTTTGGAAGCATCTCTGAAAATAGAGAAAATAAGACCCGCAGTAGCCTCCTAAAATTTTCCTGAAATACGATACACTCAAAATAAAATATTCAAGAGAGTCCTTCAGTGAATTGTTTCAACATGATCGTGGCATTCACATTAATTGTGCCTCCGGCACATTTTGATTCAGTCAGCGGTGCCGAGATTGATATGCAGCAACTGCAGTTACCTTACAGCTCGGGCAGGTCCTGGGCTGGCTCCAAGATCCCAACTCGGGCTACTGTAGAGCATCTGCCACCTCGCAGAGAAATGAGGAAACCGCCCTGGCAAGGGATTCCAGCTCAGCCTTCCAGCTTTCTCGTCACCCTTGTCCCCCAACCCCCCTCTCAAACGCGACCTCTGAGAATAACCCAGGAAGAAAGTGGGGGAGGAGGGACACACACGAAACAAATCGAGCATTCCTAGCCCCAGAAACGCCGCATCCGGACATTTGAAGATACCCGGGAAATTAAATAGGGCCCCAGAGTTTGGCGTGTTTGGGGTCTGAGCGTGCATTTGATCTTCTCTGTTGCGTTTTTTTAAATCTAACTTTCTGTCTCCAACGGAGAGAACCAGAGGTGGAAGCAAAGGCAGACCGAGGCACAGACTGGGAGACCTCCCCCTTCCTCCCCGCGAGCCACCAAAGCATCCAAAGATCAGAAACTTACCTGGCCGTCACCTAGACGGAAGAACGCTGGTCCCCCCTCAGGAGGGGCAGGTATTCAGGGCTGAGTCGTCGAAGCGGGAGATGAAATTAGACCCCAGGCGGGAGGCGAAGTCCCGCTCCGAGCCCCGGGGAGCAGAGTGACTCACGCGCTCGGTGCCCGCCCCTCGCGCCGCCCGCCCCCGGCAGGTACCGTGTCGGAGCGCTGGGGGGCGTCTCCGGCCGCCCTTAAGCTCAGCGCCGTCTACCGGACACCCCTAGGCGGCGGCGCCAGAGCCCAGCCAGCGGGGGCCGCGCCTGCCACAGCTCGCCCCTGGAGACGACCCTGCCAGACAGGAGCTGCCGTCGTGGGTCTCCCCTCTTTGCCGCCACCCGGGCACCCGCTACCCCTGGTCTACCCATCTGAGCTCAACACACCTTCCACGTGCCATCTGGACACGCAACGCCAAGGCCCGTACCCCCTCCCCTCCAGGGAAGGCAGGACCAACCCGGCAAGGGCAAGACCCTCTTGCCGTGCCACCCTCGGCCTCCCCCTTGTGGCCGGTGCACCAGAGCTTACCCCTCCCAGAAGCGAGCACAGCTGGCTCCAAGATCCCAAGATTCCCGTAGGTCTCTCCCGCCTTGTTAAGGCTCGTTAGTAAGTCCTTTGCACAGGGAGGCCAGAAAAAAAAAAAAAGAGAAAGGTCTGAGTTTGGATCAGAGAACCGTTCCTTGCAGGGCCATACCAAGAGACAGGGTGGCTCCTGCCCTAAAAGCCCCAAACTCCCCCCAAGGGTTTTCACAAATCACTTTTAAAAATCAGGTGAGGGAAGGAGGTCGCAGGGTCTGTGATTAAATCCTGTGCAAATCTCTGATTGGCAGCTGGTGAGGTAGCTGGGTGGTGTCAAAAGGGGTACCTTCATCAGTCCTTAGGCTCCAAGAGGCCTGGGTCTTTGTGCTCATCACGTAGTTAACATCTTCCATTTGGTGGGGGGTTTTCACATTTACAAAACAACTCAGGAAATTTACACCAAATACTATTATCTAGGTGCCTCTTTCAGAGAGGAGCTAAAGCAGAGGATAGGTGAGAAGGCCCCTTAGGGTCCTGATCAATTACTCCAGAGCAGCTCCTCCAACAACTCTTTCCACATGCCAGCTGGATTAGGCAATGCCCAGACCCTCTCACAGGCTTCCCTAGTGGCTCAGATGGTAAAGTCCTGCAGTGCAGGAGACTAGGGTTCCATCCCTGGGTCAGGAAGATCCTCCTTGAGAAGGGCATGGCTACGCACTCCAGCATTCTTGCCTGGAGAATTCCATGGACAGAGGAGCCTGGCAGGCTACAGTCCATAGGGTTGCAAAATAGTTGGACAAAACCTAGCAAGTAAACAACAACAAAAATCTTGCTCTACTGGGTGGAGAAGGGTGATGAGACCACAGTCCTGCCTCCACCATATCAAGACTGGGATGAACAGCATGTAGAATAAAAATCCTGTTAGTCTTGACAAGCTTGAGAGAATCCAGAGTTCAGAGAGAAAGAGACAAGAATGGGGGGAGAGTGGCACATTTTCCCAGCTTGAGGAAAGCATTTCAGCTGTGGAAGGTTGCTGCCCATTCAGAAAAGTGTGTAATCTCCCCTAACACACACCCTTCTCATCATCCTTTTTTTTTTATTTTAACCATCATGACAAACCTAGATCTCCCCTACAGTGGGCAGAGACTATGACATTCATTTCAGTGTTCCAATATCCAGCCTGACGCCAGGATTTTCCTTCCCACTGCTGCCTTCCACTAACACCTCTCTACTTTTCCTCCTCTCCTATCTATTTCCTTTTACTTTTCTTCCTTGTCTATACCTGCTGCTGCTGCATCGCTTCAGTCATGTCTGACTCTGTGCGACCCCATAGACGGCAGCCCACCAGGCTCCCCGGTCCCTGGGATTCTCCAGGCAAGAACACTGGAGTGGGCTGCCATTTCCTTCTCCAATGCATGCAAGTGAAAAGTGAAAGTGAAGTCGCTCAGTCGTATCTGACCCTCAGCAACCCTATGGACTGCAGCCTTCCAGGCTCCTCCGTCCATGGGATTTTCCAGGCAAGAGTACTGGAGTGAGGTGCCATTGCCTTCTCCTTAATAATATCATCCCTCAGCCTCTCTCTCTCTTTCTCCTCTCCAAGTTTATAAGGCACTGTTTCTTTTCTAACTTTATTTTTTCTCTTCTTCCAAAGTGTCCAATATTCTGCATTCTTCCTTACTGTAATCTTTTCAAGGTCCATCCCAATGAACTGTATTGTTTTAAACTTGTTTTAAGTCACTCAGTTCAGTCATGTCCGACTCTTTGTGACCCCATGGACTGCAGCACGCCAGGCTTCCCTGTCCATCACCAACTCCCAGAGCTTGCTCAAAGTCATGTCCATAGAGTGGATGATGCCATCCAACCATCTCTTCCTCTGCCATCCTCTTCTCCTGCCTTCAATCTTTCCCAGCATCAGGATCTTTTCTACGGTGTCAGGTCTTTGCATCAGGTGGCCAAAGTATCAGAGCTTCAGCTTCAGCATCACGGATCAAAATTCTTTCCTGTCATAAATTCTATATTCCCCTAGAGTGTGTATGTGTCTGTGTGTGTGTAAGGCAGTGTCTCTTTTCATGCAAGATGATCAACTATAAGTATTACTAGAACCATATCATCATCCATTCATTCAACTCACATTTAATATACACCTACCATGTACTTGGCATTATGTTAGGTCCTGGGCTTATAAAGATGAATAAGGCAAGGTCACTAAGATCAAGAATGCCATACACCATACACTGAAGAGTGGCGGAAGGGGAAGAGCAGACAATAAACTCAGGCAGCAAAGATGTAAGAGGGATGTGTACAATGTGTTGTGGGATTGAGAAGGGAGTTTGCAGACCTCGGTGGAAGAGGTGCTACTGCTGCTGCTGCTAAGTCACTTCAGTTGTGTCCGACTCTGTGTGACCCCATAGACGGCAGCCCACCAGGCTCCCCCGTCCCTGGGATTCTCCAAAGAGGTGCAGTGGTCATGAATTATTTCATCAGAAGATAACAACTGAACTGAGACTTGAAGAAAGACTATGTATTTTCCAAGAAAATAATAATGGGAGAAATACACAGGAGTTGAATAATTTACTGTGGATTCTTAATTTGTGTCTTTCTCTTGGGATGGCATCATCATTTAGTCAGATAATGTCCAAGAGAGCTCCAGAGTTGAAAGAGTCCTAACTTCCTAAGAGTTCCAGCAAAGCTCCAGGGATTGGCTCTGCTTGGGTCATGTGTCTATTTCTGAGCCAATCACCATGGGCCAGGTAGGTTCTGTGTTCTGATTGGCTATCCTGAGTCATGTGCCCATTCCTGTCCCTCTGTTTTGGAGGGGAATGTAATGAACAGATTAATAATCTTACCTGAGGAGGAAGGTATAGTTCCTAAAGAAAAAAGATGCTAGGAAAGATGTGGACAAAAGTAACATGTCCCCAATCATTTCCTTGAAAAATCTCTCATTTTACAAAAAGCACACTAAAAGTAACAAGACTTCTGGGAAAAAATAGAGTTGGGGCAGATCACTCAAAATGCATGCAACCTTATTAGCAGAACATTAATAAAATAAAAAATGAACGTCTCAGACACAATAGTTTGATATGGCAAGAGGCTATCCATAGAATATTAAATGTGCAATAAACCAACACAGTGGAAATTCTGACTTGATAGAGCTGAGACAGCACACAAGGAAGTGGAACTCAGACCTGAGCTTGTCATTAAGGTAAGCACAGGAGGAAATGCAATCTACCTGGTGCAATAACCATTAGTAAGGCTTCCTTGGGGAGGCAGCCCCTTGGTACAGACTCACTTTTCATTTTCTTAAAATAAAGTTAAGGAGGCTTCTGACTGTGCAGCAGCCAAGTTGAGTTCTTTTTCCTTTCATAATGAAGGTTATAATTATACTCCAATAAAATTTCCACATTATATTGGTTTTGTTCCCCTATTTGCAACTGCATATAAACAATTCTTATAGAAAATGTGTTTGACCGGAAGAGATGGTATATATTTATTTTCTATCAAATAGTTACCAAGCACCTGTGATCTAATCTGGTCTTGTGATTTTAAATTCCAATTATTTGCTAATGACTCTCAGATTTCTATCTCCCACCCAGAATTTCCTCTGAATTCCAGACACTAATCCAACAACCTGCTTAATATCCTCACTTTGATGGCTAAATGGGCTTCCTAGGTGGTGCAGTGGTAAAGAACCCACGTACCAACACAGGAGATAGGAGAGATTCGGGTTCAATCCCTAGATCTGGAAGATCCCCTGGAATAGGAAATGGCAACCCACTCCAGTATTCTTGCCTGGAAAATCCCATGGACAGAGGAGCCTGGTGGGTCCATGGGGTCGCAAAAAGTCAGACACAATTAAGTGTACATGCATGGCATGACATGGATGGCTAAATAGGAATCTGCAACTTGCCTTGTATACAAAATCCAACCCTTGATATATTCATCAGATTTCTCCTTCTCAGGTCTTCTTCATCTTTTTGAATGGAAACTCCATCCATATTGACACTCAAGCTAAATATCCTTAGATCATTTTGACTTTTTCTCACACTTCACATCCAATTCATCAGCAAACCCTGCCTATTCTACCTTCAAGACACATCTAGAATCCAACCACTTACTACCTGCACAGTCACCATCTAGTCCGGCCACCATTATTTCTGCTGTGTTATTACAAACAGCCCAGCTAGTCTCCTTGCTTCTGCCCTTTGACCCCTCTAATCTATTCTCCCACAGTGGCTGGAATTGTCCTTTAAAAGTACAATTCTATGTTGGCTCTATATACCCTTGATAGTATATACAAGAGTATTGATAGTGTATATATTATCAGCATGACATCACTGTAGATATTGACCTTGGTCACCTGGCCAAGGAAGTATTTGGCAGGATTCTCCACTTTAAAATTAATTTGGGGAGACTTCCCTGGCAGTCCAGTGGTTAAGACTCTGCTCTTCCACTGCAGGGGGCATAGGTTTGATCCGTCTTGGGAACTAAGATCCCATATACCACACAGCCAAACAAAACACAAAATAAAGTTACTGTTCTTCTTTCCCTTTTTATACCATACATTTTGGAAGAAAAATCACAACCCACCCTTTTAAAGGGTGGGAAGTTATTTTCCATCTCCTTAAATGTAAGGTGTCTGCATAAATTATTTGCAGTTTTTTCTGAACATGAAATTTGTCTAGTCTCTGCAATTTATTATTAATTTAATCCTTGATTTATTTTAAAAATTATAATTCTAAACATGTCATTCATCTATTGAAAATCCCCCATTGCCTGTCTCCCTCAGAGTAAAAACCAGATTCTTACAATGGCCACTAGGTCCCTACATATTCTAGAGTTCGCCACTGTTCTAAGCCTGTCATCTCCCACTGTCTCCCTAGTTTCCTCCATTCTCTTCATACTGGCCTTCCTGCTCTTCCTTCCACATATAAAGCTGGTGCACTAACTGTTCCCTCTGCCCAGAACTCTCTTCCCCCAGATATCACCAGGGCTTGTCTCTTAACAACTTAAGGTTTCTCTTCAAAAGTCATCTATCCCTAGGACTTCCCTGGCGGTCTGGCGAGTAAGACTCTGCACTTCCAATGGAAAGAGCACGGGTTTGATCCCTGGTCAGGGAACTAAGATCCCACATGCCATATGCAGGCAGCCTAAAAAAAAAAAAATGTCATCTATCCCTGAGGGCTTCCTTGACTACCAAATTTAAAATACTAACTCTCTCTCCTAACCCCAGCACCCCATCCCCCATTCCTGCTTTATTTCCCCCTATAATTTTTATCCCATCTGACATACTAAATACGGTATTCACTTATTTCTTTATTTTCTGTCTCCCACTTGTACAATATAAACGCCATGAAAATATGCATTTCTGCTTTACATAATGGATTATCCCTAGTGCCTAGAACAGAATCTGGCAGGTAGTAGGCAGGCAAGAAATATTGGAGTGCATATTTGCCTGCTATATGCCAGGAATTTTTCCAGGCATTAGGATTATGACAGTAAATAAAAAAGTTAAAACAGATTAAGCCTCCCTATCATATGTGTGTGACTCCCTAAATACTACCTTCTAAAAACAAGACCTGTTTTAGCATTATTCAGCCTATTCGACATGAACAAGCAAAGTTGTTATGCTTAAGAGAACAAATAATGAATATTATGCAATAAGGCTTCCCCCTGCAAGCTTATTAATACTTGTAAATTAGAAAAAGTCTGTTTGCTATGTTGCTTGATTTTTTCTTTAAATCTGAAAAGTCCAATTAATCATTAAGTCTGCCTCCACTGAACCCTTTTTCACTGGTAGATGGTTCTATAACATCTTGGCATTAAACCATCACAAGCTGACTATAAATCTGTAAATCTGTTTTGTCATGGGAAGAATCCATTGTTATAAGTACCTGACATAAAATAAAGGGTCTGGAAAAAATAAATAAATAAAGGGTCTGAAGAGGAAAATTACAAGGAGTCCATGAGATACTGAAATTAACGTGATCAGAGTAACACACTAGTGTTGGGGGGTGCAGCACATAATTAAATGACAAATGAGACAGACAGACAGAATGGGTTGTAAGCTCAGAGGAGGAGTAATAATTTGTGGGTGGAGAAGCTGGATCTAAGGGTTGGGTATTTTTGCATTTCTAGTGCATTGACTACAGCACTCCTGGAGTTGGGAAGTGTCATGTTATGATAGCTTGTAGGATTTGCTCTTCCTGTACCTCCTTTTATCTTCTGGTTCATCTCTAGGCTTTTGACATCAAGGGTGGCCAGGAAGGCAGGGACAGTTGGGCTGTTTCAGATAGCTTTTCCCTCTAAGTATCAGGAAATGTTTTCTTATGTAACCAAACACTAAAGCACCATTAAGTGGGGAGGTATTGATTTTGCCCACTTGAGTTTCATTATTCCTCTTGAGGGTCTTTCAGTCTTCCATTTATTCCCACTATCACTGTGGCCCCCAGAGGCTCACTGTTCCCTCATTAAAACTTTGGCATGTGCTGTACACCTGAAACCTACAAGCTCTTGTAAACCAACTATAATTCAATTGAAAATTACATGAGATTTTAAAACATAAAAAATAAAAACATGACTTTAAAAATTTTTTTTTAAATTGACATGGGGTAGAACAGTTGTGACAATGCAAAATTTTAAGTGAGATTCCTATAACACACAAAGAAGAAAAAAAAGTATTGTAGAATGAACCAGTGATCTCCATTAACAAAGAAAAAAGCATTAATCTAATATTTATGAAGACTTTCACTCGTATCTTGATATTCCTCTTAGTAGCCCTAAATGATAAGGTAGCTATTATTATGCCCATTTTACTGATGAGAAAACTGAGGCTCAGAACATTTAAATGTTTTGTCCATGGGCACATAGCCAACTTTAGTTTGAGCTAGAGTTCAAACTAAGGTCTGTTCTTCCATGAGTTTGGTGCTTGTATCAATTAGCCCTAGCCATAAACTGATGCTTCAAAAATCAGTGGCTTAAAACCAGAATTGTTTACTCTCAAGTATCAATGAGTTAAATCAGAGTCAGCTAATTTAGGCTGAGCTTGGTTGGAGGTGACTCTGCCACATGGAGTCTGTTACCACTTGGGACTAGAAGGCTGGTTCCTGCATACTCTTCTTATGGTAATAGTAAAAGGGCAGACACAAGAGGAAACTTGCAAAGTCTCTTGCTAGGCTCAGAACTAGGTGCAGCATCATTGCCACCTCATTCTGTTGGCCAAATAAAATCCTTTGGCTGAACTCAAGGTCAAGGGACAGAGAAGTACAGCCAACCCAAGAAGGCACTGCAAAATTACATGGCAATGGACATCTGTATAGGAAGGGATAAGAAACTGGAGCCATCAATGTATTCAACCCAGTGCTCTTCCCCAGGGTACCAGGCAACTTCTCCACACAGGTTTGTCATCTACATTCTAGCTACCTATAGCTGAGACAATGGATGCCTATTCTGTCTTCAAATTAGAATCAAAGGACATGTCCCTGCTTTGCCACCCATCGTGGCTCTCCCACTGCATTTCTCTCTGACAGTCTTGTCTGTGTTATTGATTCAAACTCTCATCTTACCCTTCCTGTGAGACCTATCTCCAAAACACAGGGAAATGGCCTCATCTAAGTTCAGCCAGTGCACATGTACAACACAGAAACCCCTACAACTCAGAAGAACCATATAATTCATACTGGGATTTCCTGGTGGCCCAGTGGTTAAGACTCTGCCCTTCCAATGCAGTGGGCGTGGGTTCCATCCCTGGTCAGGGAACTAAGATCTCACATGCCATGTAGTGCCAGCAAAGGAAAAAGAAATTAATAAATAAAATTCATACAATAAGATTCATTTGCATCCATCAGGAATGGATAATTCTATGTATTTAAACTCTCCTAGCTGGATCCTTATTCTCTGGTGCCTAATTCTCTTTACTCATTCATCCAATTCATTTGGCGATATTTTATTGAGTACATACTATGAGTCAGACATTGTGTGAGGTAATGCAGAGGTGAGCAGAAGAGCTGCAGGCCTTGTCTTCACAGAGCTTTGTTTGTTTGTTTTCTCCTGGTAAATTAATATGTACTGATGTATGTGAATGAATTCATGTCATGTTATACTTAACTCACATTTGCATAACTTATTGCATCTTAACAAGAATGCTGACCCAAAATGTGACCTGTTTTTGTCCTGTCTGGCCTTGATGGGATAAGGAATACTTTCTAAGCAGGAATGGTTTCCTACTGTCTGTACATCGCACCCCCTAACTTGTCACTGACAGTAAGTTCCTAGGATAAAACGTCTCTGCCCATAGTGGAGGGGATGCTGGCGAAACCCTATCTGGATGGTGAAGGCCAGATGATCATCCCAGATGGTGATTTTGCACATACCTAGTACACGTCAATGAAAAAATACACAAGTATCTTTAAGTACCTACTTGGTGCTGGGTCCTGAAAGAATGTGGGTGAGATTGTCTGGATTTGAATCCATCCTCCATTTATTAGCCATGCAGCCTCTGTTTCCTCATCTGTAAAAATGGAGATAATCAGAGTAGTTATTCATAGAATTATCATGACACTTAAATAAAATAATCTACATAAGCATTTAGCTCTGTGCTTGCCACATTATAGCACTGAGTGAATATTTAGCTGTGATTATCTTGTCCTAAATGCACAGCTGGATAGACAAAAGATTTGAAATAAGTTGAAGAAATTCTTCTTCTAAGAATCTAATAATCCCATTTCAGAAGAGAAGGCATACATTAAACAACAAGATAGAAATCACAAGATGATTACATTCGTTAAGGTTCTTTTATTTGCAAGCAACAGAAATTAACTTTGTCTTATTTAAGAAAAAAGATTGAGAGTGAGAGTAAATTCATTGTAATGATTCAGGGGTGTTCCATGGCCTCAAAAATGAGTTTAGGTCCAAAACCTTGACAGGGACAACAAGCCAGCCAGCTCTAGAAATTCAACAGCTAGAGCTGGGTGTGGACCCTGGGTCTCTTGAGCTCAGCCAACAAGGGGACTTCAGCTCTTAACACCTCTTAATCTCTGGTTTCCTGGTTTCCAAATTTCAAATTCCCAGGAGGAAGAAGCTGGTTGGCCAGCTTGTGTCAGTGTTCTACCTCTGGATTGATTCATTAGGGTGGTCTCCTATAAGTCAGGGCAAGGTACAGGAGTATCCCATTGTATACATTGGAAGGCTTTTACCCAGATGTTAACAAGGAACTCAGGGAATAAATAGATGGCTTCCTGTTACCCCTTTGCCCTCATCTCCTACAGTACTCCAGACACTCTGACCTTGCTTTTCCTCAAAATAGCCAGACACACTGCCTCAGAAACTTTCTACTTGCCATTGCCTTTGCCAGGCATGCCCTTCTGTTAAATAACCCCATGAATCACTTCCTTATCTCTTTCATATATTGAGTCAAATGCTATCTGCTCAGCAAAGCCTTCCCTGACAAAGTTATTTATTTTTAAACTTAAAAAAAAACTTTAGGCCATTCCATGCACCTTGTGGGATCTTAGTTCCCCAATCAGGGATTAAACAAGTCCTCAGCAGTGAAAGTAGGAAGTCCTAACTACTGGATCCCCAGGAATTGCCAACAAAGTTATCTAAAACGGCAACATATCCCCCCAGACATCCACATACACACCTCTAATCCCACTCTCTCTGCTCTCTTTCTCTCTAAAATATTTATAACCTGCAGTACCAGTTAGCCAGGGCTTCCCAGGTAGTGCTACTGGTAAAGAACCCGCCTGCCAATACAGGAGACATAAGAGACACACGTTGGATCCCTAGGTTGGGAAAATCCCCTAGAGGAGAAAATGACAACCCACTACAGTATTCTTGCCTGGAGAATCCCATGGACAGAGGAGCCTGGCGGGCTATAGTCCATGGGGTCTCAAAGAGTCAGACAGGAGTGAAGCAACTTAGCATGCACGCACCAGTTAGCTACTTCTGTAACAAAACACTGCAAATTTAGCAGCTTTAAGCAACGCCATTTTATCTAGCTTGTTGACAGTGGGTTGGTTGTGCAGTTCTTCTGGCCTGGACTGATTCAGTTGACCTCCCCTAGGTTTGCTCATGCATCTATGGTCAGCTGGCAGGCCAGCTAATGGTTGCCTAATCCAGAATGGCCTTTTTCACATTTCTAGTGGTTGTTCTCTTCCATGTAGCTTTTTTATCTTCCAGCACTTCTCCTTGGAATCATTCATATAGTGGTTTGAGGGCTTCCCTGATGGCTCAGACGGTAAAGAATCTGCCTGAAATGCGGGAGACCCAGGTTCAATCCCTGGGTTGGGAAGATCCCCTGGAGAAAGGAATGGCAACCCACTTCAGTATTCTTGCCTGGAAAATTCCATAGACAGAGTAGCCTGACAGGCTATAGTCCATAGGGTCACAAAGAGTCAGATACAACTTATCGACTAACACACTTTCTTTGAGGATTCCAAGAACAATAAGGGAGTAAGTCCCAGTGAGCTAACACTTTTTGAACCTTGCTTGTATTTGTATCTTATTGGCTAATGTCCTTTTGGCCAAAGTAACTCTTGTGAACAGCCTAGATCTAATGGGTTGAGAAACAGACTCCAATGCTTAGTGAGAAGAGCTGCAAAGTAAAACAGTAGAAGGGTGTACAAACAGGGATGGAAAGAATTCATGGTCATATTTGCAATCTATCACATCTTTAATATATCATGTAGTTTACTGAGTATTTTGCTTACTGTAAAAATAACTCTCCATTCATTCATGAATCCCTGCCACAAGAATAACACAAGATGCGGAGAAATTTGTGTGGCGTGATTAGTTTCCATTTCTCTGCCCACACTGAAGAAATGGAGTCTATTTATGTGAGAGGCTTTCCTTTGAGTTGGGCCCATCTAATGCCACATTTGTGTCTTACAAATTCTGAGTAATCTTTTAACTGTTTTAATAGCACGATGTATTAACCACTCTCATAATTGCATAGATAAAATCCACGTTTCACATGAACATTTAAATGAATGCAAATCAACTTAATGGCCTCCCCTAGAGGGAGGATTATCATGCAATGAACATTTGCTCTAACTGATATTATATATGCAAATGAGATTTTAATTTTGATATACTTTCACATGGACATATTTTCAGTTCAATGCAAATCTACTTATAGTGTATCATTAAGGATGAATCAGTCTCTTTTCTAGTGTGTCTATATGTGTGGTTAGTGTTGATACAGATGATGAAGCTTAATTTTCAGAATATCAGATGCTCTATTCTGCACACCACTCTCCTCCTTCCTGCCCCCAATGTCAGCATTATTATGGAGAACTTTATTTTTTAGATGGGGACATGATGTCTTACCTACCTACATTTTTTATCCTTTTCTCTTTTTCAGCCACCCTCTCCCACTTTCTCCAATGTCACTCTATACTTTTGTGTTTGTTAAGATTATTATAAAGGCACAATGTTGTCATCAGATCAACTCACTTGACTTCTCAAAGAAGATGGCTTGATGGTCACAGCATCTTCATTGATATGGCAGGCAACATTTTTCATTCATAAAACGTTCCCATTTAATTCTCTCTCACAGTGGCAAGACCAATATACGTATAGGTCTGGGGATATTAGGCATCAGTATAACACAAAGATAAAATAACACAGAAAAATAGCTAAATGCAGTATGTGCATATGTGCTAAGTCACTTCTGCTATGTCCAATTCTTTGCGATCCCATGGACTGTAGCCCCACCAGGTTCCTCTGTCCATGGGATTCTCCAGGCAGGAATAGTGGAGTGGATTGCCATGCCCTCCCCTCCAGGGGATCTTCCCGACCTAGGGATCTATAAGTGTGATATATTTTTATCACATATATTTTATGTGATATATTTTGGAAAGTAAGTTAAATCCAGTCTTGCAAGACTGCATATTCACCTCAGTATTAGCTTTACTCTATTTATTCGATTTTATTTCAGCTAAAAACCAAGGAACTGTTAAATTGCCAACAGGCGTTCATTTTGTCAGAGTTGAGATGAAAACACTCAAGAGAAGTTAAAGCAATTCTTTTCTACTGGGTAGGCTATTATTAGGCAAATTGCAGTTTGCTTTTAAAATGTTTCTGCAAAGGACTCTTTGTATGCTCATCCCCCAAACACCTTCCCATATCCAGGAGTTTTTGTCTTCATATAATGATCTCTAGGATTAACATATCTGTAGTAGAAGAGACAATTTAACTTTTCTTTTCTAATATGAACTTCCAAGAAAAAGAAAAAAAAAAAGATGTAGATAGTAATCTACATTAGACTACTCTGTGGAGAGCTCTGACCGCACAACACAGGTGAAGTATGGATGGTAACTTCAGGCTGAGCCCAAGATTCCTGGAGCACCACTCTGTTACCTCACCACCAACCAATCAGAAGAGAGTCACACGCCCTAAAGCCTTCACCCCACATTTTGCGCATAAAACTTCTCCCCCCAAACAATCAGAGTATGGGGGTTTTTTGTTTGTTTGTTTTTAGCACAAGCCACTGTTCTCCTTTCCTGGCCTTGCAATAAACCTTTCTCTGATCCAAGCTCTGATATTTTGGTTTGTTTGGCCTCACTATGCATCAGGCACACACAATCGCATTTGGTAAGGAGTATTCTCCAGGTCATGTACAGTTCCTGTTACTGACCCTGCAAAAACACTCCCAGTACCAGCACTGTCTGCTTACCACTCTTTGTTGCTGTGATTAATTCAGTATTCTCTGCAGCCTAATATCTTTCCTAATATCTTTCCTTTCTGCAGCCTGCTGCTGCTGCTAAGTCACTTCAGTCATGTCTGACTCTGTATGACCCCATAGACTGAAGCCCACCAGGCTCCCCCTTCCTTGGGAATTCTCCAAGCAAGAACACGGGAGTGGGTTGCCATTTCCTTCTCCAATGTGTGAAAGTGACAAGTGAAAGTGAAGTCGCCCAGTCGTGTCTGACTCTTAGCGACCCCATGGACTGCAGCCCACCAGACTCCTCCATCCATGGGATTTTCTAGGCAAGAGTACTGGAGTGGCTTGCCATTGCCTTCTAGGTTTTCCTTAATGCCACATTGACAAAGGAATCGGCAAATATCCTCTCCCATTCTGCTCGTAACTCCAGCTCTTTTAGTGGAACCCACAATCCTTTCAATGAAGTGTCTGATTAGAGATTTTCATTTCCCAAAGCTCTTCTACTTATGTATAATTGCTTCTTAAAACTAAAAAAAAAAAAATTCACTCTAGAATAAGTGAGTAAGGAGAGTAAACCTCTCCTTTTTCTTTCTGATACTTCCAAATTGAAGAGTGTCAGCTAAGAGAGTCAGAACCGACTTAAAGCTCTAGATCTTCCCATTACTGGCTGAGATGCTGTAGGCAGGTTTATTTGATAGGTTCTAGGATTCAAACTTCAGAATCTAAATAAGCAGAGAGGGAACTGTAAATGAATATTAAAAGCTCACAGATTGAACTTTGAAAGAGTCAAAGGAATAGTCTCTATGCTGAACTTCTTGGTAACATGCTGAGAAATGGAGTATTTCCTGCCATGGCAGTAAACAAGGATGCCACAGCCATCAGTGATTGCAGCCCTCCAGTGTTAGCCAGTGAGCCCTGAAGAAAAGAATACCTGCCATCTAGCACCCATTCCCTGCAGTATGTCCTAAGGAAACCCAGGATGTGAAAACAGGAAACTGGCCCCAGATAGCTGAGGTGCATGCATATGAAAGGAATGATTTCAGTGAGCCCAGACTCTTACATCTTCCCAAACATAGAAAATCACTGAATTCCTTAACTTGGGATATCTGCTTTACTTTAATTTACAATAATCTTTTTATGTTCAGAATACCTGCCTTTTGTTACAAAACTTCTATACAACCTCGCTCCCTCCACCCTCGCCTCCTTGGAGCAGTTCTCTCAGGGTTACTTGAGATGCTGTCCCCTAGACTCGAAGTCTTAAAAATTTCTACCGAATAAAACATAACTCTCAAATTTTAGGTTGTGAATATTTTTTAAGTCAACAAATCCCAGGGCACATGGTAGAACTGCCCTCTTCTGCCACCTAGGCTAGCCAAACAGCTGCCCCACAACCTGATTTTCTATCTTCTGTCTTGACATTTACAGTAGGCAGTGTTTATCATTGTGCAATATAGTTTGAATTACAAAGCACACCTTTATTAGGCATGTCTGATTCTTCTGACCCCATGGACTGTAGCCCGCCAGGCTCCTCTGTCCATGGGATTTCCCAGGCAAGAATATTGGAGTGGGTTACCATTTCCTTCTCCAGGGGATCCTCTCAACCCCGGGGTTGAACCTGCATTGCAGACAGATTCTTTATCATGTGACCTACCCTTTACTTGACAACATACACACAAAAATACCTAACAGAGAGCCTGCCACGTCTCCTGTCTATAATAGCCTTTGGAGATGGACATGTAGAAGTAATTGGGGGCACAGTGGAATAAATATTAGAAGAGACTCCAGGAAATCCAAATTTTATATCCAGATTTGCCAACTTATTCACTGTGTGAGCTGAGATAAGCCACAGGACCTCTCTGACCTCAACAACCTCAACCCCCAAATGAAACAATCAGCATAAATGGTTACTAAAGCTAGTTCTTTTTTTTAAATTTATTTTAATTGGAGGCTAATTACTTTACAATATTGTATTCGTTTTGCCATACATTGACATGAATCCGCCCTGGGTGTACATGTGTTGGAACACGTACATCTTGAACCCTGCTCCCACCTCCCACCTCCCCATATCCTCCCTCTGTGTCATCCCAGTTAAATCCAGTAATCCTAGCAGATTCAGTTAACTCTCTGAAAATTATAAAAGTAGATCTCTTATTCATATTTAATTTTTAATGAAATAGTTTTATGATTTTTTAAATTATACATTCTCACTTTTAAAAGGTAGAAAACTATAAATTAAAAAAAAAAAAACCACTAAACCTACTTGTAATACCCACTACCTTACATTTTATCTTTCTGAGCATCTTTCTTGATTTCCAACTCTTGTTCCCACCATTATAACATCAATTTACTTTAAAAGGCCCAAGGTGAGGTATTATTTTTAAATTGCATTTCTAGTATAAAATTCTTGGATCTTATAGCGTCCAGTATATGCACTATTTTGATATATTTTTTTGGCCACATTATGTAACATGTGGAACTCTCCCAACCAGGGATCAAACCTGAGCCTCCTGCAGTGAAAGTGAGAAATCTTAACTACTGGGCCAAATCTAAGAAAAAAATTATTTGTGCTACTTGCTTTTGTAATGGAACAGGACCTTCTGAGGCCCTACAGGGCATGAAACTCTTTCCATATCCCCCTTTTTTATTTGTAGGAATAAAGTCTTTAGCCTCCTAGACCTCCCTGATTTCCAAAGAACAGTTTCAAACAGTTGCTAATTCGGAAGGAGGAAAAAATCAAGAAACTACAGTGCAGGATCCTGGTTCGTCCCCAAGGACTATGAATATATATAAAACAATACGGGAACTAAGGTGCCCACCAAGGTAGAGGATGGTAACTTCAGGCTGAGCACAAGATTCCTAGAACCGCCCTGTTACCTCACCACCAAATATCAGAACAAAGTCACACACCCTGCAGACTCATCCCAAATTTTGCCTCTAAAAACTTTTCCCCCAAACCACTGAGGAATTTGGTTTTTCTTTTTCTTTTTTTTCTTTTTGAGCAGAAGTCAACATTCTCCTTGCATGGCCCTGCAATAACCTTTCTCTACTCCAAATTCCAACATTTCAGTTTGATTGACCTCACTATGTATTAAATATGCAAACGTCCATCATTAACATTTTCGTCTAGATTTGAAATTCTGTTTCAATTATAGTAAATAATTCAGTATAAGGCTGCAAAGGCACAATTTAAGAATCCAATGTCAATTTTCTTTTTTGTTTATTTTGTTGCTTTTTTTTTGCTACACTGTGTGGCTTACGGGATTGTAGTTCCTTGACCAACGATCAAACCCAGGCCTTTGGTAATGAGAGCGTGGAGTCCTAATAACTGCACCACCAGGGGATTCTCTCAATTTTTTTTAATACTTAGAGAGTAATGCTCTGAAAAGTCCAGTTGCGAAAGTTTGTCCATTTATCACCTAAGGCTAAAAATGGGACTGGAGAAGTGATGAGGGGAGAATCACTGTTCAAGCAGGAAATTGGTACTATTCTTTAAAGCAAAATTAAATCTGAAATGGAAAGTTTAAACATTGGAGTAATATGCTATGCTTAGTTTTGTCCTCAAGTAAGAAAGGCAGTACCTCTGTGATATGTTTGAAAAAGAGCTCTCCTTTCCATCACCCCAGCAGCATGTTTCTGTGCTGAAATCTTACCATTCCTTTGGGCTTCAAAGCGTATTTAATCTTTAGAAGTCTTCTATGCAAAGAAGGCTGGAGAAGGCAATGGCAACCCATTCCAGTGTTCTTGCCTGGAGAATCCCAGGAACGAGGGAGCCTGGTGGGCTGCCGTCTATGGGGTTGCACAGAGTCGGACATGACTGAAGCGACTTAGCAGCAGCAGCAGCAGCATGCAAAGAAGGAAGTACCTGTTGGAAGGAAGAGCAGGGGTGTACCAACTTATGTTACAGAATACCAATACAGTGTCTACTGAAGAAAAATTATACAACCTACAAATTGAGAATTATGTTTTATTCAGTGGACATACTGAGGACTTAGGCGTAGGAAACAATCTTTCAGGTGGCTCTAAGGGACTATTCTGAAGAGATAAGGGAGGAGCCAGGATATATAGTTTTGCAACAAAAACCAAGTAGTAGGAACATCAAAAGATTAGTGTTAACAAAAGGAAACCAGATATCTCAAGTTACTGAATTTAGCACTCTTCTATGTATGGGAAGATACAAGAGTCTGGGCTCAGGGAAATCATTCCTTTGATATGCATCTTAGCTCTCTAGGGCCAGCATCGCCAGTATCCTATTCTTTTCCATCCTGAGGCCCCTCATGGTACACCATTCGGGGTGGCAGAATTTTTCCTGTTTATTCTCAATTAACGTGATTATTCTCACTCCTTGCTTAAGGCCCACATGGTAGAGGCTATGCTGTGCTCAGATACTCAGTCGTGTCTGACTCTCTGTGACCCCATGGACTGTAGCCTGCCAGGCTCCTCTGTACATAGGATTCTCTAGGCAAGAATACTGGAGTGGGTTGCCATTCCCTTCTCCAGCAGATCTTCCCAACCCAGGGATCAAACCTGTGTCTCCTGAATCTCCTGCACTGGCAGTTGGATTCTTTACCACTGCGCCACCTGGGAAGCCCTTGCTGCTGCTGCTGCTGCTAAGTCGCTTCAGTCGTGTCCGACTCTGTGCGACCCCATAGACGGCAGCCGACCAGGCACCGCAGTCCCTGGGATTCTCCAGACAAGAACACTGGAGTGGGTTGCCATTTACTTCTCCAATGTGTGAAAGTGAAAAGTGAAAGTGAAGTCACTCAGTTGTGTCCGACTAGTAGCGACCCCATGGACTGCAGCCCACCATGCTCCTCTGTCCATGTGATTTAGTGACATCCAAAACAAGCAAATAACAAAACACGGGCAAAACTCCCACAAGTCTGATTCTGAAAAGCCTTGTAAAGCCAGGAAAGCATGTCCTGATGTCTCTTCAGGAATCAGTAAAGTAGAACTATACCTCACCGGGGGATAAGACTTCTCCAAAGTCCTTTTTTCCTCCATGTTTAAAACAATCTATTAGATTTTAACAAAAACTTTTCTAGTAAATGAATATTGTAGCCAGTCAAGCGGCACAGAGATAGAAAGAAAAGAAATAATACTTCTTCCCTTCTCACAGGCTCTCCACTGGTGTTTCCTTTCATACCTCTTGCTTTCTAAAGCAGCAAATTAGCCCTGCCCCTGGAATTGTGTGACCTTGGGCAGCCAAGGTCCTGGTTGGATGTTTTAAAAATTTTATTGGTTTATAGCTGTGTTGCAGAAAGGGGGACCCCTTCCAGGGCCCGAAACTGGGCTCTTGTCTAACACTGAGAAAAGAATTGTCCGAGGAGACACATGCTGACTAAGCAAGAGATTTTATTGGGAAGGGCACCGGGTGGAGAGCAGTAGGGTAAGGGAACCCGGGAGAACAGCTCTGCCACTTGGCTTGCACTCTTGGGTTTTATGGTGATGGGATTAGTTTCTGGGTGGTCTTTGGCCAATCATTCTAATTCAGAGTCTTTCCTGGAGGCGCACACATCGCTCAACCAAGATGGATGCTAGCGAGAGGGATTCTGAGAAGTGGACGGACACCCAGTGTCTCCTTTCGACCTTTCCCGAACTCTTCCAGTTGGTGGTGGCTTATTAGTTCTGTATTCCTTATCAGGATCTCCTGTCATAAAACAACTCATGCAAATGGTTACTATGGTGCCTGGCCAGGGTGGGTGGTTTCAATCAGTGTGCTTCCCCTAACAGCTGCTTTGCAATGATGTGTTAGTTTCTGCTGTACAGCAAAGTGAACCAGTTATATGTATATACCCTCTTTTCTGGATTTCCTTCCCATTTAGGTCACTGTGGAGCACTAAGTAGAGGTCCCCGTGCTACACAGTAGGTTCTCATTAGTTATCTATTGTATACGCAGGATCAATAGCGTATATATGTCAATCCCAAAGTCCTTTTTCAAGGCATCATTCTGCTACTCCCTTTATGGTTGCTTTCCTTATTCCCTCTCATCTCATGAGTCTCCCAGGTGCCTTTCTTTCTCCACAGATCACCAGCCTTTCAAGGCTATTCTCTTCTTCTGGGAGTAGCTCTATACCTTTTCATATATAAATAAGTGCTTTCACTTTCTCAAATTCTTCTCTCCACTTCATACTCCAGCACTGGTGCTTCAAAAATCCAGGATTCTCAAAAGGAGAAATAAGGGAAAAGACTGGAAATACACATACATTACTAAAACTGCTTCCTGTCAGAGTTAAAAGCAACATTGCAAAGTTTTCTGTGGAAAATTGTCAGTTCAGTCCTGTCTTTTCTCCCTCCTATGCTAATTCGGACCATTTAGGGGGAAAAACAGGCTTATTATAAAGGATTTATCTCCCTCTAAACTAGGACTTCGTGACATTGTACAGAAGACAGGGACCAAGACCATCCCCATGGAAAAGAAATGCAAAAGAGCGAAATGGCTGTCTGAGGAGGCCTTACAAATAGCTGTGAAAAGAAGAGAGGCGAAAAGCAAAGGAGAAAAGGAAAGATATAAGCATCTGAATGCAGAGTTCCAAAGAATAGCAAGGAGAGATAAGAAAGACTTCCTCAGTGATCAATGGAAAGAAATAGAGGAAAACAACAGAATAGGAAAAACAAGAGACCTCTTCAAGAAAATTAGAGATTCCAAGGGAACATTTCATGCAAAGATGGGCTCGATAAAGGACAGAAATGGTATGGACCTAACAGAAGCAGAAGATATTAAGAAGAGGTGGCAGGAATACACAGAAGAACTGTACAAAAAAGATCTTCACGACCAAGATAGTCACGATAACGTGATCACTGACCTAGAGCCAGACATCTTGGAATGTGAAGTCAAGTGGGCCTTAGAGAGCATCACTACAAACAAAGCTAGTGGAGGTGATGGAATTCCAGTTGAGCTATTTCAAGTCTTGAAAGATGATGCTGTGAAAGTGCTGCACTCAATATGCCAGCAGATTTGGAAACTCAGCACTGGCCACAGGACTGGAAGAGGTCAGTCTTCATTCCAATCCCAAAGAAAGGCAATGCCAAAGAATTCTCAAACTACCGCACAACTGCACTCATCTCACACGCTAGTAAAGTCATGCTCAAAATTCTCCAATCCAGGCTTCAGCAGTATGTAAACCGTGAACTCCCAGATGTTCAAGCAGGTTTTAGAAAAGGCAGAGGCACCAGAGATCAAATTGCCAACATCCGCTGGATCATGGAGAAAGCAAGAGAGTTCCAGAAAAACATCTATTTCTGCTTCATTGACTATGCCAAAGCTTTTGACTGTGTCGATCACAATAAACTGTGGAACATTCTGAAAGAGATGGGAATCCCAGACCACCTGACCTGCCTCTTGAGAAACCTGTATGCAGGTCAGGAAGCAACAGTCAGAACTGGACATGGAACAACAGACTGGTTCCAAATAGGAAAAGGTGTACGTCAAGGTTGTATATTGTCACCTTGCTTATTTAACTTATATGCAGAGTACATCATGAGGAACGCTGGGCTGGAAGAAGCACAAGCTGGAATCAAGATTGCTGGGAGAAATATCAATAACCTCAGATATGCAGATGACACTACCCTTATGGCAGAAAGTGAAGAGGAACTCAAAAGCCTCTTGATGAAAGTGAAAGAGGAGAGTGAAAAGGTTGGCTTGAAGCTCAACATTCAGAAAACAAAGATCATGGCATCTGGTCCCATCACTTCATGGGAAATAGATGGAAAAACAGTGGAAACAGTGTCAGACTTTATTTTTTTGGGCTCCAAAATCACTGCAGATGCTGATTGCAGCCATGAAATTAAAAGATGCTTACTCCTTGGAAGGAAAGTTATGACCAACCTTGATAGTATATTAAAAAGCAGAGGCATTACTTTGCCAACCAAGGTCCGTCTAGTCAAGGCAATGGTTTTTCCCGTGGTCATGTATGGATGTGAGAGTTGGACTGTGAAGAAAGCTGATCGCCGAAGAATCGATGCTTTTGAACTGTGGTGTTGGAGAAGACTCTTGAGAGTCCCTTATACTGCAAGGAGATCCAACCAGTCCATTCTAAAGGAGATCAATCCTGGATGTTCATTGGAAGGACTGATGCTAAAGCTGAAACTGCAATACTTTGGCCACCTCATGCGACGAGTTGACTCACTGGAAAAGACTCTGATGCTGGGAAAGGTTGGGGGAGGGAGGAGAAGGGGACGACCAAGAATGAGATGGCTGGATGGCATCACCGACTCTGTGGACATGAGTTTGAGTGAACTCTGGGAGTTGGTGATGGACAGGGAGGCCTGGCATGCTGTGATTCATGGGGTGGCGGAGAGTCGGACACGACTGAGCGACTGAACTGAACTGAACTGAAACTAGGACATGTAGGCTGTGCTCTTTGAATACTAAAGAAATAGTGGAATGCTAGCTCTCTTGCCTAGTATTACAAATCTCCTAACTTAGGAATTCTCACCTTGTTGAGAATGACAGCACCTGTTTTAAATGTGGGACAGTCCATATGTACTTGCTGTCAATACTTTAAAAAAAAAAAAAACCGAGCTGAAATGTCTCTTACATTCCCCTCTAGATTGCAAGCTCCTTGTGTTTATTTTAGGGCTTAGTGGCATTTTGCATATAGTAGGTTCTCAATTAATAGTATTAAATGCATGTGTCTAATGCAAAAAATTACAAATACAATAATACAAATGAACTTATGTACCAAACAGAAACACACTTACAGTCTTAGAGAATGAATTTATGGTTGGGGGGAGGGGAAAAGAATAGACTGGGAATTAGGGATTGACATGTACACACTGTTTTACATAAAATAACCAATAAGGACATACTGTTAAAAAAGTCTTTTAAAAAAACAATATGTACTCCTTAAAAAGATAAATAGATAAATCATTTGAATATGTTTGTGATTTTACATTTCTTCCTTCCAGAATCCAAATATCCAATATCCTAAAGTACTGTTTATCTGTATCCAGCTCTGTTAAACCCATAGACACGTTAGTCATTCTTATCATCCAATACTGAGAATTCATCCATAACCATCTAATGGCTTTCCTGATCTCCTGTGGAAAATGCTGCTAAAAACAGACACCTACCACTTTAATTTTTTGTGAGGAAGAAGAAAGCAATTTAGCATCCATCATCCTGGGAATATTTTTACTTCTGGCTTTGTGTGTGTGTGTGTGTGCTTGGTTCTAACATGATTTTTTAAAAAATGTTTTGATAGAATCATCATTTAATATAAGCCATATATGCATAAGACAAGTCTCTGACCATATTACCTAGTCCAAATATCCTCATTATACTTTAATATAGAAAGAGCAAACAGTTTGCATGAATGTTTACTCAGCAGGCAAATACCCAAGATAAGCATTGCGTTCAGTCACTGGTCATATCTTTTCTGGCCTTAGGAGTCTCTGTTGGGTACTAAATTGTGAAGCTTGGTGTATCAGTTGAGAAAAATACTCACAGACTTAAAACTTTACAACAAGACTTGCCCTTCATTAGAACACACCGAGAAAGGAAGAGGCAGGGGCTCAATACCTCCATATCCCAATTCCTTATCAAATCAAAAGTACTGACTTTCTTTTATTCCAGAGTATACTCAGTGTTCTAATTTGGATTTCCCTGAAACTAGTTCTCTGTGAGTGGTTTCCAGTTTTTACAGTACCCACATCACTCAGGCATATTTTGGGTTTTAGGTACATACTTAAATCCTATTAATACTTCATCTTTCTGCCTCTCAGTGATTCCTCAGACTTTCTGGAGGTACAAAGGGTTCATGTTCTTGTTTTCTGGCACATTTATAGGTTTGTTTATATTTTAATATATTTTTTGCATTTTCTAGCAACTGGACACAGGACAAAGGAGGCTTGTCTTATGTGCTCCATCCACTATTCTAAACGGAAATCACTCATTTTCACTAACCCTGGGGTGGTGGACTACACAAGCACTAAAATCTCTATTTTATTACCATCTCTACAAAGAACTACTGATAGAGTGAGTCTCAGTTCTGGAAACCTGACCAGAGCTTCCTCTTCTACTTCAAAACATGTGAGTGCTCATGGTCTTCCAAAAAGCATCCTCCACTTCTTCCTTATAATAGAATCACTCAATTATAGATAGGTACATGGTCACCCAGCTAAAGACTACATGTCCCAGCTTCCCTTGTAAGTAGGTGTGGCCATGTGAGTAAATTCTGGGCAAAGAGAGATAATGGAAGTGATTGTGTATTGGTAAATGTTTAACCACCAGCTCTTGGGTGTAGGGAACTTCCCAGGTGGTACTAGTGGTAAAGAACCTGTCTACCAATGCAGGAGACATAAGAGATACAGGCTTGATCGCTGGGTTGGGAAGATCCACTGGAGGAGGGAATGGCAACCCACTCCTGTATTCTTGCCTAGAGAATCCCATGGACGAGGAGCCTGGTGGGCTACAGTCAATAGGGCCACAAAGATTCCGAGCACATGTGGGTGTAGGGGAGGAGGAGCCCAGATTTGTAGCATTTGCTAATTTCTATGGTGTAAATACTTCAACCATATCTGATTTCAATCTACAATGTCATTGAATGGTAGAGTTGGAAATGCTTTGCAACAACATTATATTGTATTCCGACCATGTGGATAGACAGCTATAAATAACATCAGTAGCATAGATAATAGTAAAGTGTAGTAAAATAATTAAGGGAAAACACACTTTAATTATTTACTCTTCTAATATAATTTGTTTAATGGTAAATTTATGTATTTAATTTTTAGCAATGGCTGTCTTTTGCAACCAGCTCACAAAATTCTCAAAAATTTACCAATTGCCTCTTGTGAGCTTGTGCAAGCTGGTGTGAGGAAGTTCTAATACACCATGAAGTGGAAGTATAGTTGACCCTTGAATAATATAGGGGTTAGGGATGCTGATCCCTCTTCACAGTTGAAAATGTGAGTATTACGTACAGTTGACTCTCCATATCCACGGTTCCCTGATAGCTCAGTTGGTAAAGAATCCACCTGCAATGCAGGAGACCCTGGTTCAGTTCTTGGACCAGGAAGGTCCTCTGGAGAAGGGATAGGCTCCTACTCCAGTATTCTTGGGCTTCCCTTGTGGCTTAGCTGGTAAAGAATCTGCCTGCAATGCAGGAGACCTGGGTTTGATCTCTGGGTTGGGAAGATCCCCTGGAGAAGGGAAAAGCTACCCACTCCAGTATTCTGGACTGGAGAATTCCATGGACTGTATAGTCCATGGGGTTGCAAAGAGTCAGACAGGACTGAGCGACTTTCACTTCCACTTTCATCCACAGTTCCACATTCAAAGACTCAACCAACTGCAGGATGTGTAGTATTTACTATTGAAAAAATATCCACATATAAGTGGATCTGCACAGTTTGAAGTGTGTTTTTCAAGGCTCAACTGTAATGTGTGAAATCTCAGGCACATTCTTAAAAGGAAGCATCTTCCCTTCCCCTTCCCTTCTTCCTGTTTCTGTAGTCCAGAGCACAAAGAAAGCAGTGGTGAGCAACTTTTAACCAGACCGATGAAGACAACATTCTAGGGGTGGTAAAGCAAAGAGAAAAGAAACTTGGGTCCCCTGGCTGATTTTTAACTCTTTTGTTTAGTTGCAGCATACAAATTCTTACTTGAGGCACGTGGGATCTAGTTCCCCGACCAGGGAGTGACCCAGGCCTCCTGCACTGGGAGCCCAGAGTATTAGCAACTGGACCACCAGGCCAGTCCCCCCTGGATGACTTTTAAAAGCAGTTTCCCTATTCCTCCATTCACCTTCCATGTCAGACTTTCCTATGAGAGAGAAGTACATTGTGTATTATTTAAAAAATCTTTCTTGTCTGATCTCTGCTAAAGAAGCCAAACCAACCAACCCAGAGTTTGCTACCAGGAACAGGGCTGACACTACAGAATCTGAAATATGTGCTATTTGCTTAGCATTTAGGACAGCAGGCTGTGAGGTAATGGATCATGTAGGCTAGACAGATGTGACCCTTACTGTGTCATAGCAAACATCTGGTAAACCTGTTAGGGGAAACACTGACTGAAACCGCCACCCTGACCAGGCAAGATAGTAACCACTTGCATGAGTGGTTAACTTGCATGAGTTATCTTACAACAGATGGTCCTGGTAAAGAACGTGGAAGTAACAAGCTACCACCAACTAGAAGAATTTTGGGAAAGGTCAAAAGGAGAGAGGATGCTTCCATGTCCTAGTAACCATAAACAGTGCTACAATAACCATCACAATATATTGCAGAGTAATTATCCTCCAGTTAAAAATAAAATAAAATTTTAAGAAAGGAGAGAGGAGATGCCAGTTCATATGCCCTACGAAGCTCCCAGAATCCTTCTCTCTGGAATCCATCTTGGCTGAGCAATGCGTGCAGCACCAGGGAGAACCCTGAGTCAGAATGATTGGCCAGAGACAACCTGGAAACTAACCCCATCACCATAAAACCTGAGACTGCGAGCCACATCGCAGAGCTGTCCTCCTGGGTTCCCTTACCCTGCTGTTCTCTGTCTGGGCGCCCCTTCGCAATAAAGTCTCTTGCTTTGTCAGCACGTGTATCTCCTCGGATAATTTATTTCCAAGTGTTAGACAAGAGCCCATTCTTGGGCCCTGGAAGGGGTCCCCATTCCTGCAACAAACCTATTGTCAAGTGTGTTTGAAAAGAAAGCCATTTGCTTACTAAACTTGTAACTCACAGGGAAGCAGTAACAAAAGTCATTTGGTTGGTGTATCTTGGCTTGTTTTAGCAAAGCACTATAGTCAAGAACTAACCACAAGTAAGAGTTAACCAGTCTGCAAAAAGAGATGGAATGGAATACAGTTCTATGAAGGGATACTTTCAGCCTGTAGCCTACAATCTAAACTGACTGGGAATCTGACAAATTAAGGTTTTGCACATTTGGAAAAATCAACTGCTTCCACACTCCTAACACCACAAAGAAGACTGTGGCTTCAAGCCTTTCTCAAGAGCATCTCGCATGATTGTTCTTGGCCAGGCAAGAGGAGCCAGACCAGTAGAAAAATTTAGATTAAGGGTTTTGCCTTCTCTCCTCTTATTGTTTTTGGTGCCTTCAAGATAGCCACCATGGTCCTGAGGAAGAATAAACATAATTGAGGAAGAGGAGAAAAGTTGAGCACAGAGCTTAGTAAATAAAGTCCTGGTTAACTTAAAACTACATGTCCCCGGTCATTTTTACATGGATTTGATTGAAAGCAAATAAACTCTTAGTTTTCTAATTTTTTGGTGGACTTACAATGCTCAAAGCTATTTAAATCCTAAAACAACCCCTAATCCCTCCAATCTGTACCAGTAAGAATTAGGCTATAAAACACTATGCAACCCCCAGGAAGGGTATGCGTTCCACTACATTCCAAGTGTGGCCTTCCAGAATAAGATACATGAGTTTCTTCCAGAGTAGAACCCAGTGGCACTTCACTGCCAGGAAGGAATCTTTCACAACTCCTGTGCAACAGAATCTGATAACTGCCAGGTACAATAATTATCATGTGTTTCCAATTCTTCCTTTTTCCAAAATGGGAGCTTTAACTGTGGTTATCCTAGCCCTCCTCATCACAGGATATTAGATAATGAGAAGGCTGATCATTTGTCAAGTTCATAGGTCGCCAGACCATGAGAAGTCACATCAAAACCTGAAAGTCAGACTATGCATCACAAAGGGATGCTGGGTCCTCAGATGAAGTTATTGCATGGCTCTTTGGATTGTTTCCCTAGGGGAAGTGGTATCCATGGACATTTGGGTGACCAGAGATTTGACTGCTAAATGTCCCCAATATTTATTCTTTCTTCTCCTTTTTGGGACTAGAAACCTCTACGTTTAAACTGGGTAGCTAACCATCCAGCTAAGGACTACATTTCCCAGACTCCCTGCAGCTAGGTATGGCGACCAGGTCTTGGTGTGTAACTCTTGGTCGTTGTTGTTGTTCAGTTACTAAGTCATGTCCGAATCTTTACAACCCCATGGACTGCAGCACTCCAGGCTCCTCTGTCCTCCACTGTCTCCCAGAGTTTGCTCAGATTCATGTCCATTGACTTGGTGATATTATCTAATCATCTCATCCTCCGTCACCCCCTTCTCCTGCCCTCAATCTTTCCCAGCATCAGGGTCTTTTCCAATGAGTCAGCTCTTCGCATCAGGTGGTCAAAGTATTGGAACTTCAGCTTCAACATCAGTCCTTCCAATATTCAGGGTTGACTTCCTTTAGGATTGACTAGTTCGATCTCCTTGCAGTCCAAGGGACTCTCAAAAGTCTTCTTCAGCACCACAACTTGAAAGCATCGATTCTTTTTTAATTTGGATCTGACCAAAATTATGCTTTACTCCAATATCAGGTACTTGGGATCCTCTGGCAAGCTGTTCATATAATCTGGATGATAGACAGGGTATAAAATCTTACAATCACACTACATAGGTGGGAACCCTCTAAGTCAAAGGACAGAGTTGACACTACAAAATCACCCAACACTGAATTTGAATTTTACCTTAGGCTAAGTGAGTGAATTTCTAGTGATATCAGGGTGAACTCGTGGTCTTTTGGAAATCTGAGGACATTGGGATGGGGCAAAGGCGAAAAAACTGAATCGGCATCTGGAGTTTAGGGCCATAAAAATCAGTTTAGTCAAGGAAGGTGGACTCTGAAAACTACCCAGACACCATGAAACACTAGCCAAGACATCCAAGGAGTGAGTAATGTTGGCCTTAGGATAATATGTCTACCAGCACAACTCAGAACTCAGCAATGTGTGTTAGTTTCCTGAATTAGGAAAAAAATAATTCTCAGTCCCCATAGGATCCAACATGTTCCAGTTTTCTCAGAATAAGCAGCCTGTGTTAATACCTCAACCCACTGTTGACATGTATGACTTCACTGCCCTGGACTCATTCGTACAGTATTTCCGTCTCAGCCACATGCCCGTTAGCACTGTTGGCTTCTCTTTCTGTGTCTAGCAAATGATCTCAATCTATTTCCACCCACCTGCTCTCTTGTGCTCTAAGTGGGGATATTTGCACTAAAGAGAACCTGTCAGTGTTAATTAGGGAGGAAAGCCTGTGTGGCAGTGTGTAGGTTTAAAAGACAAGAAAATCCCCTGCGGAGATTCTGTGGAACACTTTGGATACACTGACAAGTTAATAAAAAGCTTGATTCAGTGACATTTTCAACACACTGGTATGGAAAGTACCACTGGAAATAAAATAGCTTTCAAGGGACAGATTTTTTCATTGAACTGTGTGGAAAACTGCTTGCCCTTAGATCTCATCTGTTTCACAGCTCCTGAAGTGATACATCAAAGAACAATTGGTAAGGGAGCTGTGGCTTCAGGTTCCACAGACTGACAACAACTTCTTTGTGGCACCAGGGAGTGTCATTGTTAGAGAAACTCACTCATCCAGAGAAGGCACACTGAGTGTTCTGCTTTTATTCCTTTCCAAACCTGTATTCTATGGACAGAGGAGCCTGGTGGGCTACAGTCCATGGGGTTGCAAAGAGTTAGACACGATTGAGCATGCATGCATGCACACAAACCTGTATTCATGTAGAGCAACCTTGGAGAGGGAGAAGGAGAAGCGAATGACCCGTGTTGACACAGATGGATCTGTGTTTGCTTTGGATGAGGGCGAACGCAGTTGGGGGACCATTTGTGGTCACAGCTTTCAGCACACCAGGCTCGGGCTTGTTTGTTTCAGATGTGTCAAGGATCACTGGATTTACAAAAACTTCTCTTCCTTCCCTCATGAAAATGTATGCATACATGCTCAGTAGTGTCTGACTCTGTGACAGCACAGACTGTAGCCCACCAGGTTCCTCTGTCCATGGAATTTCCCATGCAAGAATACTGGTGTGGGTGGTCATTTCCACTCCCATGGGTTATGAAAATAGTAGAAATATATCAGTGTCTGCCTCAGTTTTACCCATATAACAAGTTACTTAATAAATCAGGCATATGGGGGACTTCCCTGGCAGTCCAGTGGTTAAGACTCCATACTTCTAGTGCAGGGGACATGGGTTTGATCTCTGGTTGGGGAACTAAGATCCCACATGCCTTATGACGCAGCCAAAAAAATTAAAAAGCAGGCACGTGATAGCCAAGCAATTCAGTGATGAGTTCATATGTTTCTACATGGCTGGCAAGAAGAGGGTAAAGTCATAATTAAACGGTCAAAAGTCCTCACCATACACAGTAGCTACTAGGGTTAGTGATTCAACCTGAAATAAAAGAATCACTCAAACTTCTAAGTGGCTATATCCATTCATATTTATGACTACCAACTACTGACACTTCAAATCATCTCATCTAAGTAATCTAAGAGAAACCACTTAGTCAAGCTGTAAGCATTTATGCTTGCTTATTTTTATGAAGTAGATGTAATCAGACTTACCATACCATGGTTTTAAATTTCAATAAGTGACTCAAAAAAATGAACAATGTGGTCAATTGATAACAGAAATGGCTCCAATTCTTCCCTTCTAGTATCTGTACCCCTTCCACTATGAAATTTCAGCTCCTCCCACCAAGAGGTGGAGTCCTTTCTCCCACCTTTTAAATGTGGGTCAACCTGTGCCTTGGGCGTCCCTGGTGGCTTACTCAGTAAAGAATCCTCCTGCAATGCAGGAGACCTAGGTTCGACCCCCGAGTTGGGAAGATCCTCTGGAGAAGGGAAAGGCTACCCACTCCAGTATTCTGGCCTAGAGAATTCCACGGACTGTATAGTCCATGGGGTCGCAAAGAGTCGGACATGACTGAGCGACTAAGCGCAACACAGCACAACTTGTGCCTTACTTTGGCCAACACAGTCAGAAGAAAAAATAATGTTCCAGTTCTGAGCCTGGCTGGCAGGAAACCTTGCAGTCTTATGCTTTTTCTCTTGAACTTTTTCCTTTGTATGAAAATAAGTCCAGGCTAGACTGATGGAAGATGAGAAACCATGATGAACAGAGCCTAGTCATCCCAGCTGAGACCATCCTAGACCAGTCAGCCACCAACTGACTTGCCATCCAAATAGAGATATATGAATGAGAGAGTTTGAAAAAAGCTATGAGTGTGCATAATCAATTGCTCAGACATGTCTGACTCTTTGCAACCCCAAGGACTGTAGCCCACCAGGCTCTTCTGTCCATGGAATTTTCCAGGTAAGCATACTGGAGTGGGTTGCCACTTCCTACTCCAGCGGATCTTCTCAACCCAGGGATTGAACCTGTGCCTCCTGTGTCTCCTGCATTAGCAGGTGGATTCTTTACCACTGTACCACCTGGGAAGCCTGAAATAAGTTGAGCCCTGAAATTAGCTGAGCCCAGCTCAAATCAACAAAACCCAGAGCACCTAGTCAATCAATAGACTTCTGAAAAATTATAGATAGCTATTGTTTTAAGGTACTACTTTTAGCAACAGCTAATTGAACAGTCATAATCTTGAGAGTCCCTTGGACTGCAAGGAGATCCAACCAGTCCATTCTAAAGGAGATCAATCCTGGGTGTTCATTGGAAGGACTGATGCTAAAGCTGAAACTGCAATACTTTGGCCACCTCATGAGACGAGTTGACTCACTGGAAAAGACTCTGATGCTGGGAAGGATTGGGGGCGGGAGGAGAAGGGGACGACAGAGAATGAGATGGCTGGATGGCATCACCGACTCGATGGACATGGGTTTGAGTGAACTCAGGGAGTTGGTGATGGGACAGGGAGGCCTGGCGTGCTGTGATTTACGGGGTCGCAAAGAGTCAGACACTACTGAGCGACTGAACTGAAATGAACTGAATATTAAGTTTCTGTGGTCTCTGCTGTCTGATTTTCTCTGGAGTTGTCCTATTGGGTTGGCCAGAAAGTTCATTCAGGTTTTTCTGAAAAACTCAAAGGAACTTTTTGGCCAACCCAGTCATTTCTTCTTTCAGGTTTCAAACATGGGCAACAGGACTTGTCTTCATTACTGATGTAATACAAAGAAAAGGTTGCTATTTTATTAGCAATACTAACTTTTTACTTTGCTTATATCCCAAACCCCTCCATCATTCTGAGAAATGTCAATATCCATGTGGAAGGGTCTCTCTAGCCTGATGTTTTCTTTTACCTTCTCAAGTCCAAGAGCCTTACCCTCGTGGCTCTTCACCGTCTCTCACTATCTAAACTGTTTCACCCCAGAATTTTTAACCTCCAATATCCTTTAGTTTCCTCCCATTTCTCACCACATCTGATTTATTGGAAGTTTCTATCTCTGGTCCCTCTGTTTTCTTGAAGTGTGCCAGCTCTCTTGATATCACTACTATTGCAGACACTATACATTGGCTCATTTAATTACAGTATCAGACCTCTCTTCTTGAAACCACCTGTGTAAATAGAGGCTGGAAGATGAAAACCTTGAAATTTTGGTCTCCTTTGAAACAAGGGGTGTAGTGTGACACAATTCTGTCCAAAGAGGTTCGGGGAAGTCCCAGTAGAAGGATTTCCTTCCTTAAGAGAATCTCATTAAGAGAAAGCCCCTGACTACATCTTCCGCCTTCTTACCTGGAACTCAGATATGGTGATGTGTTTGTTTGGCAGCCATATGGCAACCATAAAGATCAAAGCTATACAACAAGGATGAATAAGATGATACACTGATGTTCCAATGATGATACAACATAGACCAAGTCCCTTCTTCAGGATTTTCATTGTACAAGAAAAGTAATTTGTAACTTATTTAAGCATTTCCATACAGTAAGGTTTTCTGTAGCTCATGGCTGTATAGTACAGTTGGACTGTTACAACTCACTTCCCTATTTGGTCCTAATGTATTTAATACATCTTCTCTTCTGTCACACTACCCTGCAACATTTCATGCAAGAATCCCTCCAACTGTCCGCCTACTCCTAGGCCTGAATTACAAAGCCTATCTAGAAAAATCATACAAGTCATACCACTGCAGTGTTAGTTGGTAAAGCATCCTGAGCTTTACTCAATACTGGAGTAAGTCTCCCCTCTCTTCATGTACTAGCCATAATTAACGTTTATCACCTTATTGCTCTTTCCTATGTGACTTTGTAACATTTCCTGACCAATATCTTTTTGCACTTTATATAGAGGCCATAATATTGGGACTCCCTGTTTCATTTTTCTTTCTCCTCCCACTTCTTTTCTGGAAATGTATCTTTATTCCATCCTACTTCTTAAAAAAATTTTTTTCCTGCCTGCATAGGGTCTTAGTTGCAGAATGTGGGATCTAGTTCTTCAACCAGGGATCTAACCCGGGCTTCCTGCATTGGGAGCATAGAGTTTTAATCACTGGATCACAAGGGAAGTCCCCCAATCCTAATTTCTATCTTTCTAGCTCAGTGGAGAAGTAACCCTTCTTCTAATCAATGTGATTTTCCCTTCCTTTGCTCTAGGGGGTCATCTCCTTCCACTTGCTCAAGGATCACTCTGCATAAGTCATTCTCCTTTCTTCTGTATTTTCAACTCCTCCCTCTTGGCTGGTTCTGTCTCCTAAGCATAGAAAAGATCTCTACAATTTTTCACCTGTATCAGCTAGCTATTGCCGTCTATCTCCCCACACTATATTCCCAGTCTGTTTCCATTACATGGTAGGCTGAATATATCCTTAAACTCTTCAAATCCTCTGCAGTTGTAAGTCTGAACCCATCATTTCATTGAAGCTTCTCTGATTAAGGTAAACAGAATTCTTCTAATTGCATAATTCAGTGTACTATGTTCAATCCTTATTTTCTTTCTCTGACATTCCATGCCAATGCTCACTCTTTCTTTGAAACTTTATGCATTAGTCAGCTATTGCTGCATAACACTCTACCCCAAAACTCAGTGACTTGACGACCATTGGTGGAACTTCCATGGTGGTCCAGGGGTTAAGACTCTCACCTTCCCATGCAGGGGGCCTGGACTCAGTTCCTGTTCAGGAAACTAGATCCCACATTCCATAGCTAAAGACAACTAAAGATCCTGCATGCTGTAATGCAGATCAAAGATCCTGCGTGCCACAACTAAGACCTGGCACAGTCAAATAAATAATAAATATTAAATAATCATTGGTTATTTTAACACAAGTCTGTGAACCAGTTGGGGGCTGTTTGATCTAAGCTGGTCTATCCTTCTGCTATGACCAGTGAGCTACACAGACTAGTCTTTCTCATGGCAGAAGTACAAGAGTACAGGCCAATTTGTATAAGCTTCATTTCAAATCTCTGTATCACATCTGTTAACATTCCACTGGCTAAAACATGTCATGTGACCAAACTTAGAGTCAGAGAAGGAAAACAATGAAAATGTACATAATAACAGGAGTAGATACCAGGAGGGGTAAAAAAAAAAATTAGTCATTAATACAATTTATTTATTCTTCTACTTTGAATTTGTGTGTGTGTGTGTGTGATTTCACTTCTTTCATAATTATTCTTTCTGTCTTCTGGGGGCACTCTTCTGCTGCCCATCCCTTGGATGTTAGAGTTTTCTAGTATTTCAACCTCTGTGCTCCTTTTTATCTCCTCACTCTGCATATTCCCCCTGTGTAATCTAACCACTCTTTATATATTAAGGACTTTGATTTTTGTATCTCAACATGTATCCTGTTTCTATTCAAATGGAAACATTTATAGTTTCCCACATGCATTGTAATCTTTCACGCTTCCATGCTTTTGAACATTCTGTTTCTTCTTCCTGGCATTTTTACCTTCCTTAACCTAGACTGAACTGACTGACTGAACCTAGTTAATATCTGCTTTTCTTCTAAGACTGAGCTCAGCTAATGCGTCACATTCCCTTCCTCCCACGACCCTCAAAAGGCCAGACTACTGTTAGACTATAACAGGCCATCAACAAACATTTGGTGAAATATTGTTTAAAATAAAAATCTGTATTTAATTTTATTCCAAAGATTAAAAAAAAATCAGTCTACTGGGGAAAGACATAACACCAAAATTTGCTTTAGGCTACTTAGATAAAAGGTGACAAAGAGACAGATTTTATACTACTTTTTCCTTTCACTGCTCTTCAAGAGAGATTCACAGTGTAATATGTGATAGCTGCTGCTGCTGCTGAGTCGCTTCAGTCGTGTCTGACTCTGTGTGACCTCATAGACGGCAGCCCACCAGGTTCCCCCATCCCTGGAGTTCTCCAGGCAAGAACACTGGAGTGGGTTGCCATTTCCTTCTCCAATGTGTGAAAGTGAAAAGTGAAAGTAAAGTCGCTCAGTCGTGTCTGACCCCTAGCGACCCCATGGACTGCAGCCTACCAGGCTCCTCCATCCATGGGATTTTCTAGGCAAGAGTACTGGAGTGGCTTGCCATTGCCTTCTCCGCTTGTGATAGCTAGGAGTGAATAATTCATTTTATTTGGACCTCACATATAACCTTTAAAGGATAGGCCTTAAATTGCATTTTTTTAAAGGAGATGACATTCTCTGCTTTGACGTTGACCTTTTGTACCTTCATTTTCTATGTAAATGGCTGAATGCTTTTCTTTTGAGGAAAGCATACTTTGTTCAACCATGTCACTGATATCTAAGATACTATGCAATGCTCCAGTAAATTGAATAAGTATAATTTTATCAAAACAGTTTCTTATGCAGCTCCCTCATTTCACATTGAGTTTTACTACTTAACTTCTTATAAATAACTCACTGGGAAATTCACACATTGGTAGCACAGTACAGTATAAATGTCATAAACTTGACAACTAGTTAGAGACTGTGTTGACGTAAAAGTAAACAATCCACTATAGATAAGTATTTCGATAGCACCACTGCTTTGTTGATGGAAGACTACCTATCAGTAGGAGATTTCATAAGGAACAGAATTATTGAAATTGAATGATAAAATACTCTGGGTTCCATAACACTACTCTTCACCCCCCCCAACACACACCATCTTAGCCCTCATACATTAAGTGAAAGACAAAACCATTTCTTGAATCAGCCATTGATCTTGGCTCTAGAAATACAGTGGCAAACGGTTCCTTGCTCTTGTCAACTGAAAAAAAAATACACAACATAAAGTTGAGAATTATGTTTTATTTGGGGCATTACAATAAATCCCCTACATATGAACTTTCAAGTTGGAAACTTTCAAATATATAAATGTGTATTTGCAAGTCCAATCACGTAAGTTGTAATAGTTCACCTGTCTGGCATACATTGTCACATGCGTCATTTTTTTAGAGGGTAGATAGAATTGAATCCAGCAAGAAACCAGAACCTGTGCCATCAGTGTCAGGCATGAATGAAACTGCAGTTTGCCCTCCATCTCCTGGGCTTCCCTGGTGGCTCAGTTGGTAAAGAATCCTCTTGCAATGTGGGAGACCTGAGTTCAATCCCTGGGTTGGAAAGATCCCCTGGAGAAGGGAAAGAGTACCCACTCCAGTATTCTGGCCTGGAGAATTCCAGGGACTGCTGTGATTCATGGGGTCGCAAAGAGTCGGACACGACTGAGCAACTGAACTGAACTGAACAGTCCATAGGATTGCAAAGAGTCAGATGCGATTGAGCGACTTTCGCTCTCACTCCATCTCCTATTGATGATCCTTCAGCTCTACCATCTCCCACCCCCTCCCTCCTCCAGTCAGTAACTGTTTTCAGCTGTTCACTCAATGTCAGCCCCTGTATGCCAGCTGTTGTACTCTACTACTGTGCTTTTCAAGGTATTGTCTCGAAAATGTCTTCATTTTGCATTTGTTTTTTATATGTTATTTGTGTGAGAAGTATTATAAACTTCTCACACAAATAACAACTGATTATATTAGCTGGGACTCAGGCTAACGTTGTTGGACTTATGAACAAGTGGGACTTACGAACATGTTTTTGGAACAAACTCATTTGAAAGTAGGGGACTTACTGTACTGAGAACTTCAGCTTGGGATACAGCCTCTCAAGTAGCTCTGAGGGACTGTTCTTAAGAGATAATGGAGGAGCCAGGATATATAGGAGTTTTTGAAAAGCAACAAAACCCAAAAATAAAACACCAAAAAATTACTGCTAATTAAAAACCAGACATGTCAAGCTGATGAATTTGGTGCTTTTCTATGTATGGGAAGATGCAAGAGTTTGGACTTAACGAAATGATTCCTTTGATACGTGCCTTAGCTATCCCAGAGCCAGTACCCTCTTTTTCTTCATCCTGAATCCCCTCAGAGTACACCACTGGGGGTTGGTTGCAGTGACTAAAGGCTTGAAGGCTTCAACACTTCAGCATCCTTTGTTTACTGATACGACAGGCAGCATTGTTTGTCCACAGTGCTTTCTTTTGCTCATAAAATTAACCAACATTTGGGAGGCATTTTATGACCAACTTTATCCCATGGCACTAGTAAGTATCCTTCCTAGATCACTCAAAGATTTTGTTGATAGGCCACTCAGTGTGCTAATTTTTGGATCAGGTCCTACTGAAAATCTAAAATTATCTGAACTGCCTCTCTAACTGGTCTGTTAAGATCTAGGAAATGTCTTCCCTTGTTGCTTATTCTCACATAAAGAGTTGCCTTATTATAATTATTCTATGTAGAGTATATATATACATACTCTGCATGTTTAGATGCTCAGTCATTTCCAACTCTTTGCAACCCTTTGGAATGTAGCCTACCAGGCTCCTCTGTCCATGGGATTTTTTAGGCAAAAATACTGGAGTGGGTTACCATTTCCTCCTCCAGGGGAATGGATACACACACACACACACACACACACACACACACACACATATATGTATATAAAATTGACTGCCTCAAGATGTTTAACCATCATTAATTTTGTTGGAGACCCTGGTTACATATTTGGTTAAAAAAAAAAGACAACCATCTTATAAAACAGCCAAGATGTGCAAGTACTAGATGTACAAGGAATACATCTAGTAATGTTAATAAAATCATAGTAGAGAGAGGAATCAGACATAAATGATTTGAAAATAACAGGAAAGAACAAATTAGAACTAAGATTAGTATAACTAGCTGTAGTCTAGTTACAATAAGCCATCAAGTCTATAGGGGCACCAGTTGGAGAAGCCAAATTCTGGAGGGATCAGGGAGACAGAAAACAATTAATGTTTTATCTTTGCTTAAAAAAGGTGTGCTTTATCAACTTATTGTAGGTCATAGTTAGCATAAGAGAATAGGTTTTCTGTAAAACAAAGATTAAAAGTCAGTATATTTCAGAAAAAAGTCATAAAGTTATAAATATCATATTAGATTACCAGGAATTCCATATAAATTTTGGAATATCTATATTATTTTCCCATACAAAATATAACATAAGAAGGTTTATCTCCAATTACCTGACAATGCTTCTCTAGTATTAGCATACCAAATACACCTAATTAGTTTAACATTCTTCTCAGAGATGCCTCAAGGTTTCTTTGAGGTGTCAAAAGAATTTCAGTTAAAATTTGATATTTGGGAAGTTTGTCAAAAATATCAAAAAGAAGGGACTTCCCCAGTGATCCAGTGGCTAAGACTCTGTGCTCCCAATGCAGTGGGCCAGGGTTCAATCCCTGACTGGCGAACTAGATCCCACATGTGGCAACTAAAGATTGCTGCTGCTGCTGCTGCTGCTGCTAAGTCGCTTCAGTCGTATCTGACTCTGTGCGACCCCATAGATGGCAGCCGACCAGGCACCGCCGTCCCTGGGATTCTCCAGGCAAGGACACTGGAGTGGGTTGCCATTTCCTTCTCCAACGTGTGAAAGTGAAGTCGCTCAGTGGCATCCGACTAGTAGTGACCCCATGGACTGCAGCCTACCAGGCTCCTCTGTCCATGTGATTTTCTAGGCAAGAGTACTGGAGTGGCTTGCCATTGCCTTCTCTGAACTAAAGACTAGATGCAGCCAAATAAATAAATAAATTTTTTAAAATATCAAAAAGATTCAAAGCACTTGGTCAAATAGGATCATAGATTCTATTGTGAAACAGTACTCATTCACTTAACTAAAGTGACAAAAGATTTCAAAAGCAAATACAAATCACTTAAAGGCAAAGAAAGTCACACAACCTGTTACCAAAAGCAGTATTCCAAGAAAATTTTGTTATTTTGAGAGAGGAACCAAATTCAGTCCTGCATCAGCCTACTCTTAATAACAAAATCCATTTAACTATTTAAATTTAATCCAATCTCAGCCCAACCATTCAGGAAACTCCTTTTTCAGGGCTGTCTTTCTACTTTCCACAGCCTTCTATATTCCTATTTGTCCCTTATTCTTCCATCTAGAAACAGCAAGCTCTAGAGCAAAATCACTCTTTCCCCTTAACAAAATATATTTTAATTCCTCATACCTTCTTTTGCTGAAAACACACATTCTATTTTTCATGCATACTGAAATGTTTCCCTTATTATATTTAGTAGATTTAATTACATATTGTAATTTTAATCCTTAAAAATCTTAACCTCTAGTAAAAACCAAAAACAGCAAGTAGTTGTAAATTGTTTGTAATACTAGCTTGTTTATCATACTATACTTGTTTCCTGATTGGATTATCTTATAACCTTTAGAAATATACCTCTTCTCATAGCATAATTTCTTTCCTCAATATGGTTAGACATATGTCATATTAAAAAGCAGAGACATTACTTTGCCAACAAAGGTCCGTCTAGTCAAGGCAATAGTTTTTCCCATGGTCATGTATAGATGTGAGAGTTGGACTGTGAAGAAAGCTGATCGCCAAAGAATCAATGCTTTTGAACTGTGGTGTTGGAGAAGACTCTTGAGAGTCCCTTGGACTGCAAGGAGATCCAACCAGTCCATTCTAAAGGATATCAATCCTGGTTGTTCATTGGAAGGACTGATGCTAAAGCTGAAACTGCAATACTTTGGCCACCTCATGCGACGAGTTGACTCACTGGAAAAGACTCTGATGCTGGGAAAGGTTGGGGGCGGGAGGAGAAGGGGACGACGGAGAATGAGATGGCTGGATGGCATCACCGACTCTGTGGACATGATTTTGAGTGTACTCCGGGAATTGGTGATGGACAGGGAGGCCTGGCGTGCTGTGATTCATGGGGTCGCGGAGAGTCGGACACGACTGAGCGACTGAACTGAACTGAACAAACCCAAACATCTTTAGCTTCCTTCTCATAAGGAGACAAAAGTAATTCATTTTAGACATGTTTAGCAATTAATGTTCTAATATTTTATCTTATTCAAAATGACCTAGGAGAAGGCAATGGCAACCTACTCCAGTACTCTTGCCTGGAAAATCCCATGGATGGAGAAGCCTGGTAGGCTGCAGTCCATGGGGTCTCAAAGAGTTGAACACGACTGAGCCACTTCTCTTTCACTTTTCACTTTCATGCATTGGAGAAGGAAGTGGCAACCCACTCCAGTGTTCTTGCCTGGAGAATCCCAGAGACGGGGGAGCCTGGTGGGCTGCCATCTATGGGGTCGCATGGAGTCGGACACGACTGAAGCGACTTAGCAGCAGCAGATAGTCAATAAACTCTCATTATTTAACTTAATGAAAAATAAAGCTGCAGGTTACCAAAAATCTAGAGAAATTAAACATACTTCTTCCTGAAAACTCCTACATCATTTACCTTTATTTTATAACTTATGAAAATATCATCATACCAAGTTAACTTTGCTTGCTGACACTCTGCAACAGAAATAACATGAACTTACTGACCTTAAGTAAACCTAGGTACAATAAAAACAAGACATATCTGTACTGGTCAACCCAACAAGCTTAAGTTAGCTTTAATACCTGATATTAGCTAATACTGAATATTTCCTAGATCACATGAACTTGAAACTCATCTTGGTCAGTTTCTTTTATATCTAGAAACATTTAATTTGTAAGTGTTTACTTTTAAGTCAATCAAACAGAGCATATTTATAAATTTAATTTTGATAATATTTTATGGAGGTAGAGAAATCTCACATATATAACATACACACAGACATATGTAGACAAATCTAGAGATCTCAAAGCTTCACTTTATGGCTTAGTTATGAATCAGGTACTACAAAAGAAACTTGCGTGCACGTTCAGTCACTTCATTCCTGTCTGACTCTTTGTGACCCCTATGGGCTGTATAGCCCACCAGGCTCCTCTGTCCATGGGATTCTCCAGGCAAGAGTACTGGAGTGGGTTGCCATTTCCTCCTCCAGGGGATCTTCCCAACCCAGGGATCAAACATTGCAGGTGGATTCTTAATCACTGAGCCACCCGGCTTACTAGTTTATAAATAACAATTGGAATAAGTTACATTTGTTTTCTCAGATGACTAAATCTTTACTATTTGTGGAAAGGACTTTTAAGATTCATCAGTTCAGTTCAGTTCAGTTCAGTCTCTCAGTCGTGTCTGACTCTTTGTGACCCCATGAATCACAGCACGCCAGGCCTCCCTGTCCATCACCAACTCCCAGAGTTCACTCAAACTCATGTCCATCGAGTCAGTGATGCCATCCAGCCATCTCATTCTCTGTCACCCCCTTCTCCTCCCACCCCCAACCTTTCCCAGCATCAGAGTCTTTTCCAGTGAGTCAACTCATCGCATGAGGTGGCCAAAGTATTGCAGTTTCAGCTTTAGCATCAGTCCTTCCAACGAACACCCAGGATTGATCTCCTTTAGAATAGACTGGTTGGATCTCCTTGCAGTACAAGGGACTCTCAAGAGTCTTCTCCAACACCACATATTTGTCCTTAATAAATATTTAAGAAGTTGTGGATTAGATTTTAGGTGAGGGAGCCTTTCCAGTGGTTTGAGTTTTAAAAAGTCTCTTTTTTCTCTTTGGTTTCAGGTTCTACTAATCTAATTAGACTCAGTCTCAGGTCTGTATTTACATTTTACGTGTGGGCTGTGTTTATATTGGGTTTCCCTGGTACTTCAGATGGTAAAGAATCCATCTGCAATGCAGGAAACCTAGGTTCGATCCCTGGGTTGGGAAGCTCCCCTGGAGAAGGGAATGGGTATATTTCTGATTTGTAGGGATCTGCAAGACAAAGACAGTTGCTTTTAATTCCTCAAAGATCTAGTCTGCTGCCTAAATTATATTAAAAGATTGATTGGCCCAACTATATTTCTCTAATTTGCTTTCATATCAGCAAGAAGATTTCCAACTCAACTGCAAGTCAAGAGTTCTATGTTCTAGATTCAATATATCATGTATATATCATATATCATCTAAGATTCAATATATCATGTCTTCAAAAGTTTGTATAAGGCATTCAACAGAGGCCCTCTGAGTGCACAGGTTAAACCTGAAGCCAAAAAAAATTATTAGCCCCTGAATATTAACTTCCAGTTTTTATTTTATACTGTGTGGGCTCAGGTAACCCTGCTGATTACCTTTAGTATGTTTAATTAATATTTCCTGATGGGCAGATTTATGATTTCAAGCAGGGGAAGCATTCCCCAGTGAAACATGCTTACCCCACAGTATAATTAGGCAAAAGAGATGTAACCATCTTATATAAACCTCATTTAAGTATAGCAATTTATATTATCTTTCATCTCAATTGTATCAACTTTCATACATTTTAAGTTTTGTTTCTATTAGAATCCCATCAACAGCCCTTGTTCTTACAAGGAGTCCACAAATCTTTCTTGTTATCCTGACGACTGAATCTATTTTTATACAAAAGACCTTGGGATCCCTAATGAGAATTGAGCCAAGGGACACAGGCCTTTTGTTAATTAAAAAAAAAAAACTTGATTAATTGGCCTATTGGCCCAAGCAATTGCTGGTCAGGTATCTCAGTGTAATTTTCTTGTAGCCTTTTAAATATATATATATATATATTTTTTTTAACTGGTGTATAAATAGATCAGACTTGCTTGGGGCCCTTTAATGTTGAGAATGAATAAGGGGTCCTTTTGGGAGATCTAAACTCAGGCAGTGTTGTGTCAAAATTTTTTGTTTTTATCTCATTAATGTCTGTTTTACTTATTCTATTATAAATAAGCATATAAAGATTTCTTTATCCTCTTGGTATGATTCCCATTAAAATTTCTAAATTTAAAATTTTTTAGAGACTTTCTAAGAAGTCTCTAAACTTTCCTTCAGGTTTTTTTTTTTTCTTATTTCCCTGTTAATCAACCTAATTAACATTAATTATCCTAATGTTTTTATTAGTATCTTTAGATTCATCAAGGGAAAGCACAGACTTCAAATAAGGCTTCTTAAACCAGTTGTTTTGTTTTGGTTGTTTAAAACTAAGGGAGCTCTTAGGTTACCACTGTGTATATTTCTTTTGACCTTCTAATTTCTGTTTTACATTGGTGCCAATAAAACAGCTGTTTATAACAAGTTTCTCCAGTTTAAAGGATCCATTGTCTTGCCATTAATGATATATTTGTTAACAGTGACTCAAAGTGTTAGGGGAAGCACACTGACTGAAACTGCCCACCCTGGCCAGTCACCATAGTAACCATTTGCATGAGTTGTTTTACAACAGGAGGTCCTGATAAGGAACACAGAACTAATAAGCCACCACCAACCAGAAGAGTTCAGGAAAGGTTGAAAGAAGACACCACATGTCCGACTACCTCCCAGAATCCTTCTCGCTGGCATCCATATTGGCTGAACAAGGCCTGTACCACCAGGAAGGACTCTGAGTCAATATGATTGGCTAAAGACAACCCAGGAACTAATCCCATCACCATAAAACCAGAGACCACGTGGCAGAGCAGTTCTCCTGGGTTCCCTTACCCTATTGCTCTCCACCTGGGCACTCTTTCCCAATAAAATCTCTTGCTTTGTCAGCACATGTGTTTCCTCGGACAAATCATTTCTGAGTGTTAGACAAGAGCCCAGTTTTGGGCCCTGGAAGGGGTCCCTCTTCCTGCAACAAAAGCACTAAGATGTAACAGTTGTTGTAGTCACTCAGTTATGTCTAACTCTTTTGTAACTCTATGAACTGTAGCCCACCAGGCTCCTCTGTCCATGGAATTCTCCAGGCAAGAATACTGGAGTGGGTGGTCACTTCCTCCTCCAGGGGATCTTCTTGACCCAGGGATCTAATCCATGTCTCCTGCATTGGCAGGCAGATTCTTTACCACTGAACCACCAGGAATGTCGTAAGATGTAAGAGGTGTCCCCGCAAAAGTGTGAAGAATGCCATCTTTACATTTAGAAAATTTTTCTCCTGAAAATAATCTAAATAAAGGCTGACACAATGAAAGTTAAGATGGCAAAAGTATCTGAGTGTCGGCACAGTCAGACAAGTCTGCTCAGAATCCCAGTCTATTTGATTGGCTACCAACTGTACACCATCTGTCTGCCTTCCAGATGGCAGCGACCAAGCTCTCAAAACACATACACATACATACACACACCAGAAAACTGCCTAAGAAGATCAGGCAGACTATTTACACCTTAAAAACACAGGGAGAGAAATTAAAATTCCCCCCAGAAGGACTTGTTTCTTTAAGGTCAGAATTCTAAAGTGATGTTTAATCAAGTCTACTTTCTCTAACTTAACTGCATACCCAATAAATGAGCCCCATTTTGGCCATTTTCAAGGCAAGATTTCCTTTAATTCCCAATTAAGCACTTACATGTTTTTTAAGTACATAAAACTGGGTGGGGTGTAAGTATAAGGTTTGGTAAATACATAAGCCAAGCTGACCTTCTGATGTGCCTTGTTTAGGAAAGGTGTTAGACCAGCCTCTTACCTATCTAATCAGCTAGTCCAAACAGATGGGTGTTTCTCAACTGAGCTCCAAAATCACTGCAGATGGTGACTGCAGCCATGAAATTAAAAGATGCTTACTCCTTGGAAGGAAAGTTATGACTAACCTAGATAGCATATTAAAAAGCAGAGACATTACTTTGCCTACCAGAGTCCATCTAGTCAAGGCTATGGTTTTTCCCGTGGTCACGTATGGATGTGAGAGTTGGACTGTTAAGAAAGCTGATCGTCGAAGAATTGATGCTTTTGAACTGTGGTGCTGGAGAAGACTCTTGAGAGTCCCTTGGACTGCAAGGAGATCCAACCAGTCCATTCTAGAGGAGATCAGTCCTTTCACTGGAAGGACTGATTCTAAAGTTGAAACTCCAATACTTTGGCCACCTCATGCGACGAGTTGACTCACTGGAAAAGACTCTGATGCTGGGAGGGATTGAGGGCAGGAGGAGAAGGGGTCGACAGAGAATGAGATGGCTGGATGGCATCACCAACTCGATGGATATGAGTTTGAGTGAACTCTGGGAGTTGGTGATGGACAGGGAGGCCTGGCGTGCTGTGATTCATGGGGTCGCAAAGAGTCGGACATGACTGAGCGACTGAACTGAACTGATTCCAAAGAGATAAGGGAGAGGCCAGGATATACAGGAGTTTTTGGAAAACAAAACCAAGCCAAGTACTTGAACATCAAGAGTACTGCTAATTAAAGAAAACTCGTATGTCTCAAGTTACTGAATTTACTGCTTTTTTTTTTATGTGTGGGAAGATGCAAGAGTCTGTGTCTTAATGAAATTACTTCTTTGCTATGCACCTTAACACTGCAGGGCCAATATCCTCTTTTTCTCTATTCTAAAAGCCCTCAGGGTGCACAGTTGGGAGTGGCTGCAGTGACTGGTGGCCGCATCGTCCTTTGTTTTCTTATGTGGCAGGCAACCTTCTTTGTCCCTACTGTCCGTGTCCTGCCCCCAAGGCCACAGGTGCGAAACTTTGCACCAAAGCCACAGAAGAGGAGCCCAGAACCAAGAACACCACCAAAGCTGACTGAGTCCCTTTGTAACCTGGCCAAAAGCCCTTGATCATCACTAACAAGCTTCCTGACTCCCAATTAAGCAAAGATGCCCACTCCTATAGTGCCCAAACAATCAACTAACGCAAACTATGCAGCAGAAATTTTCTTTGGCTATAAAAATCGGCTATTATCCTACAGAAACTGTCCACTTTCCCTGGCCTGACAGGAGTTGTTGGCCTGCTGCTCCACAAGTGCTCACTTTATCTCTGCTCTTTGTTCTTAATAAAGTCACTCCTTTCTGAAATACTGTGTCTGGAAATTCTTTTCCAACCCACGCTCACACTGCTTCAACACATACCCTCATAGGGTTTACACTTACATGACAGATGCATGCAGTTTTGCAGTTACAATAAACCCTAAATGGAGGGGGATTAAAAACAAAGGGGAAATTAAAAACAGTGTCTTCTCATAGTTTATAAGTGAGAAAGAAAGTGAAAGTTGCTCAGTCAGTGTCAGACTCTTTGAGACCCCATGGACTATGCTGCTGCTAAGTCACTTCAGTCGTGTCCGACTCTGTGTGACCCCATAGACGGAAGCCCACCAGGCTCCCCCGTCCCTGGGATTCTCCAGGCAAGAACACTGGAGTGGGTTGCCATTTCCTTCTCCAATGTGTGAAAGTGAAAAGTGAAAGTGAAGTCGCTCAGTCGCGTCCGACCCTTAGCGACCCCACGGACTGCAGCCTACCAGGCTCCTCCATCCATGGGATTTTCCAGGCAAGAGCACTGGAGTGGCCTGCCACCGCCTTCTCCCCATGGACTATGCAGTCCATGGAATTCTCCAGGCCAGAATACTAGAGTGGGTAGCTTTTCCCTCCTCCAGGGGATCTTCCTGACCCAGGAATAGAACTGGGGTCTCCTGCATTGCAGGCGTATTCGTTACCAACTGAGCTATCAGGGAAGCCCCAAGTAAGGAAGGAAGAAACATCAAAGAACTGATGGAGAGATTACTACTTCTGTTATAAGAGAAGCAAAGAATAGCTAGGCTTGCAAGTGTGTTCTTACATTAGGTGGCAAGAGATTAAAAGAAGCCTCACATGATGTATACCATTTCTTGGTGAAGTGGGAAGCAATATCCTGACAATTTTGACAGGAATGTTCTGGAGTCAGAAGGTCAGAGAGTGGGGAGAATGTTTATAATGGCCATCGTGGAGAACGAGAGCTGAGCAGAAAGTGAAAGTTGCTCATAGCTCAGTTGGTAAAGAATCTGCCTACAGTGAAGGAGACCCTGGTTCGAATCCTGGGTTGGGAAGATCCCCTGGAGAAGAGAAAGGCTACCCACTCCAGCGTTATTGGGCTTCCCTTGTGGCTCAGCTGGTAAAGAATCCGCCTGGAATGTGGGAGACCTGGGTTTGATCCCTGGGTTGGGAAGATCCCCTGGAGAACATGCTAGCAAAGTAATGCTCAAAATTCTCCAAACCAGGCTTCAAAAGTATGTGAACCATGAAATTCCAGATGTTCAAGCTGGATTTAGAAAAGGCAGAGGAACCAGTGATCAAACTGCCAACATCCGCTGGATCATGTAAAAAGCAAGAAAGTTCTTGAAACACATCTACTTCTGCTTTATTGACTAAGCCAAAGCCTTTGACTGTGTGGATCACAATAAACTGTGGAATATTCTGAAAGAGATGGGAATCCCAGACCACCTGACCTGCCTCTTGAGAAACCTGTATGCAGGTCAGGAAGCAACAGTTAGAACTGGTCATGGAACAACAGACTGGTTCCAAATAGGAAAAGGAGTATGTCAAGGTTGTATATTGTCACCCTGCTTATTTAATTTATATGCAGAGTACATCATGAGGAACGCTGGGCTGGAAGAAGCACAAGCTGGATTCAAGATTGCTGGGAGAAATATCAATAACCTCAGATATGCAGATGACACCACCCTTATGGCAGAAAGTGAAGAGGAACTAAAGAGCCTCTTGATGAAAGTGAAAGAGGAGAGTGAAAAAGTTGGCTTAAAACTCAACATTCAGAAAACAAAGATCACCCATCACTTCATGACAAATAGATAGGGAAACAGTGACAGACTTTATTTGGGGGGGCTCCAAAATCACTGTAGATGGTGACTGCAGCCAAGAAATTAAAAGATGCTTGCTCCTTTGAAGAAAAGCTATGACCAGCCTAGATAGCATATTAAAAAGCAGAGACATTACTTTGCCAGCAAAGGTCTGTCTAGTCAAAGCTATGGTTTTTCCAGTAGTCATGTATGGATGTGAGAGTTGGGCTATAAAGAAAGCTGATCGCCGAAGAATTGATGCTTTTGAACTGTGGTGTAGGAGAAGACTCTTGAGAGTCCTTTGGACTGCAAGGAGATCCAACCAGTCCATCCTAAAGGAAACTAGTCCTAAATATTCACTGGAAGGACTGATGCTGACACTGTAACTCCAATACTTTGGCCACTTGATGCAAAGAACTGATTCATTTGAAAAGACCCTGATGCTGGGAAAAATTGAAGGCGGGAGAAGGGGACGACAGAGGATAAGATGGTTGGATGGCATCACTGACTCGATGAACATGAGTTTGAGCAAACTCCGGGAGTTGGTGATGGACAGGGAAGCCTGGTGTGCTGCAGTCCATGGGGTCGCAGAGTCGGACACAATTGAGCAACTGACCTGACCCACTCCAGTGTTCTGGCCTAGAAAATTCCATGGACTGTGGAGACCAGAGAATAATCCAGAGGTTACCCCACTGTTCTGAAAACCGCACTGTAGATGAAGACCCCAGAATTAGAGGCCCCACTCTGTTCCCTGAAGGACTTACTCACCAGCCTGACTTAGGTAGAGAAAAGGCAGATGAGTTGGCTCAACTGAAGTGTTCAGCTGTGTTAAGCTGTTAGTCAACAAAGAGTTAAAGAAAACCATAGTTTTCTTCACTTTGTGATGATTTCTAAAAGAAGTAGCCAAAAGCTAAATTTCAAGATGAATTCAGAAAGATACCTCTAGTAAAAATCCCCCAGTGAGGGCCTCCTTCACATCTGAACAAATTCCTGTCACACTGGCCTGACATCCTCACCATCATGGTTGTCTATCTCCAGGCCCTGAATCTCACGTTCTATCAAACATTAAACAGGGGAGAGTTAAGATTGCATGTGAGCATGTGTGCATGTCTGTGTGCTTAGTGGCTCAGTCATGTCCGACTCTTTTGCCAACCCCATGGACTGTAGCTCACCAGAGTCCTCTGTCCATGGGATTTTTCCAGACAAGAATACCAGAGTGGGGTGCCATGCCCTCCTCCAGGGGATCTTCCCAACCCAAGGATCAAACCCAAGTCTTCTGTGTCTCCTGCATTGGCAAGCGGATTCTTTACCACTGACCAGGGTGGGCAGAAAACCCTTTATAAGCAACTTACATTGTTCTCTATGCACTTGTCTGTGCCTGGAAGGAGACAGTTGAAACTTGAACATTTCACTTGGTGCTGATACCTAAATTTTTATACCTGGGAATAAAGGAAAGAGAAATGTGTTTAATCATATTGCTTCAAAGCACTGTTCAATATCTGTGTCATCCATGTCTTTATCTAAGGAGAGTGGAATATACTGATGATTGTTATGAGAAATCTATCCACAGCAACATGGATGGACTGAAGAATTATCATACTACGTGAAGTCAGAAAGAGAAAGACAAATACCATATGATATTTTTACATGTGGAATCTAAAATGCAACACAAACAGACTTATCTATGAAACAGACTCACAGACACAGAGAACAGAATTGTGGTTGCCAAGTGGGAGAGAGGATTGGGAGTTTAGGATTAGCAGATACAAACTATTAGATATAGAATGGATAAACAACAAGGTCCTACTGATAGCACAGGGAACTAGAGTCAATATCTTGTGATAAACCAGAGTGAAAAAGAATATATATACATATGTATAACTGAATTAGTTTGCTGTGCATCAGAAATTAACACAACATTGTAAATCTGCTATACTTCAATAAAATACAATTTAAAAATCTATCCATAATCCCTTAATGTTGACTAAGATCAAACTGTATAAGTTTCTATTTGATTATGCCTTTGAAAACCAGGGCTGTATGAAGTGTTGCATAAACATGTGTGATTAGTACTTGTGCTTAGCAAATGCTTTATTATGTGGAAACCATGACACAAATGCTCATCTTGTTCATATTCAGTGTTATTTTCACCCTGTACAAAAGTTGTTTTAAAATTAACCACTTTAAAGGTTCTCATCTGGCCTGTGAATAAATATTTATAATGTGCTTTGCCTATGAAGAGGGTTATTAGCATGCAAGCTTTGACAGTGAATGATTTCCTGAAGATTTTTGATGAGCAAAATGGCTAAACTTAACGAAGGCATTTTATGCTTGTAAATACCTTACTCCAGGCCTTCAAAATCATCAAGAAATGTCCTTCGTGAGACATGGTTTAGAAGAATCACAGAAATGAAGAGCTTGGTGAGACTTAATTGGTCTCTTTGCACCTGTTTTTTCCCTAAGTAAGTATAGAGCAGATTCATGAAGTACATTTATTTTTTAACCAGATTATAGTTCCCATCAGTACAATAAGGCACTATAATAGACAACAGGGTCAGATTATATACCCTGAATCAAAAGGTCAGCATTTTCTTTCCATCATAAGATAGACAATAAATAAGAAATATATTTTTTTTCCTCTGTGATGGAAGAAAATATTCTGAGTCGTTTCAAGCTCGCAATTTGTGGATGAGATACGGAATGGATCACATGCATAGAATTTTTAAAACCATTTGGTTCAAAAATTACTGCCTTTGCTAGAAATAGCAGGAGTAGGAGGGATCAAAAATGCACAAATAAATGAATCCTCTAAACCTTAGCCTGAAACACTCTTATTGTTGTTATGCAACTGTTTGGACAAGCAGAGCATATCAGAGTCAGAAATGTAATTTCACCTTCGCTGCATGAACAAATACTAAATCATACTAAAAATTCACTCAGAGAAAAGGACAGACAAAAAGAGATAGATGTCTCATATAGAATTTACATGTTTGGGAGGAAGGGTCAGCCTGCATGGAAAAGTTATTTTTCTTCCCTCGTGCCTACGTACTCCATCATGAGTCAATGCTCATCATAGTGCACGACACTGGGCTTTGTTCTCAGTGACCTCTTTCTTTTTAAATATTTGTTTATTTATTTGTGACTGTGTCGGTTCTTAGTTGCAGCATGTGGACCTAGCTGCCCCTTCAGCAGTTGGAATCTTAGTTCCCCCACCACAGATCAAACCCCCGTCCCCTGCATTGGAAGGTGGATTCTTCACCACTGGACCACCAGGGAAGTCCCTCAGCTACCTCTCTTCACTTATACCCCAGAACACCCCATATATCAACAAGCCAGGGAAAGACATCAAGTACAAATCATAGAATCTGATACAAGCACTGGCCCCCAGGTGTGACCCTAATACAAAGTTCCTGTACTCCTAGTAGTCCCCTGTCCCCTGGCTTCACTGCCCACAGTGGACTACAAAGGGGGTACCAAGTAGGAAAGGCTCCTCCTCGCTCTGTAGATGTTGACTTCAAAAACTTTTATTTTCAATCATCTGACTTTCTGACCCTTACTCTCTTTCTTCCCATCTCACTTCTAAAACCCTCACCACAGTAATTCTCTAATCCGATTTAAAGCAAAGACCCTATTACTTTTTTACCGTCCACCATTACTCACCCAGCTTAAAATCCATGACCTACCCGCATATTCTCTCCCCTGCAAATACCTTCAAGTCCCAAGCACTGCTCGTCCTCGATTAGAATCACCTGGAAAAAGCCCACCACTGGTTCACCCTACTCTTTTGCAAGTGCTTCCAAGAGCTGAACGTGGCTAGACCTCGTGAATTGAATAATTGTTTTTACTTTGAAATAAGGATCGAAAAGCCCAACTGAGTGGCCTTAAGTCTCATCATATTTTCCTAATTAGTTCTTTCCCTTGCTCTCTGAGAAAACACATTGTCCTCTCTCACTAACTGCCAATTTCTAGTTTAAATTCTAGCCTAACCCCCAGCCTAACTCCCAAGTTCTCATCTAGCTTCTTGATGTTCCAGTGATGGCTTAAACTTCTTTTTCTCAGAGGAACCTTCCTTCATCACCTCATGTAAAAGAACCTCTCTCCAATCACACATTAGTCCCTTACTTTGCTTAATTCTTCTCTGTAATAGTTAAACTACCTGACGTCATACACATACATATAAATACACAAATATATATAGTATTTGCTTATTGGCCAGCTTCTTCCACTAGATCATAAGCTCCAGAGAGACAGGGACTTTCTACCGTTTACCCACATCCAATACAGGATTTCTCAGCTTGAGCACAATTGGTATTTTGTGCAAAATAATTTTTTTTTGTGTGTGGGGAACTGTCCCATGCATTGTGGAATGTTTAGCAGCATCCATGACCACCACTCATTATGTGCAGTACCATTCAACCTAGTCATAATAATCAAAAACATCTTCAGATGTTTTCAAGTATCCCTTGGGTCCAAAAAGGGGCAAAACTCACCCCTGATTGAGAACTACTGCTTTAACATGATGCCTGGCACATAGTGGGTGCTAAGCTAACATTTTATGAATTAATGAATCACCACACCATGGGTCACCAAAAAAACCCAAGAATATAGTTTATTGTCCTAACTTCCAGCAGAACTCTATGGTTTTTCCAGTGGTCATGTATGGATGTGAGAGTTGGACTGTGAAGAAAGCTGATTGCCAAAGAGCTGATGCTTTTGAACTGTGGTGCTGGAGAAGACTCTTGAGAGTCCCTTGGACTTCAAGGAGATCCAACCAGTCCATTCTAAAGGAGATCAGTCCTGGGTGTTCATTGGAAGGACTGATGCTAAAGCTGAAACTGCAATACTTTGGCCACCTCATGCGATGAGTTGACTCACTGGAAAAGACTCTGATGCTGGGAGGGATTGGGGGCAGGAGGAGAAGGGGACGACAGAGAATGAGATGGCTGGATGGCATCACCGACTTGATGGACGTGAGTTTGAATGAACTCCGGGAGTTGGTGATAGACAGGGAGGCCTGGTGTGCTGTGATTCATGGGGTCGCAAAGAGTCGGACACGACTGAGTGACTGAACTGAACTGAGCAAAAGTGAATTGACCTTGTTTTACTGACACCCAGAGACAGGTAAAATGGATTATGTACCAAGGGTTCTCATCTGGGATGTCATGTTATAATCACCTAGGTAAAGCTTTGGAAAAACTACTGATGCCAGAACAGTTGAATGAGAATCTTGGGTTGCGGTTGAGTGGAGGGGGAGGGATGTTTTTGTTTAGTCCCTCAGTTGTATCCAACTTTTTGCGACCCCATGGACTGTAGCCCACCAGGCACCTCTGTCCAGGGGATTTCCCAGGTAAGAATACTGGAGTGGGTTGCCATTTCCTTCTCCAGTGGATCTTCCTGACCCAGAGATGGAACCTGCATCTCCTGCATTAACAGGCTGATTCTTTACCGCTGAGCCACTAGGAAAGCCTGGGGGTCTAGGATAGAGAGTTTTATAAAGCTCCTCCCATGATTCTGATTTGTAGCCTGGGTTCAAATCCTGTTCTTTTCAGTTCTCCAAAGACTAATTTCACAGCATTGCAATCGTCATAAATAGGACATTTTCCCTCACACATCTGCATTATTGATCAGCGTTTTTGGAATGGGAGAAAGTGTATGTCAGCATAGTAACTGCATTTGTAGCTTCTATTCCATCTCATTTTTTTTTTGGCCACATCCCATGTGGGATCTTAGGTCTCTGACCAGGGAACAAACCTGGACCCCCTGCATTGGAAGCGCAGAGTCTCAAACACCAGGAAGTCCGGACCCCGCCCCATTGTTGATTCATGTTCATCCTAAGTGAGGCAATTTAAAATTAGTGTTCTATTTGGTGGCTCAGATGGTAAAGAATCTATTTGCAATGCATGAGACCTGGGTTCAATCCGTGGGTTAGGAAGATCCCCTGGAGAAGGAAATGGCAACCCACTCCAGTATTCTTGCCTGGAGAATCCCATGGACAGAGGAGCCTGGTGGGCTACAGTCCATGGGGTCAGAAAGAGTCAGACACAACTGAGTGACTGACACACAATACACACTGGTAATGAGAAAAAAATGCATTACCTTCTAATTTTCTTTCTTGATAATGGCTTATGCTATGGGGGCTTCCCAGGTGGCTCAGAGGTTAAAGCGTCTGCTTGCAATGCAGGAGACCTGGGTTCGATCCCTGGGTCAGGAAGATCCCCTGGGGAAAGAAATGGCAACCCACTCCAGTATTCTTGCCTGGAGAATCCCATGGATGGAGGAGCCTGGTGGGCTACAGCCCATGGGGTCGCAAAGAGTCGGACACGACTGAATAACTTCACTTCACTTATGCTATGGAAGAAAATGTATTCTGTCATATTGGGACCAGATGTCACAAAGGCTTTAAAATAGTATGATGTGAAAGTCTTATAGTGGCTTACCTGCTGGAAACATAAGGATTTAGAAGCAGATACCTAAAACAGAACCTATAGGGAAGCAGGGCTAGCATTACAAATTGCAGAGTTAAGTTACATATGATGCCCTGCTAGTGAGAACACTGATAACTCTGACTTTGTGTATTATCAAGTAGACAGAGTTTTTCATTCCCAAAGTGGTAACGTGTAGCTTGAAAAATGAACTCTGCTGTCAAAGACGAATAATTCTGAAGTAAAAGATTATTTTCTAATTCTGGAAAAGATTTCTTAAGGGAGTATGTGCTTCTCCCATTTGTAACTGAAGGACTGTCAGCTACCAAACAAATAGGCATAATATCTATCATCATATTGCAATCATTGCTCATAAAAGTAATGCTGATTAAATTCCCCACGTAATATAATCTAGTTCATATAAAGTTCCGTTTGTATTTCAAAAGAATAAGTATTTTTTGGTTGCTGCATTGTTTTCTACACATGTCAATTGGAAATAAATGTGTTCATCTTGTTGTTTAAGTCTCCCATATTCTTTCTGATATATGTTTTTGCCAACTTGTTACCTACTGAGGGAGTGGTATTAAAATCTCCCACGATTATGAATTTATCTATTTCATCTTTTTATTCTATTAATTTTTATTTCTTATGTTTGGAGGCTATTCAGTTCAGTTCAGTTCAGTCGCTCAGTCCTGTCTGACTCTTTGAAACCCCATGAACCACAGCATGCTAGGCCTCCCTGTCCATGACCAACTTCCGGCGTTCACTCAAACCCACCTCCATCTAGTTGGTGATGCCATCCAGCCATCTCATTCTCGGTCGTCCCCTTCTCCTCCTGCCCCCAACCTTTCCCAGCATCAGAGTCTTTTCCAGTGAGTCAACTTGTCGCATGAGGTGGCCAAAGTATTGCAGTTTCAGCTTTAGCATCAGTCCTTCCAATGAACACCCAGGAGTGATCTCCTTTAGAATGGACTGGTTGGATCTCCTTGCAGTCCAAGGGACTCTCAAGAGTCTTCTCCAGCACCACAGTTCAAAAGCATCAATTCTTCAGCGATCAGCTTTCTTCACAGTCCAACTCTCACATCAAAACATGACCACGGGAAAAACCATTGCCTTGACTAGACGGACCTTTGTTGGCAAAGTAATCTCTCTGCTTTTTAATATACTATCAAGGTTGGTCATTACTTTCCTTCCAAGGAGTAAGCGTCTTTTAATTTCATGGCTGCAATCAGCATCTGCAGTGATTTTGGAGCCCAGAAAAATAAAGTCTGACACTGTCTCCACTGTTTTTCCATCTATTTCCCATGAAGTGATGGGACCAGATGCCATGATCTTTGTTTTCTGAATGTTGAGCTTCAAGCCAAACTTTTCACTCCCCTCTTTCACTTTCATCAAGAGGCTTTTGAGTTCCTCTTCACTTTCTGCCATAACGGTGATGTCATCAGCATATCTGAGGTTATTGATATTTCTCCCAGCAATCTTGATTCCAACTTGTGCTTCTTCCAGCCTAGCACTCCTCATGATGTACTCTGCATATAAGTTAAATAAGCAAGGTGACAATATACAGCCTTGACGTACTCCTTTTCCTATTTGGAACCAGTCTGTTGTTCCATGTCCAGTTCTGACTGTTGCTTCCTGACCTGCATACAGGTTTCTCAAGAGGCAGGTCAGGTGGTCTGGTATTCCCATCTCTTTCAGAATTTTCCACAGTTTATTGTGATCCACACAGTCAAAGGCTTTGGCATAGTCAATGAAGCAGAAATAGATATTTTTCTGGAACTCTCTTGCTTTCTCCATGATCCAGCGGATGTTGACAATTTGATCTCTGGTGCCTCTGCCCTTTCTAAAACCTGCTTGAACATCTGGGAGTTCACGGTTCACATATTGCTGAAGCCTGGCTTGGAGGATTTTGAGCATGACTTTACTAGCGTGTGAGATGAGTGCAATTATGCGGTAGTTTGAGCATTCTTTGGCATTGCCTTTCTTTGGGATTGGAATGAAGACTGACATTTTCCAGTCCTGTGGCCACTGCTGAGTTTTCCAATTTTGCTGGCATATTGAGTGCAGCACTTTCACAGCATCATCTTTCAAGACTTGAAATAGCTCAACTGGAATTCCATCACCTCCACTAGCTTTGTTCGTAGTGATGCTTTCTAAGGTCCACTTGACTTCACATTCCAAGATGTCTGGCTCTAGGTCAGTGATCACGTTATCGTGACTATCTTGGTCGTGAAGATCTTTTTTGTACAGTTCTTCTGTATATTCTTGCCACCTCTTCTTAATATCTTCTGCTTCTGTTAGGTCCATACCATTTCTGTCCTTTATCGAGCCCATCTTGCATGAAATGTTCCCTTGGAATCTCTAATTTTCTTGAAGAGATCTCTTGTTTTTCCTATTCTGTTGTTTTCCTCTATTTCTTTGCATTGATCAGTGAGGAAGGCTTTCTTATCTCTCCTTGCTATTCTTTGGAACACTGCATTCAGATGCTTATATCTTTCTTTTTCTCCTTTGCTTTTCGCTTCTTTCTTTTCACAGCTGTTTGTAAGGCCTCCTCAGACAGCCATTTTGCTCTTTTGCATTTCTTTTCCATGGGGATGGTCTTGGTCCCTGTCTCCTGTACAATGTCACGAACCTCCGTCCAGAGTTCATCAGGCACTCTATCTATCAGATCTAGTTCCTTAAATCTATTTCTCACTTCCACTGTATAATCATAAGGGATTTGATTTAGGTCATATAATGTATATATGCTATATATCTGATATTAACATATATGTATATGTGCATATATATGTATTATTAATAAATAATATATATATGATCATGTGGCATGGCATTTCCTTCCTCTCATTTTGCTTTCAAATTTTTATGCTTCCCTAATATTTTTTACTCATCTCACACACTAGTAAAGTAATGCTCAAAATTCTCCAAGCCAGGCTTCAGCAATACATGAACCATGAACTTCCAGATGTTCAAGCAGGTTTTAGAAAAGGCAGAGGAACCAGAGATCAAATTGCCAACATCCGCTGGATCATCAAAAAAGCAAGAAAGTTCCAGAAAAACATCTACTTCTGCTTTATTGACTATGCCAAAGCCTTTGACTGTGTGGATCACAATAAACTCTGGAAAATTCTGAAAGAGATGGGAATCCCAGACCACCTGACCTGCCTCTTGAGAAACCTATATGCAGGTCAGGAAGCAACAGTCAGAACTGGACATGGAACAACAGACTGATTCCAAATAGGAAAAGGAGTAAGTCAAGACTGTATTGTCACCCTGCTTATTTATCTTCTATGCAGAGTACATCATGAGAAACGCTGGGCTGGAAGAAGCACAAGCTGGAATCAAGATTGCCAGAAGAAATATCAATAACCTCAGATATGCAGATGACACCACCCTTATGGCAGAAAGTGAAGAGGAACTCAAAAGCCTCTTGATGAAAGTGAAAGAAGAGAGTGAAAAAGTTGGCTTAAAGCTCAACATTCAGAAAACTAAGATCACGGCATCTGTCCCATCACTTCATGGGGAATAGATGGGGAAACAGTGGAAATAGTGTCAGACTTTATTTTTCTGGGCTCCAAAATCACTGCAGATGGTGACTGCAGCCATGAAATTAAAAGACACTTACTCCTTGGAAGGAAAGTTATGACCAACCTAGATAGCATATTAAACAGCAGAGACAGTACTTTGCCAACAAAGGTCCATCTAGTCAAGGCTATGGTTTTTCCAGTGGTCATGTATGGATGTGAGAATTGGACTGTGAAGAAAGCTGAGCACTGAAGAATTGGTGCTTTTGAACTGTGGTGTTGGAGAAGACTCTTGAGAGTCCCTTGGACTGAAAGGAGGTCCAACAAGTCCATTCTAAAGGAGATCAATCCTGGGTGTTCATTGGAAGGATTGATGCTAAAGCTGAAACTCCAATACTTTGGCCACCTCATGCAACGAGTTGACTCACTGGAAAGACTCTGATGCTGGGAGGGATTGGGGGCAGGAGGAGAAGGGGATGACAGAGAATGAGATGGCTGGATGGCATCACAGACTCGATGGACATGAGTCTGAGTGAACTCCGGGAGTTAGTGATGGACAGGGAGGTCTGGCGTGCTGTGATTCATGGGGTCACAAAGAGTCAGACACAACTGAGTGACTGAACGAAACTGAACTGATGTGCCTAGTTATATTTTATTCTGCAACTGATGATATATGTGAATAATTAAGGATCTAACTTGAGATCTAGGATGATGTTTTCTTCCTCCAGAAAGAATTTACATTTGCTTCTAGAAGTTAACTAGAGGCATTAGCAATGCCAGGTATGTTAATTTGATTTCAAGACTTGGAGTGATTTAAAACTGAGCTTTGGGCTTCCCCAGTGGCTCAGTGGTAAAGAATCTGCCTTCCAATGCAGGAGAGGTGGGTTCAATTTCTTGGTCAGGCAGATCCCCTAGAGAAGGAAATGGCAATCCATTCTAGCATTCTTGCCTGGGAAATCCCATGGACAGAGGAGCCTGGCGGGCTACAGTCCTTGGGGTCACAAAAGAGACAACGCCGGCAAAAACTGAGCTTCAATGCCTGCAAGATTAAGTTTATTGTTTTACACTATTTTTCTAGGGTGTAATCCTTGGATTCTCAACCCAAAATATGATTGTTATCAGAGATCTCCTCCTTGGCAGGACACAAATCTGATTTTACCTCCTGGGTTATGAGCAAAAAGCTTTGCATCTTCTTCCCCTCAGGGGGAAAATTTGTCCCAAATGCCCTGCTCATGCTTCAGAGTTTCATTCTTCTCCAGGTCTTAGATCCATGATTCTTCCTCATGTTGTTGAAGTTCCAATTCCTCTGAGCAAATGATTATATTTTTGCACAGCCTTTCTAATTGGCAGTGAAAGGGTTAGTCCTAATTACTTAGATCACTATTACAGAAGCTTTTAAATATAAATTGAATGGTTTATAAAGTGGGTCTAAATGTTTTATCTGTCACTTCTATGAAGAACACTTCTCAACAACAGAATCTATTTAGATTTGGAGGATAAATAATTATTAAAATCTCTCAAACAGAAATTTCATATAGCTATTTTAAGCATAAATCCAGATATAAAATATTATCCATGAAAGCAAAATTGATTGAGGGTCTCATTAAAACATTTGAATGATTTCACTTGCAAGTTTTTACAAATTCAATGTTTACTTTTTTCTTACAATTATATAACTTAAAGAAAATACATATTTTTTAACCAAACATCATAAAAATGCCCCCAAAGCCTCTGTAGTTTACCCCATAGTGGTGAGTACCCACATTTGTCATGCAGGAGACCAGAGTTTGATTCCCCAATGGGGAGGCATGGAAATCTTTTTGGGGGCTTCCCTGGTGCCTCAGACGTTAAAGAATCTGCCTGCAATACAGGAGACACAGGTTTGATCCCTGGGTCAGTAAGATCCCTGGGAGAAGGGATTGGCTACTCCCTCCAGTATTCTTGCCTGGATAATCCCATGGACAGAGGAGCCTGGTGTGTACAGTCCATGTGGTCACAAGGAGTTTCACATGACTGAGCAACTAACACTTTGACTTCACCAGGCAAATATTACTATTATACATGGACCACTGCATGAAAATAGTTGATAAGGACTTTTCTGCTGCTGCTGCTGCTGCTGCTAAGTCGCTTCAGTCATGTCCGACTCTGTGCAACCCCATAGACGGCAGCTCACCAGGCTTCCCTGTCCCTGGGATTCTCCAGGCAAGATCAGTGGAGTGGGTTGCCGTTTCCTTCTCCAAGGACTTTCCTATCAACACCTATTTCACATCCCCTTTTTCCTTCTAATAACACTCACTTTTCATCATAGAAGATGAAAATAAAAGACTTTTTTTCACTTGGGTTTTGTCAAGGGATAAATCTACATGACTAAATGTTGGTGATTGGGAGGTACCTGAAGAGAAAACTCCCAGGAACTTGAAGGAAAGATTTGCCTTCCTAAGAAAAATTGATAAACCCAAGTCAATGTCCACTTTCTTCACTGGATGTGATAACTTCATTCCTTGTAATACAAGAACTGCTGCAGCTAGGTATGACCATGACCAAATATTGCTGTTATGCTGAGGACAGTAGAATGGAAAGCTGGAAAGCACAAAGGCTCCAAAAACTTGTTGAGCTATTGAACCAACCTGGAACATGTCTACTGTTGTATTTCTGACTATACCAGAAAATAAACGTCCTTAGTATTTCAGCTCATCCTGTTTGAATCTTCTGTTTCTTGCAACCTGGATGCTAACAGAGCTATAGTGGTTTTAAAGCATGGTCCCCAAAGTATCAAATACTATAGAAAGATAGGTAGCTTCTAGAAGCTGGAAAGGCAAAGAAAAGCATTTTCCCCTTGAGCCTCCAAAGGGAATGTAGTTCTACAGGCTCATTTTAGATTTCTGACCTTTGTGCTGCCGTAAGCCACAAAATTTATGATAATTTGTTATAGCAACAAGAGGAAACTAATACAGTGATTAAGAACTTGGGTGCTGCTATCAGCCTCCTAACTTTAAATCCTTCTACTGCTTACTGAATATGAGACTTGGGCAAATTAAACTCTCTACCCTGCAGTTTCATCTCGAAAAATGGGATGATGGTAACAGAACCAAACCTGCTGGGTTGTCATGGGTTTAAATGAGACACTACTTCGGAGTATCTGAAGCTTCACAATTTAAAAATAAATATAACCATTGTTCTGCTAATATTCATAATTTAGTATATTTGTACCTTCTCTCCTATAAATCAAAGTTTTTTTTACATAGTCATGGAGGAGGAAGGGTGTGAGAGCCTCTACCTACAGCATCTTATTTGATGCCACAGCCAGTCATAAAATTAGTATAATTTTGTTTTCATATGGGAAAACTGAGGCTGTGGGAGGTTAATTTTTCCAAGTGACATAGCTAGTAAAAAGACAAATCAAAGCAGCTTATTCACCATTGCATTCACTACACTTATTTGCTGGATGATGCACGAATAACCACTGCAGTGGGCACTTCTAAATAATGAGGACTCTAGACAGACTGACGCTAGGTCACCCTATCTTGACCCTCACTGACACAAATCCTAGCTCTTTAACAGCAAACTATGGAGAAGGCAATGGCAACCCACTCCAGTACTCTTGCCTGGAAACTCCCATGGACGGAGGAGCATTTTACGCTACAGTCCACGGGGCCGCAAAGATTTGGACACGACTGAGCGACTTCACTCACTCACTCACTCATGGTTTCCAGAAAGGCTGGAGGCAACAGAGAGAGACACCCAGTCACAGGAGCCCTGCAGGAGAGTGGTGATAGCAGAGCTGGGCTGAGGGGAGAGGAAGGTGGAGCCACTGCGAGGACGCAAAGGCGGGGCCTGCGTGGGGAACACCCCGGGCCATAAACGGGGGCGGGGCCTCCCCCGAGGCCAGTGCGCGGCCGCGGAGCTTGACCCGCCCATAGCTCCGCCCCCCAGGAGACTCGGCGCCACCATGGAGGAGTACCATCGCCCCTGCGACGAGGTACCGCCCCTCCGCCGCCCCCGAGCGACCCCCGCCCCCGCCCCTTTCGGCGCTTTGTCTCGGCAGGGTGGTCTCCTGGCACCCGGCAGCCAGGAGAGTTGGGGTGCAGCGTCCCCCGTGCCCAGGTCCTCTCAACAGGGCCTGGGATCCGCCCCGCTCTTCCCCGGCCCCCGACCCCGAGGCCTTGAGGGTGGGATGAGAGTCGGGATGGCAGGGGCCACTGGGAGCGCGGGGAGGCTGGCAGTGGGGTCGGGGCCGAAGGTTGGAAGCCTTGACTTGGGGTGCGTGGGGTGGCGGGAGCCGCCCGTCTACGGGGCGGGCCTTGGGAACCGGTCTTCCTGGCTGCTTCCTCCGCCCCTTGGTGTCCCCAAAGCAGGTGCCACATCCCTGCCAAGCGAGGCCCTGGTGGCAGAGCCGCCCCCCCCTTCCCGGGCACTCTCGCTGGGGTGGTTTGGAAGGAGGTACTGGAGTGGGTTGCCATTTCCTTCTCCAGTCACTTTATGGATTAGAAGCCCTTGCTTATTGACTCAGGCTTCCCAAAACCTCACCAGAAGCCCATGATGTCAGTTGTCATCTTCCTGTTACCCACGGGGGACTGAACTGCCAGAAATGACAGCCGCTCCACTTGAACCCAGACCTCTGTCTACACAGCTACAACTCTGGCTTCTCTTTAACCAGGAGGAGGATGAGGCCTGTTGGATCCCAGCATAACCTGTGACAGGGCAAAACAGACAAAGACATTTTCTGTCCAGTGGTAGCCACAGGTGAATGGTGCCGTGAAATAAAACTAGGCAGGCACATCGTGGAGGTGCAGCATAAAATGGTGTGTTATTAGACCCCTGGAAGGGCGTTCTGAACCATTCGTCTTTCGGATGTGGGCTTTTGCAGAAGCTCAGATCACATTTAAACTCATTACTTCTATGATGCAAGTGGCATACACGCTTCAAGGTTAGTGGTTTTCTTATTTTAGAAATTGAAGCATAAGCAATTTCATCCTCAAGGCATATCCCCCGAAAGCACCAGTCTCCTGACTCCTGAGAGGGTTCTGTACTGCGGTACCCCCTAAATGCCTGTATTTTAAAAGAAATGAAATTACATGTGTTGCCATGGCCATCCAGTACAACCTGATTCCCTGGTGACCTTCCAAATTGAATGGAAATGGACATCATTTAATTTGTAGACCACTTTTGAAAATAGATAAGGACCTTATTTGAAGGTAAAATTATTTTAATAGGGGCAATTGTAACATCTGTTTTCATGATTATTCTGATGATTTAGGGTGTTGTTGGGGAATTATCTGGTATAATTAAATAAGTTGAAAATATTTTAAATCTGTACTCAACAAGGTACTTATTTTCAGAATTTACTTGGTTTTTTAACTATTTTGTTGTATAGTGGGATTTACAAACATGCTGGTGTCATAAAGCACCTAAAAAATGTCTCCATGGAAACAAGTCATGTACTACCTGAAATATTTTGGTTTAGACTGCGATCTTATCACATAACCTAGTTCTTGACTCTAGGACACTTTTTAGTCATTAATAGTTGCTTTTAACTCAGGATTGTATCAGGCCACTCCCCAAGAAAGACAAAGTTGCCAGACCTGTTGTATTATGGGCATAGATTAAAGGTCTAAGTATTATTTATATGTTATAAAGTGACAGTAATTTGGAATGATCAAGTGTTTTCATAAACTTTCACCCAGGAAAGCCACATAAATTGCCAAGCATAAGTTAAGAACAAAATTCAAACTTATCAGCATTCTTTTTTTATGGCCCCCCTCATTATTATTTAGTCACAACTATTTCCTGTGTACTGATAACACATCATATGTCTATCTCCTGTTTCCTGAGCTTTACAGCACAATGATCTGCAGTCTGGGTGTTCATCAGAATCACCAGGAAAGCACTTTTTTTTTTCTTGTGCTGCCCATATCTTTGTAAAAAAATTTATTTTATATTGGAGTATAGTTGATTTACAGTGTTGTGTTAGTTTCAGGTGTACAACAAAATGATTTTGTTATACATATATGTATTCTTTTTCAGATTCTTGTCCCATATAGGTTATTATAGAATATTGAGTTCCCTGTGCTATATAAATAGGTCCTTGTTGATTATCTTTTTATATATAGTAGTGTGTATATGAGTGCTCACATGCTCAGTCATGTCTGACTCTTTTGCGACCCTGTGGGCTGTAGCTCACCAGACTCCTCTGCCCATGGAATTTTCCAGACAAGAATACTGGAGCGAGGTGCCGTTTCCTCCTCCAGGGGATCTTCCCAATCCAGGGATGGAACCCTCATCTCTTGCATCTCCTGTGTTGGCAGGCGGATTCTTTACCACTAGCACCACCTGGGAAGCCCCATATGAGTAAAGCACTTTAAAAAAAAATGTTGCCTAGGTCTGCCCACGGAGAAGGCAATATCAAGCCAGTCCAGTACTCTTGCCTTGAAAATCCCATGGACGGAGGAGCCTGGTAGGCTGCAGTCCATGGGGTCACTAAGTCGGACACGACTGAGCAACCTCACTTTCACTTTTCACTTTCACGCATTGGAGAAGGAAATGGCAACCCACTCCAGTGTTCTCGCCTGGAGAATCCCAGGGACGGAGGAGCCTTGTGGGCTGCCGTCTATGGGGTCGCACAGAGTCGGACACGACTGAAGCGACTTAGCAGCAGCAGCAGGCTCTGCCCAAGATCTAATAAGTGAAAATCTCCAGGGAGGTAGGTGGCATGGCATTTTGTGATTTTAAAGATCAAGGTGGGATTAGTAGCCTCAGTAGTCGTAATGCCCCTTTTCACTGTGGTCCCTTGTCACTAATACCTGTCTAGGCCACCCTAGGGTATTCCGTGTAGCATCATAGCTCCCAGGAGAAGGAAGTCTGTGTTGAAAGTAACTGTATCTTTTGTTTTCCATCTTTAGGTTGGCTTCAATGCTGATGAAGCCCACAATATCGTTAAAGAGGTGAGTTATATATATTGTTTATCTTAAAGATTGATGCACTGGTTGAAATTTTTAAAACTGTTTTCACTTTCAGTACAAAGTTAAACGCCTGAGTATTAAAACAAGATTTTTAATATTCATTCACTAATTCTTTATAGGGATGCTTCTGTGTTTGTTATATTGCATGCTGTCAGTCATATTGTATGCTGTCAGGCATCTTGGGGCTTACCCTGAAAGGGATGTTTAAGTATTGATCTAGAATATTGGCTTGCTGTTTTCTAAAGCTGATTCTCTGTCTTTTGAATAAAATAACTTTTATTCCAATGGGGCCAAATATTATTTTAAATGTTTAATAGTTCAGAATCACGTATTAGAACTTTGTAGCCAGGAATATTTCATTATTAAAACAAAATGTAGGGACTTGCCTAGCAGTCCGGTGGTTAAGATTTTGCCTTCCAGTGCAGGGGGCATGGGTTTGATCCCCCACCCCCAAAATAGAAGCAATATTTTAACAAATATAGAGTTAAAAATACTAAGCCACCTTAAAAATTAATTTTTTAAATGAAATCATGATTTTAAAAATGCAAAGTTTTCCATACTTTGACAATGCAGAACCTCAAATGAGGGCATTGGGGAGGCGGAAGATAGCATGGATCATGGGAGGGCAGGAGTGATAGCAGCCTCATTTTTCAAAGTGGAAAGTCAAGAAAGACTGTCCTTGCTGGATGGAACATGAAGCAAAGGATGCTGAGGTATTGGAGGAGTCTTTTCAATGGTACCTGCTTCTTCATACACATTATGAACCACATGAAAAAATTAAAGAGTGAGTAGGAGAATCAACGGAGAAGGCAATGGCAAGCCACTCCAGTACTCTTGCCTAGAAAATCGCATGAACAGAGGAGCCTGGTGGGCTGCAGTCCATGGGGTCGCTACTAGTCGGACACGACTGAGCGACTTCACTTTCACTTTTCACTTTCACACATTGGAGAAGGAAATGGCAACCCACTCCAGTTTTCTTGCCTGGAGAATCCCAGGGACGGCGGAGCCTGGTCGGGTGCCGTCTATGGGGTTGCACAGAGTTGGACACGACTGAAGCGACTTAGCAGCAGCAGGAGAATCAAATATCACCTTTGTTATTGGTTAAAAACTAGATTAAAGATTGGGGCTTCCCTGGTGGCTCTGTGGTCAAGAATCCACCTGCCAATTCAGGAGATGTGGGTGTGATCCCTGGGTTGGGAAGAGCCCCTAGAGGAGGAAATGGCAACCCACTCCAGGATTCTTACCCAGGAAATCCCATGGACAGAAGAGCCTGGTGGGCTACAGTGCATGGGGTTGCAAAAGAGGCATGACTGAGGGACTGAACAACAACAAGAAGATTAGAGATGGGAGCTTGTTTTCAAACTGCGTACCCGTTCAGTTCAGACCTCTGAAGAGGCATCCAGGGGAAAGTTAGAGTCAGCAGAGAGAAATACTTAACCAGGCTGGTGCCTTTGGTTGGTTTGGGTGAAGAGGGAAGGAGAAACCCAATACTCAAGTCCAAGGCATTTGAAGACTGGCTCTCCCAGATGAGAAGGGTGAAGCACCAGCAGGTAACTCACTCCCCCTCCATGGGGAGGAATGATAACAGGTGGGGCAAGAAGCCAGGGATGATCAGGAAAAATCCTCTGTGTGGAAGGAAACATCCAGAGTAGAAAAGAAACATGCTCCTAATGGTGTAAATATACTGAAGTAAAAATAGTGAATTTACTATATTGAGGGAACATGGTTGGGGGGCAGAAGGTGGCAGGTGGTCACAGGGAACTAAATTTTCATGTCTTAGCAATAAAAACATTATCTGAAGATATGTAAGGGACCCTTAAGAGATTTAAAAAACCAGTTGTACCCTAAAGGTGTTTGTTCTGTAGAAGGGGGCTAAGGATGGGGGAAAAAATGTAGGGAGGAAAGGATTTTTTGTTTTTCATTGTAAACTCTTCTGTTGGATCTTTCAACCCATGTGCATGGGTTACTTAAATAGTTTATTCAGGTAAAAGAACCATGCTTCTTAAAATGCAATACAATACTTAGTGGTGGCTAGGTGGTCCTAGAAGCCACTGAGTGTGTTTTAGGGCATTAGTTTTACTTCTGTACTTGCAGGAAGGAGTTAGGTAATATAAATAACCATTTTCAAATAGGGATAACCAATGGATAAAATGGATACACTATGGAGTCAAAAGCAGGCTTCATTTGAAATTTTCATATGAAATATGAGACATGAAAGACATCTCAGGTTTCCCACAGGTGGCATTTAGCTACTAGTCTATTCTCTTTCCTCTCCCTGAGCCAACTCTGTTTGCTATTGAGGCATTAAAAGGTTGAGAGAGGAGAAGGAAACGGCAACCCACTGCAGTACTCTTGCCTGGAGAATCCCATGGACAGAGGAGCCTGGCGGGCTACAGTCCACAGGGTTGCAAAGAGTCAGACACGACTGAGCGACTTCACTCTCTCTTTCTTTCACTTTACATTTATTCCTAGTTACTTTACTTTTTGTTGTTGACACTTCTGTCCTTTATTTTTCATTGTTGATACTTTTGTTGATGCATGATACTTTTAAAAATTGATGCTTTCTAATTGACTGGTGGTGGTATATAAAAATGCAGTTGATTTTGGGGCAATGATCCATTTACTTTAATAAATTATTTTTAAGTAGTTAAAAAAATTACAAAAATAAAAGGTTGAGGGAGAGAGGTGGGGGAAGGAGGGAAGGTGGACAGAGAGTGGGGTGGGGGCGGGGAGAGAGCGCTACTGAAAACATTTCAGCAGTTCCCAGATGACTGTATAATTTCGGCAGGCATTTTTGTTTTTCTTATCTTTTGCCTATCTCCTTATTTTATTAGAGTCCTTGCTCTGAGCGCCTCTGCTAATATATTTTTCCTGCTGAAGTCTTAGAGCCACTCACTCATCAGTGATACGCATATATTTTATTCATTGTCAGTAATAGAATTTGCCACAAACACATTTTGGTAGAAAAAGTGGGTTACAAATGGAATTAACTTGGAGCTTAATCTAAAGTACATTTGATTCAGGATGTCCAGAGAGTATATCAAAGCCAGTATTACTTCAACAGCAAACATGTATGGAGTGCCTGCTACGTGCCTGACTTCTGAGTTTGGCTCTGTGGATACAGAGCAGGTTAAGGACCTCATTATCTAGTAGGTCTCCTGGTTAGTGGTAATGAAGAGGCTAAATGTTAATTAATAGTAATTGGCAGGGTTATTTACAATGGCATCCACAGGCCCCGGATGTTTCTGTTGTTTCGAACAGAACCTGAAGTGGTCCTACTAGATTATGTGAAAGGGAACAAGGGCTCTTGTTTCTCATTAAGGTATGGCAGTCTAGGGAGAGGCAGAGGTTTCCCAAAGACTGTCAGCTTGGGAATGGTAAAGCCAGAATGAAATTGCTGGCCCACTGACCCTTGGGCCACTGACTCTCCTAACTCTTCATGTTATTGAACATCTTGGGAGAATAATTTGAGCCACATTACTTTCTTCAATCCCTCTAAATTTCATTTCTCTTTTTACATTTTATGATTAGTGAGGATATTATACTATCAAGCTTAGGATTCCATATTAATTAATGCCTCTTGAAGGCAGACTCTTTACTGTCTGAGCCACCAGGGAAGCCCATTAATGCCTCTGCGTGCGTGCTCAGTCGTGTCCAACTCTTTGTGACCCCATGGGCCATAGCCCGCCAGGCTCCTCTGTCTTTGGGATTTTCCAGGCAAGAATATTGGAGTGGGTTGCCATTTCCTCCTCCAGAGGATCTTCCTGACCCAGGGATTGAACCTGCATCTCCTGCATTGGCAGGTGGATTCTTTACCACTGAGCCACCTGGGAAGCCATTAATGCCTCTACTATAGTCCAATTATAGTGAATGAAAGCTGTGCACCTGTGTGTCTGTCTCATTAAGCTGGATTCTATGAATGAACTGAATAAATGCTTTACTCCCCTGGCTCTATCACTTGAATGAAAAATAGTAGCAGCTAAATAAGTCAAGAGAAAGACAAATATTATATGATCTCACTTATCTTTAGAATCTAAAAAACCCCAAACTCATAGAAGCAGTGGAATGATAATTGTCATGCGGTGGGGAAAATGTCAGTCAGAGGGTACAAACTTCTAGTTACAAGATGAATAAGGGACTTCCCTGATGATCCAGTGGTTGGGAATCTCCCTGCCAATGCAGGGGACACGGGTTTGATCCCTGGTCTGGGAAGATTCCATATGCCATGGGGCAACTAAGCCCTTGTGCCACAGCTCCTGAGCCTGCACTCTGGAGCCTGTGCTCCCCAATAAGAGAAGCCACCACAATGAGAAACCCTCCCATTGCAGCTAGAGAGCAGCCCCCACTCACCACAACTAGAGAAAGCCCAGGGGCAGCAACGAAGACAGAAAACACCGAAAAAATAATAATTAATTTTAAAAAATGCATATGTTCTGAGGATCTAATATACACTATGGTGCCTATAGTTAACAGTGCTGTATTGTATACTTGAAGGTTGCTAAAAGTAGATCTTCGGTGTTCTCAGCACACACACACACAAACTACGTGAGGAAGTGAATGTGTTAACTAGCCTTATTGTGGCAATTGTTTCATAATATAACATGTCAGATCATCACATGGTGTACCTTAAACTTATACAATGTTGTATGTCAATTGTATCTCAATAAAACTGGAAAAATAACAGCAATAATGATATGATGACAATAATAATATCTGTCATTACTTACGTGTTTACTCCATGGCAGTCACTGTGTTTGGGCACATGCCTTTCCTTACCTCACTCCATCAAAAACAACTTGCTGAGATGAGGCTGTTATCCCTACTTTAAGGATTAGGAAAATAGGGGTTTCAAGAGATAAAGTCACTTGTAAAAGGTCCCACAAGGGTGGGAGAGGTCAGTCTTAAAGGTGAGTCTTAGAGTCTTAAAGCCTAAGACTGTGATGCTCCACCAGTGCTCTTCATCAAGTATCAGAAGTGGATGCTAGTAAGCACTGCGGGAAAATATTTAACTGTCTGCTTCTAGAGCGCCTGAAAAGTAGTGTTTGTTGATGATTCACTTTTAGTGGTAGATGTGCTTGCTCGTTGATAGCTAAGCAGTTATATAGATGAAAATATAATTATTGTACATGAGAAATATATTTTCTCATTGGTCTCCTTTGTTTCTAGCATCTGAAACCTAGTCAAATCCCAGCTGTTGCAAAGTCATTCTTTAACCAATTGATATCAGCCTTTTAAAATCACGCCCCCATAATCATTTTACAACATAACTTATCACCCTTGATTGGTCTTCCTTGTGTGATAGACTTCTTTTATTAGCTTCTCTGCTAGGCTGTTGAGTTCTTTACAGTAGAGGCCATGTCACAGTTATTTTTATATGGCCCGTAATATCTCAGAGTGAGATAATGCATGCAGAAATGCTTTGAAAATTCTCCCAACAGTTAGAGACAATGCATAATAAATTTTTACCAGATGCATATTTTCTAAAATGTTTTATTGGGTTATAAGTATAGTTTATATTTTGAATAAATCTTTTCTTTTTTTAAAATTTTTATTGGAGGCTAATTATTTGACAATATTATATTGGTTGGTTTTGCCATACATTGACATGAATCCGCCCCGGGTGTACATGAGTTCCCCCTCCTGAACCCCCCTCCCACCTCCCTCCTCCCCTTATCCTCCCTCTGGGTCATCCTCGCATACCATCCCCAAGCAGCCTGTAACATGCATCGACCCTGAACTGGCGATTCATTTCACATATGATAATATACATGTTTCAATGCCATTCTCCCAAACCATCCCACCCTCACCCTCTCTCACAGAGTCCCAAAGACTGTTTTATACATCTGTGTCTCTTTTGCTGTCTCGTATACAGGGTTATCATTTGCATCTTTCTAAATTCCATATATATGCGTTAGTATATTGTATTGGTGTTTTTCTTTCTGGCTTACTTCACTCTGTATAATAGGCTCCAGTTTCATCCACCTCATTAGAACTTGTTCAAATGCATTCTTTTTCATGGCTGAGTAAATAAATCTTTTCCTGCGATATGTGTATAATTGTCCTCTGCCCTTTTAGTGTATAGATGGGGTCTTGGGAGGTGAAGATTATAATCAGAACAATATCAACCAGTGGACTGCAAGCATAGTGGAACAATCCCTAGCACATCTGGTTAAATTGGGGAAAGCTTATAAGTATATCGGTAAGTATTGGTGCCCCTTCCTCATTAGTTTACTCACTTTTGTCTCTGTGGTTTTCTCTGAATTTAGAGAATGTAAATGGATGATAGACCCTCAAGTTGGATACTAATAGGGTGTGAAGGACTTTTGACTTATTCATCCCCAAATAATCTGTGATAATACCTGAAAGATGGAGCTCTCTTGCTACTCAAAAGCAGTTTGGGCTCCTGCCAACCACCTGCTTGTCTTGGTAGCATCACCTTTTATGTTTGCACCGGTTATTTTCACTGAAAGCGCCTCAGCCCTACTGTCTTTTCAGTGGTGCCTTGCTTCCTTACCTGTAGGACTGTGAGGTGACACATAATATTGATTTTCTTTGTTTCTGTATCTGAATTAGGCCTATGGGACAAGGCACATGATTTGGCCCACATTTTTCCTGAGGTAGGATTACCATTGGTTATGGCACTGGGCAACAAACAGACTGGATCCAGTGGGGTCACAATTGTGGTAATAAATCAGCAAAATGAGAGACTTATGTTTTTCAATCGATTCACTGAATGCTTTGTTTGCTGTTATGTATTTATTTAGATAGCATTTACTGCTCTGAACTCAAACACTTACTTTTCCTTTTAAGTGTTCTCACTCTGCATCTTTATTTTTAGTGACCTGCGCAGTGGTCCAGAGGAGTCCATATGGCTTTCACACAGCCAGCTCATGTTTTTGGGACACCACATCTGATGGTAAGAGGATTTGTATGTGCATGCTAAGTCACTTCAGTCCTGTCCAACTGTTTATGACCCCATGGACTGTAGCCCACCAGGTTCCTTTGTCTATTAGATTTCCCAGGCAAGAATACTGGAGTGGGTTGCCATTTCCTACTCCAGAGGATCTTCCTGCCCCAGGGATCGAACCTCCATCTCTTATGTCTCCTGCACTGGCAGGCAGGTTCTTTACCACTAGCACCACCTGGGAAGCCCTAAGAGACTTTAAGCTGACTCAAACAAAATCCAACGTCTAGCAAAGTTAAATAGTGGTCCTTGTAATGAAATCTTTATTTATCTCTACTTAAATTCCCATAAGACTTGATCAACAGAATTGCTTTATACCTAGTGGCAGGTCTGCTATCAGACAAATAGGAAATGGAAAGAGTTAATTTTCTACCTATGAAAAATGTATATATATTCCTGGTAATTTTGATGTTTTGATGTTTCTGAGTCCTTTCATTGTGTGTTTTCAGGAACCTGCACTGTAAGATGGGAGAACCGAACCATGAACTGTATCGTCAACGTTTTTGCCATTGCTATTGTCCTGTAGCTGGCTAAAAATACTTGGCCAAAGCCATTAACCTAAGAATTTGTCAGTGTACCCTTTCTAAAAAGAGTAACAGTTACTTATTCATATGCTAGATGACAAGTGTGCAATATGCTTCAAAACTATCAACAAAAACAGAATAGTGCAAGCAAGCAGTCTCGTAAGAAGTTGGCAGATTTTCTCATCTTCCATACAGAATCGTTTAAATAGGGAAAACTTAATGTTAGCAGAAAACAAATATAGAAATATGGCATGACATGAAAATACACTCTTAAATTTACACCAGCTTTTCACTAACAATATGTACTTAAGGAGATGGGGAAATCCATGCAGATAATTAAATTTTCTTTCAGCTAGAAAAGTTAACAGGGATAAATATATGAACAAAAATGCTGCAAGGATAACTGTGGAGAAAATGATAAAAATCACCTAATGCTTAGTTTTTTATTTCTCCTAAATTGTATGTATGATTTAGTGGAAAGTAATCCCATCCTTTTTTTTTCCATCAACTAGTAGCAACTGTTATTATTAACTTGTTTACCTTTTCTGAGAATAGTTAAATCACTTTTTAAAATTTAAAATTCTTAGATTTACATCTGAGGGTGAATTGAATTGGGTAACCTGAATTCCCTAGGTAAACAAAATTAGTTACAGCATATGATGAAAGTATAAGACTCCAACAGCTGCCTTACAATTCATTCATTCCATACGGAAGAAGCATTTATTGAATGTCTATTATGAGCTATTTCTCTGCTAATCATAGTTATCAATATGCTGTTCAAACTTTCTTTTGGTACCTAGTCAGTTGGACAACATTTATGTCTGGGAAAGAGAAAAAAATGTTGTTTTACAAGAGAGGAAAAAAGTGAATCTGGTTATCCAAGTAGGAATAAGCAAATGAAAAGCACTTATTACTGACAAAGCATTATTGATGTAATTTTAAGAATGGCTCCTAGCAAGCAAAAAACTGCATAAAATATGCAACTCTTAGTTAAAGGCCTTATTATCAGTCTAATACACAAGTAGTAAATTTCATCATTGCTTTAGTTACAATCATCTGTAAATAATTTTAAGTGCTTATGAGGGGTTCAAATTGAGTAAAGTGTAAATTAAAAGTATACAATCATTAGCAGGTTATTGAATATCTCAGGGCTTATGAAATGTAGTTAAATTTGTGAAAGAAATAACTGATAAAAAAATTAGGGTACACAGCTGGCCACCAAATTCAAAGTCAATCTGCTATTTAACCTTGAAAACAAAATCAATTTTGCATATTACCACTAATACATGTAGGGAGTGGAACCATGAGTCATTGAATCCCAGGGGGAAAGGAAGGTTTAGTGTTGACAATGTTAAGAGAGTATTCTTGTAGGCATGCTGTGTGCATGTTTGATATTTTGCTGCGTAACAATAATTGTTCAATGTTGAAGATGATTAAGAAAATACAAGGATAGAGTTTAATGCAGTGATCTACACTTTGGCACATTAAATTTTTCAGTGATTACCTTTATGTTAGTTTACGCTGCTGGCTTGGTGCCCTTGAAGATTATAATAGTGACCAAAATATATCTGTGCAGTTAAGGCTCGCTTTTGACTATTGTTATTGAAACCTGATTTTAAGAGAATAATCAAAAATACCTCGTGAACTTGCTATCTGCTCTGTTTCTAGTTAAAATGTAATAAAGATTATCTTCCTGCACTATACGTTTGCTTCTGGATGATCATTGAATAAGAAATGACATCGTCTTTAAGAAATTCTAAATAATAAGAATGGGGATGTGAAATGAATGTTGGACCACAGAGATACATTGTACAAAATAAATGCCGTTAAAATAGCAACCCAAACATTGGTGTTAACATAAATAACACCTTTTTTATGCCTTCTATTACTTTTTAACAAAAAATTATTTTAAAAAGCAGTATAAAATATATTCTGTAACTATTTATTAGCTTTTAATAACTATTTGTGGCAAGGAATTTTGTCCTATTTGTCAACTTGCAATTGAGTTGTTGCTGTTTTGTGTCTTTTTAATTAAGGACTTTAAGTATGTAAAATTAGGGTATTCAGCTGTAAGTACTAACTTGGATTTTGGTAAAGCTATAATTTTATGTTTGTAAAGTACCGGTATACAGCCCTAAATGATGGCAACATCTCATTACGTTTTCTCTGATAAGAAGTATTTTTTTGCTCTTCTTTCCAAGTTGGGTGTTATCTAATTATGAGTCACCGAAAGCATTTTCATCACCTACAGTCGTCATAACATTTTTAAGGTAATCTTAAGATGCTGCGAATTGTATTTTTAAAGTTTGAGTAAAAAGCTATGTCTATCCTTGATAACAGGTTTTTAAAAGTGGGATAAAAATCTGTGATTTTTTTTTTTTTTTTGTGTGTGTGTGTGTGGTAAAGGAATTAGGTCTTTTTTTATAACAGACACCAAAGAAAAGTTTGAGAGATGAATTGAAAATTTCACCCCATGCACTAGAATCTACCCAAGGGGAACTTGTTTTATATTCAGAGGTAGAATTATATTTGTGGCTAAAGAGGCTTATAGCTTCAGTGTCTAATAATTCAATAAAATTGACCTTTGCATATTTACTAAATTCCCTATAAAAGGATCTTAAGCATTTAGCCTTTCCAAGATTTAGATAGCCACCATCAATATACAGCAACCTCAGGTGTCCAGGAGTTTCTGGTCTACCTTGTCTAATTGCAAATCCCGTATTTCTCATGGTGGTCCCGCTCAGTGTCACTCCATGTCATCCTTGAATATGTAGGAAATACTGACAATCCAGGCCTAATGAGAAATGGCCTCTAATTACTTCATGAAGAGCGCCTCTTCCCAAAATGGTTTCTAAGGATCTCAGAGATGAAGCTGGAACTTTGTACAGACATTCATAGGCACCACTGGGATCTTCCCTAGAGGACATAAAATGTGGGCAGCTACCCTCCCTCTGGGATGCTTTATAGGTGAAGACTGTATGGGGAAGTGTCTTTGCAGTTCTGCCTAACTAGGTCAGGGAATTTGATGCCTGGGCTTAGCCAATAATGTCTATTCAACTTGCTTCATGCCAAAATAAGCTTTTTTGTTTTATTGAATGCTTTGCCTATGTAGATGTTTTTCTGTATGCCAGCTTCTAACTTGAGATATCTCCATTCAGGCTTCTCAGCACAGAATTTTTACATGAGGCAGCATTATTACTTAATGACAGTTCTGTTGTTTTCAATCTGTATAATACCTTATAAAGAAAATCTCCATGAAAATTAATATTATATACTGACTTTTCCTTAATTTTTAATTTTGTTTGCTAGGAATTTGGAGTAAGCTGCATGTGCTAACAGAGTCTTCTACAGATAATGCTCATGGAGAGTACCACTCAAAATGATCAGGACTAGAGTAGTGGTCTCTTAATAATTAAAGCAGACTCATTCTTAAAGGGCCAAGTAATAAATATCTGAGACTTTATAGGCCTTTGTAGCTTGAATAAAGTATGCTATTATAGTGTGAAACAGCCCAAGATAGTATGTAAATGATTGGGCATGACCATGTTCCAATAGAACTTTATTTACAAAAATAGGTGACATGCTGACCAGAGTTTACCAACCCCTGTTTAGGGTAAGAGGTGTTTCCTAGCCACTTAAAAAATTATAACTAAATCTGAGGACTTTTTTCTTGTTATTGTTCTCAGTTATAAACAATGGAATACAAGGCACTTTCATATATTATGTTTTTATTATCTTGGACTCAGAGACCTTACCAGTAAACCAAACCTGTACTCTGCTTATTAAAAGAATGAAGTCAACTTTTCTAAAACTGAAGTATTCATTTTTTTTTTCTAATATGTAGGATCTTAGTTCCCCAAACCAGGGATCAAACCCATGGCCCCTTCATTGGAAGGGAAGGGCAGAGTCTTAATCGCTGGACCACCAGGGAAGTTCCAAAGTATTCATTTTTTGATGTATATCACATCACTTTTTACTGGTGTACAGGTAATTTTATATTGTCTTGGAGTTCATTTTACAGCCTTATTTGAAAGAACGTTATTATAAAAAGGTTAACGTTTGATTTACTGATTTTTTGCTTTAATAGCTAAGATGGACATCTCCTCTACCAAGAGAGTCATTAACGCACACTGGACATAGTAACCACCCATTCAGTGCCTTCTGCTAGAAATCATACCACACACACACACAAACACGAAAGTGCACAGGCCAAAGATAAAATGACTCTGCCCCATAAAAATTTAGGGCAAGCAGATGTTCTTTACCCAGGAATGGCTACATATTCCACCAGGCATGAGCACCTGACCCAATGATAGTTTATCCATAAATTTATTTTGAATCCATAAGGTGGCTGGGACACATTTGATCAGGCAAAGTAATTCTCTCTGAATTTTGGTTTGTAAAATAAGGAGAGTATTATTCAGCAGGAGAAAAAGGGAAGATGGAAAGCAGAAATCTTGTCAAGGACTCATCCAAGCTTTCTTATTAGCAGAAATATCACAGCTGCCCGCTCCTCTCTCTACCACCCTCCAACCCAGGGAAGACATACTACACTTCGAATACCAGCAACCCCAGCAGCAGTGCTGAGAATGGTGTCAGCAGCAAATGTGGCAGAGGGAGTGGTGTATTAGGCAGGGAGCAGGTTGATGGCAATGGTCTGATGGTCAGTTTAGAATCACCAGCATCGGGTGATTAAAAACAGAACAAAACCTGTACATAAATGTTTGAGCAGCATTATTAGTAACAGCAAAAACCTAGAAACCACTTTGTCTGTCAACGGGTGAATAGTTTAACAAACTGGTACATACATGGGCTGTTATTCAGAAAACACACACAAGAACTTGTATGAATCTCCTGATAATTATGCTGAGTGAAAAAGCCAATCCAAAAAGAATACTGTTATGATTCCATTTATATAATATTTTGAAACAAAAGTTTAAAAAACGGCGAACAGTGACTACCCTGGTGGTCCAGTGGTTAAGAACCCACCCTCCAATGCAGTGGTTAAAAGTGAAAGTGAAAGGGTTAGTCGCTTCAGTCATCTCCGACTCTGCAACCCCATGGACTGTAGCCCACCAGGCTCCTCTGTCCATGGAATTCTCCATGCAAGAATACTGGAGTAGGTTGCCATGCCCTGTCTCCAGGGGATCTTCCTAACCTAGGGATTGAACCCTGGTCTCCTGCATTGCAGGCAGATTCTTTACTGCCACCAGGAAAGCCCCCCATTGCAGGGGACCCGGGTTCAATCCCTGGTTGGGCAACTAAGCCCAAGAACCCCAACTACTGATTACACTCACTCCAGAGCCCATTCTCCACAACTACACAAAGCCTGTGTCACAATGAAGACCCAATGTAGCCAAAATTAAAAAAATAATAATAAAAATGTCAAATAGATTAGTGGGTGCCAGAGGTTAGACATAGTGGAGGGGGAAGAGGAAATGGGCAGGAGGGAGGTGGGTGTGGTTATAAAAGGCCAACATGAGGAATTCTTGTGGTATTGGAACTGTTCAGTATCTTGGCTGTGGTGGTGGATACACAAACATACACATTATAAAACTGTGTAGAACTAAGTACAAATGAGTACGAGTAAAATTGGGGAAATCTGAATAAACTGAGTGAAAATAAATACTTTCAAGTCAGAAGGAAAGACAAATACCATATGCTATCACATGTGGAATCTAAAATACGACACAAATGAACTTGTCTGCAAAACAGAAATAGACTCACAGACATAGAGAACAGACTTCTGTTTGCCAAGGGGAAGGAGATGGGGGAGGGCTGGATTGGGAGTTTGGGGATACAAACTATTATATGTAGAATGGATCAACAAGATCCTACTGTCCAGCACAGGGAACTATATTCAATATCCTGTGATAAGTCATAATGGAAAAGAATATAAAAGAGTATATATATAAATACATAACTGGGTCACTTGACTGTACACCAGAAATTAACACGACATTGTAAATCAACTGTACTTCAATTAAAGAAATACCTTCTTGTTAATGTTTCCATTAGTTTTCTATTGCTGCTTAAACTCGGTGGTCTGAGAACAACCTGAATTGACTCTGTTACAGTAAGTATTAGAGGTCAGAAGTCCACAATGGTCTTACTGGGCTGTGTGCATGTCAGCTTAGTTGCTCAGTCGTGTCCGACTCTTTGTGACCCCATCGACTGCAGCCCACCAGTCTCCTCTGTCCATGGGATTTCCCGGCAAGAATATTGAGTGGGTTGCCATTTCTTCCTCCAGAGGATATTCCTGACCCAGGGATCAAACCTGCGTCTCCTGCATTGCAGGCAGATGCTTTACCACCGAGTCACCAGGGAAGCCCCTTACTGGGTTAATGTCAAAGTTTAAACAGGCCTGCGTTCCTTCTGTGGAAAAGGCACCCCAGTCCAGTACTCTTGCCTGGAAAATCCCATGGATGGAGGAGCCTGGAAAGCTGCAGTCCATGGGGTTGCTGAGGGTCGGACACGACTGAGCGACTTCACTTTCACTTTTCACTTTCATGCATTGGAGAAAGAAATGGCAACCCACTCCAGAATTCTTGCCTGGAGAATCCCAGGGACGGGGGAGCCTGGTGGGCTGCCGTTTTGGGGGTCGCACAGTTGGACACGACTGAAGCGACTTAGCAGCAGCAGCATTCCTTCTGCAGGTGAGCATCCTTTTTTTTTTTTTTGCCTTGTCTAGCTTCTAGAGGCTATGTACATTTCTTGGTTAGTGGTTCCATCTTCAAAACCGGAAGTATAGCAATTTCAAATCTCTTCTCTTTTCTGACCTCTGCTTCTGTCATCTCCTCCTTTGACTCTGAGGCTCCTGCCTCTATCTTTCCCTGATTAGGACCCTTGTGATGACACTGGGTCCACCCAGGACAACCTCCCCATCCCAAGAGCTTTAATCACATCTGCAAAGTCCTTTTGCCATGTAACATATTTACATGTTCTGAGGTTTGAGAAGTGGATACCTTTGGGCATCATTTTATTTAGTACAACTCCATTATCACATGACGCTGTATCTCAATGGTTTAAAAAATATCAGAAAATGACTCAGTATCAGAAAAGAAATAGGGTATGTTGAGAACTGTGAGGTGTTTGACAGCACATCACCCTTCAGAGGGAGGCTGCACCTCAGCTCCAGTCATTATTAACACTTAGAAACAAGGTTTTGGGTTTCCCTAATCTTCCAGTTTTGCAAGAAATTCAGAAATACGTGTGAAGTCTCTCAATTTAAAAACCTCAATATTTTTCAACATTGGTATTTGGACCTAGTGGCGGCAGGGATGGGGAGTGCGGGTGGGTCTCATAACTAGTATACCTCTTCCATTCCCTAGTTCTGAACAAATTAAGAGACAGGGAAAAAGATTAAAACCAAAGTATCACCTTTCTGAGAAAGACAAATATATGATATCAGTTACATGTGGAATCTAAAATAAACAAATAAATTTGTTTACAAGACAGAACTGAACTTACAGACCCAGAAAACAAACTTATGTTTACCAAAAGGGAAAGAGGGTGAGGGAGGGATAAATTAGGAGTTTGGGATTAGCAGATATAAACTACTATATATAAAATAGATGAACAACAACTTGTCCTACTATACAGCACAGGGAACTACTCAATGTCTTGTAACAAACCATAATGGAAAAGAATATGAAAATAATATATAATACATGGATCTGAATAACTGAATCACTTTGTTGTATAAAACACAATTTTGTGAAACAACTATACTTCAGTTAAAAAAATTATGAAAACTTTAAAAAATGACCTTTTTTGTTGGAGAATGGGACTGAGGGGAACTGGTCTTATTAATATTTTAATATTTTGGCTTCCCTCGTGTCTCAGACGGTAGCCATGTCTGCAATCCAGGAGACCCAGTTTCGATCCCTGAGTGGGAAAGATTCCCTGGAGAAGGGAGCAGCTACTGACTCCAGTATTCTTGCTTGAAGAATCCCGTGAACAGAGGAGCATGGAAGGTTAGAGTCCATGGGGTCACAAAGAGCCAGACACAACTGAGTGATTAACACCTTCACACTTGCCAGGGGCTTCACTGGTGGTGTGGTGGATAAGAATCTGCAGGTCAATGCAGGGAACTCAGGTTCGATCTCTGGTCTGGGAAGATCCCACATGATGCAGAGCAACTAAGCCCATGCACTACAACTTTTGAGCCTGTGCTCTAGAGCCTGGGAACCGCAACTCATGAAGCCATGAGCCACAACTACTGAAGCCTGCGTGCCCAGAGTCTGTGCTCTGCAACAAGAGAGCCACTGCAATGAGAAGCCTGTGCACCACAGTGAAGAGTCGCCCCTGCTCACTGTAACCAGAGAAAAGCTGGCGTGCAGCAATGATGACCCAGCACAGCCAAAAAATTCATAAATAAATAAAATATACTGACCTCCAGAATTAGAGTTACCAACCAGTCATAAGCATAAACACTCACTGACTGATGAATCAACATAGAGGAAAGGAAGAAGCACTCTACTTTCCAAGTCACTAATGAGTGAGAAAGTAAAGCAAGATCAGGAATGTTAAGGAAACTGATGATTCTCCACATGGAGAGCCATCGAAGGAGAACATGAGTGGGGATTAAGCACTGCTCCCTTAACACTTGGCACTGATTTTGATATATATATAAATATATGTTTAAGCACTTTGTAGCCTAACATTGTACAGGCCAAAGAAAACATGTCTGTGGGTTAATGTGGCCCATGGGCCATTAATTTCTGTCAGTTTCATGGTCTACCAGCCTCTACCTTCCCCTCCCACCCTATCCCAGTCTCCTCCACTATTAGGCTGATGCGCAGGCTCTGTGATTTTTCCACCAGTGGTCAACAGGCAAGGGGAAGGAAATTAAGTCAGCTATTGTCTGGCCTTAAGGCCAATGCAGTATGTCTGGAAGCAGCTATTACTGTTGCAATCATGATAATATGATCTGGAGAGTTACCACAGAACTACTGTTCTATGAATTATTGGTATGCTCTTTTTGGAGGGTACTCCGGCAGCATCTATCAATTTTTTAAGTGTTATGTTCCATGATCACAATTCTTAAGATCTATAACACAGAAATAATAACATAAATGAATAACAACAAAATTTTTCCTTGCAATACTGTTTGTAAAAGTTAATTTTTAAAAAAAAGAGAAGAAGAAGAAAACAACTGAAATGACCACCAGTAGGGGAAGAGAGAAATTACGGGGAAGAAAAGGGAAGTGTCACTTTATGTATTGTGTGGTTAGAAACAATCATCGGAGAAGGCAATGGCAAGCCACTCCAGTACTCTTGCCTAGAAAATCCCATGGATGGAGGAGCCTGGTAGGCTGCAGTCTGTGGGGTCGCTAAGAGTCGGACACGACTGAGCGAGTTCACTTTCACTTTTCACTTTCACACATTGGAGAAGGAAATGGCAACCCACTCCAGTGTTCTTGCCTGGAGAATCCCAGGGATGGGGGAGCCTGGTGGGCTTTCGTCTATGGGGTCACACAGAGTTGGACACGACTGAAGTGACTTAGCAGCAGCAGCAGCAGAAACAATCATACATTACTTTGAAAAACTTATTTTAAATTACACAGTATGTGAATGCACTGTTTTACACCAAGCTTTTCCACATAACAAAAGCTTAAAAGCCCCTTGCTCTCCATCTTGTCCTCTTTTGATCTCCTATCCTGCCATCCATTCCCAAGGGTAATAGGAGCTAATAATTATTGCTATTTTGATGTATATGATTCTGTTTCTTTTCACATTTATATACATATATGCATATAATGCATATTATTATATTATAGCATATAATGCATAGTCTTCTGCGGATTGCTCCTTTTAGGCAAGAGTATGCCTTTGGGATTTCTTTTCTTTGATGTCAACATATACAGAGTCACCTTGTTGAGTTTAGCTGCTATATTGTATCATATAATATGGACAGGCCATAGTTTATTCCATTTCCTATTGGTGGACATTTAGGTAGTTTCCAGTGTTCCACTCTTACAGACAATGCTGATATGAATACCTTTGCTCAAACCTCCTTGTGTCCATATGTGAATGCTTCTCAAACACTTTAAAAGTGGAATTATTGGGTTATGAGTACCTTTTAAATCTTAATAGGTTATATTTCTTTCGTCATTTGTCTTCAGAAGAGAGAACAGAATCAAGACTCTGGAAAACAGCAAACACATATATCTGTACATGGGAGAGAATTCCCTCTGCCATGTATAAATATACAACATATACACATATCGCTAAAGAGATGCTGTGCCAGCCCTTAAAAAGATCCATTCTAAAATGGAATTCATTGTGAATCGCAGTATAGCTCCCCCAACAAAGCACAAAAATCATACACACTAGGCCTGCTCTTTTTGTCATGCTCAGGGTATCACACCTGCCCAGCTCTTTATTTATGATTTTGTATATTTGTGTGTGTGCGTGTGTGCTGCAGAGAACTTGAAGTAGGTTTTCTTCTGGATGACTATCCTGAACAGCAGCAAGTGCTGTGGAAGTAGGAAGGAAATGTGTAAGAAATATAGTGGAACTTGAATTATCTGGAACTCATGACTAGTAGGTCTAGGGAGCCAAGAAGAGACAAAATCTAAGGATGCCATGGGATTTGGTTTCTCACTGGTTGAGCTATTCAGGTTTGTTAAAGTATCTAAAATCATACAGAGTGGATTTCCCTGGTATTTCAGTGGTTAAGAAGCTGCCTGCCAATGCAAGGGACGCGGGTTTGATCTTTGATCCAGGAAGATCCCAGATGCTGCAGGGTAACTAAGCCCATGCACCATAACTACTGAGGCTGTGCTCTAGAGTCTGTGAGCCGCAACTACTGAAGCCCACATGGCCTAGAGACTGTGCTTCACAGCAAGAGAAGCCGCTGCAATGAGAGCCCATGCACCCCAGCGAGGAGGAGCCCCCGCTTGCTGCAACTGGAAAAAAGACTGTGCAGCTCGAAGACTGAGCACAGCCAAAAATAAAATAAAATGAGTTACGACTGACGTTTTTTAAAAAAAATCACACAGAGCACCATTCACTGGGATCAGCTTCATTAAGGCCTGTAGCTTTGCCTCACTAGAGTCAACAATGGCACTTGACTGGGAGTAACAAGCCTCCATTTTAGTTTTCGCTCTAACTCCGGTTGCCTATGTGATCTCGAAGTAATCATTTTACCTTTCTAAACTGTATTTTATTCATCTATAAAATGAAGAGGGCAGGTTCGGGCCTTTAGTATCACAGAATAAAAAATCCAAAGCAACAGTCTGTTCATCTAATATATATATGATGCTAAATCAACTGTTCGCATCTGTCCAGAAGCTTCTCTGGTAATTTTCCCCTCCATAATATGTTATAGGACTTTACAAAATTAAGATGGGATAAATAGAAAATCCAGCCAAAACTGGCACCAAACAAGGAAGCAGGTTCAAGCAGGAAGTTTGGCTTAAAGCTGGCCATGATCCAGAAGCCAGAAATACAGGAGAATGATCAGTAGCTGAGGCCAGTAGCCTTGTCAACACTGGATCATATTCTTCTCCACGTCAGCCTACAGGACATATATTCTGAGAAAATCCAATTCTACGTATGATATTTACAAACTGCTTGACTCTTTCCTTTTAATGGTTCAGGGCAGTGTCAGAGGAGGGACCTTAGAACCCTGTTCTCTTCTGTTACCATTTTTTCCAGTATTTCCCAAAGGTCATCCATAGACCACCTAAGTGGGAAGACCGGAAGTGCCAGCTAAAAGGAAAATACCCAGGCTCCCTTTTTGATGTGCTGAATCAGAGGTGGAGAGTGACATGGGGAAGAATTGAAATTCTCCATTTCTAACATTCTGCTCTGGTGATCCATATGCATGTTAGAGAGAACCATTAGCTTTGAGAGTCCACTACATTCACGACACAGTTTAAAGATAAGATCTCTAGTTACACAAAATCAAGAACAAGAAATGTGTTGCTTAGGGACTTCCCTGACAGTCCAGTGGTTAAGACTGCTTCTACCGCAGTGGGTGCGGGTTCCATTCCTGGTCGGGGAACTAGGATCCCAAATGCCACATGGTGTGGCCAAAAAAATTTTTTTAATTAAAAAAAGGAGCATGTTGCTAGGCAGAAGTAAGATGCAAGTGATGACGATTTCAAGGGGAATGGAGATGCTGCCAGCAAGTGAGAGTCTGAAGCAGGAAACTTTGGGCTGGCTAGACTCCCACTCCAGTTAAGGGAATGGAGTGACAAGGGCTCACTGTGAAGTCATTGAAGCCTAGAGCTGGAGGGGACTTTGAGGTTGCCTTTGTCAACCTCCCAGCCACAAGAGAAATCCTTTCTACAAACACGTTTGGCAGATGGTTATGAGAGGAGGTTGTCTAGGGCCTGGATTGAGGGGTGTGTTTAATATCCAAACCTAGCTGTTGGGGTAATGTATTTCGTGAAAACTGGTCCCCTGGGATGCTGGAGTCACGTGAGTAAGGAAGCATGATCAGATTTAGGAAAGGAAAAACACTTAGAGATCTTTCTCCCAGGCAAACACACCCGTGTGCACATGCTTCTGGTGGGTACAGGCTTTGAGAGCTAGAACCTTTGCTTGACATTTTTGTTTTGCCTTTTCTTTTTCTTCAAGGCATCTGTCTCCCTGTGCAGTTTAGCTGTGCTGCCACCAGGGGACAGAAGGATGCTGTTGATTGTGTCCTGAAGTCTAAGCTCCAAAGTCTGTTCTCCCTGAGATGAAAAACCATGGCTCCCTGCTGCCTTTGATCACTTATCCATGATGGATAGTCAGAGATTTCCAGCTTTTCCCATAAAACATATGTAATTTGTTCAGATGGTTAAAATAAGTCAAACTCTAAACCTATCACACTAGAATTCGCATTTCCCAGGCCTCTGAGTATAAGTAGTAGAGACAGGGCAGCGACTGATCTGCTTCGTTCACTATCTCTCAGTTGGATCTCATTTGTACTCCTCAGTGGCCCTTCCAGGCCACCTCTTGCCAAACTCCCAAGACCCACTTTCCTTCTCTAGTTTCTTCCCTACACAGAACAGTGTAAGGTCAGTAATTTATGCAGTTAGCAGTTACTTAAGTTTTCATCACATGCCAGACACCCCGTTCTGGGCTTTTGGGAAAGAAATGAACAAAACTCTCCCCTCCTGGAGCTGACATTCTAGTGGAGAGGCAGACAATAAGCAGGTATGTTTAGAGGGTAGAAAGTACTATAGAGAAGTCATAAGAAGTGAGCAGTAACACTGGGAGGGGGTGGCTCAGGGAGAGAGGGGACAGTGTCAAGGCTGCTGTTTTAGACACAACAGTCAGAGCAGACCTCTCTCGTAAAGGTGACATTCCATCTGAGGTCGGAAGGAGATGAGGGAGTGAGTCACACAGAATTGTGACAGAAGGTATCTTCCAGGCAGAAGAAATCGTAAGAGTGACGATCTTGAGGTGAAACCAGGCTTGGTATGTTTGAGGGACAAAGTGGCCAGTGTGAGGGACTTCCATGGAGGTCCAGTGGCTAAGACTCCACCCTCCCAATGTAGGGAGCCTGAGTTCAATCCCAGGCCAGGGAATAGATGCCACATTCCACAACTAAAGATCCTGCATGCCAAATAAATAAATAATATTAAAACAAGAAAAGGGCCAGTGTGGCTAGAGCTGAGTGAGAAAAGGAGGGAGGTAATGGGAAATAAAACCAAATAGGTGCCAGGGGACTTGATCATATGGAACCATATCTGTGTTAGATGCTGCTGCTCTGATGTTTCTGAGCAAAGGAGGGAGTGATCCCTGTGGTTGCTGTGTTGAGAGTGAACGGTAGGTGGGCAGGGACAGAAGCAAAGAGTCCCGACGGCAGGGCCACTGTGATACTGCAGGTGACAGATTATGGCAGCCCAGACTCAGATAGTCAAGGCAGAGGTGATGAGCAGCCATGGAGGTCAGATGTTGGACACGTTCTGAAGGTAGGGTGGACAGGACTTGAAAATGAGCTGCCTGTTGTGTGAGAGAGAGAAAAGTCAGCGGCAGGTGACTGGGTAAGTGGAGGTTCTGGGGAAGCAAATAGAGTCGTTGTGCACAGGAGATGGAAGGCTTGGGGGACGGACAGCAGAGTCAGAAGAAAATGACAGCAGAGTCAGAAGAGGGTGGGGTCCTGGAAAGTCCAGTGAGGAGAATTTCACAAGGAGAAGGCTGTGATCAACTCAGTCATGCACTGAGGAGGTGGGTGGCAACACTTTTGGCTGCAGCTATGGTGACAGCCACTGCTTACCTCACAGTCTCACTGATAACAGTGGACTGTTAGAGAGAGTTTTCTTTCTTTTTTTAAAAAATTATTTATTCATTTATTTTTGGGTTGGCTTCCCTGATAGCTCAGTTGGTAAAGAAACTGCCTGCAATGCAGGAGACCCTGGTTCGATTCCTGGGTCGGGAAGATCCACTGGAGAAGGGATAGGCTACCCACTCCAGTATTCTTGGGCTTCCCTTGTGGCTCAGCTGGTAAAGAATCTGTCTGCAGTGAGGGAGACCTGGGTTCAATCCCTGGGTTGGGAAGATCCCCTGGAGAAGGAAAAGGCTACCCACTCCAGTATTCTGGCCGAGAATTCCATGGACTGTGTAGTCCACGTGGTAACAAAGAGTCGGACACGACTGAGCAACTTTCACTTCACTGCATGACATGTAGCTTGTGGGATCTTAGTTCCCCAAACAGGGATTGAACCCGTGCCTCTGCAGTGGAAGTGCAGAGTCTTAACTGCTGGATTGCCACAGAAGTCCAGAGACAGTTTTCATATCCAACCTCAATTCGTGACTGTTCTCTATGTCTGTTCTCCGTTTCCCACTTCTGCGAGTTCTGCTGCTGCTGCTGCTAAGTCGCTTCAGTCGTGTTCGACTCTGTGCGACTGCAGAGAGAGCAGCCCACCAGGGTCCTCCGTCCCTGGGATTCTCCAGGCAAGAACACTGGAGTGGGTTGCCATTTCCTTCTCCAATGCATGAAAGTGAAAAGTGAAAGTGAAGTTGCTCAATCATGTCTGACTCTTAGTGACCCCATGGACTGCAGCCTACCAGGCTCCTCCGTCCATGGGATTTTCCAGGCAAGAGTACTGGATTGGGGTGCCATTGCCTTCTCCGTCTACAAGTTCTATTAGACAGTAAACAGCTGAATTCTCAACCCCACAGTGGGAGACGAGCAAACACATCACAAGTCTGTAAGAGGAACACAGATTTCTCCATTCAGGGTGGCTCTTTTCCACTCAGAATGCTGCTTCAGTTAGGTTGACCATCCACAGAGCTCCTAGGGCTTCAAGCAACACCAACGCTTTCCACAGCCATTCACCTCTCACATCCAATCTCCCCAGATAATCACAGGTACTCCAGGACTCACAGTGGCCCTAGATCTGGAAACCTAGATCTGGTACAAAACCACACTGAATTCTAGAATTATCTCTTAAGTATCCTGTCAAAGTAAATGAAATTACAAAAATAGATACATTTTATTCTCACTCAATTGTTAACTGTTTTTTTAACATCATAACCCAATTTTGCTCTTATTCAGTTCACTTCAGTCACTCAGTCGTGTCCAACACTTTGCGACTCCATGAATCACAGCACGCCAGGCCTCCCTGTCCATCACCAACTCCCGGAGTTCACTCAAACTCATGTCCATCGAGTCGGTGATGCCATCCAGCCATCTCATTCTCTGTTATCCCCTTCTCCTCCTGCCCCCAATCCCTCCCAGCATCAGGGTCTTTTCCAATGAGTCAACTCTTTGCATGATGTGGCCGAAGTATTGCAGTTTCAGCTTTAGCATCAGTCCTTCCAATGAACACCCAGGACTGATCTCCTTTAGAATGGACTGGTTGGATCTCCTTGAAGTCCAAGGAACTCTCAAGAGTCTTCTCCAGCACCACAGTTCAAAAGCATCAATTCTTTGGCGATCAGCTTTCTTCACAGTCCAACTCTCACATCCATACAAGGCCACTGGAAAAACCATAGCCTTGACTAGATAGATCTTTGTTGGCAAAGTAATGTCTCTGCTTTTTAATATGCTATCTAGGTTGGTCATAACTTTCCTTCCAAGGAGCCAGCGTCTTTTAATTTCATGGCTGCGATAAGCATCTGCAGTGATTTTGGAGCCCCAAAAATAAAGTCTGACACTGTTTCCACTGTTTCCCCATCTATTTCCCATGAAGTGATGGGACCAGATGCCATGATCTTTGTTTTCTGAATGTTGAGCTTTAAGCCAACTTTTTCACTCTCCTTTTTCACTTTCATCAAGAGACTTTTTAGTTCCTCTTCACTTTTTGCCATAAGGGTGGTGTCATCTGCATATCTGAGGTTATTGATATTTCTCCCGGCAGTCTTGATTCCAGCTTGTGCTTCATCCAGCCCAGCGTTTCTCATGATGTACTCTGCATATAAGTTAAATAAGCAGGGTGACAATATACAGCATTGATGTACTCCTTTTCCTCTTTGGAACTAGTCTGTTGTTCCATGTCCAGTTCTAACTGTTGCTTCCTGACCTGCATACAGGTTTCTCAAGAGGCAGGTCAGGTGGTCTGGGATTCCCATCTCTTTCAGAATTTTCCAGTTTATTGTGATCCACACAGTCAAAGGCTTTGGCATAGTCAATAAAGCATAAATAGATATTTTTCTTATATATTGTCACTAATTAAACTTCTGGGTTTGAAAGCAGAATTTTCTTCCAAAGACTTCTCTGGGGGTCCAGTGGTTAAGAACCCACCGGCCAAAGCAGAGACATAAGTTCAATGCTGTAGAGCAACTAAGCCTGCATGCCACAACTACTGAAGCTTGGGTGTGCCATAACAAGAGAAGCCACTGCAATGAGAAGCCTGTATATGGCAACCAAGAGTGGCCCCTGCTCGCTGCAACTAGAGAAAGCCTGTGTGTAGCAATGAAGACCAAGCACAGCCAAAGTCTACTACATTTAAGGCCTCAATGGATAATGTTTTCCATATCCAGTAGGTTTTAAGACTTTGTATTTTTGTTATCTTTCTGTAATGATGTTGTTTTTAAATGCCATGTACTCAGTGAGTGATATAAACACATTATAAATTTCAGTTTTCTAATAAAAAATTAAAATAAATAAATAAATTTAAAAAAGAATTCTTCCAAGATCATCTTTTGAGTTTAAACTGCTCCCTCTTCATCCCAGTGAACTTCAGTATCTTCATCCATTTACCTTGATCCTTCATCACTATTCTATGAAGAAACAGCATAAAGGGTAGTAGTTAAGTTTGGTGGGAGACAAACCAATCAGATTCAAATCCTAACTGCCTTGTTTCTTAGGAAAGCAATTTTCCCAGGAAAATTGCTTAATATTTGTATGTCTCAATTTCCTCCTCTGAAAAGCAGGAATGATAATTTTGAGGATTCAATGAAATGAAGCATATAGCCCCCTTAGCACATAGAAGCAAGAAGATGGAGCCTGCCCCAGCCTGGGTCCATATATGATAATGTTGAACAGAGTCTCCTCTCACCCCCAGCCAACATGCAATGGTCATGTCGTATAGCAAGAAGTAAACTTTCATTGCTTTAAGCTGTTGAGATATGGGTGTTGTTTGTTACTGCAGCAGAATCTAATACTAACTTACTGACATAGAAATTGAGATAGAAAGTAGGGCATAGCGTAAGAAAACCTAAAATAAATGACTTTCACATAGCAAAGCAGCAGATATTGAAGACTGAAAAAAGTGAAAATCTCTGTGAGGCAACAAACTGTCAAAATGTTGTTCATAGTCCTTTGGGAAGAAAATCCTATATCTATTAACCCTGCAGATCTAGGAGGGAAAGTTGGAAAACTTAATGCTGGCAATGAGCTCCTGGCTGTTAACTGAGAATTGACTGGCTTGCAGGTAGAAATGACAGTAACTCCTGGGTATCAAGCAACATTCCTGGACTTTGACAGGAAGGAATAACCCTGGGGTTGTCAACCTTAGAGAAATGTTGAGTGTATTCTGTACACAAAAAGGACCATGCAGTAGTAGTGTTCTTCACAAGTACCTAGTGTGACTTGTAGGCATATGGCAGGATGGCACTTTCCAGCCCACCCAATATCAGGTATAATGTTGTTGTTGTTTGCTGTGTTGTTTAGTCACTCAGTGGTGTCCGGCTCTTTGAGACCCTGTGGACTGTAGCCCCCCAGGCTCCTCTGTCCATGGAATTCTCCAGGTAAGAACACTGGAGTGGGTTGCCATTCCCTTCTTCAGGCCACCTTCATGACCCAGGGATTGAACCTGAGTCTCCTGTATTGGCAGGTGGATTCTTTACCATCTGAGCCACAAAGGAAGCCCTCATAATATCAATATTATTAAGTACAAAATCAAGAAGTAAAGAAGTGAAGCCAAAGAAGTAAACACAATCCCATTTAAGTCATGTTACAAAGTCAGGGCTCTAAAGCCTTGAAAAGTTTTCAAAACAGGAAAGACGTAATATGGGCTGACCAGAATTACATTTCCCACCAAATCTTAGAATAGGCTGTTTTATAAACAAAATCTATGCATGAATCTGATCATGTGAAATCTGATCAAAATGTCCAAAAAATAACACAACACAGCATAACACAACATGGAGTAAAAGTGAGAACAGCCTTTCACCAACCCCAAGCCCCTCTTACTTCCTCAGATTAACATACCAATATTTTGGTGCGCTTCTTTTCAAACTGTTTTATACATGCCTAATTCTTCTGTGATTTGTCTACAAGCATACCTCAGAGATCTTTCAGTTCCAGACCACCACAATAAAGTGAATATCTCAATAAAGCTAGTCACACACATTTTGGGGTTTCCCAGTGCATATAGGAGTTTTCTTTACCTTATATGATATTCTATTACATGTGCAAATAGCATTATGTTTAAGAAAACAATGTATATACCTTCATTAAAAATAATGCTGTTAGAAAAACGGTTCTGATAGGCTTGCTCCACACAGGGTTGCCACAAAACTTCAATATGTAAAAATACAGTATCTGCAAAGCATAATAAAAGAAAATGCAATAAAATGATGTATGCTTATAATAATTCTGAAAACAGAAAACCAATAAACATTTACGTTATTATGACATTATGATATTATGATAATATAGATCATTCACTTAAGTTCACTCAGTCATGTCTGACTTTTCGTGACCCCATGGACTGCAGCATGCCAGGCTTCCCTGTCCATCACCAACTCCTGGAGTTTACTCAAACTCATGTCCATTGAGTCGGTGATGCCATCCAATCATCTTATCCTCTGTCATCCCCTTCTCCTCCCACTTCAATCTTTCCCAGCATCAGGGTATTTTCAAATGAGTCAGTTGTTCCCATCAGGTAGTCAAAGTATTGGAGTTTCAGCTTCAACATCAGTCCTTCCAATGAATATTCAGGACTAATTTCCTTTAGGATGAACTGGTTGGATCTCCTTGTAGTCCAAGGGACACTCAAGAGTCTTCTCCAACACCACAGTTCAAAAGCATCAGTTCTGCACTCAGCTTTCTTTTTAGTCCAACTCTCACATCCATACATGACTACTGGAAAAACCAAAGCTTTGACTAGATGGACCTTTGTTGGCAAAGTAATGTCTCTGCTTTTTAATATGCTGTCTAGGTTGGTCATAGCCTTTCTTCCAAGGAGCAAGTGACTTTTAATTTCATGGCTGCAGTTACCATCTGCAGTGATTTTGGAGCCCCCCAAAATAAACTTTCTCACTGTTTCCATTGTTTCCCCATATATTTGCCATGAAGTGATGTGACCAGATGCCATGATCTTAGTTTGCTAAATGTTGAGTTTTAAGCCAGCTTTTTCATTCTCTCCTCTTTCACCTTTATCAAGAGTCTCTTTAGTTCTTCTTTGCTTTCTGCCATAAGGGTGGTGTCATCTGCATCTCTGAGGTTATTGATATTTGTCCCGGCAGTCTTGATTCCAGCTTGTGCTTCATTCGGTCCAGCATTTCGCATGATGTACTCTGCATAGAAGTTAAATAAGCAGGGTGACAATATACAGCCTTGATGTACTCCTTTCCCAATTTGGAACCAGTCTGTTGTTCCATGTCCAGTTCTAAGTGTTGTTTATTGATCTGCATACAGATTTCTCAGGAGGCAGGTCAGATTAAGAATTTTCCATAGTTTTTTGTGATCCACACAGTCAAAGGCTTTGGCATAGTCAATAAAGCAGAAATAGATGCTTTTCTGGAACTCTCTTGCTTTTTCTTTGATCCAGTGGATGTTGGCAATTTGATCTCTGGTTCCTCAGCCTTTTCTAAATCCACCTTGAATATCTGAATTTCATGGTTCACGTACTGTTGAAGCCTGGCTTGGAGAATTTTGAGCATTACTTTGCTAGTGTGTGAGATGAGTGCAATTGTGCGGTCGTTTGAGCATTCTTTGGCATTACCTTTCTTTGGGATTGGAATGAAGACTGACCTTTTCCAGTCCTGTGGCCACTGCTGAGTTTTTCAAATTTGCTGGCATATTGAGTGCAGCACTTTTATAGCATCATCTTTTAGGATTTGAAATAGCTCAAGTGGAATTCCATTACTTCCACTAGCTTTGTTCATAGTAATGCTTCCTAAGGCACACTTGACTTCACATTCCAGGATGTCCGGCTCTAGGTGAGTGATCACACCATCGTGGTTATCTTGGTCATGAAGATCTTTTTTGTACAGTTCTTCTGTCTATTCTTGCCACCTCTTCTTAATATCTTCTGCTTCTGTTAGGTCCATACCATTTCTTTCCTTTATGGAGCCCATCTTTGAATGAAATATTCCCTTGGTATCTCTAATTTTCTTGAAGATATCTTTAGTCTTTCCCATTCTATTGTTTTCTTCTATTTCTTTTCATTGATCACTGAGGAAGGCTTTCTTATCTCTCCTTGCTATTCTTTGGAACCCTGCATTAAAATGGGTATATCTTCCATTTTCTCTTTTGCCTTTTGCTTCTCTTCTTTTCACAGCTACTTGTAAGGCCTCCTCAGGCAACCATTTTGCCTTTTTGCATTTCTTTTTCTTAAGGATGGTCTTGATCACTGCCTCCTGTACAATGTCATGAACCTCCGCCCATAGTTCTCCAGGCACTCTATCAGATCTAATCCCTTGAATCTATTTGTTACTTCCATTGTATAATCATAAGGAATTTAATTTAGGTCATACCTGAACGGTCTAGTGGTTTTCCCTACTTTCTTCAATTTCAGTCTGAATTTGTCAATAAGGAGTTCATGACCTGAGCCACAGTCAGCTCCCAGTCTTATTTTTGCTGACTGTAGAGAGCTTCTCCATCTTTGGCTGAAAAGAATATAATCAATCTGATTTTTGTATCGACCATCTGGTGATGTCCATGTGTAGAGTCTTCTCTTGTGTTGTCAGAAGTGGGTGTTTGTTATGACCAGTGCATTCTCTTGGCAAAACTCTATGAGCCTTTGCCCTGCTTCATTCCATGCTCCAAGGCCAAATTTGCCTGTTACTCCAGGTGTTTCTTGACTTCCTACTTTTGCATTCCAGTTCCCTATAATGAAAAGGACGTCATTTTTGGGTGTTAGTTCTAGAAGGTCTTGTAAGTCTTCATAGAACCGTTCAGCTTCTTCAGCATTACTGATTGGGGCATAGACTTGGATTACCATGATGTTGAATGGTTTGCCTTTGGAAGCAAACAGAGATCATTCTGTTGTTTTTGAGATTGCATCCAAGTACTGCATTTTGGACTGTTTTGTTGACTATGATGGCTACTCCATTTCTTCTAAGGGATTCCTGCCCACAGTAGTAGATATAATGGTCATCTGAGTTAAATTCACCCATTCCAGTCCATTTTAGTTCGCTGATTCCTAGAATGTCTATGTTCACTCTTGCCATCTCCTGTTTGGCCACTTCCAATTTGCCTTGATTCATGTACCTAACATTCCAGGTTCATTATTTATTATTGTTAATTTTGAGCTGAGTATGCTAGTGTATTTTTCCTTCTCTATGGCTCTAATGTCATGTCTATGCTACTAAAAAGAAGATATTACTAGAGTGATATCTGAATTTTTTTTTCCAAGCTCCCATCAAATGTTTTTCCCATATGCTCAAGAAAGCCCATTACTTTATGAATTCCATCCCATTCATTTATTTCCTGCAGCTTTGATCGAAATACCTGCTCAGCCTGAAATATTCCACAGTCATAATCCTGGGATATTTTTTCTCTGCTCTCCTGGGTTAGAATCACTGCTTTCTAGATCCTATTTCCTCATTTGTTTTAGATTACTTCCTCATTTTTCAAAAAGTACAGCCTCAAGTGACTTCTCAAGAAAGAGTAATGGGAGGCTAATTTTAGTGTACCTAAAAATATGAAAATGTCTTAGAGTTCTAATTGCCCCACGTCCCCACTAACACCAAAAGTTCAAAATTTTAGCTGTATTGGTCCATATGAGGTAGTATTGCCTTGTGATCTTAATTTGCATCTTCCTGATGACTAATGAAGTTGAGAATTTTTCATGGCTATTGGCTATGTAGATATATTTTGTTGAGAAGTGACTGTTGAAGTGTTTTGTCCATTTTGAATATCTTTGTCTCTATTATAGATCTGTACAAGTTCTTTATATACTTGAAAAATGAGTCCTTTATGGATATATGTATTTCAATTATCTTCCCCATCTGTGACTTATCTTTTAACTTTCTTAATATTTTTGGATGAACAAAATTTCCTACTTTTATAAAGTCTGATTTTTAATTTTTTCTTTTATGGTTAGTGCTCATTATATGCTATTTATAAAACCTTTGCCTACCCCCATGCCATAAAGATAATCTACATTTTATTCTATATGTTTTGTTAGTAACATCTTGCATTTAGGTCACTTAAGTCTATACTAATCTCTAATTTTCTGGTAAGATAGAAGTCAAGGTTTATATTATTTCATATGGATATGTAATTTCTTTAGCATCATTTATAGAAAAGACCAACCTTTCCCTTAAGTGAAATAGTACATTTGGATTACATAAATATAGATTAACTTGATTTATATATATTTATGATTTACATACATTTATGTTAACTTGACTGTATAAACTTGAAAAATATATAGCCTATTTTATATCTTATATCACACTGTCTTAATTATTGTACATTCATAATATGCTAGTAGGACTATATATTTTCTATTTCTTTTATTTTGGCCACACCTCGTGGCATGTGAGCTCTTAGTTCCTTGACCAGGGAGCGAATCTGTGTCCACCGCAGTGGAAGTATGGAGTCTTAGCCAACTGGATTGGTAGGGAAGTCCAGGACTATAAATTATAAATTGTGACAACCACTTTGGAAAAGTCTGGAAGTGTCTATTAAATCTAAACATACACTACTCAGGGACTTCCCTGGCAGTCCAGTGGTTGAGACTGTGCTCGTTTCCACTGCAGAGGGCTCAGGTTGGTTCCCTGGTTGAGGAACAAGATCCCACATGCCACCAGCCAGGGCCAAAAATAAAAATAAATAAATAAAAATCTGTAAAAATAAAACAAAACACCATACACTACTCTATGATGTAGGAATCTGACTCCTACATATATGCATATGTCTACCAAAAGATATACAAAAATACTTAGAGCAGCTTTACTCACGATAACTGAAAATTGGAAGCAAACCTGAAACAAACCAGATGTTTATTAACGGAAGAATGGGTAAATGAATTTCAGTGGCATCACACAACTGAAGGTAACACCACCATAAAAAAGGACAAACTTCTGCTACACACAACATGAATGATTCACAGGAAGACTTTTGAACAAAAGGCACAAAACTGCATATACCACAGGATTCTATGAATATGAAATTCAGAGCTTGCAAAAAACAAATATATATTAGCAGTCAGAACAGTGATTATCGCTAAGGGTCAGGGTATTGACTGTTGAGGGGCAAGAGGGAAATCAGGTTTCTAGAAATGTTCTGGATCTCAATCTGCGTGGTGTTACGTGGTGCATACATATGTAAAAAATGGCTCGAGTTGTACACTCAAGATTACTGTCCATTATACACATAGCTTTATATACATTATATAATTAGCAAGTGATTTGAAAAAGAAAAAATTGGAAGTCATAAAATATCTTTATTCTGCTTTACAATTGAGTGTTTAGCTAGGTTATAGAGAAATCAAACCAGTCAATTTTTTTTGTCTTTCTTTCTTTCTTTTAGTTGGAGGCTGATTACTTTACAATATTGTAGTGGTTTCTGCCATACATTAACATGAATCTGCCACGGGTGTACATGTGTCCCCATCCTGAACCTCCCTCCCACCTCCCTCCCCATCCCATCCCTCTGGGTCATCCCAGTGCACCAGCCCTGAGCATCCTGTCTCATGCATCAAACCTGGACTGGCGATCTGTTTCATATATGATAATATACATATTTCAATGCTATTCTCTCAGATCTTCCCACCCTTGTTTTATCCCACAGAGTCCAGAAGACTGTTCTATACACCTGTGTCTCTTTTGCTGTCTCGTATACAGGCTTATCATTATCATCTTTCTAAATACCATATATATGTGTTAGTATACACATGGACATCACCAGATGGTCAACACCGAAATCAGATTGATTATATTCTTTGCAGCCAAAGATGGAGAAGCTCTATACAGTTAGCAAAAACAAGACCAGGAGCTGATTGTGGCTCAGATCATGAACTCCTTATTGCCAAATTCAGACTTAAACTGAAGAAAGTAGGAAAAACCACTAGACCATTCAGATATGACCTAAATCAAATCCCTTATGATTATACAGTGGAAGTAAGAAATAGATTTAAGGGTCTAGATCTGATAGATAGAGTGCTTGATGAACTCTGGACGGAGGTTCGTGACATTGTACAGGAGACAGGGACCAAGACCATCCCCATGGAAAAGAAATGCAAAAAAGCAAAATAGCTGTCTGAGGAGGCCTTACAAATAGCTGTGAAAAGAAGAGAAGAGAAAAGCAAAGGAGAAAAGGAAAGATATAAGCATCTGAATGCAGAGTTCCAAAGAATAGCAAGGAGAGATAAGAAAGCCTTCCTTACGGATCAATGCAAAGAAATAGAGGAAAACAACAGAATAGGAAAGACGAGATCTTTTCAAGAAAATTAGAGATACCAAGGGAACATTTCATGCAAAGATGGGCTCGATAAAGGACAGAAATGGTATGGACCTAACAGAAGCAGAAGATATTAAGAAGAGGTGGCAAGAATACACAGAAGAACTGTACAAAAAAGATCTTCACGACCAAGATAGTCATGATGTTGTGATCACTCACCTGGAACCAGACATCTTGGAATGTGAAGTCAAGTGGGCCTTAGAGAGCATCACTACGAACAAAGATAGTGGAGGTGATGGAATTCCAATTGAGCTATTTCAAGTCTTGAAAGATGATGCTGTGAAAGTGTTGCACTCAATATGCCAGCAAATTTGGAAAACTCAGCAGTGGCCACAGGACTGGAAAAGGTCAGTCTTCATTCCAATCCCAAAGAAAGGCAATGCCAAAGAATGCTCAAACTACCGCACAATTGCACTCATCTCACACGCTAGTAAAGTCATGCTCAAAATTCCCCAGACTTCAGCAACATGTGAACCGTGAACTTCCAGATGTTCAAACAGGTTTTAGAAAAGGCAGAGGAACTAGAGATCAAATTGCCAACATCTGCTGGATCATGGAGAAAGCAAGAGAGTTCCAGAAAAACATCTATTTCTGCTTCATTGACTATGCCAAAGCCTTTGACTGTGTGGATCACAATAAACTGTGGAACATTCTGAAAGAGATGGGAATCCCAGACCACCTGACCTGCCTCTTGAGAAACCTGTATGCAGGTCAGGAAGCAACATTTAGAACTGGACATGGAACAACAGACTGGTTCCAAATAGGAAAAGGATTATGTCAAGGTTGTATATTGTCACCCTACTTATTTAACTTATATGCAGAGTACATCATGAGGAACGCTGGCCTGGAAGAAGCACAAGCTGGAATCAAGATTGCTGGGAGAAAGATCAATAACCTCAGATATGCAGATGACACCACCCTTATGGCAGAAAGTGAAGAGGAACTCAAAAGCCTCTTGATGAAAGTGAAAGAGGAGAGTGAAACGGTTGGCTTGAAGCTCAACATTCAGAAAACAAAGATCATGGCATCTGGTCCCATCACTTCATGGGAAATAGATGGGGAAACAGTGGAAACAGTGTCAGACTATTTTTGGGGGCTCCAAAATCACTGCAGATGCTTATTGCAGCCATGAAATTAAAAGACGCTTACTCTTTGGAAGGAAAGTTATGACCAACCTAGATAGCATATTAAAAAGCAGAGACATTACTTTGCCAAACAAGGTCCATCTAGTCAAGGCTATGGTTTTTCCCATGGTCATGTATGGATGTGAGAGTTGGACTGTGAAGAAAGCTGATCGCTGAAGAATTGATGCTTTTGAACTGTGGTGCTGGAGAAGACTCTTGAGAGTCCCTTGGACTGCAAGGAGATCCAACCAGTCCATTCTAAAGGAGATCAATCCTGGGTGTTCATTGGAAGGACTGATGCTAAAGCTGAAACTCTAATACTTTGGCCACCTCATGCAACGAGCTGACTCACTGGAAAAGTCTGATGCTGGCAGGGATTGGGGGTGGGAGGAGAAGGGGACAACAGAGAATGAGATGGCTGGATAGCATCACCGACTCAATGGACATGAGTTTGAGTGAACTCCGGGAGTTGGTGATGGACAGGGAGGCCTGGTGTGCTGCAATTCATGGGGTTGCAAATAGTCGGACACGACTGAGCGACTGAACTGAACTGAACTGATACTGTATTGGTATTTTTCTTTCTGGCTTACTTCACTCTGTATAATAGGCTCCAGTTTCATCCACCTCATTAGAACTTATTCAGATGTATTATTTTTCATGGCTGAGTAATACTCCATTGTATATATGTACCAAAGCTTTCTTATCCATTCGTCTGCTGATGGACATCTAGGTTGGTTCCATGTCCCGGCTATTATTAAACAGTGCTGCGATGAACATTGGAGTACACGTGTCTCTTTCAATTCTTCAAACCAGTCAATCTTAAAAGAAATCAACCCTGAATACTCACTGGAAGGACTGATGCTGAAGCTGAAGCTCTAGTATTTTGGTCATCTGATGCAAACAGTCAACTCATTGGAAAAGTCCCTGATGCTGGGAAAGACTGAGGGCAGAAGGAGAAGAGGGCATCAGAGGATGAGATGCCTGGACAGCATCACCAATGCAATGGATAGGAACCTGGGCAAACTCCGGGAGATGGAGAGGGACAGGAAGGCCTGGCATCCTGCAGTCCATGGGGTCACAAAGAGTTGGACATGACTGGGCGCCTGAACAACAACCAGCTTATAGAACGTGAACTGTGTGCTTCCTTCTTGATTCTCTCAAATGTCTCCTTGGGTCGCACAGAGTCGGACACGACTGAAGCAACTCAGCAGCAGCAGCAGCAGCAGGAATATACTGAAGTCTTTTATCCCTTGATGGGCCTTTTTTATTCTTTTTGCATGGGTTATACTATTATTATTTTTAAATGTGCTTTTTAAGTCTTGGGAGAAAGAGGAAGAAAATTGCTTAGGGTCAGTTCATCTTGAACTGGAAGTGTCTAAATTTTTATTATGTAGTTGAATCTGTATTTTCCATGTGACTTGTGGGTTTTGTCTTTTTTTCCCTAAGTGCTAGGCATGCTTTGGATTCATTTTCCCAGTTTAATCTTCACTTAGAGAAGAGCTTACCATTCTCTGCCATCTGAAAGCAATCAACACCACCTGCAGCAGAACTGTATCCAACAGGTCAAAACTTCCTCATTTCTGAAAATAACTAATTTTGTTTTTAAATACCAGTAAAAGAAAATGAAAAGTAAAAAAAAAAAAAATTGTTAGTGTATTCTGTATTTTTTCATTTTCAGCAGAAGATTTAAGGCATTATTTTCAAAAGAAAACTATTTTTCTTCTTTTAATGTCTTATATATCATGTAACTTTGTTTTCCCCTCCCCACTTTGAAAGCAATCTAATTCTGTATTTTTATCTTTAATTATAAACAAAGTTTACTTTTTAAAGGAAAATCTACACAAGTTTTCCTTGTCTTTCTCCAAGAAATGTGGACATTCCTATAGTGGACAGGGATACACTAACTATACAAAACCCACATTAGACATAACTTGGACATACTAATAATGCAAAACTTAAGCCATCTAGGAACACCCTGAAATGAGTCATTTTCAATGTCTGAACTTACCAGATAACTGAAAATTTACCCTTTAAACAGAGACAAAAATCTTAACCATTGTGCATGTGCTGACTAACATGATTTAACTCTTTTTTTTCTTTCTTTCTTTGAATGGAGTAGAGCTTCCTTGATGGCTCAGATAGTAAAGAATCTGCCTGCAACGTGGGAGACCTGGGTTCAATCCCTGGGTTAGGAAGATCCCCTGGCAAAGGGAATGGCAGCTCACTCCAGTATTCTTGCCTGCAGAATCCCATGGACAGAGGAGCCTGGTGGGCTACAGTCCATGGGGTCGTAAAGAGTCAGACATGACTGAGCAACTAACACTTTCAGTAAAAACATCACTGCCATCACATAGGATATCGTGTCAAATTGTAGATTCTAATTAATATTCTCCACCCTTTAGGTTGTGGCCAGTACAATGACCAGAGAAAAAGCTCGGTGTATATAGCATGTGTTGAATATGAATGAATGAATGAAGAAATACAGTACAAAAAAAGGAAATGCAATACAATGAGGTCTTTATGTTTTGTTGAGGTATATGGACCTCTTTTCCCTTACACTAAATGACTCCAGATTGCTATGCTTCTGAGTTTTTGAGTCTTCTGTAGCATGTCTTTCTTTGCCCTTTCTTTAGGTTCTCAGATGTCACTTGATACCACTCTGTCCTGTTGGTTTTTTGTCATTAAGTCCTGTTTGACTATTTGCAACCCCATGAACTGCAGCATGACAGGCTCCGCCGTCCTTCACTATGTCCCGGAGTTCACTCAAATTCTTGTCCACTCAGTCAGCGATGCTATCTAACCATCTCATCCTCTGCCGTCCTCTTCCTCTTCTAACTTGCCACTTCTCATCAACTTTGGATTTGGGACCAAGATCACTAAACTTGTTATGGCAAGTATGAAAATGCTCTGAGTGAATTTCAGATTGGCTTAGGCAGAGTTATATGTACCGTCTGTGGATTTTAGTTCTATTTTGGAGGCTCATATACTTCCTCCTGCCCTCATCCCCAGTTTTTAGTTCTGTTTCAGATAGACTGTCTGGTAACTTATTGCTGCATAGATAGGACAAGATGCTATCTGTTGGGTTAGAACTGTCTAAAATAAACTACTTGTATTTCCTACCTGGCAACACCTTCGGGATCCATGATCCCAGGCATTTTCAAAGCAAGTATAACTCCACATCAGTCATGATAATTCAGAGGATATTGTGTTTTTACTCAAAGTAAAGCCAACATGTTCTTTATAGTAATCCCCAGAAAAAATTTCTCATGCGGTGTCAACAAGTATATTCTCACCTTCAACTCTCATTCTAGACCTGTCTAGTCAGCAGCTTTGCCATGTAATAAATTATTCTAAAGTTAGAGGCTTAAAACAAGAACTTTTTCCTATTTTCTATGCATCTGGAGGTCATTTGGGTGATTCTGTTTATTTAAACTGGGCTCATTTATACATACGGAGAAGGCAATGGCAAGCCACTCCAGTACTCTTGGCTAGAAAATCCCATGGATGGAGGAGCCTGGTGGGCTGCAGTCCGTGGGGTTGCTAAGGGTCGGACACGACTGAGCGACTTCACTTTCACTTTTCACTTTCACACATTGGAGAAGGAAATGGCAACCCACTCCAGTGTTCTTGCCTGGAGAATCCCAGGGACAGGGGAGCCTGGTGGGTTTCCGTCTATGGGGTCACACAGAGTCGGACACGACTGAAGTGACACAGCAGCAGCAGCAGCAGCAGCATTTATACATGCACAGTCAGTAGTGGGTTGCCTAAGAAGTTCTGTTAGTCTTGGGCTCTTGTATGTCTGGTATCTCGGCTGGCACTACTAGGCTAGATCTGCTCGGTTCTCCACACTTGACCTTTGAGCAAGCTAGCCTAAGGGTCGGACACGACTGAGCGACTTCACTTTCACTTTTCACTTTCACACATTGGAGAAGGAAATGGCAACCCACTCCAGTGTTCTTGCCTGGAGAATCCCAGGGACGGGGGAGCCTGGTGGGCTTCCGTCTATGGGGTCACACAGAGTCGGACACGACTGAAGTGACTTAGCAGCAGCAGCAGCAGCCTGGGCATACTGCCATGGAAAAGGCAGAGGGCAAAAGAGAACAGAGAAGCAGGCCAGGTTTCTTGAGGCTTGGACTCTGGAACTCACACGTCAATTTCACTGCATTCCACTGGTCAGTGCCAAGTCATAAGGACAGCTGAGGTTTAAGGGGTGAGTGAATAGACCCCTGCTCTTGCTGGAAGAAACCGTGAAGCCACATTGCAGAGGACATGGATACAGAGAGTAGTGGGAACTCAGGGCCAAATGGCAATCATTGGAAACATTTACTTTTTTTTTAAAGCAAGGAAAAAGAATCACTCCATTTTATTGTAATATTCCCTATTTTGTCTCACTCCTCCTAATTAATGCTGGCATCATCTAGTGATGTTTTGTTTTTTTTCCCTATTTCCATCTCCACATTCTTTGATATACAATATCTTAAAGAGGAAGACTTCTTAAAATGCATTTTTCTACCGAGCACATGGAATGTAAAATTTGCTGAATGGTTTCTACAAAGGAAAAAGGTGCAAAAACTCATATTCTTAAAAGGAGGTTGACAGTATAATTACATCATGAGTTGGATGTGGTCAAACCCACTGTTGCCTTTGATCTGTCAAGTAACAGGCACAGTGGCCCTAGAAGAATGGAACACCAAGTAATAAATGCACCAGGAAGCTGACAACAGAGATACTTGACTTTAATATTTTAGCCATGGGTGGGTGCTGCTGAGCCCCCGACTGAAAAACAGGATCATCAGAGGTCTGCCGAACTTTGTTAGCTATATATGGAATAATTATTATGTGAATTGTATGCTCTGGTGATTTTCAGCCAATACAGGCACATTAACTATTCCTGGGAGATGTTTAGAAGCATGATTCTTTTTTCTTATCAACAAATGCAAGGAGGTCTGAAATTTCCTCTGGAATCTCAGGAAAGATAAAGATGGTTCATTCCTTCTGCCCTGAATTTCCCTCCATCTGATGTGAAAGAGGGATGTTTCACTTTTTCTATGTTAGTGGGAGAGCTAGTGATTTTTATTGTTACTTAATTGGGAATTGCATGACTAGAAAGAGGAAGCAGTGTTTAGCAAGCAAGTGATCTAATATAACGGTAAATTTGGTGATTACTTAATATTCTCATGTAATTCTAAAACTTAAGATTTTTGAGCCTCATTTTTTTTTAATATAAATCAGATTTACTGTATTTGGAGTAGTCTTCTCTGAAAGGTGAAGTTTCAGAATGTAATATTTTGGACTGTTTCCCAGAGTCAGAGAGCTAATAGTTCTCAGAGTAAGATCAAGAAAATAAACTCAGAGAGGCCACTATTCATGTATTATAATCTTTCTTGGTACCTCCTTTTATCCACAAAATACTATATATCAGGACTGAGTTTCCTCTTATACTTTATAAAGTATCCCAATTCCTTGAAGATTGCAAATCTGTTGGTATTAATTATTATTAACTGGAATATCCAGTTCCTGAAGCTATTTTATTTCCCAACCATCACCACAGGATAATAAAGACTATAGTTTTTAAAGAATCTCAGGCTACTTGGTTGATCTTTTGTCCAGTATTTAGAAAACTCTACGGGTCATATTTTTGCCAAAAGAATGCACTGGTCATAGCAAACAGCCTCTTCCAACAACACAAGAGATGACTCTACACATGGACATCACCAGATGGTCAATACTGAAATCAGACTGATTATATTCTTTTCAGCCAAAGATGGAGAAATCAGCAAAAACATGACCGGGAGCTGACTGTGGCTCAGCTCAAGAACTCCTTATTGCCAAATTCAGACTTAAATTGAAAAAAGTAGGGAAAACCACTATACCATTCAGGTATGACCTAAATCAAATCCTTTACGATTATACAGTAGAATTGACAAATAGATTCAGGGATTAGATCTGATAGAGTGCCTGAAGAACTATGGATGGAGGTTGGTAACACTGTACAGGAGGCAGTGATCAAAACATTCCTCAAGAAAAAGCAATGCAAAAAGGCAAAATGGTTGTCTGAGGAGGCCTTACAAATAGCTGTGAAAAGAAGAGAGGGGAAAGGCAAAGGAGAAAAGGAAAGATATAAGCATCTAAATGCAGAGTTCCAAAGAATAGCAAGGAGAGATAAGAAAGCCTTCCTCAGCGATCAATGCAAAGAAATAGAGGAAAACAACAGAATAGGAAAGACTAGAGATCTCTTCAAGAAAATTAGAGATATCAAGGGAACATTTCATGCAAAGATGGGCTCAATAAAGGACAGAAATGGTATGGACCTAACAGAAGCAGAAGATATTAGAAAGAGGTGGAAACATTATGCCAAGTGAAAGAAGTTAATTGGCAATGACTACATATTGAATGATTCCATTTATAAGGAATGCCCAGAATAAGCAAATTCAATCCATAGAGACAGAATGTAAATTAATAGTTGTCTAAGACTGGGGAGATTAGGGGGAAATGGGGAGTGACTGTTAATGGTACAGGGTTTCTTTAAAGGGTGATGAAATGTTTTAAAATTGATTACGGTGACAGTTCCACAACTCAGTAAATAGACTAAAAACCACTACGGTCTACACTTTAAATGAATTAATTGTATGGTCTGTGAGTTATAGCTCAATAGAACTGTTATTAAGATAAACAGACCAGGAGAAACTGTAACATACTGATCTTGTCCTTTAGAGTTTTGATATTCAGGATTCTTTTGCATGATTATTATCTTAAAATAATATTGCACTGATACTAAAAAAAATATAAAAAAAGAAGAGGCGGCAAGAATATACAGAAGAACTATACAAAAAAGAGCTTAATGACCTGGATAAACACGATGGTGTGATCACTCACCAAGAGCCAGACATCCTGGAGTGTGAAGTCAAGTGGGCCTTAGGAAGAATCACTACGAACAAAGCTAGTGGAAGTGATGGAATTCCAGCTATTTCAAATCCTAAAGGATGCTGCTGGTGGCTCAGAGGTTAAAGCGTCTGCCTCCAAGGCGGGAGACCCGGGTTCGATCCCTGGGTCGGGAAGATCCCCTGGAGAAGGAAATGGTAACCCACTCCAGTATTCTTGCCTGGAGAATCCCATGGACGGAGAAGCCTGGTAGGCTACAGTCCACGGGGTCGCAAAGAGTCGGACACGACTGAGCGACTGAACGGAACGGAAAGGATGCTGCTATTAAAGTGCTGCACTCATTATGCCAGCAAATTTGGAAAACTCAGCAGTGGCCACAGGACTGGAAAAGGTCAGTTTTCATTCCAATCCCAAAGAAAGGCAATGCCAAAGGATGTTCAAACTACTGCACAATTGGACTCATTTCACATGCTAGCAAGGTCATGCTCAAAATTCTCCAAGCTATGCTTCAATAGTATGTGAACTGAGAACTTCCAGATGTACAAGTTGGATTTAGAAAAGGCCGAGGAACCAGAGATCAAATTGCCAACATCTGTTGGATTATAGAAAAAGCAAGAGAATTCCAGAGAAACATCTACTTCTGCTTCATTGACTATGATAAAGCTTTTGACTGTGTGGATCACAACAAACTGGAAATTTCTTAAAGAGATGGGAATACCAGACCAACCGACCTGCCTCCTGAGAAACCTGTATGCAGGTCAAGAATCAATAGTTAGAACCTGGCATGTAAGAACGGACTGGTTCCAAATTGGGAAAGGAGAATATCAAGGCTCTCACCCTGCTTATTTAACTTATATTCAGAGTACCTAATGCAAAATGCCAGGCTGGATGAAGCACAAGCTGGAACCAAGATTGCCAGAAGAAATACCAATAACCCCAGATATGCAGATGACACCACCCTTGTGGGAAAGCAAAGAATAACTAAAGAGCCTTTTGCTGGAGAAGACTCTTGAGAGTCCCTTGGACTGTAAGGAGATCCAACCAGTCCATTCTAAAGGAGATCAATCCTGGGTGTTCACTGGAAGGACTGATGCTAAAGCTGAAACTCCAATACTTTGGCCACCTCATGCGACGAGTTGACTCACTGGAAAAGAGTCCTGATGCTGGGAGGGATTGGGGGTGGGAGGAGACGGGGACGACAGAGAATGAGATGATTGGATGGCATCACCGACTTGATGGACGAGTTTTAGTGAACTCCGGGAGTTGGTGATGGACAGGGAGGCCTGGCGTGCTGTGATTCATGGGGTCGCATAGAGTCGGACACGACTGAACGACTGAACTGAACTGAACTGAACTTGATGGTGAAAGAGCAGAGTGGAAAAGCTGGCTTAAAACTCAAAACTGGCTTCTTCCTCATTCAATTTTATTTCATAGCACACACACACAGCAATATTGACAATAACTGGCCTTTTCTGTCAGAAATCCTTTATGAATAAAATATTAAAAACATGGATTTCATAAATATTATTGAATCACTTTGAAGCCTTTTCTCCATGCAAAATAATTCCATTTCTTAATAGGTCCATTCTAAACTGGAAATTAGGTTATGGAATAAATAGTGACGTAGGAGGCTTCCCTGGTATTATTTGTTTGTTGTTTTAGTTGCTAAATCACGTTCCAATCTTTGCGACCCTCATGGATTGTAGTCCACCGGGCTCCTTTGTCCATGGGATTTCCCAGGCCAGAATACTGGAGTAGGTTGCTATTTCCTTCTCCACAGGATCTTCCCCAAGGATCAAACCCGCCTCTCTTGTGTCTCCTCAGTGGTAAAGAATCTGCTTATCCATGCAGGAGATGTGGGTTTGATCCCTGGTCAGGGAAGATCCCACATACTGCAGAGCAACTAAGCCCATTTGCCACAACTACTGAAGCCCTAGTGCCCTAGCGTCCTGCTCCACAACAAGAGAAGCCACCATAATAAGAAGCCTTCAAACTGGAAAGAAAAGTAACCCCTGCTTGCTGCAACTAGAGAAAGTCCACACAATGCAAGGAAAAGCCAACACAACAAAAAATTAATATATAGTGACATAGGAGATCTAAGCTTCCTATTCTCCCTACAAAGATTAATGACTGGACACTCTTCCTGAACAAAAACAGCTCTGGGAGACATCTGGAGTCCACTTAGGAACTGTTAGCAACACTGTGGAACAACAACAACAAAAAGACACCTGGGAATTATCACACGAAAAGAGATGAAAAAAAAAATTCATTTTGCCCACATCATTCCCTGCCACCCCCGCTTCCCAAGCAGGCATTGTTCAGGGCCAAGAAGGAACCTCCCAGTTAGAAAGAGTTGCCTTCACCAGGAACTCACCCCTTCCCTAAGAGTGGGGTGAATGACAGCTTCCTTGGGTTCTTGGGACACTGCAGGAAGGTTCTGCTTCCGTTTCACCCCCACCCCACCGGCCAGATTGAGAGGTTAATACAGCTGGCTACAAAACAGGAAGAAACGCAGAGGCTAGCTGCTAACTATTAGCAGACATGCAGTGGGAGAGAGTGTGGTTCACGGAGACCCGCTCTGCAGAGAAACTCTGCACGTTTCTCCACTGATGAAGGCAATGGCCATCACACCTGCGTGGATGTCCTGCTGATGTCTCCAGCCTTTGCCCCACAGGTAGTCTGTTCAGTGATGCTTAACACCTGAGTCTTGCCCTGCCCCCTACCCTAGCACTGCCACCCCGCCCCCGCCGGAAGCTGGTCACACCTGCGGGCACTGAGGTCTCGGTGGCTGGGCAAGTGTAAGATACCAGCTGCCCAAGTCCCTCCCCATCCCCACCAGCGCCCTGGAGGCAGGCTCACAGCCAGCCGAGCGCCCACCCCTCGGTGACCCCACTGCTGGACCTGCCCTGGAATCGAAGCCCTGCAGCTGTGCACCTGCATACCACTGGCCTGACCCCAGTCATTGGCCTCTGACTGCAGCCTGCAAGCTGGAGTGTGCATCCCTGGGTGAGTGCACCGACAACCGGGGCCCCCACAGCGGCTTGTGAGCTGGGATCCGGCCATATTCTGTCACTGGCCAGCACCACCCTGCCCACCTGTACCTAGCACTTCCAGCTTTGTTCCATGCCCCCAGCCTGAACCCACCACCAGCCTACACCGCAGTGTACACCCTGTGGGGCAGTGTCTGCAGCTGCAGGAGAATGTGTCAACGGCCAGATCCCCAGCAGCTACTAGAAGGCACATGGTTAGCCTGGCCCTCGCTACCAGCCCTAGTTCCTATCACTACGAGTGTGTCTGCAAGGAGCCTCTGCCACTGCATGGGAACTGCAGCTGGCTGCCACAACCAAGTGTGTGTATGCCACCAGCTCTGGCCATCCCCACTGCCTACACTAGCTAGCAGAACTGGAGGTACTGTTTAGCAGCCACTACGGAACCCCTATCCCCCATGCAATACTCACCAAGGACCACACAGTTTTCTGTACTGTGAAGTCCAGTGGCCTGAGCTGAAGAGACATCACGTTTCCCCAGACTGGGCACTGCAACATACCCCCACGCTTGGGACCCTGGACCAGGTGACCCAGAGTCACAATATGATGCAGTATGCCCCTCTTGCAGGTAAAAGGCTTCCTTCCCTACTCTGTTCATGAAGTCTGAAAGAAGCGATTGCTTCTTCAAATATGCTGACACCTATTTGAGGCTACGGGAATGATGAAGAATCAGGAAACAGGCTTCCACCAAAGGGATATAGTACAATTTCAGTAATTGGCCTCAAAGAAATGGAGATCTAGGAACTGCCCGATAAAGAGTTCTTTTGAACTCTTTAATTACAGATGCTCAGAGGGCCACAAGAGAACACAGAATAAACAACTTAATGATATCAGGAAAAAACATAAGAACAACTTGAGAAGTTCAACAAAAAGATAGAAAAAAATGAAAAACAAACAGAAATTTGGGGGCTGAAGAATACAATAATTGAAGAAGTCAGTATAGAACAGCAGAATTTAGCAAACAGAAGAGAGAATCTTTGAGCAAGAAGAGAGACCAAGTGAAGTTGTCCAATCAAGGAGTAAGAAGAAAAAAAGAATGGAAAAGGATGAAGGAAGCCTGGGGGATTATGGGACACGATAAAACCTAATGTATACACCATTAGAGTTTTAGAAGAAGAGAGTTGGAAAGGAGTAGAGAGCTTATTTAAAGAATAATGACTGAGAACTTCCCAAACATGGGAAGAGATTTAGACATCCAAGTTCATGAAGCTAATGTCATGAAGCTAAAAATTTCAATCCAAAACAATCTTCTCCAAGACATGTAATAACAAAACTGTCCCAAACCGAAGACAAAAAGAGAATTTTAAAACCAGCAAAAGAAAAAAAAAAAATCGCTCATGCAAGGGAACTTCCATAAGGCTATCAGTGGATTTCTCAGCAGAGACTTTGCAGGCCAGGAGAGAATGGGATGCTAAAGGATGCTGAAAATTCACGATGCTGAAAGAAAGAAACTACCAGCCAAGAAAACTTTAGCCAGCAAAGATGTATTTCGGAATTGAAAGCAAGGGCTTCCCTGGTGGTCCATTGGTTAAGAATCTGTCTGCTAATGTAGGGGACACGGTTTTGATCCCTGGTCCAGGAAGATCCCACATGCCACAGAGCAACTAAGTCCGTGCGCTGCAACTATTGAGCTTGCACTCTAGAGCCTGGAGCCACAACTACTGAGCCTACAAACTGCAACTCCTGAAGCCCTTGAGTCTAGAGCCTGTAGTCTGCAACAAAAGAAGCCACCGCAATGAGAAGAAGCCAGCACACTGGAGCGAAGAGAAGCCTCTGCTCACTGTAACCAGAGAAAGCCCATGCCCAGCAACGAAGACCCAGCACAGCCATAAATAAAATAAGTAAATCTTAAAAAAAAAAAAACTGAAGGCAAAATAAAAACTTTCCCTAGCAAACAAAAACTGAGGGAATTTCTCACCAGTAAATCTGCCCCAAGAGAAACTCTGAAAAGAGCTCTTCAAGCTTGAAACAAATGGATGCTAATTAGATGTGAAAATAAGACAACACATTGGTAAAGTAAGCATAAGGTTAGATTCCGAATACCCTAACACTGCAATATGGTGATGTGTTGACTACTTAACTCTAGAATAAAGGTTAAAGGACAAAAGTATTACAATTTGTTTAGTTATACAATATAAAAAGATGTAAATGGTGACATAAAGAATATAAAATGGGGTAGTAAAAAGAGGGTTTGCATGTAATTAAAATGAAATTATCACTGTAAGGTAGACTGTTTTTTACACACACACACACACACGCACATATATATATAATGTTATATGGGATTCCCTGGTGGCTCAGACGGTAAAGAGTCTGCCTGAAATGTGGGAGACCTGGGTTTTATTCCTGTGTTGGGAAGATCCCCTGGAGAAGGAAATGACAACCCACTTCAGTATTCTTGCCTGGAAAATCCTATGGACAGAGAGAGGAGCCTGGTGGGCTACAGTCCATAGGGTCGCAAAGAGTCTATGTTGCCCACAAGAGACTCACTTCAGCTTTAAGGACACACATAGACTCTAAGTGAAGGGATGGCAAAAGATATTCCATGCAAGTGGAAACCAAAAGAGAGCAAGAGTAGCTATACTTAGATCAGATAAAATAGAATCTAAGGCAAAAATGGTAAGGTGACAAAGGCAGTCATTATATAATGATAAGGGGGGGGCAATTGGTCAAGAAGCTATAATAATCATAAATATATATACACCCAACATCAGAGCACCTAATTGCATTAAGCAAATACTAACAGATCTGATTCATGGACCAGATCTGTTAGTATTTGCTTAATGCAATTCGAAGGAAAGATATAAGCATCTGAATGCAGAGTTCCAAAGAATAGCAAGAGAGATAAGAAAGCCTTCCTCAGTGATCAATGCAAAGAAATAGAGGAAAACAACAGAATAGGAAAAACAAGAGATCTCTTCAAGAAAATTAGAGATTCCAAGGGAACATTTCATGCAAAGATGGGCTCGATAAAGGACAGAAATGGTAGGGACCTAACAGAAGCAGAAGATATTAAGAAGAGGTGGCAAGAATACACAGAAGAACTGTACAAAAAAGATCTTCACAATCAAGATAGTCACGATAATGTGATCACTGACCTAGAGCCAGACATCTTGGAATGTGAAGTCAAGTGGGCCTTAAAAAGCATCACTACGAACAAAGATAGTGGAGGTGATGGAATTCCAGTTGAGCTATTTCAAATCTTGAAAGATGATGCTGTGAAAGTGCTGCACTCAATATGCCAGCAAATTTGGAAAACTCAGCAGTGGCCACAGGACTGGAAAAGGTCAGTCTTCATTCCAATCCCAAAGAAAGGCAATGCCAAAGAATGCTCAAACTACCGCACAATTGCACTCATCTCACACGCTAGTAAAGTCATGCTCAAAATTCTCCAAGCCAGGCTTCAGCAATATGTGAACCGTGAACTCCCAGATGTTCAAGCAGGTTTTAGAAAGGGCAGAGGAACCAGAGATAAAATTGCCAACATCCGCTGGATCATGGAGAAAGCAAGAGAGTTCCAGAAAAACATCTGTTTCTGCTTCATTGACTATGCCAAAACCTTTGACTGTGTCGATCACAATAAACTGTGGAACATTCTGAAAGAGATGGGAATACCAGACCACCTGACCTGCCTCTTGAGAAACCTGTATGCAGGTCAGGAAGCAACAGTCAGAACTGTACATGGAACAACAGACTGGTTCCAAATAGGAAAATGAGTACGTCAAGGCTGTATATTGTCACCCTACTTATTTAACTTATATGCAGAGTACATCATGAGGAATGCTGGGCTGGAAGAAGCACAGGCTGGAATCAAGATTGCTGGGAGAAATATCAATAACCTCAGATATGCAGATGACACCACCCTTATGGCAGAAAGTGAAGAGGAACTCAAAAGCCTCTTGATGAAAGTGAAAGAGGAGAGTGAAAAGGTTGGCTTGAAGCTCAACATTCAGAAAACAAAGATCATGGCATCTGGTCCCATCACTTCATGGGAAATAGATGGAAAAACTGTGGAAACAGTGTCAGACTTTATTTTTTAGGCTCCAAAATCACTGCAGATGCTGATTGCAGCCATGAAATTAAAAGACGCTTACTCCTTGGAAGGAAAGTTATGACCAACCTTGATAGTATATTAAAAAGCAGAGACATTACTTTGCCAACAAAAGTCCGTCTAGTCAAGGCTATGGTTTTTCCCGTGGTTATGTATGGATGTGAGAGTTGGACTGTGAGGAAAGCTGATCGCCGAAGAATTGATGCTTTTGAACTGTGGTGCTGGAGAAGACTCTTGAGAGTCCCTTGGACTGCAAGGAGATCCAACCAGTCCATTCTAAAGGAGATCAATCCTGGGTGTTCATTGGAAGGACTGATGCTAAAGCTGAAACTCCAATACTTTGGCCACCTCATGAGACGAGTTGACTCACTGGAAAAGACTCTGATGCTAGGAAAGGTTGGGGGCAGGAAGAGAAGGGGATGACAGAGAATGAGATGGCTGGATGGCATCACCGACTCTGTGGACATGAGTTTGAGTGAACTCCGGGAGTTGGTGATGGACAGGGAGGCCTGGCATGCTGTGATTCATGGGGTCGCGGAGAGTCGGACACGACTGAGCGACTGAACTGAACTGAACTGAACAGTACTGAAGGGAGAAATAGAAAACTATCCATTAATTGTAGAGGACTTCAATACTCCACTTTCAACAATGGATAGGTTATTCAGACAGGAAATCTACAAGGAAGTGAATCTGAAACATGCTTCAGAGCAATAGAACTAACAGACATATATAGAACATTTCATCAAACAACAAAGAATACACATTCTTCTCAAGCACACATAGAACATATTCTAGGATAGAGTAAATGATAGGTCTCACACAAGTTTTAGTAAATTTAAGAAGATTGAAATCATGAGTATCTTTTCTGACCACAATGGTATGAAGCCAGAAACCAGTAACAGGAGGAAACTGGACAATTCACAAATATGTGGAAATTAAACATGTTCCTGAAAAATCCAATGGGTCAAAGAAGAAATCAAAGTAAATCAAGAAATATCTCAAAACAAAGGAAAATGGAAGTGCAACATGTCAAAATGTCTGGGATACTGCAAAGAATATATCTTAATTATTCTTACCATAATAAAGCAATTGTAATTATGTGACAGGATGGAAGTGTTAGTTAAGGCTATAGTGGTAATCATTTTGCAATATATAAATGTATTGAATCAACACGTTGTACATCTTAAACTTACACAATGTTCCATGTCAATTATATCTCAATAAATCTGAGGAGGGGAAAGAAATTGGTAGGTTATTGAGGTTTAAGATATTCATAAAATATCTAGTTCTATTAAGAATCTAGATATTTGGTAACCATCATTATAAAAATCAATTCAATGTGATTTCATCAATGTATCCTAAAATAACTGGGTGAAAGACTATCGGAGAAAATGATATTGATATCATCAGAAGTATTCCCAAAATGTTAATTACTGATTACAAAAGTAAAATAATACGTTTACATTTATAACAGAAAAATCTGGTGGTCAAACTTCAGTTCAGTTCAGTCCAGTCGCTCAGTCGTGTCCCACTCTTTGCGACCCCATGAACCACAGCACGCCAGGCCTCCCTGTCCATCACCAACTCTCGGAGTTCACTCAAACTCATCTCCATCGAGTTGGTGATGCCATCCAGCCATCTCATTCTCTGTCGTCCCCTTCTCCTCCCGCCCCCAATCCCTCCCAGCATCAGAGTCTTTTCCAGTGAGTCAACTCGTCGCATGAGGTGGCCAAAGTATTGGAGTTTAAGCTTTAGCATCAGTCCTTCCAATGAACACCCAGGACTGATCTCCTTTAGAATGGACTGGTTGGATCTCCTTGCAGTCCAAGGGACTCTCAAGAGTCTTCTCCAGCACCACAGTTCAAAAGCATCAATTCTTCGGCGTTCAGCTTTCTTCACAGTCCAACTCTCACATAAACTTAATAACTAATAACAGGACAAACTGATAATACCTACCTCCCAATGCAATGCACTAAGGATACAATGTCACCTATACATAGACTATATAGTAAATGATAGTTTTGTATTAGTGTAAAATTTCTTGGATTGATTCATTGCACTGTGGCTATATAACTGAAAGTTTTTCTTTGGAAAAACATTCAGTGAATTATCATGTTGTTCACTTTAAATATCTTACAATTTTATTTGTCAACTATACCTCAACAAAGCCAAAAACATTAAAATAAAGTAAAAATTAGCATGAATATGGTTAACCAATATTTCCAAATTAAGTTACCAAAATACTTAGATAGTATAAACCAAAGGTTTGTACACCACTGTTACCCAGCTCTTCTTAGTGCATTATCTGTACCTAGCACAACAGCTTTAAAAAAAATCCTTGGTTACTTATACCTTGTCTAATCTGCTAGCGTGGCATAAAGAACATGAAGTTTTTAGCGAGAAATATACAGACTTAATTGTGATACCGTTGTCCAGTAGTTGTGGGATAGTTTGAGTCTATCAGTTATCCTCTCTCAGCTTCGTTTTTTTTAATCAGCAAACCTGAGATAAAATAGCTACCTTTGCTAAGAGATGGGGGTTCAACTCCTGGGTTGGGAAGATCCCCTGGAGGAGGGCATGGCAACCCACTCCAGTATTTTTGCCTGGAGAATCCCATGGACAGAGGAGCCTGGCAGGCTACAGTCCATAGGGTTGCAAAGAGTCGGACATGACTGAAGCGACTTAGCCCACATGCACACAACTACCTCACAAAATCCTGAGGGATTAAAACATTTGACATAGTAGAAGGTGTTTATTAAAGATTAGCTGTTGATGTTGTTGATGTTTATTTCAGTTAATGAACTTTCCCTCCGTGGCAGCATTTGCTTACCCCCACAGGAACATATGCCCACATCTCTATTCTCTATACCTTTCCTAGATGAGGGGATCATAATTGGTTGACTCATTTAGAACAATGACCGACACAGAACCATGAGTGTATATCTATTCACAACCTGATTTGATGGCACCTAACTGCAAAGTTAGAACCTAAAAGATGAGTGGAAATGAAAAAAAAAAAAAAGAAGTTGCTATACTAGGGCTTCTTTGCCTTTGAAATTCTATCTACAATATCAGGTGATACTCTCTTGTCCATTTCCTTGTACCAGTGTTGTGAGTGTCACCTGGATATCAGTACAGAACTCAGTACTTAGTTTTCCCTACTCAATCCAGAAATTGTGCCATGTTTGACATGTCACCTACGAAAACACAGAGAATCTCAATCCCACTGGAGCACAGAAAATCTATGCCTTCTGAGCCCATCCTTGAATACGAAGATCAATAACACAGACACAGAGAGAGCTCATTCATTTTAATAATTGAGTGCAATTTTGATAGTTCTTCTCAAGAATTATCTCCCAGGGACCCCCTCTCCCAAACTATTCACACACAACATCTACAAGTATTCAAATTTAATAAACACAATGTAGCAAAAGCAAAAGAAATGAGAAACGCCTTCATAGCCTTAAGATTAAAAATAATGCTTAATCGTTCTCTCAGTAACTGTTACTAAATACTAAATGCTAAAAAGGCTGCATGGGCAGCCGGTGGCTGGGGAGCAGGAAGGAAACTCTTATAATGACAAGTGCATTTACACTCATTTTTCATCTTATAACCAGGATAACACAGGGCGTAACTCTGGGTATCAAAAATAGAAAACCCTGGAGAAATATTTTCAGAGCAACAAATGAAGTTGGTTTTACTTAGGGAGCAAGGGCCCAGATTCTCAGATTCCCTGTAACCCTGGTCCCCCTTCTGGCTTGCACTTCGGCATAAAGAAATGAAACCACAAACATGGAGCCTGAGTCATAGCAATAGCACAATACAAATTTGCTGAATGAATGAACTGATACCTCAGGTGCAGTGTGAATGGAGTGGACCTAAGTTTCTCTTTGAAGAAACAGTCCTGGACATCGTGGGGAAATGACCTTCCCAAAGCAAGCCTGACTTGATGCCCTCAGTGCCCTGGGCATCCTGGGGATCCAATGGAACAACTGAGTTCTTTCTAGTTCAGCTCGGTCCCCTGAATAGGCCCACTCAGCATCAAATTTGTGGCCAGAATTTCAGATTCAATACCTTATGTGATCAAAATAAAATGAATATGTATATGGCTCCTGCAATTACATTCAATACATACAAGACTTTAAGAAATCTGGGGTAGAAAGTGACTCCCTTCCCCTACCCTTCCCTTTTGCATTTTTGTTTTTTTTTTGGCTTTCTCTCACTTTCCTTCTATTCTCTTCCTCCTTCCCTCCCCCTTCCTCCTAACCTGGTCTTCTGCCCTTCCCCTCTGCTCCTTTCTCCTTCCTTCTCATTATTAAAGTTGATTACGTCTAAATATCTGTGGCCCCAGAGAATATAACAAATAAAGCTGTTTTTAGTTCCCAGAAGTAGGAGCAGTTACATTAAGAGTGATTCAGAGATTCTTGAACTCATGAATATCCAGAATATTCTATTGGATATGAATTCAAAAGCTACATAGTAAGCTAGGGATTTTAGTTTCTGGGATGTAAATTTTATCATGATCATGATGATAGAAGGATAAATCATTAGTTACTCCAGTAAGATCAATTTTCCATGTGTATTTAAGTAAAACAAAGGGTGGATGCTATTTAAAGCAGATGTCAGATGCATACTTGTCACAATTCTTAATTTCAAATTCACAAGTGCTGGCTGGAGAGGACCGTTTGGGGCAATAAATTAGTTTGCATTTCTTTCATAGCATCAGGAGCAGGAGTAAAAGAGCCAGCCAGAGTTATGAGAGGAGTTCATTTCTCTGCCTCCATCTCCCTTTGGGGCAATGCTTCAAATAAGAGTGTTTGGACAGGACAACCTATTGGTTACTAACCTTAGCCTGTTCTGTACCCTTAAGAGAATGAGGCTTGTTTGGTCAACTAGCATATCAGAAGTGATTTCCACAAATAATACTGTTTAAGGCTTTCAGCTGATTCTACCTTGGCACTGTATGGTTCTAAATGTCTTTTCATTCATTCATTCAGCTAACTTTCAATGAGTATCCACTCTCTGCCAAGCACCAGTGTAAATGGTGGGTCATACATACATCCAGTCAGTCTAATATTCTTTTTTAGGAGAAATCTCTGACCCAGTTAGGCTGCTGTATTGGTAAACTGGAGGATGTCATCACTATTAAGTGATGACTCATTCTCAGCATAAATTATCTCCTACTTGGAAAATTTCCTTCAATAGGACAATAATGATAACAAAGATGACACAAAAGGGAATATGAATAATTATTCCCTGGTTTGCTTCTTCTTTGGGGGAGTATGCAAACCAATTTCCAGGCAACCTGCTATTGCTGAAAGATCACCAAACCTAGAGTCAGATGGCCTAGAGCCAGTCTCAGCTTTAATCTCAGGGAGGTTACTTGACCATTTTGAACCTTTTTTTTTTTCATCCTGAAAACTGAGTCTGAGAATCTTTGCCCTACCTTTCTCTGGCAATACTGTGAAGGGAAAAAAAAAATTAAAAAAAAGTTTATATAATTGCTCTGAAAACCATAAAGCTCCATACAAATGCAAATTTATCACCATTAAAAATCTTTGATATTCCTTTCAGGGAAAATCATCACATCATAGTTCCTTTTTCTTTTCTCTTTTTAAGGGAGGAACTTATATTATCCACTAGCATTACTTGGTTATTCAGTGGTACAACCCACATTTATTTCCTCATGGAAGAGACCAGTTAGAAGTTTTCCTTGTTGAAAATGAAATGCACTCCCCTGGGGCCAGAGTCGGAGTTGGATATGCACTGCTTATTAAGGGTGTCAGCCAAGGCTTCTGGTCCACAGAGGAAGACTCCTATTCTGGTACTTTTGGGGGGAAAAAGAGAAAGACAAAGACAGTTTTAGGCTTTGGGATGGGATCAATTACAAAGCATATGGGGAGATTTCCTATTGATTTTAGGCCTCAGAGCAGAATCTCCTCAGCTCCTTGTCTTTCCACAAATGACAGAGTTCAGGTGACCCTCGGGAGGGTGGCTTGGTCCTGTTCATGGGGGCAGCTGGCTACTTCAAAAGGCAGCTGACTTTATTGAAAAAAAAAATGACATTCAAGCAAGGTTTATGGAAACTTCTACCACAGAGAAAACGGTGGTGAATTTGTGAGCCTGTGGTCTACTTCCTTTCAGGGCTCTGTGTTCTCAAATACTCCAGCATCTTTTTAAAAAAATTTTTTTCTTGATCACACCATGGGACATGTGAGAGCTTAGTTCCCTGACCTGGGATTGAACCACACCCTCCTGTACTTGAAGCACGGACTTTTAACCATTGGACCACCAGGGAAGTCCCTCCAGTGTCTTAAAATCAGGAACAACCCCGCCTTAGGAATGGCAGCTCTCCTAACAACTTGGTGTGGCTTCGTCCTTCAACTTTTTAGACTCTAAAGCCTTGTTCCTCTAGCTGTGGTTTCAGACCAGAGCCCTGGTGTCAGCTTTTCAAGAATACATATTATTGAAGTAGGTCAGCCGTGTTTTTAAATTGTTATGACTTCACACTTTTTTCAAATCTCCCCTAAAATATCTGTTTGGCTTAAATGTCAAAGCTGTGATGATTTGTTCTTTGATGTGACTGTATTTCCAATTCCTGTTCATGCTAAGATTTCAAGAAAACTCAAAAAGCCATTCAAAGCCAAGAATGCAGATTCTTGGGCCCCACCCCACATATACTAAATCAGCATTTTAAAAAGCTCCTCCAAGTGATTTACATGTTCATTAAAGTGTAAGAAGCAATGACATAAAGAGTGTATTTATGGTGATTTCTTGAGTTTGTCATGTATTCTAACAAGATAAAAGATTTCCTCAAAGCTTCATAATGACTAAAGCTTTAGTTAGGGCAGGAAGGACCTGGGCTATCTGTCAACTTATGAGCTAGGACCCAAAAGCTATACATGAAAATGGGGCCAGTGTCTCCTTAGTAAACAATATAAATCTTGTTGAATTAATAGAAGCAGATACATGAGTGAAATTTAGGAGATAAAAGCAAAGAATTGAGTTATGGGCCTACTTGGGGGTAGCAGGGTTCAGAAAATCTGAGGTAGGGCCTGGTAATTTTTGTTTGGAACTCACCAGTCAATTTTGGGTGTGATTTAAAGACTTCTTCTTAAAGTGAGAGATATTTAGAACCTTTTATGAGTGTGAATATAGTTATCCAGGTATTTTAGTTTCCAGAATATATAAATTTAGCTGTATCTGGGAGCTGCTGCTTTACGTAGACCGTAAGCCTCAAGAACACTCTGTTGGGGGAACTCCTTACTTGGGGTGTTGACTTCCAATGGTCTTGAACTCGTTATCCCAGTTGGGTCGTCCATACAAGGTTTTTTGTTTCAGGCCTGTGATTACATCTTTCTCCTCGTCATGATGCACAGCAAAGTGACTGGCCTGCAGGAAAGGACACGAATTCAGAAAAAAGAGGCATGCTCTATAAACACACACAGATAGACTAACAAATCCCACAAACCAAGCTCTAACTACCCATTCTAAATGTACTTATTTGAAGCAAGGCATTATGCCAGAAGCTAGGTCAACAACACTGAACACACTGATTTCAAGGCATTTATAGTCTAGAAAGGGAGACCTTGAAGTAAAAAGGTGGACAATCCTGTTGCAGACTAAGGTACCATGAATGTCATAGAGGAGGCACACATATCTCCATGAGAACAAAGAAGGGAGGACAAGTGGAGAGGATATGAGAAGGTCTCAGGGTGGCAGCATTTGAGCCAGACTTTAAAGTGTGGGTACGATTCAAATTCTGTTTCACTGTTGTTCTCTCTGCAGTATATCTAGCAGTCTGTCCTGAATATACTCCCACTGTTTTGAGAGAATCACTAAGAATTAAGACAATCATAGATTAAAATGCACTCATATTTTGCTAATGTAATGAGACATCAAACCAAGCCTAAAGCTATTAATAGTGTGTGTGGGGGGTGTGGTGGTGGTGGGGGGTTGCTTTCTGTTACCATTCTAGGGAGCCTCAGTTTGAACCACAGGTATATTTTAGTAAAAATGGTTAATTAAATTTAACAATTAAATCAGATTTTAAATTTACTGGACAGGGGATGGAAGAGGTTAAGAAGGGTGGTTTCCCTGGTTTAATAATCCTGTAGACACAAAGTTTTGCAAAGCAAAATAACTATTTTTCAATACAAAAAATTTCCCACTGGGGGGGAAAAACTGGCTTTTGAAGAAAATAGAACTGCAGAGCAATTTATATATTATACATTTTTTTCCCCGTGGGTTTCATTTTTATCAAGTTTTGTTGTTGTTTTGTCTTTAAATTGTAGAATTGATATCTTAAAACCACTTTTTCTAGAGCAGCAATTTTCATGGTCATGTGGCCCGGGACCTATGTTTGTGGGACCTACGGGACCTACAAGACTTTCCGAAGACTTGGAGAATTTATGATAGGCAATGTGCCAAAACCTGAATGAGAAGAAGTCAGTTTTCACTGGTACAAGGTACATGTGAAAAATGTCTCTGATGAGGAGCCAGTGTGTGGGTGTGGCCAGTTGAGCCAGTGACCAGAAACTCTTGCCTTAGCTCCTCACTCAGGAGGACAGTTATGCTGCTTCTGGGCCAACTCATTAATGTTTGTTTATTTAGAAACATGTTACCCACTAGGAATCATTAACTTGTTTCTAAGTATCTCAGTATCATCACTTTAGACATTTGAGGCCAGATGGGAGAAGGCAATGGCAACACACTCCAGTACTCTTGCCTGGAAAATCCCATGGGTGGAGGAGCCTGGTAGGCTGTATGCAGTCCATGGGGTCGCTAAGAGTTGGACACGAGTGAGCAACTTTCACTTTTCACTTTCATGCACTGGAGAAGGAAATGGCAACCCACTCCAGTGTTCTTGCCTGGAGAATCCCAGCGATGGGGGAGCCTGGTGGGCTGCCATCTATGGGGTCGCACAGAGTTGGACATGACTGAAGCGACTTAGCAGCAGCAGCAGCAGCAGCAGTTCTTTGTTGTGGGGGGTTGTCTCGTGAATTGTTATCTTATCAATACTTGTAGCTGTAATTGTTTTATCCATTGAAAATTCACAATTTCATTGCTAAATGTCTCAGGAGGGATTACATACATATACATATGTGTTCGACACACATGTATACATATATACATGCATATATCACCTTCATTAGATGTATACTGATTTATTTACAAACAATTATCATGAACTACTGGAAGTGGCTAAGAGTGCAGGTCCTGGAGCATTTATTACTTGGATGCCCTTGGACAAATGACCTAAGCTGTTCTGGGCCTTGGCTTCCCTATCTGTAAAATATGGAGAAGGATAATAGCTACTTATAAGGTTGTTGTGAGGATTTAATTAGACAATCTATACAAACACTAAGAAGAATACTTGGCACAAGCATATGCTTAAGAACTATTACCAGTTATTATGACTCCTTATTAAATGTATTATGTATATTATAAAACATACATAATACAAATTAAAGGAATATATACCCATATATATACATGTGTATTTATGCATGTGTATGTATGGGCTTCCCAGGGGGCTAGGCGGTAAAGAATCTGCCTGCCAATGCAGGAGACACAGGTTTGACCCCTGGGTCCGGAAGATCCCCTGGAGTAGGAAATAGCAACCCCACTCCAGTATTCTTGCCTGGGAAATCCAAGGGACAGAGAAACCTGGCGGGTTACAGTCCATGGGGTCACAAAAGAGTCGGACAGGACTTAGTGACTAAACAACAGCAACATACATATGCATGTGTATACACACACACACACAGAAAGAGAGTGAGAGAAAGCTAATATTTTCTTTTCTTCCCATAACCCAGTGGATCATCTTATCCACCTGGTTCAATATCCCTGGTGGAGGCATTGCTCTAACAAGGTCACAGTCGTTGCTCTGACTTCTTTGTAGGCTCCCTAGCTTTGACCTGTCACACAGATACCAGCTTTGAATTTAGTCTCAACAGTCTGAACATATGGGCATACTGAGTCAGAGTGAATGCAGTGGATCACCTGAACCCACTGACTATTCTTAAAACCAGTACACGAGACACTCCAATAGCCAAGGGGAAGTCGGTAAGCCCTGGGTGCTATGGGACAGACCTGAGATTGGGGATCTTGTCCTTACCTGAGACTCATCCCAGCCAGTGAGGTAGATGTTGTAGCTGAGGAAGCCCGTGTTGTTCTTCTCCTGCATCTGGGTTTCCAGCATCTGCAGCAGGTCCGCAAACCACTCAAAGGCATGTGTGTCCCGGCACAGCCAGTAGAAGTAGATCTGAGAGGGGGACAGACCGTGAAGCAGATTATTTGCTGTTCAGTCATTCAATCATGTCCAACTCTTTGCAACCCCATGGACTGCAGCATGCCAATCTTCACAGTCCTTTACCATATTCTGGATTTTGCTCAAACTCATGTGCATTGAGTCGATGATGCCATCCAACCATTATATATATATTTATTTTTAAATTGAAGTATAGTTGACGTATAGTATTATATAAATCACAAGTGTATAGTAGAATGATTAACAATTCCAAAGGTTATACCCCATTTATAATTATTATAAATCATTGGCTATATTCCCCATGCTGTATATCCTTGTAGCTTTTTAAATTTCTAATAGTTTGTATCTCTTGATCCTCTCCCCCTATGTTGCCCTTCCCTCTTCCCTTCTCCCCACTGGTAACCACTAGTTAGTTCTCTATATCTGTGAATTGAGTAGATTATATTTAAATAGAGACCTATCAGCATTGACATATGGATTTCTACCCTCCCACCTTCCACTTTTCCCTGTTGCTCAGAATGCCTGGAAACATAGGTTTTCAGAAAACTCTAGATATTTGACAAACTAGCTCGCATGAACCTGCTCTGGCCTTTACATGGCAGGAGAGTAAATAAACAGCTTGTTCTCATAAATCTGTAGCTTAAGACGAAAACATGAGCCCACCACTTGCCCCCTGGGGCTACTCTTGCCCTCTCAGAATTCCTCACTTCCTTGGACTCTCCTTTCAGAAAGATCAGTAGGATGTAGATGAGCCATGGTTGCCACCATGCAACTTCCCTGCCTGCTACGCCAAACACCTCTGAGTTCTAGGGTAAAAAGTAGTTCTACCCATACCTCCTCAACATCGAAAAGAGAGGAAGGGAGAATGAAAGCCAAAGTAAGCTCCATGTGCCTATTAGAGGTTATCTCTCAGGAAGATACCCAGGATAATGAAATGGCAACCCACTCTAGTATTCTTGCCTGGGAAACCCCATGGACAGAGGAGCCTGCTGGGCTACAGTCTATGGAGTCGCAAAGACTTGGACACAACTTAGCAACTAAACAAAAACAGTCATTAGAGTGACTCAAGCTTTATTAAAGATGTTGTTTCTCAGGCAATGACACCCAAGTTATATGGGACCAAAAATTCCCCTGGGACTTTACTCTGAGGAGACAGCCATAGAAAGTAAAAAAGTAAAAGTGTCATGAAAGAACATGTCTCCTGCCCTCCCCCTGCAAATAAATGTGGGGGAGGGGTGACTGGCAATGGAATCTACCTCAATATCTAACATAAGATGATAGAAAAATTATTCTATATCCTCTCAATGGAACATGAAGGACTCATCAAAATGTTTATTAGCAAGCGTGTGACAACACTGAAAAACACTATATGTTTTCAAAATAGTGGGACACGAAATTGTACATACTCAATATATGCAACTTTCTAAAAATTCATAAACAAGTGCAAAAATGTTGGAAGAGAATTTACCAAAAGGAGAATTACTGGATTGGGATTGTGAACACTTTAGCTCTCTCTCTCTTCTGAATTTCTAGTAACACCATGCAAATGCAGTATATTACTTTCAATAATAGGCCTGCTTCTATAGAACCACATTTATTTGTTTGTCTGTCTGGTGGTGCTGCGAGGCTTGTGGGATCTTAATTCCCTGACCAGGCATCGAACCCGAAACCCTTGGCAGTGAAAGTGCTGAGTCCTAACCACTGGAACACCAGGTAAGTCCCAGAGACACCTTTGATTTATCAAATAGCCCTTTTGTGAGAAGCCTGCCTCTCTGAAACCACCCAGAACTTGTCTTCATTTCGCCTGATCTCTGCCAGTCACTGCCCTGATGGCTCTTTGAGGCTTCACTTGGCAGAGTGTGATGACCAGTCCAAGCTCTCTGAAAAAAAGAAAGAACGTACCTTTTTGAGCCTCAGATTTGGGGCTTTATTGCAATATTTGTACCAGACCGACTTGAGGATGGATGCAAAGGGTGTAACCCCGATCCCTGCTCCCACTAACATCACCACCTCGTAACTGAACACGTCCTCACTGGCAGTGCCAAAGGGCCCATCAACAGCTATCCTGCAGGGAAGTATGGGGGGAGATGGTTACACAGATGTCTTGCTCTTCAGAGGCGGAGGGGGCACATATTGTCACTGGGGGTGTGCAATACATCACTTCAAACCGGGCACTTTCTTCTGTGAGATGGCTTTCAAGTAACCAACTCGGTGTGAACATTGGGGTTGGGAATAAGAAGAGGAATTTTTAGCTACCTGAAAACATGCGGTAACTCTCAGGGGTATTTTTTACTGTACCTCCTTTCACACATCAAACACACACACACATACTCACATACACACTCACACACACATGTCTGTGTTTTGTCAGGGCAGCCTGCACTTGAAATTCTTGCACATTAAAGTGAGAATTTTCCATGCTATAATATCTTATGAATTTATTATCTCCACTTTTCATTTGTCTAGTCATTGAGTTATTTGACCAACTTTTCTTCAGCATCTACTAAGTACCTGATGTCATTTTGGGCATGTGGGAAGAAGGAGGCCAACTGAGTAATATCTGGCATGCATGCATGCGTGCTAAGTCACTTCAGTCGTGTCTGACTCTTTGCGACCCTGTGGACTGTGGCCCGCCAGGCTCATCTGTCCATGGGATTCTCCAGGCAAGAATACTGGAGTGGGTTGGTATGCCCTCCTCCAGGGAATCTTCCCGACCCAGGGATCGAACCAGAGTGTCTTATGTCTCCTTCATTGGCAGGCAGGTTCTTTACCACTAGCACCACCTGGCATTTCCCCTCAAATAATGTACAGCAATTAAAATTTAAGTATAGCTTTGATTGAAAGTTAGTATACCTTGACTTTGACCCTTACAAATGTAAAAGGCATTGGGGAATATCCATGATTAACATATGATTCAAATATTTTATATTTTACATAAGATTTATACAGATATGCCTAAACAGCTTCCCTGGTGGCTCAGATGGTAAAGAATCTGCCTGCAATGCAGAAGACACAGGAGACCAGGGTTCGATCCCTGGGTCAGGAAGATCCCCTGGAGAACTGAATGGCAACCCACTCCAGTATTCTTGCCTGGAGAATTCCATGGACAGAGGACTTGGTGGGCTATAGTACATGGGGTCTCAAAGAGTCGGACACAACTGAGAGACTAATACTTCACCACATGTAAGATGGGGAACACAGAGATCGTTACCACTGTTTGTAGAATCTGTATGTTTTGTCAAGACTCAGGGGCTACTGGAGTAAGAGATGGGAGAAGCAAAGCTATTTAGTGACATTTTTTCCTGAACTCATGCACCTTTGTAACAGGCACTCTGGACTCACTTTGGTAGTTTCCAGGCATCTTGAAACTCCTGCTTATCACAGCCACAAGCTTTGAAGAGTCCCTCTGTCCAGTCCCCCACGATGCGGATATGGATGCTAAAGAAGTCTTCCTCGGGGGCAGAGGTCAGGGTGAAAGGGTGCCACTCCAGCTTGGACACCATGGGACATTTGACGAAAATGTATTGGCCCACCTCCATCTTGAATCCCTTCTTCTTCATCTGGAGCTCAATGGTTTTGAAAGGGTGAGTGACCACCTATGGAAATAAAACATGTCTCTGGAAATGCCCCTTTCTCCCAGTACTTGTCTTGTCAGTGTCTGTATGGATAAGAGGCTGAGCTAAGAGGCCCCACCCAGGTCCGTTTTTCGGGGCCAACAGAGTAGTTCTTCCAGTAAACGAATCTCTTACTGGGAATAGCCCTCGGCTCTAGCCAGTGACCCACAATGAGCTCTGATGCAGGGACCCAAAGGCCTGGCCCTTGTCCTCACTTTGGGACAACTCCCAGGGGCCATCCCAGCTCTAGCACTTCCTGTAGGATCAGCTGAGGCTGCAGTTGCAACCACTTTGACAGCCACCCATTTTCTTCCCCCAGTCCTGCCTTTTTTTCAAGTTCATCTCCTGAGAACACACCCCGATAAGCCTTCTGCATGCAGTTCTCTGTCTCTGAGTCTTGGCTAGGGAATTCAACCTAAGACTCCGGCTTATTGTGATTTTTTTTTTCCTCTAAGAAATCAAGGCAGTGACTAGAAACAGGAAGAAGTGATGGTTTCCTACTCAGCCTTTCTGTTTCCCCAGGGTGGATGATCAAGAGCCTTAGCAGCCAGACAGAAGCAGAAGGCGACCCCATTGACTAATTATATAGCAACGTCCCCAAAACCAAGCCTAAGGTGCTGGTCTGTCCCAAGTCCCACCTTGAGCCTTCCGGATTTCATGCATTGTTTCTGTTTCTCCCTACTTGGGGAGTACACCAGCAGGCTCTCCCAAAGCCAGGCCCCACCCACCCATTGTTCGTTCTCCATGTACCTGAATGTTCATAATAGCTTTGTTTACAATAGCAAAAAAATTTGGAGACAGTCCAAATGCCCATCAACTGGTGAGTTGGCAAATAAAAATAAAACTAGAACACAACAAAATGCTTTCATTGTAATAGGCTGTTTCTGCGATGATTCCTGAGATCTTAGAAAGACTTTCTATGTACAACAGAAAACAAACCAAGGGACATCAAAGGAAAGGAAAATCAATAGAAACAAAATAGCAGTCTCCTAATGTTGACTGAGGGGCTTCTCTGGTAGCTCGGTGATAAGGAATCCACCTGTGACGCAAGAGACACAGGAGATACTGGTTCAATCCCTCGGTTGGAAAGATCCCCTGGAGGAAGGCATACCCACTCCATTATTCTTGCCTGGAGAATCCCATGGACAGAGGAGCCTGACAGGCTACAGTCCATAGGGCTGCAAAGAGTCGGACACGACTGAAGGGACTAAGTACAATGTTGACTGATACTGCTGAGTTTTTCTTGAGTGAGGAGTAGGAGAATGGGAAATCCTTTTAAGAAAAAATTGTCACATGTTTCCAAAATTTGTGATTCAAATATAACTTAAATGACAAGGCTGCAACCCATGTTCCTTCATCACTGAATTAAGGAGGTGTAAAGCTTCATTTTGAAAACAGGAAATAAAGATTGATGAAAATGACTTTGAAAATTATGCTGCTCACATTGCAATTTTGTGTGATGAACATGATTTTTACCACATTGCAATGTTGCCACCACAGGCAACACCGGGACAGGAGGGAGTAGAATGTCCTAGTGGACAACATAGTCACAAAATACTTTTGGATAGTACTTTGTTTCTTACATGTGTTGACATGAGAAGAAAATGGATATCCATTTTATTCACAGGAAAACAAGTTCGCCTTAGAAATAGGCCTAGCAGAAATACTTGTCTGGTTAGTTCATTTTAGTCTAGTGAGGGAAATTTTGTGGTGGCTCTTTTTGCTGATCTGTGGGCTTTTTCTCATACAATATAAATATCATAAAAGGAGAACTGTTGTGGCTTCCTATATTTCAAGATCTCCATTGCCAGCTGGACTACATTCCTAGGACCTTCCATAGAGGTCCAGAAAGAAGAGGTAGGTGGACAGGAAGGTTTTGTGTGTTTTGCAAAAGCAACCCATGGTAAACTTTGGTAAATACTTTTTGAACTGAATTGAATTCAATTTTATTTGATAAAAATAGTCTTGTCTGATGTTTCCTGAAACTATAGTAAGGTGATTCTATTTCTATTTATTTAGTTAGATATTTATTTACTTAGTGATAAGAAGTGGCATCAACATGAGGGGAATAAACTGCTATATATTTGAAGTTACCAGAGTCAACTCTCAATGAAATTTAGTTAGCTTTCTGAAGACTTTGAGGACGTTACCTCTGATATTCTGTTACTACACACAAAGCACAAACAAGGAGGCAAAGAGGACCTGGGGAATGATCTCTATCCCAGTAAGACCTGCCCTGGTTCCCTGATTCTTTCGGCATCTGAATATTTTAAGGCTCAATAAATGACCTTTGTGACCTTTTGAACTCATCTCTTTTGCTTCTTTACTCTTAACTAATCACATCATCCCTCATGCCTTTCCCTTTAACACACACACACACACACAACACAAATTCATTTACATAAAACATTTGCATTCATTTTTCAATAGAAAATGTTAAATTCTGGTTTCCCCAATGAAAAGGTCCAATCAGGCTAGGGGCATTGAAACAAACCATAGGTCATCACTGTGCCCTAAGTTTAATCAAAAGAAACCAAGTAAAAGACAGTTCTGACAGTGTTGTAGAGAACTTGGGTAGACTTGTCCATGATATAGTTAGATAGTCATTCCTAAGCCAGTGCCTACCTTGGTGATGACCACCTTCTGTTGAGATCGCCAAAACCGTACCAACCTCTCACAGAGATACAGGAACATGGGACCCACTATCCACTTCCAAGTCTGTAATCAGAACAAACAATGAAAAAAAACATGTGTTAAGGGGTGGTAGTTAATAAAAGATTCACAGGGACAAAACATTTTAGAAATGCAATTAACATTTGTGGGCTTGTTTAAATATTTGATATTATATTAGTAAATTTCTTCTATAAAATAATGCATGAAAATACCTAAAGTTAAAATAAATTTCTGAGCTAGTAAAAATGAACATTCTCTTTGGTCACATTGGGGAACTATAACTACAGTATGAAACTCTCCCAAGAGGAACTGCCCACAAGAATGGGATTTCCTCCTATTGTTGCAATAGGAGTTGCAATAATCCTACAGCAGAGTTAAGTTGGTTTCGGAATTAACATTTCTCTAAAGGATAGCATTTCAACATCATCATGTTTTTAATGTAACATTGCAATTACTTTCTCTCAGTCACGTAGTCAAAGCTTAATTCATCACAAGATGAGAAATTTCATGTAAGAATTTAGCTGTTTATCCGATATTCTGGCAAGTTCTCAGAGCTAAGCAATGCACTTGCTGAAGAGGGACAGATCCAGAGATTTTTAGCTTTTTCTAGAGTCCCCTCTTGTCAGAATCTGCAATGTTTCAGACCACTGGAATTACTCTGTGGCATTGTTGGCTGTCCAAAAATATTTAGACCAAACAGATCCATCCTGGGATTCAGTCAGTTAGGTTCCTAGCTGAATATCTGAAGTAGCAAAGTATTTTAGAAGATGGTATCATCTAAAATATGACATTCCAGAAGGGATTCTAAGAGGGGAAGAAATCCCAGAGGACTTTCCGTACTCTCACTTATGATCTTCCTATGAAAATTTTTAAGAAACTTATTGTTGGAAGTTGAGAGCACCCAAATAGCCCTATCTCCAATCAAAGTTGAAAAATATCTGCCTGGAGGTCATACGTTCTCTGCGACTGGCCTTCTTTTTCATGGGACAGGTTTTTCAAACCATCTGGCACTATCCATCTATTTCCTGGGGGCCACCTGGGGCCACATTGAATGGAGCCAGGTGTTGGACATCACCTCTAATCTTCCCAGAAACCCAGGAGCATTTCTGAGGTAGGTGTCTGTTAAGGTAGTAGCATTCTGACTCCAGGTGTCTTCAAGGAAATGTGCCTTCCCTAACTCATAAGAGGACCTGAAATACAGTTCCCTTTTAATCCTGTCTATTGATGTCTCTGGGCTTCCCTGGTGGCTCAGCGGTAAAGAATCCATCTTTACCGCTGAGATGTGGGTTCAGTCTCTGGGTTGGGAAGATCCCCTGGAGGAGGAAATGGCAACCCACTCCAGTATTCTTGCCTGGAAAATCCCATGGACAGAGGAGCCTGGTGGGCTACAGTCCATAGGAGTCGCAAAGAGTCGGATGAGACTGAGTGACTAAAACAACAACAATTGATGTCTCTATGTAGTGGGGGTAGTTCAGTGATGTGTCTGGTTACTTTCATTAATAAGTAAGAATGCTAAAAGATGTTAAGTCCTCAGACAGTATGCTGTTTCTAGAGGAACAGTACTCTTATGATGTGTCTGGTTACTTTCATTAATAAGTAAGAATGCTGAAAGATGTTAAGTCCTCAGACAGTATGCTGTTTCTAGAGGAACAGTACTCTTATATTAGGAGAGTAGGGAAAAAGGAAGGAGAAATGGGATGGGAAATTTGCCTTTATATTATACTGTGTTTAAGGACACAATTAATGATCTTTTTCTATTCAGAAGACCTGTACAAACACTGATTTTTGCTTAGTTTTATACCAATAGCTAACATAATAACCGATAACGTGTATTGCTTGCCAATGGGGGAAAAGGTATGAAAATCACAGGGTTCACCTCTCACTCTATGAAACAGAGATATTGAGAATAAACAAAACGGAGTTCTTGAGAGTTCCAAACAAAAGGGAAATATTTTAGCATCCTTTCCCTTGGTCACCCTTGCCACACTCCTGCTCTACCATGAAGTGCCATTGGGTGTTTGCATGAACCTAGTTCTCCAGTCTCCTTTATTCACAGACATGACCTCCTGATACCTAATGGCAGCCCTATGTACCATCTCACAAATTTCCACCCAGTTCTGAAAGTTGGATAGAAAATCTTATTTCCTGGTATCTGAAGAGGCTGCTGACTCCTTATATTATAAATCATTATCTGAGCTTTCCAATTCAGCTCAGGATGGAATCCCTCTGAAAATCATTAGCTGATATTATCATGGCCATCATATCCAGAAGAGATAGAAGTTCTTGAATCCAAATGCACTGTAAAAAAACAATACTTTTTAAAGTTTTATATCAGGATGCTCATAACAGATTAATGTAAAGGTTACTTTTCAAGACCTAATTCTAGACAATTAGCATAGCAGAGAAACACTGATACTTATCCTAGCAGTTCCGTGACATTCATAATGGACAACTCTATGACATTTGTATGCATTTCTTAGACACTGTTTGCAGATTATTGGTAATGAAACTATAATAGCAACAATGGGCTGTACATACCATAGGAGGGTTCCCAGAGAACTTTGGGATTGGGCAGTTCTTTAATTTTCCCCACTGTGAGATGTTTTGATAACAGTTTCTTGGTTGGTGTTCCGACAAACTCTCTGCAGTCTGCCCACGTACAATCTGCCTGAGGAGGAAATGTAAGTCCTGACCATTTAGAAATGAGACATTAAGTTCTTAATTTTTTGAGATTCTGGACATGTTTTTAGTATTCTAATATGGGTCTTGTACTTTTCATTTACAAGCAATATCTTATTGCCCCCTCCAAATAGATTAGAGGAAGGGAAAAATGCATGATCTCTAGCAATAGAAAAAAAAATTATATGGGGACTTCCCTGGCAGTCCAGTGGCTGAGATTCCAAGCTTCCACTGCAGGGGATATGGGTTTGATCCCAGGTCTGAGAACTAAGATCCCACATCCCACATGCTGTGCAGCATAGCCAAAACAAGAGAAAAAGAATAAAATAGAAAAACATGTATGGTGGCATAAAGGATATTTATATGTAACATTACATCTACAGGGTAAGTTTTGGATCATCCATACATGTTTTCTGAAGTGCAACATTTGTGCTTCTGTTTCAAATATTATTCTCATTTAGAAACAAAAACAGAACAACTGCAAATCTAAAAGAGCAACTGCTGACTGGTACAGGGTCTCTGTGCAAATTAGAACAAGATGCCCCACCTCTTTGAGGACAGTCCTAGAGGCAGAGTTTGGCCAGCAGAGCATGGACTAATTTCATTCCCATTGGCCAGGTACACTTGTGTAGCTGACAACCCATACAACCATCTACAGTAGCCCTGAGGCTTGGAATAGATCCTTCATTTTTTTTTTCAAAATTGTCTAAATTAAATCAAAAGCCTGAAATTCACTTAAGATGACTTTGTGGAGATTATGTCATTCTCACAGACATCAACACTGATAGTATGTTCCCTGAAATGCTCAGAGCCCATTCACTTCAATAAGTATTAATTGAGCAACTATTATAACATAAGACAATGCAGGTTGAGTAGGAACAGGTGGAGGGAGGCACAAAGTTGAAAGAGTCAGGTCTCTGGTCTCTAGAAACATAAATTGCAAGGTCTTCAGAATCCTTGCCTGCAAAATCCTATAGACAGAGGAGCCCAGCAGGCTGTAGTCCATGGGGTCACAAAGAGTCGGGCATGACTGAGTGACTAACACTAACGCTTCAAAATATATAAGATGACACATGGGAGGCCCTTTGTAAAAGTTTGGGCCACGTGGTATATTCAGAGCATGTTTTACTTCAAGGTCATTAACCATCGCTTTCTATCCCTAGGTCCTAGGGAAGAGAATTACCATGTGTTGAGCACCTGTCATGTGCCAGGTATGGGAAAGGCACTGTACACAAATTATTTCAGTTGGTTCTCATAACAGGCCTGAAATGTAAGTACCCTCATTTTACATATGAGGACCCCGAGGCTTAGAGAGACCAGATAACTATAAGCAGAATGATTTGGTGAAAGCAATACTGGACCCAAGCCAGACAGCCTTGGTTTCACATCCCACATCCACCCCTTGCTAATTTAGTGGCAAATTGGACAAGTTATTTTACTTGTTTTGAGCCTCAGTTTCTTCAGCTGTAAGATAGGCATGTGCGTGTGTGCTAAGTCTCTTCAGTCATGCCCAACTCTTTGTAAGCTTATGGACTGTAGCCCGCCGGGCTCCTCTGTCCATGGGATTCTCCATGCAAGAATACTGGAATGGGTTCCATGCCTGCCTCCAGGGGATCGTCCCGACCAGGGATCGAACCCACATCTCTTATGTCGCCTGCATTAGAAGGTAGGTTCTTCACCCCTAATGCCACCTGGGAAGCCCATAAGATAGGCATAAGTACCTCATTAAAAGTTTATTTTAGGAATCAATTGGCATGATGCATATAAGACTCCAGACACAAAGTAATCCAACAAATGATAACTATTAGAGTTCTTAATGCTGAAGATCACATAGGGAGTGATAGAAAAAAAATTCTGACTTTCTTCTCTTCTCAGTGCCAAGACTAGAAGTCAGAAAACCTGCATTTTTATCCCAGTTCAGCTGCTACCTAGCTATGAGACTAAGTAATCAGTCAACCAGTGTAAGTGGCAGAGTCTCCTCGGATGGAGAACAGGGAACATATCTGTCCTCTGCCTGCTCCACAGTAAGATACATATCTGTGAGGGACTTCCTTGGCAGCCCAGTGATTAAATCTCTGTACTTCAAATGTAGGGGGCACAGTTTCAATCCCTGGTTGGGAACTAAGATACCACATGATCCATGGCCAAAAACAAACAAAAAAAGATATAAATCTATGAATCTACACAAATGTAAAGTGGTGGAATTACTTAGCTAGAGAGGCGAAGAGATTAATTTCTTTTCTCTAGGATTCTCTGAAACAACTGGATGATGACCAAGTCCTGTTTAAAGATGCTCATTGGTTTAAGAGGGTTTTCCAGTAGTCATGGATGGATGTGACAGTTGGACTATAAAGAAGGCTGAGCATCAACAAATTGATGCTTTTGAACTGTGGCATTGGAGAAGACTCTTGAGAGTCCCTTGGACTGTGAGGAGATCCAACCAGTCCATCCTAAAGGAAATCAGTCCTGAATATTCATTGGAAAGACTGATGCTGAAGCTGAAACTCCAATACTTTGGCCACCTGATGCAAAGAACTGACTCATTTGAAAAGACCCTGATGCTGGGAAAGATTGAAGGTGGGAGGAGAAGGGGATGACAGAGGATGAGATGGTTGGATGGTATCATCACCTCTATGGACATGAGTGTGAGTAAGCTCCGGGAGTTGGTGATGGATAGGGAAGCCTGGTGTGCTGCAGTCCATGGGGTCACAAAGAGTCGGACACGACTGAGTGACTGAACTGAACTGAAAGAGTCTTTATCTACACAGATTTTTCAGTGCTTAGAAAGGGATGACCAGGGGTCAGGGTCTGCAAGTTGATCAAGAATGCACATGAGGAGAGGGAACTATATTCAATATTTGGTAATAAACTATAATGGAAAAGAAGATGAAAAAGAATGTATGTGAGTTATTTTGCTATACACCTGAAACTAACATGACGTGGTACCTCAACTATATTTCAATAAAATTTTTATAAAAGAATGCACATGAGGGGTTGCCACAGGCTGCTTCTCCCCACTCTTCCCCTTTTCATACTCAAGTCTCAGCCATTTCTAGGCTGACTTGACTCAGAGCAGAGTCACTGAGCCTTGAGCACCTACTTCCTCTACTCTTAGTTATCTGCAGCCCCGTACCCACTGGGGAACTTCCCTGGCCTGCTTTTGCGTGCAGGTGGGAGAATCAGTTAGTGTGAAACAGTAGAAAAAGGAAGCCTGGTATGAAACAGGGGTCCCAATAAGGCAAACTCTCTCAACCGCACATCCAGGCACTGAGTGTCTCTAGGACAGATTCATCACTGCCTGCCTTAACCCCTCTGAGCTCCAATCCCATCTCAACCACTGATAAACTGGTGATGGCTTGGCTACATACTGGGTTGGCCAAAACGTTCATTTGGGTTTGTTCATAGGATGGAACAGAAAAAGCCAAATTAACTTTCTGGCCAACCCTGTACTTACCTTTTCTTAGTCTGTTTCCTTGTCTATCATTTCCCCAGGAAATGAGGACAGTAAGAGCATGTCTTCCTTTTACAGGTTAAAAGAAACATGTCTGTCACAGACACTCAATAGAAGCTAGGTTTTCTCTTTATTATGTTAGGATGCTTGAAGGCAATAACCATGTGTTTCTCGTTCTAGTATTCCCCACTGTGTCTGAGAGTGGCCCTCATACACAGTAGGTAATCAGTGAACGATTGGCTTGAATCAAAACTCATTGAACTACAGCAGACCCTTTCACCAGATGAATATTTACCCTCCCTGGTTTGGGAGTTTGTCTGATTTACGAGGGATTAAGCCATGGGAAACATCATTGCGGACATCCAAGACTCTACCAGCAATCTCAGCATGCTTTATATATGCTTGCAAAGATATTCAAAACTTTGGTGTACTTTTCAAGCTTGCTATAAATAACTGCACTATGAATAGTTATGAGTCGCATACCAGAAACTAAAGCGGTACTGAGTGGTTTTTACCAAAGTGGTTTTCACCTCTTATTCTCTCAACAGACAGGCTGACCACACCAAGACAAGGTCATTGTGCCTCTAACAGAGCACCACGTCTCGGAACTGAGGGGAATAAAGTACTTGGCCTTGGAGTTTAAATACTCACTCAGCTCCATGGATGGCGAGACCAATGAAGAAGATCACAAAGAGATGGTGTGTGTACCAAAACACTTCAAAATAAGACCTCCGGATGGTTTTGGTGGAGGATGTGATAATTAATATCAGGCACAGTGTAATGACGACTCCGGTGATGCCTGCCAACCGAGTCACAGCCACATACAGGCCTCCTTCAGGATTCTGTAAAATACACAGACACAGACACAAACACACACACATTATTTGTATGCTCTCAGATGCCGGACTCCCTATCTATAGAGTGTCCAATGAAGAGGGCAATAGGTATGTTCTTTCCCTCTTTAGATAATCCTAACCATCCCTCAACAGGGTGGTATAGACTTTGAATTACCGTTTAGTCTCTCAGCTGTGGCTGACTCTCTTGCAACTCCATTGACTATAGCCCATTAGGCTCCTCTGTCCATGGGATTCTCCAGACAAGAATACTGGAGTGGGTTGCCATTTCCTTCTCCAGGGGATCTTCCTGACCCAGGGATCGAACCCACATCTCCTGCATTATCAGGAGGATTCTTTACCACTGAGCCATCAGGGAAGCCCATATAGACTTAGAATGGATAGTTCCAGATTAAAAGTCATACATGGTTGAGGTGTCATGCTGCTGCTGCTAAGTCGCTTCAGTCATGTCCGACTCTGTGCAACCCCATAGACGGTAGCCCACCAGGCTCCCCCATCCCTGGGATTCTCCAGGCAAGAGCACTGGAGTGGGTTGCCATTTTCTTCATAGGAAATATCAATTGATATACAGAAGTAGCTCTCAGTATCAGAATAAAGGACATTTGTCAACTCTATGTCCTAAAAGGGTCAGAAGCTCTTTTCTCGCTTTGATTTGGAAGGTGTCATAATGCTTAGCTTGTAAAAGTATTCTGGGTATGCCACATCTTAGGCTATGTTCCTCCAAAGCAGATCCTGAGATGAGGATTCATGGGTAAGTGATTTTGAAAGAATGTGCTCCTGAAGAAACTGGTAAGAGAATGGTTAATAGGACAGGAAAGAGGTTCCTCTTTCATGTCAAGTCAAATAAGAGGGTGTTGTTGTTCAGTGGCTTAGTTGTGTCCCATGGACTGAAGACCACCAGGCTCCTCTGTCCTCCACTCTCTCCCGGAGTTTGCTCAAATTCATGTCCATTGAGTTGGTGATGCTATCTAACCATCTCATCCTCTGCTGCCCCCTTTTCCTTTGCCTTCAGTCTATCCCTGCATCAGGGTCCTTTCCAAGAGGGTGATCTTGGGCCAAATCTTCAGCCTGATCCTGCAGGGAAACTGCGGAGGGTCAAACACACCTCAGTGTTTATCCTGACTAGAGGCAAAGAAGCTGGGTTTTTATGGCCTGAACCCATCAGTTATTGGTTAAGACCAGCTCAGCGAGATAGCTATCTAGGCCCTTTCAGATCTTGGAGCTTGTGGGCAAAGGGCTTCCAGTAGCCCCAGGGCAATCCTCTGAGGAAGAAACACAAATACAGGCAATTGAAAATGAAAGCACACAGAAGGGCAAGGGAGCACAGACATCAGAAGAGTGATCTGGGCCCAGCACTGCAGTGTCAGCTCATTTGATATGTTCACAGTGCCGCCTCTATGTATCATTGTATAAATAAAAGAAAAGTTATCCAAGACATCATAGAAAAAGAATTCATATGTTATTTGATGCTGTTTAATTCTGTCCCTAAATAGATCACATTTTAAAATATCAGCCTGAGGATAATGATTTCTGCAAAATTAAAGGACTTTTTTTGTAATCTAAACGGACAAGAAAATGTGTTTGAAATTCAGTGTATAGTGAGTGATTTGATTCAGCTATCCTACCCAACCACTGGGCACATGAAGATGATTTCAACCTTCTCCCTCTGAGTGTAGAAGGCTCTAGCAACTACTGGAAGGGAAGAAGTCCTTGCCTGTGGACTGCCCATATGGCTGCTGCTGGAGCAATTAGCAGACAGAGGCCACCTCTCAGATGTTGTAAGCAAGAAAGAGGAAAAGCATTGCTGACGGGTGTCAGAAGGTGGCTGACCTGGTATTAACACCTCAGCTAGAAGCTTCCCTATTTCACATAAACAGTTTCATAGAACACTAACATCAGACAAGGTCATTCTGTGACCTTGTCATTCAAGACCAGTCAAGACAAACACATGTGTGACTGCTGCTTCTTAACCTATTACAGACTTAGCCCCATTCTTCTGCCTCCTAGAAAAAAAAATTATTAAGATAACTAATGCTGGAACTATCCCCAATTCTGGACTGAATCTGACCCAGAGCAAATGCTTGTTTTCTGAAACCCCTCCCAAATCATCTGACACAAATCCCACAACAAGCCTTTCTCAACATCCTCCTGAGAAACCCCAGATTTCCTCAGAGTATGAGGTTTCTTTGCTGCAGTAAGTAATAAACCCGAGTTTGTTGGACTAGATGATGTTCCTGGCTTTCTTTGACTTCTGGGCCTTGTCAAGGATAAGCCTGAGTTGCTCCAGGCTTCATGTATACTCGTTCTTACAGGTGAGTTTAAGAAACTGGAAAACATCTCGTGACCTTCCACATTTAGCATCAGGAGTGTGGGAGGCATTTTCTCTGTGCCCACATTCTTAGAACCTATAGACCTGGCCCTCTGATATAGTTAGTCTACTTTTGTCATTGTTGCTGTTCTGATCAAGTAAAATTGTTGACTCACTGAAATCTAATCCTCAGTTTTAATAGTCTAGAGAACATCTGAATTAGGAAGTTAGAGGCTTACCTTGATTCTCTGTCGAACAAAATTGAGGTAAGTTTCACCGGGCTTATCTCCAATATCAGAGAGTGCTATTGAATAAGGATCAGAATTGTTGACTCGGGCATTCACACACCACTCCACATTAAATAGATGTGCAATGGTGTGAATTGCTAAAGAGGGCAGAGTAGAGAAACAAAGAGGGTGAGTGGTGTACGTAATTTTATTTGGAGCTGAGTTTCTAGCTACAGTCCCTGTGTGTGTGTGTCTGTGTGGTGCTCAGTAGCTCAGTCATATCTGACTCATTGTGATCCCATGAACTGTAGCCTGCCAGGCTTCTCTGTCCATGGAGTTTTCCAGGAAGAATACAGGAGTGGGTTGCCATTTCCTGACTCTATGATAAAGTAGTGGAGATTTGATAAGGATCCCTTCTTACACCAACACCACTTTCTTAATAATTATAATCATAAAACAAAATATTTAACACATATAAATAAATGAATACTATTATATATACATATATAAACAATAATAAAAATAAAATGCTTAGCTCATACTGTCTATCTTAGATTCTCAATTTATGGGCTATGGTCCTTATAGGGTTACTGCAAGAAATCCATGAATCTATATGTTCAACCAAGTATTTTTTAAAAGATGAATGAACAAAAGTTCTTATATGTGAACTAACAAACAATTTTCACACTAAAAAGTGTGGAAAAGGGAGAGTGCACTGGGATTTTTATCAGAAGAACCTTAGGGAATAACGTTTTAAAAACTGAAGGAATAAACCCTAATGTTGGGATGGCAGAAAGAGTGTTGAATATTTTTCTAACAGAACTTATTCTAAAAAATATCTCAACCTACCTGCAAAGGCTGATCTCTTATTTTAAAAGTATCTTAGAGGGAATACTCTGGTTTCAAGTTTTCTTTGCAATCTCAAATATCTGAATGAACTTACCAGTGTGAAGTGCAATCATCCATGCCACCATTTTATGAAAGGTGAGGTTCCTGTCCAGTTGTCTCCGAATTCTTGTTGAGCAGCACTTTGTATTAAAGGGAAAAATAGTAATTGTTAACAGAAAGTTTTCTCTGTGCCAGATATTAGACACATATTTTCTCATTTAATTATTACAACCAATTCTCTAAAAAAAAAATAATAATCCTACCCATTTGACAGATAAGAAAACTGAGGCTCAGATAGGTCAAACAGCCAATGAGTAGCATGGTTAGCTTAAGCGATGTTTTAGGTTCTCATACTATTAACATAAAAAGCCTCTCATGGAATTCATTGCTTAATTGTATAAAATATGAATTTGGACAGAAAGCATCTAACTACATAGCTTCTAGTTCAGATTAATTTATTCAATAAAGAGAGGATATAGAAATTTTATAAGGACAGGGATGTCCTCAAAGATCTGAAGGTCCAGTGGAGACACAGACAAATGAACAGTTCTACAACAAGTTTTAGAATAGCACCCTTCCAGGAAATACACACTATGAGAGGTAGAAAAGTATCTACCTGCACATGTTGATAGAGACAACAAAACACGGGAAATTATTAAAACAATCACAGCGAAAATAATAATAGCCAAGGGTATTTACAAACAGCGTGCACAGAAGTGTTTTACATGCATTGACTCATTTCATTCTTACATTAATTCTATGTGGGAGGTACCATTATTATCACCACATAACAGGCATAGAGAGGTTACCTTCCCCTAGGTTTCATAGTTAATAAGTGACAAAGTTGGCTGGGGTCTAAACTCCAGTTCCCTGATGCTAGAGATATCAACAATCTGATATTTCATACCTTTTATGATTACCTTGGCATTACAATGGAATTATGACCAATTGGTTACTGTAATTTTCTTACGAACATATGTTAGAGGCTGTGGGTTTCAATGCTTCAATCTGGATTCAGGTCATCGCCCAAAATAGAGAAAAAAACTCTGCTTTTTGGTTGAATCGGAACGTTGTTTTCCTGAAAAGTGGTCAAATGCTTGCTCTGGCTGCTTTGTTTCCAAGGGTAGATGTACTGGCATAGAGATTCAGAAAACTTTTAAGGAGACCAAAGCGAAAAAACCCCAAAACAAAACAAAAAACTTAGGTATTATAAATAACTGGTTCTAAATATATTTAATTTCAATACAGGGGTATTAAATATTTGACTTACTTATTTTTAATAAAATATTCTGGTTTTACAGAAAAAATAGAATTACATGGAAAACTGTGCTTATTCCACTATCTTGGAGTTAGTTACATTTAGGAAGGGCAGACTGTTTGGATCATGAAAGCAGATTTCTGAAACTGCAGAAATACTAGTAAGGAAGACACATGATTCCAGAAAAAGGGAAAAAACAATTAGGCTTCACTGAGTGCCTTCTGTGAGCCAGGCAGCTTATCCATAATCACTACACCATTTAATATAACCAGATAAATATTACTATTTTCATTTTATAGATAACAAAACTGAAGCTTCCCAGATGGCTCAGTGGTAAAAAATCTGCCTGCCAAGCAGGAGACCAGGTTCGATCCCTGGGTAGGGAAGATCCCCTGGAGAAGGGAAAGGCTACCCACTCCAGTATTCTTGCCTGGAGAATCCCCATGGACGGAGAAGCCTGGAGGGTACAGTCCAGGGGGTTGTAAGAGTCAGACATGACTTAGTGACTAAACCACCACCATATACCTTTTATCAAAAGGAAAAACAGAGACTTGTAGTCACTAATGAGTTAGTAGAATGGGGTCTTACTAGGGCACCAATCCCTCATTTTTTTCCTAGCTACCCTCTGTAACGTGGTCAGGAATGGCAAACACATCCAAAGAGAAGCCATACATCATGATTATACCAGGCTTCCAGATACAATTTCCTCATTGTTTCCTGACAAGGGGAGGGAGTGAAATGGTTGGTTGGGAAGGGAGGGCTTTGCTGCCTGTGACTGCCCAGGGCTTTATTCTTCCTGGCTACCATGCAGATACCATTTTTATGCTTTTGAGTCACTTGTGAATTACCACTAGTCACCTACTAATGACCCCAAGCTGCCATCATGCACCATAGCTTCTTCACTGAATGACCAATGACTTCTTTTATTTTAGAAAAATATTTATCTATTTGGCTGTGCTGGGTCTTAGTTGTGCCATGAGGGATCCTCAGTAGAGGCACGCAGGATCTAGTTCCCTAACCAGGGATTGAACCCTGGGCCCCTGTATTGGGAGCATGGAGCCTTAGCTACAGGACCATCAGGGAACTTCCACTCCATTGACTTATAATGGGCAGGTCCTCTGTTACTGTCAGCTAGAGGCTTGCTCAATCTCAATAAGCTAACATTCAAGTACAAAGGAGATTACTGAGTCACCTTGGCAGATTTCTACACTTGATTCAAACTGCAAGAGTAAAAAAATTTTAAAAAGTTGAGAAACAGAACGACAAAGAAGCGCATATTTAATGGAGCATAACATTAGCTTCTGTAACATGAGTGTTACGGAAACTTTAAAGTTCTATTTTATGTACACCTGGTCTCACCACAAATGCCATAAATGAATCTGAATTAGGTATCTATATGCAATTTGAGAGAAATTGCAAAGCTAGCCTTGACTCTACAGAACTCAGGCAAAGAAGCTGACAGAAACCTGGAAGCATTAGAATATGCGATAAATATGAAAATCACCACTGGATTCGTATAGCACTGTCTATGATTTTAAAATCCCATGTTTATCTTCTATCTCTTCCATAAAACTCTAAGTTCTCTAAGCTCATGGCTCACCCATGTCTTACCCTCTATTCACTATGTGTCCCTGTGCTTAGCACATAGTTAGCACTCAACAAATATTTGTTCACTGACAACTCACTAGTTGACAGATTTAGTCAATTAATACACTTTTAGGATATCATTCATATTTGTTCTTACATTCGCATTATGTCATTTGCTTTTTAGCTAAAAACAACAACAAAGAGAAAAAAAAAAAACCTACAAGACAGGAAGTCTAAGAGCCTTGCCCTAGACCACATGTGAGATAGAGGGCTATGTTGAAAGCCTCTGACTCTCAGGCTATATAAGGTTATAAAAAAGAGCTCACTCTCAGGTTTCTGTTTCTTTCTGATCTTCAGACTAGAACTTCCATCCAAGCTGAGGTTGTTAAGGTTTCTTTAGGGACTTCTGTCTGTTGAATCCCACCATTCCCCATTTCCCTCAACAGAGCAGGCTCAGAGTGTTTACCCCGATCTTCCCTGGGAAAGGCCAACCCTGGGGTTTTCTTTCTCCAGCTAACCAGAAGGATTATAAAGCCAGCTCCAAAGGATTAAGACCATTAGACACTGAAGTTCTGTGACTGTTCAGTTTTCATAAAGGCCAACTAATAAATCCTTGAATCTACAACATCCTTGCCACTTCTAGGTTAGGTTATTCAGCCTGCCCAAACATTCATATATTTGATGGACTTCCTAAGACTATAACAGCACCACAAGAGTTTTGAGTTTAGGTGGCAAGTGGAAAAGTGAACAGGCTCTGAGGGCACAAACACCTGCGTTGGAACCTCAACACTCTCATTGAATTTCATCCCTACCTCACTGGCCTGACATGAAGATTTCATGGAGGTAAGGTTTATGAAGACTCAGTAAGTGGCAGCTGTTACCGTTTCCAGTGAGTCACAGTATGTCCACTCATTTTAATCCGAATCAGAAAAGAAGGTTCTTTGCCAAGTTCACATTTCAGGTTGGGAAATCTGGGAGGAAGGACACACCCCATCTATAAAAGAATGTTACTTGCTCCTCATTTTTGAAAAATGCATTCTTTGATGTACAGGTCTCTCTAGTTAGACAGCTGAACTTCTCTGCAATTTGAAGAACAACCTCATTTCACCCTTGTCTTTAGAGGCCCTCATTAGAATCTTCACTCCCTTTAGGTCACTGCTGCTGCTGCTGCTAAGTCGCTTCAGTTGTGTTCGACTCTGTGCAACCCCATAGACGGCAGCCCACCAGGCGCCCCCATCCCTGGGATTCTCCAGGCAAGAACACTGGAGTGGGTTGCCATTTCTTTCTCCAATGCATGAAAGTGAAAAGTGAAAGTGAAGTTGCTCAGTCATGTCTGACTCTTCCCGACCCCATGGACTGTAGCCCACCAGGCTCCTCCATCCATGAGATTTTCCAGGCAAGAGTACTGGAGTGGGTTGCCATTGCCTTCTCTGCTTTAGGTCACAGGAAGCCTAAAAGTGGCCATTACAACATGTGCTTATCATAGCCACGAAATGGCAGTGCAATTTGAGACTGTGGAGTAACAAGGATTTCTTAACAGGCTGTCCTGGTGAAAACACTGCCTGTTTCTCAGGGTTTACTTCCTCTAAATAGAAACTATTTGAACAGGAGATATTGGGGGAGAATAAAACTGCTACAGTCCCTGAACTTCATTTAGAAAATGTCCCGATGTTGTACTTTACAGGTCGCCCTTCAACAAAACTTTTCAATTGCCATATGATCCAGCAATTCCACTCCTTGGCATACATCCAGACAAAACTATAATTCAAAAAGATATGCATCCTTATGGTCATAGCAGCACTGTTTACAGTAGCTGAGACATGAAAACAACCTAAATAACTGTTCATCAGCAGATGAATGCATGAAGAAGATGTGGTACACATATACAATGAAATATTATTCAGCCATAAAAAGAATGAAATAATGCCCTTTACAGCAACATAGATGCACCTACAGATCATCATAATAAGTGAAAAAAGTCATAAAGAGAAAGAAAAATCCCATATGATATTTATATGTGGAATCTAAAATATGATACAAATGAACCTATCTACAAAACAGAAATGGAATCACAGAAATAGAGAACAGACATGCGGTTGCTAAAAGGGAGGAGTGTTGGGGAGAGATGGAGTTCGGTATTAGCAGATGTAAATTATTACATTCAGAATGGATGAACAGCAAGGTCCTACTGTATAGAGTAGGGAACTATATTCAATGTCCTGTGATAAACTATAATGGAAGAGAATATAAAGGAGAATGTATGTATATGTATAACTTAGTCACTTTGGTTTACAGTGTAGATTAACACAACACTGTAAATCAATTATACTTCAATAAAAAAGAAAACTTTTCCATCAAATGGAGTTCTACCTCTGTGGTTTCTTAGATTGAGAAGATTATTTTGGAAATCCTTGTGATCAATGTGTTTGTTATGGCTTGTTAACCCTATATTTGTAAATCAAGTGTTGTATCGTTCTTAAAGAAAAAAAATCTTCTTAGGATCAATGTGAATTTAGTAAGACTAGGGAAAAGTGAGGTAGAGTTCAAGGCAAGTTCTAATTGTTATTGACAGTTTAGATCACTCTCCTTACCCCACAGAGTCATTGATTAAAGATTAACACCTAAGCTATACATTTCAGGTCCAAGTTTACTAGCAAAGCTCTAACTTGACCTCAGGTATCTACCATTTAAAATCCTTACACTCTCATCAAAGTAGATTGCTTGCTTCTCTCCACTATAAGTGATTTCTATTTAATAGGTCATTTTTTTAAAAGCTAGTTAATATAGAAGGAACATTTTATTAAAAGGAAAAACAGAGGCTGCATGCGTGCTAAGTCATGTCCAACTCTTTGCAACCCCAAGAATTGTAGCTCACCACGCTCCTCTGTCCATGGGATTTTCCAGGCAAGAATACTGCAGTGGGCTGCCATTTCCTAATCCAGGGAATCTTCCTGACTCAGGGATTGAACCTGGGTCCCCTGCATTGCTGGCAGGTTCTTTACCACTGAGCTGGCAGGTAAGCCCCCAAACAGAGGCAACTAGTCACTAATGAGCAGTGGAATGGGTCCTCCCAGGCATCAGTCCCTAAGTTTGGAAGAGCTACCCTCTGTGGTGTGGTCAGGAATGGCCAACACAGCCAAAGAGAAGCCACAAGTCATGATCACACAGGACTTTCAAGAATATGATTTCTTCACCATTCCCTGTGCTTTATATCTCCTACAGGCTTATTATGCCCATATCTGATGCCACCTTCTCTAAGAATTCTTTTTTCACCCCCCGCACCACCTGATATAATTGCCTTTGCCTTTGCTTGATTCCCTGTAGCTCCGTCTTTGTAACATTTTGTGGGACCCATCACATTTTGTTTTGTATCATATGTGAGTATGTATGTAGATTCCAAGTTCCTTGCTTCTCATCTTTGTATAACAATAAGAAATTTATATACCATTTTAAAGATTACAAAAGTTCTTTCTACATAATCTTTTTTTCTTCCAGCATAGTATATTAGGGGTTCAGTAGACTGTTGAAGTGAGGGTGAAAGAGCCTGGGGCATTTAGAAAGCCCTGAACTCCTCAATTCCATGGACCAAACACCTGTCACATTCATTGCATAGTGACTCATGGCTCATTGTTCCCATCTTCTTGGGGTATTATCCACCAAAGAGATTTTCTCTGACTTAAACATTTTGAAAAACATGACACCATGAGATTAATCCCCAAGTTTTACATCAGTCTCATAAATTTCTATATGTATGTATATATACATATGTCATATTATGTATATATGTCTCTCTGTGTGTGTACATGTACTTTATTGTTATTGTGGAGGTATAGGTAGATTGGTTGTTTTGTTTTTGGGGGGGATTTGTTTTGTTTTCAATGTCTGTTCCAGGTTAAAAGGTTGTCTCAGGGAGCTCCACTGACAGATAATATAAAAATAAACGAGAGAATCAAGCATGGCTTGATTGTATAATGAATATTGTACAGTGGTTGGAATTCTCATAAACCCTTGGTTTGCTTTTCCTATAAAATGGCATTGAGCTTGATGGCCTTCAAAATTTTGAGGAACTCAAACTTTGTAAACGTTGGTTCTTACCGCACTGGAACCCCTGAGGAAGGAGAGCAGATTTCGACAGACGGGCAGCAGAATCAGCATGCAGTTGAAATTCAGGCAGGCTGCAGGGGCTCTGGCCAGGGCTAGCGCTGACTGGAAAGGGCAGCATGAAAAGCAGGTAACTCCTGTGAGCCCAGAACACCCCCCCATCTCACTCTGGCCCCCCAACCCCCAGGCTTCCCAGCAAGCACGAGGACCACACTCCAGAGACATCCAGTTATCTGGGAACCAAGGTTCTTCAGAGCCAAGGATTTATTTTTAAGGCCTCGCTCCCCACCCCAACATTTTTATTAAGAACATTTTCAAACACAAAGAGAATCAATGAATACCTGTTTATTCATCTCCCAGATTCTACCTTTTACATTTTATGAAGTTTGCTTTAGCACATGTCTATTAATCTATTCATTCATCTGCCTACCTCTGTATCCATCAGTGCATCTTATTTTTGATGTGTTTCCAAGTTGCAGACATCAGTTCACTTCCTCCTAAATACCTCATATGCATATCATCAATTAGAGTTCAGTATAGAAACTGGGGTTTTGTAAAGAAGATTTTCTTAGCACTCAGACTAACCTCAACAGTAACTAAGCTGGTATGGTGTAATGCTTTGGCATTAAAACTGTTCCTTGTAATGCCTAAAGAAATTGCATATATGCAATTAAATATCGGGGGAGGAAAATGCAAAAGGAAATCATCCTTTTCAGCATCAACCTGAATAAATTAACAACAATTATAATAACATAGTATAATTATATGCTGTATTTATGCATATGATTATAATTAGTATCATTAAGTAATCAATTTGTGGTTTCAGCATGATGTAACAAATGACATCCTCTGAGGCAGCCCTAATTGTAATTATTTCATTTATAATGAAGAAGAACTCTGGCAGTTCAAGGAAACCGAGAATGCTAATGGACCCAAGGAAAGGCAGGGGCCTTTGCTCCACCAGTCTAGTCAACGGATGTGACCTTTGGGCAAGTTCCTCAAAGGCTCCATATGTAGGGAGAGGCTTATTTCCTGAAGATTATTTCATAACATGTCACTAGGGCTTTTCATGCAAAAAAGTAGTAGGAATCAGATGATTTAGAGAATACAGAAAGTCCCACTTGTGCTACCTGTGTCACCCTGGATGGCTCTCTTCAACCTGGCCATCCATTCCAGAGTCAGTATTAGATTTCTCCTTTAAGCTAAACAGGCGCACAGTAGTTCTTGGAAAGGGAAGGTTGCTGCTGGGACCTTCTGCCACCCTTCTGTTTGTCCCACACTGGAAGACCTAAAGACTCTTGCTTAGGGGGTTGCAATGGAGGGACTGAGGCCAATGGTGATGTTGCGTTGGTCAGAATATTTCTTTAAAATGTTAAGAGGAATTGGAACAAGAATCTCTGATTAGACATGGGAGCCAGTCAATACCATGGGAAATGGAACTTATACTTACCCCAAGAAGTTTTCGAGTGTAAAAGAACTTATCTGGGATATCATAAACCCGGTAGTACCAGACAAAGAGGAAGACGTTCATCCCCAGCCATACCAGCTGCACAAATAGAAATGGTTGCGTGAAGTTTTCAAGTTTCAACAGGCAAATTTCACACCAGGTTGGAGTCAGACCAGGGTCAAGATTTCCCCATGGACAGCCCTCAATAAAGGTGTTTACAAAGCTGGGTGGAACCAGCTTCGAACCAGCTCTTTCCTGCAAAGGTGTCTCTGCACTTTGGTAGTAACCTTTCCACTCTGTCTTGTCCCCTGTGATTGTTCTACTACTTGGCCACTATGCCGTTATTTGTCTATCTCTTCCTGTTTCTTTCTCCTTCTCTTAGGTTGATAGATGATAGCAAGTGACTTGAAGGGAACAGAATCTGTTCCTATGCTATTCCTCACACCAGGAGGACTCTGTGTTCGATTCTCAGTTCTCACAGGTAGAAGATCTCCCTCCATCACACAGCATCTTGCCCCAGTTAGTGGGAGCCTTCCTCAGCTAAAATGGCAAGTCTTTAATTCTATTTGATGAATTTTGCTTCAAGTGAGCATCAGTGAGGGGATGACTGCATGCTAAGTTGCTTCAGTCGTGTCTGACTCTTTGTGACCCTATGGACTGTAGCCTGCCAGGCTCTTCTGTTCATGGGATTCTCCGGGCAAGAGTACTAGAGTGGGTTGCTATGCCCTCATCAAGGAGATCTTCCCAGCCCAGGGAATGAACCTGCATCTCTTGTGTTTCCTTCATTGGCAGGCAGGTTCTCTACCAATAGAGCCACTTGGGAAGCCCAAGAGGATGAGAGGCATGGGATTTATTATTATTATTAAAAGGAGATTCTTCTAGACCGTGAGTGTTGACTTCATCTCAAGCACAGACTGCATTCAACAATGACTCTGCCCGGTGCTCCACCTTCAGGTCCCCAATGGCTATCTTTTCTTAACTGAGCTTTCAGCTTATTTAATGTCCTTCAATGCTGGAGAACAGTCTCTCTTTACACAGAAGAAGGTGCTCAAACCACTTCTCCATTTCCTAACTTTGTCATGTTTACTCTTGATTTTCAAGCTGTGTCTTCACTTTCAAGTATATGAATGCATAAATTAGATGGAGGTCATTTCCCTGGGAAAACTGGAAGGGCTAAAAGTATAATTTGAACTTAGTTTCTATAGGAGTCATCTGTTCTTAAAACAGAAATGAGAAATCAACTTAAGAGCTCTAAGTCCTCAGAACAATTTTGTCTTTCGTTAGTGTTAATTTGGTTTGATTTTTTTTTTAATGAAAAAAATATTGTGGCTTTTATTTTACTTGTGCCACTTGTTTCTACCTCTCCAGCTAAAAAAGTCATATTTACTTCATGTCAAACTTTTTGAAAAATTTCATTCATAGGTGTCCTTTTTAAAAATCTGTATAATACTTTCATTGGCTACTGGAAAAGCTACTTATAAATCATATTTCTACCTTCCCAACCATCTGTGATTGCTTTGCTGAGACCACCACCTTAAAATAATAGTTGATATTAGTTATGTTAAAAACTAAAGAAATCAACATGTCTATTAGAAAAATCGCCATATCTTTACTTAAAAGTTGTTTCTCATGATAGATTATATCAATTTATAGATAACTTTGTGAAATATATATCATACATACATTATACACATATATCTAGATAGTTTACTTCAATTCCTTTTCCTTGACTTTTAAAAAAACTTCACAAATAACTAAAGTTTACCTCAGAAGAAAGAAGATACTTCTTAAAAAGTGAAAATTGAGAAATTCAATTATTTTTGGTGTAATTACTGAAAATATAGGCCAATTTCCCATACATCAGCCAATCTTATATTTGTTATTTGGAAAACTGTATAAAGTTTCAATTGCCCATTTTTAGGTGGTATAAGTACATAAAAAATAGAAAAATTTGCTTCTCAGTAAACATTGTAACCAATTCATATTCAGGGATCATTATCATGAAATGTCTTCTACTCCCACTGTGAAATGCTGGCTAATTTAGTTCTAAAAAATTCCAGAAATAAACTAGGCTAAGTGAGCCTCTAGATGCATTCCTTCCATGAGTAAATTTGGAAGAATGGACTCCTTCTGTATCCATCAGATGGATGTATGTTCACATAAATAAGCTTCAACACAATTTCTCAACAAATGAATGAAATAAAGCTTTGCTCTGTTTTCATTTTCAAGAGAACACAGACAAGTTAGAGAATTCGTAATTTCTTTCTTATTGGTACTTACAATGACAAAGATGGAGATGCCCTCATTCACAGCCCAGTTCCCCATGGTAGCAGAGGTTCAATGCCTTGAGTTTGCCTTTCTTCTCTGCTATGCTTCTTCTTCCCATGAGGAAATGAAAACAGCAGCCTTGGGGCAATCTGTTTCCTTTTCTATTATCAGAAATTAGCTAATCATTGGTCAACTGAAAAGCTTGTTTCCATAACAAATTTAAACCACACACACAAAAAAAAATGACAGAAAAAAGTCTACAATGATCCAATCACAATTAAACATAGTGAGAAATGAAACTAATTTCTACAACGGAGAGACAAATAACAGTGTAATTCATGGTGAATTACACAGTGAATTAATTTTTGGACTGACTGGTTAGCAAATGGCAATTTTTAAAAAGTCATCCAACTAGCCATGACTTCGTGTTAAGCAAAAAAAAAATTAGATAGATATGATCTTTTTTGATAGGCTGGAGCAGCATTTATAATCTTACTGAGAAAAATAATAACAATAGTGATGCTTACATTATGCCAATTTTCTAAGATACATATGTGTGTATGTACATATACAGACACACATATATATATGTTGATACACATCTATGTGTGTGTCTAGACACAAAGGCACCCATACAAATTCAGTATGTAAAAAACTGATTCTAATATTCCACCTTATAAAGTAGTTTCTATTATTATGATTACATTTACAGATGAGGAAACTGAGACCCAGAGCAGTTAAGTTACTTGGCCAAGGTCATGCAATTAAGAAACTGTGGAGTTGGGATTTGAAAGCCAAGTAATTTGGCCATACTTTTACCATAATACCAAAATAAAAAAGCCTGACAGTGGCAACCCCATCCCAAATCACTTCCAATACAACTACGGGAAAAGAAAACAGGCCAAAATGTTTGGATGGCTGTAGTAGTCCCAGGCTGACAGGTCATTTCTCTAGGCAGGGTAGGTAAACAGGGTCAGAACAAAGGTATGGTTGAAGTGGTGGATGTCAAAAGTCAGATTTAGCATTCCCCCCCTCCCCCGCCTGACTCCCACTCAGTCTTCAGGACATGAAAGAGACAGAAGGGCAGGGTGGTAACCTCACTGTGAGTTCAAAGTTGACTAATTGCATCAAGATGGTTGTACAACAGCTAGAGTAGAGAGGTAAAAGAAGAAACTGGAGGAATAAAAGGGAAAAAGAAGAAAAAAGAGAAAGAGAGGCCTGAACTATTTGGGTTAGTGTCTATTGAAGCACTTGAGACAACCTGCAAAACTGTGACCATGAGTAAAGTAATTATTTTTCACCTTTTAATATTTAAGGAAAGGTACTCAACTGTGACTTTCTGCATGGCTCTTGAATCATGCGTAACCCACATCAAGGACAGTCAGCTTCATGGTTCAGTTACACACAGAGACGAATTCAAAGAAACACAGACAATCAAGTTATGTGTCGGTAATTTGCCTCTCTACTCTGGCATCTATTCCTTACCCTTTCCTTGTTCTGTTCTGTTTTAGAGAGAATTGTATTTGCCAGGCTCCTTGGCCCTCTGGCTTCTGGGATGTTCAGTCAAACTGGAGGATGAGGAGCAGGTGAGGAGTCAGGGTGCTTCTTCCCCTGGCTTTCAGTTTCAAGAGGTGTCTCAGAAGTGCTTGCCTTTAACCAGAAACTCCAGCTCCCACCAGTCAGCCTTTCTCCCTGTGGCCTGAGCTTCTGTTGGTCATCACCACTATAGGTCCAGCTCCTACCAGTTGGCCCTCGCTTCTGGGCTTGAGTTACACCAACTCCTTCTAGGTTCCTTCCAACCCAGAGGGCGGTCACCACTTCCTGTAGCTGTTAATCTTTTTGTTGCCTCTGTACCCACGTTGGGATTCTCCACTTTCACATCATCCATGTAATAAATCCCTGGTGTGAAATTTCCTCTGTTGAAACAGGGTGGTTTCTGTTTTTCTGACTGGACTTTGCCTGATACAGAAAGTAATTCAGACCTACTCATTTTCTCATGGAATTAAAGAAGTGAGGCATGTATGCCTAAAGAGGAATAAAACACCTTAAAATCTGCTCTCTCTCTTCCTTCTACTCTCAAACTCTTCCACAGGGATGATTCCTGCTCCATCAGGGTCTTTGAAACTTACCAAAGTAGTCCATTGACAGATGACAGGATGAAGAAGATGTGCTACATAAATACAATGGAATATTGTGCTGTGCTTAGTTGCTCAGTTGTGTCCAACTCTTTGTGACCCTATGGACTGTAGCCCACCAGACTACACAGTCCATGGGATTCTCCAGGCAAGAATACTGGAGTGGGTTGCTATTTCCTTCTCCAGGGGATCTTCTGGACCCAGGGATCGAACCCATGTCTCCCACATTGCAGGCAGAAGCTTTAACCTCTGAGCCACCAGGGAAGCATATTACTAAGCCATAAAAAGGAAAGAAATTGGGTCATTTATAGAGACGTGGATGGACCTAGAGTCTGTCATATAGACTGAAGTAAGTCAGAAAGAGAAAAACAAATATCATATGTTAACACATATATGTGGAATCTAGAAAAATGGTTCGCATGAATCTATTTGCAGGGCAGGAACAGAGATGCAGATGTAGAAATTGGACGAGTAGACATGGTGGGGGGATGGGATGAATTGGGAGATTAGGACTGACATATATACACTACCATGTGTAAAACAGGTGGCTAGTGGGAACCTGCCATATAGCACAGGGAGCTCAGCTTGGTGGTCTGTGGTGACCTTGAGGGGTGGGGAGGGGGTGTGTGTGAGGGAGGTCCAAGAGAGAGAAGATACATATATATACACATATAGCTGATTCACTTCATTGTACAGCAGAAACCTACACTACATTGTATAGCAACTATCAGTTCAGTTCAGTCGCTCAGTCGTGTCCGACTCTTTGCGACCCCATGAATCACAGCATGCCAGGCCTCCCTGTCCATCACCAACTCCCGGAGTTCACTCAAACTCATGTCCATCGAGTCGGTGATGCCATCTAGCCATCTCATTCTCTGTCGTCCCCTTCTCCTCCTGCCCACAATCCCTCCCAGCATCAGAGTCTTTTCCAGTGAGTCAACTCGTCGCATGAGGTGGCCAAAGTATTGCAGTTTCAGCTTTAGCATCAGTCCTTCCAATAAACACCCAGGATTGATCTCCTTTAGAATGGACTGGTTGGATTTCCTTGCAGTTCAAGGGACTCTCAAGAGTCTTCTCCAGCACCACAGTTCAAAAGCATCAATTCTTCGGCGATCAGCTTTCTTCACAGTCCAACTCTCACATCCATACATGACCACGGGAAAAACCATAGCCTTGACTAGACGGACTCTGGTAGGCAAAGTAATGTCTCTGCTTTTTAATATGCTATCTAGGTTGGTCATAACTTTCCTTCCAAGGAGTAAGCGTCTTTTAATTTCGTGGCTGCAATCAGCATCTGCAGTGATTTTGGAGCCCAAAAAAATAAAGCAACTATACCCTAATTAAAAAAAAAAAAAACTTGCCAAAGTCTTCCCCTCTCCACCCGTTCCTGCTTCTCTATTTCCTAACCTACTGGCTGATCGTCCCTTTACCCTACCTATCTTAAACTTCAAGTCTCTCCCACATTTTGTCACCTACCTTCCAACGACCGTGCTCTGCTGGGGCAGCAATTGTGGGGGGACCATAGATACTCATATATTAGGAAATAATGCTCCTTGAACATTTCCTAATTCCTTTCCCCTCCCTCCACAGTTTGAGAAGAAAATTCAAAAAAGAAAGAATATTTTTATGGGTGATCAACCATTCCTTCCTATGGCTTCTTTTTTCCCCTTTATAAAAGTAATCACAGGGCTGTGAGTAGAGATGTCTTGAGAGACTTAAGAACCTCAATCAGTTTCACAGCTGGAGGAAGAGAGCTCAGTTGCAATGAAGAGTAAAATCTTTCTTTTATAGCAAGTAACCTCTCCTTTGAGAACACTGTTCAAGTTAATTTCAATGTGCTCTGCTCTTGAAAAGACAAGCAGAAAGTTTGATAAAGGAGCAACAGGTATTGGTTGACTGGTATTGACTGAACATGGAGAATGAAGAAAATTGAACCTCTATGCATCAGCTAACAGTTTATCTTCTCCCAGTCACTTGGGCTTCCATTGCCTCCTAAGCTGTTAGTGTCAAGTTAGACTGTGATGAATGCAAGAAAGTGTTCAACCCTTCCAGCAGGCAGTAATGACAATGACCAACACCATCAGCTTGTGATTGCAATCCTAGACACCTCTTGCGGAGAGCAAAAAGAGAGAAGCAGACCCATGTCTCTAGGAGATCCCTAGATTTTGCATTCTGAGTATAATTCTTTCCCGATTTGTCAGATTAAAAAAGTATGTGAAAGTGAAAGTTGTGCAGTCATGTTTGACTCCTTGCGACCTCATGGACTATAGCCCGCCAGGCTCCTCTGTCCATGGAATTCTCCAGACAAGAATGCTGAAGTGAGTAGCCATTCCCTTCTCCAGGGCATCTTTCTGAATCAGGGATCGAACCTGGGTCTCCCACACTGCAGACAGATTCTTTGCCACATGAGCCACCATGGAAGCTTTGTCAAATTAAAGAAAAAAAAAAGTATACTAAAGTTAATTCCAGAAGGATGTATGGAATGGTGAAGAAAGGCAGGTATGTTCCTGCACCAAGATTCCCGAGAAATTTCATTCCTGGTAATGATGAAAAATGGATTTATGTTCCTTTTATCTCTACTGTGCAAGCTATTCTTTTCTGAACTACCATGATCCCACTCTCTATGCATCCATGAGCTATTGTGGCCCCACTTCCCTTGCTTAAGGATGACTAATGAGAGGACTTCATCCTCCTGGAAACAGTAACTGTCTCAGGGATGGGCACTTGACCCAAATGAGGCCAATGAGTTCTTTTTGCACAAGGAGGGAATTTTTAGGGTCTATGGAGGTGAGAGAGTGAAGTTCTTCTTTCTTTCTTCTCTGTGAATATGGATGTCTGCTGCTGCCACTGACCATCTCTACTACTTCGTGCCAAGAAGCTGCATAAGAATCATGCCAACACAAAATCAGATCAGTAGTTGGGGAAGGAGTGAGAGTTCTGGAGACAAATATAACAGCATTTGCTTTCTGGGTCTGATCTACCTGAGACACTTGGATATCTCAGTTATTCTTACAGATTGGGTTCCCTGGAAGTACATTCCAAGTTGGAGATTAGTGCTCAGGAGTTTGATCTGAAAGTGTCTTTGGAGGCACACACCCGCGTAAGGGAAGGAAAAATAAAAAAACAGCAGTGGGCAGAAGGAGAAGCTGAATTATCATGTGGTCACAAGAAGGCCTCAGCAACCCTGTGGGGAGATGTGAAGCTGGGATGACTGGGTGATCTTGGGCAAGACTGTGCTCTTCACTAAGACACTCCCTGGAGGTGTAGACAGCAGGGGAATAAGTCTTTCACTTTTGAAGTTGCCACTTTATACTATCCAACCCAGTTACACAAGCCATAAATTCCTATTTTTAAGGGGAAGAAAAAACAGTTTGAGTTGGCTTTCTACCACTTATACCTAGAAGGATTCCTACTAAAGCATGTTGTAATGGAAACCACTTTTATTCCATAACCACAGCCTCAAAGGTTAGTGAAAGTTGAATAAGGCTGCTGGAATGGGGTCCAGATATTCTATTTCTTGTTTGAAGGAGAAAGTAGAGTAAAAGAAGAGACAGTCAGGGAGGAAGGGGTAATTTACTTATGTAGGTGATTAGAGGCATTAAGAACATGGTTTTACCTGATATTTTATTTATTAGAAAGTGAAAATGTCTGGTGATGAGGATTTAAAATTTAACTCTTTAGATTGTGATTTGCATACATTTATTCACAAGAATAAGGAAGAAAATGAGGAAAGCTTACCTATTTTCTCTCACTAATCATTGATTTGAAATTAAAACTTTCGAGGATGCTTCCTGAGTAAATAATTTTTTTTCTTGAAAAAAATCTATTTTTACAGACTTTAGCTAGGTCCTAACTCCCAGATGTTCAAGCAGGTTTTAGAAAAGGCAGAGGCACCAGAGATCAAATTGCCAACATCCGCTGGATCATGGAGAAAGCAAGAGAGTTTCAGAAAAACATCTATTTCTGCTTTATTGACTATGCCAAAGCCTTTGACTGTGTCGATCACAATAAACTGTGGAACATTCTGAAAGAGATGGGAATCCCAGACCACCTGACCTGCCTCTTGAGAAACCTGTATGCAGGTCAGGAAGCAACTGTTAGAACTGGACATGGAACAACAGACTGGTTCCAAATAGGAAAAGGTGTACGTCAAGGTTGTATATTGTCACCTTGCTTATTTAACTTATATGCAGAGTACATCATGAGGAACGCTGGGCTGGAAGAAGCACAAGCTGGAATCAAGATTGCCGGGAGAAATATCAATAACCTCAGATATGCAGATGACACTACCCTTATGGCAGAAAATGAAGAGGAACTCAAAAGCCTCTTGATGAAAGTGAAAGAGGAGAGTGAAAAGGTTGGCTTGAAGCTCAACATTCAGAAAACAAAGATCATGGCATCTGGTCCCATCACTTCATGGGAAATAGATGGAAAAACAGTGGAAACAGTGTCAGACTTTGTTTTTTTGGGCTCCAAAATCACTGCAGATGCTGATTGCAGCCATGAAATTAAAAGACGCTTGCTCCTTGGAAGGAAAGTTATGACCAACCTTGATAGTATATTAAAAAGCAGAGACATTACTTTGCCAACCAAGGTCCGTCTAGTCAAGGCAATGGTTTTTCCCGTGGTCATGTATGGATGTGAGAGTTGGACTGTGAAGAAGGCTGACCGCCGAAGAATCGATGCTTTTGAACTGTGGTGTTGGAGAAGACTCTTGAGAGTCCCTTATACTGCAAGGAGATCCAACCAGTCCATTCTAGAGGAGATCAATCCTGGATGTTCATTGGAGGGACTGATGCTAAAGCTGAAACTGCAATACTTTGGCCACCTCATGCGACGAGTTGACTCACTGGAAAAGACTCTGATGCTGGGAAAGGTTGGGGGCGGGAGGAGAAGGGGACGACGGAGAATGAGATGGCTGGATGGCATCACCGACTCTGTGGACATGAGTTTGAGTGAACTCCAGGAGTTGGTGATGGACAGGGAGGCCTGGCGTGCTGTGATTCATGGAGTCGCGGAGAGTCGGACACGACTGAGCGACTGAACTGAACTGACTGAACAATAGCTAATATTTGTAAAGCATTTTACACATGCCAAGGGCCTGATTTGCTTTATCTCATTCACTTTTCACAGTCACATTATGAAGTGTGCAAACTTATCATATCCATTTGAAGCAGGACGAATACTGTGTGTTAGTCACTCAGTTGCGTCCGACTCTATGCGACCCCATGGACTGTAGCCCCCCAGGCTCCTTTGTCCATGGAATTCTCCAGGCAAGTATACTGGAGTGGGTTGCATTTCCTTCTCCAGGGCATCTTCCCGACCCAGGATCAAACTGAGGTCTCCTGCATTGCAGGCGAGTTCTTTACCATCTGAGCCACCAGGGATGGTATTGCCCCCCGCCCCAGCCAAAATGTCTAGGTACTGATTCCCAGAACCTATGAATATGTTTCTTTACATGGTTAAAGTAACTTTAACTTTACTTTGAAGACATGATTGAGTTAAAAATTTTGAGATGGGGAGATTATCAGGGATTATTCTGAGTAGACCAATATAATCCCAAGGGCCCTTATTCGAAGGAGGCAGGAGGTTCAGATGCATCGAGAGAGGATGTGAGGGATGAAGCAGAATTCAGAGGGCAGAGAAGATGCTATGTGGCTGACTTCGAAAATGGAGGAAGAAACCCTGAACAAAGGAATGCAAGGAACGCAGCCCTAGAATCTCTAAGAGGCAAGGAAACAGATTTTCTTCTGGAGCCTCCAGAAGGAATGCAGGCCTGCTGACACCTTGATTTTAGGGATTCCAGACCTCTGACCTCCAGAACTGCAAGAAAGTAAGTTTCTGCTGATTTAAGCCAGTCGTTTGTGGAAATTTGTTACAGCAGAAATAGAAGACTCATATCCCTCTTTAAAGACCAGAGATAAGAGCCATGAGGAGATAAAGTAGCTTGCCCAGAATCACATGGCTGCTTGATGCTGGAGCTGAGATTTGAATGAGGGCAGTCTGATGCATCACTGCGTATTCACGCCTCCAGAATCATTTTGTAAAGCTAGGGCTTCACTGTCAATAATAAAATCATTTATTTTGGAGCATCAGCTGCTGTTCCAAGATTCCTGGATTGAACTCTGCTATCTTGCTGTTAGTTTGCAACACATAGCTCTCCCACCTAGGACTGACCAGAATTGCCCTTGATTTCCAGTCTCCTTCTGACAGTCTAGATGTTGCTGATGGCTTCCTGCAGTAACCATTGGCATGTAGAACTGGCTCCACCCAAGAAGCCTGAAGGAGTCTGTTGAGCCACAAGGGTGACTCCGTACAACCAGTGTCTGTGTATTTCACCTTGACCTGAAGCAGGAAAACTCTGTTTCTGTGTTTCTGCTATCACTTTTCCTTGCCCCAGGAGGTATCTGAGCTCTCATAGCCCCACTTGCAGCAGTTAGCAAGGGTTCATTCTGGAGAAGATGTTAATCAGTCACTTCAGTGTTAGCCGGGCTTCCCAGGTGGCTCCGAGCGTACAGAACCTGCCTGCCAGTGCAGGAGATGCAGAAGATGCAGGTTCAATCTCTGGGTCGGGAAATCCTTGCCTGGAGAATCCCATGGACAGAGGAGCCTGGCGGGCTACAGTCCTTAGGGTCGCAAAGAGTTAGACACGACTGAGCAACTAAACATCATCATTGTCATCACAAGTGTCAGCCACATGAGAGAGGCCAGTGTCAGTTCTTTTAGGACCACTGGCATTGAAATAGCATTCTCTCCAAGAGAAAAAGCATCTTCATTTCATGTGAGCCTGAGGTCTAGTTCCCTTGACAGTTTCACCAAATAATGTCTAGCCTAACAAAACTATTAATAATAGGGTCTGACTGCTTGCTAAGGAGAAACTGAAGATACTTATAGCCACATGCAAAAATCTGTAAAGATATATAATCACAGTACAGTTGTCAAAATTAGGAGATACAACACAAATATAATATTATTGTGTAATCTACAGTTCATGGAGTTTACCAACTGCCCTTTTTGTGATTTGTTGTTGTGCTCTGGAATCTAGTCTAAGATTATGTATGGAATACAGTTGTAATGTATCTCTGGGCTCCTTTAATCTGGACCAGTTCCTGAGCTTTTATTCATTTATTTTTCCTGATCGTGGCATGTTTGAAGAATATAGGCTGGTTATTGCATAGAATGTCCCTCCTTTGAGGTACTGCATTTGTTTATGACTAGACTCAGCTTACACCTTTTGGGCGGGAATATGCTAGAAATGGCAAGTGTCCTTGTCAGAGCATCACATCAGGGAGGCATGTGATGTCAGTCTGTCACATTGCTGATGATGACCTTACTCTTAGACAACACACAGAGAAATCTTTAAGAGTAAATGTAGGCCATTTATTTCAAATGGTTCAAAAACAATAACCATGATCGTGGAAATCTGACAAAATGATAATAGCTGATAAATCTGGGTCAACAGCACACTGGGTTTCTTTGTCCTGTTCTGATAACTCTACTGAAGGCTTGACATCATTTTTAAATAAAGCAGCTTAAAAATCTGACATATTAGAAGCTGTCTTCAGTGTGTACAGATTGCTCTGGCACTTGGGGGCAGCATTGGTTTGGGGGGGAATGCTGCTTTTTGTGAAGGAAGGCACTTCAACGGGCTTCTTGGTGATTCAAAGGCATTGCCTGGTCAAGGGGTTAGAGGTAGAGTCAGAGAAAAGCTAAGTTGCTTAGCATAATACAAGAAAAGAATGATGTCCTTGAGTGGAGAAACTTACAGTGTTACCTTGATATGAGGCTTGCAGTGGAGACCGTGAAATAGAATGTCCTGGAGGACAGAAGTGTTTCTCATAGAGATGAGTAACAGGCCCAAGAACAGAACAGAGTATCTGGCCCAAGAGAGGACATGGGCAGGATTTCCCTAGTAGCCCAGTGGTTAGGACTTCATGCTTCCAATGCAGGGGGTGCCAGTTTGATACCTCATCAGGGATCTAAGATCCTACATGTCTTGTGGCATGGCCAGTGGAGGAGTGGGGGTGGGGAAGTCATCTAATTTTTAAAAAAGAAAAACAGGACATGGGCAATAAGGGACTTTCCTGTCCATGGTAATAATCTGCGAGAACGGGACCACACGATAATAATTGTTGGTTTTCCCTTTTCTATAGTGTCATTCCTTTTTTTTTCTTTTTTTTATTGGAGGCTAATTATTTTACAATATTATATTGGTTGGTTTTGCCATACATTGACATGAATCCGCCCCGGGTGAATATGAGTTCCCCTTTCTGAACCCCCCTCCCACCTCTCCTTATCCTCCCTCTGGGTCATCCCCGCATACCAGCCCCGAGCATCCTGTATCATGCATTGACCCTGAACTGGCGATTCGTTTCACATATGATAATATACATGTTTCAATGCCATTCTCCCACATCATCCCACCCTCACCCTCTCCCACAGAGTCCCAAAGACTGTTTTATACATCTGTGTCTCTTTTGCTGTCTCGTATACAGGGTTATCATTTGCATCTTTCTAAATTCCATATATATGCGTTAGAATACTGTATTGCTGTTTTTCTTTCTGGCTTACTTCACTCTGTATAATAGGCTCCAGTTTCATCCACCTCATTAGAACTGGTTCAAATGCATTCTTTGTAATGGCTGAGTAATACTCCATTGTGTATATGTACCAAAGCTTTCTTATCCATTCGTCTGCAGATGGACATCTAGGTTGCTTCCATGTCCTGGCTATTATAAACAATGCTGCCATGAACATTGGAGTACATGTGTCTCTTTCAATTCTGATTTCCTCGGTGTGTATGCCCAGGAGTGCGATTGTTGGATCATATGGCAGTTCTGTTTCCAGTTTTTTAAGGAATCTCCACACTGTTCTCCATAGTGGCTGTACTAGTTTGCATTCCCACCAACTAGTGTCATTCTTTTATGTTGTTCCTCTGTCTTCACTACAGCTGATAAACCAGTGCGAAATAGCATCAGCCTTGAATTAATGGTCATCTTGAGGGATAAAGTGGAAGCTGGCCTTGTGGTGAAACAGACTATGAGGGCCTGAGGCAGCAAGGAGAAAAAAAAAATGATGAGATGATCAGACATGAAAGGAAGAGCAGGAGACAATCAGGAGGATACCAACAGTCTGAAAAATTCCTGGAAATATTTGGGGAAAGACACTGGACTTTCAGGCATTCTCTGGTGTTTGAATTGTAGTGATTTGCCTGTTAAGGAGAAGAAAATTGCAGAACTCTGGAGCATGTGAGCATATATAGGAAAGTAGAGTTCATTGGCCACATGTGGGTCATGTACAATAAATGGTTAAAAAAATATGCTTGAGTGCTTTATTCAAGTCCAAAAGAAGAGTTGGTGTGCCTACCTTCTACTACAACAAGCACCAGGAGAATAATGATTTTGTTAGGCAAAGTCATCCCTTGCATATGAGGTGGATCAAGAATGAGAATATTCCTCTGTGTGGACTTTCAAACTTTGCTAATTTAGGGACCATGTGTAAAAATAAGAAGGCAGGTAATGACTATTTATTTGATTTTAGCACAGTGAGATTTTTAATTTGTTGTTACTTGTGAGATTTACTGCACTGCTTTCTTGACACTGAGATTTCAGGAATTTAAAAAGTCTAAGAAGGTCTACAACAAGAGTTCAAATGAACCATGAAGTTTTATTTTCTCACTGATGTGAGAAGACATCTGCACACACTGAACTTGAAACTACAGGATAAAAATGTGAAATACTGTTGTCAGTTCAAGGAAGTGAAGATATTCAGACACAAGTCAGATTGTTACATAATTCAGAGATCACATCTATTTCCCTTATTAAACTTCCCTGGACTCAATGGATTCATGATTTTGAACAAAGGCAAACATTTTTGTGGAAATGAAACCACAAATTTTAAAAAAGATTTGATGACTCTGGATGATATTTAACATTTATTCAGTTGCCTTAGAAATTTAAATGTCTCTATCTATACACATGTAATTGGATAAATATCAGTCCTGAGAGTGTGATTAAGTTTTAAAAGCACTGATTGGGCTTAAAAATAACACATGCCCATCAAAGCTGATAGTGTCCATGGAAATATGTGGCTCTAGATGCTAAAACTCTCATAAAATACCTAGAGATATGGTGCAATGATGAACAATGTTTGGGTCTTAAGTGACTGTATAAAATTGCAACTATTAATGAAATGAAGTGAAAGTGTTAGTCGCTCAGTCATGTCCAATTCTTTCTGACTACATGGACTATAGCCTGCCAGGCTTCCCTGTCCATGAAATTCTCCAGGCAAGAATACTGGAATGGATAGCCATTCTTTTCTCCAGGCGATCTTCCCAGCCCAGGGATTGAACCCGGGTCTCCTGCATTGCAGGCATTAATGAAACAGCTGAAATCAAAGAGGCACCATGAGCAAAGCAAGCTCAGAGTCAAAATGAGGTACTCTCTAACTTGACCCATTTCTACAGGATGGTTTAGCCTGTTAAATACCAGCACAGCAGGCACTGTTTTCATTACTCTCAAGATTTTCTTAACTCCCTTCTCCTCCACTGCCTCCCAATATAGAGAATGAAAACAAAAACAGAAATAAAAACAAATATAGGTCTCTGGAAGCTCCCAAACTTCCTCGCAAGTAGACTTTAAAATATAATCTTCCAGGACTTCCTTGGTGGTTTAGTGGTTAGGAATCCACCTGCTAAAGCAGGGGACAGGGGTTCGATCCCTGGTCCAGGAATATTCCACCTGCCTGTGCAGTGACTAAGCCTTTGTGCCACAACTACCAAGCCCATGTACCTAGAGCCTGTGCTCCTCAGCAAGAGAAGCCACCGCAATGAGAAGCCCACACACCGCAACGAAGAGTAGCCCTGCTGACTGCAACTAGAGAAAAGCTAGTGCACAGCAATGAAAACTCAGCATGGCCAAAAAACAAAATATATCTTCCAGGAGCATGGAAGATAAAACATTACAGGGAAAATGTTTCCTTTTATTGCAAAACTATAATAATAATGAAGTCAAGGATGATGGCAGTGAAAATGGTGGTTTTATGGACTGAATTGGGTCCCTCTAAAATCTGGGGGTGGGGGTTGGAGGGAGGCTTAAGAAGGAGGGAATTATTATACAAATAGCCAATTCATGGTGTTATACAGCAGAAATTAACACAACATCATAAAGCACTATAACCCAATAATAAAATTTTTAAAAATAAATAAAAAATAAAGCTTATCTGTTATATCCCTAACTTCCATTGTGACTGTATTTGGACTCAGGGACTTTAAGAGGTAACTAAGGTTACAGAAGATCCCCTGGAGAAGGAAACGGTAAGCCACTCCAGTATTCTTGCCTGGAGAATCCCATGGACAGAGAAGCCTGGTAGGCTACAGTCCACGGGGTCGCAAAGAGTCGGACACGACTGAGCGACAGAACGGAACAGAAGGTTACATGAGACCACAAGGATGGGGCCCTAATCTGATTGGACTGGCGTCCTCATAAGACTTTGACACCAGAGAGCTCTCTCTTCTCCCCTGTGTGCAAGAGAAGAGTCCATGTAGGATACAGTGAGGAAGCAGCAAGAGAAGCATCACCAGAAACCAACCCTGATGGCACCTTAAGACTTCTAGCCCCCTGAAATGTGCAAAAATAAAAAATTCACTTATTGAAGCCACACAGTCTGTGGTATTTTGTTTTAGCAGCCTGAATAGATTAATACAGGCAGAATAAGGAAATCTGGGAGGTTGTCCATGCCAGAATCACTGAAAAACCTGGGGAAAAACTGTCAGCAGAAACCTCATCAGAACACTGGACGATAATGAAATGTTTACAGCAACAAGTGAGTACTTAACTAAGAGAAAGGCTATGAGAACACAGTAGAAGAGCTTTGTGGCATTTTAATTTACCTTAGTCCCATCCCCTCTGCAGGATGGCAGTGACTTTGAAGACAGCAGCCTGCATTCCCATTGTGGGTACCTAGTTGTGGAGGGACCAGAGCAGACCTTAATCCCAAGGACAGCATTTGTCTGTTTTGATTGGTCTAGGGGTTCCATGAAGGACTGGCACAAGTGCTTGATTTTGTTTCCTCTAAATCAGAGCTCTCTCAGATTGGAGGAGGGACCATGCAAAGATCCTCCCTCAAAAACATTGAAAGGAAAACTACTGTGACCTGTGGCAAAACATAACCTCTGGGGCAAATGGCAGAAACACTGATAGCCTGGCAGGAAAAGTTGGGTATGACATTCTTTGGGGAATAGAAGTTTTGATGAGCTGCCTTGTAGACTGGGGAAACTAGAAGGCAACACTCATGTCCAGGGAAGGATGCATGCTCAAAAAAGACCTGAGAAAACCATACACTTCTACATATAGCTGATCTTTATGCTCCAAGTAAGTAGGAAGTGAAAATTTAGGCAGAATTGTAAATGGTTATGACTGATGTATAAAGGATTATCCCAAGAGGGAGCCATTCTTCAAGGACCTGGAGAGTATATTTTTCTTTTTCTATTTTTAAAAATTTGACTCAAGGCATTTAAGGAAATTTCTGTTCAATGATTAGCTGACCACTGAGCTGATGGAACAGAGACCTCATATAGCATTCACTGCAAAGAATACAGTCTTCACAAAAGTAGTTTAGAGAAGTCACTAAACAAACAACTAAAACCCAAGGCAAGCAACAACAAATCCTGGAAGTGAGGCAAATAATCTAAATTAGTACAGGATAAGATTCAAAACATCCAGTTTTCAACAAAATATTACAAGCATGTAAAGAAACAAGAAAGTAGGGCTCAAATGAATGGATAAAGAAGATGTGAGCTATATGTATTGAGGTAGAAGACACACGGGCTCCAGGCTGAACACTTTCTCTTCTGTGGACAGAAATTCCATAACAGCAGAGACTCCATAAAAGCAGGATGATGGAGGATTCTGGGCCCTGCCAAGATAAGAGATGAAAGACAACATATTTCTCATTCTTGAAGTCAAGGAGACCTCCCTGACTACACATACACAGAAAGGATCCTTGGAGATCAAAAGGGAGAGGGTGTTGTCACCTCATAGTAAATGATTCAACTACCCGTAAGCCTCTTTGCTGGAATCCATCTTGGCTGAGAGATGCACACACACACAGACACACACACACAGACACACACACACACACAGACACACAGTCACACACACACAGGAGGACCCTGAGACAAACCAAATCAGACTCAGGACCAGACAAAGCAAGATGATTGGTCAAAGGAAGCCCAGAAGAAATGCCCAAAAAAGTGATTCAAACGGCCACAAGGGTGCAACTCAGCGACTCTCTCTGAGCCTGCCTGTGTGTTTAACCACACGCACTGTACTCTATTTTTCCTCCCAATAAATACTTTACTTGTTTCACTACTTTCCATCTTTGTGGGAATTCTTTTCTGCACAGCCGACGGGCCAGGCCTTGTCACTGACCGCTGGTCTAGTAGCTAGGATTCGGTGCTCTCAGCACCACAACCCAACCTCAATCTCTGGCTGGAAACCCAAGATCTGCTTCAAGCTGCTGCAGGATGATGCCACCGTAGATCAGTATGAGTTAGTGGTCAAAGGGTAAAAATGCCCAGTTATATGAATCAGTTCTGAGGATCTAATGTACAGCATGGCAACTATAATTAACAATACTGTATCATATGCTTGAAAGTTGTTAACAGAGTAGATCTCCAACATTCTCATTACAATAATTAAATGTTAATTATGTGTGGTGACAGAGGTGATAACTAACCTTATTTAAGATAACTAATCTTAAACTTATACATCGTTGTCAATTATACCCCAATAAACGTGGGGGAATAAAAAGATATGATCATCTTGGGTAGAATGGGTCCTCAATTCAATACGACTAGTGTCCTTATAAGAAAAGGATGTGTGGAACTTCCCTGGTGGTCCAGTAGCTAAGACTCCACACTCCCAATGCAGGGGCCCGGGTTTGAACTCTGGTCAAGGAACTAGATCCCACATGCTGTAACTAAGTACATGTGTCATAACTAGAGAAGACCATACACAGCAATGAAGACCCAGGACTTCATTATTCATAAACAATAAAAATTTAAAAAAAGAAAAGGAGGTGAAGACACAAAGGAAGAAGATTATGTGATGACAGAGGCAGAAATTGAATTGCAGCCACTGCCAGCCTAGGGATGCCAAGAATGGCTGGCAACTACCAACGACTAGGGAGAGGTGAGGAAGGAGTCTCCCATCCTGGTTTCAGAGAGCACATGAATCTGCTGATAACTTGATTTAGGAATTCTCACTTCCAGAACCGGGAGACAATGAATTTTCACAGTTTTAAGCCACTCACTTTGTGGTACTACTTTGTTCAGGCAGTCCTAGGAAATTCACACATGCTTCCTGTAGAGAAAACAACATGTTCCAAGGCCTGGAAGCAAGAGAGAGAATGACTCGGTCAGACACCTGCGAAGAATTCAGTGTATTTAAAGTCTAGAGAGAGAGGCGGGTCATGCCAAGAAATGAGGCTGGCTAGATAAACAAGTAGGAGCCAGATTATGCAGGAGTTTGTAATTTATCCTAAAGGTAAAGAAAAGATTCATTGAATGGTTAAAGAAGATGGGTAAGATGAACAGATTAATGTGTTATAAGAGCACTATGAATTCAGTAGGAAATGGACTGGAAGGGACCACTGTAGGCAGGAATAAAAGTTAGGAGGCCACAGAATTTGTCTAGATGAATATAATAAATATGAATGAATATAATAAATTGGCTATTACTGTTTAATAAAATGCCCTAAACCCAGTAATATTATTTCAGCAAATTTGTGGATCAGTTGGAAAAGACTCTTGAGAGTCCCTTGGACTGCAAGGACATCCAACCAGTCCATCCTAAAGGAGATCAGTCCTGGGTGTTCATTGGAAGGACGGATGTTGAAGCTGAAACTCCATTACTTTCGCCAACTGATGCGAAGAACTGACTCATTTGAAAAGACCGTGATGTTGAGGAAGATTGAAGGCGGGAGGAGAAGGGGACGACAGAGGATGAGATGGTTAGATGGCATCACTGACTCAATGGACATGAGTTTGGGTAGGCTCTGGGAATTGGTGATGGGAGGCTGGGCATGCTGCAGTTCATGGGGTCGTAGAGAGTAAGACATGACTGAGCGACTGAACTGAACTGAACTGAACTAGATTAGATGACTAATCTAGGCTGGGCAAGTTAGGAGTCAGCTGATCTAGAATGGGTTTGGCTGGCCATGGTTCCACACCCTGTGTCTTTCATCTTCCTCCTAGAAACAATGAGCAAACCTGGAACATCCTTGTTATATGGATGGAAGTGGTGCAGGAGAGCAAGCCCAACCAGATAGGCTCTCTTTCAAGCCTCAGTTTCAAAGGGGAGGAAATACATGTCATCCCTTGATGGGGGGAGCTGAAAAGTCACATGACAAAGGCTGTGCACATAGGGAGGGGTAAAGAGTTAAGGCCATTAAAGCGCCCTCCCTGTCACGTACGACTCTATCCACCATGATGTCAGAGTGGCCTCCAAGTACGCCACCAGACAAGTTATATAAGAGAGCACAGCAAAGAAAAACCCGCTGACCATATGAAAAGGCTTGAATCACAAAAAACTTTAGAACACACAGCAAATAGCAAGCGAAAAGAGATGAGGACACTGAATACAGAAATACTGTGCTTCCTGAATCCTGGAACACACAGTAGGCACAAATCTGGTCTCTCTCTGTCCCTGCTGCATCAGCCTTCCCTGCCAATGGTGCGCTTACAAGCACCAGCATTGAGGTTGGAGCCAGGGGTCCACAGACAGAAGGTGCCTGGGACCAATGACACATACCTTCTCTGAGATGTGCAGAGACACGCACACCTGGCCATAGCTGTCACCTGTCAATAAGTCTGCTGAACGGCTAAAGGGTTTATTTGTATTTCTTAGGAAGGGGCCAGGATCAGTGTCACCAATGAGTGAGTGAATTAAGATTCTGCATGTATTCTTGCATAATCCTGATATAAAATTAGTCTGCCTGATGGACCTCATGTTTATTTATCATATATACCCAGAGTAATAGTGTTTCCTTCCTCTTTCTATCCTTTTTGTTGTGTGTGCATGTCTGCGTGTGTGTATTTGGCAGGTTTATTTATATTATTTTTATTGGAGTATAGTTGCTTTATAATGTGTTAGTTTCTGCTGTACAGCAAAGTGAATCAGTTATATGTATACATATATCCCTTCTTTTTTGGATTTCCTTCCCATTTAAGTCACCACAGAGCATAGAGTGGAGTTCCCTGTGCTATACAGTAGGTTCTCATTAGATATCTATTTTATACATAGTAGTGTGTATTTGTCCTTTCATCCTGTTTTATCTATATTTACACAAATATGCACTACTCACTTTACTTATCTCATGTTTTTCAGGTTAATAACTTACTGCTGTGGACTGAATTACATCCCCTCCCTCCTCATTCATATGCTGAGGCTCTAACTCCCAATGGGAGCATATGAGGAGACAGGGCTTTTAGGAGAAAATGAAGGTTAAATAAGATCATAAAGGTGGGGTGTCTAGTCTGATAGGACTGGCCTCATTATAAGAGCAAGAGAGAGAGAGATCTGTCTTTCTCGATGCACACACACCGAGGAGGCCAGGTGAGGACACACCAGAAAGATGGCCATCTACAAACCAGGAAGAAAGGCCTGACAAGAACCCGGCCACCCTGGCATGGCCAGTCTGCAGAGCTATGAGAAAACCAATTTCTGCCGACTAAATCGCTGGTCTATCAGTTCAGTCAGTCAGTTCAGTCACTCAGTCGTGTCTGACTCTCTGCGACCCCATGAATCGCAGCACGCCAGGCCTCCCTGTCCATCACCAACTCCCAGAGTTCACTCAAACTCATGTCCATCGAGTCGGTGATGCCGTCCAGCCAGCTCATTCTCTGTCATCCCCGTCTCCTCCCGCCCCCAATCCCTCCCAGCATCAGAGTCTTTTCCAGTGAGTCAACTCTTCGCATGAGGTGGCCAAAGTATTGGAGTTTCAGCTTTAGCATCAGTCCTTCCAATGAACACCCAGGATTGATCTCCTTTGGAATGGACTGGTTGGATCTCCTTGCAGTCCAGGAGACTCTCAAGAGTCTTCTCCAACACCACAGTTCAAAAGCATATGGTATGTGTTTAATGCAGCCTGAGCTGCTGAGACACTTATCTACACCTAGCTGGTGGCGTTTTCTTGTCTATTACGCAGAATTGAATCTTGTCCATCAGTACGGCAGCCAGACACCACTCCACCGCTGTGAGAGGTGGGGTGATGTGAGTGAGACCAGACTAGACAGGACAGCATGGACGAGCCACAGGAGGACGTGGAAGTCATACTGCCAGGATTTGCCACCTGCGGGGTGAATTGCATGAGACTGAGGGCCAGGAAGGAATGGAGGTCGACCCCAGGGTGACGGCGTGGGCAGTGGGTTAACGGTGCCGCCAGGCCCTGGAGAAAAGCGGGAGGAAGAACAGCTACTGAGTGGAGAAGGTAAGGAACCCGGTCTCCTCCAGGCCTGAGGGGAGATGCGCGGAGGGGAGACGAGACCTCCGAGCGGAGGTGCTGGCTGCTCAGTCAGCCGAGCAAGGGCGGAGCTCGGGGCGCCCGGAGACACAGGTGTGCGCATCAGCAGCAGAAGGTAGAGTAGGAAGCTGCGAAAGGTCACGGGAGAGGGCAGCAGTCAGAGGAGGAGACTGAGACGCAGAGGAGGAAAGGCCGGCCGAGAGGAAAGGCCACACCTGCGACAGGGGTCTCGTGGCCACTGAGTCCCGGGTACCCGGCATCTAATGGGAGGCTGTAAGTGCGACGCAGACTGACAAGGGATCCGGATTCAGCAGTGAGGATGCCGTGAATGACCTCAGACGTGGTCTCAGCGGACAGCAAGGAGGGCCCTAGATATTAACAGGTTGGGGTGCGGAGTGGCACCACCTCAAACTACTGCCTGTGAGGGGAAAAGAGCACGTGGCTGGAATGTAGAAGACATGTGGACACCACTGCGGATCTGGTTCCATTTTGTTTTCAAATAGGAGCCTGTACACATGGTGGAGAAGGAGCCAGGCAGGACGCAGGGAGGAGCCACACGGAGGCTCTTTGATGGCGCCAGGTTTCTGGCCACAGGGCAGGAGGGAGATGGGAGCAGCCTTGGTCGGGAGGGGCCTCCTTTGTAGGAGGAGGGACAGGCATGCACAGGCAGGAGCGTGTGCAGGGCTCGGGGCAGGAGGCCCAGGACTTCCTCTTCGTGGTTTCCATTTTCTTTTGTGAAAGAGCAGAGAAGGTCTTCTGTTGAAAATGAAGTGGTAAATGGATGTTTCAGGACGATAATGAAAATTTTCAGGTTCCGTGTCTGCTGTTCCAAAGTGGGGCTTGACTGCAGACGCCAAAATGACTGCAGAGACCTCAGAGCCCAGTGAGGTTGGAGATCATAAGCCGACAGTGGTCTGAACAGTGGATAATGGTCCTGGCTCTCCTTACCATACATGTGCACATATAGAGGGAGCAGGCAGTGCAGGGCCTGGGCCTGAGTTGTGCTGGCAGAGGGCACAGGAGGACAGTGTGAGCGGACTCAGGACACGTGCAGGAGAATACTCAAAGGATAGATGGTGGCGTCTAAGACAGGTGTAACACCAGGATGGGAACACCAGAGGGAAACAGAGCCAAAGAGTTGGGAAGAAACCAAAGCTCTGGATGAGGCTGAAGGACCGTCATCTGGGTGTGAATGAATGAGGGACCGAGAGGAGGTGGCGTTCTGAGGGGGCATGTCTGCAATGGACATTTGAAACATGATGCACTTCTGAGAGGTGATGGGCTCCAGATTGGGGCCTGGGGGCGTGGGTGGCTGAAATGGAGGGGGCAAGATTTCTGGATGAGAAAGCAAAGGAAGAGTGAGGCAAGGTTCTGGATCCAGGGGAGTTACCGGAAGGAAGGCCCTCCACTCATTACAAAGGGGTTTATTGAAATTACACAGAATTTGTTTCAATTCTGACCTTCCTATTACCAGATATATGATCTTTGGCAATCCACTTAGCGTCTCTTAGTTTCCTTATCTGTATAATGGAAGAGAGGTATTAATACCTAGCTCATCGGGTTGGTAGGAAGATGAAGGTACATGATGCATATAGCACAGTGCTCGACACAAGGGGACTGAATGATGTGTGAGTTACCTCCCTTTCAAAATGTGGACCAAAGAAGAGGAAAATGTTCTAGGTGCAGTCAGACTGGTCAAGAGGGAAGGGGGATGCTAACTTCCATTGTTTTGGAGATAGCATGTCTATGGTGTAATCCTAGACCGAATGTGCTACCGTTTCAAAGACTTGCCTCACTTTATTGGCTCACACAGAAGTGTGCAATCGACTTCGACTCAGAGAACATCTTAATGTAAACTACAGCAACTGAGTCGATGTGGCTGATAAAAAATATCTGGCTGGTATGGTGCAATTCCATTCCTGGCCATATACCCAGACAAAATTCTAATTCAAGAAGATACATGCAGCTGTACTTCATAGCAGCACTGTTTACAATAGCCAAGACAATGGAAACAACCTAACATCCACTGATAAACAAATGGATAAAGAAGATGTGGCACATATATACAATTGAATATTCAGTTCAGTTCAGTCGCTCAGTCGTGTCCGACTCTCCGCAACCCCGTGAATCACAGCACACCAGGCCTCCCTGTCCATCACCAACTCCCGGAGTTCACTCAAACTCATGTCCATCAAGTCGGTGATGCCATCCAGCCATCTCATTCTCTGTTGTCCCCGTCTCCTCCCACCCCCAATCCCTCCCAGCATCAGTCTTTTCCAGTGAGTCAACTCGTCGCATGAGGTGGCCAAAGTATCCTCAACCATTAAAAAGAATAAAATAATGCCATTTGTAGTAACACGGATGGACCTAGAGATTACACATACTAAGAGAAGTCAGAAAGAGAAAGACAAATATTATATGATATCACTTATATATGGAATCTAAAATATGATACAAATGAACTTATCTGCAAAACAGAAACAGACTCACAGACAAAGAGAATAGACTTGTGGTTGCCAAAGGGGAAAGGGCATGAGGGATGGATAAATTAGAATTTGGGATTAGCAGATAGACACTACCATGTATAAAACAGAGGAACAACAAGGTCCTACTATATAGCACAAGAAACTATTGATATATTCAATATCCTGTAGTAAAATATAATGGAAGATAGCATGAAAAAGAATATATATGTTTATATTATATATTTATATGGGCTTCCCTGGTGGCTCAGCACTAAAGAATCTGCCTGCCAATGCAGAAAATGCAGGAGACGTGGGTTCAATCCCTGGGTCAGGAAGATCTCCTGGAGAAGGAAATTGCAACTCACTCCAGTATGCTTGCCTGGAAAATCCCATGGACAGAGGAGACTGGTGGGCTACAGTCCATGGGATCACTAAAGAGTTAGACGTGACTTAGTGACTAAACAACAACATATATAACTAACTAATTTTGTTATATACAAGAAACTAACACAACATTGTAAATCAACTATGTTTGTGTCTGTGCTCAGTCGCTCCCTGGTGGTGCAGTGGTTAGGACCACATATTCTCACTGCCAAGGGCCCAGGTTCCATCCCTGGTCAGGAACTAACAGTCTGCAAATGATGGTGCTGCTGCCCTGTAGATAGATCCCTGGAACTGATGATAGAAATGCGGTGTAGACAGCGCTAAGTCATCTGAACTGACTCATCCAGGCCTTACTTGAAGATCACTTGATTTTAAGATGGCCACACAGGTATGGGAAGGAAATCAACATTTCTTGACATCAACCACTGGCAGGGTCTGTGATAGGTGGTCTGCATTCATGAATTTAATACAGTCCTCATATCAAGATTAAGATGTGTTTCTTTTTATCCCCATTCTACAGATGAGTGTGGTAAGGATTAGAAAAACCAACCATTCCACCTATATTCTTACGGTGGTAGGAACAGAGGTAGGATTCAAATTTAGGTTGATCTGAAAAGCATTATTACATTTGATTATACCAAGCAAGTGGGTCTGGACCAGTATTGTACAATATGGTAGCTACTAGTCACATGTGGCTTTTTAGATTTCATTATTTAAAAACAATTTGAAATTTCTCAGTTACACTAGCCTTGTCTCAAGTGCTCAACAGCCACATGTGCTAGTAGATTTGGCACTGGATAGCATAGAAGTACAACACTCTCATCATCACTGAAATGTCTATTGTCCAGTGCTGGTCTAGAATGACTAGGCCCTGACATACTTTACTTCAAACTTACTTCCTTTCACTGTCAAGATGTTTTCCAGAAAGTCATAAAACTAGAAACTAATAAACATGTAGATTGAAAGGTAAAATTTCATCGCTATACTTTTACAATCTTGTTTTAAACTATGAAAGATGAATACCTAGAAATGCTTATCACATAAACAGAATTTAATGAATAATGTTAAAGTGGATTCCCAGGTAAGCACCAGCAGGGTTAAGAAACAACACAGTTAGGCCTCTGGTTTCCCTGCCTGGTGTCCCTCCCTGATCATCGTCAAAACCCTTTGCCTCTGGGGTAACCATTTGCCTGATGTTATGTAATGATTACTTCTCTTTTTAATTTTACCATCTGTAGATGTAATTGTAAACTATAGAGTTTAGTTTCACCTTTTAAAATTTTTATATACGCTGAATCATAAATTATGTCTTCCTTTTCATCTTGCTTATGTTCAACATGATGTTAACATGTTTCATCCATGTTACTGTTTATAGCTATAGTTCATTCACTTTCTTTGCCATATACATAATATTCCCATTGCATAATTATGCCACAACTTATTTATCTCTTCTATCTTTGAGAACCATTTGGGTTGTGTCCCATTTTTGACTACTGGAAATGTTTTTCTCCTCTGGAAAAAAAAAATGCAAGCTTTTCCCTTCTGTCAAGATGAGACTCAGGTTAGCAGCAGTTTACAAGCATTTTGGACCACAGCTACGACAAGAATCTATTTTATACTGTGACTCACTACCCTCATAAACGTGTAGAACTGAAACAAAAATGCCCCCAGAGAATAACTGATTTGATATGTTCTAGGCACTCTGATATTTTCCCTTGTATTCAACTCTAGCCTATTTTATGTTTTAAACAAAATTCTGGTTGTGACACATGAAACTGATTTTGGGATCCATTAGTGGTTTATAGCTACAGGTGGAAGAATTCTGGAAACTGCCTTACATGAGACACGGGTGGAAACATGAGGCTAGCAGGGCCCTTCCAGAGCAAGCCTTCCATGGTTCCCATGATGACCCATTTTTCAGGCCAACACAATCTACCATGTGGTGAACCAACACTGTCATGGCTACCTACTCCTCCCTCTCTGCAGCAGCATGGGGCTGGGAATGCAGCACACAACACAGCAGCAGGAAGGTGGACCCCGCCACAAGCACTCCAGAGAGACTCCAGGCCTGGCTCTGTAGGAAGCCTCGTGGCCTAGGAATGGTTTATCCGTGCACCCTTCCCTGGCTAGGGAGGCGCTGAGCCCTTCCCTGATGTCGGAGAAGTTCTCCATGCAGGAGCTGCCCCTCTGCAGAGTATGGAAGAATTCCTGATGACAGGGAGAAGTCACACTTCAGCTCTGAGTCAGAGGACAGGGGTCCCTGTAGGTCAACCTTTGTGTTCCCGTCCTTCCTAAGTTCACCCTCTCTCCTTCCCAAATTCAGGGCCTTTCTTCAGCCCTGCAGACGGTGTCAGCTCCCTCTCCAAGTGCCCAGCTATCGTTACCACAAGGCCTCCCTGCCTGTCTGGGTATCACAGGGCACCTTCCTAGCTCACTGGAGCCGGGGCCCCAGAGGGAAAGACCACAGACCACAGCCTTTCCAGAGTGGCAGGTCGAGTTGCCAAATCTGATTTTTCTGCAGAGTTGTGAGCTGTGGGTAGGGATGGGGTGGGACAGCTGGCAATTGTGGGTGTGGGGTGGGTGTGAGGTTGGCAGTCTTGTTCCACTTTTAGCTGCTAAAGCAAGAACATGTGATGTCCTGTGGGACATCCAGGGAGTGGGAGGGTAAGAGGGAGGGTTTTCAAGTCAGTGACCTGGACTCAACCCCAGCTCTTCCATTTTGGGGCTGCGTGATTTTGACTGATTATTTAACCTCAGCCACGGTATCTACAAGTGTCACTGCCACAGTTCAGCCCTGTTCTGAAGGTGAAATGAGTTAATGCCTGTGAATCACTGAGCACATGGGACGGGCTCACTGGAGGCGGCAGCTGTTACTAAACGCCTGGCTATTGTCATCATATTGGGGAGGAGGAAATGGTGCAGGGGCCTAGGCGGTGGTTCTGGGAAGCAGCTGAATGCAGGTGCAGGGCTTGGGAACTGCACATGCACTGCACCTGAACCCACAAGCTTGCTCTATCTGGCAAACACGGGTTTGGCTTGCTGGCCTGTTGGTTACCCAAAGCTTCAAAGAAAGCTTCTGAAGTCATGGAGAGTGTCCGGGTGGCCACTGAATGTCAGGATTGGTCCCTGTGGCCCAGCTGTGGGCTTGGAGTGCAGAGGAGGGGCTACATTGGCGTGGAGATACCAGCGGGGCATTTGCCTTTTCTGCCCTGTTAGTGATTTACTGCAGGTATTTAGTGATTTAACCTTTAATTTCCAGGATGTTCAAGGTGACTCTTTTAAAAAAATACAAAACATTATATCCATCCCAGTATTATTGCCTGGATAATTCCATGGTTAGAGGAGCCTGGCAGGCTACAGTCCATGAGGTCACAAAGAGTTGGACATGACTGAGCGACTAACACTTTCACTTTTTTCATTTCTGGTCAACACCTTGCTGGGTGGTATGGAAACCTCAACCAGATTTCTATGAGGCCACAGTTACACGGTGCATATTTGAGGAGGTGGTTAGATATGTAATGGAGGTGGGTTATTTGAGGAGGTGGTGAGATGTATAATGGAGGTGAGTCAAGCAATAGACAGGAAAAGAAGTAGAAGGAAAAAACAGCCAGTCATAGGACAAGGAAAGTAACTTGTGCTACTTCTGAAACAGCGTTGGAAGTTCAGGCTAAGCCCAAGTATCAGTTCAGTTCAGTTCAGTTCAGTCGCTCAGTCGTGACCGACTCTTTGCGACCCCATGAATCATAGCACGCCAGGCCTCCCTGTCCATCACCAACTCCCGGAGTTCACTCAAACTCATGTCCATCGAGTTGGTGATGCCATCCAGCCATCTCATTCTCTGTCGTCCCCTTATTCTCCCACCCCCAATCCTTCCCAGCATCAGAGTGTTTTCCAGTGAGTCAACTCGTCGCATGAGGTGGCCAAAGTATTGGAGTTTCAGCTTTAGCCTAAGTATAAGGCAATTGCTAATGTACTGTACCCGACTGAACAACACCGCCACCTGGTGGCCAGGATCATGTGACCGTTGAAGTGCCTGTGAAGTTGCTTCATTTGTGGCCAACTCTTTGTGACCCCATGCACTGTAGACTGTCAGGCGCCTCTGTCCATGGAATTCTCCAGGCAAGAATACTGGAGTGTGTTGCCATACCTTCCTCCAGGGGACCTTCCCAACCCAGGGATCGAACCTGGGTGTCTTGTCTCCTGCAGTGGCAGGAGGGTTTTTTTGTTTTTTGTTTTTTTTTATCACTAGCGCCATCTGGAAAGCCTGACCATCAAGGGGTTTCTTGGGAAATTACATAACAAACAGTGTTTCAAAAATGTGAGGAAATGGGTAAATGGATAGAAAATTTTAAATATTTTAAATATTATGTTTTGTCATGTGCATGTAAATATGTGCTTGGGGTATTCAAGCTAGAGGGTAGGAGAAGTGGGTAAGGTAAATGTGCATCCATTTTTTATAGCTGGAATTTATTGAATGCTTACAACATGTCAGGCACTAGTCTAATTCTTCAGTGTATATTATCTCATTTATACTCCTCACACCAACCTTGTGAGATAACACAATTATATCCCCATTTTACATTTGTGAAAACTGAGGCACAGAGGGTGAATGCACCTAGCCCAAAGCCAGGAACTGGCAGTACTAAAGTTTCAACCTATGCAGTTTAGCACAGAGCCCAGTGTATATATTTGACAAATAAAGGAAGCCAGAGACTGAATTTAAGTTTCAAAGATTTGAAAAGTAAGCAAATAGAGAGCATTAATTTTTTTCCCAAGGGAATCAATCCACAAATATTGACTGAGCCCCTTCTCTGTGCGCCCTACTGTGCTAACACTGTGGGGGCTGTGAGTCTGATACAGGATACAGTCTCTGCCCTCCAGGAGTTCACAGTCAGTTTGGGGAAATAAAATATACATGGAGGACTCAATCAGAAAACAATATATAGGACTTCCCTGGTGGTACAGTGGATAACATTCTGCCTGCCAATGCAGGGGATATGGGTTTGATCCCTGTTCTGAGAAGATCCCACAAACTGTGGCTCAACTAAGCCCGTGGGCCACAACTACTGAAGCCTATGTGCCTAGAGCTTGTGCTCTGTAACAAGAGAAGCCACTGCAAAGAGAAGCCTGTGCATTGCAACAAAGAGTAGCCCCTGCTTGCTGCAACTAGAGAAAGCCCACGCAGCAACAAAGATCCAGTACCACTAAAAATATAGATCAAGAAAAAACAAAGTGAATCCTGAGTTCTCTTCTCAAGACAAAAATGTGTATGTGTGTGAGTGTATTTTAAAGGAAACAATATATAATCTCACCAGGCCATGTTGTACATTGTGAAGGTACCGGTATTGGACAGAAGGAATTAAAAGGCAGTAGTGAGCAAGGCTAAGGAGTGAGGGTGGAAGCATTTCACAATAAATCAAACTAGGTTAATGGAAGTGTTTAGAATTCAAAAGAGCCTGAAGCAAGGACTTGCACTCCACAGAGACAGATTAAATTCTGTTGGGAGTAGGAGACTTAATGATTGATAGTTAACCCAACTGAATCGTCTTCTGGCACATACATTTACTTTTAAAATATTGTACTTCAGCTCTTTCTGAAAAGTCTTTTGGTAGTGAGACATCCTGGGCTTCCCATGTCAAAAGAATATTTTCTTAGAGCTCTTTGTCTTTATACCTCTCAAGAAGAGAAGTGGGGAGCATGCAGAGGGGAAGGGTCCTCCTGGAGGGAGAGAAGAGGTTAAGAAGATGAATTCTGTCCATCATACAGGGTGAAGTAAGTCAAAAATAGAACAACAAATATCGTATATGAGCGCATCATGTGTGAAATCTAGAAAAACTGTCCAGATGATCCTAGTTGCAGGGCAGGAATAGAGATGCAGATGTAGAGAATGGACATAGGGACACAGGTGGAGAAGGGGAGGGTGGGGCAAACTGAGAGAGCAGCACTGACATATATACACTGCCGTGTGTGAAACAGACAGTGGGGAGCTGCTGCACAGCACAGGGAACTCAGCTCGGCGCTCTGACGATCTGGAGGGGTGGGATGGGGAAAGGGTGAGTCTGAGGAGGAGGGGGAGTCTCCCTGAGGAGAGAGACCCAAGAAGGAGGTGATATATGTATACTTAAGGCTGATTCATGTTGTTGTACAGCAGAAACTAACACAATATTGCAAAGTAATTATCCTCCAATTAAAAATTTAAAAAATAAATTAAGAAAATAGACTCTGAAACCCAGTCTAGATTCAAATCCCTAGCTGACCTTGACAGATGTGTGACTTTCGGCAAGTTACTTAACTTCTCTGTGCCTGTTTTCTCATGTTGTGATCAGGATTAAGATGACTTAATTCATGTCAAGCATACAAAATAGGAACTGGTCCTCAGTAAACTGCTCCTATGTAATTATACTAAGAGTAACAATCATATCTGAAATTGCACATTAGTGGACTTTTCTCTGTTGTGTTTCCACGTGTCTGACCCTGTCCCTAGTCACCCTGAGGCAACATTGGCCTGAGATGGCAGAATGGATGGATGTGACTGAGGCTAGCATCTGAGAGAAGAGGGTAGTGTTTCCATTTGAGGTTGGAGAAATGATTTTTTTTTAGTTGAATCGTTGATCTCGAGAGCCAGGCTTTGCTGTGAGAACCATTTTCTAAGTTCTTTGGTTCTCATTGAGCACATCCAAAGCAAATCTGAGAGACTTCCCTGATGGTCCAGCAAGACTCTGTCCTCTCAAGGCAGGGGGCCTGGGTTAGATCCCTGGTCAGGGAACTAGATCCCACGTGCCACAACTAAAGATCCTGTGTGCCGCAACTAAGGATTTGGTACAGCCAAATAAATACATAAAATCTTAAAAAAACAAACAAAGAAAAAACAAAAATCAAATCCTAAAGGGCTGAGGCCACACTGCTCTGGCAGAATAGAGAAGATACTATTTCAGCCTGGGTCACCTAGAACAAACTTTCTGCCCCACAGAAAGGCAGGTCATGTGAGTGAAGAAATGGGCAGTGGGCCCTTGGAGTGGGTGGATTGAGGGAAGAGGGAGTCCCCTGCATTTTGAAGGCCCTCCCCTGACCTCAGCCTGGGAAGGGACATATGGATTCAGTTGAGAGATTCGGAGCTTGTGCTTCTCTTCCCATTGTTGACTCTATGAGTGACACTTGTTCAAGGCTAACCTAATCATGAGTAACCAAGGAGGAGTTGAGGCCACACAGAGAGAGGGCAGGAATGAGCCCTCCCGTGTGGCCATAGGGATCCAGAAGCCCAACCTTGCTGGGGAGGTGGGACATGAGGCTGAGGCCAAAAGTCTTCTATGTGCCCTCTGTGGAGCAGCCAGGTTGCAGGCCCCAAAAGAGGGAATGGGGTGGGCTCTAGGGTAGGCAACTCACAGTGAGAAGAGGAATGCTGAGGAAGGCAGCAGAAGACTGGCCCTATCCATGGCAGACCTGGGCAGCAGAACCCAGCAGAAGACGTAGGGCCCAGGTGTGAGCTAACACGGGCCTGACCTGGCCCCAGGACCAGCCTCAGCCCAGAGGGTTCAGCTGTACCTCTGCCATGAGGTCAGTGCACACAGTGTCTCTCCCATATAGCGTCTTTCCTTGACTCCATCTTAGTAAAGGAGGAGGGCAAGGATGATGATATTCTAAAAGATAGCATTTTATGGATAAAAAGGATGTGGGACAAACTCCCAATCTAACCTTGCCCCCTACCCCTACCCCTGGCAACCAGAAGCTCATTTTCTAAGTCTGTGAGTCTGTTTATGTTTTGTAAATTAAGTTCATTTGTATCTTTTTAGAAAAATACCAGAGATCAAATTGTCAACATCCCTTGGATCATCGAAAAAGCAAGAGAGTTCCAGAAAAACATCTATTTCTGCCTCATTGACTGTGCCAAAGCCTTTGACTGTGTGGATCACAATAAACTGTGGAAAATTCTGAAAGGGATGGGAATATCAGACCCCCTGACCTGCCTCTTGAGAAACCTGTATGCAGGTCAGGAAGCAACAGTTAGAACTGGACATGGAACAACAGACTGGTTCCAAATAGGAAAAGGAGTACGTCAAGGCTGTATACTGTCACCCTGCTTATTCAACTTATATGCAGAGTACATCGTGAGGAACACTGGGCTGGAAGAAGCAAAAGCTGGAATCAAGATTGCTGGGAGAAATATCAATAACCTCAGATATGCAGATGACACCACCCTTATGGCAGAAAGTGAAGAGGAACTAAAGATCCTCTTGATGAAAGTGAAAGAGGAGAATGAAAAAGTTGGCTTAAAGCTCAACATTCAGAAGACTAAGATCATGGTATCTGGTCCCATCACTTCATGGGAAATAGATGGGGAAACAGTGGCTGACTTTAATTTTTTGGGCTCCAAAATCACTGCAGATGGTGACTGCATCCATGAAATTAAAATACACTTACTCCTTGGAAGGAAAGTTATGACCAACCTAGATAGCATATTAAAAAGCAGAGACATTACTTTGTCAACAAAGGTCCATCTAGTCAAGGTTATAGTTTCTCCAGTAGTCATGTATGAATGTGAGAGTTGCACTATAAAGAAAGATGAGCACCGAAGAATTGATGCTTTTGAACTGTGGTGTTGGAGAAGACTCTTGAGAGTCCCTTGGACTGCAAGATCCATCCAAGTCCATCCTAAAGGAGATCAGTCTTGAATATTCATCGGAAGGACTGATGCTGAAGCTGAAACTCCAATACTTTGGCCACCTGATGTGAAGAACTGACTCATTTGAAAAGACCCTGATGCTGGGAAAGATTGAAGGTGGGAAGAGAAGGGGACGACAGAGGATGAGATGGTTGGGTGGCATCACTGACTCGATGGACATGAATTTGAGTGAACTCCGGGAGTTGGTGATGGACAGAGGCCTGGAATGCTGCAGTCCATGGGGTCACAAAGAGTTAGACACGACTAAGCGACTGAACTGAGAAAAACACAGATTGTCCATATTTGAGTCTTCTGTACAAATTATAAGGAAAAATTAAAATTTGTAAATTTGTTAAATACATATGAAAAGTAAAACATAAAAAAGATGTGGTGTGTATATATATACACACACTACTATTTGGCCATGAAAAAGAATTGGAATAATGACATTTGCAGCAATGTGGATTGACCTAGAGGTTGTCACACTAGGTGAAGTAAGTCAGAAAGAGAAAAACAAGTATCATATGATACCACATATATGGAATCTAAAATATAACACAAATGAACTTATCTATGAAATAGAAAGAGACTCACAGACATAGAGAATATACTTGTGGTTGCCAAGGAGGAGGGGACTGATGGAGAGGGATAGACTGGGAGTTTGGGGTTAGTAGATGTAAACTGTTATATATAGGATGGATAAACAAGGTCCTACTGCATAGCACAGGGAACTATATTCAGTAACCTGTGATAAACCACAATGGAAAAGAATATATATATATATATATAAAACTGGAGTCACTTTGCAGTACAGCACAAATTACCACAACATTGTAAAACAACTATACTTCAATAAAATAAATTTAAAGAAAAAAATTTAAATGAAATACAAAGTATTTAAGTCTAAGATGTCCAGCTAGTAAAAGAGACTATTCAATTTAGCATAGATGGAGACACCAGGCTTAGAAAAGTTTTGTTTTGTTTGGTTTTTTTTTATCTGTTTGGGTTTGTGTGTGTGTGTGTCATTGAGGAAGGGGAGTCAGGAGGAAGTTCAGATCCATTCTAGAATACAAAGAAGCTACATTTTATTTGGCTATCTAAGCTCAGCATGATGAAATCAGTGATTCTGTTACCTTTTGATACATATATCTGATGAAATATTCACCTGCTGTTAGGTCCCAGACACCTGCCTTTCTTATACAGCAAGATTTCTGAATTGCTGGACAGCCCAGCTGCAGTGTAATCGCCTGGGGAAACTTTAGGAAAATCCTGATGCTCAGGTCTCACTCCCACACATTGCCACTTGTAGTCTGGGGTGTAGCCGGACCTCAGAATTTCCTAAAGCCCCCAGGTGGTTCTAATGCACAGCCAAGGTTAAGAACCACTATATAGGAAAACATCAGCCCCACTGGCCAGGACATGCTGTGTTCACCCTCTCTTTGAACACAGAAATAATAGAGTAAGGATGACTCCTTCTTACTGAAAATACAATTCTTCTGACAAGATGGGTGGAAAATGACATCCAGGAATGAGACTAGGTTGACTTTTCTGTGGTGCGTTTAGTACTCTTCATAGAAAAGCAGGTCCTCAAGGTATGTAGCTATTCAAAGGTCTAGCACAGCGCTGTCCAATATGACACAAACCACAGAAGCCAGTCACATACAACACTTTATATTTCCTAATAGCCACACTGGTGACTCAGATGGTAAAGAATCTGCCTGCATTGCAGGAAACCTGGGTTCAATCCCTGGGCCAGGAAGATCCCCTGGAGAATGGAATGTCTACCCACTCCAGTATTCTTGCCTGGGAAACCTCATGGACAGAGCAGCCTGGCGGGCTACAGTCCATGGGGTCACAAAGAGTTGGACACGACTTAGCGACTAACACTTTCACTGCAAAGCACAGGGAACTCTACTCAATGACATATATGGAAAAAGAATCTTAAAAAGACTGGAGATCATATTTATACACACACACAAAAAAACTGATTCACTTTGTTGTATACCTGAAACTAACACAACATTGTAAATCAACTCTACGACAATAATTTTTTTTACAAAAAATTTTAAAAGTAGGGGCTTCCTTGGTGGCTCAGTGGCAAAGGATCTGCCTGCCAATGCAGGTGATGCGGGTTTGATCCCTGAACCAGGAAGATCCCACATGCTGAGGAGCAAGTAAGCCCATTCGCCACAACTACTGAGTAAGTGCTTTTGAGCTTGGGAGCCACAATTACTGAAGCCTGTGCACCCCTGGGCCTGTGCTCTGCAACAACAGACGCCACTCAGTGAGAAGCCCATGTACCATAACTAGAGAAAAGCCCATGCAGCAATGAGGACACAGTGCAGCCAAAAATAAATATTTATTAAAAAATTTTTTTAAGTAACTAGATGGGGTGAAATTCATTTTAATAAATTCTGTATTTAGTCCAATATATCTAAGATGTTATCATTGCAATGTAATCAAACATAAAAATTGTTAATATTATTTGGGGGTACTAAGTCTTGGAAATCTGATGTGTGTTTTACATTTACAACACATCTCAACTCAGACTAGGAACATTTCAAGTGCTTAGTAATCACACATGGCTAATGCCTGCCATACTGGACAGTGCTGGCTTAGACATCATGGCATTCACAAGTATTAGGACTGACAGTCACACAAAATCAATGGCATAGGTCTTGCAGTTTGTTGTTTAACATGTTACTTAAACCTTCCTAATGGGGGGAGAAGGATTTTTCTAGACGTGTCACACCAGTCAACTAGAGTTCTCCATCAAGGTTGGGGGAGATAACAAAAGGTCTTTCTTCTCTCAGGAAACACCATCCTTGGCCACTGTGAAGAAAGAAGTGGATGGTCTGGGTAGGGACTGAAGTCTTCCTTGGATCCTGGCCTGACACCATCACCTGTCCCGTAACTATGACCCCTTAGCCAAACTCTCCCTCTACAATGTGAGCACTTAATAGTGTCCCTTCTGAAAATCAGTTTGAAGAAAATATTTTTTTTCTCATTTATCTACTTAAGCAGTGTTAACTTCTTTGGTTCCAAAGAATAAGTCTTGATCAACTGGGTTCTAGGTTCACCTGTGCTGAACTACACCTGTTGGCCTTGAGAAGTTCTATCAGTTTTTCTAGAAACACAGGACAGTGGCCCTGAGCAGATATATTGTAGAAGAACAGGACTTCAACCCAGAGTTCTTTCCCCTGGGACCCTCCTGGTTTCAGCCCAGTGTCCCCCTTATGGCTTCAGAGCAGGGCTCCAGTGCTGGGAGCTGTGGGGGGTGCCCTGCCTCAGCCCCCAGCCTGGGGTCTCAGCAGAGATGATCGATCCCTCCCTAATGAGTAAGAGCTGCCTTCTATGTACTCTGCCCCTTCATTCCAGGCTACCCTGGGAAGTGCCACCAGGCTTGCTTCTCCCCTTGGTCTCTGACATCTGCCAAACTTAACCACATCTGCAATTTGGGCAAAGTTTAGGAGTCAGGAGAGCCTAGTGATTAAATGCTTGAGCTTTGGCATCAGACAATATTGAGCTGGAATACTAACTCTACTACTTACTGTGCAACCACAGGAAAATTCCTTTAGTTCACTACTCTCAGCTTTCTTTTCTGTAAAATGGAAATAATTGCAGCAATGGCTGCAAAGGATTGTTGTGAGGAATAAAAGTGATCACGTGGATACTGGTGCTTAGCAGAGGACCTGGTTCATATTAACACTATCATTTTTTCTCCCCCTCACAATGTGGCCAGTAATCCAACCTCACCTCTCTCCCATGATCATGCAACAAAGACCTATAAGCTGTTCTCTGATTATAACTTTCCTTTTTATTAATTCAGGCTTTTGCACATGGTGTTTTAGAACACCATGAAAATTCTTTCCACGGCCTCCACCAGGTAAACACCTACTCATGTTTCAGATCACAAGCAGGGGCAGATATAAGTTTAATGGGGCCTGAAACCTAGACAATTTGGTCTGGGGAGAAGTTTTGGGGGAAAAAAATGATAAAAAATATGAATTCAAAATTAGGTACAAAATGAAAGAATGTTCCGAATGAAAATCAGAACAAAGTACTGGCGCCTTAGAGATTCTGATCCTGTCCTTCTGTGATCCCTTTGGACGGTGTGGCAGAAATGCTTAGTAAATGTCCTTTCGAATTGTATCCAATTTCTCCTTGCTGCCTAGAAAGTGCTACACTCCCGGCATTCATTGTGGAGCCTAAAGCTTACGTGCTATAAACTTCAGGGTAAATTCATCTCTGGTCTGGGATTTTATGTTACTTTCTCTTTGAATATCTCTGGACCTTCAAGACCAGATCTGAACTCCTCCTGTCTGTCCCTCGGACCTCCTGGCTTATAGTCCCATCATAGCTCTTACCTCAGTGCATTGAGATAACCAGGTTGGGTGTCTGACTCTTCGAAGGGACCGTGAGTTCTGGAAAGGAGGGTTGGTGTCTTAGTCACTACACTACCCTCATTGCCTAGTCCAGCACCTGGCACAAGGGGGCGCACTTCAATTAGCTGTTGAACTAATGAATGAATATTCTGTTTCCCTCTCCAACCTCTAGGATTCCTAATTCTCCAGACCTGAGAATTCTCTTCCCTGCCCGCAGATCCACAATTTCACTCCAAGGACACAAACACAATCCCACTAATGGGTATTCTCACAAGATAATTGGATGTAATTGTTCCTATTTTTCAACATATGACTTCTTCCTGAGAGTTTCTTAATCAGGGACATATAACGGCAACCCACTCCAGTATTCTTGCCTGGAGAATCCCATGGATAGAGAAGCCTGGTGGGCTACAGTCCACAGGGTTGCAAAGAGTCGGACACGACTGAGCAACTTCACTTCACTTCAATGCAAAAGGACATAAGTATAGGATTTTGTTTTTGGAGGGGAGATAGGGAGCTTTCATATTCTTCCCAAATTCATCACCTTAGCTGATTTTATTTTTTGGCTGTGCCACCTTAAGATTAATGTGGAATCTTAACTCCCCAACCAGGGATCAAACTTGTGCCCTCTGCATTAGAAGCATGGAGTCATAAACACTGGACCACTAGGGAAGTCCTTGAATCTTTATTTTTTAAAAAATGACAGGGCTTCCCTGGTGGCTCAGCAGTAAAGAATTCACCTGCCAATGCAGGAGACATGGGTTCGATCCTTGATCCAGAAAGATCCCACATGCCGTGGAGCAGCTAAGCCTGTGTATCTCAACTACTGAAGACCACACGCCCTAGAACCCATGCTCCACAACAAGAGAAGCCACCGCAATGAGATGCCTGAGCACTACAACTCGAGAGGAGACCCTGCACACCACAACTAGAGAAAAGCCTGCACAAAAACGAATTCCCAGCACAGCCAAAAATAAATAAATTTTAAGAAATGAGAGTGAAATGTCAGATTGCCCAGCAAACGGCCATTTCCCCCACTTGTTGCTGTTTGCAGAAACCTATTTTTTGTGGATGTTCTTCCTCCCATAAGCTAAAGGATAGTGGCATCTTTGCCAGCCCCAAGGAATGACTGCTGTGTAGTCAAACAAAACCATGACAACATCATTCTGCTTGCCAGAGACAGCTTTAGAGGTAGGGATATGACAACTCCAGCCAATAAGAAACTTATGGAATTCTGCTGAAGGGGAAATAGGTGGCTTCTAGGAAAGATTTCCTCCTAAAAGAAGGAAAATCCTTTTTCTAATTTTGGTTCAGTTGTATAACTGTAGTGCCTGGAGCCCAGGCTGTCATGTTGCAATCATAAGGAGGCAAACGTGAAGATGAAGCAGCAAAAATTCTTAGATCAGATAACAAAATCTTATTGTTTAATCAGGTGTTCTTCAATTTAGAAGACTTAAATTGAAGAAAGTGGGGAAAACCACTAGACCATTCAGGTATGACCTAAATCAAATCCCTTATACAGTGGAAGTGAGAAATAGATTTAAGGAACTAGATCTGATAGAGTGCCTGATGAACTATGGATGGAGGTTCATGACATTGTACAGGAGACAGGAATCAAGACCATCCCCAAGAAAAAGAAACAAAAAAGCAAAAAGGCTATCTGGGGAGGCCTTATAAGTAGCTGAGAAAAGAAGAGAAGTGAAAGGCAAAGGAGAAAAGGAAAAATATACCCATTTGAATGAAGAATTCCAAAGAATAGCAAGGAGAGATAAGAAAGCCTTCCTCAGTGATCAATGTAAAGAAATAGAGGAAAACAATAGAATGGGAAAGACTAGAGATCTCTTCAAGAAAATTAGGGATACCAAGGGAACATTTCATGCAAAGATGGGCTCAATAAAGGACAAAAATGGTATGGACCTAACAGAAGCAGAAGATATTAAGAAGAGGTGGCAAAAATACACAGAACTGTACAAAAAAGATCTACATGACCCAGATAATCACGATGGTATGATCACTCACCTAGAGCCAGACATCCTGGAATGTGAAGTCAAGTGGGCCTTAGGAAGCGTCACTATAAACAAAGCTAGTGGAGGTGATGGAATTCCAGTTGAGCTATTTCAAATCCTGAAAGATGATGCTGTGAAAGTGCTGCACTCAATATGCCAGCAAATTTGGAAAACTCAGCAGTGGCCACAGGACTAGAAAAGATCAGTTTTCATTCTATTCCCAAAGAAAGGCAATGCCAAAGAATGCTCAAACTACTACCCAATTGTATTCATCTCACACGCTAGTAATGCTCAAAATTCTCCAAGCCAGGCTTCAGTAATATGTGAACCGTAAACTTTCAGATGTTTAAGCTGGTTTTAGAAAAGCAGAGGAACCAGAGATCAAATTGCCAACATCTGCTGGATCATCGAAAAAGAAAGAGAGTTCCAGAAAAACATCTATTTCTGCTTTACTGACTATGCCAAAGCCTTTGACTATGTGGATCACAATAAACTGTGGAACATTCTGAAGAAGATAGGAATACCAGACCACCTGACCTCCCTCTTGAGAAACCTGTATGCAGGTCAGGAAGCAACAGTTAGAACTGGACATGGAACAACAGACTGGTTCCAAATAGGAAAAGGAGTGCGTCAAGGCTGTATATTGTCACCCTGCTTATTTAACTTATATGCAGAGTACATCATGAGGAACGCTGGGCTGGAAGAAGCACCAGCTGGAATCAAGATTGCAGGGAGAAATATATGCAGATGACACCAACCTTATGTCAGAAGGTGAAGAAGAACTAAAGAGCCTCTTGATGAAAGTGAATGAAGAGAGTGAAAATGTTGGCTTAAAGCTCGACATTCAGAAAACTAACATCATGGCATCTGGTCCCATCACTTCATGGCAAATAGATGGGGACATTGGAAACAGTGGTTGACTTTATTTTTGGGGGTTCCAAAATCACTGCAGATGGTGATTGCAGCCATGACATTAAAAGATGCTTACTCCTTGGAAGGAAAGTTATGACCAACCTAGATAACATATTAAAAAGCAGAGACATTACTTTGTCAACAAAAGTCCGTCCAGTCAAGGCTATGGTTTTTCCAGTGGTCATGTATGGACGTGAGAGTTGGACTATAAAAAAGCTGAGCACTGAGGAATTGATGTTTTTGAACTATGGTGTTGGAGAAGACTCTTGAGAGTCCCTTGGACTGCAAGGAGGTCCAACCAGTCCATCCTAAAGATCAGTCCTGGTTGTTCACTGCAAGGACTGATGCTGAAGCTGAAACTCCAATACTTTGGCCACTTGATGCGAAGAGCTGACTCATTTGTAAAGACCCTGATGCTGGGAAAGATTGAGGGCAAGAGGAGAAGGGGATGACAGAGGATGAGATGGTTGGATGGCATCACCGACTCAATGGACATGAGTTTGGGTAAACTCTGGGAGTTGGTGATGGACAGGGAGGCCTGGCGTGCTACGGTTCATGGGGTCGCAAAGAGTTGGACACAACTGAGTGACTGAACTGAACTGAATCAGGTGTTCTATGAATTGTAGCTGAAAGCACCTTGATAGAATTTCTCATGAATCCAAGGAAGTGAATTGAAAAATGTGTAGAAATCTCTTCATTATTTTGATGGTTATCATGATAAATAATACACATCTTTTTAGTACTTTGAAATTGTAAAAGCATTTCACCTTGATGACACACTTTGTGTAAAGGTACATAATTTACTTCTTGAAGACAGAATACTCACAGAGTCATATTACATTTTAAAAATAAAAAAATAATTTCTCGTCTCTTGAATCAAGCTGGAAATGAGAGAAGCCAAGTGATTTGTATGTGAACAACTTTCATTTCACAAGGAAAAAAGTAGACTGTAAGTACACATGAGAAGATATTCCATCAGTGAAAAAACTTTCTAGAGTAGTAATTCTCAACAGGGTGGGATAAATTGGGAGAATGGGACTGACATACACACACTGCTGCTGCTGCTGCTGCTGCTAAGCTGTTTCAGTCGTGTCCGACTCTGTGCGACCCCATAGATGGAAGCCCACCAGGCTCCCCCGTCCCTGGGATTTTCCAGGCAAGAACACTGGAGTGGGTTGCCATTTCCTTCTCCAATGCATGAAAGAGAAAAGTGAAAGTGAAGTCGCTCAGTCATGTCCGACTCTTCACGACCCCATGGACTGCAGCCTACCAGGCTCCTCCGTCCATGGGATTTTCCAGCCAAGAGTACTGGAGTGGGGTGCCATTGCCTTCTCCGCATACACACACTACTATATATAAAATAGATAACTAATAAGGACCTACTTATAGCACAGCGAATTATACTCAATACTCTGTAATGGCCTACATGGGGAAAGAAACTGAAAAAGAGTGCATACATGTATATACAATATAAAAGATTCACTTTGCTGTTCACCTGAAACTAACACAACATTTTACATAAATTATATACCCCAATAAAAATTAAAGAAAAAATATTAATTCCCCATACTCTCAATTACAAAGGAGGTCTTTTAAGGTCACCTCCCACATGATGGTGTTTGAGTTTTTAACACCTGTTCAAGGTAGGGACTGGGAGGGGCGTGTAATGACAAAGTTACTTTAAATACAGTGACACTTTTAATCAGTCTTGTTCTATCACTCACAATAGCATCCTCATAGGTGTGAAAAACAATTGTACAAATGTGTGCCAGACACCTCTGAATAGTGTCAAACATCCCTTGTCAGTGGAGAGGAGCGCAATGCTTCTGCAGTTGGTGGAGGTCTGTAGCTCTACAGCTGAGCACTGTTGTTCTAAATAATTCTGCCGCTCTATTTCAGAAGGTCACCTTGTCGGGAGAAGGCAACACCAGGGCAGCAGTTTCCTCTGCAGTGGACAGGGCAGTGGGGTGAGGTGGGAGGGGGAGGGGTGGTGATGGTGGTGGGGTGAGGATAGTCCTGCAGCCCCACTCCAAAATAGAATTTCTAAATCCTATCTTGTTTCTTGAGTGCCATCGCTCCTGAGAACCCAATTCATTAACTGCCAAATTTAGGTAATTAAAATAGGAAGCTGAGTGATAAGAAATGAAACCAGTATGCATAATGCAGATGTCTATGGAGGAAGATATTCCCAGGACTCTAGGAAGCAGGCTAATCAGGAACTTCAATCAGGAACTCATCATTTGGAGACAGACAATTAATTCAGGACAGGAGGCAGGGAGGGAGCACAAGCACAGGCAGAATCTCAAGATTTCTCTGGATGAATCTCTCATTGGGAGGGGGCAGATGCTGAAACCTCACACGGGGGAGTCTGGGTGAGTTTTCTGAAAAAACCCACTGCAAAGAGATGCTGCTGCATCCTGCTGTATACTCCTCAGGGATGCTCTGGGTACAAAACCGGTTTAAAATAGCACTGTTTTAGACTTCCTTGGTCTAGACCTCCAGAGCATTTCTAGAGAAACGACCACACAGAGAGGGTGACAGGGAGACATAAGGCATCCCCTCAGGTAGGTTTCTGCAGTGGACATACACATTCTTAGCAGGTTAGAGGCCTAGTCTGATGGGGTTTCTTGTGCTCTGGGAAAGAAGGGATTGGGAATATTTCTGAATTCCAAGCTCTCTTCATATCATATACTGATATGAAGTGCCTTTTTTGATAAAAGAAAAAAGGCTCAAAACATCACTCATTATAGTGTTTGCTGCTGCTGCTAAGTCACTTCAGTCGTGTCTGACTCTGTGCGACCCCATAGATGGCAGACCACCAGACTCCCCCGTCCCGGGGATTCTCCAGGCAAGAATACTGGAGTGGGTTGCCATTTCCTTCTCCAATGCATGAAAGTGAAAAGTGAAAGTGAAGTCGCTCAGTCATGTCCAACTCTTCGTGACCCCGTGGACTGCAGCCTACCGGGCTCCCTTGCCCATGGGATTTTCCAGCCAAGAGTACTGGAGTGGGTTGCCATTGCCTTCTCTGATTATAGTGTTTAGAGTTTGTATTTCTGAGCTCTTTCCCAGTTGGAAAGTTGTTCACAGAGAATACAGTCTCCTGGAATGGGGCACCCGGAAAAATGTGGTCACGGGAGAATAATATATACTGTACTTCCCTCACCTGCTTCCAAATTTTTAGAAACTGGGGCATAAAAAGTGTAAAATGAACTATCACAGTGGGACGGGGGCAGGGTATGAACTACACGTTCATGTATTAAGCAGCCAACCCTTGATGGTTAAGATGGGGATCCATGAAAAAGCATCACCCATAATTTTCATATTAAAAAGAAGAGACATTACTTCGCTGACAAAAGTCCCTATAGTCAAACCTGTGGTTTTTCCAGTAGTCATGTACAGATGTAACAGACCATAAAGAAGGCTGAGTGCTGAAGAATTGATGCTTTCGAACTGTGGTGCTGGAGAAGACTCCTGAGAGTTCCTTGGACTTCAATGAGATCAAGCCAGTCAATCCTAAAGAAATCAACCCTGAATATTCACTGGAAGGACTGATGCTGAAACTGAAGCTCCAATACTTTGGCCACCTGATGTGAAGAGACAGTTTATTAGAAAAGATCTTGATGCTGGGAAAGATTGAAGGCATAAGGAGAAGAAAGAGGCAGAGAATGCGATGGTTAGACAGCATCACCAACTCAATGGACTTGAATTTGAGCAAATTCTGGGAGACAGTGAGGAGAGAGGAGCCTGGTGAGATGCAGTCCATAGGGTCACAAAGACTCAGATGCAACTTACCAACTGAACAACACAGTTTGTCAGTATACATCCCAAATTTATGCTGTTAAGCTATTAGTACTGATAAAATGCATGTTTTCTTCAAACAGATTTTCAAAGTCTGCTCTAGTTTTCCCATCTTTCACAGGGAAGTTAAAATTTCATCATAACTTTAAACAAAGAGAACTCATAGATGAGAACTGAATAGATTCACATTGTTAAAGGTTTCTGGAAACAAATGAATTGATCCAATTGTTAAATGGAATATGAACTCTAGATTAGATACCAGTATCACAATCACATTGAATTTCCAGAATTTGATCACTGTTCTATGGCTATGTAAGAAAATGACTTTGTTCAGTGTATAAGAGAATACACAGTGAAGTGTTTAGGAATAAAGGGGGAAAAGAGTGAAAGTAAGAATTATAAAGTAAACATGACAAAATATTAATACATGAAACTGAGTGAAGGATAAAGGAATTCCTTGCACCATTCCTAAGGCTCTTCTATTAGCTTGAAATTATTTCAAAATAAAACATTTACAAACACCATATGAAGTAATTTCAGAATGACCTACTTAAAAACTACTCTTGTTGACCTTCTGTTTTCTCAAGGGGTTGACTTAACACCAAGAGATCTCTTCCAAAAGACTTATCCTATAGCTAAGTCTTTCCAAATTTCAAGACCACCTTTAGAGGCAAAGAAGTGATTGCAACAATCCTTGTCTAGTTCATGCTCCAAAAATGACCCCTTTAATAACTGTTTTTTTTTAGATTCCACATATAAGTAAAATAATACAGTATTTATCTTTCTTAAAATAAACAACAATAACAACAAAAACCTCATAGTTATAGAGGGCTTCCCTAGTGGCTCAGACGGTAAAAGTGTCTGCCCGCAATGTGGGAGACCCGGGTTCGATCCCTGGGTCAGGAAAAACTCCTGGAGAAGGAAATGGCAACCCACTCCAGTACTCTTGCCTGGAAAATTTTATGGATGGAAGAGCCTGGTGGGCTACAGTCCATGGGGTCACAAAGAGTCAGACACGACTGAGCAAATTCACATAGATATAGTAATAGATTAGTGGTTGCCAGTTGGGGGTGGGTGGGTAAAATCCATGGAGGGGATCAAGAGGCACAAATTTCTAGTCCTAAATACGTCACAGGATATAATAAACAGCATGGTGACCAGAGTCAACAATATTGTACTGCATATTTCCAAGTTGCTAAGAGAGTAAATCTTAAAACTCATCACAAGAAAAAAGTTTTGTAATTTTGTATGGTGACAGATGGTAAGTAGAATTATTGGTTATCATTTTGCAATATATACAAATATTGAATCATTATATTTGTATATCTGAACCTAATATATCAAGTATACCTCAATAAAAAAAATAATGCATTTTGACATGTAGAAAAAACCTGATTCTTTTTCCAACCACAGATCATCATTTACAATTTGACTATTTGCTTATGTAACTATTAAGTCACTCATTTGATATCTTATATTTCTGGATCAGTATACCACTTATGTTTGAGCAGAATTTTAGGATTTAGCAGTGTAGCTTTAAAAAATGGGATAAAGGCTTATAAAACAATCAGAGGAATTTTATGGACTGTTGGTGTCTTGCCAGGCAGAGCACTAGCACTCTCAAATTTCTCATCCTACAGACAAAATTTCCAGATGAGATTACAAAATCATAAATAATCACAAAAAAAAACAGTTTCAACTTTGTTTCTAAAATAGTCCCTGAAGTAATAAAGCCATGCAAGGACTCTAAGGAATGAAAAGCAAGGAGAAATTGAAAAATTAATTTATTATATGAAGAAACATAAACAATATTTATTAGAGTGAATGGCTGCTGAGAAGCAGCCTGCAAAAGCTCTCATCCACAATGTACATACAGGCTGAGAAGTACTAATACATACACTCATAACCATAGCACTAATGTTCGAAGGAGGCTTCCAAGGAAATGTTGCATTTGACAATCAATTTTAAAGTTTATTTTTCCCATTTACAAGGCTGAAAAGATAATATCCACATTCAATTAAAGTCTAGCAGGATCAGGCATTCAAATTGGAAAGCAAAATTAACAAAAGATGCTGTTATATCCTTTATGAAACATGACAGATACAAAAATGATAAGCTCATCTGCTATCAAAAGCAATTTCTCAGATTTCAGTGGGTCTTTTTCCTCCAAGTACTATATGCTTGAGTGCTAATTGTTTAAGTAACTGATGGTAAGAGAAAGGGCAAGTGCTGAGTTCTCTCCAAGAGTAAAGACCATTTACACTTGTCTTTCTATAAGGTCAAAGGCTGACATATTCCCTGAAGACACTCATGTGAATGATGTTACTTGTTTCTTTTCTAACAGTAAAACAAAAACAATAACCTGTTTCGGGATTTGAGTAACTATAAAAACAACTCCTTTAAACATGCATGGCACTTTAAAAACATTTTCAAAGCATTTTCACAGCTATTATTTAAATTTGTTCTGCTGACAGCCTTGTGAGGTAGGCCGGGCAAGAATATCATGCAAATCTGATGGGTGAGGAAACTGAGGCAGAGAGAAAGTAAGTAATTTGCTGGGTTATCAGGATGATGCCAACCTCTATACTGCACTGTCTCCAGTAACAAAGAAAGTCTAAACATGTTTCATGACCTCGTTTCAATATATTTGGAGGAAATACTTCACTTCCATCCAGTCAAATGATAGTGATTCAGTTGGTGCATCTCTTATGACAAGTTAAGGCTTGTAATTAATTAGACAAAGCACTGAGAGTTTTAAAAATTGGAATTATAACTGAAAAAGACATTTTAACTCTCAAGATAGGAGGAGATTTGCTGGTTGTTTGTCTTTAGGGCAACTTAGTTCTGCATAATTTTGCTTTTTCAGAGTTATAATATAAATCATTAAAAAAAACTTCTCAGTTCACTAGGATTTACATTTTTGCCATGAAAAAAGCAGTGGTTTCTTTCCCCAAAGTGACTACATGTATATGGTCCCAAAGGAGGGGTATCTGCATATCAAGAGTTAAAGATAACAAAATGTCCAATTTAGTTACCAAACCTTATAAATATCCTTATAAATGTGGCTTAAAATTGGACTTTGGGAGTGTGACAGACCATCACTGTTAGTTTGATTTGGGGTCACTCAATATGCTTACCTACATGCTACATTAAAATGATTTTAAATGTATTTGAAGGCCCAGCTTTTGTCATGGTTCTTGAGACAGGCTTCCAAATGAACGCTGGGGAAGTACCAGTCTCTCCATCCTGGTCTAATTCTGACCACAACTCCTGCTCAAACTCACCAATTTAACCTGTTCCCTGACAAACTAGCTATTAGAAACTGGATGGTTCAGAAAGTTCAGCCATTAGGGTTCTAAGACTGTCAACTCTGACTGACCTGCAATGTCCTGCCTTGTCAGTGACAGGTCACCTGCTCCCAGGGATTTCACTATCAAGGTTTTTATGGTAGAAATAATGGCACTAGATCCAGGCATTTTCCCTGGACAACTGAGGAGATTCTACAGATCCTTTTACGAAAGAAACAGGGTTCCAAATTAAAGGAGAAATTATACTGAAGATAGGAGAGTGTAGGAGGATAAAACTGAAATTCTTACTCAAATTAACTCATAATCGTACCAAATCAAGGTACATTCAGTTATTAAAGATAAAAATCTTCTGGTCATTCCATCTCTTTGTAAAATTTAAGTTTCTGAAGTCTGTATCTAACTGAAGGGGGGAACTCTGCTCCTTCAAATAATGAAAATTAAAATGCCCTATATACCTGTGCTAGGTGAGAAATTTCTATGGAGTTTTCTAGAAGAACTTAGGTTAACCAAGGTAACTCTTGTCTGAAACTTTCCTGACAGGCAAGGAAGAGGTGGAGTAAAGACTGAATTTTATTTTCTTCTTTCTTAAGAAGACAAATCCTAGCCAATTCTACTAGAAATTTCCAAAACTATAGGATGGGACTGCATCTTGAAGAGGTTAAGCCCACCTTCTAGCAGAGTCACACCTTCCACCAACACAAGAAGGTAAGAATTCTGCTTATAAAAGCCAAAATCATTTTGATATTTTAACAACCCCCTCAATCCAGAGTTTCTCCAACATATTAAAGGAACACAACTTCTCTAAAACTCTATGGCTTCTGTAACCAAATTTAGAACTCAATTTTTCATCCATGGATTCTTTAAGAATAGAGTTTGAAAATCCAGACTTTTGAGTCAATGAGAAATAGGAGGCCAAGGTTGCTACAGCTAGTTATGTACAAAGAGTCCCAATGAGATGAAAATGGAACATTTGTCTATTCAAAAACCAAACTTGAACAGCCTTCTCTAAAAACTCTAATAGGAATGATGTGGCTGATGGCAAAAACCCCAGTGACCATCTCTGGTAATCAGACAGCTCTTAGGTGAGAACTCTTCTCAGGGATAATAAAACATTAGGCTACCTAAACCAGTAGTCCAGAAAACTAGAACACAAGAAATCCCCTGTCCTCATTCTATGTGATGGCTCTCAACAGCCAACTCAGATATCATGGGTACTTTGTCAATGACAAGGCCAGTAACGTCTGGTCAACTGTAAATGGTGGTGCTTTAGGCTGCCACTGCAACACTCATGGGTTCCCCTGACTTCTCTCCATGGTTCCCACTCACCTGACCAAGAGCTCTCTAAAGGTGAACAACTCACAAGGAGTTGAGAGCTAAATTCCTGCTTTGTTAATTGTGCAGGGCCCATCACTTGCATGAAGAACAGGGATCAACCCAGCAAACACTACATCTGGGCCTCAAGAGACTCAGGTCCCATTAAGCAGAAGAGAGCTCATCAGTATTCAAGATCTGGCTGGGCATGGAACTTATTTTACTGCTAGAAGGGGTCTCCTCTCTGTCTGTGGGTGACCTTAGGTCTGTCTTTTCTGCAGACTCGCAGGATTCCCGCCGCCTGCGGTTACAGCAGGCACACTTTAGCCACTCCTGAAAGCTTTCGGAACCATTGGAGGAAAAGAGCTTTTTGCAAGGGTGGAAGAACTGATAGAACACAACCATGAACAGAATGGCCGTGCAGTACCCAATGAGCAACTGCAGCATCAGCAGGGGTGCGCACACATACATATAGATGTCGGTCTTGTAAAGATACCACATGAGGAGGAGGAAGGCGTTCTCGATGAACCTCACCATGTAGTACACCAGGAGCCGGTACCAGTTATGAGACTTGCTGATGAGGTCGGGGTTGTTGATTTTCAGCTGCACCGCCGACCAGCAGAACATGTTGATCCCGGCGTAGAGGAGGGTGAGGAAGCACAGCACAATGGTGGTGCCCAGACGACTGAAGGCCTTCTCAAAGTTCTCAGGGAAGGGGGAGCCACTGCACCAGAAGAGGATCCAGGGGTAGAAGAGGAAGCCGAGGAAGTTGATGAGTATGTCTATGACCACCCAGGCCTTCAGGACAGAGGTAAAGAGGACCAGGACAATGACTCGGGTGACAATCTCAAAGCTCCTCCAGAGGAAGATACAGACATAGGCCAGGGGCTTCACCTTGACATCATATTCATCATATTTGATCTTGATGGCTAGGATGTTACAGCGCAAGGCTCCGTACACAATGGACAATAGGGAAAGGACCATGAACAGACCTGAGGAGAGAAGAGAAAGAGTGCTCTCAAGTCTCACCTCCACCAAGAATCCTCCTGTGGCGGCCATGGTCACTCCCCCACCCACATTCCTTGGACCCTTCTGTTTTATGTGCACAGGTAGACTTCCGGCTGTCAGGGTCACTCACTGTGCCTGAGAGCTTTTTTTCAGGGTTGCAGATGCCTGCTGTGCCCAGGCGCCAGGCAGGCAGAAGTGCCCCGGAATTAATATCCCTGGGAGAACCCTTTAATACTCCAACCCTAGCCCTGAGAAGAGCTGGAATATAACAAACCAACTTTCCCTACCCTTTGGGTAGAATAACTCGGAGGTGTGTGTTCTGTACTTTGGGGGTGGCCAAAAAGTTCCTTTGTGTTTTTCCATAGCATTTTAAGGAAACACCAAGTGAACGTTTTTGCTAACCCAGTATTTATTGGTGTTTCCTCACAGGATTATTTTCTAGTCACCCACAGAAACTGTTGTCTAATAATGCTCCCTTTATTAGCCACTTTCTCCTCCCAGTCTCACTACCCTTCTCCCATGGTTCTTACACCTTCCTCTAGAAAGACCTGTTCTCAGATTCCTTGTCTTGGTCTACTTTATGGTCAACTGAAACTAAAACACCTTTGGAACCCATCTTGCTCTGCTGGAATATGGAGAGTCCTTTACACAATACCTAAGAAAAAGAAAAGCAAAATAGTTGTCTGAGGAGGCCTTACAATAGCTGAGAAAAGAAGAGAAGTGAAAGGCAAAGGAGAAAAGGAAAGATATACCCATTTGAATACAGGGTTCCAAAGAATAGCAAGGAGAGATAAGAAAGCCTTCCTCAGTGTTCAATGCAAAAAATAGAGGAAAACAATAGAACGGGAAAGACTAGAGATCTCTTCAAGAAAATTAGAGATACCAAGGGAAAATTTCATGCAAAGATGGGCACAATAAAGGACAGAAACAGTATGGACCTAACAGAAGCAGAAGATATTAAGAAGAGGTGGCAAAAATAGACAGAATAACTATACAAAAAAGATCTTCATGACCCAGATCACCACAATGGTGTGATCACTCACCTAGAGCCAGACATCCTGGAGTGTGAAGTCAAGTGGGCCTTAGGAAGCATCACTACAAACAAAGCTAGTGGATGTGATGGAATTCCAGCTGAGCTATTTCAAATCCTAAAAGACGATGTTGTGAAAGTCCTGCACGCAATATGCCAGCAAATTTGGAAAACGCGACAGTGGCCACAGAACTGGAAAAGGTCAGTTTTCATTCCAATCCCAAAGAAAGGCAATACCAAAGAATGTTCAAACTACCACACAATTGCACTCATCTCACATACTAGCAAAGTAATGTTCAAAATTCTCCAAGTTAAGCTTCAATAGTACCTGAACTGAGAACTTCCAGATGTTCAAGTTGGATTTAGAAAAGGCAGAGGAACCAGAGATCAAGTTGTCAACATCCATTGGATTACAGAAAAAGCAAGAGAGTTCCAAGAAAACATCTACTACTGCTTCACTGACTACACTAAAGCCTTTGAGTGTGTGGATCACAACAAACTGTGGAACATTCTGAAAGAGATGGGAATACCAGACCACCTGACCTGCCTCTTGAGAAACCTGTACGCAGGTCAGGAAGCAACAGTCAGAACTGTATATGGAACAACAGACTGGTTCCAAATAGGAAAAGGAGTACGTCAAGGCTGTATATCGTCACCTTGCTTATTTAACTTACATGCAGAGTACATCATGAGGAACGCTGGGCTGGAAGAAGCACAAGCTGGAATCAAGATTGCTGGGAGAAATATCAATAACCTCAGATATGCAGATGACACTACCCTTATGGCAGAAAGTGAAGAGGAACTCAAAAGCCTCTTGATGAAAGTGAAAGAGGAGAGTGAAAAGGTTGGCTTGAAGCTCAACATTCAGAAAACAAAGATCATGGCATCTGGTCCCATCACTTCATGGGAAATAGATGGAAAAACAGTGGAAACAGTGTCAGACTTTATTTTTTCGGGCTCCAAAATCACTGCAGATGCTGATTGCAGCCATGAAATTAAAAGACGCTTACTCCTTGGAAGGAAAGTTATGACCAACCTAGATAGCATATTAAAAAGCAGAGACATTACTTTGCCAACCAAGGTCCGTCTAGTCAAGGCTATGGTTTTTCCCGTGGTCATGTATGGATGTGAGAGTTGGACTGTGAAGAAAGCTGATCGCCGAAGAATTGATGCTTTTGAACTGTGGTGTTGGAGAAGACTCTTGAGAGTCCCTTGTACCACAAGGAGATCCAACCAGTCCATTCTAAAGGAGATCAATCCTGGGTGTTCATTGGAAGGACTGATGCTAAAGCTGAAGCTGCAATACTTTGGCCACCTCATGCGACGAGTTGACTCACTGGAAAAGACTCTGATGCTAGGAAAGGTTGGGGGCAGGAGGAGAAGGGGACGACCAAGAATGAGATGGCTGGATGGCATCACCGACTCTGTGGACATGAGTTTGAGTGAACTCCGGGAGTTGGTGATGGACAGGGAGGCCTGGCGTGCTGTGATTCATGGGGTCACAGAGAGTCGGACATGACTGAGCGACTGAATTGAACTAAACTGTACCCATGAGCACTACATGATTTTGAAGCTGAAACTCCAATACTTTGGCCACCTGATGTGAAGAGCTGACTCATTGGAAAAGACCCTGATGTTCGAAAAGATTGAGGGCAGCAGGAGAAGGGGATGACAGAGGATGAGATCGCTGGATGGCATCACTGACTCGATGGATACGGATTTGGATAGACTCTGGGAGTTGGTGATGGACAGGGAGGCCTGGCATGCTGCAGTTCATGGGGTCACAAAGAGTCGGACACGACTGGGCAACTGAACTGAACTGAACCCATGAGCACACACTGTGTGTCAAAACTGGAATACAGTCACTTACTGTAGGCTACCACCACCTCCAAATATTGGAGAAGGGAGGGACAGGAGGTGGGGTTTGGAGTTAAGAACCAAGAGTCTCGCTCTTGTTTTACTCTGGTCTCTCCATGCCTCACTGGGGAAACAGTAATCTCCTTGGGTTTTGTTTTCTTGCCCACAAAATTGCTCTGTATAAACTGGAGCCTCTTAAAATGCAATGTTCCTATAACAAAATTGTCTTTACTTATAATTTAAAATGTATGGAAATAAAGGGTTCTTTTTCTTAAGTTCTGAATCAATGGAGCTTTGGTAGTTAAGTTTCCTGGAAGAAGCTCAGTTTTACTTAAAGCATCTGTTTCTCTCACAGTCTTGTTGCACAGATTTAAATCACCGATATTCTCTGGAAAGACTGTCACCTACTGATCAAATTTAAAAGACAGAAATACTATCACAGGAGTATACTGGGAAGTAATTGTACTGAGTTATTTTTCCTGAGAGGTTAGTTCAATGGAGCATTATAAAGCAGTGCATACTGCTGATACACTTTTTGTTTTTATTGAAGTATAGTTGATTTACAGTGTTTATTAATCTCTGCCATTTTGCCTCTTTTGCTCTTCCCTCAGTAGACAACGTGTCTTTCTTACTATTTGGAGCCAGGATCTCCACCTGTACGGTACTCCATCACTTGCCTTCTCCAAAATCTTACTCAATTATGATCTTTCTCTTCTAAATTTTCAACTACTCACAGACATCATGGATACCTTTATGTCATCACTTGGTACCTTGGGTTTAGTGAAAGCTCTGAGAGGTAGGCACTGTTTCATACAGATTTTTACTACCAGCACCTAGCATAGTGACTGGCACAAAGTTGGTAACTGATACATGTATGTTGAATAAATGAATGAATTGAAAACCGTATAATCCATGCTGCTACTGCTAAGTCACTTCAGTTGTGTCCGGCTCTGTGCGACCCCATAGATGGCAGCCCACCAGGCTCCCCTGTCCCTGGGATTCTCCAGGCAAGAACAGTAAAAACAAACAAACAAAAAAAAAAAAACCCTGAACAAGGAATTGAAGCTCTTAACCTCTCACAGATGCAACTTAAGTGAGAACTCTTAAAGTCCTTTCCCAGAGGGTAATTTCTGGGGTTATAGGCTTTCTATGCAAATATATCTGCTTTATATGCCTTTCTCAATCATGAAGTTGCACCTGTTTCCAACACTTCCAGAAAAGTAGGATCCAAATTAGAAAAAGTCTTTGAGATCTAAGTTTAGACTCTAAAGAATCTCTTTTAGGTACATGAGAGACTTGCAAAACAAGGTTAGGAACAGAGCAATTTCTGATCCCAGGAAGAACTAAGGAAGCTAAGTACTGCTTCAGGATGTGGGGCCTAACCAGGATTAAGACAAGTCTGTATTATCTCAGCAGTGGTATCTGCCTGGGCAGTTATCCAGATCACTGTTCTTGCTGGAACCCATGGCTTAGTCTTACTTGAGTTATTTTTGACCACTTATTATAGGACCCTGTGTTGTGCTTTAACTCCACCCCAGGCCCTGACAACTGCAAAGAGTTAATGAAAAGATTGAAAATGAGCGAGATCATCATCACTTTGAGCTCACACCCATATCTGCCACTTTCCCTCTCCAGCTGCTATCACAGATATTGCTTTGGTCCTTTATTGTAACAGCTTCATTGAGACATAATTTACATACCGTATGATTCACAGTTTAAACTGTATAATTCACTGCTTCTTTAAAAGCAGATTCACAGATATGTGCACCTGTCATCAGAGTCACTTTTAGTATGTTTTCATCACATCAAAAAGAAATCCTGTACCCTTTAACTCTCATTCCTCTATCCCTTCCCCCACCCAGTCATGAACAACCACTAACTACTTTCTGTCTCTATAGATTTCCCCATTCTGGACTTCCATATGAATAAAATCATGTAATGTGTGGTCTTTTGTGACTGGTTTCTTTCACTTAACATAATGTTTTCAACATTCATCTATACTGTAACATGCATCAGTCCTTCATTCACGGTCAAATAATATTCCATTGTATGAATATACTACATTTTGTTTATCTATTCATCAGTTGATAAAAATTTGGGTTGTTTCCACCTTCTGGCTATTGTGAAGAGTGCTGCTCCAAACATTTGCATAAGAACATGTTTTTACCTGGGTCTAAAGAAGTAGAACTGCCTGGTCATATGGTAACTTTATGTTTAATTATTTGAGGAATGGCCAGACTGTATTCCAAAGTAACTGAACCATTTTACATTCCCACCAGCAGTGTATGAAGGTTACAATTTCTCCATACACTCACAAATGTTTGCTATTATTATTAACTTAAATTTATTATTAACTTTTTGATTCTAGTCATGCCAGTAGGTGTGAAGTGGTAATCTTTTCTGATTTCAGTTTCTACTTTTCTAATGACTAATAATATAGAGTATCTTTTCATGATACCATAAGGAAGGCTGAGTGCTGAAGAACTGAAGTTTTTGAACTGTGGTGCTGAAGAAGACTCTTGAGAATCCCTAGGACAGCAAGGAGATCAAACCAGTCAATCTTAAAGGAAATCAACCCTGAATATTCATTGGAAGGACTGATACTGAAGCTGAAGCTCTAATACTTTGGCCACCTGATATGAAGAGCTGACTCACTGGAAGAGACCCTGATGCTGGAAAAGACTGAAGGCAGGAGAAGCGGGTGACAGAGAAAGAGATGGTTGGAAGACATCACAGACTCAATGGACATGAGTTTGAGCAAACTCTGGGAGATAAGACAGGGAAGCCTGGCGTGTTACAGTCCAAGGGGTTGCAAAGACTCAGACATAACTTAGCGAGTGAACGAGTCTTTTCATGTGCTTATTGGTATTTGCATATCTTCCTTACTTGCTTTGGTTCTTAGCTATAGCACAAACTCATAATAATTTCACATCATCTCATATGTATCCCCAAAACTCTGCCAGAATTCAAAGGCCAGTTTTGCACAGACTGACTTAAGAACAATATATTAGCTTTATCAACAGCTGTCAATGAGCATTTAAAATGAAAAAAAAAAGTATAATTTGATCCTCTCATGCTTTTAAAATTCCCTTTAAAATGCATTAAAAAACAAAAAAGAGGATTTCCATGCTGGCAATGGTAGATTAGTTTGTTCTGGTCCAATATTTCTGCCAAGAACAACTGTACAAACACCCGTTCAAAGGCGTCAGAGATCTACCAAATCCCTCAGTATTTTGAAGCTAAGATCTTAAAGAAAAGTCCTAAGATAAAATTCTGAAGCTGCTTTTCCCCTTGAGACATTTGCCTGTATGATAGTAGTGATTATACTATTACAGAATCTGAACACAGCTTTCGGCAGTCTTTGAAATCTGGTAAGTGTGGGAGCAACTATTGACATTCTGGCTCTATAGTGGTCCTGGATACAGCCAAAGCTTTCTGGTGGGAAACCCAAAGACTAGACACTAGGAGTAAGGGTGACCAGAAATAGATAATCCCTCATAATAGCTGAAGTACAGATTTTAACCAACTCAAGTTATGACTTGAGTTGGTTACAGTTCAACAGTTCAGATACAGGTTACAGTTCAATAGTTCAGATACAGTTCAACAGTTCAGATACAGTTCAACAGTTCAGATACAGGTTGATATAGTTCAACCTGTACCTAATCCAATATTTGCAACAAACAAAAGTAAAATCTTCCTGGAGAAAGACAACTCACCCAGAGCCTCAAATTATCTCTATTTTTACTACAGATATCTGACATTTAGTTAAAAGTACCATGGCATGCCAACAACAAAAACAAAAGAAATGATCAAAATCCAAGAATTGAAATATACCCATAAGAAATAGAGATTCTGTAATTATCTGACATGGACTTAAAATATTCATAATTAATGTATACTCAAGAAATTATGACAAGATAGAGAATTTATCAGAGACTGGAAACTATTCTAAAAACTAGAATAGTTGATATGAAATGAAATGAAAATTCTAGAACTGAAAAAATAAGTGCAATTAAGAAATCAACAGTGGCTCTAATATATTAGAAACAGCTATAAAGATAAATAGTACTAAGTAGAAGGCAAGTCAGAAGAAAATGGAGAAACAAAAAGCATGAGAGACCTACAGAAAACTAAAAATGTTGGCAAGAGAGACAGACATAGAAAAGAGAAGAGAAAGAATGGGTCAGAAGCCATACTTAAAGTGATAAAGTCTAAGAATTTTCCCAAACTGCTAAAATATCAAACTAAACTCCAAGTAGGATAAATACAAAGAAAACCTCCATAAGCATACATATTGTGTTAAAATTGCTGAACGTCAAAGTCTAAATGAAAAATTTAAAAAGCAGTTAGAAACAAACAAAAGTGAGATAAACTTCAAAGGAGCCATAATAACAGCTGGCATCTCAACCGAAATAATGGAAGCCAGAAGATAAAAGAATGGTAACATCAAAGTGGGAAGAAAATAACCACTAACTTAAGCTTCCCATATACAGAGGTCAAGGGAAAAGAAAGGTATTTTATGACAAAACAAAAATGTGAGTATTTGTCACTAGACCTGCTCTGAAGAAAATATTAAAGGTAGCATTTCAGACCAAATGAAAATGATCCCACATGGAAGCATGGAGATACATGAAGGTCTGAACAGGGACCGAAAGGATAAATGTGGCTGTTGTTTAGTTTTTCAGTTGTGTTTGACTCTTTGCGACCCTACAGACTGTAGCCTGCCAGGCTCCTCTGTCCATAGGATTTCCCAGGCAAGAATACTGGAGTGGGCTGCCATTTCCTCCTCCAGGGGATCTTCCTGACCCAAGGATCAAACCCACGTCTTCTGCATAGACAGGCAGATTCTTTATCGCTGAACCATCAGAGAAGCCCCAATAATACAACTCAATTTTTATAATGACTTGAACAATCACTTCACACATACACACTCCCCACCATGAAATGGTCACTAAAGACATCAAAAGGAAGTTAAGCTCATTAGTCATCAGGAAATGTAAATTCAAACTAAAATGAGACACTACTACACACCCATTGTATTACTGAAAGTAAAAGCAAGTGTTGGCAAGATGTGGGGCAACTGCAACTCTTATAGACAGCTTGTGGGAGTGTAAAGTGGTATAACCACTTTTGTAGTTTCTATAGGAGCTAAACACAGGCATTTCCTGTGGCCAGCAATTCTACCCGAGTACAGATATAACAGAACTGCATATATATATATACAAAAAGGCATGTATGAGGATATTTTAGCAGCATTAGTTTTAATAATCACAATCTGAAAATAATCTAATAAGAGAGGAATGTATCATGTGGTATATTCATATAATGGAATACTATACAGCAATGCTAAAAAACAAACTTCTGCTACAAGCCACCATGGATAACGCTCATATTATGTTGAATGAAAGATGCTAGACCTGATTCCACTTATATAAAATTTTTACAAAACAGTAAAAATTAATCTGTGATGTTAGAAGTCAGCCTTCTTTTTTAATTTTTCTTTTATATTGGAGAATAGTTGATGTGTAATATTGTGTTAGTTTCAGGTATATGGAAAAATGATTCACTTATACATATATACATCTATTCTTTTTGAGATTCTTTTCCCATATAGGTTATTACAGAGTATGGAGTAGAATTCTTTGTACTGGTAGGTCCTCAGTGATTATCTATTTCATACATAGTAGTGTGCATAACCCCGATATCCTAATTTATCCCTCCCCTCCTACCTTTCCCCTTTGGGAACCATAAGTTTGTTTCCTAACTCTGTGAGTCTGTTCCTCTTTTGTAAATTCACCTGTATCATTTTTTAAGATTCCACATATAAGTGATTCCATATGATATTTGTCTTTCTCTGACTTACTTCACTTAGCATGACAATCTCTAAGTCCATCCATGTTGTGCATGTTTCATTCTGTTTTATGGCTGAATAATATTCCATTGTATTTATATATTACATATTTATCCATTCATCTGTCAGTGGACATTTAGGTTGCTTTCATGTCTTGGCTATTGTAAATGGTGTTGCAATGAACAGTGGGGTACATGTATCTTTTCAAATTAGAGTTTTCACCAGATATATGCAAAGCAGTGGGATTATGGGGTCATATGGTGACTCTATTTTTAGTTATTTAAGGAACCACCATACGGTTCTCCACAGTGGCTGCACCAATTTACAATCCCACCAACCATGAGGGTTCCCTTTTTTCCACACCTACTCTAGAATTTATTGTTTGTAGACCTTTTGATGATGGCCGTTCTGATTGGTGTGAGGTAAAACCTCCAATAGTTTTGACTTGCATTTCTCTAATAATTAGTGCTGTTGAGCATCTTCTCATGTGCCTGTAGGCCATCTGTGTGTCTTCTTTGGAGAAATTTTTATTTAGGTCTTCTGCCCATTTTTTGATTGGGTTGTTTGCTTTTTTGATATAGAGCTGGAAGAGGTGTTTACATATTTTAGAGATTAATCCCTTCTTGGCTGCTTCATTTGCAAATATCTTCTCTCATTCTGTGGGTTGTCTTTTTGTTTTATTTATAGTTTCCTTTGTTATACAAAAGCTTTTCAGTTTAATTAGGTACCATTTGTTTATTTTTATTACTCTAGGAGGTGGGTCCAAAAAGATATTGCTGCACTTTATGTCAAAGAGTGTTCTGCCTATGTCTTCCTCTGAGTTTTATACTAGCCACTCTTACACTGATGTTTTGAATCCATTTTGAGTTTACTTCCGTGTATGGTGTTAAGAGAATGTTCTAACTTCATTCTTTCGCATGTAGTTATCCAGTTTTCCCAGCACCACATATTGAAGAGGCTACCTTTTCTCCATTGTACATTCATGCCTCCTCTGTCATAGATTAATTGACCATAGGCCCCTGGGTTTATTTCTGGGTAGAAGTCAGCTTTTTGCTTAGTGGTCACCCTTGGGAAGAAGGGCTAGGAAAAGTGACTGAGAAGAGGCAAAGGCAGGCTTCTGGGAGTGCAGATACTCTTTTATTTCTTGACCTGCCAAGAGGGCTACATATGTTAGGGGAAGCACACTGATTGAAACCACCCACACCCTGGCCAGGCTCTCTAGTAACCATTTGCATGAGTTGTTTTACGGCAGGAGGTCCTGGTAAGGAACATGTAACTAATAAGCCACCACCAACCGTAAGAGTTCAGGAAAGGTCAAAAGGAAACACCATTTGTCCATCCACCTCCCAGAATCCCTCTCGTCAGCATCCATCTTGACTGAGCCATGTGTGTGCCACCAGGAAGGACTCTTGAGTCAGAATGATTGGCCAAAGACAACCCGGAAACTAATCCAATCACCATAAAACCCGAGACTGTGAGCCATATGGCAGAGCAGTTCTCCTGGGTTCCCTTACCCTGTTGCCTTCTTCCAATAAAGTCTCTTGCTTTGTCAGCACATGTCTCCTTGGGCAATTCTTTTCCAAGTGTTAGACAAGAGCCCAGTTTCAGGCCCTGGAAGGGGTAATCCTGGCCTTGATTCAGCCTGCCACTATGCAAGAGTCATGGGAAGAGCAAGGAAGAAAAAATGATCTTAAAAATCCACCGCAGCTGAGACACACCCAGTGTGCCTACTGCAAAGCGGATGAGCATTGGAAAGGGGAGTGTCTATATTGCCCTTAAGGGAAGGCAATATGGAGACCCCTACACCTGCTCCCTCTGTCCCCCAGTCCCGCCTGGGCAACTGGGACTGATGATGTCCAGTGGCTCAAGAAACCCCCTCGAATGGTGAGATCCAGATCACTCCTCTCGACCCTTGAGTGACTCCACAAATAGAAGGTAAGGATGTGAACTTTCTTTTAGATATGGGGGCTACCTTCTCTGTTCTTCCTTTCCGATTAGGACCTTTAGACTCCCCGACTAAAATGGTGATGGGGGTAGATGGAAAACCCCAAAGCTGAAATTTTACTAAGCCCCTCCACTGTAAGGTGGGCAACTGGCAAGGAGACTACCCCTTCTTAAACATCCCTGGTTGCCCTGCTCCCCTACTGGGGAGAGACCTTCTTTGCCGCCTCCAGACCAGAGTGACTCGGGGAAAGCCAGAAGCTGATAATTTCCTTTGCCTAGTGTCTGAATATTTGCAGTCAGATGTAGAAAAGGAGGAGTCCGTCCCTTTCTTAGATGAGGTCAATCCCCAGGTGTGGGATGTCTCCAGCCCTGGCCTTGCCATAAATGTTCCACCAGTAAAGATTCTCCTGAGGCCAAATGCTCCCTACCCCTGACAAAGACAATATCCCTTAAAACTAGAAATTCTTGAGGGTCTTAGACCATTAGTTAACAAATACCGAGATACTGGAATTCTAATCAACTGTGAGTCTCCCTATAATACTCCGATCTTGTCTGTTAAAAAACAGATGGATCTTATCAATTTATCAATCTTATCTCCAGGATCTAAGAGCAGTTAATGAAGCTGTGGTTCCCATCCACCCCATAGTCCCAAACCCATATACCCTCCTATCCCAAGTCTCAGGAAATGCTAAGTACTTCTCAGTCTTGGACATTAAGGATGCTTTCTTTTGCATTCCTCTCCATCCTGAATCCCAAAAACTTTGCCTTTGAGTGGCGGGACCTGGGAACAAGGGAAGTCACACAACTTTGCTGGACTCAACTACCACAAGGATTTAGGGGCAACCCTCATATTTTCGGGACTTCCTTGGGGAGAGAACTAAGGGAATTAACTTTAAAAAACTGTGGTGTTGGAGAAGACTCTTGAGAGTCCCTTGGACTGCAAGGAGATCCAACCAGTCCATTCTAAAGGAGATCAATCCTGGGTGTTCATTGGAAGGACTGATTCTAAAGCTGAAACTGCAATACTTTGGCCACCTCATGAGACGAGTTGACTCACTGGAAAAGACTCTGATGCTAGGAAAGGTTGGGGGCTGGAGGAGAAGGGGACGACGGAGAATGAGATGGCTGGATGGCATCACCGACTCTGTGGACATGAGTTTGAGTGAACTCCGGGATTTGGTGATGGACAGGGAGGCCTGGCGTGCTGTGATTCATGGGGTCGCGGAGAGTGGGACACGACTGAGCGACTGAACTGAACTGAATCTAATACAGTATGTGGATGACTTGCTCATAGCTAGTCCAGATTTTACCAGCTCTCAAATGGATACTATTAAAACTTTAAATTTCCTGTATGAAAAGGGTTATTGAGTACCCCCCAGAAAAGGTCAGATTAGCTTAACCCAAGTAAAATAACTTGGATTTATAATTATGGAAGGAAAAAGAATGCTCGATGCCCAGAGGAAATCCCTCATCTTAAATACCCCATACCCCCAAACGAAAAAACAGCTTAAGGGATGTTTAGGAATGACTGGGTTTTGCAGGATCTGGATTCCTGATTATGGCAATCTGGCCTGAACGCTATATGAAAAGTTAAGAGGGAAAGAGGAAGAACTACTTGACTGGGATGAGACCTGCAAGGTTGCCTTTAATGCCCTAAAAGAGTCTATCACTACAGCCCCAGCTTTAGGCCTCCCGAACCTGGAAAAGCCTTTCGGGCTGTATGTTTCTGAAAGGATAGGAACTGCTCTTGGGATGTTAGGGCAAATGATGGGGCCTGTATTACAACTTGTGGCTTACCCCTCAAAACTAGACAAGGTGGCCAGAGGGTGGCCCACTTGCCTTCGGGCAGTAGTGGCCACTGCTCTTATGGTTCAAGAGGCATCTAAGCTGACCCTGGGTCAGCCCACCACAGTGTATATGCCTCACCAGGTGCAAGCAGTCTTGGAAACTAAAGGAGATAGATGGATGACAGGGGGAAGGATAACCCAATACCGAGCCCTCCTCCTTGACACTCCAGAAATAAAGTTGAGGGTCTGTCAGACTTTAAATCCAGCCACCTTACTGCCAGATCCCCCTACTTTCCCTTTGGATCACCAATGCATGCAAATCATAGATAAGTTATACTCTTCTCACCCGGACCTATCAGAGACGCCTTAATCTGACCCAGAAGAAGAATGGTACACAGATGGCAGTAGTTTTGTAGAAAAAGGAGAGAGGAAAGCAGTATATGCTGTAGTGAGCCTAGAAGAAACTAGGGAAAGTGGGTCTCTTCCCCTGACACCTCAGCCCAGAAAGCTGAACTTTTTGCCCTGACAAGAATTCTGGAAATAGGGGAAGGAAAAATGATTAATGTGTATAGGGGCTCTAAGCATGCTTTCTTCATCCTGCACACCCATGCAGCAACTTGGAAGGAAAGAGAGCTGCTCAGTGTTCGAAGCTCTCCTATTAAACACAAAGAGCTCATGCTCAGGCTCCTGGAGGCAGTCAAACTTCCTGCTAAATTAGCTGTCATCCACAGCAATAGTCACCAAAAGGGGAAAGAAAAGAAGGCCCAGGGAAATAGGAAAGCTGATCAGGAGGCACAACGAGCCATTAGGGAAGCTACCTCTGACTCCTCTCCCCAAGGAAACCCTGACTCCAGATTATACCTCAGAGGAACATTCCTGATATGCTGAGCAGGGCTGGGAGATTGGGTCACATGGGTGGTTTCAGATTGGTCAGGCCCAAATAATTCTCCCTGACTCAGGTTTGGAAAATTACTAACTCCTTACATAAAAGTATCCATTTTGGAAGAGATAATCTGGAAACCTTGCTCAAGCCTCAGTTCAGTTCAGTCGCTCAGTCGTGTCCGACTCTTTGTGACCCCATGAATCACAGCATGCCAGGCCTCCCTGTCCATCACCAACTCCCGGACTTCACTCAAACTCATGTCCATCGAGTCGGTGATGCCATCCAGCCATCTCATTCTCTGTCATCCCCTTCTCCTCCTGCCCCCAATCCTTCCCTATTCTCTACCATACCCAGTTGGCTAAGGTTGTTAGATCACACAGAATTGTGATACCTAAGAAATAATAAAAAACAAAAAACAAGACCCGTGCCACCTCCTCTAATTAAACCTGTCCAACATTGGGGATCATACCCAGGAGAGGACTGGCAGGTGATTTTACAGCCATGCCAAAGACCCAAGGGTTCTCTTATTTGCTAGTCTTTATTGACACGTTCACAGAATGGATTGAAGCATTTCCTACTAGGACAGAGAGCTACAGAAGTCTGTAAAGCTCTGCTGAAGGAGACAGTGCCTAGGTTTGGGCTGCCTCGATCACTTCAGAGCAACAATGGGCCCTCACTTACAGCCATGATATCCCAGAATCTGGCCACATGCTTAAGAATCAAATACTGCCTCCACTCATCCTGGCAGCCTCAAGCCTCGGGAAAGGTACAGACAGCCAACCAGACTCTTAAAAGGGCTCTGACCAAACTATGTCAAGAAACATATAATAAATGGATCCATATGCTACCCATAGCCCTGATGAGGGTACGGGCAGCCCCCAAGCAGCCACTATTATTAAGCCCTTATGAAATGATGTATGGACGTCCATTCTTAACTTGATTTGTTTTTTTGATGAAGACGCGAATATACTCCTAAAACATATAATTAACCTGGGAAGGTTTCAACAAGAACTCCAACGATATGGAGAACAGATCCTCCCTAGACCACAGAAAGACTTGAAAATTCCCCAGGTAGAGCCAGGGGACGAAGTATTAGTAAAGACCTGGCAAGAAATAGGGAGTCCAAGCCAGCTGTCTGAGAAATGAACAGGGCCATATCAGGTTGTCCTAGTAACCTCAATGGCTGTAAAAGTGAAGGGTCTATCTGTTTGGGTCCACAATTCTAGAATAAAACCCTATGGCCTACAGGAGGGGGAGATGGGGACTGAGACTCCAAAACCAGAGGACAACTATTCCTGTGAACCTGCTGAAGACCTTATACTCTTGTTCAGGCAGAACCCCATCAAATCTCCCTCAGATAAGTAGAATGCATCCTATGATCTTCCTCCTCTTCCTGACTGTGTCGTCTCCCTGTATGGCTATTAATCTCTCCCTAAATGATGCATGTATGCTTGCAAACCACACTGCTTCTCAACTCAACCTAACCAGCCCTTGGTGGATCTGCATTAGTGGGAGAAGTTGCGGGTATGTCAAACCTATCCCAGGGTATCAATGGCCCACCCTTCCAACCCAGCTCACCCCATCTGGTCGTGGTATGGTCTTTTGGGAAAAAGGGGAGAAAAACTTCATGCCTTGGTATCAGCAACAGCTGTCTATATTTACTCCCACGATAACATCTGCAATCCCACCTGAGCCCTTATTTTCTCTCTTGACTAACATTCCCCAAGTGACCATCCCTATCTGTCTAAAAAGCAACTCCCTAACAAGGGTGTGAGTGGGAAATTTGGACAACTCACGATGTGGGGTAACCTTCACTGTTGGAACTGATGGAGAAAACCGGGATCTAGAAATTTCTCTAGACTATTACGACTTAGCCCAAAGTCTGGGAACTAGAGGTTCTGGCAGAACTGACATGCTATACCTATCCCCGAGCATGAGGCTCTCCTTGGATGCTATTAACCAGTCTCGAAAATCCATGTTCTGTTCTGGATGACCAAAAACCAACACCCATTCATCCTGGTTTCTAAATTGGGCAGGCAACTCTGACCCCTGTTATTCCCTTGTAGGGGTACCCACCCCTGAAAACCTAACCCTATGGTGGGAGCCTAAACGAGATACTCTCTACCTTGAGGACAAAACCCCAGATGACTCACAACACTTGAATCCCTTCCTAAATGCCCTCACTGCTGCTGGTTTTGCAGCAAGTGGCGTGATGGTCTCCTCCCAGTTACTAAAAGACTGCCCCTGTTCCATTATGCCATGATCCAGTTGTAAGGCGGATGGAAATCCTGTTCCTCTTTGGCAAACCTGTTGTGCTGCCCAGCTTGAACCAGTCATGGTGTCTACTTCATATCTGGGGATAAAGTCTGTTTATCCCTACCACCATTTTGGTCAGGAACTTGCTCCTGAGGGTATGTCACGCCCCACACAGATCTGGCTTGGAGTAATACCTCCTTACCTTTACCAGTATGTACCCACCAGAGGATACGTCATGAGGTAGTACTTACCCCTCTTTTCCTGGCATTAGGACTGGCTGCTGGTTTGACAGGAGATGCCAAGGGGGGAACTTTTTTACATAAATTTCAGCAGCTTTCTATCGACACTGCTGTATCCAGAGAAAAAATGGCGAGGACCCTCCAATGCCTACAATACCAACTAGACTCCGTAGCTACAATGGTGCTACAAAATCATCGGGCCCTTGATTTACTGACTGCTGGACAAGGGGGCACTTGCCTCTATCTAAAGGAAGAATGCTGTTTTTCTTATAACCAGTCTGGGCAGGTCCAAGAAGATATCAAGGGGCTTTTGGAACAGGCCACTAAGATCCGGGATTTGAGTTCAACGGATGTATGGAGTTCTCCTTCCTTCCCTTCCTGGCTCCCACCATTTATGGGTCCAGTGGTAACTATCTTACTAGGCCTCCTATTTGGCCCCTGTATACTCCAACTCCTTATAAAGTTTATCTCCAGCAGTTCCAAGCCAAACTGATGTTACTACAAGGGTGGAAGCTTGTTTCAGATGTGGAACACCTCAACTTAGATCAGGAAGAGAGAGACTCCTGCTCTGCTAGGCAGGACTATGCCCATGAACAGCAGGAAGAAGTCACAGAAGAAAGAGACCCTCACCCCAATTCCCAAGAAGTATCTTGAGTATGAAGTCTTTTAGGGGGAGCTGTTAGGGGAAGCACACTGACTGAAACCACCCACTCTGGCCAGGCTCTCTAGTAACCATTTGCATGAGTTGTTTTATGACAGGAGGTCCTGGTAAGGAACACGGAACTAATAAGTCACCACCAATTGGAAGAGTTCGGGAAAGGTCAAAAGGAGACACTGTGTGTCCGTCCACTTCCCAGAATCCCTCTCACTAGCATCCATCTTGGCTGAACCATGCGTTCGCCAACAGGAAGGACTGAGTCAGAATGATTGGCCAAAGACAACCCAGAAACTAATCCAATCAATATAAAACCCGAGACCACAAGCCACGTGGCACAGAAGTTCTCCTAGGTTCCCTTACCCTGCTGCTCTCTGCCTGGGTGCCCTCTTCTAATAAAATCTCTTGCTTTGTCAGCATGTGTCTCCCCGGACAATTCTTTTCTGAGTGTTAGACAAGAGCCTGCTCTTGGGGTCCTGGAGGGGGCCCTTCCTACAACACATAGGTGTGTTTACTTTTTGATAACTCATCAGATTTCACCCATATGAGTATAATTTTCTATATACATTTTACACCCCAATAACTGGAAAATTCTGAAAGAGATGGGAATACCAGACCACCTGACCTGCCTCTTGAGAAACCTGTATGCAGGTCAGGAAGCAACAGTTAGAACTGGACATGGAACAACAAACTGGTTCCAAATAAGAAAAGGAGTACGTCAAAGTTGTATATTGCCTGCTTATTTAACTTATATGCAGAGTACATAATGAGGAACGCTGGGCTGGAAGAAGCACAAGCTGGAATCAAGATTGCCGGGAGAAATATCAATAATCTCAGATATGCAGATGACACCACCCTTATGGCAGAAAGTGAAGAGGATCTAAAAAGCCTCCTGATGAAAGTGAAAGAGGAGAGTGAAAAGGCTGGCTTGAAGCTCAACATTCAGAAAACAAAGATCATGGCATCTGGTCCCATCACTTCATGGGAAATAGATAGGGAAACAGTGGAAACAGTGTCAGACTTTATTTTTTTGGGCTCCAAAATCACTGCAGATGCTGACTGCAGCCATGAAATTAAAAGACGCTTACTCCTTGGAAGGAAAGTTATGACCAACTTAGATAGCATATTAAAGAGCAGAGACATTACTTTGCCAACCAAGGTCCGTCTAGTCAAAGCTATGGTTTTTCCCGTGGTCATGTATGGATGTGAGAGTTGGACTGTGAAGAAAGCTGATCGCCGAAGAATTGATGCTTTTGAATTGTGGTGCTGGAGAAGACTCTTGAGAGTCCCTTGGACTGCAAGGAGATCCAACCAGTCCATTCTAAAGGAGATCAATCCTGGGTGTTCATTAGAAGGACTGATGCTAAAGCTGAAACTGCAATACTTTGGCCACCTCATGACGAGTTGACTCACTGGAAAAGACTCTGATGCTGGGTGGGATTGGGGGCGGGAGGAGATGGGAACGACAGAGAATGAGATGGCTGGATGGCATCACCGACTCGATGGACATGAGTTTGAGTGAACTCCGGGAGTTGGTGATGCACAGGGAGGCCTGGCGTGCTGTGATTCATGGGGTCGCAAAGAGTTGGACACGACTGAGCGACTGAACTGAACATTTTTTTATTTAAAAATATTTAGGTGTATTAATACTATCCCTAGGTAGTGCTAGTGGTAAAGAACCCGCCTGCCAATGGAAGAGATGCAGGTTCAATCCCTGGGTCTGGACGATCCCCTCAAGGAGTGCATGGCAACCCACTCCAGCATTCTTGCCTGGAGAAGCCCATGTACAGAGGAGCCTGGTAGGGTACAGTCCATAGGGTCGCAAAGAACTGGACACGACTGAGCAACTTAGCACACAGCACAACTAGGCAAGTCAGTAAATGTTTATTAAGTAGATTTATTTTAAAGGCAAAAGACTACTCTTTAATTACTATAATGAAATTATTTCATGAATAGTTTCCTTCCCTATCCTGGCAAAATGCCAAGTAGAAAACAAACATAAACCCCTACCTGAATCACTACAGCAAAACCTGTTCTACAGATGTAACCAGAACAACATCCTAATACCATAAAACACCTTTTAAAGTTCTAGTGATTAAGACCTTACTGTTACCAAGATGCTTCTTGAACATCTGCCAGTTTACCAGCTGTTTAGTCAGAACTTGAGGATTTTCCTTTTAATACATATTTGTATCTTAATATTCAGAATTGTCAGAACAAATATTATGGCATGTCATTCACAGCACATATGATGTGAATGCTTTTGCTATTTTTCTCCCAGATATATTTCAATTTCTTACCTAAGGAAACTGGATGATAAGATCTGTTCCAGCTCATCTGTCTTATGCTCAAAAAAACTATTGTACTCAACTGATGTCAGGGACTATTGTAAACACTTTACAGGTACTAATCACTTAATCTTAACAACAATTCTATAAAGTAGACACTGTTATTATCCTCATTACACAGATGGGAAAACAGGAACTCAAAGGTGCTAAACAACTTTCCAGAAAAAACTCAGCTAACAGAGGTGGAATTCATACCTAAGCAGTCTTGCTCTTGAGTCTTGGTCTTAACCAACAGGAAATTCTACCTAAATAAATATTAAATATAATAAGGTCTAGCAGTGGTCTTAGCTCTACTTTTTATCTCCTTTATCAATGGGTGGCAAGAAGCAGGAGTCTGCTAACCTTAAAACTGTCCAGGGCTTCAAAAAGTCTGGAGAATCCTTTCTTGCCTACAGTATTGTGGAGAACTGTCCAATTCTTTTTTCCCCCACTGAGCCCAAGTTTTATACCTATTTCCTATTGTATGAGTATTCTATATATAAAAGCTTCTTGAAATCTAGGCACCTAGGCGTTGGAAAGCCTCACTGCACGAACTTTGTTTCTGGGAATCACCTCCCAAGGCACAACCAATGATCAGAAAAAAGAGGGACAGGCTCCTCTATCTGCCTACCAACTTTCTTATCAACCTGCCTCAGGCAAAGAGAAGAGGCATCAGTGTGTTAAACTAGAGAAAGGAACACCCTTGCTCTCCATAGCCACACAAAGGAAGTTAGTACCTGACCCACATGCAAGGCCCTCTATCAGGTTTTCTAACAGTCAGCAGGTTCACTTAGAACCCTGCATTCTGCTGCAGATTCACACCTCTGGCAAGGCACAGCAAAGCTTCTTAAAACACAGTTACTCATGTTTAGTGAACTTTGTAAACAATCATGCATAGCCACTTGACCCTCCAAAACTGAAATACGCTTTTGCCTTTGACACCACTTGAAGCAAAGATGCTCACAAACATTTGCACACACATCCTTACCTGCACTAGTCATTTCTAGTATACTTTGATTTTTCTTTCCCTCTTTTCAAATGCTTTATTCTCTTATTTAATGGTCTTGTTTTATATATGCTTATGGCTATAAACCTTTAGAAATATATAAGAAATAAAAAAAAATTTTTAATGGATATATAGGGGCTTCCCTGGTAGCTTAAAGGTAAAGAATCCGCCTGTCAATATAAGAGACACTGGTTCCATCCCTGATCTGGAAAGACCCCACATGCCAAGGAGCAACTAAGGCCGTGCACCACAACTACTGAGCCTGTGCTCCAGAGCCCAGAAACCACAACTATTGAGCACATGGGCCACAACTACTGAAGCCTGTGCTCCACAACGAGAAGCCACCACAATGAGAAGCCTGCACACCGCACTGAAAAGTAGCCCCTGCTTGCCACAGCTAGAGAAAAGCCTATGCAGCAGCAAAGACCCAGCACAGCCAAAATAAATAAATAAATACAATTATTTTTAAAAAAGTTTTGCCTTGCCAAAGTTAAAAAAATGGATAAACAAATGGCTTGGACCTTGCAAAGAAAACATCAATTCTCCTGTATATGACTGTACCTGTTCAATACGCCTGATTCTAAGCTACACCACCAGGCCTATCAACAGTTACTTTACAGAGACATGAGTGAGGAATCAGAAGGTCCTATGTTAGATTCTTCAAATGTAGGCTCTAGAAGGAAAACTGAGAGGCTACATAAGCAACACTGCCAGGCTCCAGTGAACTCAAATACAGCCTTGACATGAGGGGTGGGGAGGAGTGTGTATCTCCCCATCAAGTAGCATTAAGTAACTTCCACTGGCTTGTGGCCACAGACTCCAGAAAAGAAAATTGGAATCCATACCCAGGCAAAAGCCAAGCCTGAATGAAAAGTCTTGGTGGTACATAAAAGCACTTTTCCTCCAGTGCATTTGGGGTGAGTTTAATTTTGGAGGAATGGATATGAACTCACCCTCAACTCCTACACACTTCATATTGTCTTACACATTGACATTCACTATTACACAATCATTTAGACCATTGTTTAGACTGCTATAGCAGTTATATATACTATACTGAGTATAGCTGAAAATGTGCTCTTTGGTGTAGAAAAATATAAATAAATAGTTAATACCCATGTATGTGTTAGTCGCTCAGTCGTGTCCAACTCTTTGCAACCCCATGGACTCCTATGTCCATGGAATTCTCTACTGGAGTGGGTTGCCATTTCCTTCTCCAGTTAATACCTCTCTCTCTCTCTCTCTCTCTATATATATATATATATATATATATATATATCTCACTTATTGGATTTGCAATAGTCAAATTCATCTGGTATAGGTAGTTGAGAGTAATGTGGGATCCAAATCACAGACGTCTAACATGAAGTATTAATAGAAGTCTGAGAAACTTTCATACTGGAGCAGTCAATACAATACAGCTCAATCAACCTTAGGGTAAGAAGAAAACAAACTAGAGTAAATATTTTACTGCTTTACTGATGAATAATTTATATATAAATAACTGCACATATTTAATGGGTACAGTTTGATGATTTTGGACACATGCATGTAAAATTTTCAGAAACTAAAATTAAAAATAACCACAAACTTCAATTTTCCCATATTTAACCAAATTTCCAATTAACCAATGGTGTATTTTTAGGTGAAAGAAAAATATTCATATAGAATACAATATAAGCTCAATAAAAACAGATTTTGTCTTATTCACTGCTGACTGGGATAGAGTATAGTGCCTGGCACACAGTGGGCCTTTAATAGCTATTTGTTGAATAAGTTAATTGATAACAAGGATGTATTATCAAAAAATTTTTTTAATAAACACTGTATCTGAGCCAGTGCTACATAGCTTTTTCATTTATCAAACCATATGCTATTAATACAAACATGTTCCAAATGCTGCACCTCAATCCTTGAAGAACATTTCTAAAATGTATAGGATCTTCTCCAAAGAAAGGTATAAAGATAACAAATATAAGGCTGAAAAACACACAAGCAAAATATATTTCTGGGAGGCCCATGTTTATCAGAAAGTCAGATGTCCAGAAATCTCCATCCCCTTTGGATTGTTTAACTGAGTTTCAGAGCACATTTGACACATCTGTTCTGAAAGGCACTCTGAAAGATAAGAAACTGGATAACCAACTCTCTGCTCAACATATTATCATTCTTTTTACTAAGCACTGACTAAAACAATTCAAATGGGCTTCTAAAAGGTTTAAAAATGAATAGAAAACTTTGAAATCCAAGTTTCCTAGATTCTTTCTAGATATTCATCACTTCACACACACACACACTTCCTTTAATTAACCTTGACATTTGGATCCTGGTCCACATATGAAAGAAGAACTCAGAAAATGTTACAGAAGCAAATGGTAACAACTGCTTTGTCCATAAGTAGCTAATTCTCAGCAAGTCTACAGTCATGAATTTTACTGTCTTACTTTTTCCTAAACATAGTGGACATATGCCATTGTAATAACCTTGTTACAAGATGCTTTGCATTTATGTTTAATATTATCTTCCCTAGAGAAAATTCAATTTCATTCTATCCACTGAGCCCAAATTACTTTTTGGTCTCTTGAGGCATAATCAGAAATACCAGAAATAGCTTTCAACTTGAAGTAAGCATTAAAAACTACTTATCTCTGGAAATATAAAGACTGGCTATCTCAATCTTCTTCCTCAGGCTCCTACATGTGGAAAAACTGCAGAATCAGCGTTAATAAGGAAAGGCCAGCAACACCAATGACTATTACCCATATAATCATATAGCTGTGAGAGCTGATCTGACCCTTTCTACATGTTCCTCTCACCCATGTTTAAATCTCCAGCCCTCAGCCAATGTAAGAGTAAGGTGATCTTTAACTGCAGAGGATGTGGAAGGATTGAATATGTCATACCTGAGAAATAAAAATGTGAATTCAGTTCAACTTTTTAAAAAAGGCTTTAGTACATCCACATATCTGTCACCAGGCTAGGTACTATTAACTATGTGTTTAAGGCATTTAAAAAAGGTGTTTGTAGTAACAGATGAAGGACACTATTATTTTTCTCAAATTAAAGTTCCCATTTTGGGATAGTCTTTAAAGTAGACATACAAAAGTTGGTTCTTTGAAAAGATCAACAAAATTGATAAACTCCTAGATGGACTGATTAAGAAACAAAAGTTACAAAATGAATTATGAATATCAGAAATGAGGAAACAGCATTACAGTCCTACAAACATTAAATAGTATAAGAGAATATTACTAACAACAGTTGCCAATAAATTCAGCAACATAGGTGCAATGGACAAATTGGTAGAAAAATACAACATACCAAAAGTGACACATGAAGTTAAAAATCTGAATAGCTATCTGGCCATTAAATAAATTAAATTACTAATAAACCCTTCCCACAAAGAAAAAAATTCATCATTGTTTTGGATCAAGACCAGAGAAGGTGCTGAAATACCTAATCCAAGCTCACCTTACTCACTTTTTGAAGAGTTACAAATTTTATTAAAATCCATTAAAGTTACCAGTGTTATACAAAAAAAGAGATAAGTAGGCACATACCCTTTGTGGACTCGCTGTCTAGTGCAGTGATCCTAAAGGGGGACCCTTTACAAGTAAACAATATAGTAATTAACCTCCATAGGTAAAAATATAGCAAATTACCCTCTAATAAGCATTTCACCAAGGGCCTGCACCACGTACTAACATTTTAAGCTTATCTCATTTAATTTCCACAACAATCTTGTGAATCCTGTGTTGACAGACGCAGTTGACAGATGAAGAGCCAAAAGGCCTGTGAGGTGAGACTGGCAGAACAGGCCGTCAGCCCAGACCTTAGACAAAGCACATTTAAACAAAGTAACAGCTGTGTTCTGCTAACAGGCTGCCTAGAACGAGCGCTTCCTGAATTTCCCAGTCACTGATGTCCCAGAGCTGCAGAGAAACCATCAGCAAGAACGTAACATTATACACTTAGGGCTCAGGTCTTCCCAATCCCCCACTGCCCAACAGTGTCTACCTATGTGTCTCAGTCACCTACATTTCTCAATGAGCTGCCATATTTCTTCCTGGAATATGAAGAAGCAAAAGGGAGAGAGGAAAAAGAAAAAGGAAGTGAAAAGAGAGAAGGCATACAGAAGCATTAAAAAAACAAAACATTTCAGGGACTTCCCTGATGGTCCAGTGGTTAGGACTCTGCATCTCTACTGCAGGGGGCATGGGTTTGATCCCTGGTTGGGGAATTAAGATACTATATGCTGTGCAGCGTGGGAAAAAGCAACATTTACAAGCACTTTCATATCTATCATCTGCCTTATCTTCCTACTCTCTTGAGGAGGTAGGCAAGGCAGTCATTCTGTTTTATAAAAAGGGAACATACGACGTAGGAGGCCATGTAAATCAAAAGGAGGATGGAGAAACAGTGTGAGTTAGACAGGACAGGAGAACAGAGGTAGGCAATCTAAACCCTATTTTTGTACAGTATGAGAATTAACAGTGCTTTGCACAGTTAAAGGGTTATAAAAATAGACAAAAACCAAGAAGACTACGTGACACTGACCATTTGTTGTTTAGCTGCTCAGTCATGTCCGACTCTTGAGACCCCATGGACTATAGCCCGCCAGCTTCCTCTGTCCAAGGGATTTCTCAGGTAAGAATATTGGAGCGAGTTGCCATTTCCTTTTCCAGGGAAATCTTCCTGATCCTGGGATCGAACCCATATCTCCTGCATTGGCAGGTGGATTCTTTACTGTTAATCGAAAACATTTATTATCTATCTCTTAGAAAATTGTTCCTTGCAATAGAATACTTAGCCACGGGAAAGACAGAACTAGCACTACATTCATCGGCATGTATAGTTCTTGAAATACTGTTGAGCAAAAAATGCAAGTTAAATAATGATATCTACAGTATGATAAAGTTTAAAGACCTACAAAACCAATATGTAATAGTCATAGAGACAGTGTAAATGCAGTTAAGTTATAAATCACGCATGAGAATGATAAACTCTGCAATTATGACAAGGAAGCATCATGGGATGCCCCAATTGTACTAGTAGTGTTTTATTTCTTAAACAGAAAAAAAAATTTCTGAAGCAAACATGTCATGTGAATATTCAATAAAGCAGACAAGTAGGTACATGGGTATTTCTTATAATATTCTTTATTCCTGTCTACATGTTTTAATATTTCATTAATGTACAAAGAAAAGATATCTGCAGCTAATAAGTGGGTGTTTTATATTATAGATATTGTGTATGGTTTTCAGCAAGGCCTCCAGAAAAAGCCCCATAAAACAGAAAAAGCCCTCTCATGACGTCCTTGTAGACAAGTTAGAGAAAATGCATATGCTAATATGAATGCAGTGCAGATGGATTTTCAATCAGATATGCAATCTGTAATCATATGCTTCACTACTTCCTTCCAGGCCAAAGGGCAATTGTCAAGGAGTACACAGGGCTGTAGCTTTAGGGCTGTCCTAGTCTCACTGTCTTGTCAACTGCTGCATGAAGACATAAACTTATAGCCAGGACAAAACTGGGAAGACAAGAGAAGCATGATTCACAATTATCTGAACAGACTGATATCCTGGGCTTGAATCCAAGAAAAGGAAATAGAACAAGAAAAAAAAAATCAAACCCTACCTTTATATATGTAAAATTATATTGAGCAAGTAACAAGATGGGTAAATCTTGATTTAGCTGCTCTCAGTATGGAAAAAGAACTGGAACAATTTATCAGATCATCTATCAGTATAAACCAACTGTGTGACTGAGCTCCCCCAAAAGCTACATTTGGGCACATCAATAAAATTGTAGAGTTCAGATTAAAGCAAAAATAAAATAAAACACAGTTTCACTGCTATAAGCTCATCATAAATGCCTACAATGTCACATGCAGTTATGAATGCCATGTGTTAAGAGTGACAAGTCAGATGAACTAGACTGTATTTCAGGTACAGTGACCTTGATGGCTACCAAGCCTGCCATTAGAGAAATGACTGGAGGGTTTGGAGAATGGAAAAGAAAAGGAAGACAGGACACTTGTGAAAATGTGAAGACCTGCCATGTCGTAAGAGAAGTAGTTGTGTTAGTGTTGCTTCAGCAGGGAAAAATCAGGTCTAACCAACAGGCTAAAAATTAAAGGAGGCTAATTTCCATATAGTACAAGTGAAAATGCTCTACTACTCTGTCAACTTGGTGGCGTATTATCTTGAAAGGGATTTCATTTTCTCTCCTGATCTCCTCTCGATTGTGCTTTGTGGAAACAGAATCTGGAAGAAGTGACAATGTCCCAGTTCTGAGCCTAGACCAGAAGAGACTGGGCACTCTTTGACTCTCTCGGAGCCCTGCCACCACCAGGCCAGCCTGCTCAGGAAGTAAACACATGGAAGAGAGCCATTCCAAGTGCTGCCATCCTAGACCGATTATTCCCAATTGACCCCCAGAATGCATGTGAATTCATGGGCAAGTTTATTCAACATCAACCTCGTCAGGCCCAGACCAGAACTGCCCAGTGGACCTGTAGACTACTGAGCAGCAATAAATGCTAACTGTTTAAACCACTAAGTCTTGGGTAGTTTGTTATTCACAATAGCTAGCTGATACAGTGGAGAACTTTTGTCCCCTTTCCAGACATATTACTCCATAGTCTCTCCTTGCCCCAGGCTATTCCCTCAAGTGGCCCTCCATCAGAAACCTACAACAAGCTGTGAAATCAAATGAACCCTCTACTTTCCCTCATCCAGCTAAGAATCCGTGGTGTACAATTTCAGCCTATCTCTTACACAAACCTCTCTATTCTTTCACAGCCTCCATCAGAATGTGTGCCCTTGATTCTTTACTGCCTTTTCCACAGCTGCGCATGCCTGGCCCGCTTTGAAAAGACCACCTCTGTTCAGATGACAGCACTGATGGCAGAACCTGAGACAAGCATCTGGATGCAGGCAGTTCATTGGGAGGGGAGCCTAGGAAACAGAATGAAGGAGGGAAGGAAGCAAGGCTCATAAAGACTACATAACACTGTCAAGCTGGTTATCACTGTGGCCAACAGACATCATTTCCACTGGGGATCCACCAGACGTATTGGATCCCGAATTATTCATCTTAAGGACAGAGGCTGAAGCTTTATTCATTCACTACCATCTTCCTTAGTTTGCAGGTGGCCCAACAAGCATTATCTTGCTCACACTTTCCAACACTAACTGAGCTGTGTTCCCTGGCATAGGAGAAAACCCTAAGATAGAAAAGAAGAAAACTACCTCTCATGGTGTGCTGGGACACAGGCTGGACAGAGGATGTTAGCAATATCCACGGAACTTTTCACCACAGCTATGCTAAAATCAAAAGAGCCAAGGACAAGTGGCTTGGAGTAGAGAAGAGCCTGTTACAGGCCCTATATTCAGCTCTCCAGGCTATGAGTCCATTCATTTCTCCTGACTAAACCCATCAACTCCATGAGCTATCTCCTTTCAGATATCCCACAGACACTTTCAACTCACAATAACAAAAACTGAGAGGAGTCTGGAGCACACCCATGGATCCAAACTCTTTAGTTACATTTGCTGACAGCAGCAGCATGGGCTCCCTCAACTGTGAGTGGGTTAGCCAGTGGATGCTGATGCTGGGAAGGACTGGGGGCGGGAGAAGGGGACGACCAAGAATGAGATGGCTGGATGGCATCACCGACTCTGTGGACATGAGTTTGAGTGAACTCCGGGAGTTGGTGATGGACAGGGAGGCCTGGCGTGCTGTGATTCATGGGGTCGCAAAGAGTCGGACACGACTGAGCGACTGAACTGAACTGAACTGAATTGAGACTCTGAAGGACCCCGCCAGGCTCTGGAAGCAATTCTTCCTGAATTGGGACATGAATTAGAGAGATGGTCACATTCGTAAAGAAGAGGTGGAGCTCAGGATTGGGCACTGCCCTTTCCACATGTTCGGGGCAATGCACCTCCTGTGGTGGTCGTGGGCCTGTTGCTTGCTGGCTCCAAGATCCAGGCTGTCAGGTCACAGATACATGAGAAAATGCATTGTCCAACAGAGGTTCAACTGTCGCGCGCCCCCCCCCACAATGCAATAAAACCAGTCTTGCTTCCAATTACACACTTCTTTCAATATTCCTGCTCAACATTCCTTTGTTTTCCTTTGAATTCATTTTAACATCTATAAATTCCCTCATGAGTAATAAAATCTTTTAATGTGTCCACATCTATATGAGTGACAAGATTTCATCGTTCTTGAAAAATATCTTTTAACCGCTTTGGAGCTCACAGTGAGATGCCCAACAGATTCACCTGTCAGAGCCAGGTAAACATTGTTCACGGAGAAGTACGCCTGATGTGCGGTGAAAGCCCAGGTGTGCCTTTTCTTAGCTCTCCTGGGTGAAGCCAAAACGCCAACAAAACTGTGGACTCTGTGTTCTTCTAATTTAAAATTGCCTCTCTACTAATGTTTTATTTTGGTTTATTTATGGCTGTTGTTATTCCCTATCATTGGCAGAAATGGATGGGGATTTGGTATGAGCGTCTGGCCATCCGGAGCTCTCTCTAAATGGGTTCATGGTTTATAGATATTCAGGTCTATATGATTCAGGTCCCTGCCTGCAAAAGAGAATCTGGTTTGTTAGCCTTTTCGTTAGTCCATTTTTTATCTCAAATCAATTCAAAATTTCATGCCCTTTGGGAAGAAAACAGCTATTTGAAATCGGACTAGGGAGACTTTCTGCTTGTGTTTACACTTAACCCGTGACTGAAATTATAGAACTGAAGCTATGTCTCTGTGGCTATATGTACCTGTGTCTATAATTCAGAAATTCCTTCATCTCTTATTGTGTGAGGATGTAATGTTTTCCTACCTTTGGATACATGTCAATGTTCATCGCAGCACTGTTTACAATAGCCAAGACATGGAAGCAACCTAGATGTCCATTGACAGAGGAATGGATAAAGAAGATGTGGCATATATATACAATGGAATATTGCTAAGCCATTAAAAAGAATGAAATAATGACATTTGCAGCAACATGGACAGACCTACAGAGCGTCATACTGTAAGTCAGACAGAGAAGGAGAAATATCGTATGACTTCCCTTACATGTGGAATCTAAAAACAAATGATACAAATGAATTTACTTATGAAACAGAAAGACTCACAGACTTAGAAAATGAACTTATGGTTGCCGGTGGTGGGGTGGGGAAGTGATATGGAGTTTGGGAAGGTCATGTACACACTGCCATCTTCACATGGATAACCAACAAGGACCTATGGTATAGCACATGTTTGGTACCAGCCTGGATGGGAGGGAGGTTTGGGGGAAAATGGATAAATGTATATGTATGGCTGAGTCCCTTCACTGTTCACCTAAAACTACCATAATATTATTAATTGGCTATCAGTTCAGTTCAGTTCAGTCGCTCAGTCATGTCCGACTGTTTGTGACCCCATGAATCACAGCACGCCGGCCTCCCTGTCCATCACCAACTCCCGGAGTTCACTCAAACTCATGTCCATCGAGTCGGTGATGCCATCCAGCCATCTCATTCTCTGTCATCCCCGTCTCCTCCCACCCCCAATCCCTCCTAGCATCAGACTCTTTTCCAGTGAGTCAACTCGTTGCATGAGGTGGCCATATATCCCAATACAAAATAAAAAGTTTAAAATTTGAAAAAAAATACAGAACCTCTATTCTGATTGGCATATCTAAATAAATAATTGTTTATATAGACTGAATATAACTAAAATTTCCTAAAATATAAAAATGAACTACTAATACTTTAAAAGTGCTAGATTTTAAAATATTTTAAAAGTTCAAGTTGACATAATTCACATAAATCTTGACTATGATGACTAGTATAATATTTTGGGTTTAATGACAACTAGAAGGCAATGGCACCCCACTCCAGCACTCTTGCCTGGAGAATCCCATGGACGGAGGAGCCTGGTGGGCTGCAGTCCATGGGGTTGCAAAGAGTCAGACATGACTGAAGCGACTTAGCAGCAACAGCAGTAGCAGGTCTTCTCTGATTCATCAGTGTGAATTATAATACAAGCATACATTTTTAAGCCTCTTGGGTATATTTTTCCTAAATATGTACAGGTTTATGATCAAAAGAACTATAATTACTCCTACTGAAGGTCTAAGATTATAGGAAAAAATCAATTTATATTTAAGCAAATAGAGTGAGTTCTGATAAACCTGTTCTGATAAACCTATATTTTCCACAGTAATGAGATTTTGGAGTATGTTCTGTTGAAGAACATTTCTAAAATCTTTAGGTAACTGAAGGCTCTGCAGAGATATTATGAGATAATTAATAGAAATTCAACGGATGCCTAGAAAATGTCTAAGAAAGAATACTAAAACATTGATTACGAAGCATGATTTGAGTTGATATACTTTTGCTTCTTATATATATGCTACAGAGGCTGTATCTTTGGATTTGTAAATGAGTATGTTCATTTCTGCCAGGATGTGAAAATATAGAAAGGAATTGCATGGCTGAATAAAGCTGGCTTGAATGTATTCAAAAGCTCTGCTAAAATGACAGAAATTTACAACGATCCATCCCCTGGTTTTCTCCATGAAATACCTGTTACTGCTTAAAAATTATAATTTATGTAAATGAGACTCTATAAGAATGAGTCTGAGTCTGAAGATAATGAGACATTTTAAAAATTAAGGGCAGAAAAAGTGTTTTTGGGCTGAAGTAAAATGACTTGTTCCAGAATGGGAAAGAGGAAGAATGGTGAAGGAAAAAAACCTGAATGAATACAGAAAGCAGTAAGTTTGTAGAAGAATTTGAAAAGTAACACAAATCTGTGTTAAACTTTGCCAAATCTGGCTCAGTTTATGGGTTTACTTGTAAGTTTGTCAAAAAGAGATCATGGGTCCTTTAGAATCAAATACTACATTGAAGCAAATCTAGAATTTATTTGCTCTCTGTGAAAATGAGACAGTTTTCTTGGAGTAATGGTCTGCTCCTAATAAGAGACTGTAAAAGGTTACTCTGCACCTGTTATTAGTTTCCTATCGCTCCTGTAACAAATTATCACAAACTTGGTGGCCTAAAACAACACACCTTTATTCTCTTACAGCTTTGGGGGCCAGAAGTCTCAAATTAGTTTCTCTGGGTTAAAATCAAGGTACCAATAGGGCCATGGTCCTTCCAGAGCCCTAGAGAAGAATCCATTTCCTTTACTTTCTAGCTTTCATTCCTTGCCTAGTGGCCCCATCCTCCATCTTCAAAGCAAGCATATAGCATCTTGCTCCAGTCCTCACATTATCATCTCACTCTGTAATCAAATCTCTTCCTGACTCTCGCTTATAAAGACATTTGTCAAATGTGAGCTGTGTATCAGTCATGAATTATAGGACCTCCTATCAGTTCATAAGGAATTAGAACAAGAAGAACAGATAATACTGGCTGTACACTGAAGAGAGTATGAGAAGCCCTGTACTACAATACATCATTAAAGGAGAAAATTGATCCTTATGAACACTGTGAACTTAGAATTAATTTGTGGTGTGAGTAACAAGTTCAAGTCTCTTTAGTGTCCAGACTATAGTGGCCACTATGAGTAAAGTGGGTGAGACATGAAATCCAAAAGAGAGAAGTGGCAAACCAGAGGCCAACCTTAATGGTATAGTATCTTGTATCTGCAGCTGACTGCAACCACAGGGACACCCAGACATTTTGATTTCACAAAAGAAGTCAGAAATCCAGATACTTAGGTTAACAGTTTGTGATTCTAAGTGTCAGCACTTATGAATTTTCTTTTAAGATGTCTGCGGAGGACTAACAAACACCATGCAGGTTAGGTTTGTGAGCTGTCACTTTGCAATTTATGCTTTAGGAAAGAATGTATTCAGTTCAGTTCAGTTCAGTCGCTCAGTCGTCTCCGACTCTCTGAGACCCCATGAATCGCAGCACGCCAGGCCTCCCTGTCCATCACCAACTCCCGGAATTCACTCAAACTCATGTCCACAGAGTCGGTGATGCCATCCAGCCATCTCATTCTCTGTCGTCCCCTTCTCCTCCCGCCCCCAACCTTTCCCAGCATCAGAGTCTTTTCCAGTGAGTCAACTCATTGCATGAGGTGGCCAAAGTATTGCAGTTGCAGCTTTAGCATCAGTCCTTCCAATGAACACCCAGGATTGATCTCCTTTAGAATGGACTGGTTGGATCTCCTTGCAGTCCAAGGAACTCTCAAGAGTCTTCTCCAACACCACAATTCAAAAGCATCAATTCTTCATATTAGGGGTTACTAAATGGTCCCTCATTTAGAGATTCTATTTTGGGGACCTAGAGACCTGTTCTAAAGAGTTACAGCTACATGACTGAAGGACCTGTCAGATTCAGGGACCAGGGGAGCCTGGGCCCTCAAAACACTTCTTCTCCGAGGCTGTCTTCAGAGGGAGGCCAGCCTTATTCCCAGGCCTTGTGTTCATGCAAACAGCAATCTGATATTACTCTCCAAGGTCTTTCCAGGCTGGACTCTTGGGCTCAAGTCATCTCCCATGTGACGTTTTCATCTGTGCTGACCTATGTCTGGTGTTTGACCCTGGCCTGCTCTGACACCGCTTTTGGTCACAGACCTGGTTTGGCAGGCACGCCCTCCCCAGTCCCTGTTCCCACTCACGCTGGTTTCAGTGTTCCCACTCCCAACAGGGCACTGGTCGTCACTGGTCTCTGCAGGGCTCAAGTTAGAACAAATCCTCCCACCAGTCCCCTTCCGTCTTTTCAAAATGCACAAAAAGCCTAACCTTGGGTGACTCATGCTTTCCCAAGGGCAGTGGTTCTCAGCCTCCGCCTGCCTTCCTCCCCTGGTGGAGGACCCCTGGTCCCAGGGAGGAGAGGGTGTGGCAGGGTGCCGCAGTTAGACAGAGGACAAGCTGCCCGGGGCCCCTGCATCTCCTGTGAACCCACAGGCACAGCTGGAGCACGATTCTTAAAGAAACAGTGGTACAGCTCTGCCTGATTCTCCCCTGTGCACTTGACTCTGCACATGGCCTGACCACATGAGGTCAGAAAAACTCAGCCTCCAAACCTAGTCATCAAACAGAGAGTCTAAAGAGCCCAGGAAGCCTGGCTCCCTGCAGGTGTCACAGGGGCCACCAGTGCTGACACGGCATGGTCCGTAAGGTGACCCTGAGTTCACAGACCTGCTAACCTGACACAATTTATCCACCTACTATGACTTCTCTGGTCCTCAATGGATCCTCTGGTCTGACTTCCGGTGAGGTATCCTGGAGACAACATTCAGTGCTAAAACATGCCACAGCCATAAGCCAAAATCAACCACTTTCAGCAACCACAGAGCTATTTAACCAATCTGGCAGGATGTGAGTACCATGATCGATTCCCTGGCACCACCCACCCTGGAGGCACTCCCTGTTGTCTGAAATTCACTGGAAGATGAGGTACCATGCCCTGGACATAAAGATGCTCCACTTCAGGGATAGGGTGGCATGGCTGTTGTCCTCATGTGACCAGCTGAAGGACACTCTCCACCTGCCATCGCTGGGGAGAAGCCTGCTAGCCACTCAAATAAGCAGGATGGTAAGAGGGGGGCTTGCCTGAGTCCAGAAGGGCTTCATGGCTCTTGTAATGATCCACAAATTTGTGTGGTGAACATCTTGACAGTGAGGCATCTGGTTGAAGGAGCACCAGGTGTCAAGAAAGGTTTCTTGGATTAAACAAGCACCTGCTCCACCGAGCTGTAGACACACCCGACACGGTTACTCTCAGACACTCCTGAGAAGCCGGCAAAGGCTAAGCCAGTGCCAAGCTTCCATCAGAGGAGGAAGGAGGGAGATAGAGGGTGTCACTAGACAGAGCGGAGCAGAGAGGGAACCAAGGTGAGGACTGTGTGGTTCCCGGATGTAGCCCTGGCTGCCTCCTCTGCACAGCACTCTGCCCCCGCAAGGTGCAGCAGGCCAGGCCGGGGTTCTCACCGCCAGAGGCCCAAGCATCCAGCAATCACATGAGAACCAGGCCTGGCCGCTCCCTGAGCGACCTGTCTAAGCAGCTGGGGAGGGAGACACAGGCAGCCATCTGTTAAGGGTGTGGCCTGTGCCAGGCTCTGTGTTAAGTCACAGTTTACAGGTACACGGTGACTTCATCTCTGGGAAAACACCAAGATGGAGGAACTCTGATTATCCCCATTTTACAGGTGAGGAAGCTGCTCCTCACAGGAGACAAGTGGATGTCCAAGATCACACAGCCAGAAAGTGGTGAACTGGGATGGCGAACCCAGGTCTACTGACCCCACTGTTGAAGCCGGCTGGGCAGCCTCTGACCAGTCCTGTATGACAGGCCAGGAGCAGCAGAGGGGGGCCCTTCGGCATCTGATGAACAGGAGAAAATGTCAGACACTGAATCAACTACCAGGAGAGTAATTAATTTCCTTCTTCACTTGATGTGACAACTTTTTTTTCAACCTAACACAGCATGTAGAGTGTTTATAAGAACTGTGTATACATCCGAGTCTATCACTTGGGAAAGAATTTATATACTTGTACATCTTAAAATACGTATTCAGCCACTGATAACTTTGTTCCTCTCTCAAATAAATGGTGTTAGGTATTTCATGTGAGAATGAGATTTACAATGAGACACATTCATAAATAAGTTCAGTAATCTTTAGTAATCATATGAACTACTTGAATTGCATGTTTTAGACCAGATGATAAGTTTATATTATATTAACATTTAATTTACCAGTTTCCACAAGAGCAGACAGAAGGGCATATTCCACAGAGAGTATCACAGCACTAACTAATAAGCCCTGTCGCCAAGTCCATTTTTGGAATGAGGCAGGGTACAAATCAACAATATATGTCAGGAACTTGGGAACTATGTCTGACATATGCCTTTGTCCCACCTTCCCATTCAATCAATCATCATCTTGTTCAACTTCTACATCAGTGATATTGCTCCAATAACCCATTTCTACTATTACAGCCTAAGCCATTATTGTTCTCAACTTGACAACTGTAGCAGCCCACTTCTGGGCCTCCTTGTTTCTCCCCTCACTCCCTTCCAATCCATTTTCCAGAGTAATCAGCTTCTAAAACAAAATCTGATCTTGACACTGTGACGTTTAAAACTCATCAGTGACCTCCTAGTGCCTCTGAGATAAAGTCTGAAATCCTGGGACATCCTTTCCTTCTTTTACTTCACTTGATTCATCTACCAGATTTTGGTTTACACTTAAGTTCCCCTGGGAAATTTTCCCTTATCTTCCAGACTTGGTTAGAGGTCCCCAACAGACTTTTACTTTGTAGGATTTACCTGAAATAAAATAAATATATGACTAATTATTTGTTTCCTATTTGCTTATCCTGTTACAGAAGGATACAGCCCTGTCCACCTTATTCACCACTTTATCCTTGGAGCCCAGCACAAGGTCAGGAACACAGAACATATTCAATACATATTCATTGACTTCAATGAGTGAATTCACATAAATCTAACCCTACGTCCTGCCTCCTCTGGTAGACTAGGAGTACAATTTTCATCCTTAAGAAGATGGAAGTAATCAAATCTACCTCCCAGGGATGCTGTGAACGTGAAACAAAATCATGCCACTCACAGTGCCTGGCACAAAGCAAGGATCTGAGAAGCAGTTGTCATTACTGCCAACATTACCACCTTGACTGGAAGAGAGAAGGGCACTTGGAGATCCAGGCAGGCCAAGTGGCATGCCGCAGAAGCCTTCACAGAAAGAACACAGTAACCTTGGTGTACTCACCTGGGCTTCAGACCAACCTATCCTCCAAGGTCCAGAGACTTAATCAAGTCCCCTGAGAGCTGACTAGTCTCACTCAAAGGCTGAGGGTCATAGACAGTGTCCATTATTCACTGACTATGGGGGAAGAAACTCTCCAAAAGTATATGATACTGTTTATATGAAGTATTCACAACAGACAAATTCATAGAGACAGAAAGTAGATTAGTGATTGCCAGGGTCTGAAGAGGGGAAATGAGGAGTGACTGCCACTAAATATGGGATTTCTTTTCAATGCATTGAAAATATTCTAAAGTTAGATAGTGATGATGATGATACAACATAGTGAATATCCTAAAATCCACTAAAGTGTACATTTAAAATGATGAACTTATTGTTGTATGAATTGTACTGCAATTAACAAAAATCTCTCCAGTGGACCATGTGGCTGGTTCCACCTCCCCTCCAAGCTCTGCGATGGACAAATTCATCAGCATTTGCTAAGTGAGCATAGGATAAGAGAGAAAAGAAAGCTATACAGAATTTGAATGTTGAAGGGATCAGGTTTGGATGGACTTCATGTCCTCTCCTGTCAAGAATGGATATTTTCATTGGTCTCAATATATGGTATGGCAGACAGTGTTCTTCTCCTATATTTTAAGAAAACATAACTTTGTTGTGGGTGGCAATGGGCCTAGCCCTAGGCAGGCTGTGACTTATCTAGTCCAGTGTTCCCAAACTTTGCTGAACATAAAAATTACCAGGAGCACTTGTTTAAAAAACAAAGAGAAAAAAGATCAAAAGACCTATCTGAGGCTACATCCCATACCTAGCAAATCACAATTTCTGAGAATGAAGCCTGGTTTTCTGTAGATTTTTTAACAAGCTCCCTGGCTCCCACCTCTGGTGACATCATCATCAGAGAAGTTGAAGGAATGCTGTTCAAAGCCACTGGTTGTAACTGTTCCTATGCTCAGCTTCTCTAGCATTTCTTGAACCAAGGTGATCATGTGACCAGTCCTGGTCAATGAGACCTAAATGAGATTTATTAGGGAGGTTTCTGGGAAAGTTTTTACTTACTAATAATCAGGAAAGGAGTACATCAAGGCTGTGTACTGTCACCCTGCTTATTCAACTTCTATGCAGAGTACATCATGAGAAACACTGGGCTGGATAAAGCACAAGCTGGAATCAAGACTGCCGGGAGAAATATCAATATCCTCAGAGATGCAGATGACACCACCCTTATGGCAGAAAGCAAAGAGGAACTAAAGAGCTTTTTGATGAAAGTGGAAGAGGACAGTGAAAAAGTTGGCTTAAAACTCAACATTCAGAAAACTAAGATCATGGCATCTGGTCCCATCACTTCATGGCAAATAGATGGGGAAGTGATGGAAACAGTGACAGACTTTACTTTTTTGGGCTCCAAAATCACTGCAGATGGTGACTGCAGCCATGAAATTAAAAGATGCTTGCTCCTTGAAAGAAAAGTTATGACCAACTTAGACAGCATACTAAAAAGCAGAGACATTACTTTGCCAACAAAGGTCTGTTTAGTCAAAGCTATGGTTTTTCCAGTAGTCGTGAATGGATGTGAGAGTTGGACTGTAAAGAAAGCTGAACACCAAAGAATTGATACTTTTGAACTGTGGTGCTGGAGAAGACTCTTGAGAGTCCCTTGGACTGCAAGGAGATCCAGCCAGTCCGTCCTAAAGGAAATCAGTCCTGGATATTCATTGGAAGGACTGATGCTGAAGCTGAAACTCCAATACTTTGGCCACCTGATGCAAAGAAATGACTCATTTGAAAAGACCCTGATGCTGGGAAAGATTGAAGGCAGGAGGAGAAGGGGACGACACAGGATGAGATGGCTGGATGGCATCATCAACTCTATGGACATGAGTGTGAGTAAATTCCAGGAGTTGGTGATGGACAGGGAGGCCTGGCATGCTGCAGTCCATGGGGTCGTAAAGAGTTGGACACAACTGAGCGACTGAACTAACTAAAGGAAGAAAACATTCCCCCTTCTGCTTCATGCTTTTCTTCCTACCTTGAATGAAGCCATGATGGATTCTATGCAGTAGCAACCCAAAAGAGGGGCCAATGGAAAAGTTGTTGTAGGGACATCAACTTTATCAGTGTGAGCAGCTGATATAATATCAGCAATGTCCTAACTCCAATTTCTTCTTAGATGAGCAAAATAATGGGTTGTCTAACTTTGTAGTCAAGTGTTTCTTGCAGCAAATGCATTCCTAATCATATGATAGATCCTGCCCATGTTGGCCTTCATGACACACCCCAGCCTGTGCTCTAATTGTAACTACCTTTCCCCTTCTGGCCGAGGGATTCCTTTCTTAGATATGCTAAGGCAGTGATTAGCGTTACTCAAAACCTATATAAATGGCACTTATCTGTATTTTTAAGAGGACCATGCCCACTTACTTTCTCTATACGTATTTGATTTATCATTTAATTCTCAGGGGACTTATATTATTCCAAGTTCTCAAGGGGCATGTTACAGATATTCTTTGTGACACTGACATTTTATGAGATAGGTTTCATTTTCCCAAATAGAACTTCATCTGAAAAACTGCAATGTGGGTTGGCAAACTTTACTTTCTGCTCTGTGGACCACTTATTTTCTGTTGCAACTATGCAACTACTCAACTCTGCTCAAAGGAAAAAAAAATAGGCAGACATAGATAACAGGTAAATCAAAGGGCATGGCTGCATTCCAATAAAATTTTATTTACAAAAACAAGCACCCCCTGATTACATCCATGGGCTGCTATTTGCCAACCTCTGAGCTAAAAGACAGCTTCATTTTCAGTAACTTGAGGAAAAAAATTGAACCGACATGTAAAAATCAAATTGGCTATCACCACATCTGGTCTCTTGCTGTGTTCCTGCCACATAGAAAAATAATGAACTGGGTAAAGGGTATATTGGCATGCAGAGGACTCAACTTGCTCTATGCCCATTCTAGTTATAAGTCCTTAGAAAACAGGATGCTGCTGCATTTATTGAGCATCTACTGACTACCAGGGGCTGTGGAAGGTGTTTTCACAAGTGTTAATCCGCCAAGGTCCAAGACCTCAACTTAAAGTTCTGATATATCTTAAGAATCATAGTCACTCTTACATAACCTGGATAAGGGAGACAGTTGTGATATACAAATAACCTGTGACTCAGCCATAAATTAAAGACATTTTACCATCCAGCCTAGTTTAGAGGCAGAAAGAAGACAGGGAAGTTAAATTAATAAGGGTGATTTATTTTAAAACATTCCAATTTCAGTATTATCTTAGATATGTATTTTTAAACTTAAGGCTTTTAACTCATTTTTGCTTATTTGTATAGTAAAACTTACCAGAATATCTGGTTTTCATTTACTTACAATATTAATATTTGCAAAGGATTATTTCCTCTTTTCATATGAAGGTTTTTCACTTGTGTCCAATGAATGTGCAGTGTTGCTTTAAAATCTGGCTTAATCAAAACATGCCCTCAATTTGATGATGTGAGACTAGTCCAAAGGTTAGAGAAGTGTGTTTATTTTAAAGATGAGATATCTACTATAACTTCAAGAAGACAGGAAGGAACTCCTGATGCCCTAATTCACCACAAAGAAGCTGTTACAACTGTCTCAGCTGCTTTACAACTATCGATAAGTGACAGAGGCACAATCTGAAGAGGCCCAGCCCCTGGCAGCCATCCTTTCAGCCTATGTATAGCAAGTTGTATTTTCCACAATGGTCACAGCTGTGAACCTCTAGACTGTGGCCATTCCCCAACAAAAGTCAGAGTTTCCTTTCTTCCCTTTGGCTTGAACCTTGACAGGATGCCTGGCTGTATCAACGAAGAAAATGGTAGCAGAAGTAATGTTTCATGACTTCAAAACCGGATCACAAAGGGGATACCCTTCCCCCTGGCCCTCTCTCCCTCTCAGGATACTCGCTCCTGAAAGCAGCCACCATGCTGTGAGGAGGCTTAAACTAGCCCACATTGAGAGACAAAGTGGGGAAGATCTGAGGCCCCAGCAATAGCCAGCACCGACCGTAGGAACTGTGAGTGGCTGAGCCCTCGGTGGATTCCAACTCCCCACCTTTGAGCCACCCCAGTTAGTGCACAGTGGAGCCAAGGTGAGTCCTTTTGAGAGCTGCCTAAACTGCAGATTCATAAGCAAAAGAAATGCTATTATTTTAACTTACTACGTTTTGAGCTTAGTAACTGGAACACAGACTTCGGATGGAAGGCACATAGAATGAATTTCACCTGAAACAAAACAGACCTTATGTTTTGCTCTCCACGCTTCCCAAATGCAAACAGAAATAAAAAATATACATACATCGTCCGATACTGACATCCTGCTGCAAGACACTTATATACAGCTGCAGGGTCAGCTGGGGGGCTGAGCCCAGGAAAGCCTGGATCACCGATGCCCGGCTGAATGCAGATCGGTGGGTGAATAGCTTGCCCTCTGCCTGGCCCACTTCCTTCTCAATTTCCTCTGAGTGGCCATTTTTTGGCATCTGCCGCTTCTTGGTGATGCTGACATAAGGTTCTTCAACGTGGTTTGACTGACAATAGATGCAGAAGACTTCAAAACACCTGGAAACAAACCAGCAAGTCATGATCATCAGAGGCAGACGGGATTCTATCTTTTCTCAGTTACCCCGCTTTCACTTAGCTTTCTCAAAGCCTTGACTTGGTTACTCTGGACTGCTACTCGCCCCCCCACCCCTGCCACTAAAATCATCCTCTCTAAGGACCAGTTGTGAACATGTAGTCTTCTTGAGGCCTTCCAGCAGGCAAACTGGCCTGAGCATGAACCACATTGAAAGGTGACACCGAAGGCCAATGAGGCAAGGAAACCAAGTCGAGAATGGCATGGGAAGTGGTTCGGGCTCCAGAACTCCAGAAAAACATTCCATTTCCCTTCCTGACACTTATTAGTAATCTGTGCAGCATTGGACATGTCTTTTAATCCAAGTTCTGTTCCTGGATTATAAAGCAGAGATAAGACCTACTTTGCCACACTGTCATGGAGACAATGCAGTATATGGGTGTGTGGGTGTGTGTGCAAGCATGTGCATGTATATACAACACCCACTCCCACACACATACTATATATATATATATGCACATTTACTTTTTCAAGATCCAATAGATGCCCCAAATCACTTCAGTTAAAACAGCAGCTGTGGCTGGGAGATCCCCCGGCACAGAGCAGCCTCCCACCTAGACTTCCCCTGGAAGGCCACATTACCTATTTCCGCGCTCTTAAGCCTTTTCAGAACAGGACTAAAGTCAATCATGCCTGGAAGCCTGCCAGCTCTGTCTTATCTATGGAGTTTCAAGCTTGCTCGAGGATGGAGCCTGAACCAGTCACATTTCTAGACTGATAGAGAAGCTGGCTTTTAAAACTGGATTTTCCTCTATAGGTAATGATATGAATAGCGAAGAGAGGAAGAGTACTGATATATACGATTTACACACACTCATACATGCACAGAGTCGGACACGACTGAAGTGACTTAGCAGCAGCAGCAGCAGCAGCACACATGCACATGCACACTTGCAAGTGGACTGAGGGATTGATAGAGGGATGGATAGACATTGAAATAAAACGTTCACTGTAGACTCTAGGTGGCAAGTACTTGGGTGTTCCCTGTACAATTCTTTCAAGTTGTCTTCTGTATGTTCAAAAATTTTCATAACAAAATATTGAGGAAAATGTTTTTTTCCTAGTAATAAAAAATATTCATGGCTTTAGGCTTCAAAATTGTTAAAGGACATTTTTCCCAAAATGTGCATTTTTTTTCTTTTAATATAGAGAATAATTTAATTTTTAATTGGAAATCAATATTTCATTATACAACAAATGTCTCTAGACCTCTCTATCCTGACATATAAATGTAAATCATAAACATCTAATTGGATTTTATGGGTTTGATATCCACTCCCCTTTCCACACACACATGCATAGACAATACCCCTCTGATGGACATTTCATGATTTCTTTCACTTAGGACATTCCTGGGAATTTCAAGTGAGGGGACTCATCCGGTTTGAATCTCTCAGTCCACCACTCACCTGACAGCTCAGGTCTCCTCCAGGCCCACATTTGGGCTTCTCTGTGGTTCCAGTAGCACCACATTCGACAAAGGACCACTTAAAAAGTGCTTATCCTAGCATGTTTCTCACCTCATGGCCCCTCTTTCATAGACCACAGCTCAGCTCAATGCTTTATTTCAGCCATTGTTCCTGCACTCTTATCGCCACACCATACGTCACTGGGTCCCATTGCTTTCCCTCTTCCCCAGAACACTGCTGCTCATCTTTCTTCTCAAAGGTAGGTAAAGAAACAAAATGCCCTTGTCTGCGGCATTCTTACAAGAACCCTTAGTGATGCCATTTGGATTCTGAGTTATGGCAGGGACCACTCCTTTAACTTGTAGATGCTATTTTCCTCTCTGAAGTACACAGAAAACCACCACACTATAAATGGAAACTTATCAATTCCCCTCCAGCCTTCAGTCTGATTGCTTCATCTGACTCATCACGTATACGTGATGAGTCAAATGTGCATTTTTATAACAACCTTATAATGCTGCCAGAAGATTTTATGGCTTCATTTATTTTATTGAGTGTTGTTAACTTTGTACTCTCACCTGGAGGCAACCAAGGAAATGAGAATACATGTATAATTCGAAATACTAAAATAAAACCTGATGTAAGAAAGGAAATGCAGGAACTTCTTTCTTTAGTGAGTACAGAGTGGATATATCTTGTGATTATCTTTGTTCATCTGTTCCTGGGAGAAAAAGAGGTACACAGTAGTGTGTTTGTGCAGGGGGATGGGGAGGGAGAGGCAATTGTCTGCTATATTTTGTCCACTGGGGTCACAGATACTTTAATATATTAGTTGTGTTTGACATTTTGCAACCCACGGACTGTTTAGGACATGGGATTCTCCAGGCCAGAATACTGGAGTGGGTAGCCTTTCCCTTCTCCAGGGGCTCTTCCCAACCCAGGGATCAATCCCAGGCCTCCCACATTGCAGGCGGATTCTTAACCAGCTGAGCCACAAGGGAAGCCCAAGAATACTGGAGTGGATAGCCTATCCCTTCTCCAGAGGATCTTCCCAACCCAGGAATCAAACTGGGGTCTCCTGCGTTGCAGGCAGATTCTTACCAACTGAGCTATAAGGAAAGCCCTAATATATTACAGGAAAACATGTAAAACAACGTGGATCAACTTGTTTAGCTGAAAACAATGAAGTTCAAGGTTTTCAGCTAAGGCTAGCTGATCCAACTGAATCTGCTCTCAGGAAAAACTCAGATCTATGACTGAGGGCTGTATGAGGTCTTGTAACTTGACACAGTTGGACCACTGGCCACAAGCACTAGAAGAGAAAATAAACTGACCATTGTCTTTATTCTCAAATACTTAATGAATGTGGATGCACTTTGCTAAGTGCTGTGGGGAATGCAAAAATAGTTGCACACCACTGTCTCATTCAGAGATGTGCATAATCTAAACAAGAAAATGGGACCTAATTAATATAAGGAATATTTATATAGCACTTTCAGTTTGTAAGATATTTCTCATAGATTAACACACTTATAAAGAAAGGCTACTGCAAAATTTGAATCATACCATTATTTTTAATGGCAAAGTTCTGGGAAAACTCTAAACGTCCCTAAACAAAACAATGATTAAATAAATCCTAATATGTATATTAAATGAAATATTATCTAGTCCTTAAAATTGACATTATACACATACATATACTGACATACAAAATTTTTTATCATGTTTGGTAAGCAAAAGGAGTAATGTAGTATAATGGAAAACACATAGAAAATTCCACTTTTAATAAAAAGAAAATTACATATACATATGGATACACACACATATACACATAAACAGTGGAGTTTTTCAGCTGGCTCACACTGACTCATGAGACAGTTAAATGGTTAGGAATTTTGTGAGGCAGTTCTTAAACAACTCAGTAGCTTGAAATAGGCCATGATGGAAATCTTTAAATCACAGAAATCAGCAAAGACTGCAAATCAGGGTCTTCCTTCCCACACCCCTCCCTCCCCCAGATGGTTCATGGTTTACCAGCTTAATGACTGTAAAAATATTAGTGATGATATATAACAAAATATTAAGAATTGTTCTCTTTAGTCAAAATAGAGCTTTTAAATTTTTTTAGTTGTGTTTATCTGTTTTCTGCCCGTCTGTCGTTCCAACAACAAATATATCTTACCTGAATAGTAAAATCAAACTCAGAATTTTTAATGACAAACAAGCAAATGAAAGAACAGCACATATTAAGAGCTGAATGAATAAAATGAAGGTCCAGAGGAAAAAGCAAGTCTCTGGATGCTGAGGAGAAGGCTGTGTTTAATGGAAAGTATTTGCAAAATTATAGACAAATGACACTTCTTTGTCTAAAGTGGAAACGAAGGAAGGTCCCAGAATGAACTAATCACAGAGGTGGCCCTGAAACCCAGGTGTGTGTGTTAGTCGCTCAGTCACGTCCAACTCTTTGCGACCCCATGGACTGTAGGTCACCAGGCTCCTCTGTCCATGGAATTCTCCAGGCAAGAATACTGGAGTGGGTTGCCATTTCCTTCACCAGGAAACCCAGGTGTACCCTCCTGCAATTCACTGTTTTTCTCAACTAATAAAAATCTTAGCACAGAAGTTTACATGGAGTAAGTATTTAATGAATTTGTGAAAGGCCCTAAGACTTCCACTATTTGCCACTACTGGTTAAGAAAACTGGTAAGAAACATACTCTACTACTCTTTCTGGGATTCTGCAAGACTCAACCAATTACTCCAAATGGTTTTTTTGTTTTGTTTTGTTTTACTTGAGAAGTTGCCTAACTGTAACCATAAATTAAGTATTTTCATCACAATCATTCAAGATAGTTTTTCAGTTTGACCAAGGGTTGGCAAACATTTTGTGTATTTACAAAGAGTAAATATTTTAGGCTTTGCAGGTAATGGTCTCTGTTGCAACTACTCATCTCTGCCACTGTAATGCAAAAGCAGCCACTGACAAGACAGAAGTGAATGGGCATGCCTGTGTTCCAATCAAACTTGACAAAAACAGGCAGTAAGGGGATTTCAATGTGGGGCATGGTTTGCTGATCCCTAATGAAGGTAATCAGCACGTTGATCCTTTTTTATTTTCATTCTATCCCATTTTCAAACATCATAGTGGAAGCAGTTTATTAATTAGCTGAAACCATGCATGTTGGTGTCAGTATAAATAATCTGTGGTACCAGAGACCCTCTGAGGTAGGTACTAAAAACACATTTTCAAAAGAAATACTGATTATGATTTCCTCTATGCCACGTTATCTTCCTATGACATACATGCTCTGTGAAGCTATGCAAGAACCAAACTGGTTAAATAGAAAGCTCCCTGTGACCACTGAAAAGCCACTTGCGTAATCTCACTGAGCCTCAATTCTCAACTGTAAAAAAAAGATAATGACAGTTAGCTCACAAGGTTTTACAGTGGATGGAATTATATACTGTATGTGAAAGCACTTTGCAAGCAACAACAAAAAAGCTATTCATATTTAGGCTATCGTTATTTTTAAAGTCTTCTCAAAGTTTACAAAAAAGAGAAATACTATGGTATTTGCAATGATTTTCATTGCAATGAATCATTTTGCAATGTTCTGTCAAAAATTCTAGACTCACAGATCCAGAGAACACACGAGTAGTTACCAATAGGGAGCATGAAGGGAGAAAGGCAATATAGGGGTAGGAGATTAAGGGGTACAAACTCAGGTATAAAATAAGCTACAAGAATATACTGTACAACATGGGGAATATAGCCAATATTTTATAATAATAACTATAAATGGGGCATTACCTTTAAAACTGTGAATCACCATATTGTACAACTGTAACATATAACATTGTACATCAACTATACTTGAATAAAAAAAATTACTAGAACTTCTTAGCTTTTATTTTATAAAGCTAGATTTTTAGGTACCATTTTTCCTTCATTATACCGGTAAATAAGAATGGGGGCAAATTCCTTGAACCTGTAACTCATTTATATTTATTCCTTCTCCCATTAATTCATAAAATTAACATAATTTTAAAAGAATGAGAAACAAATTTTGTTATTAAGAGGTGTTTTCCCCCCACTCTGGTTATCCAGCATGTCTATTATCATTCACAATAAGATTGTCCTTATAATAGAAAAAAAGAAATTCAAGAAATTATTTAATGTTCCTGTCATCCCAAACTAGCCTTCATGAGGAAACAATTCTTCAAACTGCAATTACAGTTTTAAATATGAGGCTGATATAAATGAAACATGGTGCTCTCCCAAAGCCTCCCTACATGAAAGAAGGAGTAAGGCCTAGTCTGTAGTGTTTAGCCCACCATCATCACAATGTAATGAAATGCGACTGAACTGAGTGAATCCAAAATAACCAACATCTCACCTAAAAAGAACAGGAGTTTGGCTAGTTGGTACCCATCCCAAATTAAAGAGAGCTAAATTTTCCCCAAACAGTTTTAAAATATTACTAAGTCCAATCGATAAGAAGGGCAGAGAGACTCTCCTTTGTTTGGGGGAAATAACTTTGATCTTTATGTAAAGCTGACGTCTTAAGAGTTAGAATAAAATCAAACAGTAGGAAGAACTTTCAATAAGATATTAAGTCATGCTAACACACAACATCAAATTGCTTTTCTTTTCATCTGGAAGATAAGAGGCTCAGAACCACATTTTGTGTATCTCAGCATGGTTCCAGCATCTTCTTGAAAGAAATCAGCTGCATTAGAATGAAAGTGCCCTTGTTGAAGGAAGTTGGTTGTTTGTTCCTTTTTTTTAATGTGTTATTCTGTTTTTTCCCCCAAAGCACAATGACCTATTCAGAATTTTCTGGAAATAGGTCTCTTTATAGTGTTGAAACTTTATATATATGTATCAGTTGAGAAGTTATCGCTCCAAAGTACCAAACTTTTTCTTTTTTTAAATAAAGTTAAAATATTTTTACGGTAAAAACCGGAAAATATAGAGAAGTATAATATAATAAAAGAGTAAATGATGTACTTCTCTATATTTTCAGAAAAAAATGAAATTTGCCCCATAACTCCATCATCCTGATATTACCACTCTGAACAACTTGGTATATCTCTCTGAGCTTAAGTCTGTGTGTGCCATCCTGTTTTTATACATACTATTATGTCATTAGCTTTGTCTTGGGGCACTCAGTACTTAGAGACATTTGAAATGTTAGTACTGATAGCGTATTCTTATTTACCAAGATGGCAACTTAGGCTGTATTTTTTCAGTTTTGCCAAGATGACCAAACTTTCTTAAGATGGAACTATAGATAAAACACATTGCACACTCCTCAGACTTCTTTCACATAATTAAGCCAATTCCACTTGTAAGAAGCCTTGTGAATGTGGTGTGGGGTCTCATTTTCTCATCTATAAAATGGGAACAATTTTCCTCACTACTTTATGGTGAGGAGTCAATGACCTGAGAGAGATAAACAGCTACCTACCAAACCATTTAGCACAAGAAGCATTTAAGAACTGTCAGTTTCCCTTTCTCTGTCACTTTACTCAAATAGCATGGGCAATGAACTTTCTTTTCACAAGATGGAGCTAAGAAATGATGAGTGCCTTGTCCAAGTAGAGTACACTGTACATAGTGTACATAGTGGGCAATGAGGCTGCTGCGGCCTACTTGCCCAGGGAGGACTCGCTCCTCATTCTATGGCCCCAGGTTGCAGGGCTTTTAAATTCCCCTTTCTTTCTCTCTGTTCCCCTCTCCCCCAACTCTTCCCTTGCTCTCATGAGGTTGGTAGCAACTTCTTACTCCTGCCAGTGCACCTGTTTCTCTTCCTCTGTAGGAGTCTGTGGCTTTCGAGGTTGGGAAACTTGTTCACCTGGTTTGTTCTGACATTGTGTAAACTACAAGTCAGTATTTTGAGTGTCAGCTGGGATGATTGTCTCTAATATGAAATGCAAAGTTTTCTAATAGGGCCCTGTAAAATCTATTTTACTACTTGACTGTGTGTATATATAGGGCTCTGTAAAATCTATTTTGCTACTTGAATGTGTGTATGTGGTATGTTGGTGGGGGAGATATTTTGCTGTGTGTGTGTGTGTGTGTATGCGATGTATTGGTTGGGGAGATATTTCCTGGTAGAAAAGATTCCCAGCTGGCTGAATTTTCTGGCAGCTGAGTGTCTGGCCTTTCTACCTCTTCCCCTTTCTCTCCCACCTATATCTAAAGTTCATTATTATAAATTTGTTTCTAATCCAGATAGAAACCCTTTGTTTTGCTTTTCCTACAGAGATGAGAGGTATCAAAACAACACATTCTAAACTCTCTTCATGGTCCTCAGATAAACCAAAATGTACTTCATTACCAGAAAATTTTTTACTTGCTTTGTGTTCCTACAATTTCCAGAAATGTCACTAATAGTTTTTTTTTTTTTTCTCTTTACACACAGCAAGAGTTGGGGTCTCCGTGGCACCTGTGTTCCAGCTTCATCGGTTAAGTTTACAAGCCAGGCAGGGCTGAGTTTAGAAGTCAGGCAGGGCCCTGGAGACATTTCTACCCCGCTCCCCCCGCCGCCCTCCCCCCTCCATGTTTCCACATCGGACAGAAAAGACGGATGCGTGGATTTTTAGGGTCGTGTATGAGAATTACCTAAGTTAGTATGTGTAACTGAGCTCAGAACAGTGCCTAGTACAGCCCACGCCACGTGTTTGTTCAATTTAAATTCAATTCAATCAACTGTGCCCACTTGGATTCTAACGGCCATTTAGAACGCTCTTCCTAAGGCCCCGTCGCGACACGACCTCATCCTGCCAGAGTCCACCAGGTCGCGCTGAGGGTTGAGGGGCCCGAACTGGCCCTTTCCGTTGGTCCAATTCAGTCGACTGTCGGCAGTTTCCAACGCTAGCCCCTAACAGGAAGGCGGTACGCCCCGGCTCCATTCCCACTCTCCCCGGTTCCTGTCGCATTCCTGTGACAGGGACGGTGGTGGAGCGGAGGAGGCGGGCGGGCCGGCCTGGGCCCCAGTCCCCGACCGCGGCCCCCTCCCCGGGAGGCCCGGCCCCCGCCGCCGGGGGTCCCGCACGCACCTGAAGAGGGGCCCGAGCTGCAGCAGGTGCAGCAGCAGCACGAGCGGCCGGTCGCGGGTGAAGTCGCGGTGCACGAAGAGCAGCGTGAGCTGCACCAGAGCGCAGGGCAGCAGCGAGAACAGCAGCGTCAGCGCCTGCCACATGCCGTCCCCGCCCGAGCGGTAGGTGCTGCTCAGGTACAGCGCCGCCGACGTCTCGGCCACGAACAGGAACACGGACGCCAGCACCGAGCCCGGGAATTTCATCTCCGCGCGTCAGCGGCGCGCACCGGCGGCGGACGCGGTGGCGGTGGCGGTGGCGGTGGCGGTGGCGGCGGCGGCTGCCCCGGGGGCTCCCGGCATGCCCGGCCCCAACTGCTCCCGCGCTCTGCGCTGCCCGCCGAGGGCGCGGGGCCCGGGCGCTGGAGCTGGGCCTGGGGGCGAGCGACCCGGCGGGGCTGGGGCGGGGCGCGCGGCCGGGGCGGGACACGCCCACGCGCACCGAGCGCCGCCCGCGCGCCTCAGCGCCCGTCGCGTCTCTGCGGCGACAAGCCGCGGGCGGGCCGCGAACCCGCGCCCGGCGAGCGCCCGCGCCGAGCCGCACAGGAGGCGGCGGGCCCCGCCGGCCCCGCGCGCAGCCGCTGGGTCCTAAAGCCCCTTGGTCGACGCTTCTGTGGGAAACCTTCACATCCCTTCAAAAACCTGCAGCCCCGCGGGACCCGGAATTGGGATCAGGATGCCTTTCCAGCCCGGGCTCTGTTTTCTGGACCTAAATAACGCCGAATCCCTAAATAACGCCAAAGGATCAGCGTTTCCGGTCACTTAAAAAAAAAATAAGCAGAGCCCGCAGATGCTTTTCAAAGTGCAACTATATCGTCACGCACCCGGAATGTACCTTTTCACCCGACCAAGTCTGAAGCATTGCTTCCAAGGTGAAAGAGCATCAGTGTAATCCCTAAGAGCTAACGCTTTCCTTCCCAGAAAACCTGCTTTCAAAAATATTGATATATTCCTTCATAACTGACTAATTCAGCCCGCCGAAGACCAAGACCTAATAAGGAAACGATTTTCTAGGCCACGCCATACCTCCCTCTGCTTGCTGCTTCATGCCAGCCCCAAGACTAACACAATGCCCTTTCGCTCATTGGATCGGTGACAGCCTTCTGGACATCAGGATGGGCTCAACACCCCTCACCACCACCACCGTCGCTCAGAGCTTGAGCCTTCATTACATCTCTACAACTCGAGTTCTAACCTGTTCCATAAGAGATTGGACTTGAATAATTGTGAGATCCCTTTCCCCGCTGAAGTTAGGTGATTTCATCCATCTTCAGGCATCTCTGGCATTTTTCTATTTAGGAATATGATGGCAACACAAATAGAATGTGAAGATTCAAAGAGGAATCAAGACAAAAAATGTAGAGAGAGAACATGGAGGACTGTTTTTCTTCATTCTTCTGTGGCATGGGAAAATCTATTTATAAGGGTTAAGAGGAGGTATTCAGCCCATAGCTGAGAAGTGCCAGGCCCATTCTCTAAAAGGATTACTAATATCTATTTATAGCACCCAGCAGGTCATCATGTTCTGGATCAAGATACACACACTGTCACAAGTACAGAATAGGCAGCCACACTCCATAAAGTATTCATTTGATATTTTATTTGACACCATCTTAATTTTTAAAGGAAAAATTAACTTGTAGCTTAAAATTAGGTTAGAGCACACTCAGTATTTAGCATTAGATTTTATTTTTAAGGCAAAGGATTATCACAGGTTTTATATTAAGTAGACTGTACATAAACAAGCAGGGGGTGATAAGCCAATAAATAACATTGCTTTAAACACTATAGAGTCCAGTTTATGGCGTATTATTTTCTAACAGTACAAAACTAATACAGAAAATACATTTGGAAAGATCACAGTGTTTAGAACATTGTATAACAGCAGTTTTAAAGACAGTAAGGTGCATCTCTATGCTTCTGACTCAACCCTGCTTCCAGAGAATTCATTATACCATGCACTGGCTGTAAGCAAATCCCCCACAAGAAGGGGAGGCGACATCAACTGACCTGTAGCACTTCCCCGCCAGGAACAACCAATAACAAAAGCTAAAATCCGATGAGCATTGATTGGCAAGTTGATCCTGTTCAGCCAGGCACCAGCTAACTTGCCCCAGTGACCATGTCTTTGTGTATTAAGTGTTTGTCATTTTGTCCTTTAGAATAATGTATGCATTTGAGCTTGTGATTGCTACTTTCTCTGTCAAACACCTAAATGGATTGTGACTAAAGATCAATTGAATGTCATGTATTGCATTATACTTTCTTGCTCTGACTGAAATACCCATTATTTTCTTGAAATATTAAGTACACAATAACAGACTTCTAGAAAGTGGTTTTTTTTGGCATAATAATATGTAGTATACCAGAATTCTTGAGAATTTGGTTTATTATAAAATACAGTACTACAACATTTTGTGATATAGCAAAATATCTGACACAATGTTCTGCTCTAAATTTAGATGTAACTGCTACAAATATGTCTTTGAAAGTGCCTCAAAGTACCCCTAAAGGAATATAATAATTAGCAATAGGGTGTAGAACCTTTTTTGGCAAAAAGAAAAAAAAACATTTTTGAATAAGTCTCTCATTTTGTGTGCAAGGCTTTCAAAATTTTAGTTATATACAACATATAACTGGTGTTGGATTTAATGCTATTGGAAATTAGGCTTTTAAAGTCATAATAACCAATCTGTGTTATCTGGTGTATTTTAAAACAAATTTATGTTTTTAAGTCAGCATGTGTGCTGAGGCAAATGCATTGTAAAAAGAGTACAATTTTATTAATACTACTAATTTATTGAGCAGTTCTTCAAAATTCAGTAATACCTTAAATCATGCATGCGTATGAAATTGCTTCAGTCATGTCTGACTCTTTGCAACCCCATGAACTGTAGCCCACCAGGTTCCTCTTTCCATGGGATTCTCCAGGCAAAAATACTGGAGTGGGTTGCCATGCTCCCCTCCAGGGGATCTTCCCGACCCAGGGATTGAACCCAAGTCTCTTGAATTATAGTATGTATTCATTCCTAAATACAGTTAGAAATAAGCATTTCTATTCTATTGACAACTTATTCTTTTGTATCGCTCCAAATAATTAAGGAATTACACTAGTTTACTAGTGAATGTGAAATGTAGCATTTACAGAGGTGAGCTTTTTTCTCCGTGATACAACCTTATTTCTGTAAGTATCATGAATTGTGTAAAATCTTTTTGGTGAAGTAAATTCTATTCACTTGGGAAATGTACATTCCAAAACTATCACATGGTGTTTGACTGTTTTCTAGTATATGGCTTTGCAACCAAGTGACTTCCTCTAATAATTGGATTCTACTACAAAATCCATTTGAAAAATGTTAATTTAGCGCCATTAAATCCATGAGACTAATTCAGACTTCCTTTCCAAGTAGAGCTCCCCCAGATGTTCAAAATTGGGAAAGCTGTTACCTTTTTAGAGAATGGACTGCTCTTCCGAATCAGATAGATTCTAAAACCAAACTTTTGCACTTAGAATGTCCCCCTCCTCTATCTGGAAAGTCTATATAAAACCTCATGTTATATAATCTTCATTTTCAGGAGCAAAGGGATTCTGCTGCTACTAGAGTCTTCAGAAGACATCACTAACATTGAAATACTAAAGCCCTAAAAAAAAAAAAGAGGCAAAACGGATCATTTAATCTTATTTAAATACATCCACATAGAAGGGTTACTACAGTCAACTTGAACCAAATTAAGCGGCAGAAGTTATTTAATTGGTAATTGCCACTTAAGCACAGATCGTAAAACAAAACTTATAAGGGCAGCATTAGACTTCCCACTCAAACAAAGGCAAAAAGATCACTTGCTGAAGGTTGACAGTTGTCAAGTATAGTGTATATCTTCTTCAAACTGATCGCTAAGTCACAACTACTTCACACACTTTACAATAACAGCACATATTAAAGCAAGTAAATGAACACCACACACAAAACATTTTTAAAGAAACTATTAGCAGAAACAGTTCTATGTTTACACATATACACATTCTGATGTTTCTCCCATCTTGGTAGAACTCATCATTTCTGAAAGAATGAGAGGAAGGTATGTATTGGGGTACTTTCTGAAGATCTGTGTCCACGTGCAAGACATTACAGCCATCTGCTGGTTTCAACTTAGTAGGTGGTTCTAGAACAAGAAGACATATCTTAGCTCTTCGGTGATTCTGAATACAAAGAATAAGTAGAGATAGGCTCCAAAGAGAATGGAGAAGGAAGGGAAGACACAAAGTTTTTCTCATGCAGAGACCTTGTGGCAATTTCCAGAAGTCTTCTTCCCAGAAGTGTACTAAAGAATGACCTTACATCTTCGTGAGGGCAAGATAATTAGTAGGGACTAATACTCAGGGACATTGTTCTGGTATCTTTAATGTGATGTGGGGAGGGGGAGGGGTGTTAAAACACCTCTGCAGAAAAATAATGATTATAAGCATACCATAAACGTATGATGCCACACTAACCATGTTTTTATAGTGGTAGCTGGGTAACCACCACCATCCGGAGGTGGAACCTCATAAACACAGAACTCAACAGCTGCACACCGGTTTCTTTATCCAGAAGAGTTTTTTCAGAGTCTATGACATGCCAGTGTACCATGTAAATCTCCAAAAAGGGGATAAAAGAATAGAACTTCCCTAACTTATTTCATCACTGAATCTATTTTTTCACAGGGCAGTTGGTCCTAGTGTCCTGCACACGGGGAAACACTGCAGTACTCAAGTAACATGCAGTGTTTGGTTTCCATTTTCTCTTACAACAACAAAAACACACATGCGCTCTAGGAGGACCTTCTCAATGCTGAGGGACAGCAGTGGGATGCTAGCCCTACTGTCCAATGCAACAGTCAACCCACATATGGCTCTTGAGCACTTGAAATGTGGCCAGTCTGATTTGAGGTGTACAGTAAGTGTCCAACACACACCAGATTTTTAAAAGTTAATACCCCAAAATGTTAAATATCTCATTAATAACTATATTGGTTACATGTTGAAAGGATAATATTTTGGGAAGGCTGAGTTGAATCAACTACACCATTAAAATTAATTTCACCCTTTCTTTTGCATTTTAATGGAGCTACTAGAAAATTTTAAAACTACATATGTGGCTCACACTTGCGGCTCTGTTTGTGAAACTCATATCTGTTCTCATCTACAAGATGGCTACTAATGCCTTTAACCCGGCAACAGAAATTGTATGAAAGTGATGCTTAAGATAGACACTCAAATATAACTAGGGCCCTCGTTAATTATGTGCTAATTGATTAGACAGCAGTTAACACACAATGAAGAGCCACTCATTAATCAGTTTATGCTTGCATGTATCTGTTCACTTAGATTCATCTAAGAGCTAAATGTTGGGTTTTATTTCATATGTGATTTTCATTCTAAGTCAGTCTCTTGCTCTCTTACAGACAGACACACACACAATTTTCTACACAGACTAAGAAAAGCCAAATGGGAAACAAACAGGAAGTCCTTGCAAACTGTGTTTTTAAAGAGTGTGACAGTCAAGCCTCGTGTATCTTTTCTCCTTTTCTCTCTCTCCTTCCTGAATATTCTACATGGAGAAGAAAGGCAAGAAAAGAAAGGGCCATCTGCTTTTTAAACCATGCTTACTCACCACCACCACCCCTCCCCACAAAGAAGAAAAGCATGGATGATTTGGTTTTCATTTTAAAGGATTTTTTTCAAATTCAATTCAGAGGGGTAATGGGTTCACAAAAGCCAAAGAAGGTGCAGAAAGTTCTGCAGATAAGGGACTTTGACATTTGTGGAGAAGTCCATGTGCAAATGACAAGGTTCAGGACTTTAAAGAAAATAAAAGCAAATATATTTTCCACCCCTAAGGCATCATCCATCAGGCCTCAGTTCATTAGCACTTGCAATTAAAGAAACAAGGAGAGAGAGGGCACCCCTAGTATGAGATTTATGATCATGTGGGAGGCCCAGATATTTAATGTAGCATGAACTTTGTTGTTGTTGTTGAGCAGTACAAATAAAATGACCAGGTTTCTTTATGGAGGAGAGGCAGGATAAACGCAGTCACCCTTCTCTCGTGAACAGCTGTACCCGGGGTGGGCTATCTCAGACTGCATAATGGGCCCAACTCCTGCTGCTGCTGACCTTGAGGTCAGCCCTTCCATCTGGAGGGGACTCCAGTCTTCCTGGGCCTGGAGCTCGTAGCTACCAACTGACATGGATGGAAGAGATAAGGAGAAAGCTGCCTTCTCAGGCAAAAGGAGGTCACATGATTAAGCAGACACAGAAAAAAAAAACAAAAACAACACATCAGAATGTACTATTTAAAAAGAAGGAGGACAAGAAGTTGCTGGATCAGGGGTGGTATGGGATTAGAGGTCCCAGGAAGCAATAAAACCCATGAGCAGCACTAAATGTGCCTCCACAACTCACACAGATGCTAAGCTTTCTCCCACCCAATCTTTGCCTGCCTTCTCATTGGCTTTCCTCACCAAGTTTATGCCATAATCACCCAGCCTTGGTGAATATGAGGCTTAGTCATTTTGCTCTTGATTTAGGATAGTGCTGAATAAATAACCCAGGCCCCCAAAGGAAGGCCTTCTATGCCATGAGAGTATATTTCTATCGCTCTATGTCATGCAATACTGAGGCCTGAATTAAAGTGCAAACCAGACTCAACTCCAAATTACCTTATCCCCCAGTTTATGTTTGCTCTGCAGACCTAAACGGTACCTCCTTTCCTTGAGTTTGTTTTCAGAGAGCAAAATAAATATTTGCATTAAAAGGAGCTCCCTCTGAACCAGCCTATTCCTACATACTCAGCCCAGTGAATCAGAACTTTCTGAGGCACAAATGCTATTGATAGGACTGGTTATAGAATATAAAAAACATACTTTGTTTTTATGCAGCAAGTGGTCCAGACTCCGAGCACTGCATCACAAGGAGATTCCATTTGGCTGAAATGCTCACTCAAAGTCATAATTGAGCATGATTTACTATGCTCTTGAGTGAGTGAGTGAGTGAAGTCACTCAGTTGTGTCTGACTCTTTGCGACCCCATGGACTGTAGCCCACCAGGCTCCTTGGTCCGTGGAATTCTCCAGGCAAGAATGCTGAAGTGGGTTGCCATTTCCTTCTCCAACTATGCTCAACATATAAAGAACCTGCCTATTATAAAACTCTCTTGGTGCATGCTCAGTCACTTCAATCATGTCCGACTCTTTCTGACCCCATGAACTGTAGACCACCAAGTTCCTCAGTCCAAGGGATTCTCCTGGCAAGAATGCTAGAGTGGGTTGCCGTGTCCTCCTCCAGAGTATCTTCTCAACCCAGGGATCAAATCTGCATCTTCTGCATTGCAGGCAGATTCTTTACCACTGAGCCACTGGGGAAGCCCAAAAAACTCTCTTATATACATTTTAGCATTGACCACCCTGTGAGGTAGAAAGGATGATGGTGATGATTATAGCGGCCCATGGAGTAAGAGTTTGAAATTTCCAAAATAGGGCTGTTTGCATTACTAATGTTTTTTTTTCTTTTAATCATTGTTCCCTTAAATGGTAATAAAACACAAACATATTTGTTGCACTAAAATTTTTGAGATTTGCTCTCTACAGAAGATGAACAATTTGAGCACAATCTTGATTAAAATCTTAAATGTGTCAAAGAAAGTTAAAGATCCAAATTTCCAAGGAAAAGTTCAAATTTAGGATGGGCCAAGAAAATGACTGTTTCTCGAGTTATCAGAAAGTAAATACTATTATCTTAATAGTGTAGTCAATTACCTAAAGCACAGTGGAATATATGCTGTCAAACCTCTGTTCTCCATTACCAAGTTACAAATGGAAAAAAAAAGTAAAATCTGATGACTAAAATGCGATTAGGCAAAATAAAAATACATTGGGGAGGTGTGAAAGAGAAGGTACATAATTGTGTTAATGAAACAAAACACATAGAGTTGAAATATTTTCTGATGCTTCCTGTTTGCAAAGTATTGGGTTGGCCAAAAAGTTCAAAAACCCCAACAAACTGTTTGGCCAACCCAGTATAAGGCAGTCTCTCGCATCATTGAGAGATTCTTTCAATCTATCCATAAATATTTCCACAGTTACCTTCAAGATTTATAATTATTTATGCCCACATATAGTAAATGATATTAAAGTAATGCTAGTGGTGGTGAAAATACCCTTGTAGCCCTCAAGAGGTGACACACTTTAGCATTATTCAAAAAAGACTGTTATTACTTAGACGGGAACACGTTGGTTAGTTAAATAAGAAGTGACAGGCCACACTTTTCTACAGCAATGCTAAAGTGTCTCTTTCCCCCTTCTTGGGAAAACAAGATAGAAGAGGACCTTCCCAAACCCATAATTCTACTTTCTCAGGAAAATGAAAACTTTACACAGGTTTAAGTGCTAAGTAAGTTTATCTTTGTCTCTAATTTACTGAGGCATCAATTCATAAAGACACAAACATGGCCTCTTCTTGGATTTGACACACAAAAAGGTTGCGTTTTCACAATGACAACACAGTTACCCTACTGGACCTCCAAAGGGTGGGTAAGCAGAAATGTGTCCAGTTTTTCTGAAGTTCCTAGAAATGAAACTGACATGTTGAGCTAGATTACCACTTCTTAGACCTCAGGTTTTAGGTCTTAAGGATGAAGGGTGGAAGGATCAGCAAACAGAAACAGAAGCTAACTTTAGGGTATTTTGTTCACCGCTGTATCCCCAGGTTCTAGTCTAGAATATGGAATAAATACACATGGGAAGTAAAACTCAATCCAAATCCTTATTCTGCCCCTTTCTAACTGTGAGACTTTGAATCAGTTATTTAAATCACCTCGAAGGGTTGCTGGATGATGATAAAAAGTAGGCGTTCCTAAAGTCCTGTATATTGAATGCATATTTGTCAGCCTATAGGGGTCAAATGAAATGAATTTACATCCAAATGGTGAAAAGCAGTTACCACTATCACTTCAAAAGGAGACTACTGTGTAGAAGGCATTTTGTCTTAAGGCTTTCTGAGAGGTTCTTGACCATTCAATTCTTGAAAGAACATCTAGAACCCAACTCTGGAAGTCACCTGCAGCTGCTATTTATGTGGTACTGCCCCAATCTGAGTATCTTCAAAGATGAACAACTGAGGGCCATTTTATATACTTACATCTGAGGATGGGAAAAGGAAACAATGAGCTGAAAAGGTATGTGCTTTTCAAAACCACTCTGTCTTAGCTTGCTCTGATGAACACACACGTAAACAAAGTCATAAAATATACGAAGACAGTTCTTACCGTTCTTCAGTCCCAGATTCTTGGAGAATCTTGTAAATGCTAGAAATCTTTCCAGAAAAAAGTGTGTGCATGTGCACGCACACATTTTTAGGCAACAGAGTATTCCCCAACTCCTCCCAAAGTTCATCTATAAATCAAGAAGTTGGAAGTACTAAACAAAGTAAGTGCTTACATTTACATGGGGACAGATGTATTGTCGTTGTTCAGTCGCTCAATCATGTCCGACTCTTTGTGACCCTATAGACTGTAGCCCGCCAGGCTCCTCTGTCCACAGAATTTTCCAGGCAAGAATACTGGAGTGGGTTGTCATTTGCTTCTCCGGATGTATATATACATCTATCCCCATGTAAACCAAAGTGCCTGTTGATACATATATATTCTATATCTATCACGTATATCCAAATACTTAATGACTATTTAAATAACTGTGAAATCTTACAATGCATTCAATTTCCTCCTCATTCTGATATATGAAATTGCCAGTGACCAAATTCTAGGAAATGGATAGACTCGTGTTCTGAGTATTGAAGTGACAGATGCTCCCACAGTGTCCTGGAAACCACTACTTATTTGAAATAGTTTTACAGCTTCTATGTGTTTACAGCAGGGCTGAATTTAATATGACAGCTTGGCTCAATGGATATTGTAGACAAATTCTAGTGGAGCCTGTGTCTTGGAGGATATGATGATCAGCTGGGGAGTTCACGCATATCTTAATCTAATAGTATAAAATTGAGCAATGTTCTTTTCATAATCACTTATCCCTTTCTAGGCCAGTGTGTGTCCCAGGGGACACAGTATTCCACCCAAGGCAGAAACGACCCACCTCCTTGGTGTTTACCCTCATCTTTGGGATGAGAGATTTTTGCCACAAGTATATTTTACAGTTCTGTTCATAGCTTCATTGAGATTACATAGGCATTTAAGAAATTACTAACAATAGACAGTACATAGCTTATACTTCAAATTGAGAAAAACACTTCACAGCAACACCTGCTATGATATTTGCTAGCCTGTGAATTTTGCTATTCTAATTGAGCTTTCGGAAAGAAGGAACCAGGAAAAGAGCTCTAAGGCCTAAGGGAACTTGGACTTTGAGGGGTGAAACTAAATTATGGTATGATTTCTTTAAAGTGCCCAGGGTAATGATAAAAATAGAGATTCATAGGCAAATTTCTCCATGCATTAAAAATCATGAATTTCAGTAAGTAAAGGCAAAGGACAACCAAGAGTTTCCCTTTTTGTCCTTTGGCAACCTGACCCATCCCTCCTAGCAGTTTTCAGCTGGGCAATGACTTTAGTTTTCTGATGGTCTTTATTTCTGAATTTACGGGTGGAGGGCACCCACAAGTGGTCAAATTCTCTTTCCAATTGCAAAAGTATTTTTGGCATTTCATTGCCATAATCCACATCTCAATGTTGGTCTAAGTGAGACAGATGATTTTTCTTTCCCTTTTTCCTCTGATCTTTGGTGTCACATCCATTCCCTGAACTATTCCATCTCTAGGGGTTTTAGAAGAGTTGTGGTGTCTTTATGTTTGCAGGTTCTCACACTTTTCTCCCTTCAAACCTGGAATCATGCTGCCTTCTTCACCTGCCTGCTCCCTTCCTTCCTTCTGGCGGCAATGTTAAGGCTCATGGTTGTGATACCATTGAATGTGGCTTATGTGGAAACTGCCTCAGGTACTAGGCTCAGGAAATCTCGGGAATCTTCTGCAGGACCATGATGGGACATGGAGCCTTCTAAACAAAGACGCTGAAGAGAGGGAACTCAGCCTGGTTGGGCTGCAGCAGATCGATCAGAAAGCACACGGTCCCGGAGAAGCCTTCATACAAGCTGTATATACTTTCAAGGACCCGGGAACCAGCCTTGAATTCCTCCGTAAATAAAAATTCAGCAAACCTAAGAGAAGAAGAAGATATGAACAGTTTTCATATGAGTTTCTCCATATTATTGACCCTGGGTTGCTTCATCCTCCTCTCTGATAAGTTCAAGTTTTAGCAGCATTCTCTTTACAGATGCCTATAAGATTTTAAGAAGGCCTTCTTCTCTGTTAAGAAATGGAGACACCATTATGTCATTGTGTTTGTTCATAGCCTAGGTTGGCAAGCAAATTTGACTATTTTCAGCATTTGCAAAGCAAAGCACTTTCTGAGGATTTCATTCCTTCTGCCATCCAATAATTGAAAGTAAAAAAGACAGATAAGTAGCCATACTTTTATTTATCTTGACTAGAAGCAAGCTGATATATGCCTGTGCCTTTAAAAAAGTAAATATGCTGTGTTTCTGCAGGCATATTATTTCTGAGCTAGGTTTCATTTATATGTGACAGAGAGCAGAGACTATGAAAATAAATGGGCAAGATATTATACGATCTCTGCTTTGGGCAAACAAAAGAATAAGATGAATGGGAAAAGGCAAGCAACATTTTATAATCATGACATCAAACAGCAAACTCAGCTACAAGATAGATTATTTTTAGGACATCTGCCTTAAAAACAAATCACTAATCTCTAACTTCTCAATGAGAGATCTTTTTTTCTTTTACCTGTATTTGTCACAAAGCCTATTCAAATCATTTCTAACGAGTACCATTTTTAGTAGTTTACAGGTTTTAAAGTGCTGTCACATCCTTACAGACTTGCTGTACTGATTCCCATCAACAACAAAAATAATCACCTGTTCAGAGGCTACAGCTCACAGGTTGAAAAGGCCTGACAGCTGATTCTGCCATAAATTTAGATTATTGCTACTACATAGGGGGTCCTATGAAGAGTCATTACTTATCTGATCTTTTTCAGGCTCTTGGAATTATTGACAGTAGTTTAAAATAAATGAGCAGTAAACATACTGCAATTTTGTTTGGGCTAATTTTTCTCTCAACTGTTCTCCTGAATATACAACAATTTTTAATAGAAGTCAAAATTTTAAACAGTAGAATAATGATGCATCTTAAGAGTTAATTCAAAATTTATAATTACACACTGAAACTTCCTGGTATAGCTACCTTTTTAGTGTTCTGTATCATTTGGCAATCTGGATTCATTATCAGAAAAAAAAAAGTCTCCATATACATAAAGTAAAATACAGAGGATTTCCAAGGAAATTAATTATATTAAAGTACAGTTAGCAGAATTTTTTAAACCAAATTTGTGATACAATGATAAATGGATTATTAATTAGCACATTAAATAACAAGATCCAGTAGTGGATCTAATAACTGCTGACATTTCTAACTAGTGATTAGAGCAAAATACATTTCACAGTATCTGCAACAAGAGGAATAACATGAGAATATCTATGACTTCTACTGGTGACAGTCACGGCTACTGCAGACTCAGAATTTAAGGAAATGCTACCTTTCAGTGTAAAATGTAATACTTTTCTCAAGTAAATTCACAAACCCTAGATTACAAAGTCCTGGGGCTTCCCTGGTGGCTCAGATTGTAAAGGATCTGCCTTCAATGTGGGAGACCTGGGTTTGACCCCTGGGTTGGGAAGATCTCCTGAAGAAAGGAATGGCAACTCACTCCAGTACTCTTGCCTGGAGAATTCCATGGACAGAGGAGCCTGGCAAGCTACAGTACACAGGGTCACAAAGAGTCAGACATGACTGACTGACTAATACACACACACACACAGACACACAGACACACACACAAAGCCCTGGTGTGGTAGAAAGAGGAAGGGCTTTGGGGTTGTGATACCTAACTCTGATAATTTCAAGTTAGATGACCTTTAGCAAATTTCTTAATCTGACTTTAAAATGATGAAGTTTCAGAATTGTGTAAGATTATCTGTATAGATTAAAGATACCATATATTAGGGCTCTGGGCAAACAGCAAGCATTCAATACACGGTAAATATGCATTTTTTCAAAAAAACATAGTATAGCAGAATATTTGTAAGATAGATAACCATTCCACCATATTTTAAGAGAAATGCACAGTTAATTTTGCTTCCTCATCTGACATTTCCCCGCCAGGGTTTGATTTATTATACTACAAAAATCATACTTTGTATAATATTTAATATCCTGTATTTTTAACCTAAAAATAACATTATAAATATTTTTTTGCTTTTCAAAATAACTTCTAAATGATATACAGCAATTTACAAAAGCATCAGCAATGTGTGAGAGTTGCAGTTTCATTGCACTCTGACCTATACTGCATGTTACCATATTAAAGTGAAAATGATTGTTTGTAAAATATACCCAATGGTGCAAAATTCAAACTAATCAATTCATTTTTCTAAGAAATTCTGTAAAAACAGAAGTCAGAATGGTAATTATGGAACTAAAAAGAATTACAGATACATAACATTACATATCAAAACCTATTGATTACGACTAAAATGGAACTCAGAGGAAAAGTCATTGATCTGAGCTGTTGTTGTTATAAAGATGGAAGGTATTCTAATTAAGCACTTTTTAAAAATTGTAGAGAATAACAAAGTAAAGGGAATGAACACTGGAAAATAAAAAATAAAGGCAGAAAACAACTAATTGGGAAGAAAAGAGAAAAACAAAAAGAATTAAAACCAAAAGCCAGTTTCTTAAAAGGATAAACCACATAGACAAAATGCTGGTGTGTCTGGGGAAAAACAGGGCTTCCCTCGTAGTTCAGTTGGTCAAGAATCTGCCTGCAATGAAGGAGACCACCGGTTGGGATTCCTGGGTTGGGAAGATTCCCTGGAGAAGGGAAGGGCAACCCACTCCAGTATTCTTGCCTGGAGAATCCCCATGGATAGCGGAGCCAGGCAGGGTACAGTCCATGGGGTCACAAGAGTCGGACATGACCTAGAGACTAAACAACCACTGGGGAAAAACAAAAGCATTAGAAATGTGAAAGGGCATGTAATCACAGACATGGGAAATTTTAAATACCATGGAACTGTACTTTTAGAATCTTTATGTCAAAGATTAAAAAATAAATCCATATGAACTAGATGCTTTAATAGGAGTTTGTGTGTGTTAGTCACTCAGTCATGTCCAACTCTTTGCAACACCATGGACTATAGCTTGCCAGGCTCCTCTGTGCATGGAATTCTCCAGGCAAGAATATTGGAGTGGGTTGCCATTCCCTTCTCCAGGGGATTTTCCCAACCCAGGGATCGAAAACCCAGGTCTCCTGAATTGTAGGCAGACTCTTTACATTTGACCTATTACCAAAAATAATTCAAAAACAGGTAGGTAATCTGAATAATAATCATAGGAAACTGAAAAGGTTGTCAAATAGCTTTCTGGAACCATAAATTCCAACTCTGTGTTAAAAGAGTAGTAGGAGATAACCAAACAATGTTTATTCCAGGAAGGTACATATTGTTTGACTTTACTGTTTTAGGAACTGCCAAAGGAAGTCTCTCCAATTTGGGCCACACCACATTTAACTTTGAGTTATGATGAAGTAGAAATTTCAGTTCACTAAACAATTAAATACAATGTCCAAACAATATACAGATATTACCTGCATATTTTCAGTTTTCACTTGTAAGTGAGAAATTTGTCTGAAGGATGCTGCCATCCCAGACTTTATAACTAAAGCTCTGTAATCTAGGACTGGTCTGCCAGAAAAATAGAGGGGTTGTTCAGATCTTTTTTAATAGGCTTTCTAGAGCATGACAACCTCTGATGAAATTTATTCCAATGGTGATATCACATTAGCCTAAATAATCTCCCAAATGACTTTTTTCCCCTATGTGCTGTACTTAGTCACTCAATCGTGTTTAACTCTTTGTGACCCCATGGACTGCACTCTGCCAGGCTCCTCTGGATTCCCCAGGCCAGAATACTGAAGTGGGTAGCCTTTCCTTCCTCCAGAGGATCTTCCCAACCCAGGGATCAAACCCAGGTCTCCCGCATTGCAGGTGGATTCTTAACCACCTAAGCCACCAGGGAAGCCTATGTTTGAGAAATAAATCCTATACTTGGGAAATAAAGGGTCAGGTTGCAAACCTAAACAGATTAGGGAGTCATGAATCAAAATACATTAACAGAATTCCTAAACAATGTAGCTACAAATAGGGGACTCATATGCTAGTATTTTTCCTTCTGTGCATACATGCAAATATCATAAAAGGTATTTTACAGTTTAAGACTGAATATTAGATAAATTGCCTTGAAAAGGCCTCTCTGAGAAAATGATTTTTGAATGATGGTCTGAATGAAGTGAGAGAGCTGGGAGATATATGTAGGAAGTGAACATCACAGGTATGGAGAAACCGAAACTTGAAGGGCCTTGAGGTAGATTTTACCTGGAATCTTAACAGAATCACTGTGGTGAAAAAAAACGGAAGGAAGACAAGTAGGGCATCATATCAGAGACATAATGGGAGGCAAGATATGGAGGACCTTTTGTTCAGTGAAGAGACTTAGTCTTTTACTCTGAGTCATGTAGAAAGCCACCAGATTATCTTGAACAGAGGAGTGTCATAATCTGATATGATACACATTATAAGAAGCAAATTTAAAAGATCATGGTGAAACACAGACTCATTCCTAATGAAATCAGCATGAAGGCAAAGATGTTTACTATCCTTAGTATTGAACATTGCTATGGAGATTCTGACCCATGCAATAGGAAATGAAAAAAAAAAAACAGTACACAGTTGAGTAGGGAGTAACAATATTATAATTATTTGCAGAAAATATGAGTGCCTACTTAGAAAACCCAATGGAATCTAATGAAAATCTAATAGAAATATTAATGGAATTCACTAAGGTGGCCAGATATGTCATCTTGATATTTATCAAAACTAAGATGTTTGTAAGATACAATGTTGATTTATATGAGAGAAGGGCATCTTAGATAATATGTATGTTTTTAACTACAATAATATGTATACTTTTAAAAGCTTTCATAAATGTCAGTAAATGACCTGAAAACATAATTGAGGAAAAGAGTCCATTCACAATTCTGGAAACATAAAATACACAGCAATAAAATTAACAAGAAACATACAAATCCTTTTTCATAAGACCAAAAGTTCACCAAATGACATTTTTACAAACTTAGGGAAACCATACCATGTTCTTAGATGGAAAAACTCAATATTCTAAAAATGTCACTAAGCAACATATAAATTCATTGAAATCCCAATCAAATGTCCATAGGCTTTTTTAACTCTTGAAAAACTGATTCTAAAATACAAATGGAAGAATAAAAGAGAGAGTACAGCTAAGAAAAATTAGAAATAAATGAATAATGAAATAAAGTCCAGAGACAAACCCATATATTTATATAAATTCAGTCTGTGATAAATTTGGAATTTCAAATCATTGGCGTCAACAGACATTATGGGGAAGTTTTTTATTATTATTATTATTAAAAAACACACAAAAAAATTTTAAAAAAACATAAAGATAGACACCCATCTGACACTATCTTAAAAAGTAAGCTCTAAGCTAATCAAAGATTTAAAAGTTAAAGTAAATTTTAAATTGGTGGGAGAAATGGGCAAAGGGGTATAAATTTATTTTAAAAATTAAAATAAAATAATAAAAGTACTAAAAGCTCAGTCATGTCTAATTCTTTCCAACCCCGTGGACTGTGGCCTGCCAGGCTTCTCTATCCAAGGAATTCTTCCAGGCAAGAATACTGGAGTGGGTAGCCATTCCCTTCTCCAGGGGATCTTCCCAACCCAGGAATTATACCCAGATCTCCTGTATTGCAGGCAGCCTCTTTACCATCTGAGCCACCAGGGAAGCCCAAAAGTACTAAAGGTCCATGTAAAGTAATATTATTTTTATTTATTTATTTGTTTATTTATTTTAATTGGAGGCTAATTACTTTACAATATTGCATTGGTTTTGCCATACATTGACATGAATCCATCCCGGGTGTACATGTGTTCCCCATCTTGAACCCCCCTCCCACCTCCCTCCCCATCCCATCCCTCTGGTTCATCCCAGTGCACCAGCCCTGAGCACCCTGTCTCATGCATCGACCTCGACTGGCGATTCGTTTCACATATGATATTATACATGTTTCAATGCCATTCTCCCAAATCATCCCACTCTTGCCCTCTCCCACAGAGTCCAAAAGACTGTTCTATACATCTGTGTCTCTTTTGCTGTCTCGCATACAGGGTTATTGTTACCATCTTTCTAAATTCCATATATATGTGTTAGTATACTGTATTGGTATTTTTCTTTCTGGCTTACTTCACTCTGTATAATAGGCTCCAGTTTCATCCACTTCATTAGAACTGATTCAAATGCATTCTTTTTAATTGCTGAGTAATACTCCATTGTGTATATGTCCCACAGCTTTCTTATCCATTCGTCTGCAGATGGACGTCTAGGTTGCTTCCATGTCCTGGCTATTATAAACAGTGCTGCACTTCTTTAAGTATAACACAAAATCCAGAAATTCAAAAAATTTGACAACTTTTTCAAGAGAGATACATAAAAATTTTGGTCTGACAAAAGACCATGAACCAAGCTGAAAGAAAAATGGCAAAGTAGAAAAATATTTATAGCATACATTGACAAAGAGTTATAGTACTCAAAATAAGCATCATAACAGGAAAAAAAAATGGGCAAAAGATAAAGACAGTTTAAAAATACCTCTGGATTTAATGATTTCAATTTAAAAATTTTTCTGACAAGTGTACCAAAAGATATGTATTGGATATTTGGGACAATTTTGTTTGTTTTAGTAAAGACTGCACATACACTAAGTGTCCATTACTTAAAGATTGGTCAAATTAATCATGGTACAACTATAATAAATAAGTTGATCTGATCATATGGACTACAGCCCTGTCTAACTCAACGAAACTAAGCCATGCCGTGTGGGGCCACCCAAGACAGACGGGTCATGGTGGAGAGGTCTGACAGAATGTGGTTCACTGGAGAAGGGAATGGCAAACCACTTCAGTATACTTGCCTTGAGAACCCCATGAACAGTATCAAAAGGCAAAATGATAGGATACTGAATGAGGAATTCCCCAGGTCGGTAGGTGCCCAATATGCTACTGGAGATGAGTGGAGAAATAACTCCAGAAAGAATGAAGGGATGGAGCCAAAACAAAAATAATACCCAGTTGTGGATGTGACCAGTGATAGAAGTAAGGTCTGATGCTGTAAAGAGCAATATTGCATAGGAACCTGGAATGTTAGGTCCATGAATCAAGGCAAATTGGAAGTGGTCAAACTGGAGATGACAAGGGTGCCCGTGGTCATGTATGGATGTGAGAGTTGGACTGTGAAGAAAGCTGAGCGCTGAAGAATTGATGCTTTTGAACTGTGGTGCTGGAGAAGACTCTTGAAAGTCCCTTGGACTGCAAGGAGATCCAACCAGTCCATTCTAGAGGAGATCAATCCTGGGTGTTCATTGGAAGGACTGATGCTAAAGCTGAAACTCCAATACTTTGGCCACCTCATGCGACGAGTTGACTCACTGGAAAAGACTCTGATGCTAGGAGGGATTGGGGGTGGGAGGAGACGGGGATGACAGAGAATGAGATGGCTGGATGGCATCACCGACTTGATGGACATGAGTTTGAGTGAACTCCGGGAGTTGGTGATGGACAGGGAGGCCTGGCGTGCTGTGATTCATGGGGTTGCAAAGAGTCGGACATGACTGAGTGACTGAACTGAACTGAACTGAACTGAACTGAAATGGTCATTAAAACAATGAGCTAGATCTACACAAACTGAAATAAAGGGTGTCCCTTAACAATTGTTTATTTAAAATTATAAACTGCAAACAGTATGTATAGTACAGTTACACATACATAATTGTAGGTTTTTATTAAAATATATTATATATACATACATATAAGAACATACATTTATGCATAGAGAAATGTTTGGAATGATATAACTCAAATTTTTAGTGATTATAACACTGAATACATATACTGCAGATACTGTGTGTCAGGCACTGTTCTAAATGATAAATGAGGACATTATGCTGAGTGAAATAAGCCAGGCACAAAAAGACAAATACTCCATGATAACACATGAGAAATCTACAACAGTTAAACTCACAGAAGTAGAGAATAGAATGAAGGTTGCCAAGGGTTGGGGTGGAGGAGGGGAAATGGGGAGTTTTTGCTCAATTGGTAGAAAGTTTATGTTATTGAAGTTGAGTAAGTTTCAGAGATCTGTTGTATATTACTGTGCCTATAGCTAACAATATGGTACATGAAAAAAATATGCTAAGAGAATAGAGCTCATATTAAGTGTTCTTACCACAATAAAAAAAATCACAAATAGACATACCCCTTGGCCCAGTAATTCCACTTCTAGGGATTTACCTTACAGATATGGTGGCTAGGATGGTAAAGAATCTACCTGCAATGTAGGAGACCCAGGTTTGATCCCTGGGTCGGGAAGATCCCTTGGAGAAGGCAATGGCAACCCACTCCAGTATTCTTGCCTGGAAAATCCCATGGACAGAGGAGCCTGGCAGGCTGCAGTCCATGGGGTTGCAAAGAATTAGACACGACTGAGCAACTGACTAACACACTTTCATACCCATAGGTGAACATCATGATATATGTACAAGATTATTCATCATAGCATTTTAAGTAATGCAAAACCCTGGAAAGAATCCAAACTGCCCTCCATATGGCTTATTCATAAGATGTAATACTATACAACAACAAAGATGAAAAGTCCTTTATTTACTGATTGAGGGTGATCACTATGATACCAAAATGCTACCATTTGTATCAAAAAAGAGGGACACAATTTTACATATACACTTATCTGCTCATATATATATGTATATATTTATATATACATACATACATACACAGAGACAGATATGTATAACTCTGAGAAGGTAACTAATGTAACTGTCTCCTGGGAGGTGAACTAAATTGCTAAAATGCACCGTGGAAGTATCTGTGTTTACACTTTTAAAACTATGTGACTATTACTTGTTCCGAACATTAACTGGATTAACATTTGGAAAAACAAAAAAACATGCAAAGAAAGTCTGACCTTTGGGCTCGGTAGATGTATTTAGAGTTTCCGGTGAGCCGGTAGAGCAGCAGGAAGACATAGGCACTGCCAGCCACCCCATGGCAGATCCCTGGGCCCTTCTTTAGCAAGCCCTTCTGCCACGTGAGTTCCCCACACCGGATACATGTGTCCAGGTACTGTGGTTTCTTGGAAACCAGATAAGCTTTGGCAAACAGATAGGCAATTCCTGTAAAAACATCACAGATATTAGAGGTAATTTTCAAGGCTTAATACTATACAGTGAAACTTCTCAAACTGGAAGAGGCCCACACATCATCAGGGTATTGGTAAAATATCCATTCTAATCAAGTAGGTCTAAGGTGGGGCCAGGGGTATTACATTTCTAATGATGACCCTTCCAGGGACCACATTTTGAGTAGCAAGGCTATAGAATCTTCTCCAAGGGAGTCTTTTTGTACCTGTGAGATTTAAATTGAATTGTATGGTGATTATCAGTGCCGAAAGAAAGAGCAACAAGCACCTAGTCAGATAAAATCCATAATTTGCAAATGGGTTAATATTTAATGACAAATACCCTAGTAAGCATTACGCATATCTTGCTATTTAGGAAAGGCTAAATGTTTAGACAGTTTGCCCATCCCCCCACGGACATTCAGAATTTGTCATGTTAAAAGTATTTAAAACTATACACCTTTTCTTAAGAGACAAACTGGGAGTCCTTCCAAAAACAACAATGATTCCAAGTGACTTGGCCAAGACTCTGGCTTCAGCTGTGAAGTGAGGCCCTGCCATCTTGACTGTTCCAAAGAAAGATCGTTCCTTCAACACTGCTCAACCAAGGCAATCTCCATTACACAGGTAGGAACAGAAACAAGTGATAGCTATTAATAGAAACCATTTCCCCCACCTTCCAGGTGCTCATATTCGGAGAGGAGATTAGTAGCCCAAGATCACCCTCTCCTGACTTGCCTACCTTCTACAGAAAGTGGGACAGACTGGAATTTAGTAGATATTTGGACTAGCTCATCCATCAGGGTTATCTCTGCCTTTGTCTGTGACTGGCCTATTTTACAACTGTGTGGAGACAGAAATTACCTTGTAGAAAACTGACAATAATGTAAATAATACCTGTCTCTAGAAATTTCACATTCTGTCTGATAGATGTTGCGTTGACTTCCCTCAGTCTTTGTGGAAGCAGCGAGTTTTTGCATCTATTAAGCAAACTCATGTCAGCCTTCTTCATGGCCTAGAGATACGTCTGCTCTTTGGAGATTCCTTTGGGAGAGTTATAACACCTTTCTCTGGTTCCCTCATTAATTTATGAGTTAAATAAAATTGTTGACATGTTTATTTTATATTTGTCTGAGAGTCATGATTTTATTCTCTTTTAAATATGTATCTTTGGGGACTTCCCTGGAAGACCAGTGATTAAGATTCCATGCTTCCAATGCAGGGGGCATGGGTTCGATCTCTGGTTGGGGAACCAACATCCCACATGCCTCACTATGTAGCAAAAAAGGAAAAAAAGAAAAGGCATTCTTTAACACTCTCTATGATGAACACCTAACAACGGCCTCTCCTCAGCTAGTGCTTTCCGGAGAACCACTGACAATGGTCACCTATAGCACTATCCTCCTTCAGTTTTAGGAAGAAAGTGTCATTTCCACAAAGAATGATTTTTAAAAGAATTTCACTTAGTTAATTATGCATTCATTCATTCACTGTATCCATTCATTTGAAAGTGTTCATTGATGATCTGCTGTATTCACAGCCCTAGGCAGGGCCAGCTCTATGGGCGGGTGACCTGTACAGCCTCACAAAGGACCTCCAGAAGGGTCCCACCCTGTACTGAAGACTCTTTGTTGCCATCTTGAATTTCTTAATCCTTTCTCAAAAAAGGGTCTGCGTGTTTATTTTGTACTGGGTCCCCCAAATTATGTAGCCAGCTCTGGCCCTGGGTGATATAAAATAAATGATAACTCAACACAATGCCTGCCCTTCAGGAAGGCACTATCTAGAAAGGGAGAAAATGATATGTCCTTGTGACAGATACACAATAAGACACACAGTTTACGATGATGTTGGGACATAAAATGAATGGCACTGAAAATCATACTAGAGGGATCAGAAAATTCTAAATTCCCTGAGGGAGACTGTCAAGGGAAGCTTTGCTAGAAGTTGGCTTTCTCCAGAACTGTGTAGGATACATAGGAAACTTCAGGCCGGAGGAGAGGGGGAGAGAGCATTCCAGGCATCAAATCAGCAAAGGCAAAGATTCTAAGCCACAATAAACAAGTCACATGAAGACCAGTGGGGCAGAGTGTTCTAAGCAACAGGAAAATGGAAGGGTAGATTGCATTCACATTTGGGATGATTTTACAAGTCCAACTGGGCACCTTGGAATGTATTTGTGGGTGGTAGGGAACCAATGCAAGTGTTTTGTTGTGAAAATTTGGTTTATCTTTTTAATGATGATTACTGTTATAGGCAAAATGCCCCACTGTGCAATCAACCAAGACCTGAAGAAGGGCAATAGGGTAGCTATGAGCTGAGCGTGTCAGCAGAAAGATGACAAAGAGGCTAATGAAACAGACAGCTCACAGGCTTGGTGGTTGCTTAGATATTAATTATCTACTATATACCAGGACAGTAGTAGGTGCTAAGATTTTTAAAAGCCCCTCCTTTCATAGTCTTTACAACCTAACTGGGGGCATTCATTAGGCCATGTGAGGGGAAAGCCAGGCATTGAGGAAGCACAGAGGAAGGCTCCTAACCCACATGTGGAGGGAGGAAAGACCCACGAGGAATGTGACACCACCTAACCCAGGTACTGAAGGTGAAGCGGAAGCCCTTGGCGCTCTATCAGATCCCTTTTATTTAACAGCAGGTGCCCCATCTCCCAGCTTCTGACAAACCTCACAGCTTCCCTCTTCTTGGGGGATAGGCCCTCAGCCAAATGGGAGGCTATGCAATGCACCCCCATCACCAAGCAATTTTGGCCAATGACTAACAGACATAAAGGTCAGCTCCCTCTGCTTCAAGGTGGACCAACTCTTCAGTGTAATTTGTGGTTCTTATCTCCCCACCTCCAGAATCCAGGTGAAGCTCCTGTCTAGGTGAGACAGAGAGCCCTTGGCCACCCAGCTCCTACTCTGTCCCCTGGCCACTCCTCCCCCTCTCCCTCTGTGGAGCTTTTCACTTCAGTAAAACCAAACCACCCCCACGGTTCCCTTCCTTCACCATGTTGGCACCATGCCTCTGACTTTTCTTGGAATAAACTTCTCACCTTTCTTAGTCTGGCCAACTTATCTCAGGCATCACCTCCTCCAGGAAGCCTTCCTGGAACCTGGAGAAGGACCAGAGATGCCTCCTCTGAGCTCCCATCACTCCTACAAATCTGAGCACTTATTCAGTTATCATATTAAAACTACTTGTTTTTAAATATAATAACTTATTTTTAAATTGAAGTATAGTTGATCTATAATATTATGTTCATTTCAGGTGTATAGGATAGAGATTCAGTATTTTTACAGACTAAACTCCATTAAAAGTTATTACAAGAAAATTGTAATTCCCTGTGCTGTACAACATATGGGCTTCCCTGGTGGCTCAGATGGTAAAGAGTCTGCCTGCAATGCAGGAGACCCGGTTGGATCCCTGAGTCTCAAAGATCCGCTGGAGAAGGGAATAGCAACGCACTCCAGTATTCTTGCCTGGAGAATCCCATGGACAGAGGAGCCTGGTAGGCTACAGTCCACGGGGTTGTAAAGAGTATGACACAACTTAGCAAACTAAACAACATACAACATATTGTTGTTGCTTAGCAATTTTATACACAGTGGTTTGTATCTCTTAATCCCCTAACCCCTATCTTGCCCCTCCTCCCTTCCACCTACCCTCTGGTACCCATTGTGCTCATGTTCAGTTGAACAGTTGTGTTCAACTGTTTGCAACCCCATAGACTGTAGCCTGCCAGGCTCCTCTGTCCATGGGATTTCCCAGGCAAGGATACTGGAGTGGGTTGCCATTTCCTTCTCCAGAAGATCTTCCTGACCCAGGGATCGAACCCATGTTTCCTCCACTGGCAGGCAGATTCTTTACCACTGAGCCACCAGGGAAGCCCTCTGGTACCCCATTGGTACCCATTAGTTTGTTTTCTGTATCAGTAAATCTGTTAAAATTACTTATTTTCATGTCTGCCGCCCCTCATATTGTGCCAGCTAACTAAGGGCAGGTATTCTGTCATGTTCATTTTTGCTCTCCGATCTGTGTCAAGGTGTTTGACACATGTCAAGGCCTCCACAAATGCCTGCTGACACTATCATGTCTCATTTCTCACCCTGGTGCAGGTGGATGCTGAAGCGGACATGAGATATGTGGAAGGAAGATGGGCTGAGATGGTCCCATTGCCAAACCAGGCCACTAGCCCCAGGCAGCTTAAAGGATATTGATCCTGCAGTTCTGGCCAGAGAAAGGGCCTCTTCCTGCAGCCCAGATCAAAGAATGGCACATGGAAGGGACCTTGAAAAACTCCTAAACCTATTGTCTTCTTACCTAACCTAGAGAAGTCCACAATCAGGTGGCTTAATCTAAAAGGAAAGGATGTTGGCTTTCTTTGCTTTTGCTGGGAACACTGTCATGTCATCATGGAAACACGGATTATTGTCCACTGACACGAAACTCCCAGGCAGCAATGATATATGTCTTTGCCAAATATTAATACAACTGGGAAAAGGAATTATTACTTAAGAAATATGGTTTGGGAGACTGAATCTTTGAAAACATGTGATAGAGCAGAGTCTCATAATAGTCAGACTTGGTACATATTATTTCAACATCCTGCAGAATCAGCACACAGGTCCATTCTGGGATCTGTAATTGCACTGAAGCAGGCACTGTACAGTGTACACTACAAAGCTTAGTGGTCGAAGACACCTGCACTGTATAAATCCCTGTTGTTATTTATTCAAAGTCACCCTTTGTAATTCACTTTACTTCAATAAAAAAACAACAAAGAAAAAAGTCACCTATGCAGGAGCCCTCATGAAATGATTAAAAAAAAAAATGCTACACCTGTGTTTCACCCAGAGTAAAGGAAATGAACTGTCAGTGTGACCACAGTAATGATGTAACATAATGCCATCCAGACTTTATTTTAGCCACAGCATTTGTGTTAATGATTTTGTAAACAGTTTTCATCTTGTATTTCAGAATCACTAAGGCTAGGAAGGGGTCAGGTGAATCTGCCTGCATCTAGTGAGAAAAACTTGATGTTTCACTAGGTATTTATAAATGTGAGAGTCTGCAAATCGTTGGGGCTATATCCCTCAGGAACGGCAAGGGACCGCAGGATCAAAAGGTTTCTGTAGTGATTAAAAGAAAAAAAAAACAAAAGACAGTTTCCCTACTCCATCTCCATGTACTCCTTTCACAGATGAAGAAAACAAAAAAGCACAAAAGAAACAAAGTGGTTTTCTCAAGGTTACTTAACTGGTTAGTGTTGGAGCTACAATTAGAATTCAGAGTTATTAACTTAAGAGTCCAGAAGTATATTCACACTGCATACATGATAACTAAGGCTGTCACCTGCAGAGGTGGGTTGAAGGCAATTCAACAGGAAACAATTATAGCGGGAGATAAGATATCATTGATGAAATTCCACATTGTGGACTATTTCTGGCAGGTTTTTAATCACAGAATCAGTCTGCTGCCCCAAACCATCTGTACTGTTCATAAATCTACTCTCAAAAAAAGTTTTCCTCACACAAGTGAGAATTATTTTTCTAGGTCATCTCTTGCTTTAGAATTTTTGGAGCACTTACTGTTGCCAACTTCAGAGGAATCTTGATGATTTTTAACCTGCACTTATCAGATTCGTAATCCCTCTTGGTGCTATTTTTAGCACATTTCTTAAAAGGAAGACTGATACCCTTGAGATGGAAGTGGTAGTTGGCAGACATAATGGGCTCCATTTGGTTGTTTATTCATTTGTGAACTGGCTTATTTTTGGCAGTCTGGTGAATACGTGGGTTGAATGCTTTTGCTTTGCAACCTACATTTAATCTTACCAAGATACGGAACATGAATGATATATGAGAATAAAGTCCTCAGGGTAATGAATCCTATGCTGTACTGTTATGGTCCATGATTTACGAAGACAGATGGGATGTGAAGTACAGTATAGAAAGAATGGAGTAACTGTCCTTCAAGACCCCCCACATCAATTAAGTGACCCAGCCACTTATTTTAGTAGACAATCTGTCCACTCACTACAGGGCTTTTACTATACATTGAATCCTTTTAAAACAGGCTGTATTTAATTTGGGACATTTCCAAAATTCAAGGATCCTGGGGTGCTTGAAGGATATCCAATGGCCATCACTGCTAATGATTAAAGGGAACAGGAAATGAGAGTGTTGAGCATAACATGAAGAGATATCATTTCCAGAATGGTAAATAACTGCTGTTTTTCTTCAAGAAAAAGTTCAAAGCCAGAAAAAAAATGGACTCAAATGATCACTGGTGGGAATTAGCCTGGATATAATGTACAATGCCCTGCCAGTGGTGCAAGAGCACACAGGAGCCTTTGAAGTCCTCCCTTTAGTAAAAGTGGCAGGCAGAGAAAATCTAGCCAATGGACTAAGACTTCTATTATTTGTCATCTCAGACTGTACTGAAGTAAAAAATGAAATTCCACTCGGATTAAAGAAGGCTACATAGGTTAAGAGGGGAAAAGAAGTAATAAAAATCAGGTAACAAACTAAAGACAAATTAAATATATTTTAAAGCTGTACTCACTCATGGCATTGAAGCATAGCCTTGAAAATTAAATACACTCCTAATCAAAAAAGTGCGTTATTTCGGTATTTTAAGTCTCTCCCCTGGCCAATAGACCAAAATGAATTGTTTTCTCTGAATTTAATTTATTTTGAATTGCATCTTCTCTAAGGCCTAATTAGTGGTATAATGGGGTTAAAAAGAAAGAAAGAAAGTGAAAAGATGGGGTCTGATAAGTTTCCAGGCTCAATTCCAAAGAGTTCACTGCAAATGGCTTCTCATTTCTCTAGACTTTTCATTAGGTGATAATGGAAACTGTCATTTGAAGACGAATTACAGAACAGTCCATCTTAAACCTTAATGTGCATACAAATCGACTAGGGACCTTGTTGAAATGTGGATTGGGATTCACTGGGGCGGGGGTGGGGCCTGAGATTCTTGATATCCAACAAGCGTCCATGTGGCCCATGCCACTGGTCCAGGGACCACGTTTTGAACTGTGAGGTTCCAGACCTGCACTGTCCCATGAAGCCCCTGAGCGCCTGCAACATGGCTAGTCTGAATCAGGATGGGATGTAAGTCTAACATATACACAGGATTTCAAAGACAATATTTCAAAACTGTGAAATCCTACTTGATTTTTAAATTGGCTGCATGTTGAAATAACATTTGGGGTATACTGAAAGTGTTAGTCACTCAGTCGTGTCCGACTCTTTGTGACCCCATGGACCATAGCCTGCCAGGCTTCTCTGGCCATGGAATTTCCCAGGCAATATAGGAATGGGTTGCCGTTTCCTACTCCAGGGGATCTTCCTGACTCAGGGATCGAACTCTGGTCTCTTGCATTGCAGGCAGATTCTTTACTGTCTGAGCTACCAGGGAAGCCTCTTGGGGTATATTGGGGTAGATATATTATGAAAATTAATTTCACCTATTTCTGTGGTTTTACCAGGGCTACTAAACAGTTATTTCATTTGGGGCTCATATTATATTTTATTGGAGAACACTAGTTTAATTTGTATGCAAATAGATACTGATCATTTATGTTTTAAACCCAGGATCATTTCTGGAGATCTTTAACTGATGGAGACTTTTCTGGCTTTGAAAAGTTTCTTCTTGACCTTTTCACCACCCGTGGTAGTGGTGTAAGGTGAGAAATACCCTCACTTCTCAGAAAAGGCATGTGTCTTTGGCTAAGCCTGCTGAAAGGCAATGTTTTCAGATAAGAATGGGAGTGAGACCTGGGGCGCCGTGGCACCAGTGCACCAGCTCATTCTCCCTCTCGATGGCCTCGCCGAGCTCAGGGGGCCAGTTGCAGTTCTGTTCCTGCTCCATAAGGAAGTCCACGCTCTGCCACACCAGCTCCTGGTCCGAGGGCTTGAGGTGCTCATGGTAAGAAAGAAGCATCTGGAGGATGGACGATAGGCCATGAGCTGCTCCTATACAGACAAGAGAAGCATCGTTAATTCAATTGGGAGGAGGACCAGTTTGAAGTCTGGGCCCAAGTATGACAAATGGATGAAGGGGATGGGGAAAGCCAGGCATTCTGGGCAAAAGGAACAGGCACAGTGGTTTGTTTGCTGGAGACTATGCTGTACAGAACCAAGGAAAGGAAAGAAAAAGCTGGAGTTTGGAGAGGGAGGAAGGCAATCTACAATGGGCCCGGCAAGTCATGCAGGGAAGGGGTGATGGGGAGACTATGAAAGATTCAAAGGAGGAGTAACCAACTTTCATTCACAAGCCTCATATCTCAAAAGTAGCCATTGTGATTTGGTATTCTGTTATTGTGTGTGTGTGTGTGTGTGTGTGTGTGCACACGCACTCAGTTGTGTTCAACTCTTTGCGACCCCATGGACTGTAGCCTGCCAGGCTCCTCTGTCCATGGGATTTCCCAGGCAGGGATACTGGAATGGGTTGTCATTTCCTTCTCCAGGGGATCTTCCCGACCCAGGGATCGAACCCATGTCTCCTGCATTGGCAGGCAGATTCTTTACCACTGAGTCACTAGGGAATTAATCCATTAATATTAAAAACTTGAAGATGTCAGTGGCTGAATCCTGTTTCCCTGTGCACAGGTACTACCGGCAGTGATTGTATAAGCTGTTCAACTTTCAGCAAAAATAGGCCAATGAATTCACAATCAAGAATAAAGTATTTTAGTCTTTAGTGAAAGTCCCTGGTGGCTCAGTGGTAAAGAATCTGCCTGCCAATGCAGGAGACCTGGGTTTGATCCCTGGGTCAGGAAGATCCCCTAGAGAAGGGAAGGGCTACCCACTCTAGTATTCTTGCCTGGAAAATCCCATGGACAGAGGAATCTGGCGGGCTACAGTCCATGGGGTCACATAGAGTCAGACATGACTGACTCTCTCTCTCTGACACACACACACACACACACACACACACACACACATTGTTAAAACAGCTACCTTTCTGACAGGTAGACTCTGAAAATAAATATGAAATTGTGCTTTGAAGTATCCATCAACAGTTATTTTCAAATAGCTTTTTAAAAGGTTCCCAGTGATAGTGATGACCTATGTAAAAGTGGCTATTAGAGACTGCCTTCCTCCTCCAGGCCTTGGCCAACACCTTCACTCACCCAAGTATTCGGTTCCATAGTAAGAATACATCAGTGGGAATGGCTTCCTCTTTTTCATGGCATACTGTTTCCCAGAGTCCAGGATGGCCTGGCAAATTGATTTGATCTGGGCTGGGGTCAGCACCTGAGTAAGGAAATCAAGAAGCAGAAGTCAAGTCAGGATCTTCATTATTCCTCTGACACCAGATTTTCTTGCTTAAATAGTCCATCAGCATAAACCCCACACACTCCTCTTCTTCTTTGTAAATAAGCTCAGCCCACCACACCTTTTTTTTAAACCACTGATTCTCTCTCTGCTGTCAAATTTATCTCCCCTCTTCAGAAAATTTGCTGTTCTGACGGCAAACACAAATCTTTACTGCTATAGGCTTTTGTAAAAGGCAAAGACCACCTTACAGCTGTTATGTGTCATTAATCCTTGTCACAAGAACAAGCAGTTGCTCAGAAAATAACAAAGACTGGTCCTAAGTGACCATGCTTAACAAAGCTGTTACTCCTGATATATGGCATGGGTCTGGCTCAGACAACGGGCCTTCAGTTTGTGTCATTTTGATTGTGCTTATAAAGCCACAATTCTATGACAAGCTGTTCCACGACAGACTCGCTAGAGCCTGCTTTTGCAATCTCTGAAGGGCTTCCTAGGTGCCTGCCATCAGCTTCACTAAGACTCTGGGTCCTCGTTTTCCATTTGGTTGCTCAGAAACAATTACAGGTATGCCATGAGTTTCAACTAAAATTTCTCTTTTAATAGATATCTATCTTTGCCTCTTGGGTTTACTCCTTCCTGTCTAACATTCCCAAAGACCTATCTTCCAACACCTTCCCACCATCATTTCCAGGCTTAGCCCCAGGTCTTTCCTTAGCTGAACAGCCTATTTCTATTTTCCACTCTGTATCTATCAAATTGCTACAAAAATTTTAATTTGCCACTAAAATCATCTTTCTCTGTGCCTTTATTGGCATCAGCTGATCTCACATTTGGTCTGACTCTACCTAATATCTTGCATTATCAGTCTCATATCAACCCCGCCATCCTGGCTCACTCTCAGAAACTTGCCAAGAACCTCAAAAGGCATGAACTTAAAAGGAGTCTGTCCTGGTACCATCCATAATTCCCTAGGAATATATTTGGCTCTTCACCTGAACTGAGGTCCTGTTTGCCTCTACTGGTCTTGAATCCATACAACAGAGGCAGTTTTTGTGACAGGAAAAGACCACTGGAGTTTCAGGGTATGTACTCATTTGAATGACTCAAGTTCTCCCTATTTGACTTCCATGCTGGTAATTGAAAACTGGATTACTTTTTCCTCCGTTGAACATATATTCATGTCTCTTTTTCCTCCACCTGCTTGTTTTTCTTTTTTCTCTATTTTTTGACCACACAGTGCAACATAGGAGATCTTAGTTCTCTGACCAGGGATTGAGCCTTCACCCCCTGCAGTGAAAGTGTGGTGTCCTAACCACACTGGACCACCAAGGGAAGTCCCATCCACCTGCTTGTTTTTAACCCAGAAAAAAAAATCAACTTTGGTTCTATGTGGTGCCCTCTCTTTTCCTTTCCACCCCTAATCCACAGCTCCCAATAGAGAATGAGTTTATAAAATATTGCAAAACCTCCCCGGTCATGCATCATGTCTGGGCGGTTTCCTCTTATCTCTCAGAAACACTGTGAAAAACAAAGAGAAACGGTGCTTGTTGGGCTGGATAAAGACCAGTTATGCGTGCAGTTCTTTATCGCTGGGAACAGGCAAGACCTACCCTTGGCTTTATTGATCAGCAAATAAAAAGTGAAGAGTGCTCGTGAAAAGTGTGCGGAGGAGACCATCGAGGAAGAGGGTCCTGGTCTCACCACCCTTCCCCCCAACGCACATTACATTAGGAAGGAAGGAGATGACATGGTGCCGGGGTGGGGGGGTGTGGACAGTGGCTACTTCATGTTCTCTCATAGGTCTGCCCTCTCCAATATTCCTCCATGTCCCACTCCCAGCGCAGAGTAACACTTGAGCCCACATACCTCGATGAAGATGGCCTCCCAGCTTCTGAAACCTGCTGAAGCCTTAGGAATGAGGAAACAGCATTAGCATTTCCACTGGGGGGAAAAGAGTGACTGCAGGTGGCAGAGAGGGGCTCCCTGCCCATTAGGCCTTTATCAAAACACACCCAAATTCCCTCTCCTGTATTTGTAGTATGTAATAAGGTTATTTGCGTACTGATGTCTTGGATGGACTTGGTTCTCTTTTCTAAGTATTATTATTTTTTTTTACTATAGTTGATTTCCAGTGCTGTGTTAATTTCTGCTGTACAGCTAATTGATTCAGTTATATACATATATACGTTCTTTTTATATTCTTTTCCATTACAGTAATCACAGGGTATTGAACATAGTTCCCTGTGCTACCACAGTAGGACTTTGTTGATTATCCATTCTGTCTGTGATCATTTGCATCTGCTAATCCCATGCTCCCAATCCACCCCTCCCCCAACCCACCCCTGCCTTGGCAACCACAAGTCTGTTCTCTATGTCATGAATCTCTCTGTTTCAAAGATAGGTTCATTTGTGACATATTTTAGATTCTACATATAAGTGACAGCATATTTGGATTTAGTTCTTTAAATAATTTTTTTACACTGAATTGAAATAAATTAAGATATGTCAAACATGCAAAGCAAGTCTCTGGTGGTTTGGTGTAAATAGTTTCATTAACAGAGGTGTCTGTTGTGAAAGAGTCCTATGGGGCTGGGCTGTGAGCATGAAGAGATGAGTGCACAATAAAGCTCATGCTATGTTGCTTGGCCCCAACCTAAAGGTCGAGCTCTGATGCAACCAGCTCCCTACGAGTATACACTATCTTTGTTAAGGAAATAAACGCAATGGGCTAAGCCACAGAAAGCCTGCCTCACCACAGACCCCTTTTCAGAGTGAAGTGTCCCACCCACAGGCCCTCTGAAGTGGCGGTCTTTGCTAGCCTGCTATCAACCATGGCCAGCACGAGCAAGCAACAGTCCAAAATGCCCTGAGTAGGTGACTGCCCAGCCAGATGGAATGCAAAAGGTCACTCCAATATCATGCCAAACACACACATAACAGAGAAAGAATCCAACGCAGTTAATGTCGTTAGCTGACATGAGGTGATTTCCTCCAGCAATGTATTTCACCCACTCCTTTGCCCCACCATTCTGGTGGTAGCACAAGTTTCTGCTTCGAGAAAGAAAAAAGCCATTTGACGATCAATGAACACCAAAATGACTTTTTTTTAGGTTTTTTAAAAAATTTATTGGCGTAGAGTTGATTTACAATGTCATGTTGTACAAGTATATAGCAAAGTGATTTGATTATACATATACATATGTTCATTCTTTGTTTTAATTTTTTTTTTTAGCTGCACTGCACGGCATGTGGCATCTTAGCTCCCTGACAAGGGATTGAACCCACATCCCCTGCACTGGAAGTGTGGAGTCTTAACTACTGGACCACCAGGGAAGTCCCCCTCTTCCTTCTTTTTATGATACCCATGGAGATAATAGCTCTGAGGAAAAAAGGCTTTTGAGTTATTAAGATCCTGGGTATTTTAATACTTAAAGCTGATAAGATAAACAATAGACTTGAAGGCTATATAGAGTCAGGATGGAGCTAAAGCTGTTCAAGGCGGGCAGAGGTGACATGGAACAGAAACCAGGAAGTTGAAAGTCAGTGTGGAGTTCCTGCTGTCCTAGCTCCAGTCCCTTGCAATAGGCATTAGGAAAGATCCTATAATCTCCTGAAAAGGTTTGGAAAATTGTAGGTAGTTAGGATGTGTGCCCCCCCTCGCACCTGGAATTTGGGGAGATGGCAGACTCAGAGATGTGGCTCTTGTCTCAGGGTCTGGGGCCAGTAACAGAGATACTGCTACATAGCATGTCCACAAGAGAGACAGAAGCAATCCCAAGTTTCCTGTGGGTACCATGGTGGAGCAGAAAAACATCCCATATCCAAAAGTAAATTTTTCTAACAAAATTCCCTGTCCAAATTTAGAAGTTAGGGAACTTTTTTGGGTACAAAGTCAAAATACAAACAAATGGTTAGAGGCCTCTTTGGGGCTTTGATTCAGTTGCAAGCCACTAGGTTACAGATAAGAGCCAGGCCTTCAGGAAATCTCTGGAGTGGGTGGAGATGTATGTAAGGTGTTGAGAAGACAAAAACTTATAGGAGTTGCTTTGACACAGAAGAAGCTTAAAGAGATAAGGTACGGCTAAGGGAGGCAGGCTTCCCTGGTGGTGCAGTGGTAAAGAATCTGCCTGCTAATGCAGGAGACATGGACTTGATCCCTGGGTCAGGAAGACCCACTGCAGAAGGAAACGGCAACCCACTCCAGTGTTCTTGCCTGGAAAATTCCATGGACAGAGGAGCTTGGTGGGCTACAGTCTATGGGGACATGACTCAGCAACCAAGCTTGCACAGCTAAGGGAAGGCTTTCAAACAGGAAACAGATATTGATGAATCAGACAATTTACATTATGTGCTTGGCCTGTGCTGGGCACTTTGAGAGAAGATATATTTTTCTTTTTTTTTTTTGATGTGGACCATTGTTTAAAGTCTTTACTGAACTTATTGCAGTATTGCTTCTGTTTTATGTTTTGGTTTTTTGGTTGTGAGGCATCTATTTCTGCTTTATTGACTATGCCAAAGTCTTTGACTGTGTGGATCACAATAAACTGTGGGAAATTCTGAAACAGATGGGAATACCAGACCACCTGACCTGCCTCTTGAGAAACCTATATGCAGGTCAGGAAGCAAGTTAGAACTGGACATGGAACAACAGACTGGTTCCAAATAGGAAAAGGAGTACGTCAAGGCTGTATTGTCACCCTGCTTATTTAACTTATATGCAGAGTACATCATGAGAAATACTGGGCTGGAAGAAGCACAAGCTGGAATCAAGTTTGCCGGGAGAAATATCAATAATCTCACATATGCAGATGACACCACCCTTATGGCAGAAAGTGAAGAGGAACTCAAAAGCCTCTTGATGAAAGTGAAAGAGGAGAGTGAAAAAGTTGGCTTAAAGCTCAACATTCAGAAAACAAAGATCATGGCATCTGGTCCCATTACTTCATGGGAAATAGATGGGGAAACAGTGGAAACAGTGTGAGACTTTATTTTTTTGGGCTCCAAAATCACTGCAGATGCTGATTGCAGCCATGAAATTAAAAGACGCTTACTCCTTGGAAGGAAAGTTATGACCAATCTAGATAGCATATTAAAAAGTAGAGATATTACTTTGCCAACAAAAGTCCGTCTAGTCAAGGCTATGGTTTTTCCAGTGGTCATGTATGGATGTGAGAGTTGGACTATGAAGAAAGCTGATCGCCGAAGAATTGACGCTTTTGAACTGTGGTGCTGGAGAAGACTCTTGAGAGTCCCTTGAACTGCAAGGAGGTCCAACCAGTCCATCCTAAAAATCAGTCCTGGGTGTTCATTGGAAGGACTGATGCTAAAGCTGAAACTGCAATACTTTGGCCACCTCATGGGAAGAGTTGACTCATTGGAAAAGACTCTGATGCTGGAAGGGATTGGGGGCAGGAGGAGAAGGGGATGACAGAGGATGAGATAGCTGGATGGCATCACCGACTCGATGGACATGAGTTTGAGTAAGCTCCGGGAGTTGGTGATGGACAGGGAGGCCTGGCATGCTGCAATTCATGGGGTCGCAGAGTCAGACACAACTGAGCCACTGAACTGAGCCACGTGAAATCTTGGCTCCTTGATTACGGATTGAGCCAGCACCCTCTGCAATGGAAGCTGAAGTCTTAACCACTGGTCCACCAGGGAAGTCCCAAGACAAGATATAATCTCAATAAATAGACTTAACATCTGAATCATTTAAATAATGAAATATTTTGCATTTGTTTAAATTCTCAAAGTCATGACCTATAGGGGTAAGGTGGAGGGAGAGAATATTGAGGGCTTCACAGAGGGAGAGGGACATGAGCTAAGCTTTGAAGGACAGTTAGGAAGTGAATAAATGAAAGGAGATGGGGGGAGGGAGAGAAGGTATTTTAAGTGGTGGGACGGAGAAAACCCTGTGTATTATGGCCAGGCTTCTCAAATTGCAACATGCACACAGATTACCTGGTGCTCTTGTTAAAATTATGCAGATTCTGATTCCGTGAGTCCGGGATGGGACCAGGACTCTATAGTTCTAACAAGCTCCCAGGTGAGGTTGCTGACCTCACCTAGACCACACCTGAAGCAGGAAGTGGTTATGGGAGCAGGGAGGTTGGCTGCAGGAGAGGATGTCTCTTGGAAAGGGTGAGAACTTTGATGGAAGGAACTGTAGGAAGTTCCCAAAGAACGTTCGAGGAAGCAAGAGCGTGTCCCAAAGGCAAGAACACTGCAGCTGTAATTTCAAAGACCAGAACCCAGGAAAGAGAAGCGATAACAATGGGAAATTCTCTTCCATTTTGCAGTGTGGAGGAAAAGTCCCTCCAAAATCTGAAAACCCCAGTGGGGAGCTCTCTTAGCCAATGTAGCCAGGTTTGTTATTTAACTTAATTAGTCTCCAAATAGCGTGCGTGTGCTGGTGCAGAAGGAGCAAGTCCCTTGCTTCTAGTTTTCCTGATGCTCTATGACCATTATTATGCTGGGCAATGAGGAACGGGAGGTAAGTTACTCTAGTTAATGATTATCTTCCAATCATCAAAGGGATTCGGCAGGGAATTTCACTTGCAAATATTTGGTCCTAGACACTGTTTCAAAGTTGTTTATTTTCCCTTCTCATGTCGAGACACCCAAGCCAGGAAAACACTGGGAACCAGAAAAGCAAAACAGGTTTTACCCCATTCCTGCAGACTGACTGCCGGCTTGAAAGATTTATTGTAAGTACCTGGTAACCCAGTCTGCAGCAAGTGTCACTAGATGATTTTGTTCTGTTTCCTTGAAGACATGAAATGTCTCAGAGCCTGAGCTGCCTTTTCTACAAAAATAGGCTCACAATGATTTGCCCCATCTACCCCTTCAGGTGACAGTGAGACCTGTTTTAAAAAAGCAGTTCCCATTTGGGGTTAGCAGATGCAAACTGGTATATATAGAATGGATAAATAACAAGATTCTATAGTATAGCACAGAGAACTATACTCAATATCCTGTGATAAACCAGAATGGAAAAGAATTTGAAAAACAATGTGTGTGTATATATAAAACTGAGTCACTTTGCTGTATAGCAGAAATTAACACAACACTGTAAATCAGCTACACTTTATTTTTTTTTAAAAAAAGCAAAAACAAAAAAGCAGTTCCAATTAGCAAATTCCAATTTTATTAAGCCGACATTGTATTTAGCTCTAGGTCATAGTGAATATCAGCCTTAGTCAATCATGTCAGTTGTCCCCACTGTCCCTTGCCAGATATTCAGTTCTCAGCAGTCCGTGAAGCTAGAGTTGGCTATGTGACCTCATTTTGATCAATGGGGAAATCTGCTGAGGTGGGAGCTTCCTTGAAAGCTCTTGATTTCAGCATAAATGGAAGTAAAATGGACACACTTGGCTTTTCCGGCCTTTCCTCTTTTTGGTGCCTTGAATGTTTATGTGAGGCCTGGAGCTATAGCAGCCATTTTGCATCCTGAGGCAATAAGCTCGTGGATGACATGCCAATATTCAAAGAACAATAGACGAGAAAGATCCTGGGGGGTTTGGACATCACTGGGCATCTGTACCACAACCAGGACCACCTATCTCCATAAGTCTTTTGTTATGAGAGATTTCCTCTCTTAAAGTGAGTGTTCACTGGATTACTTACAAACTCACATCAACTGGGCGGCCATAAAGTGGCAACATAACAGCACTGCTAACATTCATTTCCCTGTAAAGCAATTTTTGCCCACATACTCCTCTGTTTCCATGGAAAACTCTAGCTCCGGAGCTCTTTACAGTGAAACTGCCTGCCTGAGTGGACAAATTCAAATCCAGTTTTTAGTGCTGGAAGTACTCACAAGGTTGTGATCGACTTTTCTTGTTAAGTGCTATCCTAGAGCCCAAAGCCTAGCAAACACACTGTCACCTTGCTGCCACTGCCCTGTGTGACCTCCCTACTCCTTGCACTTATCCTGCTCCAGGTCAGGGACAGGGGATACTCTCCAAGCTGCCCCAGGACAGTAGATCCTCAAACCCTCAAAACTGATGTGGGGAGACAGCGAGGTGACTTGTGGGAGCCTCAGCAATAAGTTCTGTGAAGCAATCACCTTCTATACCAGGAACCACTGTCACCTCAACTTAAGTAACTGTATTATGTACCACCTGCCCTGTCACTTGAGAGAGAGCTATTCATGAAAATGGTCCTAGAAGAACAGTATCTGAACCATTTGTGACATTTTAAGGCTTAATAACTCTTTTGCCTAGATATTTTGGACAGAATAAGCTGAAAGGGTTTCTTTGCCATGGGCCTGTGGGAATGACGGGTGCCTTGAAGGTCAGAGTGGGGGAGAGAAGGCAGATCATTTAGTCTTCTTTTTCCCCCAATACCTTAAAATACATTTTTAATAAATGTGTTCCTAGGGTCTAAAGGAAGCTAAAGCCATAAATGGTACCTTCTCTGCATGCAAAATAAAACCTAAAGGTATTGGGGTAGTGGGGTGGACTGGATGAGCATGGTGGGGAAATTTGGAATTTTTGGTTTTGTGATTGTATGGCCCTAAGTGAGTGATGTAACCTCTCCGCTTGCACAGTCTTCATTGGTAAAATGAGTTAGCTGGGGCTGCCCTGGTGGCTCAGAGGTAAAGAGTCCACCTGCCAGTTCAGGAGACACGGGTTCGAGTCTTGTTCCAGAGACTCCACATGCCATGGAGCAGGTAAACTGGCGTGTTCTAGAGCCTGGGGTCCACAACTACTGAAGCCCGAGTGCCTAGAATCTGTGCTCCACAACAAGAGAAGCCACCGAAATGAAAAGGCCCTGCTCTGCAACTAGAGAGTACCCCTGGCTCTCTGCAACTAGAGAAAAGCTTGCACAGCAATGAAGACCCAGCATAGACAAAAATAAAAAAATTTTTTTTTAATTTAAAAAATGAGGCAGCTGACCAAATAAGTTCCTGGGGCCTTTCTGGTTCATGACGGTTTATAAATATGCATCTAACTTTCCTTCTTTCCCATGTATCATTGGGGCACTGGAAGGAATTCTCTGCATGATCGTGTTCGAAGTGGTTCCATCATGGTGACACTGTGCTTTCAGATACTTTGAAGGGAAAACAATTCTGGTTTCTTGTTTTCTGGTATCTTTTCAGAAACAGTTTTAGCCAGGGATCTTTAGGAAAGCTATATCCTAAGATTCCAAAAGAATCCCTTTCTATATAAACAACACATTAAAAAAGGAGATTTGGGTGAGATGTAGGGAGAGAGTAACACAGAAACATATTACCATAGGTAAAATAGATAGCCAATGGGAATTTGCTGTATGACTCAGGGAACTCAACCCCGGGGGTCTGGAACAACCTAGAGTGGTGGGATGCGGAGGAAGGTGGGAGGGAGAGGGAGGGAGCATGGGTGTACCTATGGCTGATTTGTGTTGATGTTTGGCAGAAGCCAACACAATACTGTAAAGCAGTTATTCTTCAATTAAAAAAATGATTTTTTATTTTTTTTTTACTTTTGAGGTTTCTTTTATCTTAAGTTTCACAGATGGTTATATTTACCTCGTAATATATAAGATTACAATCCAGTGCAAAATAAGTTCTGTGTTAGACACCGATGAACAGTGGTACCAAGAAACACACAAAATCATACTTTCTGAGCTTAAATGGAAGGGACCTCTATTCTTAAAGAACCGACATCCTGACAAATGACTTTCAAGCCTCTGCATAAACCATTTCCACGATCAGAAATGAACGTTCAAGCCCAGAGATTACTCATGTCATATACAGATTTCTGTTGCACAGGTCCTTCATTTTGTGAGCTGTTTCTCCTTCACTATACTTTATAATTATAGATCATAACTCCCTTAATTCCACTTTTTTTTTTTTACTTTTGAGGTTTCTTTTATCTTAAGTTTCACAGATGGTTATATTTACCTCGTAATATATAAGATTACAATCCAGTGCAAAATAAGTTCTGTGTTAGACACCGATGAACAGTGGTACCAAGAAACACACAAAATGATTTTTTAAAAAGGAGATTTGGGGTGACTTGGGCATGCAAGTATGCTGGAGGGAGCTGTCAGCCCTCCCACCCCTTTAGGGGCCAGGCAGCCAGGATGAACACAAGCATCTCTGTGGCTGCTTTCAATTTTCATTTTAGGGCCAGGGGAAGGAGGAAGAGGAAGAACGGATCTCAGGAGGGGCTGGCTCTGAGGCTGAAGAGGAGAGGAGAGTCAAGTATTAGAGTGACACCTTTACTCTGTTAAGTACACTCCCCAAAGCCACCTCCTTAGATTTCAGCATCTGCAAATCCCACGTGGTTGCTGTGCAATGAACACAGCTAGGGGCTCCATCCTGGTCCTTACAAAGGCTTGGGGATAGTGAACCACCAGGATGTATAAACAATACTAAGCAAAGCAGGATTTATAACCTTGTAAGTTAGTAAGTAAGGTCTTTGTCATACAAACCATTTATCCTGTAAATATTTATGGAGCCCTACACTTGGGAGAACATCTGTCAACAAAAGGGAGAAAAATCCCTGCCATTGTGGAGATGACATTCCACTTTGAATACATGCATACTATGCTCCATATTTTATTACCCCCAATATGTCTTGTGCAGCCACTTTCCATCATTTGTTATTATTTTAATGGGGCTGTCTTCAGAAAGAAATCAATATTAAGTAAATTGTGTGCCTCATCTCAGGTTGCCTGGTGAACATTTTAACAGGAGATGAAATCCATTCATAGGTTCCAATGTTCAATGGAGGGTAATCACCAAAAGTGTAAGGATGGACACAGGAGAGAAATGGCCAGCTGGCCAGTTGCTGTAGCAGATAATTCCTGGGAAATGTTTAAAAACAGAGGCCCCGCTCTATACTAAGGCTTTATAGGAGGTAGAACTGAACACTTATCTTTCTTTTTCCTTTCAGAATGCTGGGGCACAGACACTGCTTTACAGAGCTTTGCATTGCAAATCCAGCATGATTTAGTACTGCAAATAGCACAGGCGGTTAGAACAAGGATCAGCTTAAATCTTATCTGGTTTACATAAGCTGGGCTGTTTTTATTCCTGGTCACAGAGTAGACTTTTAATTATAAGCTAATGCCAGGCACGTCTCTGTAAATATGTTTCATTGGTTGTAACACAAAATATTATTGACCATTTACCAATTATTCTGCCAATGCAGGAGAAGCAAGAGATGTGGGTTCGATTCCTGAGTTGGGAAGATCCCCTGGAGAAGGAAATGGCAACCCACTCCGGTATTCTTGCCTGAAAAATCTCATGTACAGAGGAGCCTGGTGGGCTACAGTCCATGGGGTCACAAAGAGTTGGACACAACTGAGCATGCACACACACACACAAAAGCATGCATCTCCAGGATACTGAAAGAGCCGCTCAATGTTTAATATGTGAAGCATGAAGATATATTAAATACAGAATTACCAGGCTGGTGCAAATGTAATTGCGGTTTCAGATAGTGAATTTCAAATCATTGTAACTAGGCTCAAACACATCTTTATTAATCAAAATACGAACCATTACAATCAACACATTTTTGCCAATGAGAAATAAGTTTGTTTATTCCTGAAGCATAAAAATCCATGCTTTAGGATTCAACAAACTTTTGGAAAGCATTTTCTGCGTCCTGCTGGTTGTGGAAGCGTTTTCCCTGCAGGAAATTGTCAAGATGCTTGAAGAATTGGTAGTTAGTTGGTGAGCGGTCAGGTGAATATGGCAGATGAGGCAAAACCTCATACCCTAATTCATTCAATTTTTGAAGCACTGGTTGCACGACATGTGGTCATGTGATGCTGTGGAGAACTGGACCCATTATGTTGACCAATTCTTACTGCAAGAATTTCAGTTTTGGTGCATCTCATCGATTTGCTGAGCCTACTTCTCAGATGTAATGGTTTCGCCAGGATTCAGAAAGCTGGAGTGGATCAGACTGGCAGCAGACCACCAAACAGTGACCATGACTTTTTTTCTGGTGCAAGTTTGGCTTTGGGAAGTGCTTTGGAGCTTATTCTCCTCGGTTCAACCACTGAGCTGGTCATCGCTGGTTTTCATATAAAATCCAATTTTCTTGCGCATCACAATCTGATCAAGAAACAGTTTGTTATTGTTGCACACAATAAGAGAATATGACACTTCAAAACAATGATTTTCTTGATTTGCGGTCAGCTCATGAGGCACCCACTTATCGAGAGCCTCTTCACCTCTCCAATTTGCTTCAAAGGCCAAATGACTGTAGAGTGGTTCATGCTGAGTTCTTCAGCATCTTCTCATGTAGTTGTAAGAGGATCAGCTTTGATGATCGCTATCAGTTGGTCATTGTCACTTTCCGATGGCTGGTCACCGCACTCCTCATCTTCAAGGCTCTCTTCTCCTTTACAAAACTCTTTGAGCCACCACTGCACTGTACATTGGTTAGCAGTTCCTGGGCCAAATGCATTGTTGATGCTGCAAGTTGTCTCCGCTGCTGTATGATCCATTTTGAACTTGAATAAGAAAATTACTCAAATTTGCTTTTTGTCTAACATCAATTTTATAGTCTAAGTATAAAATAAATAGTAAGTAATAAGTCATTAGCAAAAAAACATAAAGCAAGAAATGCACATTAAAGTGATGGATAACGGCAGACGCGGGAGACGCCCGGCTCCGGCGGCGCAGGCGCAGACGCGGGAGACGCCCGGCTCCGGCGGCGCAGGCGCAGACGCGGGAGACGCCCGGCTCCGGCGCAACCGACCACGTGCAGAATCGTGGCTGAGATGAGCTACCCCGCGCCCAGGGTTAGGGCGGTGGCCGAGAGGAGCTGTACCACGTTCAGGAGGCGGTGGCTGCTTGGTCACCGGAGGGCCGAGAGGAGCTGATCTACATTCAAAGCAGGAGGCGCGGCCTTGAGGAGATACCCCTCGTCCAAGGTAAGGTACAGCGGCTGCGCCTTGCTGGAGCAGCTGGGAAGAGATACTCCACGACCAAGTGGAATATAAGAATCCAGTGTTCTGGGGAGGAAGGAACAAGATGGCGGAGGGATAAGATGGCAAGACCACTTTCTCCCCCACAAATTCATCAAAAGAACATTTGAACGTGGAGTCAAGTCCACAAAACAACTGGCAGAGGACATCAGGAACCCAGAAAAGCAGCCCATTGTCTTCTAAAGGAGAGAGAAGAAATCCAGCTCCACCCACCAGAACACCGACACATGCTTCCCTAACCAGGGAACCCGGACAAGTCACCCGTCCAACCCCACACACAGCGAAGAAACTACGTAATAAAGAGAACTCCACAAACTGCAAGAAGAGGGAAAGGCCACTCCAAGCAAAGCAATATAAGCAAGATGAAGAGGCAGAGAAATACCCAGCAAGTAAAGAAACAAGATAATTGCCCACCAACACAAACAAAAGAAGAAGATATAGGGAATTTACCTGATAAAGAATTTCAAATTTTGATGGTGAAAATGATTCAAAATCTTGAAAGCAAAATGGAGTTACAGATAAATAACCTGGAGAAAAGGATTGAGAAGATGGAAGAAAGATTTAATAAGGACTTAGAAGAAATAAAAAAGAGTCAATATACAATGAATAACGCAATAGATGAGATCAGAAACACTCTGGAGGGAACAAACAGAAGAATAACAGAGGCAGAAGACAGGATAAGCGAACTAGAAGATAGAATTGTAGAAATAAATGAAACAGAGAGGAAAAAAGAAAAACGAATTAAAAGAAATGAGGACAATATTAGAGACCTCTGAGACAATGTTAAACGCTCCAACATTCGAATCATAGGAGTCCCAGAAGAAGAAGACAAAAAGAAAGACCATGAGAGAATACTTGAGGAGATAATAGTTGAAAACTTCCCTATAATAGGGAAAGAAATAATCACCCAAGTCCAAGAAACCCAGAGAGTCCCCAACAGGATAAACCCAAGGCGAAATACTCCAAGACACATATTAATCAAATTAACAAAGATCAAACACAAAGAACAAATATTAAAAGCAGCAAGGGAAAAGCAGCAAATAACACATAAGGGGATTCCCATAAGGATAACAGCTGATCTTTCAACAGAAACTCTTCAGGCCAGAAGGGAGTGTCAAGACATACTTAAAGTGATGAAAGAAAATACCCTACAGCCCAGATTACTATACCCAGCAAGGATCTCATTCAAAAATGAAGGAGAAATCAAAAGCTTTACAGACAAGCAAAAGCTGAGGGAATTCAGCATCACCAAACCAGCTCTCCAACAAATGCTAAAGGATCTTCTATAGACAGGAAACACAGAAAGAGTGTATAAACTTGAACCCAAAGCAATAAAGAAAATGGCTACGGGATCGTACTTATCAATAATTACCTTAAACGTAAATGGGTTGAAATTTTCAAAAAGGCTAGGAAACAATTCTCATAGCCATCAATAGTTCAGTGTTGAGTTCATGAATAGTTTTTAAAGTTTGGGACAAACTGTAGTATTTGCTATTTGAAGTACTATTTGTAATTGGCATATTACGATGTAACATTCATTTCCATCTTAAAACGCCTAAAAATGCCTGACAGGTTTTTAGATTTGTGAATTTTAGTTGAAATGTATTTTACGATGTTACTAAACCTGCAGAAATATTGAAATATTTCAGAGAACTTATTCACTGTACATTTAATTTATTTTATTTATAAAAGTTATGAACTGTAGAAAGTTTTACTTGTTGGGTCAAATGCTTGTTGCTTCAAATGCTTGTTGCATTTGAAGTGCTAGTTACAAGAAAATCAAATACCTTCAATGTATAAATGCTATTAAGTTTTTAAAGGACTCTGGAGTATAAGTAAGTTTGTTTAAAGAAATTTAGTCTGTTCAACTTGAAAAAAATAAATAAAATTGGAAAAAAAAATGAAAAAAAAAAAGAAGCTAATTAGTATGTGTTTAAGTTCTTCAGTGTCAACTGTGAATAAGTTTAGATTTTACCCCTTTAGACAATGATAGCTTAATCAAAACAGCGGGAACAGTCAAGCAAAGGAGTAAAACCCATAAAACCTGTGGCAGAGAATATTCTTGGAAACTGATACCCTCCACTGGCATCCTGTGCAATTTGAACAAATGTTTTAATTGGATGAAATCAGTTAAATATCCATTAAGAAGTTGTCTTTGAATGTTGTATCATTAAATAATAACCCTTGCTGATTTTTCTTAACCACAAATGGGATATGTGAAGAAGAAATTGGAGTAAAGGGGACATTTTGTAATGCTGTAGTTGACTTATAAAACTGCTCTGAAGTAGTTATAAAAAAAAAGTGATGGATAACATAACCACATTTATTTAAGAATATATTCTAATATCAAAGGCAAATTTCAACAATGCAAAAACTACAATTACTTTTGCACCAACCTAAAATAGTAATGAAGAGGCACTTACAAAATAAAGTATCCCAAGTGCACGATGAAAGAAGAACTCCAGACAAAATAGATGCATGTGAGATATGCATCTCACAGATTTACTGTGAGAAATGGAGAATTTGGACTTCTACTATAGAACATCAGTGTCCAAGGGAAAGAAGTATCTAGGGCCACTAGTTAGGATGTCCACAGCACCTTAATTCCTATTCATAAGCTTTATTCATAAGGCCTGGAAATATCCTAATCATCCATCAATAGAATGAATAAATTTGAAACACTCTCACAATGGAATACTACTCAACAATAAAGATAACAAATTAATGATACCTACAACAGGGATGGAGCTCACAAACATACTGAACTAAAGAAGCCAGGCACAAAAGAGTACACTAGATGATTCCATTTATTTGAAGTTCAGGAATAGGCAAAATCAAACTATGGTGATAGAGGTCAAAAGAGTGGTTACCTGCAGCATCGTGTGTGTGTGTGTGGGGTGGGGCAGGGCAACTGGTACTAACTTGGATAAAGGGACTTTTTGGGATGATGGAAACATTCTTTTCCTTAAGCTGGGTAATGTATATTCGACAGTGAAATCACTGAACTATGCACTTAAGATTTATACATTTTTCTATATGTAAACTATACTTCAACTTTTACAAAGCAAAATAAATCAAGGTATTGAACAGTTTACTTATCAAATGATAGAATGAACAGTCTAGCTGTTCGTTAACACATTTTGTCTGAGCATCAAGGTCCTTTGGACGGAAGATACCAACAGTGCTAGGTTGGTGAAGAAGGGCATGAAGAAGGGCCTTTCTTAGTCTTGTGTGAAATTCAAGGAAAAAAAGAAAAGCAGGTTCCCTTCTGGGCAGACAAATTGCATATAGTGGCACATTACCTCTGGGCTGATGCAGTGCCAGGCCAAGGCTTTGTGACCAAAACACAGAGGCTGGGTTTCACGTCCCTTGCCCTTCTGACCAGGTGCCCTTGTGTAGGCAACCTTGACAATCACAGGGCTGCCCAGTCCTCTGGAAGGAAACTAGAGATCTGGGAGCAGCCAAGCATGAAAAAGGACTCACACTTGAATACAGAAAGCTGCCAGATCCCAGGCAATGTTGTCTCTTTTGGTGACACTGGTCTCTGCCTCTGTCACCTTCTACAGACCCATTTTCTCGACTTCTCTATGGCTGAAGGTCACCTCCACCACACCACACACAACAGCTTCCAAGGTTTATAATGTCCCTCAGTTTCAGTCATACTTCAGGATCACCTAATGTTGAATTCCTGAGAGAGAATCTGATTGGCTCAGCCTTGGTCAGGTGCATTTACCCTGAATGCATCAATATGGGTGCAAAAACCCACCCAGGTAGGGAGTGGGATGGTGTTTCATAAAGAACTAGGATTATTTCGAGCTAAGCAGACTTCTCCCAAAGTCTACTACACTCGCAAACTATTAGAAAACTTGACAACCCAGTGGCTTAATCCAATAAAAGGTTAGTCTAGAAGTAGCTGACTGCTGGCTGATATTGTTTACTTGTGATGTCAGAGCCAGGATGTCACAATTCTCTCTTCCTTTCCTCATGTTGCCCATGGGCACAAAATGGCTGCTGTTAACTCCAGGCGTCATGTTTATATTTAAGGCAGGAAGAAACGGGGAAGGGCAGCACCAGTCATGCCCGTTTTCTCAGGACAGCAAAATGCTTCCCCAAACTCCAAGCAGACTTCTATTGACATGTTATTAGCTAGTACTGTTTGACATACCACCCTGACAGAGAGGTTGGAAAACCAAATAATTATCTAAGAACATCGCTATGCCAAACAAGATTAGGCTTCTGTTAGTAAACACAATGTGGAAAATGAGTATTTGGGAGGTAGCAGACAGTGTCTGCCACCAGACAGGACTATAGGAACCCACCTTCTCTGAAAAATTTATATTAGTCATTCACGACCATGTCCGAACATAGGTGATGGAAAGCTCTCTTAATTCCTTTTTTAAAAAACTTCACTGCCTCTCGTCACACACTAAGCCACTCAATTTTGCACTGCACCACCTAGGATCCTTTGGCTGGGGTTTGCATTCTCTCTCAAAAGCTGTCAAGGAGGAAACTGGTCAGGGCAGGTTTATCAGCTCCCAGTCTAATGGTCCAAGTGCTATACAAATGCCTTTTTGGCACCAAAAGACAATACAGGATTTTAGGAAGTATGATCAAAAGAGCTCTGCTTTCTCTAATTATACTGCTATTTCAGAAGTGATCTCAAAGGTATTTCAATATATGCAAATAGATCCTATTCCCTTTTAAAATCTGTTCCTTAGTAGAAGCAGGTGTAGGAGTTGAGGGGAGAGGGAATAGCCAGCCATAGGCAGGCTCACCTTTCAAAGGCATTGGTGGGACTAGATGGCTCCCAGGCATCCCTACATGCACGATATTGATATTGTGCTTTCTAAATAGTCGGTAATCAGTCTCTTCAAATCATGAGGGACATTTCCAAGAAACAAATGTAGATTAGCATTACCTTTTAACTGAGAGATGATGTATTCTATGAGGTGAGAAAAAGGCCATGGAAAAGGACAGAGTGTACCTACCCATGTGGTAAGCCAAGGTAAGTGGAGAAATTCTAATCTTCTAGCTAATTTTAACATACAAATAAAATAGTCTTCAAAGACAATGGCACTGCTTTTATATTTAAATATGTAGTAATCATATATACATTTTTAAAATATGTATTATATATACATTTAATGACAAAAGTGGGGGAGAACCATGTTAATGGGGTGAGATCTTGTTTAGATAGTTGTTCATAAAACCTAGGTTCTTGTTATTTTTGAATACTTACATATTTTAATCTTGTTCTTACTTCAACTCATATCCTAACTTCAAAGTGTAAGGAAAAGAACAAATGTTGGGGATCAATTTATAAACCAATATGAGGAAGAATCCTAAAAGTCTACAGATGAAAACTGAAATAATTATCTGTGATTCCCTGGGCAAATTACTCTTGCTGTGTGGATCTCAGTTTTTTCACCCATGAAATGGAGACATTAAAGAACCTTAAAAGCCCTTTCTTGCTCTAAATTCTATCACTTTGTTAAAGAAGTTTACTGAGGTCAGAGTTTGCTCTGGTGGTTTCAAGTCTTCAAGTTCCCAAGATCCCCAGACTACCCTAGTCTGACATTTCTTCACTTAATTCTGTAAAGTTCCCCAGTATTCTGTTAATGTAACCCACTTTGAATTTTTTATTTTTGTAAATGATTAGTATAGAATTCCAAAGGATTATAAGAGTGGTACAAAATTCCCCATATACCATTTACCCATAGTCATCTTTTGTTAACATTTTGTAAACATTTGCTTTACCACTGATTATTTTCGAAGGGGGAATTTTAGAGTAAGTTGCAGATATGATGCTCCTTTACCCAAAAATTGTTGTTGTTTAGTGCTAATTCCTGTTTGACTCTTCCCTACCCAGGGATCAAACCCATGTTTCCTGCATTGGCAGGTAGATTCTTTACCACTGAGCCACCAGGAAAACCCTTAACCTAAAATACTTCAGTGTATATTTCTTATAAACAAGGACATTCTCTTACCTAACTACAGGGTAACTATCAAAAATCAGGAAGTTTAATATTGATGCAGTATTATTATGTAATCTATAGTCTATATTTATAATTTCCCAATAATCCCAAAAATGCCCCTGAAAGACGTATCTATATATCTCTGTCTATCTATCTGGACTTCCCTGGTGGTTCAGCAGTAAAGAACCTGCCTGCCAATGCAGGAGATGTGGGTTTGATCTCTGAGTTGGGAAGAAATCTTGGCGAAGGAAATGGCAACCCACCCCAGTATTATTACCTGGAAAATTCCATGGACAGAGGAGCCTGGTGGGCTATAGTCCATGGGGTCGCAAAAAGAGTTGGATACGACTGAATGACTAAACAACAACTATATGTATATATACATATTCACACACACACATATATATATACATACATAAATACATATATATGTGTGTTTTCTGTTACAGGATCCAATTCAAAATCACACATTGGACTTAGCTGTCACGCCCTTTAGACTTCATTAATCTGTAACAGATTCTCAGCCTTTCTTTATCTTTGACATTTTGGAAAAATATGGACAATTTATTTCATAGGATGCCCCTCCATTTGGATATGTACAATGTTCCTCACAATCAGATTCGAGTTATGCATTTGGGCAGAAAGCTCCCAGAAGTGATGTCATATTTGATCCATACAGGTGCCCATCTTCCCCCTTTTAAAGTTAAGCTACTTCAACTTGAATTTCTATCATTTAGACTTTTTAAAGTTATGACTAATTTACAGCTTGAGTTGCTGAAGATCCCCCAGGTTCTTTTAACATCGTCTCCACAGTAAGGTGTCATCACTTAAGGCCTGGCTATATCCCAGTTGGAAAGCACCAGAACTTAGGAGTTTGGGCCAAAGCAGACCAGCTATTAAATAGACTCTGGGAGTCAATGAGTCAGCTGAGTGGGTGGAGAGCAGACAGGTAGGTCCCGGAAGTCAGAGCCCATTGAGGTCAAAGCGCCAATCAACAAGGATCGTAAATACTGATTGCAGGGCAGGGTAACAGATTCACTACCTGGTTTTATAAAGCTGATGGGTGGAGCCGGCCCACCAGCTCTGGGGGTTTTAGTCACAGACCTCAGAGGAGGGCAGGAGTAAGATGTTTCTGGCTTTGGCAGCTCCTGAGGTGGTCATACTCTCTCACATACCTCAGGCGTGGCATTACACTGAGACTTCCCACTACCCCAGACCAATGCTTCTCACATTTTAATATGTATCTGGATGCCCTGTGGATCTTGTGAATGTGCAGAGTCTGGAGTGAGGACTGAAGTTTTGCATTTCTAATGAATCAACAGGTGATGCCAGTGGTGCTGGTTCAAACAGCACTTGGAGTTCTAGAACTGTCAGAGAACACGATTTTGGGCTATGGCAGAAATGGAGGTGCTGACACTTCCACACGTACCTTGGAGTTGCCATTACTGTGACATTCCCCTCTCCTCTAAATACCATCGCCCAGGAGCTCCTATGAGTCTATTGATTCAGAATTCACTGAATACTCTCCTAAGTCATTTAAATCCCAAAAGTGACTCCTAAAAGAGAGGTGAAAAAGGAAAAGATGACATATCTGGCACATTGCAAAGCCAGAAATAAAGTGGAACTCCATAAATGGGAAGTAGTGAACAATGGTGCTTCCCAGGGGGCTTAGTGGTAAAAAATTCACCTGCCAAAGTGGGAGATGCTGGTTTGATCCCCGGGTCAGGAAGATCCCCTGAAGAAGGAAATGGCAAGCAAATACCCACTCCAGCATTCTTGCCTGGACAATCCCATGGACAGAGGAACCTGGTGGGCTACAGTCCATAGGGTTGCTAAATATCGGATACAACTTGGCAAACAACAACAACAACAACACAGTGAACAATGGCTTTATAAAAAATGAATTCACGTGAAGTCTTGTGTTGATGGTCCCGAAAAACTGTGTGTCCTGAAAAAGGGTGGCTCCCCCTGGCAGGGGAAGTGTTGACTTTACAGCAATCCTCACTTTTTCTACACACAATTGTAGTCTACCTTCATAACGTAACAATAATATGAGGGCTTGCCTCATAGCTCAGTGGGTAAAGAATCTGCCTGCAATGCAGGAGACCCAGGTTCAATTCGTGGGTCAGGAAGATCCCCTGGAAAAGGAAATGGCAACCCACTCCAGTATTCTTGCCAGGAGAATCCTATGGACAGAAGAGCCTGGCAGGCCACAGTCCTCAGAGTTGCAAGAGTCAGACACAACTTAAGGATTACAGCACCACATCCATAACATAACAGACCGGGTGACTCAGGCTTATTTCCTTTCAGCAAGCACCTCTAAATAGGCTTGTCACAGCCTTCCCATAATACTCCCAGATGTTCTCAAACTGAGAAGGTTAGAATGGAAGTAGCAAGGGCATTACTCACAGGAAACAAGAACCTGCTTATTATTAACAATTCACAAGTCTGGCAAAGTCTTTAAAGTCAGTCTCTTTTGTAAGACTCTGTTTTGAAAAGGCAAGAATGTCAGTTGGGTATTACAGCTCTGTGGAAGGCAAAATGAGGACATGGCAGGAGAAACACTATGTGAAAAGCCAGTCTAACCATGCAGCAAATTGTTGATTACATTTGCTTTCAATTAAAGGGAAAGGATGTTCAAATCTTGAGGACCAAACAGGACACTTTACTCCAGCAGAGGGAGCCTATGAAACAGCCAAAAAGCAACCCTAAAATACCAGTGTTCCTTCGATCTTGTCAGAGTGAATTAAGGATCATTTGCCAAAAAAAGAAAAAAAAAAACAGTGACAGTTTATTGAAGCATGAAAGCATGACAATGACCTTGTAATGGTCAGGTGTTCAGGAAATGTGTGCTTAGTGAATAGTGCCGCCTCCCTGTTAGCCACTCATCAACCTCAGGGGGAAGCCAATGTTAAATCATGAGCCATACCTGACTTCAGGGAGGAACTCAATTAGTAAACAATCAGAATTCGGTTGTGGGGGTGGAGGGCTAACTTTCCTTAAGGGCCACCTATGCTTCATGGTTTATGTTTAACCTTCAAACGCATCCAGAGAAAAGAGCTTAGTGCTATCTTGAAAATGAAGAAACTAAGGTTTTAATAAGCTAGTGATTTGTTAATGCTCACACATCTAGGAAGTGCAAGAGGTTGGGTTCTTATTCTAAATCTTCATTCTACTCATACAGGATTAAACACCCACACCTTTGCCATGTAACTGCAGTGCTTCCCATCATGGGCAGAGCATATTTTGCTGCCTTATTTATTGATAGTCTTGGCCATGTGAACTAGTTTGGTCAAAGAAGTGCTAATGACATGAGAAGGAGTTTTAAATATGCTTGCATAGTTTGTCATGTTCTGAAACACATGAAGTTGGGCTAAATCCTACCCATGGCCTGAAGCAGAGCCACCCCACCCCACCCCCAGAAAACCTGCAGATCATTAGCAAGAAAAAATCAATATATGTTATTTATTGTAAGTTACCGAGATGTGGGATTATCTCTTACAAAGTAAATCTAATACAAAAACTCTGTGAAATATATCTAGCCCCAACTAGAAAATGAGAATACCAGGGAGATGAGGAATTAGTGGATGATTCAAATAGGAAAATAAATAGGTATCCAGCAGGGTTCTCCTGATGTCTGACTGGCCAAAACTGTGTAACATGGCTACCTATAGCTTCAAGAGAGGCTAGAAAAGTATCTGGCATTATAAGTCCCTATTATGGGGACTACTGTCCATCAGCATAGAAGGAAGAGGAGATAAATGTTTTTGAGCAGACATTCAACAGTATCTGCTGTCCCAGTATTCTCAGGCTCCAATGTCCATTATCTTTACCAGTTCCCTGTATTGTGTTCTATCAGAGGTAGGCAGAAACTACTTTGAAGTCCCTTCAACTTGACCACAGTGAGCTCAATATGGTAACATGATTTGGCCCATTCTTTGGCACTTGCCATGAGAACACCCTCCAGGTAAATGATGGCCCAAGGAGAATGAGGACACACATGGAGCCAACCTGAACCCACACAGAGCTTCCCCAGGAGTGAGGGAACATAAATATTTGTTGCTGTAAGCCACTGAGATTTAGGGGTGTTTGTAAGAAATTTTAAAATGGTAACAGTGTTTTGAAGCTCACTCAGCTCCATCTGGCTCCATCAGTTTTAGATAACCACTCAGGGGTCTGCACATGGCACTGCATGTAGCTACCTTAGTCAAAGGGAATTCCAAAGAATCTTCTAGAACACCCCCCTTTCCCCACTGCCCTCAGTGTGACTGGTATACAGTTCTATGGGTTTTCTTCCACTCAGAGGCAGTTGAAAGATGACCAAAACTCACATGGGAGAGTTGGGAAGGTTCTGAATGTGGGATGATGCAGTTTTGGGGAATACCCAAGGCACATCATGAAGACGAAGCAATGGAGGCCAGGGTGGAGGTTGATTCCTTAATCATCACCATCACCTCCACCACTATTGCCCAATTGCTGATATTTCAGTAAAATATGTAGTGTGGTATGGCTTATCCCTCCCAAACTTCAGGTCAGAGAATCTTTTGAGAGAAAGTTGTTTAAAAGAGCAAAGAAAATGTGCTACCCATTATATTCTGGCCACAATTGGTACTAAAAAAAAATGTGTCAGATATTAGGTATGCAACAGCTAATTAAAAACTTGGCCTCTATTCCCATGGAACTTAAATTTATTTAGTATAATAAAATAGGTTTCCAATGGATAAAATATTTAAACAATATTTTAAAAGTAATCTTAAAAGTTGTAGAAGAAAACATGTTAGAAATGATGTTACATATGTTGGTAAGACATGATGGATGATATTAACATTTAAAATTTCACAAAACAATCAGAGAAACAATTTAGAGGAAAAAAGAGGACATGAGCAAGGAATCTGCATATAATGATACGCAAAAACTTATGCAAAGGTCATTGTCACACATAATTAGAGAGAAGCAATTTAAAATTAGATACCATGTTTAATCTAGCAGAGGGGTAGAAATGGGTAAGTAAAATTTGTAGCACACGAAACGTTTGTGGAAAAAAGCTCATATACTATTAAGCGGGGAGGTATATAGCTGCTGCCTCTTGGAAAAGAATTTCTCAACACTGATCAAAAATTTTCTTTTCAACAAACATTTGTTCCCAAGTGTACAAAGATATACGTACATATATGCACTACAGCATTATATACAATGGCAAAAGACTAGAAGCAATGGCTGTTATGAGAGTACTAGTTAAATGAAGTGTGGTACCACCCACACAATGAAATACTCAGTAATGAAAGGTATAAAGTAGATCTATATGTGCTGATATGGAAAATCCTCCAACATGTCTGGTTGTATTTAAAAAATAGTGTATAACAGTGTTTGTAGCATGTTCCACTGACAAACACATGTGTGTGGTGGAGATGTAAAAATATCCCTGGTAAGATATACAAGGAACAGGTAAGATTGCTCACCTATGGGGATAGCTGGAGATTGGGAATCTGAGAGGAAGACTTCTTCTTGTTTTATGTAGCTGTCTCTCAGTATCTGCAGGTAATTGGTTCCAGGACCCTCTCAGACACCAAAATCCTTGGATGCTCAAGACCCTTATATAAGAGAGTATAGTACAATAAATACAGTCAGCCATATGTAACTGTGGGTTTCCCATCCCCTGATTCAACCAATGGGCTTCCCAGGTGGTGCAGTGGTAAAGAATCCACCTGCCAGTGCAGGAGACACAGGAGACAGAGGTTTGATTCCTGGGTAGGGAAGATCCTAGGAGAAGGAAATGGCAAGCCACTCCAGTATTCTTGCCTCGAGAATCCCATGGACAGAGGAGCCTGGCAGGCTACAGTCCATAGGGTTGCAAAATAATCAGACACGACTTAGTGACTAAGCACAGCGTGCATATATGCACATGCGTGTGAGCACGCACGCACACACACAAACACACACGATTCAACTAACAGATCTGCAAAGCTGTGGATTCGAAACCTGTGGATACAGAGGGCCCAATGTATACACTTTGTACACTTGGATGTGTGTGTGTGTGTTTACCAAGCACATGCCATACTTTTACAAATGAAAATCCAGTTAATAAAATCAAAAATTGAACAGCCCCTAAAGGTGTAAAGGAAAAACAAAACCAAAACCTAACTGCCTTTCTATTACTCCAGAAAAAAAATCAATGCATTTAAAATGATAACCTTTGTTTTTTTTTAAACAATGATCTAGTGATTAGACTGCAGAAGGTTGAATTTCCAAGGACTATTGAATTTCATTCAGTAGACACAGAGTGACCTGAAAAAGCAAACTAATGACAGTTTTTCCGTCAGTAAGGAAGGTAGGGTTATTTACATAACTCCGAGGACACAGGAAAGATAATGTCTGCATTATCTTCACGGCTCATCTTCTACTGCAGAGAGGAGGAAGGGCCAGCACCCGTAAGTTGCCACAATGGCATGACTGGCCCAGGAGAATCAAAGTGTTTCTTAGGCACTGAGCCATTATGAAATTTCTAAGCCATCACTTCTGTTAAATCGGGGGGAGGGGAACCCCATGACATTCATTCTCTCCTTCCTTAAAATAAAAGTACAAATAAGTGTGCTGGACTTTCATGGGGGTAAAGGCAGGGTAGCTATGTTCTCAGGAAGAACTTAACTCTACATGGTTAAGGAAACCACACTCAATGCCTCCAGAAGTGGAGATCACAAGGTGCCACTTCTATGATATCTGGCTATCCATCAGTCAATGAAGAGGTGGTAAGTGCATTTTTGTAATATTCTCAAAAGAAGAAAAGGAGAAACAGCGAAGTTGGACATGTTATGGTCATGCCTAAGGAGAATGTACAGGTAGGGATAGAATCAGGCTTTAACTGGTATAGGACTGGAGACAAAGTACATTGGCAAAGCGTGTTGGCTGTTGGAGAAGCTGGAGAAGGCTTCACAGGGGATTTGGAACATAGGTTGTGCCTAAGGCCAAGGATATTCAGGTAGGTAAAAGGCATGAGCAAAGGCCTAGAGGTGGATTACCAGCAAATGGTAAAAATGGCCCCTGGTGGTATAGACATCATGTGAAGATGAGACAGAATGTTCGGGCTGATGAGCGAAGCTCAGTCAAGTTTGCAGCAGGCTTGGAAACCATGTGGAAATCTGCAACTCGTGTTACCCTAGTGTTTGCAAAATTCTGTCCTACTCAATGATAACAGATGATCTATTGGTTGGGGGGGGGGCAAGGGGCACAGTCCTGGTCCTTGTGGTTAAATATTTGAGAAGTGTTATGTTAAAGAAAAGTGGGTTTTATTCCCCCAATGTAGAATTCCTCAGTGTAGTATGACTCTCCAAGAGTGGGTTAGAGTTTGCAAAGGAAATATTTGACAAAGCTTTTTACTCTACCTCCAATAACATCATATTGGAGAAGGAAAATGACAACCCACTCCAGTATTCTTGCCTGGAGAATTCTGTGGACAGAGGAGCCTGGTGGGCTGCTGTCCATGGGGTCGCACAGAGTCAGACATGACTGAAGCGACTTAGCATGCATGCATGCATGCATTGCAGAAGGAAATGGCAAGCCACTCCAGTATTCTTGCCTGGAGAATCCCAGGGATGGAGGAGCCTGGTGGGCTGCTATCTATGGGGTCGCACAGAGGCGACTTAGCAGCAGCAGCAATAGTATCATGACGCTGGGGAATACCAGGAAGGCAATGGGGAAACCCATTCTGGAGAAGGGAAGAGATCTAAGGACAGGCAAGGTCTATAAACTATGGCTTGTATTAGGTTGGCCAAAAAATTCTTTCATGCTTTTCTGTAATATTGTACTGAAAAACCCAAAAGAAACTTTTGGCCCACCCAATAAAATGGTTAAAGTATGGACATGGAAACACTGGGATCTCTCTGTGATGAGTACACAGGTTTCTCCAACTTGAGTTTCCCTCTCATGTACATACAATTCTGACACCTTTTCACCACCCTAAGAACTGGTGAGATGCCATGTGAGAGGTCTATCCTGTGTGGGGGAGGTGGTCTTAGAATAAAGAAGAAGCTGAGAATTGGGAGGTAAAATAGACAGTGAAGAGCAGTAGGGGCTCTTGCAATGATGTCCTGACAAAGATAAGATCAACCTAGACCTCAGAACCGGAAACTTGCACTGGAGAGACATGTGTGTGAGAGAAGCTGATGGCAGGTGCTCTGCCTTGGGCTGTGGAGGTGGGGCCGAAGGGATTCCTGCCAGTGAAGGGGAGTTCAGGCAGGAGCTGAGCCACCCCAACATGGCTTATTCCATCTCAAGCTTCCAAGTGCCTCTACAACCCTACGACACAGTGGTTCCCTAAGGTGGACCACTTGAAGTTCAAGGTCAACCATTTAGGAGTCCTAAAATCAGGACTGAAATGTTGGACATAGGATGAGACACAGGCCAAAAGTGGCTTTTCATACATGAATATTTTCTGCAACAAAGCACATAATTTTATTATAATTGGAGAGAAAGCATAATTCTCATGCAAGCTGAGGAAAATAGGGGGAAAATCACCAAATGTTAATTAAAGGTGATAAGATGTTATTGGTATTTTATTTACAATGCTGCTTTTAATGCGAAAATATCTGTAATGGGTTGCTGTTGATCCACCACCCTTACTTCTTCTGTAAAGACGACCTTGAACCAGGATTTCCTTTAACCTCTGGGTTTTCTGGAACTTAATGCCTACAGTTAGAGAAAGACAACATAATTATCTTCAGAATCAACCAAACACCTTGAATTTTAGATGTTAAGCAACAGTATCTCACATGTTCGGTAAATGCTGTGTCAAGCTCCATGTAGAGTCTGAGAGACTAATAAAGGACACAGTGTGTGACCTCAAAGTATGTATAACTGGACAAAAGGGACAGGGTTACACAAATACTGTAGTACCGCTGGAGTTGCAGACACTGCCTCAGGAGCAAAATAATGGGATGAAAAGGACAAAGGTGTTTGTTACTGAGATATCCAAAGGCAGACTGATCCAATACAGAAACAATGAAATCCTGTATTAAGATTTTCTTTGTTTGGGTTTTTTTGTTTGTTTGGGTTTTTTTAAAAAAAATTTTAAAGAACAAGTGATACACATTTATTTATTTATTTTAAATGTATGTATTTATTTTTGGCTGTGCTGGGTCTTCATTGCTGCTTGGGCTTTTCTCTAGTTTGGGCGAGTAGGGGCTTCTCTTATTGTGGAACACAGGCTCTAGGGTGCAAGGGCTTCAGTAATTATGGCTCCCTGGCTCTAGAGCACAGGCTCAATATTTGTGATGCACGGGCCTAGTTGCTCCACGGCATGTGGGATCTTCCAGGGGTCAGGGATTGAGCCTGTGTCTCCTGCACCGTTAGGCGGATTCCTTACCACTAAGCCACCAGGGAAGCCCTTTTGTTTGGATTTAAATGAGACTGGGGAGCTATTGATGTGACAGAAATTACAATGTGATCTGTGGGGATCAGTGTTGAGACGTTGTAAGGTAAGTAACAGTGCCACTTCACCAGCCCTTTAGGTCATTCCAGGAGTGCACTAGAAGAAATCATGTGATGGAGCGAACACTCCTTTAAGCCCTGCATGTGCGATTCAATGATAAAGAACCACCAAGGATCCAAATGATTGTACTGGAGACCAGATCTCATTTGTCAGTTTTCGACAGTTGCTATCAAGGCTCTGAAGGTCTTGAGGAATATAGCTGAACCCCTCAGTCTTGGCCCTGGTCTCATGGTTAGTTCTACAGTCTTGGCCCTGTTTGCAAATGCCCTGTGGCACTGGGGCACAAAATGGCCATAGGAATGCTGGGATCTCTTTTAGATGTGGGGCCAACAGAGATTAAGAACTGCATGTGCTGGGAAGAGTTTGTGTTTGGGTGGTACCCAAATTAGGCTACACTGGACTTAAGTCCCTGGAATTTCTCTGCCACTGGCCCCAGCTTCTGTAAGACCAGACTCTGGAGCTGGTCCCTGTTTCCCCAGACCTGAGAGAAACTGGGTAGATGAAATTCACTGAATCCATGACAGGTCTGAGTATTGTTTCCTTTCCATTCTTTAGGAGGGGTTTCATCCTTTAGCAGGCCAAGTGGTACCCAAACCTCCAAGCGTACCCTGTTGGTTGTAGTGGTCTTCCCTGTCTGAGACCTCAAGAGTCACCTGTTATTTTACCATGGGCCTTCTTTCTCTGGAGACTCCCACACTCTACATTTCATACTAGAAGTTGACTGGGTCTTAGAAAAGTAGAGTACCAGAAAACCCCAAGTGGGCAATGACGGTTAACATCTGAGGCATGGACGACAAGCAGGGGCTACAGGGAGAGAAGAGGAAGCCAAGCTGTATCACCTCAGGATTCCCCATTTTATGCTCTCCTGGATGTGCTCCAGAACTCTCTCCTCAGCTAAGTATCCAAGGAATAAAGGATATATTTTGGCATAAAAATCAGAGGGAAAAGCATTTTCGGTAGGCATGACAGTGTAAGCTTGGTGTCGGGCTTCTTGTACTCTGAAGAAGAGAAATGAATGGAGCCTGTTGATGAACCAGGATAATGGAGAGCGAAGACGTGATGACACAAATAAGAATCTCTGCATTCAGGGAGGGTTGAATGGAGGTTCTATGTAGCTGTTTTACATTTCCAGGGAAAATGGGGCAAGAGGAAATTTCCACTGCATAAGAGGAAATGATCTTAACATCTGACAACATGGCTGAATATAAGAAAGTTGAGAGACCACAGTCAGTGTTGTAACTTCACCTTTTTGCTTCCTTGATCAAGGGCAGATTTTGTCACTGGTAACTAGTGTTTCACGAGCAAGTTTCCAACTTTAAAAAGAAATCACATTGCCAAATTAGGACCATATAATCTAAAAAGAATTGGTGCTCAACCAAATTTTGACCCCACCTTTGTCAGTGCCCTGACCAAAAAAAAGAGAGTTTTTTCTATAAATTCTATTTTATATTTCTTCAGTGTCTCATTTACTATCTCTCTCCATCTTCCCTTACTTGGGTTTCAGCTCAGTGTGGCATGAACTCTGCTAAATTTAGGAAGATCCGGTTACATCTTTAAATACAGGGTTTTCTGCAGACAATCGTGCCAGAAAACATCCTCAAGGAGAATTTATTATGAGGTTAAAGGGGATGGGAACAAAGGATCTTCATTACTGGCAAAAAAAAAAGGACTGTGCTTCCAGATGAGACTCTATGTGAAAATGTTATATAAATGATAATAGTGGTAAGATTATAATAATTATTATTCAGTCTTTTGATTCCATTCTTTTCTATTCAAACTTAGGATCCCATGCACAAGATTGAACATAGGTATATAATTTAGTCCAGAGTTTCTTCTCACATTCTACACAATTATCCCTTCAAGCAGAACAGTGAGGGTAAAATATTCCTTGAAGTCACCCATCTTCCTCTGCCAAATTCCACCGGTATAAGAGTTAGGTGACTAGACTGGCCACTGGGATCAAGAGTGGGAGGAGTAGGCCCCAGAGAAAGGGAAGTGGAGGTTTGCAATGTGGGATGTGTTATGGACTAAGTGACATTGCTCCAAAGAAGAGAGGTTGAGGTCTTAACCTCCAGTATCTATGGATGTTATCTTATTTAGAAATTGATGATTAAGCTGAGGTCATTATGGTGGGCCTGAATCTCATTTGACTGTGTTTTTATAAAAAGTGGAAACTTGTCACTGCAGCACTAGTCACAAAAGCCAAGACATGGAAACAACCTACATGTCCACTGAAAGGTGAATGGATAAAGAAGATGTGGTACATATATACAATGGTACATATGTACTACTCAGCCATGAAAAGAATGAAGTAATGCCATCTGCAGGAACATATACATACCTAGTTAGAACTGGACATGGAACAACAGACTGGTTCCAAATAGGAAAAGGAGTACAGCAAGGCTGTATATTGTCACCCTGCTTATTGAACTTATACGCAGAGTACATCAGGAGAAACGCTGGGCTGGAAGAAGCACAAGCTGGAATCAAGATCGCCGGGAGAAATATTAATAATCTCAGATATGCAGATTACACCACCCTTATGGCAGAAAGTGAAGAGGAACTCAAAAGCCTCTTGATGAAAGTGAAAGAGGAGAGTGAAAAGGTTGGCTTAAAGCTCAACATTCAGAAAACAAAGATCATGGCACCTGGTCCCATCACTTCATGGGAAATAGATGGGGAAACAGTGGAAACAGTGTCAGACTTTACTTTTTTGGGCTCCAAAATCACTGCAGATGGTGATTGCAGCCATGAAATTAAAAGACGCTTACTCCTTGGAAGGAAAGTTATGACCAAACTAGACAGCATATTAAAAAGCAGAGACATTACTTTGCCAACCAAGGTCCGTCTAGTCAAGGCTATGGTTTTTCCCATGGTCACGTATGGATGTGAGAGTTGGACTGTGAAGAAAGCTGAGTGCTGAAGAATTGATGCTTTTGAACTGTGGTGCTGGAGAAGACTTTTTTTTTTTTTGAAACAGTGGGGATTTATTTTTTTTTAATTTATTTAATTTATTTTTTTTTATTTTACAATATTATATTGGTTGGTTTTGCCATACATTGACCAGTCCATTCTAAAGGAGATCCATCCTGGATGTTCATTGGAAGGACTGATGCTAAAGCTGAAACTCCAATACTGTGGCCACCTCATGCGACGAGTTGACTCACTGGAAAAGACTCTGATGCTGGGAGGGATTGGGGGTGGGAGGAGAAGGGGATGACAGAGAATGAGATGGCTGGATGGCATCACCGACTCTGTGGACGTGAGTTTGAGTGAACTCCGGGAGTTGGTGATGGACAGGGAGGCCTGGCGAGCTGTGATTCATGGGATCGCGGAGAGTCGGACACGACTGAGCGACTGAACTGACTGAGACATACCTAGATATGATAGCAATAAACAAAGTAAGTCAAAGACAAATATCATATGATATCATTCATATATGGAATCTGTTTTTAAAAAATGATATAAACAAACTTATTTACAAAACTGAAACAGATTCACAGAGTTAGAAAACAACCTTATGGTTACCAAAGGGGGATTGTGGGGGAGGGGGTAAAATAGAAGTTGGGGATTAACATACACACAGTACTATATGTAAAATAAATAACCAACAAGGACCTACTGTATAGCACAGGGAACTGTACTCAGTATTCCGTAATAACCTATATGGGAAAAGAATCTGAAAAGGATGAATATATGTATATGTATAAATGAATCACTATGCTGCATGCAGGAAAGTAACACAACATTGTAAATCAACTATGGTCTGATACATTTTTTCTTTAAAAAGTGGAAATTCACACACAGATGGACATGCACACAGGGAGGACAACCTGAAGGCATAGAAGGAACACACCACATGAAGATGAAGGCAGAGATCTACAAGCCAAGGGATGCTAATGACAGCCAGCGAAGCACCAAACGCTAACGCAGAGGCCTGGACAGACTCTACTCACCCTCAGAAGGAACCAATCCTGCCCCCACCTTGGTCTTGGATATCTGACCTCCAGAATGGGGAGACGATACATTTCAGTTGTTTAAGCCATCAAGTTCATAGTATTTTGTGACAACAGCGCTGGGCATCTAGTACAGGGTGGTACGGGCAAGATGTGAGGATGCAGACCACTTCTCACGAGGCTCTCCTCCGCTCCTGTTTTAGTGATTCAGGGTCAGGAATAGGATTAAGAGGTGTGGGGCCCCACGTGGCATTTTCAAAGCCTGCTGCCACGAAAACAGATGGACCCAGGCTGGATCATTATATTGGGCTGGCCAAAAAGTTCACTTGGAGTTTTCATAAGATGCTACGGAAAAATCCAAACAAACCCACTCTCTTTTCCCTATATACCTGTGAAGTTCCTCTTTGAGGCCAGATGGGGGACGTTGCTAATTGTGCCTCACAGCCTCCTGCAAGGAGAGGGCCCCAGGGAACCTTGGGTGTGGCAGGGGTCAAAGGAGCAGGGCCTGGGGTATTGTTTTCCAGTCTGGTCTTGAAGAAACCCTCTTGTTACAGCATGATGACTATAGTTAACACTACTGTATGGTATATCTGAAAGCTTCTAAGAGAGGTGAATCCCCAAATTTCTCATGAGAAGGAAACAAAAATTTTTTGTAACTGTATGAGGTGATGGATATTAGTAACTACACATATGGTGGTAATCATTTCACCATACATGTAAGTCAAATCATTAGGCTGTTGCTTTAGTCGCTAAGTCATGTCTGACTCTTTGCAACCCCATGTATGTAGCCCACCAGGCTCCTCTGTTCATGGGATTTCTCAGGCAAGAATACTGGAGTGGGCTGTCATTTCCTTCTCCAGGGGATCCTCCTGACCCAGGGATCGAATCCAGGTCTTGTGCATTAGGCAGATGGGTTGTTTACCACTGAGCCACTGGGGAGCCCTCAAATCATTATGCTGGACACCTTAAACACTGCTGTGTGTCAATTATATCCTAACAAAACTGGGGAAAAAACACAGAAGCAGCAGCCCTCTTTCAGCTGGGGTAAGACAGAGGCCAAGTAGGCTGGCTCCAGGCCTCCCATCCTACTTCTGACCAAAGCAGTGATGCTGTCCTTTCTTCTGTGAACTGAGTTTCCACAGAGTAAAGATAAATATCTGGAAATCCTTCTGTGAGACCCTATGCTTCAGTCAAACTTATAGGGGGTAACCATTCTTTACACACCCTCTACCACCCTCCCACTCTCCTACCCACCCTGGGCTTTTGTTAACACCTCTCCCTCTCCTGGGAACGCCCTTATTCCTGACTCCACCCACTGAAGTCCTCCTGAGCCCTACAGTGTTGGTGGAGTACTCCAAAGCTCTGCCACTTAAAAATAGTTACTCCCTGAAACCTGTATGCAGGTCAGGAAGCAACAGTCAGAACTGTACATAGAACAACAGACTGGTTGCAAATAGGAAAAGGAGTGCGTCAAGGCTGTATTTTGTCACCTTGCTTATTTAACTTATATGCAGAGTACATCATGAGGAATGCTGGGCTGGAAGAAGCACAAGCCAGAATCAAGATTGCTGGGAGAAATATCAATGATCTCAGATATGCTGATGACACCACCCTTATGGCAGAAAGTGAAGAGGAACTCAAAAGCCTCTTGATGAAAGTGAAAGAGGAGAGTGAAAAGGTTGGCTTGAAGCTCAACATTCAGAAAACAAAGATCATGGCATCTGGTCCCATCACTTCATGGGAAATAGATGGGGAAACAGTGGAAACAGTGTCAGACTTTATTTTTTTTGGCTCCAAAATCACTGCAGATGCTGACTGCAGCCATGAAATTAAAAGACGCTTACTCCTTGGAAGGAAAGTTATGACCAACCTCGATAATATATTAAAAATCAGAGACATTACTTTGCCAACAAAGGTCTGTCTAGTCAAGGCTATGGTTTTTACCGTGGTCATGTCTGGATGTGAGAGTTGGACTGTGAAGAAAGCTGATCGCCGAAGAATTGATGCTTTTGAACTGTGGTGTTGGAGAAGACTCGTGAGAGTCCCTTGGACTGCAAGGAGATCCAACCAGTCCATTCTAAAGGAGATCGATCCTGGGTGTTCATCGGAAGGACTGATGCTAAAGCTGAAACTGCAATACTTTGGCCACCTCATGTGATGAGTTGACTCACTGGAAAAGACTGATGCTGGGAAGGGTTGGGGGCGGGAGGAGAAGGGGACGACCGAGAATGAGATGGCTGGATGGCATCACCGACTCTGTGGATATGAGTGAACTCCGGGAGTTGGTGATGGACAGGGAGACCTGGCGTGCTGTGATCCATGGGGTCGTGGAGAGTCGGACATGACTGAGCGACTGAACTGAACTGACTGAACTGAGGTTCTGCCCTGGTGGTCCAGTGGTTAAGCTTTCTCCTTCCACTGAAGGGGGCATGGGTTCGATCCCTGGTTAGGGAGCGAAAATCCTGCCTGCCTCCTGGCCAAGAAACCAAAATATAAAACAGAAGCAATACTGTAACAAAGTCAATAAAGACTTTAAAAATGGCCCACGTCAAAAAAAAAAAAAAAAGAAAAACAACTTTAAAAAAGAACCCCCAAAACATATTCTCTGCTTATAAGAATCCCAGTTCTACTTAAATATTAGGCTAGGATTCCTAGAAGCCATGGAAGGTAGAGCAACCCCCGGTGGTCATATGCCCCAGGCCCAGTTCAAGGGGTGAGGGGAGAGTTTGCTAGGAGGTCTCTAGGAAATAGCTGCCTCCTTGATAAGAAAGCAGGAGAATTCTTTGTCCCCTACCCCTCAGCATCTTGCATTTGAATATAGTCAGCAGAGCATGCGATTCTCAGAGCCACCACAGCCATCTTGTGATTGTGAGGGGAGAAAGAAGAGGGCTGACATGCTCAGATACCTGAATCAGCGCTGGAGGCCATCTACCGCCAGGCTGCTTCTTGTGTAAGAAAGAACCAGTCCTCTTCCTTAAAGCACTCTGAAGGAAAGTTACAGGGCTCAAGATAGCCTGGAGTTAAACTCCCCTCCAGGTCCTCCCCACCATTCTATGAAAAACAAAGAACTCTCTCACCTGAAGGAAAAAGAAAAACGGACATTAAGTTTGATTATGCCCAGCTCCCAGCCAGTCCAGCCTCTGGCCGATCTCCAGAATTCCTTGCCCCAGCCGTTTAAGAAAACTACTCCCAACAACCTTGGAGAATAACAGGCCCCCTTAAGACAGTAGATTTTCACGTATATACTTACTCTCTTCTTGGGTTAGGGCTGCTGCTGCAGCTGCTGCTGCTAAGTCGCTTCAGTTGTGTCTGACTCTGTGCGACCCCATAGACAGCAGCCCACCCGGCTCTCCCGTCCCTGGGATTCTCCAGGAAAGAACCCTGGAGTGGGTTGCCATTTCCTTCTCCAAGGGCAGCAGCTCACTAATCTGACTGCTGTCCCTTCTCACCTCATTAAAGGTGATCTGTTCCTGTGAAGTGCCGGTCTCATTCTTTTTCCGAACCTCACCTTCTCTAACTCCCTTACCCTGCATTTTTTGGTGCCGAAACCCGGGAGGGTTGAGGTTCCTTCTCATTCTCCACGGCCAGCTCTTTGGACTGTGGAAGCCTGCTGATGAGCTCACTTTCCCGCCTGGGTTTTCAAGACCTCCTCGAGAGGACGCCCTGTGCCTTCGTGAGTGGTACAAGTCCTGTGTAAGGGCTTTATTGGTTTTCCACGTAACCTGAGGAATATTGGTCTCTCTCTCTCTCTTCCTCTTTTCTCTACACTTTCTTTTCTGTGAGACTGACCAACTCCAGGACAGAGGCCTTTTGCCATTCGACCTCCCTCCATCCACCACGAATTCTCACATGACTCAGTAGCCCAGGTAAGCTCAGACGGTATTCTAGGGTGCCACAGACTATTGTCCTTTCTGGGTTCCCAGGGAACCCTCCAGCCAAAAGGCCCTCTAGGGAGGTACTTGGGGGACACCCCTCCCTCCTTCAGAGTCTCTCTCTCTTTGCCCAGTCAAAAGATTAGGTGATGACCTTTCTTCTCAACCGGATAGTCGCTAGCCATTTGCTATGGGGTCAAGCCAATCTTTCCCACGGGACTCTCCCTTGGCCTGCATAAAATGAAACCTCAAACCTCTACTCTTGAGCGATCTCAAGGTTCATAAACTCGAGTCACTTTGCACTCAAATTTGGCCTCAATACAAACTGGATAACCAAAACCGCTGGCCTGAGTTCGGGACTTTTGATTTCAATATTTTATCAGATCTCACTAACTTCCTCAAACGGAATGGCAAATCGTCGGAGGTCCCATATGCCCAAGCCTTTTGGGCCCTCCCTATGCAAGGCCTGCTGCACCCACGAGGTCCTTCTATACACCTTGCCTCCCAAGCAAAAGGGCTCTTCTTCTTCAACTAACCACCGGTCATGACCTTCTGCACCCCTGGAGTTCGACCTCGCAGACGAGCCCCCTGCCTATCTACCACCCTGCCAACCCTCTTCTTCCCCCTCATCCAACTCACCTACTGACCCCGAAACCTCTCCTGATTCCCCCTCTAGCCCGCTACCCCATCTCCCCGACTCCCTCTCCCCGCTTCCTCCCCTCCTGCCACACGGTCACGTACCCAACACGTTTCCCCTGAGAGAGGTGGCAGGACCAGAGGGCCCCACCCGAGTCCATGTGCCATTTGCATTGTCAGACATAAGCCAGACAGAAGAAAAGTTAGGATCATTTTCTGAAAATCCTACCAGATACAGAAAAGAATTCCTGAGACTCTCCTAGGCCTCTAACCTCACATGGAGTGACGTATATTATATCCTAAATGCCACTCTCACCCCAGATGAAAAAGACCATATCTTGTGAGTGGCGAAAGCCCATGCCAATCACTTACATAACCGAGACCAGGATAGCCCAGTTGCTGATGAGGCTGTGCCTCAATTAGATCCCCACTGGACTTACCAGCCCGGTGACTCAAGTATCAGGAGACTCAATCATATGATTCCCTGCCTTCTAGAAGGAATGCAGAAAAATACTCATGTCCATGTCAACTATGATAAAGTCAGGGAAATCACCCAAGGGGTGGACAAAAATCCAGCCTTATTCTTGGCACGCCTCACAGAGGCAGTCCAGAAATATACCAACCTAGATATCACCACCCCTGCTTGGTTACTCTACCTTCATGTTCAGTTCATCAGCCAGTCTGCCCCTAACATTAGACGCAAGCTTTGACAACTAGAGAAGGGCACTGAGAACCCCCCACAAAGAGACCTTCTAGAAGTAGCCTTCAAGGTGTTCAATAACAGAGAGGAGGAGGCTGCTGCTGCTAAGTCACTTCAGTCGTGTCCGACTCTGTGTGACCCCATAGACAGAAGCCCACCAGGCTCCCCCGTCCCTGGAATTCTCCCGGCAAGAACACTGGAGTGGGTTGCCATTTCCTTCTCCAATGTGTGAAAGTGAAAAGTGGAAGTGAACTCACTCAGTCGGGTCCGACCCTTAGCGACCCCACGAACTGCAGCCTACCAGTCTCCTCCATCCATGGGATTTTCTAGGCAAGAGTACTGGAGTGGCTTGCCAGTGCCTTCTCCGAGGAGGAGGCTAAGAGAGAAAAAGACCATGAGAGAAAAGCTAAATATGCCTTTTTGGTGGCAGCAATTGAGGGAAGAGATCAGCCCGGCCCAAGTCATCCCAGACTGGGACTTAAGACCACCCCCCTCCAGACCCTGCTTCCGATGCAACCAGTCAGGACACTGGACAAAGGCATGCCCGAACCCGCAGCCCCCCACAAAAGCATGCCCAACCTGTGGTCAGTGGGGACACTGGAAGATGGACTGTCCCCAGGGATGCCCTGACACCCTTGGGGAGATCCCCACTTCTCCCCAGAACCTCAGCCCAACCCTACAAGAGTTGTTCCAATGATGGGGCCTGGGTTCCAGCCCACCAGCCCGTGTCTGGGACACGAGCTCAGAACTTAGGGTAGACGGGATAGTGGCCAGGAAAAAGACCTCCTTTATAGTAGACACTGGAGCCGCTTTCTCTCTCTTAACTGCCTACTCTGGCCCAACTCAGGACTCAGAACTCACAATCAAGGGGGTCTCTGGAGTTCCCTTAAGGTAAAAACTCAGCCCTCCATTACTCTGTCAATTTGAAAAATCAACCTCATACACTCATTCCTCATAATGCCTCAGTGCCCAATGGCACTCCTAGGGAGAGATCTGTTATCCAAATTGGGGGTCTTTATTACCATACTCTCTCTTTATACAGTCTCTATATTCTTCACGCAGATGGCACCTGGACCGTCCCTCTCCCTCACCCCTGACCTTCCCTTGGATCTATCCGCCTTAGACCCCCAAGTCTGGGACACTGATCATCCATCCATAGCCGAACGTCATCCCCCAGTCCACATTACCCTAAAAGACCCCTCCACTATAATCATCCAACAACAGTACTCTCTCACCCCGGAGGCCCACAAGGGATTTAGCCTATCATAAACTGTCTTCTTCAAGCCTCTCTCTTAATTCCTACCCATTTACCACACAACGCCCCTATTCTGGCAGTAAGAAAGGGACCAAACTCTTGGAGAGGTCCAGGATCTGCGAAAAATCAATGAGGCTATCACGCCAACATTCTCAGCAGTCCCTAACCCTTACCCCCTTCTGTCTGCCATACCCCCGACTGCAACCCACTTCACAGTATTAGATCTCAAAGACGCCTTTTTCACCACCCCCCTCTACCCCCTCTCCCAACCCCTTTTTGCCTTCACCTGGCAAGACCCCGAGACTCATGTTTCCCAACAACTAACATGGACAGTTCTCCCGCAGGGATTCAGAGACAGTCCCCACTTTTTTTGGTCCTTTTTTTTTAAACAAAAGGACCTACAGACACTCAACCTAGCCCCAAGTCATCTCCTCCAATACGTAGATGACCTCCTCCTTTGCAGCCCAACCCGAAAACTCTGCCTCCAACATACTGCCAAACTCCTTGGGGCCCTGGGATCGTGGGGTTATCGGGTGTCCCAATCCAAGGCCCAAGTAGTACAGACAAATGTCACCTACCTGGGGCTCCACATATCCCACCAACAAAGAACTATTCCCCCAGATAGAATCCAGGCCTTAATTAACTGTCCACTTTCAAAAACAAAAAGGGAACTCCTGTCTATCCTCGGCCTCCTAAAGTTTTTCCATATCCAGATCCCTAACTTCTCCCTCATTGCAAAGCCACTCTATGAGGCAACTAAAGGATGTCTGGATGAGCCCCCTCTTTAACCCTTCCTTGCTGGCTAATCCTATTCGCCAGCTCACCCAGAGCCGCCTCCGAGTGCCAACTCTCCACCTGCCAGATCACACCAGACCATTCTTTCTCTTTGCACATTCCAACCAAAGACAGGCCCTGGGACTTCTATGTCAGTGGGCCGGAGACACCTGGGCTCCCAAAGCCTATCTGTCAAAACAGCTTGACATGGTGACCAAGGGCTAGCCTCCCTGCATACAGGCCATGGCTGCTATTGCAGCCCTCGTACCCAAAGCAAATAAACTCTCTAGGCACGCCCCTTTAACAGTCTGTTCTCCACACACCTTCTGAGACTTACTATCACATCGGGCTTTCCTCTCCCTTCCCGCTTCCAGGGTGCAGGTCCTACATGCCTTTCTCCTTGACCCTCAGCTCTCATTCTCCCCCTGCTCTCCCCTTAACCCCGCCAGCTTATTACCCACGTCCTCTATAACAGACCCTCTCCTACATAGCTGCAGCCTAACAGTAGATCTTACCCCAAACCCCTTCCAACATTTAACAGATCAGCCCATCCTAGACCCAGACACCCAACACTGGTTCATTGATGGCAGTTCTCAAAAATCCCCACCCTTCACGGCAGGATATGCCATCATCCAGAGGGACCTTTGCTACAATCATGGGACCCAGACAACTGAAACTTCATCTCTGCCACCTCACACCACCTCCCAACAGGCAGAACTGATAGTTCTCACCAGAGCTTTGACTCTGGCTAAAAATCTAAGGTTTAACATCCACACAGACTCCAAATATGCCTATAACATACTACACTCAAACATCCTAATATGGAGAGAAAGAGGTTTCCTAACCCAAAAGGGATCCCCCATTATTAATTCAGACCTGATCCACAAACTTCTAGTGGCAGCACTCTTACCAAAATCGCCATCCTCCACTGTACGGGACATCAAAAGGGAAGTCTCATATCAGCCTACAACAATGTTGCAGACCAGAAGGCAAAGGAGATAGCCCTGTCCCATCTCTCCCTCCAGTCCCCTGTCACCTTAGCTCTGACTCCATCCAACCCTCACACCACCAGAGAAATCCTCTCTTATCTACACTCACTCTTTCATCCCTCATCCAAGACACTCCAACAGTTCCTCCGTAACCACTTCCCCATATCCACTGCTGACCAACAATATTTAGATAACCTTACCTGCTCCTGTCAAACATGTCAACATACTAATCCCAATTCCAACCTTAAACCTACCTCCTTTCCAACCCATCAAATGCAAGGCAGCCTCCCAACACAGGATTGGCAGATAGATTTTACTCATATGCCCCCAGTTCGGAGAGTCAAATACCTCCTGGTCCTTGTGGACGCCTTTTCGGGATGGGTAGAAGCATTTCCCACTACAAACAAAAGAGCCCACACTGTGGCCCAAATCCTCCTCACAGAAATTATTCCCAGGTTTGGCCTGCCTTCATTCCTACAGTCTGATAATGGCCCAGAATTTATGTCCAAGGTCACCCCACAACTTGTCCAATTCTTACAGATACCCTGGAAATTTCACATTCCATATCCTCCCCAGTCCTCAGGAAAGGTAAAAGGATGAATAGAATAATCAAAGAAACTCTTACCAAACTAACCCTCGAGGTATATCTGGATTGGACTAAACTATTGCCGATTGTTCTCCTCAAAGTGCGGGCTTTGCCCAGAAAGCCTCTGGGGCTGAGCCCCTTTGAGGTGACATACAGAAGGCCCATGCTCCCTCCCGGACTCCTCCCTGAACCTCCTCCCATACCAAGTTTCCTACACTCCCCTCTGCTGGCAGAAGTCTGCAATGCCCTCTGGAAATACGTCAAACACAACTTGCCTGCCCCTGACCCCTAAGCTCCCTTGCCCCCTTTACAAACTGGGGACATGGTCTACCTGTCTGATAATCCCCTGGGTGACCTAACCCCAAAATGGCAGGGACCATTCAAAATTATTCTCCTTACCCTGACTGCAGCTAAACTCGAGAAGGTCACCTCCTGGGTACATCTCTCCCGCCTAAAACGGGTCACCTCCAACGCTGTGCTGCCTTCCTTAAATGACACCTATCAGGTCTCCCTCACAGGATCTACCTCCTTAAAATTCACCCGGCGACAACCCCTGTCAACCACCTGAGAGGACACTGAATGACCTGGACATTCTTCAACCTACAACTGTTCCTGATCCAACTATTACAAGACCTCTGGACCAATGCCCTGACAGGAACCTCCTTTGAAGAACTGACCATGCTGGTGTTTCAACTGTGGCTTCAGGGAACCTTCTACAACCTGACTCCAGATGAAATTGATTTCTTTACTTTCATTCTCTACGTCATTCTTCATCATAATGAACACTGTTCCTCCTCAGATTCAAGCAACCACCAACTTGGGGCCTTCCGCCCCTTGCCCTGACTGGCCTCTCCCCGTCTAACTATAATTGCACTCTTATTCTGAGTCCTTGCTATAGGCCTAGTAACTGTCTCCCCTCAGGACTGGCCACCTATCCTTCGTCTCTTTGTCAGTATCGCCTACGTTGTTAGCTGTGTTCTACTCCTAGGGTGCTACTTCCTCCGTACTGCCTAACTAACAGACCCATGACTCCCCTGTTCCTTATCCTTGCTGCACTCCCCAGCCTTCTGGCTACTCCCTGTCCCTGCTCAGACATTTATTCCTATGTTCATTCCTCATGTTATAATACGGCTCCAAGACCATGCACCATGAACCTCAGGGCAGCAGGTGGAGGGGAGGGAAGTCCAAATCCCTACTCACTGTTAAAAGCACAAAAGAGAGGGAGTTTTGTGAGCACCTGCCATAAGCCAAATGGAAGAAGTATATGTTTCTATCCCATTACCTTCTGCTGCTGCTGCTGCTAAGTCGCTTCAGTCGTGTCTGACTCTGTGTGACCCCAGAGACGGCAGCCCACCAGGCTCCCCCGTCCCTGGGTTTCTCCAGGCAAGAACACTGGAGTGGGTTGCCATTTCCTTCTCCAATGCATGAAAGTGAAAAGTGAAAGTGAAGTCGCTCAGTCGTGTCCGACTCTTCACAACCCCATGGACTGCAGCCTACCAGGCTCCTCTGCCCATGGGATTTTCCAGGCAAGAGTACTGGAGTGGGGTGCCATTGCCTTCTCCGCCATTACCCACTGGGGGTACTCAGATGGGGGCGGGGTACTAGATCAAAACTGGAAAAAGAAACAAGAACAAGTTATAAAGAACATAATTTCCCAGTTACAGGCAACCCCTGAGCCTTATAAACGCCTAGACCTCCTTTCCCAATTACAACCTCTCCTAAAACCTCCCTCTGGCAACCAACACCTTACCTGCCTTCTCATCCCTTCTTTCCAATTCTTCCAGTACACGCAGCACACATCCCAGTGCTGGATATGCATGTCACTGTCTCCCTCACCACACATAGCAATTCCCTTACCCTCAACCTGGCTGTCATAGGGCAAACTATACCTCCTCTTCCCAACAAAAAACTACACAACTCACTGGGCCAGTCTCTGACAATGTCCTACTCTCAGCCTCTTCAAACCTAACCTGTATCAACTACTCTAGTCCCAACTACACTGGTCTTACAAACTCCACTACCTCCTTCTGTTCCACTTGGGTTCTCTGGAACAGCACAAATAATTGCACCAACCCAGAAATTTTCATTCTCTGTGGGACCTATGCATATTCATGTCTCCCCCGTGATCCCCCTGGACCTTGCATCTTGGTCTTCCTGACCCCAAGAACAAATAGTCTACCCCGAAGGGGAACTTTCCCACAGGAAAAGATGAGCTGTCATAGCCCCCCTCCTCATTGGGACCGGCACAGCAGCAGCCCTAGGCACCGGGATTGGGGGTGTCTCGACCTCGGCCCATTTCTACTACAAGCTGTCCCAAGAACTTAATGAGGATATGGAGCGGGCAGTGGAGTCCTTCGTTTCAGTCCAAAGACAAATTAACTCATTAGCTTCTGTGGCCCTACAAATAGGCGAGACCTGAACCTTCTCACTGCAAAAAAGGGAGGGACCTGCCTTTTCCTAGGCTAGGACTGCTGCTATTTTGTTAATGAAACGGGCATAGTCCAGGGCAGAGTCAAAGAACTTAGAGACAAAATTGAACACTGCAGAAAAGAGTTACAAAACCTTTACACTCCCCAAAACCTGTTCCAACAGGCCCTCCCTTAGTTGCTCCCTTTCTTGGGACCATTGGTACTTATCATTTTATTCCTTTTATTTGGACCCTGTCTCTTCAATCTCTTTCAAAGGTTTCTCCAAGAACGGATTCCGGCCATCTCTCGAGACCAAGTCAAGACTGTTCTTTTGCTTGAAACCCTGCCGGCTAGAATAAAAAATCAACACTACGGGCCTTAGGCTTCCTTCCTCCCAGACCACAACCCCCTGACCCTCATTTATCAGCACGAAGAAGCCCTGAACATTAACGGTGCCCACCTGTCTCTTTTTGTATATATTCCTTAGGGTCTGGAATGAAGGACAGTTATATGGCTCAAAATAGCCTGGGGTTAAAACTCCCCTCCTGGTCCTCTCCACCATTCTATGCAAAACAAAAAACTCTCACACTCAAGGGAAAAAAAGGACACTAAGGTTGATTACGGCCAGACCGATCTCCAGAATTCCTTGGCCAGACCGATCTCCAGAATTCCTTGACCCAGCCGTTTAAGAGATAACTACTCCCAACAACCTTGGAGAAGAACAGACCCCCTTAAGACAGTCGATTTCCACATATATACTTATTCTTTTCTTGGGTTAGGGCAGCAGTTCACTAATCTGATTGCTGTCCCCTCTCGCCTCATTAAAGGTAATCTGTTCCTGTAAAGTGCTGGTCTCGTTCTTTTTCTGAACCTTGCCTTCTCTAACTCCCTTACCCTACGTACTCTCCATCAGGTTTTGTTACTCATAGCCACGGGCCAGCCTAACTGATATGTTTCCTATCCTCCAAGGCCCTCTCCAGCTTCCCTGGTGGCTCAGTCGGTAAAAAATCCACCTGCAATGCAGGAGACCTGGGTTCAATCATTGGGTTGGGAAGATCCCCTGGAGGAGGGCATGGCAACCCACTCCAGTATTCTTGCCTGGAGAATCCTATGGACAGAGGAGCCTGACGGGCTGCAGTCCATGGGGTCGCAGAGTTGGACACAACTGAGTGACTCAGCACACAAGACCCTCTCCAGGAAACAGAGATTTCCCTCCCTGCCACACCCCTCCCAGCAAGCTCTGCACCTCCCCTCCTTCTTTGCTCCCACAGTCACACCTGTTCATGTTCCTATCCCACTTGATTACTCATATTCAAATCTCATCTTTTCTTTCACATCACCAGTCCTTAAGGACAAGACCTTAGTGTGTTCTTCTTCTGATACAAGTGATCTTTTAAAACTGCTTCTAAACTTTAATGTGCTTACAAATCACCTTAGGATCGTGTTAATGCAGATCCCTGGGCCTCAACCACAGAGCTTCTGATTCAGTGGGCCTAAGGGTGGAGGCAAGAATCTGCATCTCAAATAAGCTCCCAGATGATGCTGAAGCACACCCCAGGTCTGCTTTTTGAGGAAATACTGCTCTGTGGCACTGTGTACCTTTTGTATTATCCTTGTCACACACCAGCTCTTATTGTTAACCTTGTTCCTTTTCTTATTGCATCCTCAGTAGTTTTGTGAACCCCTTGAGGGCTGCTGCTGCTGCTAAGTCGCTTCAGTCGTGTCCAACTCTGTGCAACCCCATAGACGGCAGCCCACCAGGCTCCCCCATCCCTGGGATTCTCCAGGCAAGAACACTGGAGTGGGTTGCCATTTCCTTCTCCAATACATGAAAGTGAAAAGTGCAAGTGAAGTCGCTCAGTCATGTCTGACTCTTCACGACCTCATGGACTGCAGCCTACCAGGCTCCTCTGTCCATGGGATTTTCTAGGCAAGAGCACTGGAGTGGGGTGCCATTGCCTTCTTCACCCTTGAGAGCAGGCACCATGTTTGAAGCTCCACGAGACCTCCAGAGCACCTAACACAGTGGCACTCCACAACTTTTATTGAGAAACTGAATGGAATGAATGAGTGATGGAGTGAAGTGAATACAGCTTTTCATCTTCAGGTCTGGTTTTCTCATTCCCAGCAGTGATAAATATGAGACAAGCTAGTAACTCAACCGACATTTCTGCAGAGAGAATCACAGCTTCATAATTCTAATCAATAAAATACAGCTAAGAGTGTTTTCTTTAACATTGGACCCCATGACAATGTGGAGGTGCCAGGATTTCATCCCTGATTTCTGTTGCATGAAGTCATATATTTTTATGAGTCACATATTTTCTATTACACAGTCTGACCCCTTCAGTTCTCTGAGGCAAGAAGTACCTCTTAAAATAATCTAATAAGTAAGTAAATTTTCTTCTAAGCAAAGCCTCTCTGTCACACATACAGATATCCCTCAATATTCATGGGGAATCGATGCTAGGACCTCCCGCAGCTACCAAAATCCAAGGATGATCAAGTCCCTTACTGTCAGTCTTCCTTATCAGCAGACATGGAGGCTGTGGATACACAGGGCTCACTGGATGCACTATCTAGCTGGAAAACACCGCCCAGAGGGGTGGAAGTGCTTAGAGATTTCTTCCTGGAACCTATAATTGTTGAACTGTTGCAAGGAACATGAAATTTCATTCTGATTTTGTTCTCATGGCCTTGTTCTCAGAAAGTCCCTCAGGGAGTAAATCTCTGGTATCAGAACAGAGTGGGCAGATGAGAGCTTGAATCTCATCTACCACACAATTGCACTGAGCCTGGGGCGGGGGCGGCGGGGGGGGTGTCAAGGCAATTCATGGAAATATTTTCTTTCCTCCAAAAAGTAGAAAACAATCTCTTTGCTGACGTCAAAAGCTTAACTAGTGGCATTATTTCTGAATGAGCATTGCTCCCACATCTCCTGATTCTGCTGTCAGTTTAAGAACCAGCATTCATGTCAGCAGATGCCAGGTCTGTGTCGCTTCTTCCAAAGCAAAGGTGATGGTAAACAGACACATGGCAAGGTATCCCCCACGAACACTCACTGAGATGATTCCTTTATGATTCATCAACAGCAACAGTGGAAGGACCTGTCTAGGCCATGAGAAGAAAATATGAAGATAAAAACTGATACTGGATTTATTTCCTAGCTGTAAAAAGCACCAATGAAAGACATGTGATTACCTAGGTCCTATTCATTACATTCCAACCTCCAGCTACACAATGGTGACCTGTCAGACCCAGCACCTGGTGGTGGTTTACTCATGCTCTCAATAGCCATACCCAAGCATAGTGATTATACCATCACCTTTGAGACCCTCATTGTGGGAATTCTAAGTATAGCTTCACCGTATATTTTCTGCAAGAAGCTGGTGAAACTGGTCTCCTCTCTGAGCTCGGAATTGTTTGTTGTTATCTGGTCGCTCAGTCATGTCCAACTCTTTGCGACCCCATGGACTGTAGCCCTCCAGGCTCCTCTGTCCATGGGATTCTCCAGGCAAGAATACTGGAGTGGGTTGCCATTTCCTTCTCCAGGGGATCTTCCCGACCCAGGGATTGAACTCTCGTCCCCTGCATTGATAGGTGGATTCTTTACCACTGAGCCACTCGGGAAACCCCAAGCCTCAGAATACTCACCTGAAAATGGGGACAGGAAAAGAAATAATCTCACAGGGCACGTCCTTGCTACTCAAAATGCAGATCATGAACCTATCGCATCGACACCACCTGAGAGCTTGTTAGAAGTGCAGAATCTTGGGCCTTACCCCAGATCTAGTGATCCAGAACCTGTGTTTTTAATAAGATTCCGAGGTGATTCCTATGCATGTTAAAATTTGAGAGGCACTGGGTAGATGATAAGGAAACAGTCTCTGAGCCCAAAGTGCTTGAATCCTAGCTCTGTTGGTTATTAGCTGTGAGCCCTTGGTACGGAACTGAACCAATCTGTGCCTCAGTTTCTTATCCATAAAATGGAGATAACAATTCCACTCCTAGGGCTGTTGAGAAGAGAAGATGAATGAATGCATGTAAAGAGCTTAGAAAAGGGGACAGTGCCTAAATGTTCATTAAGGCTGTTGTGATAGCTGATGATTAATTAAGTTTTAAACACCGAGTGCAATAAATAACAATTGTTAGCTGCACTAGACAAAATACTGTTGGTTACTGGCAGGAAACAGATGATTAAAAAATTGACCCTGACCTCATGACACTTCTGAAGTGGTGGTACTATTTATACGTAGTGCCCACTTAAACATAATCATAAGTAACAGTCTTTCAGATAAATACCGTATGATATTACTAACACATGGAAATCTAAGATATGACACAAATGAGCTTACCTACAAAGCAGAAACAGACTCACGAACATAGAGAACAGACTTGTGGTTGCCAAGGGGGAAGGGATGGGGACGGGAAGGATTGGGAATTTGGGGTTAGCAGATGCAAACTGCTATATATACAATGGATAAACAACAAGGTCCTACTGTATAGCATAGGGACCTACATTCAATATCCTGTGATAAACCACAATGGAAAAGATTATGAGTAAGAATGAACATCTATGTAAAACTGAATCACTTCACTGTAGAGCAGAAATTAACACAATATTTTAAATCAACTATACTTCAATGAAGTAAATTTAAAAAAAAAACAAATAACAGTCTTTCAGAAGTACCCATCCAATGTTAGTCAAGGCATCTCGGCTCTCCGCTATAGCCTGGAGTTCAAATGATGGATCTCAATTGTAATACATGAGTCAAACTTGAATTAATACTGCTCCAGACACCATGGAGTGACTAATATGGTGGAAGAAAAAGCCACATTCCTTGACTTCCTCATTTTAAGCCGTTCTCATAAAAAATTTCTCCCTGCAATTTATAAAGCTGACAGCATGTGAAAAAGCCCTAGCTAGTAAGTCCTGTGGGAACAAGTTGATTCTGCCTGATGTGGGGAAAGGGGCTGAGCTGATTCTACACATTTGCACCATCTCCTAGGATGTTTCCTGTGTGTGTGTGTGTGCTCAGTTGCTCAGTCATGTCAGACTCTTTGCAACCCCATGAACTGTAGCCTGCCAGGCTCCTCTGTCCATGGGATTTCCCAGGCAAGAATACTGGAGTGTGTAGCCATTTCCTCCTTCAGGGGATCTTCTCAAGCCAGGGATTGAACCCATATCTTCTGCATTGACAGGTGGATTCTGTACCACTGAGCTACCTCGGAAGTCCCACGATATGTCCTGTAATGGTTCTCAATCTTAGCTGTCTCTTAGAATCATCTGAAAAGCATTTCCAAAACACGGATACCCAGGCCACACCCCAGAGAATCTGATTTAATTGCTCTGGAGTGTAGCTCAGACATGATGCTATTTAACGTTCCCCAAGTGATCATAATGTGCAGCAACACCTATTATGACACACATGCAGCCCAAAGGTGTCAGTGGAGGGAATTAGTAGAAAGTGAACAAGAATCAAGGACAACAGAGGAAGAGAAGGGATGGTCACTATGAGGGAATACCTAATAGCGTTTTGCTTCTGTGTCTTGGGAATGAACCACCAGGAATGTGGTTTTGCTCCAGCAGGCCAACTAGGGGTTTTGCAAATTTGACTGAGTTCCAGGCAGACCACACAAGTCCAAGCATAAATTAGAACCCTGAAGGAGTATGAAGAGTGGGAGGATTCCGGAAATGGAGGACTAAGAAAATGGGAAACAAGTAAACCATCCAAAAAGGTTACCATGATATTCATGCCCTTTAACTCATAGAGCCTTGCGTGACCATTCTCAAAACTCATTTTCCTTATCAGCCAGACCTGGAAACAATTCACATGTGAGTAAAAGGGGTGAAATTTATTACAGTAAATTCAACCTGAACATTACAAGCAATGAAATAAAGCATGAAGTGCCATTCCACCCAACAGCATGGACGAACTTCATAGGCATAGTGTTGAGAAGGTTGACACAGAAGAAAAAAACACTACATGATTACACTGATGAAATTCAAGAATGAGCAGAACTAATCAATGGTGGAAGAAGTCAGAAGAGTGAGTAGCTTCTGGAGGAGGTATGGGCTGGGAGGGGTCTGAAGGACCTGCTGGGTGGCTGCCAGCAAGGCTCTGTATCCTGCTCTAGATGGAGTTACAATGTGTGCACACACGTGCACATGTTGGTTGAGCTGAACACATAAGATGGGTGCATTTTACTGAGTGCAAGTTATTTATTGTTGTTTAATTGCTAAGTCATGTCAGACTCTTTGTGACCCCATGGGTTATAGCCCGCCAGGCTTCTCTGTCCATGGAATTCACCAGGCAAGAATACTAGAGTGGGTTGCCATTCCCTTCTCCAGGGGATCTTCCTGACCCAGGGATCAAACCTATGTCCCCTGCGTTGGGCAGACAGATTCTTTACTGCTGAGCCACCAAGTGGAAGTAAAACATCGACAAAAAGAAAATGAAATCTATCTACCACTATTATTCACTCACTCCATATTTAGGCTTCCCAGGTACAGCAGTGGTAAAGAATCTGCCAGCCAATGCAGGAGACCCTGGTTCGATCCCTGGATTCGGAAGATCCTCTGGAGAAGGGCATGGCAACCCACTCCAGTATTGTTGCCTGGAGAATTCCATGGACAGAAGAGCCTGGTGGGCTACAGTCCATGGGGTTGCAAAGAGTTGGACGTGACTGAGCATGCACACACTCAATATTTATTAAAATCCTATTCTGAGTCAGGTCAGGTACCAGGTACTGGACACAGAGGTGGACTAAGTGTCCTCCTGGCACTTATAACCTAGTGAAGAAGGCAGACCATCAGATATAAATGCAGACAGGTACCATCAGGAGGTGATAAATGCTACAGGGGAAAGTCAAGCTGGGTAAGAAGTTGTGGGGCAGGGAGGGTGGTGGGAGTGGAGCACTATTTTAGATGGCAAGGTCAGAGAAAGCCTTTCTGAGAGGGCAGCATTTCAGCAAGTTCAGGGTATCCAGTTTCCAGCCCACAGCAGATTAGAAGCAGTGCATTTGATGAGGACAGGAATGTCATTTGAAGGCAGACAAATTGACAGGAGTGAGGAGTGTCAACTGACAGCCAGGCAGGATGCAGCAGCCATCAAACGAGCAGCCCAAGCACCAAGAGGGCCCGGCATGAGGACCACCCCCCACCCCCCACTTCTGTAGCCTTTAGAACATCCCTGTGACAAAGCTCAAAACAGCCTTCTGTTCTGTCACCTCTCCTACTGCATCAGCGCCATCTCCTGGCTTTTCCTTCACTAGATGGTAAGCCTCTTGAAGGCAGGGTTTGGGTCCTGTTTGTCGTTGTTTTCTCAGTGCCCACCACAATAAGGGGACATAACAGGGAGTCTATAAATATTTACTATGTGTGACTGTCTTGATGACACTGAGTCACCTTCCCAAATACTGCTAGTCAGTTCAGTTCAGTTCAGTCACTCAGTCGTGTCCGACTCTCCGCGACCCCATGAATCACAGCACGCCAGGCCTCCCTGCTAACACCACCATTATTTTCTAGAATTCTCTGTGCAAGCATGTAATAGACTTCAGACTTTAGAATGAATAACTGATTAAGTTTTAACTTTGATGACTGGGTGTTTAAAACAAGAGAAAAATGTCAGCCATCTGGAGAACTGACTTATAGGAAAATCCTCATTTACCCAAATTGCTGGGAAATGAGAGGCTCCTGGGCTAGTCCATCTTGCCTTGACATCACCTCATTGCTCTCTTGGCCTGAGTGGTGGTGGTCACACTTTCGGATGTATATGAATCACACAGGAGGGGGCTGGTTAGAAATGAAGGTTTCCAGGCTCTATCTTTGGAGATTATGATTCATGAAGGGATATGGACAAGCACAATAATAAAAACTACAACAAGCATCACTGAGCACTAAGTAATTGCCAGGTGGTGTTCTAGATGCATTCCATGGTCTCCCCCATCTAAACCACAAAACTATTCGGTGAGACTTTTTATAAATGAGAAAAAAGAGGCACAGAAGGCTCAGGTAACTTGCCCGGGGTCACACAACTAGTGAGGAGTTATAGGATTCAAACTCAAGCCGCTGGACCCAAAGCTCTGAAGCAGCACCCCAGTCTATTGCCACTCAGCCTATATTCTCATCAAGCAGGCCAGACATGTGGGAGGTGGAGGAGCATCACTTGAAGAACCCTGGCCTGTATCAGTCTTCTTCAATTCCTGTATCTTCCAGCTATGTTTATTAATCCTATGACCGTGACTCTGGCCTTTCAAGAACCTCTTCCATTTCCTACATGGGAAGGGGACCACAGGCCTGATCCTCCTTGTTTTAGATGAGAGGATGTCTCAGATGTATAAAACAAACTTGTGGTTACCAGGGGGGACAGGGTGAAAGGGATAAACTAGGAAATTGGGATTGACACAGACATACCACTATATATTGGGTTGGCCAAAAGGTTCATTCAAGTTTTTCCACACCATCTTATGGAAAAACCCAAACGAATTTTTTGGCCAACCCAATATAAAATTGATAACTAATAAGGACCTACTGTATAGCACTGGAGCTTCCCAGGTAGTGCTAGTGGTAAAGAACTTGCCTGACAATGAAGTAGATATAAGAGATGCAGGTTCGATCCCTGGGTCAGGAAGATCCCCTAGAGGAGGACATGGCAACCCACTCCAATATTCTTGCACAGAGAATCCCATGGACAGAGGAGCCTGGCAAGTTACAGTCCATAGGATCGCAAAGAGTTGGACACGACTGAGTGACTGACACTTTCACTTTTCACGCTGCAAGGAAGCCCAAGAGTTCCAGAGAAAAGTCAATGGGGCAAGAAACCAAGGCTCCCAACTCCAGGTGAGCTCCCAGTAGAGAATCAGCACCAACTTGCCACCCATCTTGAAAATGGTTTCTCTAGCCCCAAGGTGAGCCTTCCTAGTGGACAAAAGAAGAAAAAACAAACCCTCCCTGCTGAACCTTACCCAATTTGCAGATTTTTAAATATTTATTTTATGTATTTGGCTGCACTAAGTCGTAATTGTGGCACATGGGATCTAGTTCCCTGACCAGGGATCGAACCTGGGCCTCCTGCATTGTGAGCATAGAGTCTTAGCTACTAGATCACCAGGGAAGTCCCCCAAATTGCAGATTTTTGAGCAAAATAAAAGACTGTTATTTTGAACTACTGAGTTTTGAGGCCATTTATAATGCAGTGATGGGTAACTGATGGACTCAATTTCTCCAGAACGTAAAAATGTGACTCAAGAGTTTTTATCAGAATCTTTTTTTTTTAAGCCACAGTATATTTTTCCCTTTTAGGGCCTGCCGTCTCAAGTTCTCCCCTGTATCTCCATCTCTTCTAGCACTTTCACTGGAGCAGTAGGGAATGCTTCCCTTCTCACCAACAGCAAGAGCCTTTATGTGACTGTAAATATTTGTTAATTGACAGAAAGGCCTAATCTTTCTCTTATCCCATCCAAGCTGGTTTCCTTGGAAACCTAATTTTCCATGGATTCCCTTGATTCCCTCTTGCAAACAAATGTTATTAGAGCAGAGATTGAATTGTAGGCACTTTGAGTAAACTTAATAAATCCAAGGACTCATGTGGTCCAATCTTGGAGCACTATCTCTTTTAGGAGTTATAGACCATCAAAAAAGCAGCTCTTTTTGATGTTCAAAACAATGTAATAGAGATCCCTTCATAACCCATGTAACACTTCCTCAACCCCTTCCCCGATCTCCAATTCCTTTATCCCTCACAGCTGCTTCAGAAACTTTACACACACAAAACTTTTCAAGTCCTGGAATCCATCTGGGCTTCCCTGGAGGCTGTGCCTGCAATGAAAGGGACACAGGAGATGCGGGTTTGATCCCTGTGTCGGGAAGATCCTCTGGAGGAGGAAATGGCAACCCACTCCAGGATTTTGCCTGAAGAATCCCATGGACACAGGATCTGGTGGGCTACAGTCCATGGGGTCGAAAAGAGTCCGACTCGGCTGAAACGACTGGGCACAGAATCCATCTTGATCCTTTTCCTCCACTCTCTCTTTTCTCTCCCCTTCTCCCCAAACCATGATTCAGTTTTTAGGCCAGCAAGGAATAACTTTTTCCTACTCTAGAAGGTGAAAGGAACAATTTAGAGGGATTCTGAGCAGGTAAACGTGGGTTTCTTGTAATCAGGTAGATTTCTGGAAAGAGCGGGGAAGGAAGTTTGCAACCACCAATTATGATTTTGTCTTAATATGTTACATAGCATCCATTTCAATTTAGTTAACGATTACTGATGAAAGGTAAAAAGAAGAAACAAACTTCATGTTAATGAAAAAACTCTTTGATTTTTACATATCATCTTTATATCAGGTGGTCTTCCCATGTTGTGGCACCATGGAAAACGTAAAGTACATTTCTGGCAAGCAGTTTGTTAATTGGTAAAGAAAAAACAATATTTGGAGGGATACAATTCCTGCTTTAAGTTCAATTCTTTTGTCAACTCAATTAACCAACTTTTCTGTCTGTCTGCAGTCACTGTTTCTGGCTCTCTTTTTTTCCCATTTTAATGGAAATGTTCAAAATGAATACAGGCAATCTGATGATTTCCTGGTAGTGATTTTGATTCTGAAGAGGTTTTACAATCAGTCATTGCTCTGTATTTTAAAAATCCCTCTTAGGGATTTTCTTTTCCTTGGCACTGATTTCCTGTGGTCCCCTTTACCCATTATCCAGGCCCCCAATGGGTCACAATTCTGACTCAGGAAAAAAAATTTACCAGGTACTGGGGCTAACAGTAGAAACCTTATTTAACAATAATTACAAGAGGAAAAGTACAATTACTAACACATCTTCTGTTCTCTGAGTATAAAAATACTCAGGAATAGCTAAAATCAGTCAGTTATTTCCTTTCCCCTGCAGAAAAGTGCACATTTATTCTTAGCTTCCTGACTATCTCCTCCAACCCTTAGCTCAGGGGTTCTCCAAGTGTTGCCCCTGGACCAGGACCAAAAGCATCACCTGAGAACTTGAGAGAAACGCAAATTCCCTGTCCCGACCCCACACCTATAGAAACAATCTCTGAAGTAGGGTCCAGAAAGTTGTGTATGAACAAGCTCTTCAGGCAATTCTGAGCCTCCCAGATTTTGAGAACCACTGCCTTAGACAAGTGGTGCCTAACCTTTCTGGCACCAGGGAATGATTTTGTGAAGGACAATTTTTCCACAGACCAGGGGAGAGGGGATGGTTTTGGGATAATTCAAGTGCATTACATTTATTGTGCACTTTCTCTTCTTTAAATTGGAGGATAATTGCTTTAGTGTTGTGGTAGTCTCTGCTGTATATCAACTCAAATCAGTCATAATTATATATATATATATATATCTATATATATCTCCCCTCCCTCTTGATCCTCCCTCCTCCCCAATTCCACCCTAGTAGGTCATCAAAGAGCACCAGGCTGGGCTCCCTGAATTATACAGCAGCTTCCCGCTAGCTATCTGTTTTACACATGAGAGTGGATGTATGTCAATGCTACTTTCTCAGTTTCTCCCAGCCTCTCCTCCCCCTGCATGTCCAGAAGTCCGCTCTCTACATATTCAAATCTATTTTCTTCTCTGTAAATAGGTTCATTGGTACTATTTTTCTAGATACCTATATATGCACTGATACATGATATTTGTTTTTCTCTTTCTGACTTACTTCACTCTGTATAACAGGCTCTAGTGTGCACTTTATTTCTAACCTAATGCTGCTCTTGAGAGTCCCTTATACTGCAAGGAGATCCAACCAGTCCATTCTAAAGGAGATCAATCCTGGGTGTTTATTGGAAGGACTGATGCTAAAGCTGAAACTGCAATACTTTGGCCACCTCATGCGACGAGTTGACTCACTGGAAAAGACTCTGATGCTGGAAAAGGTTGGGGGCGGGAGGAGAAGGGGACGACGGAGAATGAGATGGCTGGATGGCATCACCGACTCTGTGGACATGAGTTTGAGTGTACTCCGGGAGTTGGTGATGGACAGGGAGGCCTGGCGTGCTGTGATTCATGGGGTTGCAGAGAGTCGGACACGACTGAGCGACTGAACTGAACTGAACCGAATGCTGCTGCTGATCTGATAGGAGGTAGCAGTCCACAGCCTAGAGGTTGGGGACCACTGCCTCCGATCATACAATTAATTGGATGAGAAAGGCACAGCAGCCTGAAAGTGAAAGAACCTGAGTTCTGTTCTGTGCTCTGCTTCAGTTTACTGTGTGGCCTTCATCAAGTTGCTGCGACTCTCTGGACCTCAGTTTTCTCATCTATACAGTGAAGAACAAAGGTCAGAAATTCTTTTAGGTTCCTACAAGCTCCAGAAAGTAAAAAGCCACTGCCCTCAAGAACACTAGCCGAAGACTCTAATATCCTGCCAGGTGATTCTCTTTTTTCTAACATATCAGTTTTCTTTCTTTTTTTCTTTTTTAAAGTTAGGAAAGGCAAACCCACTCTTGTCAAGATGACTAAATACTTTAAACATCTAGCAGCTGTATTTAAAACATTTCTGTCAAGACCAAGTCATTTATTAAAGTTGCTGGTGAATGCTCCCTGACAGTTTTCTCCCTCAGAATTTATCATTTCTCAGCCAGAAATATTAATTCATCTCATCAGTCTGGGAATCTTGATGGGCAATTATTTTTTATTTGCCCTAAGAATAGATTCATAATTCTTTTCATTCAGAGGAATATTCTCCCTGTATAAAAGTGACTCAGCATTAGTCAGAATTAATATTAATATGCCAACTTAGGATATTCTATGGGTAAAAATGATGGATCAACATATTCTTGAAATAATATTAAAACTTAATTTTGATGACAAATGTTACATAAGATTTATATTCTCAGGTGGTACTATGATATGCAGTTTTAAAACCTTTCATTTTTTTCCCCTGCTGATAAATTCAACTGAGTATTTTTGAGTGAGACCAATCTTAAGCCAAGACAGAGAATACGGGGCTGGGCACTCTTTGTTGAAATTCAACCAATGATTCATTGCATCCATTTGTCAAAATTCAGAATGTGACAAGCAAGCCTTTGATGAAATAGATAGACTTTCCAGATGGAATGAAATCCTGACACAAGTAGTTTTGAAATTAGCTTAATCTTTCTATTACTGAAGGAACAGGGAATGAAAAATGAGGTTTTTACCCTGAGGAGTCACTGATCACAGGTAAAGAGCTTACACAGTCACAGTGAAAAATGGTTTTGGATCTGAAAGCAGAGGAGGAAATGTATACTATGTAAGGGGAAAGTCCTTTCACATGGTCTTTTTGCCTTTAAAAATAAACATTAGAAGAAGAAACAAAGACATTGCTGGTATAAAGATCACAGTCAGATGCAGGTCAAATCAAATGGTCCACAGAAGGTGAAAAACAAACAGGCTGAAGAGGAAAACCAGGATCAAGAGATGTGGATGTCCTAGCTAAAAAAATATATTAAAAAAAAAAGGAAAAGTCAGTGATTTCTGCATGTAACAATACAGTATACTTTATTGTATTAAAAACAATTAAAAAAAAAGTGACCTGCAGCCTCACCAAGCAACTAACTAGGTTACTCTGGACACACTGCTCCTGGACAAATGGCCTTGAGAGGGTGTGGAAGCCGGGCTTGTTTCAGGTCCCCTGGACAAAGGGCTGCCTGGATGGGAGTCGTATACAGACTTGCTGCTTCAGGGAAAGTCTAGGTGGGGGAAATCAAGAGACTGTTCTTCCTTTGGGTGTTATTTCTGTCATAGGGAGAAGTCCACCCAAGGGCTGGTGTTCCTTCTCTTCATTCAATAAATATTTGTTTGGCACTTGTGTGTCACACACTGTTCTAGGGGGCGCATCACAACACAAAGATCTTGGTCTTTAAGGAGCTTAGATTTTTGCATGGTGTGGAGAAAAAAGGTAGCATAACAGGCCAGAGACTGCCATCCTTAGAGAGGCCTGTTGGCAAGGCTGGCCTTGGCTGGCATTTGAGAACTTGGATTTCTGGACAACCAAGCCCAGGACTAGTAAGGGTGCACCTCAACTGTTTGTGTGAACAATATAGTTGATTCTGAACACTGGTTTTCCTCCTGGGAGTCTGGAATTTTGTATATGTGCTGGGCAGAGGAAGCCTACGTGACTAGGGTAGGGTAAATAAACAAAAATATGTGCTCCACGGACCTTCATGTTGGTATGAGGGGGAAAATCTCAGGTGTTGAGTATCTGTATTTCAGTCTTAAGGCAAAAACTATGGCAAAAGTAACCATACTGGATTGACCCTTGGGCAACATGGGTTTAGATTGTGCAGGTCTGCTTATATGCAGATATTGTTTTCCAATAAATACTTGTTTTAGTACTACATAATCCTAGCTTGTTTGATCCCATGGATGCGAAACTGTGGATATTGAGGGCTGACTGTAAAGTTCTATGCAGAGTTTTGGCTGCCCAGAGGTTCACTGCCCCCAACTTCCCAGTTGTCCAAGGATTAACTGTAATCACTTAATAATTTAGTTAAATTGACACTATTCATTTTTGACTTTTCATATGAATAGCAAACAGCAAAAGCACATTACTGGACACCACCACACCATTCTGGCCTTATTCTGCAGTTACACACATTTAATACCTAGCATTGGCTTTATTAGGGCTTCCCAGGTGGCTCAGCGGTAAAGAATCTGCCTGCCAATGCAGGAGATGCAAGAGACCCGGGTTTGATCCCCGGGTTAGGAAGATCCCCTGGAGGAGGGCATGGCAACCCACTCCAGTATTCTTGCCTGGAGAATCCCATGCAAAGAGGAGACTGGTGGTCTAAAGTCCCTGGGGTCACAAAGAGTCAGACATGATTGAGGTACTGAGCACACACATCAGCTTTATTGGAAGGGCAGGAAGATAAAGGATCTATGATACCCATGAGGTGAAGGAAGCTCTTGCGGCCTATTTACGGCAGACCAAACAAAAGATGCTGAAGGTCAAAGGGATATATAAAGCCCCTCAGCATCTGCCCTACCCCCTCTCCAGCACACCCATCCCCCCAAATCTTCCCAAAGCCTAGAATCCTGAGAATATACATCCACACCCGACACACAACTTCACGCTGCCCCTAACATCACAGGCAACCATGGTCTGCAAGGCTGGCCAAAAAGTCTTTCCCCCTCGGCATCCAGGCCCTTTCAGTTTTACTTTGTAGTTCCTCTCATCAAGAAGTGAAGTCCAGCCAGCTACCCTTTGACCCTGGAGCATCCACATGACTTTGCTTCAGTCGACATGTGTGAAAGTGGTGATGCAGTGATTCTGAATCAAAGCCTCCAGAGGCCTTGTGTGCCTCTGTCCCCAGTCTTGGAGTTCAGTCACCTCAATGGCCCCAGCCGACAGGTAGCTGATGGAAAGATATACGTGCAAGGCCACCCAGACCAGCCAATTCCAGCTGACCTTCCCTCTCAGTGCCAACACACTGGCAATCCTAGCCATGATCAGCCAAGACTGACCCTAACCAGCCGAGCCACTAGATGGAGTCGGGAGTGATAATCACAACCCAAACAGAAGCCGGGAGGGTTAATGTTGTTTGGCAGCCAGAGGTGACCGAGATGCGTGCCCAAGCTTGAGTGTCTCAGCCAAAGCTGTACAGGTGCCTCCTGACAGGGGCTCCAAAGTTGAAATCACTGCAGTGTCTCTCAGGGGCTCTCTCAGGACAAACGCAGGGCTGATGACCACTTCAAAGCCAGAAGGACTCGGAGGGAAACCGCTCACTTCAAAGATGGGGTAGCTTCAGAAAACCATTACATTTTGGCTTGAGAGTCAAACAATTGTCACACGGCTTCTCCCTCTCCCTCCCTCTCTCTCTGGCTCCCCAGGAGAAGAGCAATTGAAACGCTGGAAACAGTCTCCCCTCAAGTACAACAAAGGGCAGATTCTCTCAGCTCAGGGAGGCTGGCCTTTGGTGGGAGGGGAACAGCAGGAAGGGCACAGATACCAGAGCAGCTGAGAAAGAACTCCGAGCCTGGGTGAAATGCAGGCAGGCTGCCCAGTGGGGAGACTGGCAGCATTTCAATATTGCCACAGCCTCATTTTGTAGAGCTGAGAGAATAGTCTCATCTCCCAAGAATGACAGAGCTGCCCATTTATTGTATGCTTCTTAGGCAGTGACATGGTGAGTTAATTGAAAACCTGAATGTATCCATGCCCATCAACTTCCATGTTTTTTTTCACTCTCCTCGACTCCCCACTATTTTTGTTTTTTGGCTTGACAGCTACACCAGGTATCCCCTGTAATCATTGTGCCCTGAAAAGAAAAAGTCAAGATATTTCAAGTGCCTTTTAAAGCCATACCAAGAACTCTCTAGACACTAGTCAAAGTACAGTGAAAGCAGACCTAATGACCCCATGAAAATGGGGATCATGAAATGAGAGACAAACTCACATTGAAACACTGCAGTGGGCTGCTTCAATCTTGCATCCATTTACTTGGTACCATGTACTGTGAGGAGCAAGACAGAACACACTCCTTGTCCTCTAGAGTCTGAGGTCTTGGTCTGCCCTTAAAGAGCTCTCAGGGACTTCCCTGGGGGTCCAGTGGTTAAAAGTTTCCCTCCAATGCAGGGAGTGTGGGTTCGATCCCTGGTCAGGGAGGTAGGATCCCACATGCCTCAGGGCCAAAAATCCAAAACAGAAAACAGAAGCAATGTTGTAACAAATTCAATCAAGACTTCAAAAATGGTCCACATCAAAAAAAAAAGAAAAAAAACTTCTCAGCCCTGTCAGAGTTCAGGACACAAAGTGTCGAATGCTATGATGGAAGCAGGTTCCAAATTCTGCTGCTGCTGCTGCTAAGTCACTTCAGTCGTGTCCGACTCTGTGTGACCCCATAGATGGCAGCCCACCAGGCTCCCCCGTCCCTGGGATTCTCCAGGCAAGAACACTGGAGTGGGTTGCCATTTCCTTCTCCAATGTGTGAAAGTGAAAAGTGAAAGTGAAGTCGCTCAGTCATGTCCAAATTCTAGGCCAACACAAAAGATAGACTCATGCTTGTAAGTTTGTCAGTAAGGTTGGAGGCACCCATGTGAAGTGAGGGCCCAGCACTCCGATGCTCACTTCTCCCAGGGTGAGTGAGTTCAGGCCATCTACCAGGAAGTTCTTGTGAAAAACCCTAAAACTCTACCTTGTCTCATCTCTGCCACACAACCCCACCAGGACCCCAACTGGCCTTTAGACCCTGACACAAGCTATTCTGCATTCATTTTGGAAAGGGGGAAAGGAAACTCTCTGGAAGAACTGATCTCCTGTTTTAAGACACAGCAAAAGAAGCCCATCCATCTCTCTTCCCAACCTTCATCTTCTGCCAGACTTTCTATGGGAATCCATGAAACACTTCTATATCCTTTATGCAGATGAAACAAAATGCAAAATTATCTTTTATCACACTTTCCCCCTCCAAATTCTGAAATCTGCACAACACAGAAAGCATCATTCCCTTTCATCCAGTGACCAGGCTACAGATAAAAATGTACGAGCTAATTCAGAGGCACAAAGCAGAGTCACAGGATTAAACAAAGCAATCACCTTCAAAATGTTATAAAGCCAAGCTGAAAAGCCCCATCTTGACCATACACACACAGTTTTTAATCAAGAAAGAGAAATACATCATTCTGTTGCCTACCAAACTGTATTTTCCTTCCTCTTTAAAAGAAGAATGAACGCCTAGCAGCTAAATTATTTTAATAAGGTTAAATGAAGAAGCAGCAGCAAAAAGCAGTTAACCAGCTCCACGGTGGGCAAAACCCTAATCTAATGCAGGTCTAATTAACTCTAACTGATGCAAAACGTCATCTAAAAATCAACAGGAAGTGTATAGTAACAGCATTGGAAAGACCCTCATTATTTAAGAATCAATGTCTAAAGGGCATTTCTAAAAGGAATGTAATACCCCCAAGATGTTCATGTTCCATGCTGCTTCATTCTTTATCAAAAGACCTTATCAACTGCTCCTTATCAACAATCTGGGTGTCCACAGGGGCAGACTAATGATAATTAATAGTTCAAGGTCTTCTTTCAAAATCATTAGGGATTCACTAAGCTGACAACACAAGCTGTTTAACACTTGAACTGTCTAATGACATTGCAGGATAAGGGGTACCAGCATATTTATGACTTTGGAACTTCTGTTGTTGAATTTCCAAACTACTCTGTATGCACAGTGTGATGTCCGTTTACCTTTCCTTTTGATTTCAGGTGCAATTTGTGCCTTCAAAACCCAATCTGTATACTTATCTCACCGGGGGGAAATGGAGTTTGGATGTTGAAAGGCTGACCTTTGCTTCTTCCCTCTGCCAAACCCATCCCCTACCTGCAGCAGACACTCGCTTTCCTAGTACTGAATATCGGATTTTGCAGGGGGGAAAAAAAGAGCAAAGTTGAATAATAGAGGCAGGGAAATTTAGTTTAGTTAGTTGCCTACCCAGTATCCATTCCTCCCTTCAGAACCCCAGCAGTTTTCAAGGTGGCCCAGATAAAGGCAAGCTTTCCTAGTCTCCCATGTGTGGCCATGCAACAGTCCTGGTCAACAGATACAAGGAGAAATTTGGAAATGTCTTGGACAGCTTTTGCTTCCCTGATCAGTGGAGACATACTCAGCACAGCCTTCCCTCTGCTTCCTGTCTTGAATGTAAACATGGTATCTGGACCTTCCCCCACGGATTCTGTAACCATGACCTGAGAAAGTCCCTGACATCACCAACTCATTGTACCAATACCAGCAGCTATCTGATGGCAGACCTCTTCATATGTTAGAATACACTGGATTAAAAAGCACAGACATCACTTTGCCAACAAAGTGTATAGTCAAATCTACGGTTTTTCTAGTAGTTATGTACAGATGTGAGAGTTGGACCATAAAGAAGGGTGAGTGCTGAAGAACTGATGCTTTCAAATTGTGGTGCTAGAGAAGACCCCTGAGAGTCCCTTGGACTGCAAGGAGATCAAACCAGTCAATCCTAAAGGAAATCAACCCTGAATATTCATTGGAATGACTGATGCTGAAGCCTTTAGCATCAGTCCTTTGGCTGCCTGATGTGAAGAGCCGACTCACTGGAAAAGACCCTGATGCTGGGAAAGATTGAAGGCAGGAAGAGAAGTGGGTGACAGAAGATGCAATGGCTGGATACCATCACCGACTCAATGGACATGAGTTTGAGCAAGCTCTGGGAGACAGCAAAGGTCAGGGAAGACTGGCATGCTGCAGTCTACGGTGTCACAAAGAGTTGGACATGACTGAATGACAGAACAGCAACAACAATCTGTTGAAATCACCATAGTCAGGTTTTCAATCAACTACAGCTAACAGCACTGGTAACAGATATATCCAGCCAGGAAAGGAATCCAGCTTCCACCCTCAGATCTGAGCAGATTTCATTGTTTAAAATAATCCCTGTTAGTTTACGGTAATTTGCTGTTCCTTGGGAATAGAACCATTTGAGTGATGGTTGCATACAGGCTCTAACAGTATCTATCTTTCATCACTCCTGTTTCGCCCAAGACCAAAGCCAGCAATGAAACCATTTTATTAAAGCTGTACTTGGCGTCATGCACCAGTGATCACTGATCACAAGCTGAAGTTTACAAAGGAAAGCTATGGTCTTCTGAGAACATCATTAAATGGCATAGCACAGAGTTTGCATTGTAATTCTCTCCTTGGAATTTGGGGTTTGCTTCTCTCATACAATCCTATGCGGCTTCCCTGGTGGCTCAGTGGTAAAGAATCTGTCTGAAATGCAGGAGACCTGAGTTTGATCCCTGGATCGGGAAGATGCCCTGGAGAAGGGAATGGCAACCCACTCTAGTACTCTTGCCTGGGAAATCCCATGGACAGAGGAGCCTGGTGGGCTACAGTCCATGGGGTTGCCACAAAAGAGTTGGACACAACTAAGCAACTAAACAACAACACAGTGTTATGGAATTACCTTCAATCAGACATTCATGACAACTCTTCCCCCAACAGCAATTTTTTTTTTTTTGGCAGAGCTGTGAGGCTTGCAGGATCTTAGTTCCTTGACCAGAGATGAAATCTGTGCTCCTAACCACTGGACCATCAAGGAATTCTCCCAACAGCATTTTCTGATGAAAATGAAGTTGACCTAACAACCAAGGTAAAAAGCTCTTAAAGGACACAGACATAAAAGCAACAGTTGCCAATATGAATCTTGTCCACAGAGTAAGCAGAAATGTTTTTACTAAAAGAATGTCAAGAAGAGGGCAATGCGTTTAGGTGACCAGGCTGAGCTTCTGGGTGAAGAGCTATACCAGTACCGACTTGCTAGGCTATAAGAAGGGGTGCTCTAAGAAGGCAGGTGGTTCAAAAGTGTTGAGCAAAGGACCACTCAGTGGAACACTGGCACCACCTACAACTTCTAAGAAATGCAGAATCTTAGGTCTCATCCCACATCTTGTGTGTGTGTGTATGGCTGTGCTGGGTCTTCGCTGCTACATGCAGGCTTTCTCTAGTGGCAGAGAGTGTGGGCTTCTCTTGCTGTGGAGCATGGGCTTAGTGGGATCTTCCCTGACCAGGGATCGAACCAAGTCCCCTGCACTGGCAGGTGGATTCTTAACTGCAGATCTGGGAAAGCCCCAGATCTTTAATAGGTTCTCCAGGTGATTCAGGTACATCAAAACTTGAGAAGCACCAGTTTCAATAATTTTCCTAACATGTCAGAATACCTGAAGTCAGGAGACATTACTTACTCCCACTCCAGTGAATGGCAGGCATTGCTCAGTATTTAGAAAGCCATAAATGTTGCCTGTGGACCTTGCAAGGATTTACAGCATTTGCCACAGCAGCAAGAAGGAAATTTACTCTGTCCGTGGCACCAATGATTAATATATTTGACTCGCCTAAAGATATTAATTTCCCCCTAAAGGGTCATTTATCAAGGTCTCTGAGGTTAATATATATTCTTCAAGATGACAGTGATAACAAGAGTTGTTGCTGTGACTACACAATGGATATACGATAGCGATTTTTCATAAAGATGCTTCCCTCTGTCACCTCAACAAGGCAACACAAATAACTCAGAAGTCTGGTGTGTGGTTTGGTTTATACTACTGGAAAGGGTTATCCTGGGCATTGGTCCTATTTGATCAGACCCAAGAATGCTGTCAATGGATTGTCAATGGCATTATCCAAAGAACTGGGAGCTTATTTACACCTAATCATGACACCAATTCACTTAAAAAAGAAAATGCCCATTTGCTCTTGTAAGGAGAGGGTGAATATCAAACATGATTACATATATCAATATCTTGCCGCCTACACTGAATATGACAGCCCTGAAAGCCAGTGATGTTCTGAACAGTGCACCATGGAATGGAGATTAAACAAATGAAGCTTAGAGAAGTTATGCAGAATTCATTTAAAACAAAAGTGGGACTTCCCTGGCAGACCAGCAGTTAAGAATTCATCTTTCAATGCAGTGGGTTCAGGTTTGATCCCTGGTGGGGAAGCTAGATCCCACATACCTCAGGGCCCAACATAAAAGAGCAGAAGCAATACTGTAACTAATTCAATAAAGGCTTCAAAACTGGTCCCCATCAAAAAAAAAGAAGAAATGAAAAAAAGAAGCTTTCCGGCAATGACGACCTCCCCATGAGAACGTGCCTCTCCCAAAGGATCTCCTTTATTCTCTCCAAAAGAGAACAGAAAACATAAGAAGAGCCTGTTGCAGAGCCCCAATTCCTATTTCATGGATGTGAAATGCCCAGGATGCTATAATATCACCACCATCTTTAGCCACACACAAACAGCAGTTTTTTGTGTTGGCTGCTCTGCTGTCCTCTGCCAGCCTACAGGAGGAAAAGCAAGACAAAGGATACTCCTTCAGACAGTTCAGTTCAGTTCAGTCACTCAGTCGTGTCCGACTCTCCACGACCCCATGAATCACAGCACGCCAGGCCTCCCTGTCCATCACCAACTCCCGGAGTTCACTCAAACTCATGTCCACAGAGTCGGTGATGCCATCCAGCCATCTCATTCTCTGTCGTCCCCTTCTCCTCCTGCCCCCAATCTTTCCCAGCATCAGAGTCTTTTCCAGTGAGTCAGCAGCACTAAAAGTACTCTGTATCAAGAAGAATGGGAAACTATCCCAATAAACACGTTTTGGATACCAAAAAAGAGAGAGAGATAAATCTTAAAAGTGATCACTGGAAACAGAAACTTTCCAAAAAAGCATTAGGATTTTTCATCCTACAAATCAAGCTGGAAATCCTTGGCGATAAGTTTTCTGCTTCCAGCAATATGGTGGTCTACAGCAGTGGTTCTGGAACTGTGGTCCCTAGAACTGCAGCATCAGCATCATCTGGGAACTTGTTAGAAGTGCAAATTCTCTCACTCTACCCCAGACTCACGTAAAGCACAATGACCTGTGTTTTAATAAGGTCTCCAAGGTTACTCTGCCAGAAGCTAAATTTCAGTTCAGTTCAGTCAGCCGTGTCTGACTCTGCAACCCCATAGACTGAAGCACACCAGGCCTCCCTGTCCATCACCAACTCCCGGAGTTCACTCAAACTCATGTCCATTGAGTCGGTGATGCCATCCAGCCATCTCATCCTCATCTCACCCTTCTCCTCCCGCCTTCAATCTTTCCCAGCATCAGGGTCTTTTCAAATGAGTCAGTTCTTCGCATCAGGTGGCCAAAGTATCAGAGTTTCAGCTTCAATATCAGTCCTTCCAATGAATATTCAGGACTAATTTCCTTTAGGATGGACTGTTTGGATCTCCTTGCTGTCCAAGGGACTCTCAAGAGTCTTCTCCAGCACCACAGTTCAAAAGCATCAATTCTTTGGCACTCAGCTTTCTTTATAGTCCAACTCTCACGACTACTGGAAAAACCATAGCCTTGGCTAGACGGACCTCTGTTGGCAAAGTAATGTCTCTGCTTTTTAATATGCTGTCTGCTGCTGCTGCTGCTGTCTAGGTTGGTCATAACTTTTCTTCCAAGGAGTAAGCGTCTTTTAATTTCTGCAGTCACCATCTGCAGTGATTTTGGAGACCCCCCAAAATAAAGTGTCTCATGGTTTCCATTCTTTCCCCATCTATTTGCCATGAAGTGATGGAACCAGATGCCATGATCTTAGTTTTCTGAATATGAAGCTTTAAGCCAAATTTTTCACTCTCCTTTTTCATTCAAGAGGCTCTTTAGTTCTTCTTCGCTTTCTGCCATAAGGGTGGTGTCATCTGCATCTCTGAGGTAATTGATATTTCTCCCAGCAATCTTGATTCCAGCTTGTGCTTCATCCAGCCCAGCATTTCTCATGATGTACTCTGCATATAACTTAAATAAGCAGGATGACAATATACAGCCTTGATGTACTCCTTTTCCTATTTGGAACCAGTCTGTTGTTTCATGTTCAGTTCTAACTGTTGCTTCCTAACCTGTACACAGGTTTCTCAAGAGCCAGGTCAGGTGGTCTGGCATTAACATCTCTTGAATTTTCCAGTTTGTGGTGATCCACACGGTCAAAGGCCTTGGCATAGTCAATAAAGCAGAAATAGATGTTGTTTTGGAACTCTCTTGCTTTTTCGATAATCTAATGGATGTTGGCAATTTGATCTCTGGTTCCTCTGCCTTTTCTAAAACCAGCTTGAGCATCTGGAAGTTCATGGTTCATGTACTGTTGAAGCCTGGCTTGGAGAATTTTGAGGATTACTTTACTAGCGTGTGAGATGAGTACAACTGGGCGGTAGTTTGGGCATTCTTTGGCATTGCCTTTCTTTGGGATTGGAATGACACCTGACCTTTTCCAGTCCTGTGGCCACTGCTGAGTTTTCCAAATTTGCTGGCATATTGAGGGCAGCACTTCCACAGCATCATCTTTCAGGATTTGAAATAGCTCAACTGGAATTCCATCACCTCTACTAGCTTTGTTTGTAGTGATGATTCCTAAGGCCCACTTGACTTCACATTCCAGGATGTCTGGCTCTAGGTGAGTGATCACACCATCATGATTATCTGGGTCGTGAAGATCTTTTTTGTACAGTTCTTCTGTGTATTCTTGCCACCTCTTCTTAATATCTTCTGCTTCTGTTAGGTCCATACCATTTCTGTCCTTTATTGAGCCCATCTTTGCATGAAATATCCCCTTGGTATCTCTGATTTTCTTGAAGAGATCTCTAGTCTTCCCCATTCTATTATTTTCCTCTATTTCTTTGCATTGATCACTAAGGAAGGCTTTCTTATCTCTCCTTACTATTCTGTGGAACTCTGCATTCAAATGGGTATATCTTTCCTTTTCTCCTTTGCTTTTTGGTTTTCTTCTTTTCATAGCTATTTGTCAGGCCTCCTCAGACAGTCATTTTGCTTTTTTGCATTTCTTTTTCTTGGGGATGGTCTTGATCCCTGTCTCCTGTACAATGTCACGAACCTCCGTCCAGAGTTCATCAGGCACTCTATCAGATCTAATCCCTTGAATCTATTTGTCACTTCCACTGTATAATCATAAGGGATTTGATTTAGGTCATACCTGAATGGTCTAGTGGTTTTCCCTACTTTTTTCAATTTAAGTCTGAATTTGGCAATAAGGAGTTCATGATCTGAGCCACAGTCAGCTCCTGGTCTTGTTTTTGCTGACTGTATACAACTTCTCCATCTTTGGCTGCAAAGAATATAATCAGTCTGACTTCGGTATTGACCATCTGGTGATGTCCATGTGTAGAGTCTTCTCTTGTGCTGTTGGAAGAGGGTGTTTGCTATGACCAGTGCATTCTCTGCAAAACTATTAGCCTTTGCCCTGCTTCATTCTGTACTCCAAGGCCAAATTTGCCTGTTACTCCAGGTGTTTCTTGACCTCCTACTTTTGCATTCCAGTCCCCTATAATGAAAAGGACATCTTTTTTGGGTTTTAGTTCTAGAAGGTCTTGTAGGTCTTCATAGAACTGTTCAACTTCAACTTCTTCAGCATTACTGGTCGGGGCATAGACTTGGATTATCGTGATACTGAATGGTTTGCAGAACACAGCTTGCCTGATGGAAAAAAAATGCCTCAAGCTTGAAAGCTAAATGTCAAAAGCCATTTACATAGTAGTTTTAGTTAGAATCTCTAAGAAGTTACCTGCACCAAGAATTGGGGGCTTTCCTCTACTGCTAAAAAAACTGATGCGGAGTTAGTTATATGTTGGTCAATATTCAATAGTATGAGTCAGAAACAGCTGTCCCATACAGCGTACCACCTAATTAAAAGCTCATGCTATCTAAAATGAAAAGAAATATTAAATCATTGTATGCTGTAGACAAATTCTGAGGGTACATCTTCCTTCTAATTTCTGATTTAATTATCTCTTCAGGTATCTGTTTATTCACTCTAGGAAGGACATGATGAGGTACTCATTTCTTAGCTATAGTAAAAGTATACTTAAACTGGCTTTGGTTCTTCTACTCCTCAACATATTTTTATTCATAAATATTTTTAACAGTTGTTTGAGGAATGGTATTTTAATATGTAATTAAAGGGGCAGTTTTCTACATTAAGTTCCAGACAAACAAAAGAGGAATTCTTAACAACTGATTATCTACATCTGTCAGTGGTTAAATTTATCAAACGTGAATGCAAGTTTTCAACAGATGGAAATAAACATTGAGAAACATACACAAGACTTTATCACCTGCATGAATATAAAAGTAACAGATTATTTTAAAAACAAAAATCATTTCAGATGTCTGATACTATACAAGTCCAAACATAGAGTTTCCTTAAGGGTCTCTTAAATGTTAACAATGAGACAGTTCTGTGTGTCAGCACAGAAATGCACAAGCGGATCATTCTGACCTGTCATCAGCTGGGCACATTTTCACTTTGTAATGCAAAAGTGGTAGAATTTTACCATCCACTGGCTGTCATAAGGCTGACGGTGAATAAAAATGTGACAGAATTCACGACCAACCAAGTAACCTATCGACCAAATATTTCATCCCAAGATCCTAAGTAGCTCTGCTGTCAAACCCATAAAAGCTAACACACATTTTGATAGGAGTTCCTTTTAAAATGTGGGCTTCCCTTCTTGAGACTCCAATAAAGGGGATTAGTTTTGTGAAATTAAAAACAGTTCATCTGCATCCCTTCCTCTCTTCCATGAATATGTATTAGGAATCTTCTGTTGCCAGGTCTGCCTATTATTCAGATCAGTATTAGTGAAAAGGGAGTGGAGATGAAGAGCTTAGAGCTGCTGCAGTCTTGCTGCAAGCAAGGCTCTCTGGGAAATGTGTAGGATGGAAACAAACATGAAATGTGCAGTGAACAGTACACCCAAAAGGGCAGCCAGAAGTGCAGAGGAAAGGGATCCATTGAGAGAAAAAAAGCTTGTCAGAAGAGTAACAAAAATACTCAGGGAACAAACGTGGTGTTAGGCACTTCCTGCTAAGGATCCTTCCTCTCACAGTTGGCCATCCACTTCCATCCTCACACTTAATTGTCCATGCTTGTCTCCAATTCTTTTTTCTATCATGTTCTATTTGGGAACTTGTCACCTGTGTCTGAATGCCTTCCAGACACTTCCTCTCTTTGAGTTTTTGGGCTACTGAGTGGCATCTTGGGTGGGAGTCAGCAACGGATTCGGTCCTGAAACTCCAGAATGGATATGCAGACACTCTACCCACTGCCTCAAGGGTTCTTTCAATGAACAGAAACAACCATTTGCCATTCATCAGTTAACATTTATTGGTATATTTAGGGAATGGGGAATTTCATTTAACATGAAGGGTACCACCCTTATACAGCAAAGAGATCAAAGCCAGTCAATCCTAAAGGATTGAACATTCATTGGAAGGACTGATGCTGAAGCTGAAGCTCCAATACTTTGGCTGTAAAAAATCTGCCTGCAATGCAGGAGACTCGGGTTCAATCCCTCAGTTGGGAAGATCCCCTGGAGAAGGAAATGGCAACCCATTCCAGAGTTCTTGCCTGGAGAATTTCAAGGACAGAGAGCCTGCAGACTACAGTCCATGGGATCACCAAGAGTCAGACATGACTGAGCACCTAATACTTCACTTTTCACTTTCACCTGATGCAAAGAGCTGACTCATTGAAAAGACCCTAATGCTGTGAAGGATTGAGGGCAGGAGAAGAAAGGGGCGAAAAAGGATGAGATGGTTGGATGGCATCACTGACTCTATGGACATGAGTTTGAGCAAACTCCAGGAGATGGTGAAGGACAGGGAAGCCTGGTGTGCCACAGTCCGTGGGGTTGCAGAGTCAGACACAACTGAGCAACTGAACAACAAAGGGTACCACTAGCCCAAGGCAGCAGAAAGAGCACAAGTTTGCAGAAGAACCTGAATTCTAGACTAGATTCAATCCCGTTATCAACTGGGGATCATAAATCCCACAGGTAAGTCTTGGTTTCTCTCTCTTGTCTTAGAATCTTAACTGCTGGTTCCTACCAAAAGTACCCTACTTGGGCAATAAATGTTATCATTTTCCTACTTCTCAACCCTACATCCTTGGGGAAGTTACTCAACCTCTCTGCAATGTTTTCTATATTCTGTTCTGAAAATGTAGTAGTAATAATTTCTAACTTGAAGAGGGATTGTGGGAATTAAATGAGACAGCTTATGTAACAAGCAGTTAGTTGACTTAATGTTCTATATAATTATTAGTTACCACTGGTTGCAATGACTTGGAAGCATTATAGAATCTTGGAGCATCTTAGAGCCACTGCCATGGGAAAAAACCTATATTCTTATTCTGCTTTATATATGTGATTCCACCAATCTTCACTGTATTCTAACCATACATCTTTTTACTTTTAATTATTTTAACTGGAATCTCCCCTCCTTTCTGGGTAGAAGTTTAATAAATATAGCTCTGATTCTCATTATTTTACTAAATATTTTAAAGGGCACAACATTTTTAAATTAAACCATATGAAGACTTTAAATGACACAGAGCTATTCGGCCAAACTAATAAAATGTCATTAAATCCTAATTTAGTATTACTTATTAGAATATAAGGAATGCATCAAGCCACATTTTTTATGAGGAAATATGCTGACAAAATTGATCTATAAATGACATTATTTCTATCATTAGGTAATATTCCATAGATGTTCTCTAAGAACATTTGTTAATCACTAAACAGGAATAAGACTATGAAGAAGAGAATATGGTGAAATCACAGCTAAAAAGCACAGGTGAGATTAAGAAAAATAGCTCTTATGTTCTTGGTATTTATATTTCTCAAAGAAATATTGGATTGGTCAAAAAGTTTGTTCAGGCATTTCCATAACACATTATGGGAAAACCCAAATGAACTTTCTGGTCAACCCAATACATGTATATAACTTAAAAAGTGCAGTTCCTTCAAATAACATCAAGCTCCTGTCCCACCTCTCCTCATCCACAGCAAAAGTTGAAAACATTTTTGGCCTATTTTTTTGAAGCTATTCACCTTCATATTAGATGACATGCTTATACAGCTATTTCTTGACTTTTCCATTAAAGGTGTTATCTAGTCATCTCCTAACATGGAAGATGAAGACTTAGCTCTCTTATAATCTCTCCACACACGTTTCCTTTCCCAAACACCCAAGATTAATTGTATCATTTTTTTTTTACCAAAACAGTATCAGGTTAAATCAATATTCATTAAGCAAAACCATGTTCAATGATTACTATTTCCTTTCTCCATTTCCCCCTGCAAGATAACTTCCTTTTCTTTCTATATTTTTTGGTTTTCTACTTTGTCTATACCAAATTCGCACCTTAACTTTCTGACAAATTTGTATAACTCGTCTAGGTATAGCCAAGCATATCAGGTAATTCATCTATTTTATTATTTTTCTCTTAGCATCATCCTGGCTGTAGCTCTGCTTCAGTACTTAGGCTTCCTTCAAGACTTGATACCCAGCTGCCATCCAGGCTGTCCTTTACCATCACTCTTGAAGTTTTCTGATCTCATCTGCACTGGAGCTCCATGTTTTGAAACCTCATACTTCCCTATTTCTCGGTTCATTCCACCAACACCATGGACCTCCCTCAAAAATGTTTTACCAGCTTCTGCAGTGTTCCAGACAGTGGCTGGTTCATTTGGAACGTCTGGTCTGTAAGTTCTTTAAATACATTCTGTGAAGCAAAATTACCTATGCTTTACACTTTTGAAAGAAAAAAAAAATGTGTTGTTTTTTTTTTTTAGAACTTGCAAAGAATTTTTTTTTCTACTCTCACAGTTGATTGATAATTTTGGCTGCTACAGAATTCTAGTTGATAATTCTCTCTGTGAACTTAGGAGGCCTTGCTCCACTGTCCAGTAGCTTCTTAAGCTGCTACTGAAAATCCAGTGCAAATCCTTTTAAGGAAGCAGTTTTACTTTTCTTCTTAGAAGCCTTTAGAATCTTTTTCTATCCAACATTGCTGGGAAGGGGGTCCCTTAAATCTGTTTTTCACATTTGCCCCACAGTTCCAGAAGCCTGGAAGTACTGGGAAGATTACACCTCCATCTAGTAGTGAAATACTGGTGGGAGTGCTTGACTCAAGTCAGGACAAACTATGAGATGCTATCTGCCCTCCGGGGTTCTTTAAAAAATGAGATGGAAGCTGTAACTCAGCCTAAAAATCATACCTTTGCTTGGCTTCCCACCCTTCACTGTTTGCTTTCCTCCTATACTGGTTTCTCTGAGAGTCCTTCCTGAATGAAGTATATCCACACCTCAGAGGCAACTTCTGGAGAGCTTAGCCTAAGAGTATCACCGAGTTGCTCAGGTTTGTGAAAGGATGTATCAAAGTTGCAACTGACAAAGTTGAAGCTGAGACTAACTGGCTTCTGGAACTTCAGAATCCATGCAGAGCACTCTCCTGTACCACCTTTTTATTCACTCTTAAGCTAAACTTCAAAAACACCTTGAAGTTCAGAGAGTCAAGTTCAAACTATCATTCCAGGTGTCTTGGCGGTACAACTCGCTCTCCTCTTGGCCATGAATACTTCAGTAGAAAAACACACAGAAGTCTTATCTGACTTAAATCTCTAGAAGCAGCTCTGTAATCAGGAAGACGTAGGTTCAACTACTTGCCCAACTGTGTGATGCCAGGCAAGTTCCTGAACCTAAGTCCCAGTATTTTCCCCTGAAATGGATATAATATTTTCATCACAGTACCTGTCATAGAGTCAGTCCTATCTTTCGAGTTATTTTCTGGTGGCGGTGGTGGTAAGTTTGTGGTACTGCCACTGTACGGCCTTCACCCAGTTCCCACATTTCAGAGATGTTAGGCCAAGGTTAAGAGTATAAGGCAGTTGTTCTAAAAATGTAGTCTCCAGACAAGCAGCAGCATCAGTGGAAACTTGTTCACAGTGCAAAGTCTCAGGTCTGACTCCAGATCCATTGAATCAGAAACTCTGGGGCTGGAACAAGTCCTCCAAGGGATTCTCATACACGTTCAAGTGTGAGAAACACTGACCTAAGGCCACAGATCTGGGAAAGATATTATGGAACCCCATGGAGACAAAGGCCACAGACCTAGAGACAGCTGTTGGGGTATTGGAGATTTTAGGCAGAACTAATGGCTATACTTTATTTTCTTGGGTTCCAAAATCACTGCAGATGGTGACTGCAGCCATGAAATTAAAAGACGCTTGCTCCTTGGAAGAAAAGTTATGACCAACCTAGACAGCGTATTAAAAAGCAGAGACATTACTTTGCTGACAAAGGTCCATCTAATCAAAGCTATGGTTTTTCCAGTATGTATGGATGTGACAGAGTATAAAGAAAGCTGAGCGCCGAAGAATTGATGCTTTTGAACTGTGGTGTTGGAGAAGACTCTTGAGAGTCCCCTGGGGTGCAAGGAGATCCAACCAGTCCATCCTAAAGGAAATCAGTCCTGAATATTCATTGGAAGGACTGATGCTGAAGCTGAAACTCCAATACTTTGGCCACTTGATGCGATGAACTGACTCATTGGAAAAGACTCTGATGTTGGGAAAGATTGAAGGCAGAAGAAGGGGATGACAGAGGATAAGATGGTTGGATGGCATCACCAAATCAATGGACATGAGTTTGAGCAAGCTCCGGGAGTCAGTGATGGACAGGGAAGCCTGGCATGCTGCAGTCCATGGGGTCACAAAGAGTCAGACATGACTGAGTGACTGAAATGACTGAATGGATATACATGGCAAGTCAATTATTAGGGATAAGAAGAAATCATAATGATGCCTTTACTATTAGAGTATGTGCCCAGTTACTCAGTCATACCTGACTCTTTGTGACCCCATGGACTGTTGTTGCCTGTCAGGCTCCTCTGTTCATGGGGTTGTCCTGGCAAGAACACTGGAGTGGGTTGCCATTTACTGCTCCATTACTATTAGAGTAGTGTAGTTATAAATGTCAAGATCATGTCATAAATGAGTATGAATAGGAGCTAAAGAGTAGATTTAAGTTTGTAAAACTGACAGTGAGTCTATACATATGTCACAGCCTTGAAATGCAAATAGAAAAGTTCACTAATGCAAGAAAAACATAACTTCTGGGCCCAGAAGCTGAAGAAACACTTGGAAGAATTCTTAATTGTATTAATCCTTTGCTGAGACAAGCTACTGACTGTACATGATCTGGAACATTTGCTGAGGAAAACTCATTTGAAACTGTCACTTCACCAGAGAGGCAACTACTGAAGTCTGCCTGAAATTCTGAATTAGTGCCATACAAGCAAATTATCTTTAGAAGCAAAGATGAGGATTTAAGAGCAGGAAAGAGCTCCTTGAATCTCCCCCTCAGATTCTGGGGGGAAAGAGAGCAAAAAACCAAACATCCCAACATCACCTGCATAGCAAATCACTGCTGATAAAGCCAATTAGGTGATTTACTCTGAGAAGCACAAATCAGACACAGGAAAACCAATTCCTAGATTAAGTCTTCAAAGAGCCTGACCTTAGCATAAAGAGAAAAGAACACCCTTTTCCTGGAGGAACCAAAGTGCAGAGGGTAACTTGAACAGGTTCAGGTTCCAGGGGTGATGACCAGCCACTCAATTTACTTTGACACATAATCTCTCTGAGCGGCTCAGCTTAATCTCCTGTGTGGCAGAGAAAAGAATATTTCTGTCCAGCACTTTATAGCCTCTGTTTGAAGATCTCAAAGCTTTGCTGTTGTGATTAGGGGCATAGCAGCTCTGAATACCACCACAGGGAATATTAGATGGGCTAAACTTCCCCCTAAAACACACCTGTATCATTTAGTCCACAGAGGGTCTCACTTCACATTAATGACAATATTCAAAATACTAATAAAACAAGGACTGACTTTATACAGAGTCTTTACTATGTGCCTAACAGACTCCTCTGCTAAGCGTGTTACACGCACATTCTCAGTGGATCTTCCTACCACACCTAAGAAGGCGGTGCTCGCCTTACCTTTTGCAGATGAGGAAATCAAACTTTAAAGATGCTAAAGTAACCTGGCTAAGGTCAACCAGGATGGAGCCACGATTCAACACCAAGGCTATGGGACTCTGAAAGCCCTGTTCTTAACCATCATCTTTTAATGCCTTCATTGAGATGCTAACATATTTCGACAGCTGCAGTGGGTGATAACTCATGCAACTCTCTTTGCCTCACAAGGAAATAAGAAACATTTTAAATAGGAAAATTATGTTACTGAAATGTGCATGAGAACAATACTCCCTTTCTGGTGGATCACTGGAACTCTTCAGCCTTAGATGGTTGTAAAGTCTGTTAAGGATGTGGCTCCCTTCTAAAGTTATTGTAGGAGTGGAGATTCAGCTGGTCCCCACAGTGCTTGCTTTGGATTGGTGATGCTTCGGTTGCCATGGACACCAGATTTCAATACACCACTGAGCATGAGGAATCCATTCCATGCAAAGCAATGGAGCCAGCAGATGGGCACAGTAACAGCTAGCTGCACATAATGCTATGACCAATATTTGTTTTGCCACCTCTCATTTAGATGATGTTCTCAGCCATGAAGCTTGTATGACAGTCTCTCATCTGAGAACCAGCTTCTTTATGGCCCAGGTAGCAACGCTCACACTTCAATGTGTCAAAGGTGTTCATTTGTCTGGGTTGTTGAATGGGTAAAGCTGTTCAGATAAAGAAATGTGACCTTACACAAAACACATCTTTGTTCAGCTTGCTAAAAGAAAGAATGGATCAAATGACTTCTTGAAAATTCCATTTGTTCAAGTGGCTAGGACCCCAGGAATAATGAGGCTGTTAACTTGGTAGGTTTCCTTAGTAACTAAATCCATAAAGACAATAACTAGGAAAAGATAAGAGGTACTTCGATACATGTAAATAATGCATGAGAACAACATGTTTTCCTTTGACTCAAACCGACATCCAAGGCACTGTACTTAATTAGTGAATGTAGGTCAGGGTAATCAGTAAAAGTGAATCTTGAAGAGAAACACTGACTTGGACACATCATGGACTGCTGGCCAGTTTACCAAGAGACCATCTTCACATGGGGATATTAAAGGACGCTCTTCCCCTGCTACACAGAGGAAATCTATTGTGCATTGTGTAGGAGCCAGTCAAGAGACAAACATCTTTCATTAACCAGTGAAAAGGAAATTAGCCAAATTAATACAATCTGTCATTTTCACATTCAGAAGTCATAAATACAGCGCAGTTCCATTAAAACCACCTTCTTATGGAACACTGGGAGGTCAGGTTACTGGCAAAACAAATAATTCAGAACATGTAAAAGAACTTTTATTATGCACATTTCCCCAATTTATTTATTCAGTAATAAGAAAATTATGAACCATGCTCTCCAAATAATTACAAGTAATAAGTTTAGTTTTTAGTGGAAGGTATATTAGTGGACTAATTTAAAGGGATAAGTTATCTCTAAGGAAATCAAATTTATTCTGAGTGTTAAATCATTGTGTCAGAAAAAAACCAAAATGTCTAAGCATCTTCCATTTAATTTAGAGTTGGGGTGACACTCCTTTACGTCAGATTGGTAAATTTAACTGAATGATTCTAAAACAGGAGTGGTTCCATTCATGCCCTGAAAAATGATTAGAGCATCATGTTTTCAATCTGATGTGAGAATGATAAAGTGTCTCTTATTATGAAATCATTTAAAACTGCTGGAACATGGTCTATTTTGGCCTTTAAAGGAATTATAAAAAAAGAAAACATCTTTGTATATAGAGTGTAAAATTACATTTATCAGAAAAAAAGGAAATCCAAACATTCACTCATAGATGTTAACAGAATCCTTAAACCTGCAAAAAGTCCTTCAGCAGCACCTACGAATTGGAGAGCTGATATTCTGGCATTTGTGGAAGAAGTCATTTTCAGTAAAAAGGCCAACTGATGAACATCATGAAGTGGCGGGCGGTGGGGGGTGGGCAGGGATCAGTGAAATCTGTTGACAGGCAATCCCATAAAATTGACAAAAAATTAATGATTTCAAGGTTTTTACTCAAATCTGTTCAGTGAACCAGCAGTAACAGCAGCAGCATCTGGGAGCTTGTTGAGATACAGTGTCTTGGGCCTCACCCCAGATCTGCTGAATCAAAACCTGATTTTTAACAGGATCGCCAGGAGATCTGAATGCACAACGAAGTGTGAAGAGTGCTCATTGAAAGCACAGATTTGGCGACCAGCCTGTGTCAGATGGAACTCCACCTCTTCCACTGACTAGCTGTGGAACCTGGAACAAGTCCCACAGTCTCTCTGTGCCTCAGTTCCCTCACTGGGGAGGAGGAAGATAATACTGGTGCCTAGTCATAAGTATTAGAGAAAGCAATGGCAAGCCACTCCAGTACTCTTGCCTACAAAATCCCATGGACGGAGGAACCTGGTAGGCTGCAGTCCGTGGGGTCGCTAAGGGTCGGACATGACTGAGCAACTTCAGTTTCACTTTTCACTTTCACACATTGGAGAAGGAAATGGCAACGCACTCCAGTGTTCTTGCCTGGAGACTCCCAGGGACGGAGGACCCTGGTGGGCTTCCGTCTATGGGGTCACACAGAGTCGGACACGACTGAAGTGACTTAGCAGCAGCAGTCATAAGTATTGGTACTAAATGACATAATATATGGAAAGGGCTCATGACAGGGTGGACACTAAGTGATCAAGTAGTGCTAGTTCTTATGTCCTTTTATCCATCACAGGGTTCCGGATCAAGAGTAACAAAGGATCCAAGCTACAGCCCATGGAAATGACGCATTTCCTGATACGTCTATAATCAAACAATTATGAAGTGGACTTAGCTTACAAAAATACAGCTTCCCCAACCTGCTGTCATTTCAAGCCAAACTGCCAGGTTTACTTGCGCAATGTACAACATACCACTGCTTACAAGCCAGGGACCACTCAGATTCAGAATGGGTGAAATCCTGTATACGCATTTTGTTCAGTGAGTATTGAATGAAAAGATAAGCGGACACATTTTCTATCGGAGAAATCTCCATCTTCACTTTTTTTTTTTACCCATCAGTCTGCCGTATATTAAAAAGTCTGATGAAACCGAGTATTGACAATAATGTGGGAATGCAGGCACTCCCGAATGCTCGTGGAGGGAATGGAAATTGATGTAACCTTTCTGGATAGCAGCTTGATAATCTCCATCAAGTGAAAAACAGCTATAAACTTTGACTCAGCAATTGGGTTTTAAAAATTTATCTTACATATTTACTTGTAACAGAAGGCAAAGATACATATACAGACACATATATGTATATATTATATGTAAATGTCATATATGTATATATGTACATTATCTGTATTACTGTTTATACTTTACAGCATTAATTCTGATAGCAAAAAAGGAAAAAAAATGGAATCAACTTAATGTTTATAATGGTTAAATTGTGGTATAGCCATTAAATCAAACCAGTATAAAGAATGAGACCTCTCTATGCTGTGCTGTTAGTTGCTCCGTCGTGTCCGACTTTTTGAGACCCCATGTACTATAGCCCACCAGGCTCCTCTGTCCATAGGGATTCTCCAGGCAAGAATACTGGAGTGGGTTGCCATGCCCTCCTCCAGGGGATCTTCCCAACCCAGGGATTGGACCCAGATCTCCCGCATTGCAGGAGGATTCTTTACTGTCTGAGCCACCAGGGAAGCTCAAGAATACTGGAGTGGGTAGCCTATCCCTTCTCCAGGGGAAGTTCCCGACCCAGGAATCGAACTGGGGTCTCATGCATTGCAGGCGGATTCTTTACCAGCTACCAGGGAAGGCACACATGAAAACAAGGTGTGTCACATATATATGCACACACACATACACACACACACACAGAGAATATCACATAAATGGGCAAAAATACAGGTAGTTTACATAACCAGAATATTGCTTAAAAAGAAAATGGTTTATGTTCAAAGAGGACTTTTTAAAACAAGCATACCTTGTTTTCTGCTGCTTCGTAGACATTCCATTTTTATTTTTATTATTTTACAAATTGAAGGTTTGTGGCAACACTGTGTCAAGCAAATCAGAGTCATTTTTCCAACAGCATTTGTTCACTCTGTCTCTGAGTCACATTTTGGTAATTCTTCCAACATTTCAGACTTTTTCATTATTATATTTGTTATGATGGTCTGTGATCAGTGATCTTTGATGTTAGTACCATGACTCACTAATGGTAGGCTGAGAGGGTTAGCATTTTTTAGCAATAAAGTATTTTTTAATTAAGGTGTGCACTTTGTTTTTTAGACATAATGATTACACACTTAACAGACTAAAGTATAAGTGTAAATGTAACTTATCTGCACTGGGAAATCAAAATATTCATGTGAGTTGCTTTATTGAGATATTAACTTTATTCCAGTGGTTTGGAACTGAATCCACAGTATCTTTTAATATGCCTGTATATCTTCCTGGATCCTCTTACTGTTTGTGTTTACCCTGTATGACAGTAATAATTTTAAAGAAAAACTTGGGGAAAAAAACTCTCAAAACAATCTAACATTTATACCTTCAGGAACCAGAGGGCGGGGTTGGGGCAACCTAAGCCTAAAGTTGGCAGAAGAAAGGAAATTATAAACAAACATTAGGGTCAAAGTAAATGAAATGGAGAACAGGAATACAGGAGAAAAGAATCAATGAAATTAAGAATTGGTTCTCTGAAATGACAAAATTGACCAACTTTAGCTAGACTAAGACAAAAAGAAAACTCAAAATCAGAAACTAAAGAGGGGACATCAAAAATGATACCACAGAAATACAAAATATCTTAAGAGACTACTATGAACAATTAATTATATGCCAACAAGTTGGACAATCTAGAAGAAATCGATAAATTCCTAAAAACATGCAACTTACCAAGACTGAATCATGATGAAACAGAAATCTAAACAAACCAATAATGAGTAAGGATACTGAATCACTAATAAAACATCTCCCAACAAAGGAAAGTCCAGGACCAGATGGTTTCACTAGGAAATACTACCAAACACTGAAAGAAAAATTAGTGTCAATCCTTCCCAAACTCTTCCAAAAGAAGAGGAGGGGCCACTTCCAACTTCATTTTATGAGGCCAGAATTATTCTCATACTAAAGTCAGAAGAGGACACTACAAGAAAAGAATACTATAGGCCAATATTCCTGATGAACATAAATGTAAAATTTTAACAAAATACTAGCAAACTGAATTCAAGAGCACATTAATGGGATCATACCCAAGGACTTAATCCTTGGGATATAAGGATGGTTCAACATATGCAAATATGTGAGATGATGGATGTGTTAATTAACTATATGGTGAGAATTCTTTTACAGAGTATACATACATCAAACTGCCACAACGCACACTTTAAATATCTTACAATTTTGTCAATTATACCTCAGTACAGTTGAAAACATGAAAATAAAAATGTATATACAGTACAAAAGACACTGCATGCCACATAGTCTGTTCAATAAGTGATGGAAAGAGTAAAAAAAAAATTTTCCTTAAAAATGTGATACATCACATTAATATGGAAGTGGAAGTGTTAGTTGGTCAGTCTTATCCGACTCTTTGAGACCCAATGGACTATAGCCTGTCAGGTTCTTCTGTCCAGGGAATTCTCCAGCAAGAATACTAGAGTGGGTTGCCATTCCCTTCTCCAGGGGATATTTCTGACCCAGGGTTCGAACCCGGGTCTCCTTCACTGCAGGAAGATTCTTTACCATCTGAGTCACCAGGGAATCCCTCACATTAATATAATGAAAGATAAAAATCATGAATGTCCCAATAGATGTCGATAGGAATTTGACAAAATTCAACATCCTTTCATGATAAAAAGTGAACAAATTGGGTATAAAAGGGATATACCTCAATATAATAAATGCCATATATGACAAGCCCATAGCTAACATCACACTCAGTGGTAAAAGGTTGAAAACTTTTACTCCAAGATCAGGAACAAGACAAGGCTGCCTACTCTCACTCTTATTCAACATACTACTGAAGTTTTAGCCAAAGCAATCAGGCAATAAAAAGAAATAAAAGATGTCCAGATCAGAAAGGAAGAAGTAAAACTTTGCAGATATAATTATATATATAATTATATAGTAATTATATAGTAATATAATTATGATATAATCTTACATACAGAAAATTCTCAAGACTCTACAATAAAATTGATGGAACTAGTAATTCAATAAAGTTGCAGTTATAGCATCAACATACAAAAGTCAGTTGTGAGTCTATATGCTAAGAAAACAACAAACTATCTGAAAAATAAAGAAATTTCACTATAATAGCATCAAAAATAAAATACTTAAAAGTAAGTTTAACAAAGCAGGTGAAAAATTTGTACACTGAAAACTGTAAGACTTTGATGAAAGAAATTAAAGATAAATAAATGGAAAGACATTCTGTGTTCATGGATCAGAAGGATTGATATTATTAAGATGTTCATACTACTAAGGACTTCCTTGGTGGCTCAGATGGTAGAGAAACGTAAAGTTGCTCAGTCATGTCTGACTCTTTACAACCCCATGAACAGTAGCCTACCAGGCTCTGTGGTCCATTGGATTTTCCAGGCAAGAATACTGGAATAGGCTGCCATTTCCTTCTCCAGGGGATCTTCCCAGCCCAGGGATCAAACCCAGGTCTCTTGCATTGCAGACAGACGCTTTACCATCTGAGCCACAGAATCTGCGTGCAATGCAGGAGACCCGGGTTTGATCCCTGGGTTGGGAAGATCCCCTGAAGGAAGGAATGGCAACCCACTCCAGTGTTCTTGCCTGGAGAATTCCATGAAAAGGAGCCTGATGGGCTACAGTCCATGGGTCGCAAAGAATCAGACACAATTGGTCCTTTACCAGAACATGACTGGGCTTCCCTGGTGGCTTCCCTGGGCTTCCCTGGTGGCTCAGTCAGTAAGAATCTGCCTGCAATGCAGGAGACCACCTGCCGTGCAAGAGGCCAGGATTGGATCCCTAGGTCAGGAAGATTCCCTGGAGAAGGAAACGGCAACCCACTCCAGTATTCTTGCTTGCGAAATCCCATGGACTGAGGAGCCTGGCAGGGTACAGTCCATGGGATGGCAAGAATTGTATACGACTTAGTGACTAACCACCACCACTACTCAAAGCTATCTATAGATTCAGTGCAATTGCTATCAAAATTTTAATGTCATTTTTCACAGAAAGAAAAACAGAGTCCTAAAATTCATACATAACCAAAAAAGACCCCAAAGAGCCAAATAAATCTTGAGAAAGAGATCAGAGCTAGAGGTACCATACTTCCTGATTTCAAACTGTATTACAAAGTTATATTATCAAAACAGTATGGTACTGACATAAAAACAGACAAAACAGTATGATACTGATATAAAAACAGATCAATGGAAGAGAATCAAGAGCCCATAAATATAGTCCCACATATATGGTCAACTAACATCTGATATGAGAGCCAAGAATACTTAAAGGGGAAAGAATATTCTCAATAATAAGCAATATTGAGAAAACTGGATAACTACATGCAGAAAAATGAAATTGGACCCTTATCTTACACAACTCACAAAAATTAGCTTGAAATGGATTAAAGACTTAAACACAAGATCTGAAAATGTAAAACTCCTACAAGAAAGCATAGGGGAAAAGCTCCTTGACATTGATCTTGGCAATGATTTTCTAGATATAACACCAATAGCATAAGCAACAAAAGCAAAAAATAAGTGGAACTACATCAAACTAAAATGCTTCTGCACAGCCAAAAGAAACAATTAACAAAAAGAACAAGCAACCTACACTGTAGGAGAAAATACCTGTAAACCACATTTTGGTAAGAGGTTAAAATTCAAAATATAAAAAGAACTCATACGAAATACAAAGCAAACAATTCACTTTTTAAAATGGGCAGAGGAACTGCATAGACATCTCTCTGAAGGTGAAATACAAACAGTCAACAGGTGGATGAAAAGGTATTCTGTATCACTAACCATCAGGGAAATGCAAATCAAAACCACAATGAGGTATATTCTCACATCTCTCAGAATGGCTACCATCAAAAAGTGTTAGCGAGGATGCAGAGAAGAGAGAACCCTGTACACTGTTGGTAGTAACCTAAATTGGTACAACAACTAGCGACAGCAGTATGGATGCTCCTCAAAAAAGTGAAAAGAGAACTAGCATATGACCCAGCATTCCCACTTCTGGGTATTTATCCAAACAAAATCAAAACAGGATCTGGAGGAGGTATCTTTATCCCCATGTTCATCGTAATATTGTTGACAAGAGTCAAGGAAGTGAGAAGTCATGAGACAGACCTTGGTAAGTGAGCCAAAAGGCAGACACTTTGGTAACCATCCAACAGCCATTCCCTCCTCCTTTCTTGAAAGAATCTGCATCCACTGATAAGAGGCTGGAAATAAAGAATACTAGCCTTTCTGGCCTCCCCAGAAACCAGGAGTGGTCAGTGCTGGGTTGCTGACCAAGTGCTGGGCAATGAGGCAGAATGGAAATTCTTTAAGGACAGACTGTTCCATATGATAAGAAAAAAATTCAAGGAAAAAAACAAACCCAGCCTCAGTTACATGAGAACACAATGCTTGGAAAGAGAGTAGTCATCTTGCAATCCTGAAGAGTGCAACAGTTCACCAAGGCTTCCCTGGTGGCTCAGTGGTACAGAACTCGCCTGCAATGCAGGAGGCGCAGGAGCCACCAGTTCGATCCCTGGGTCACGAAGATCCCCTGGAGGAGGGCATGGTAACCCACTCCAGTATTCTTGTCTGGAGAATCCCATGGACAGAGGAGACTGTCCTTAAGGTTGCAGAGAGTTGGACATGACAAGCAGCTTAGCATGCACAGCTCACACACCCAGAATAGCAGAGAAAAAGGCTGGAAAGGGCTTGGGTTCTAATGATTTTCCTGAGTTGCTTAACCAATCCTGGAATGACCTAGCTCTACACTCCTTGTCAAGTGAGGTCATAAGTGTTCCCATTATTTAAACCACTTTTTATCAGGCATTCTGTTATATCCAGCTAAGGGCATCCCCATTTAGCTGCCAACCACATGCTTAGGAATTAGCTAAGGACCCAGTGAACAATCTAGCAAAAGGCTTTTTCCTTTAATCATGGCAGGAAGATAGATTCCTTGGGCATAATTGTCTATGTGATACTCAGAATCACTTTCGATTTTTTGTTAGTAGGGGCATAACATGGATTTCATTAAGCAGCTACTCTGTGCCAAGCACTACACTAGGCACTTTATCTTGGGTGAGTCATCGCAGCCACCTCCAGACCAGTCCCCTTTGGCCAAGAAAAGAAAATCACATCTCTATTTTCTCCAACCTTATTTAAACAGCTTGGCATTGCGTTTTATTACAAATGCAGACCACAAACCACCAGGAGTGCTCGTGACTTTGCCACCTATAGAAATCACAGATACGGTCATGTCACACTGCAGTTGTTGAAGACATCTTGAAATATCACTGCCCCTTGTCACTGTTGCAAACGGACCATACTCCTTAGGCCCCACTGCAAAAACGCTCTGAATGTGTTAATCAAGCGGCACATATGCTAGTGCATCACACGTTTGGAAAATGTTTTGGTAACTGAATGTTAAGGTAATTGGCTTCCTTTGTAATCCTGTGTGTTTTATTTTCTGCATCTAAAAACGTTCTTCTCAAAAGAAGTACTGGAGGTTTTACCAGATTTACAAAGGAGTCCTTGGCACGAAAGGGGTTTTTAGATTCCCTCTAAAATGTCCTCCTGTGACCTTTCTTAATACTGTTCAATCCACTGTCTATACAGAAAACCAATCTGTATCATTGTTTTATAAGGTTAATCAGATGAAGACATTGCCCTATTTCCAACTGAAATGCCCAACTCCTAACTTTGCCCAGCCAGACCTGCCTTTCCCCTGCTCACAGCTCCTCCCTGGCCTCTAGCCCTCCAGCCTTTGCTTACTCTTCTTCGTCAGTCTGGGCCACCACCTTCCTTTTCTTGGAAATCTCCAAGCAGTTTCCTGCCTCGGGGGCTTTGTCCTTGCCATCCCCTCAGCCTGGAATGCCTGCTTTTAAGGCAGCCGCTTCATTCTCATGCTTCAGTGATGAGCCAGGACGCCACCTCCACTGGGAATCCTTCCCCGCTAGTGTATGCCAGGCAGCACCCCTCCTCCAACCCTGGGCTCCCACCCCGCCTGCACTTACTTCCTGTTTACTTCCTTCCAAGCACTTCTGACAACATAACTATATTGATTTTTGTTCACTGCTCAACCCTGGCATCTAGCAAGGTTTCGGGCATACGGACAAACCTGACATTCACTGAGTTGAGTGAATGACAGAATAAGCGAAGGAGGAAGCTATCATTTGTCCATTTTCAAGTGAGGAAATTCAGGCTCCAAGATGTTAAAATTATTTGTCCAAGGTCACCCAGGAGTAAAAGTTATTATTTTAACTGTGGTTCCCCAGGCCTCCTCCTTAACCCCACCACCATTCTCACTTCCTTTCCCCTGCTACATTTCCACCAATCTGGAAAGCAGAGCAGACCAATGCAAGTTTTTACAGTGTGATTTCTTAAGACTTCAGTGTTCCATTTCATAAGGATATCTGCCTAACAAACCCTCTAAGGCAGCAGTCCCCAACCTTTTTTGCACCAGGGACCAGTTTCCTGGAAGACACTTTTCCCATGGATGGGGGCGGGGATGGCTTTAGGATGATTCAAGCGCATTACATTTACTGTGCACTTTATTTTTATTATCATCACATCAGCTCCACCTCGAATCATCCATCAGGCATTAGATCCCGGAGGCTGGGGACCCTTGTTCTAAGCTATTTCCCTGGAGTATTTCCAGGAAGGCCAAATTAATCAAAAATATATTACCTGGAGAGAATGGTTCTGTCTGTATGTCTGTCTACACACACACACACTTTTTTCCATCTCTCAATCTTCTAAACAAATACAAACAATAAAATAAGATGTAAGGAAGAAAGTTCAGAAAAGGGTAGATGAAGGAAGAAAAAAAATACAGATAAACCGAATGTAAATTTTAGTATATAAGAATGCAGGTGATACGGTATTGCACACAAGCTGTGTGGACCACGATTCTGACCACATGCTTCCTGGAGCCAACATAAAGTGAGCAATGTGATCAGTTATACAACTCATCCTGGAGATTTAAAAAGATTCAATTCATTTCCAGAAGGAGCACATCTCTTCCTGTTTCAAAGCCCTGAGAGAAATTCCTCTTGTGGGTTGTTAAAACGAAAAGTACGGTAGGATATAGTAATCAGTATCCTAAACAACTTTATAAATAAATATACAAGCTTCACAAAACAGCATCTTAGCTGGTATTACTGCCTTGCTATTCAGAGTGTGATCCCTGGACCGTCAGCAGCACCTTGACAGAAATGCAGAGTCTCAGGCCCAATACCAGGTCTGCTGAAACAGAATCTGTATTTTATTAACATGACCTGCAGGTGATGCCTATAATGTTAAAGTTTAACAAACACTGGTCTAGTGGTTAAGCTTGCTTTGAGGTCAAATTTGTAAGAAAGTAGTGTTCATTTATTCACACATTCAACAAATACTTACTGATACCTTGGCAGTAGGAAAGGATTTTTTAAGCTCTTACGGAAACAGGAAAGGATTATTTTAAACATAACATCAAAGGCACCATCATAAAGGAAAATACTGGTAAATGGGATGCTATTAGAACCGAGTGATGAAGCAAAGCATCGAAAATATTTCCACCACAACCAAAACAAGGAAAGTTGAGAACCCACATATGTACCAGGTACAATCTTAATGCGTAAGTCCATCAATGAAATGGAAACCCTCTGCTCTTATGGAGCTACGTTCTAACTGAAGAAGACATATAGAAAATAAGTTAAATGAAGCAAGAAAAGGGTCTAAGTCAGGGGACAGGTGGCAGTCTTAAACAGGGTGGATAGGGAAGAACTCATTGAGGAGAGAACCCAGACAAGGTCAGGGAGCTAACTATAAAAAGAGACAGGGAGAGAATATTCCAAGCAGAGGGAACAGCGAGTACAAACACCCTGAGACAATAAATGCCTGAAACAGCAAGAAGGCCCGTGTGGTTGAAGCAGAGTGAGCAAAAAGTAGAGTAGGTAAGCTGGGGTCAGATCACATGGCGCTTTGTCAGCCATTTTAAGGATCTTGGCTTTAATTGTGCAATGAGCAGCCACTGGAGAAAATAGGGAGCCATTGCAGGACGGTGAGCAGGGTAGTGACATAATGAAAAATGTTTATAAGAAGCCTGGTTTCTCAGAGGTACATGGAATGGCTGGAGTGAGAGAAGCTAGCTGAGAGTACTAATCCCAGTACAGGGTAATTCACTCATTCAACTATTTATTAGGTGGCAGAGATGTGTCAAGTAGGGTGGGGAGGAGTTAGACCAGGGTGATAACCGAGGGCACTGCCAAGAGGAAAGTGAATATAAATGACATTGGAGGGAAAGAAACCCAGGGCAGAATGATAGATTATTCATAGAGAAATGACAGAAGTTTGCAATTCAATTCAATCAAGGTTTATGGATCATCTACCCAGGGCAAAGCCATATGCAGGCTAGGACATGGGGGTGGGGATGGTGCAGAAGACTTGTATTTTCCCCTCAAAGGGCTTCAAGCCTGGCATGCTTAGCCTCTGTCCTTTCATGCCTGAACTTTTTGGATGACCACAGCTGAGGCTGCCACTGAGACTAGCTGATTTGCTCAAGTTAAGAGCTTTGTTTTGCTTTAAAAAAAAAAAAAACAGCCTTGGAACTTGTTCTGTCTCCTGGGAGCAGGGGCGAGAGCACCTCAACTTGATTAGTATAAAAAGATAGATCCAGTTTGGCAGCAGGGCACGAGAGGTCTTAAGAAATGTCTTTGTGGATCAGCACTGCAGACTGGCCCTGGGCCACCAGTCTTCAGGCAAGGAGTCCTTTTGATCGGATGCCACCTGCGCATGACCTGATGGTTCTTCCACTCTGCCATTCCATTCTGGAGAAGAGCATAGAAAGGGAAAGCAGTGTGTGTAAGAAAAACAACTAGGGGGAGAAATCCCCACAAATTTGAAAACCACCTGCCACCAGACTGCAAGGTCTGAGGAGCAGATGCAAATATAATGCAAATGCTATGTAAATAGCCTGGTGGCCTTCTCAGAGGTTTTCTACAACTGGAAAGGCCCTTGGGAAACTGCTAGTTGGTAACAGTGACTCTGAAGCAGAGTGAACTATTTCAAGACAACTTTGTCACACAACCCTTTGCTTCCCTGCTAGCACAGTGCACAGTCTTTAGTAATCTTTCTCACTTGAATTAACCTCATCTGCTATAAATTCAAAAAAAAAAAAATCAAGACTGCCTCTGTAGAGGTTATCTAAGTTAATTACACTTTAAAAACACTGTGTACCTTTAATTTGTCTTCAAAGGCTTCTCTCACCCAAATGGAGCCAAGTTAAATGTGTCACTTCCTCCCTAAACAGTATTTGGCTCCAATGGGTTATGAATGAAGTGCCTCTCTTTCAGTTCTAGCTACTATGATCCTTTGGAGGACTTTTTTTTCCCCTACACCACAGAAACTGGCACTCTCTCTTCTAATATCCACACGCTGTATTCAAAGTGAATCCAGGAAAAAAAGCAGTTGTGAAATCCAATTCACTTCAAGGAGCCCCTGGAAAGCTATTCATTAAGAAAACCTGTCCTGTCAAATATGCTGTCGTCTTGACAATCCTAACGATTCATTTTAAAATGGGGGAAAAAAAAGCACTTTCGATTACAATAGGGTAGAATTCTGTCTACATTTATGTATTTAAAAGAGGACACTCCCCTCATTTTATAGACCCGTGCAATTTACTGAATAGAAAGCAACACAGGAAGCACATACAGACCCGGGGGTCACAGAAACAACTTACCTTCACCTTAATGATGGAAACAATACTAGCATAGATCAGCCCAGTCCCAAACTTCTATGACTTTCTAGTATTCTGACATGCGAGGGTATTTCAGCTTTTGACAGGAGGGTTTAAAGGAAGGGAAATCTCTTTCATTTGGGATATGAAAAAATCTCACTTGAAAGGACCTCCAGACAACACCTGGGCAAAGAGGCATTTGGGGAGATGCCATGTCTCAGTAAAACACGAACAAAGAGCAAAGGCACTTTGCTGAGAATGAAAGCAGTGGGGGGAGGGCGGGGCAGGGGGAGACGGACAAAAGCAAGGAATAAGCCTCAAGAAACCACAGAGTCAAGAGAGTAACAAAGAGACGGAGACCAGCCGGGGCGCCGCTCCCGGAGCCGGGAGCCCGGTGGTAGGGCGGCGCGCGCCCCCTTGCGGCCGGGGTGGCCTCTTACCTCTTGGGCGAGTTTCTGCTTGAGCACGAGCGCGGCGCACAGGTAGCCCGCGCGGCCCACGAATAACTCGTCGGAGCCGCACTCGAGGAAGGAGACGGGCGCGCAGACGGCGCACAGAGCCCGGAACTTGCCCAGCGGCTGCACGTAGTCGGGCCGGCCTAGGGCGTGGTACACGAGCGTGGCCACGGCGTACACGCCCGCACCCCCGAGCAGGAAGGCGGCGCGGGTGTCGGCGTCCGGCTCGCCCCACTCCTCAGCGCGGGCGCACGCGTCTATGAGGCGCTTGGCCGAGCGCAGGTAGCGCTCCCGGGCCCCGGCGAAGAGCGGGCTCTGAGAGACGTGGTAGAGCATGTAGGCCACCCCGGCCACGCCGCCGTACAGTCCCCACTGGCAGCTGCTGGCCGCGGCCGCCACCCCCCGGCCCTCCGGGCCGCCCCCGAGCGGGGGCAGCTCCTGGAGGATGCGCTCGATGGTGGCGGTGACCAAGGGTGCCACCGCCTCCTCGCACTGGCCCGCCAGCAGGCTGCCCTGGTAGTCATCGAAGCGATTGGCAAAGCAGCGCTTGGTGTCCATGCTGCCGCCCGTGCCCCCCACCCAAGGCCGAGCCGGGGTCCGCTGGAGGGCGCGCCCTGCGGTCCCGCGCACCACCTCTCGCTCTTTGAGGCACTCGGATGGCGGTGGATGCAGCCGGGATGGAGCGAGGAGGCTGAGATGGGAGGTGACAAGAGGAGGCGGGCGCGAGGAAGCAGCGCGGAGCCGATTGCCAAGTGGGGCAGCGGACTGCCGCGAGGCTCCCTAGCGGCCCCGGCGAGCGCGGGGTATGCGCGTCGTGCGCCCGGCTCCCGGAGGCCGCGCCCTCGCCGAGGCCGCCCCCTCCTGCGCCGCCGCAGCTTGGCTTCCGCGCCAAGGGGCCGAGGTGATCTCCGGCAGGACCCGCGCGGGGGCCGCGCCACTCCTCCCGCTCCGCCCCCGACTCCTCCCCTCTCGGCTGAAGGCCAGGGACGCGCGGGACAGCGAGCCGGAAAGCCGAGGCTGGGCGTCCGCACACCTGGCCGGGAGGAGAAGACCTCGAGTCCCTCGTGTACTCCGAGGGTCAGCAGATCAGCCTCACCTGGAGCGTGTTAAAAATGCAGAGGCTCCGACTTCGCCCCCGACCTAGTGAATCACAATCAGCATATTTAGCAAGAGCCCCAGGTGATTCGCATGCCCAGGCAAGGTTGAGAAGCCGCGGAACTAGTAGAGGCTTCTGGGATTAAAAACTCAGCGCCCTCCTGAAAGTTGTGTTTTCGTCTCGGTCACTTTGGCGTTCTCAGTCTTCTGTTTCATCCCAAAGGCTGAGGGATTTGAATGCAGTAAAACGGTGAAATGCCCCAGAGGGAAACTTTTCCTCAGCCTTGGCTGTCGGGTTGTTTTTCTCGGAATCCCCAGGAGTAGAAGTTCAGAGAACCACACCAGGATAAGGTAAGGAAAGGAGATTCTGTCTTCTAGAGACCACCTCCGTCCCCAGATATATTCAGGCACCTTGTGCACCCCATAAATGTCCTGAGGTCATTAACCAATGAAGTTAAGGGTAAATGCTGCTGAGAATTTTAATTCGGCGTTTTGAACCATTTTCTGTGTGTCCTTAGTTATTTCCTTCACTCTTTTCCTTCCTTCCCATGTTTTTTTCCTTCTGTCCCCCTACCCCCTGCTCGTCCCACCTCAGGCATATTTGAAGTGGAAAAGTTAAAATTTTACATAACCTCCTGCTCCTTCTGTCTCTAACTCAGCTTGCTCCTTGCAAAGTCTGGATCACGTAGGTCACGTAGTGTCAGAAAGTGGGGACTTATAATACTAGGAACTGGAGTTTATCACACTCACCCTTGTCCTGCTCTTGCAATTGCCCAGCCCCTACAAACCTGCTTAATCATTCTTGTCCGTGTAAAGGTCAGGGACCCCCCACCCCATCTTGACCACTATTCCCAGGCGTGGGAAACCCCTTGGTTTAAACCAGCCTATTAGCAGCTAGTATTGCCCACTACAGTCTGTCTATAAAAACTCTGTAACCCCTTTGTTCGGGGCTCAAAGCTTGGAGTGTTAACTCCTCTGGGCCCCACCGGTGTAATAGACCTGAGTTCTCCAACTCTCTGAGTGTGGTGCTTGGTTTCTCAAGTAGTGGTTTCTGCAACGTTTTCAGTGTCTCCTGTGGGTCTCAAACCCTGAAAGTAGATGGATAAACAAAATAGACATGGTCCTAGATGTCGAGGAGGTTACAGTCCAGTGGCAAACACAGAAAGTGAACAATGACACAAATGAATTGCCTTTCTTTTGCTCAGCTGTTTTGAAATGACTCTTCCTTTCCCAAAGTGTGGCCAGTGAAGGCCAAAGAGGTCATCTTTCCCAGGGGTATTTGCATTTTGATAGGGACCGAGCAAGCCACGAAAGAATAAGTGACTCATGGAAAAGTTTTTGACACTCTGTGGGGAGAGCAACTGCTCCACTGACTTGAAAGGCCAGTTTTGCTTGGAGGTAATTTTTTTCTCAAAAGTGTTAATAGTCACAGTGATTTTGGAAGCAGAGATTAAATAGTCTGCTGTTCTGTCCTTGCTTGATATTTTCTAGGGAGGGAGTTCAGTTGGCCCAGATGATTGCCAGGACTGACACATCCAAAGAATGGATGGTATGGCCTCCATTCTCCTGTGAGAGCCAGAACGGGTTCATTTTTCATTATAATAATAAAAAGTTAGGTCCACTTGTAGGCAGGGAGTTCAGTGTTGGGCTAAGGGTGTCAAAGGAGCAACTGGAATGTTTGATTTCTTCTCCTGGCTTCTTCCTCCTCCCTCAGCTGTAGTAGGCCTTAGGAGTGATTTCTACTCCTTAGGCACAGAGGTATTTTTGCAGGGAGGAAGCCAATTCTGACTCCATGTTGGAACTGTTTGACTTGCTTTTCCTTGCTTTTGTTAGTATAATGATACAGAATGGTTTGCCTCAGAGGATCCTGCCCCTTTGCCTGACTGTTAAAGTGCCTTTGTTCAGAACCCTGTCCACCTGTGGATGGCAGTAAGAAAGAAATTAACACATCCCCTGCCTGAAACTTGCCATTCTAGGAGATGTTTGCAGGATTAATGGCCTTTTTACTTTGCTTCCTCACTTTCCCTCATCTCTGATCTATAAAAGAACCTGACATCCAGACCCCTTAAGATGGTTATTTTGAGGCACTTGCCTACCATCTTCTTGGGCTGCTGGCTCCCCGATTAAAGTCTCTTCCACGCCCCAACACCTCATCTCTTGGATTCATTGGCGTATCATGTGACAAGCAGAGCGATCTTGGACTCGGTAACAACATCAAATGCAAACATTCATAGGCAGAAAGGAAGCTATATTCCACTTTATCCCCCCTCTCACCCTTGTCACGAATCTGCAGGCAACTCTGTTAATTCTGACTGATTATCCTTCCACACTGCCCAGCACCAAGGTAGCGCCAAGAGCAATGACAGGGACATGGGCTGATTGCTTTCAAAATAATACTGGAAGCAGGTATCCAAGAGAAGGAGCTCTGCTTTTTTACCAGTTGTGCCCCCTGCCACCCTTGTGCCCTGTCTTGCCCCAAAATGCTGCGTTACAAGCAACCACAATATCTTGTGGCATAGCACAGTAAGTGGATTGTTCATGGGTCTGGGATCATGGCAAGACTCTGGGAATGGGCTGGTTGTTGCTTGAGGAGACTGAGTCGACTAGGCTCTGGTCCATGTCTCTCATCCTCAGTGCTTCTGCCCCGGCATGCCTGCCTTGTGATGGCAGAGGAGCAAGAGCCGAGGGGGAACAGGCAGGACTTCTATAGGGCTGGTCTCAGAGCTGATACACTGTTGCCTGCCTTATTCAACTGGAAAATCACACCAGGAAGTACATGGTGTCTTTATGGAATTCCACAGCTACGTGACAAAGGGTGTATGTACAGGGTAGGGTGAAGTATTAGGGTTCCCAGGAGTTTCTTTTGGACAGTGATGCCCCCAAGTAGAACAGAGGTCATCAGATGATTGAGAAACAGTCTGGTTTTAATGCAGGAAGGGGGAACCCCTTCCAGGGCCCAAAAGTGGGTTCTTGTCTTACACTCGGAAATGAATTGTCCGAGGAGACACATATGCTGACAAAGCAAGAGACTTTCGGGAAGAGTCACCCCGGGGGAGAGCAGTAGGGTAAGGGAACCGAGGAGAACTGCTCTGGCACATGGCTCCCAGTCCCAGGTTTTATGGTGATGGGATTAGTTTCCGGGTTATCTTTAGCCAATCATTGTGACTCAGAGTCCTTCCTGGTGGTGCACGCCTTGTTCAGCCCAGATGGATGCCAGAGAGAAGGATTCTGGGAGGTGGTTGGACACGAGGTGTCACTTTTTGACCTTTCCTGAACTCTTCCAGCTGATGGTGGCTTATTAGTTCCGTGTTCCTTACTAGAACCCCCGTCATAAAACAAGTCATGCAAATGGTTACTATGGTGCCTGGCCTGGGTGGGCAGTTTCAGTCAGTGTGCTTCCCCTAACAGTTTGGGAGAAGCAAGACATGAGTGGTATCCCATAGCCCTCTTAAACTCACAGGACAGATGAACCCTTTTAACCTGTAAACCTTTTGCCCAAAGACCTCACCACTTGTGGCTGTTGGACAATTACCTGGCAAAACTTAGCCTAGAATATTCTTTAGGGCAGAGTTAGCTAGTTAGACCGTGTGCGGCTTTGCCTCTAATGGTGATTTACTTAATTTACAAACAGTGTTTATTTTTTATTAATATGAATCCACTAGAATACACCATCCACAAAGGTAGGGCTTGTTGCTGTATTTGCTTATTGATCTGTGCAAAGAACCTGGACTAGTCCCTGGCACATGTAGTAGGCACTCACCAGAAGTTTGTGAAAGGATGAATGAATTGCCATAAGAGCACCATTGACAAAGTCAGCTGGGGTGTAGCAGGCAGAGTGAAGCCTTTATTGAATCTGACTTGATTAAACTCCCACTGTTTTCCTGGATCCTTCTGCTCTTGTGAATGTGAGAATGTAAATATTTTGCAGTTTCTGCCTCCTTACTTTGTTTCTCCACCAAGTCTGGTGACCTCTATACTTTACCTTGAATTCAGTGACTTCACACATTCTATTTTTAATAACTAACCCTGTGTAGCAGGTTATATTTTCCAAATATGGCCCCAGCAATATCTGCTCTGCCACATGCTCCCCTGCACCATGACCTTGACACTCCTCTCATCAGGAGATAAGGTATGTACCCCTCCTCTTGAATCTGGGTGGGCTTATGATTTACTTGTAACCAATGGAATGTGATCAAAATGACACAGCATGCCATACAAGGCTAGGTAATAAAAATGATTCAGCTTCCATGTTACATGCTGGCACGCTCCTATTTGGAGCATTGAGCCGCCTTATAAGAATCTAAGTGAAGCTGCTATTTTGTAAGTAAGTGCAAGACAACATGGAGAGACCATTTGTAGGTGCTTGGATCAACAACCCAACTGAGAGCATCAACTGACAGTTATGTGAATTAACCACCTTGGATATACAGCCTAGTTGAGCCTTCAGATGACCACAGTTCCATCAGAATCCTAGGCTCTCAGAAAATACAGTTTTCCAAAATAATTATTCTACTTGAACTCTTTAGAAGTATCAATGACTCTGCAAGAAATATGCAGCCTATACAAAACTGGCCAAAGCCATTTATTTCACCCTTACCTGCAAGATTTTTCCTGATACTTACAGAATCTCTAGTAGCATTTGCTGACAGGCAGCTCCCTACACGTCGTTTCTGTGATCTTGCTGAATTGCTCAGTTCTGAGCTCTTCCTTGGTATTTCCTTAGTAGGCAGATTATGCAAAACTATGGACAGAAAATAGTTTTAGTGGGTTTATCAAGGAACTCACATAAAAATTATGCAAAGCTATCAGGAAAAATGTTAAAGGGTTCCTTTAATACAAATCGTTGCTTTCTAAGTGTGACTATGAATACAAAAACAGTCATTGTATAACTGTCAAACCTCAACACTTAAGGTTTAGTACATTTTATGGGATAAACCATCTGAAAAATACTATCAGAGTTTTCCAAAATTTTGCTCAAACTGTGCATCCTGGAAATGGTTTTGATAATTGAATCAGTGCAATGTCCAGTTCTTACAGCACATTTTCTTTGGAGATGCATCTCTGATTGTTTAAAAAAATTTTGCACTGTATTTGAATATGATTTACAGTGTATTGGTTTCAGGTGTACAGCAAAGTGATTTTATATATATATATATATATATATATATAGAGAGAGAGAGAGAGAGATGCTTGCTAAGTTGCTTCAGTCATGTCCGACTCTTTGAGACCCCATGGACTGTAGCTTGGCAGGCTCATCTGTCCATGGGATTCTCTAGGCAAGAATACTAGAGTGGGTTGCCATGTCCTTCTCCAGGGGATCTTCCCGACCCAGCAATCAAACCCATGTCTCTGATGACTCCCACATTGACAGGTGGATTTTTTACTACTAGTGCCATATATGGTAATCTCCAGGTCCATCCATGTTCCTGCAGATGACATTATTTCATTCACTTTTAGGGCTGAGTAATATTCTATGGCAAATACATACAATATCTTTTTTATCTAGTCATCTGTCAGTGGACATTTAGAATGCTTTTATGTGTTGGCTGTTATAAACCGCACTATAGTTAACATAGGGGTGACTGTATCCTTTCAAATCATGCTTTTTTCTGGATATATGCCCAGGAATGAGATTGCTGGATCATATGGTAGCTCTGGTTATAGTTTTTTAAGGAACCTCCATACTCTTCTTCATAGTGGCTGAACCAATTTACATTCCTGCCAACATTTTAGGAGGGTCCCTTTTTCTCCACACCCTCTCCAGAATTTGTTCATAGACTTTTTGATGATGGCCGTTCTGATTGGTGTGAGGTAATATCTCACTATAGTTTTGATTTGCATTTCTCTGATAATCAGTGATGTTGAGCATCTTTTCGTGTGCTTTTTGGCTATCTGTATGTCTTTGGAGAAATGTCTATTTAGGTTTTCTGCCCATTTTTTGATTGGGTTGTTTGTGTGTTTTTTTTTTTTTTATGTTGAGCTGCATGAGCTATTTGTAAATTTTGAACATGAATCCCCTGTCAGTCACATCATTTGCAAATATTTTTTCCATTCTGTGGGTTGTCTTTTCATTGTGTTTACAGTTTCCTTTGCTGTGCAAAAGCTTTTGAGTTTAATTAGATGCCATTTGTTTTGCATTGTTTTAATTTATGTTGCTCTAGGAGACTGAAAAATGTTGATGCAATTTATGTCAGTGTTCTGCCTATGTTTTCCTCAGTTTTATAGTATCTGGTATTACATTTAGGTCTTAATCCATTTTGAGTTTATTTTTGAATATGGTATGAGAAAATGTTCTAATTTCATTTTTTACATGTAGCTGTGCCATTTTCTTAACACCATTTATTGAAGAGATTGTCTTTTCTCCATTGTATAGCCTTGCCTCTTTTGTCATAGATTAACTGACCAAAGTTGCATGGGTTTATTTCTGGGCTTTCTATTCTGTTCTATTATTCTATATTTCTGTTTTTCTGCCAGTACTGTACTGTTTTGATGAGTGTAACTTTGTAGTATAGACAGAAGTCATAGAGACTGATTTCGCCAGTTCCGTTTTTCTTTCTCAAGATTGCTTTGGCTATTAGGGGTCTTTTGTGTTTCCATATAGATGGTAAAATTTTTGTTCCGGTTCTGTGAAAAATGCATGATTTTCTGGAGAGTTTTTATCATAAATGAGTGTTGAATTTTGTCAAAAGCTCTTTCTGCATCTATTTAGATGATCATATGGTTTTTATTCTTCAATTTGTTAATGTGGTGTATCCTAATTGATTTGCATATATTGAAAAATCCTTGCATCTCTGGGATAAATTCCACTTGTTCGTGGTGTATGATCCTTTTAATGTATTGTTGGATTTGGTTTGCTAGTCTTTTTTTTTTTCCCTTTTAAAATTTTATTTGTTTTTGGCTGTACTGGGTCTTAGTTCCTGCCTGCAGGCTTTCTCTAGTTGCAGTGAGTAGGGGCTACTCTTCATTGTGGTAGATGGGCTTCTTATTACAGTGGCTTCTCTTGTTTCAGAGCATAGGCTCTAGGGCACATCCAGGCTCAGTAATTGTGGTGTGCGGGCTCCGGTAGTTGTGGCACCTGAGCTTAGTTGTCCTCTAGCATGTGGAATCTTCCCATAGCAGGGATCAGTCTTGTGTCCTCTGCACTGGCAGAATTCTTAACCCTGGACCATCAGGGAAGTCCAGTTTGCTAGTATTTTGTTGAGGATTTTTGAGTCTACGTTCATCAGCCTATACTTTTTTTTTAGTTGTATATTTGTCTGGTTTTGATATCAGGGTGATGGTGGCCTTATAGAATGAGCTTGGGAGTGTTTCTTCCTCTTCAGTTTTTTGGAATAGTTTCAGAAGGATATGTATTTGCTCTTCTCTAAATGTTTGATAGAATTTGCCTGTGAAGCCATCTGGTCTTGGACTTTGGTTCCTTGGAAGTTTTTAAACCATAGTTTCAATTTCAGTACTTGTGATTGGTATGTTCATAGTTTTTATTTCTTCTTGGTTCAGTCTTGGGAGATTGTGCCTTTCTAAGAATTTGTTAATTTCTTCTAGGTTGTCCATTTTATTGGCATATGCGTGTAGCATCTTATGATCCATTGTATTTCTCTGGTATCCATCATAACTTCTCCATTTTCATTTCTAAATTTATTGATTTGAGCCCTTTTCCTTTTTTCCCTTGATGAATCTGGCTAAGGTTTATCCATTTTGTTTGTCTTTTCAAAGATGCAGAAAAGGCTTTCAGTTTCACTGAGCTTTTCTGTTTTCTATGTCTCTCTTTCATGTATTTCTGCTCTAATCTTTATGATCTCTTCTACTAACTTTGGATTTTGTTTGTTCTTTTTCTAGTTGCCTTAAGTGTAAGGTTAGGTTGTTTATTTGATATTTTTCTGATTTCCTGAGGTAAGATTGTATTGCTATAAACTTGCCTCTTAGAAGTACTTTTGCTGCATCTCTTAGTATTTGGATTGTCATGCTTTCATTGTCATTTGTCTAGGTGTTTTTTGATTTCTTCAGTGATCCATTGGTGGTTTCTTAGCATATTGTTTAGCCTCCACATGATTTTATCACAGCTGCACCCCTCCTACCTTCTCATTGTGGCTTCTTCTTTGTCTTTGGAGGATGTCTTTTTTTTTTTTTTTTGGTAGGTTTTAGCATTTCTTTTTAACTGATGGTTGTTCAGCAGTTAGTAGTGATTTTGATGATGTTTTCATGAGACAGATTGAGCTCACATCCTTCTTCTCTGCGATCTTGTCTCCACCGTCAGGTCAAGTGGTTTGTTCAGATCTGCATCTTCTGGTCTCCAAGAGCCAAGCAGCATGATGTGGCTGCCTTACTGGTTCTCCGTTCTCCCATAATGCGCCAACAGTAACCACCTAGGACAGCTCAGCAGGGGCCTCAAGGCTGCCTCCACAAGTCCAAACCAGATACCACATCTCTGATTTTTTTTTTTTAAACTCGGCAACCTGATTGGAAAGTTCTCCTGCTTCTACTCTTTCTGTCCTCTATAGGCTCTTCTCAAAATAGCAGCTAGAACAATGTAGGCCATATCATCTAACTGATGATGTCAGTGTTTCACAAGGTCCTTGAAAGTTAAATTTGGTGTGCATTGGACAGCCTAAAAGGCTCACGGCCATCTCACCCTCATCACTTCCCTGACTTCTCCTCTTTTTCCTTTTCTTGCTCCTTCAGTTCCAGCTACACTGGCTGCCTTGATGTTCCTCAAACATATTAGTTATAGCCTTAACTTAGAAAGTGTCCATTGAAGTTTCCCCTTCCTGGTATACTCTTCAAATGAAATGCTCATGGATTTGCCCCTTCACCTCTCTCTCAGTGAATAAGTCTCTCCCTGACTTATTGTTTTAAGTTACAACCCTTCCCCCAACCATTAGTGTCTAAAAACTATGTACTTTTACTACTTTTTTTTTCTTTTCTGTCTGCCTGCACTAGAATGTAATCCCCATGAGGACAGGAATTGTTGTCTCTCTTATTCCCTGTTTTATCCCCAGCATCTGGATTAATGGTGTGACACACAATATTTGCTTAACAGATATTTATTGATGTCTGTGATACCCTTCAGAATATTGAAAACTTCCACCAGTCCCCAACTGATGGCTGAGCTTTGTTGTCTGCTTTGATGACCAGTTTCCTGATCATGTTCCTCTGCACAGTCAGCCATAAAGATGTGCATTTTTGACATAGGATTTGATTCTTGTCTCTCTTTGTATACCTCCAGTATTAATCTCTACTTCCAGTATTATCAATGTGAAGCTTTTTTTAGCCGTCATAAGCCAAACATAATCATGGCAGAATCAGACACCAGGTGCAGTAAGTAAATGAACTGGTGCCCATCACTCCATCTGAAGGAGGGGCAGCCCAGTTTGATCAGTCACATTGACCAAGAGCAGATAATAATGCACACCCTACTGTATTGGATGTGAGAAAGATATATTTACTATTTTTCTATGGGTAGTGTAATGTGTGTATATGGATATAAGATCTGAATGTACTATAGTAAATCATTGTTGTGACAGTGCTAAAACCGATATGCCTCTATTTTATTTTTATTTTATATGGGAGTATAGTTGATTTACAGTGTTGTGTTGGTCCGAGGTGTACAGCAAATATTTGCCTCTATTTTAAATTGATGAATCTGCATCGTTACCTTAAATCAACAAGTATAAATGGAAGTGTTCATTTGGTTAGAGTAAATTCTTTAGCTTGAATATTATAACAGTTTCCTACGTGTAGTAATTTCTAAGGTTTTCTCCAGTAATCAGGAGCATGTCAATGTATGGCAAAACCAACCAATATAATATTGTAAAGTAATTAGCCTCCAATAAAAAAATAAAAAAGAAGAAAGGAGTGGTTAAGGATCTCTATGGTGCTATAGTTCAACAGCTGTCAAATAATAACATAGTAATGAATAATGCACTAATACTCCTGCTTTTCATCTTATGGTAAAGCAATATTTCTACTTCTACATCTATAGTTCTCATTGTTGGAAGAAGTTTCAATATCAGAAATACAGAGTTTATTCTCTGATACGGTCAGTCTCTAGATATTTGCATGAATGTAAGACATAGAAGATGCTTTTGAACTGTGGTGCTGGAGAAGACTCTTGAGAGTCCCTTGGACTGCAAGAAGTTCCAACCAGTCCATCCTAAAGGAGATCAGTCCTGGGTGTTCATTGGAGGGACTGATGCTAAAGCTGAAACTGCAATACTTTGGCCACCTCATGCAAAGAGTTGCCTCACTGGAAAAGACTCTGATGCTGAGAGGGATTGAGGGCAGGAGGAGAAGGGGACGACAGAGGATGAGATGGCTGGATGGCATCACTGACTCGATGGACATGAGTTTGAGTGAACTCTGGGAGTTGGTGATGGACAGGGAGGCCTAGCGTGCTGCGATTCATGGGGTTGCAAAGAGTCGGACATGACTGAGCGACTGAACTGAACTGAAGACACAGGTAAAGGATCAGATATGTCTCAAATAATTGATAATTGATTATGACGCTGAAATGTCAATGCTCACACTTTTCCAACTGTTCTCAGTACGAGATTACTTCTGGAGATAGCTTTATCCTGTGTTACTATGAGGTACAATGAGGAGTGATACCCAGAAAGAACCTGGGTCTTAGCCCATAATCCACAAGGCAGAAAAACCCATTACCAGATGGCCAAAGAAAGATAACTGCTTTAGGTTATCAAAGATAAAAAGAATTATGGCACTGGAAGGATCCAAGAGATAATTAATCCGTTGCTTTAACAATGAGGAAACTGAGACCTCTGGCAGTCATAAAACAGGGAGTTACTGAATAGTTTTAAAGAGGAGAGACATGGAATCGTATCTGTGATTTAGAAAGCTTATTTTACTGGAAAACTGGACAATATGTTTGAAAGGAGTAAGATGTATTGGGATGATAAGTAAAATAATCAAGAAATGAGGAAATCTGAGCTAGGTCTGTAGCAGGAAACATGGACAGACTTAGAAGGACTCGAGATATTAAGCAGATGGAATTTACAGGGTTTAATGAAGACTAGATATGGGAGTCGGAGAAGGCAATGGCACCCCACTCCAGTACTCTTGCCTGGAAAATCCCATGGGCGGAGGAGCCTGGTAGGCTGCAGTCCATGGGGTTGCGAAGAGTCGGACACGACTGAGCGACTTCACTTTCATGCATTGGAGAAGGAAATGGCAACCCACTCCAGTGTTCTTGCCTGGAGAATCCCAGGGACAGGGGAGCCTGGGTGGGCTGCCGTCTATGGGGTTGCACAGAGTTGGACACGACTGAAGCGACTTAGCAGCAGCAGCAGATATGGGAGTAATATAGGATAAGAGTCAAAGATTATGGCTGTTTTCTGCTCTGGACAATTGGGCCAATGGGGATGCTGTACACCAAGCCAAAGGATGCAGGTAGTAGAATAGATATGGAGTAGGAGGCAAAGGAGAGTGGCTAATACAGTTTTGAAGCTGCCAAGTATGACTTTATAGTCATTATGGGAGTGTGTGTGTGTATAAAATTTCAGCCCTGAAGTCCTGAAGATGCACTCAAATTTCAGGAAGACTGGCTAAAGGAGGCTGATGGAGGCCAGCTTTGAAAATGCGATCAGATAGTGATGATAAAGAAAGAAGCGTGTGGCTAGACTTCAGGATGAGGTCTGTTGTACTTGATAACCCAGCTTCCATTACATCCTATCAATAATATCTTGAGTTTCCTTTAAGACAACCATCCCCCATTCCTATAACATGTGATTTGAGAGGAGCTAAACTATTTCCATGTTTCCAAGGGGAAGCATATATCCCAGGCCTGCCCTAGGAGAAGTAATTCTGAGCTTTCTTGGCTAGAAACATTGGGAAAGCTGGGGTTGCTAAACTGAAAGGATTAAACATACAGTTTCTGGTGGCCATCCTATGATGGCAAGGAGAAGGCAAGCTGAGGATCAGGCCACACAGTGGAAAGCAGAACTGAGTAATAGATGAAAAGTGTGACCTGATGACATTGTTGGCATACCTGCACATGACCTTTGCTGAACAACTGTTTAGTAATAAGACTCAGTACTTTTCTGCTTTTGCTCAGGGGGGTGACTGTCGTTTGCAAAATAAAAATGTCCAGACTGATTTGGGTTTTTCATCATTTGAAGTACTTTGCCATGATTGTTTAGAAAAGCTGGGTGTATAGGGAGACGAGCAAGGAAAATGTTTGAAACAGTTATGGAGTCATGTTTGAGGGAATCATTGAGAACAAGAATTGACTGAGAACAGCTCTTGAATGATTTAGTGGAGGTGTTTAATTGAGACCTAATGTCAAATTCTTCACCAGATCTAACCATGTGACCTTCAGTTCAGTTCAGTCGCTCAGTCATGTCTGACTCTTTGCGACCACATGAATCACAGCACGCCAGGCCTCCCTGTCCATCACCAACTCCCAGAGTTCACTCAAACTCATGTCCATCGAGTCGGTGATGCCATCCAGCCATCTCATTCTCTGTCGTCCCCTTTTCCTCCCACCCCCAATCCTTCCCAGCATCAGAGTCTTTTCCAGTGAGTCAACTCGTCACATGAGTTGGCCAAAGTATTGGAGCTTCAGCTTTAGCATCAGTCCTTCCAATGAACACCCAGGACTGATCTCCTGTAGAATGGACTGGTTGGATCTGCCTCTTGAGAAACCTGTATGCAGGTCAGGAAGCAACAGTCAGAACTCTACATGGAACAACAGACTGGTTCCAAATAGGAAAAGGAGTACGTCAAGGTTGTATATTGTCACCCTGCTTATTTAACTTATATGCAGAGTACATCATGAGAAATGCTGGGCTGGAAGAAGCACAAGCTGGAATCAAGATTATTGGGAGAAAGATCAATAACCTCAGATATGCAGATGACACCATCCTTATGGCAGAAGGTGAAGAGGAACTCAAAAGCCTCTGATGAAAGTGAAAAAGGAGAGTGAAAAGGTTGGCTTGAAGCTCAACATTCAGAAAACAAAGATCATGGCATCTGGTCCCATCACTTCATGGGAAATAGATGGGGAAACAGTGGAAACAGTGTCAGACTTTTTTTGGGGGGCTCCAAAATCACTGTGGATGCTGTGAAAGTGCTGCACTCAATATGCCAGCAAATTTGGAAAACTCAGCAGTGGCCACAGGACTGGAAAAGGTCAGTCTTCATTCCAATCCCAAAGAAAGGCAATGCCAAAGAATGCTCAAACTACCGCACAGTTGCACTCATCTCACATGCTAGTAAAGTCATGCTCAAAATTCTCCAAGCCAGGCTTCAGCATTATGTGAACCGTGAACTCCTAGATGTTCAAGCAGGTTTTAGAAAAGGCAGAGGCACCAGAGATCAAATTGCCAACATCCGCTGGATCATGGCGAAAGCAAGAGAGTTCCAGAAAAAACATCTATTTCTGCTTCATTGACTATGCCAAAGCCTTTGACTGTGTGGATCACAATAAACTGTGGAACATTCTGAAAGAGATGGGAATACCAGACCACCTGACCTGCCTCTTGAGAAACCTGTATGCAGGTCATGAAGCAATCGTGTGACCTTGGGGAAGTTATTTAACCTCTCTGAACCTCAATTCTCTCATCTGTAAGTTGGTAATCATAATAGAATCTTTCTCACAGAATGTTTGGGGTGATACTTATAAAGGGTATAACTTTATATTCAGTGTTGTCTAACATTGAATAAATGTTAGCCTTTGTCTAAAATCATCATTATTCTGCATGTAGTTGTTTCAAGCAATGAATTCCCATTGCCTGCTTACCACCTACTCTTTATCTTTTTCTAGACTGGTTCTCCTTAGAAGAGATTCATGGAGGGGGCGGGGGAGAAGGTTTGCTTATTCTTTCTCAATGATTCCTAAATCAAATGAGTTCCATTTAGAAGCCTAAATAATTTTCTTTTTTAGTGTGACAAATTCAACTTCTAAGGTGAAAAGAGAAATCATGCTGTGTTTTTCAGCTTTAATGTGATCACAGATAATAAAGATTCAAGTTGACAAATTTTGTTGTTAATGCATGATACAGAAGAAAATCAATCTTTTTCTAGGTTTTTCTGGTTCTACAGTGGTAAGAGTGGGCAGGAAAGTAAAAGCATGTGACCTAAAGCCATACAGGTAAGCACGTCTGCAAAGACAGCATAGGCATGTACTACATGAGGTGGATATTTGACTCTGGTTTTCAGTCTCTTAAACACAATGGAAGCTTTCCATAATTTCTCCATCCTTTATCACTGTCTCACAATTTTGAAGAGAAAACCTGCAAAATATCTTTGGGCATGTTGGTTATTTAAGCTGCTTCTGGAAAGATTGATAGAGAAATCTAGTTTTATTAATGGCTGGAAGTTATACAAGACAAACTTAAAAAATCAGTATATTCAGTCTTTAATTTTATTTTCTTTTTTCTATAAATTTATTTATATTTTCTTTTTTTAAAAAATATTTACAGTGTTTTTATTTCCAGTCACATAAAGAATACATGTACAGTATGAAGAATTTAGAAAATAAACAGAAGTGGAAAGATGAAGAGGAAATCAGCTGTGCTATAACTCTTTCTCTCTCTCTTTTTTTTTATTGGAGGCAAATTACTTTACATTAATATATTGGTTGGTTTTGCCATACATTGACATGAATCTTCCCCGGGTGTACATGTGTTTCCCCTCTTGAACCCCACTCCCACCTCCCTCTTCCCCATATCCTCCCTCCAGGTCATCCCCATGCACCAGCCCCGAGCATCCTGTATCATGCGTTGAACCTGGACTGGTGATTCATTTCACATATGATAATATACATGCTACAATGCCATTTTCTCAAATCATCCCTACCTTCACCCTCTCCCACAGAGTCCCAAAGACTGTTCTTTACACCTATATCTCTTTTGCTGTCTTATATACAGGGTTAAGGTTACCATCTTCCTAAATTCTGTATATATGTGTTAGTATGCTGTATTGATGTTTTTCTTTCAGGCTGACTTCACTCTGTATAATAGGCTCCAATTTCATCCACCTCATTAGAACTGGTTCAAATGCATTCTTTTTAATGGCTGAGTAATACTCCATTGTGTATATGTACCAAAGCTTTCTTATCCATTCGTCTGCAGGTGGACATCTAGGTTGCTTCCATGTCCTCACTGTTATAAACAGTGCTGCGATGAACATTGGAGTACATGTGTCTCTTTCAATTCTGGTTTCCTCGGTGTGTACGCCCAGGAGTGCGATTGCTGGATCATATGGCAGTTCTATTTCCAGTTTTTTGAGGAATCTCCACACTGTTCTCCATAGTGGCTGTACTACTTTGCATTCCCACCAACAGTGTAAGAGGGTTCCCTTTTCTCCACACCCTCTCCAGCATTTATTGCATGTAGACTTTTGGATAACAGCCATTCTGACTGGTGTGAAATGGTATCTCATTGTGGTTTTGATTTGCAGTTCTCTGATTATGAGGGATGTTGAGCATTTTTTCATGTGTCTGTTAGCCATCTTTATGTCTTCTTTGGAGAAATGTCTGTTTAGTGCTTTGGCCCATTTTTTGATTGGGTCGTTTATTTTTCTGGAATTGAGCTGCAGGAGCTGCTTGTATATTTTGGAGATTAATTCTTTGTCAGTTGTTTCATTTGCTATTAATTTCTCCCATTCTGAAGGCTGCCTTTTCACCTTACTTATAGTTTCCTTTGCTGTGCAGAAGCTTTTAATTTGGTCCCATTTGTTTATTTTTGCTTTTATTTCCAATATTCTGGGAGGTGGGTCTTGGAGGATCCTTCTGTGATTTATGTCGGAGCGTGTTTTGCCTATGTTCTCCTCTAGGAGTTTTATAGTTTCTGGTGTTACATTTAGATCTTTAATCCATTTTGAGTTTATTTTGGTGTATGGTGTTAGGAAGTGATCTAGTTTCATTCTTTTACAAGTGGCTGACCAGTTTTCCCAGCACCCCTTGTTAAAGAGACTGTCTTTTCTCCATTTTATATTCTTGCCTCCTTTGTCAAAGATAAGGTGTCCATAGGTGCGTGGATTTATCTCTGGGCTTTCTATTTTGTTCCATTGATCTATATTTCTGTCTTTATGCCAGTACCATACTGTCTTGATGACTGTGGCTTTGTAATAGAGCCTGAAGTCCGTCAGGTTAATTCCCTCAGTTCCATTCTTCTTTCTCAAGATTGTTTTGGCTATTCGAGGTTTTTTGTATTTTCATACAAATTGTGAGATTATTTGTTCTAGTTCTGTAAAAAAATATTGTTTTTAGCTTGATAGGGATTTCATTGAATGTATAAATTACTTTGGGTAGTATACTCATTTTTACAATATTTATTCTTCCAATCCATGAACACGGTATATTTCTCCATCTATTAGTGTCCTCTTTGATTACTTTCACAAGTGTTTTATAGTTTTCTATGTACAAGTCTTTTGTTTCCTTAGGTAGATATATTCGTAAGTATTTAATTCTTTTCGTTGCAACAGTGAATGGAATAGTTTCCTTAATTTCTCTTTCTATTTTCTCATTATTAGTGTATAGGAATGCAAGGGATTTCTGTGTGTTGATTTTATATCCTGCAACTTTACTGTAATCATTGATTAGCTCTAGTAGTTTTCTGGTAGAGTCTTTAGGGTTTTCTGTGTAAAGGATCATGTCATCAGCAAATAGTGAAAGTTTTACTTCTTCTTTTCCAATTTGTATTCCTTTTATGTCTTTTTCTGCTCTGATTGCTGTAGCCAAAACTTCCAGAACCATGTTGAATAGTAGTGGTGAGAGTGGGCACCCTTGTCTTGTTCCTGACTTTAGGGGAAATGCTTTCAGTTTTTCACCGTTGAGGATAATGTTTGCTGTTGGTTTGTCATATATAGCTTTTATTGTGTTGAGATATGTCCCTTCTATTCCCACTTTCTGGAGGGTTTTTATCATAAATGGATGTTGAATTTTGTCGAAGGCTTTCTCTGCATCTATTGAGATAATCATATGATTTTTATTTTTCATTTGTTAATGTGGTGTATTACGTTGATTGATTTGCAGATATTGAAGAATCCTTGCATTCCTGGGATAAAACCCACTTGGTCATGATGTATGATCTTCTTAATGTGTTGTTGGATTCTGACTGCTAGAATTTTGTTAAGGATTTTTGCATCTATGTTCATCAGTGATATTGGCCTGTAGTTTTCTTTTTTTGTGGGATCGTTACCAGGTTTTGGGATTAGGGTGATGTTGGCCTCATAGAATGAGTTTGGAAGTTTCCCTTCCTCAGCAATTTTCTGGAAGAGTTTGAGTAGGATAGGTGTTAGCTCTTCTCTAAATTTTTGGTATAATTCAGCTGTGAAGCCTTCTGGACCTGGGCTTTTGTTTGCTGGAAGATTTCTGATCACAGCTTCTATTTCCGTGCTTGTGATGGGTCTGTTAAGATTTTCTATTTCTTCCTGGTTCAGTTTTGGAAAATTGTACTTTTCTAAGAATTTGTCCATTTCTTCCAAGTTGTCCATTTTATTGCCATATAATTGCTGATAGTATTCTCTAATAATCCTTTGTATTTCTATGTTTTCGGTTGTGATCTCTCCATTTTCATTTCTAATTTTATTGATTTGGTTCTTCTCCCTTTGTTTCTTGATGAGTCTGGCTAGTGGTTTGTCAATTTTATTTACCTTCTCAAAGAACCAGCTTTTGGCTTTGCTGATTTTTGCTCTGGTCTCTTTTGTTTCTTTTGCATTTATTTCTGCCCTTATTTTTATGATTTCTTTCCTTCTACTGACCCTGGGGTTCTTCATTTCTTCCTTTTCTAGTTTCTTTAGATGTAGAGTTAGGTTATTTAGTTGACTTTTTTCTTGTTTCTTGAGGTGTGCCTGTATTGCTATGAACTTTCCCCTTAACACTGCTTTTACAGTGTCCTAGAGGTTTTGGGTTGTTGTGTTTTCATTTTCATTCATTTCTATGCATATTTTGATTTCTCTTTTGATTTCTTCTATGATTTGTTCATTATTCAGCAGTGTGTTGTTCAGCCTCCATATGTTGGCATTTTTAATAGTTTTCCTCCTGTAATTGTGATCTAATCTTACTGCATTGTGGTCAGAAAAGATGCTTGGAATGATTTCAAGTTTTTTGAATTTACCAAGGCTAGATTTATGGCCCAGGATGTGATCTATCCTGGAAAAGGTTCCGTGTGCACTTGAAAAAAAGGTGAAATTCATTGTTTTGGGGTGAAATGTCCTATGGAGATCTATTAGGTCTAACTGGTCTATTGTATCATTTAAGTTTGTGTTTCCTTGTTAATTTTCTGTTTAGTTGATCTATCCATAGGTGTGAGTGGGGTATTAAAGTCTCCCACCATTGTTGTGTTATTGTTAATTTCCCCTTTCATACTTGTTAGTAATTGTCTTACATATTGTGGTTCTCCTATGTTGGGTGCATAAATATTTATAATTGTTATAGCTTCATCTTGGATTGATCCTTTGATCATTATGTGGTTTCCTTCTTTGTCTCTTTTCACAGCCTTTGTTTTAAAATCTATTTTATCTGATATGAGTATTGCTACTCCTGCTTTCTTTTGGTCTCTATTTGCGTGGAATGTCTTTTTCCAGCCCTTCACTTTCAGTCTGTATGTGTCCCTCGTTTTGAGGTGGGTCTCTTGTAGACAACAAATATGGGGGTCTTGTTTTTGTATCCATTCAGCTAGCCTTTGTCTTTTGGTTGGGGCATTCAACCCATTTACGTTTAAGGTGATTATTGATAAGTATGATCCCGTTGCCATTTTCTTTATTGTTTTGGGTTCGAGTTTATATACCCTTTCTGTGTTTCCTGTCTAGAGAAGATCCTTTAGTATTTGTTGGAGAGCTGGTTTGGTGATGCTGAATTCTCTCAGCTTTTGCTTGTCTGTAAAGCTTTGGATTTTTCCTTCATATTTGAATGAGATCCTTGCTGGGTACAGTAATCTGTGCTGTAGGTTACTTTCTTTCATCACTTTAAGTATGTCTTGCCATTCCCTCCTGGCCTGAAGAGTTTCTGCTGAAAGATCAGCTTTTATCCTTATGGGGATCCCCTTGTGTGTTATTTGTTGTTTTTCCCTTGCTGCTTTTAATATTTGTTCTTTGTGTTTGATCTTTGTTAATTTGATTTCGCCTTGGGTTTATCCTATTAGGAACTCTCTGGGTTTCTTGCACTTGGGTGATTATTTCTTTCCTCATTTTAGGGAAGTTTTCAACTATTATCTCCTCAAGTATTCTCTCATGGTCTTTGTTTTTGTCTTCTTCTTCTGGGACTCCTATGATTCGAATGTTGGGGCATTTAACATTGTCCCAGAGGTCTCTAATATTGTCCTCATTTCTTTTAATTCGTTTTTCTTTTTCCATGTCTGTTTCATTTATTTCTACAATTCTATCTTCTAGCTCACTTATCCTGTCTTCTGCCTCCATTATTCTACTGTTTATGTCCTCAAGAGTGTTTCTGATCTCATCTATTGCCTTATTCATTGTATATTGACTCTTTTTTATTTCCTCTAATTCCTTATTAAACATTTTTTGCATCTTCTCAGTCCTTTTCTCCACTTTATTTATCTGTAACTCCATTTTGCTTTCCAGATTTTGAATCATTTTCACAATTAAAATTCGAAATTCTTTATCAGGTAGGTTCCCTATATCTTCCTCTTTTGTTTGTGTTGGTGGGCATTTATCCTGTTCCTTTACTTGCTGGGTGTTTCTCTGCCTCTTCATCTTGCTTATATTGCTGTGTTCAGGGTGGCCTTTCCGTCCTCTGGCAGTTTGTGGAGTTCTCTTTATTATGTAGTTACCTTGTTGTGTGTGGGTTTGGATGGGTGACTTGTCAAGGTTCCCTGGTTTGGGAAGCTTGTGTTGGTGTTCTGGTGGGTGGATTTCTTCTCTCTGTTCCATCCTGCTGTGGAGAGGGAGGAATGCTGCTAACAAATATCACTGGCATCTGTGGGGAGTGCTCGCAGTGTCTCAACTACTCTGGGAATGCTCCCGCTCGCTGCATGTGTGTTTTCCCTGTTTATGCTGCTCAGGCTCTGGGTTGCTCTGCCGGGAGCTGTCCGTGGCTGGCGCTGGGTTGCATGCACTTCCCAGGTCTGAGCTGCTCAGGTTCAGGTCCTCGGGTACTCCACAAAGGCAGAGACTTGGCTGGGCCTGCGTTTTGTGCCTTCCCTGGTCTGAGCAGCTCAGGTGACCAGGCGTTTGGCGAGCGCGGGTCACTGCGACTTATCGCCTCCCTGGTCCCTGCCGCTCGGTTTTCTGGGTGTACAACCGGAGCACTTTCTCAGGTGGATATCAACCGGTCCAAACCAGAGAAGTCTTGGTTAGCAAGGAAGCTTGCCTGCAGCTTGGTATGGGAAGCCTCTCTGGGGCCATGGCTCCCCCTTCTGGCACTGGCCACCCTCCCTGCCTGTATCGGTGGGGGCTGGGGGATGGGCCGCCTGCAGCCAGCTCGCTCTGCTCAATCCTTAGTTCTGTGAGCGGGGCTGGCAGAGCCTTAGGTTGGGGCTTTTCGCTGCACAGTCTGCTTTGCTCCCATTAGAGCACTCAGCTTGCCCTCGGGGCGTTCATGCCTGGTCCTCTCTCTAAGTGCTGCTGCCGCGCCTCCCTGCCCAGCCCCTGCCTGCTAGTGGGGGGTGTGGGCATCTGTGCCGCTTCTCTGCTGAGAGTTTCCTCTGGGCACTTAGTCTGTGGGTTTTAATTATTTATGTCTTTTTTCTCCCAGTTATGTGGCCCTCTGAGGTTCCAAGGCTGTCCACACACAGACTCGCCCGTGTTTCCAGGTGTTTGGAAACTTCTCTCTTTTTTTTTTTTTAAGCCTCCCTTCCCAGGACGGAGCTCAGTCCTTCCCTCTTTTGTCTCTCTTTTTATCTTTTATACTATTTCCTACCTCCTTTCGAAGACTATGGGCTGCTTTTCTGGGTGCCTGATGTCCTCTGCCGGTATTCAGAAGTTGTTTTGTGGGATTTACTCAGCGTTCAAATGTTCTTTTGCTGATTTTGTGGGGGAGAAAGTGTTTGCCCCATCCTATTCCTCCGCCATCTTCCCGTGCTCCTATATTTTCTATAAATTTATTTTTATTATATTAAATTTATATACATTTTATTTATGTAAATTATAAATTAAATTTATTTATATAAATTTTCTATAGATTTATTTATTTATTTTTTGCTGGATGTTGCTCTGTGTGGGGTTTCTCTAGTTGCGGCAAGCAGGGGCTACTCTCTCATTGCTGTGCACAGGCTTCTCATTGCAGTGGCTTCTCTTGTTGTGGAGCATGGGCTATAGTGTGACCTGGCTTCCATAGTTGCTGCTCTTGGGCACTAGACCACAGTCTCAATAGTTGTGGCACACAGGCCTAGCTGCTCTGCGGCATGTGGGATCTTCCTGGATCAGGGATCAAATCTATGTCTCTTGCATTGGCAGGCCGATTCTTTACCACTCAGCCACCAGGGAAGCCCTGTTTTCTTTTTCAATTAAGGTGTCTATAAAATCATCAATATTATCTTTCTATTGAATGTGCAGGTAAGTAGATCACATGTGGTCACTTGAAATTCACAGTTAGAACCTCCACATAACTGAATCTTCAGTAAAGTTGGTTTTTATTCAGATGGGGACATTAAGCCTTTTTTCCTGTCAAGAACTTTGTGCATTTGGACTTTGAGTTTCATATTAGACATACAAAAATGGAATTCAGATATAGAATACTAGTGAGTGCAGAAAAGATAAATAGGTAAGTACGTATAAATGATTAATATAAAAGCATCTGAAAGATTGGCCTTCTATAAAAGGGAGCCTGGCAATAAGTCAATGGAATAGAACATCATGACAGTCTAATAGGTTCCTGCTGCCAGATAAATGTCATGGAAAAGCAGAGATATTTATCTCATCCTAATATTTATTTTAAAATCTGAGGTCTATTATCTCTCCTAATGGCTTTATTTCATTTACCAAATGGTTAAATATAAATAAAATGAGACCATTTATTTAACACAAGCTGACGTGGGTTTCTGATGCAGACTTCATATCTAGACCAAAGAAAGATGTGTAAAAGAGACTAGCTAAGGGATTAACATCTGGATGTCTGTTCTGTTCTTTCTAATTAACCAAAACAGCGTGAAAGTCATTGTTTTCCTATGGATAAAAACAGAAATAAATAAAAGAGGAGGACTTGCTTTACTGCTGCTGCTACTGCTGCTAAGTCACTTCAGTCGTGTCAAACTCTGTGTGACCCCATAGACGGAAGCCCACCAGGCTCCCCCGTCCCTGGGATTCTCCAGGCAAGAACACTGGAGTGGGTTGCCATTTCCTTCTCCAGTGTGTGAAAGTGAAAAGTGAAAGTGAAGTCGCTCAGTCGTGTCCGACCCTTAGTGACCCCACGGACTGCAACCTACCAGGCTCCTCCATCCATGGGATTTTCTAGGCAAGAGTACTGGAGTGGCTTGCCATTGCCTTCTCCGTGCTTTACTAGGAACTATCATTTTATGCATTTTTATCATTTATTTTTTATTGAACTATGGTTGAATTACAATGTTGCATTAATTACTGTTGTACAGCAAAGTGATGCAGTTATATATATACACACACACACACATATTCTTTTTCATATTCATTTCCCTTATGGTTTATCACAGCATATTGAATATAGTTCCCTTCGCTATATAGTAAGACCTTGTTATTTATCCATTCTATATATACCAGTTTGCATCTGCTAATCCCAAACTCCCAATCCAACCCTCTCCCACCCCCTCCCTCTTTGCAACCAGCAGCCTATTATCTATGTCCCTGATTCTGTTTCATAGATAGTTTCATTTGTCTCATATTTTTAGATTCCACATATAAGTGATTTATGGTGTTTGTCTTTCTCTTTCTGACTTATTTCACTTAGTATGATAATCTCTAGTTATATCCATGTTGCTGCAAATGGCATTATTCCTTGTTTGTGGCTGAGTAGTATTCCATTGTAGACATTTAGATTGTTTCCATGTCTTGGCTATTGTGAAGACTGCTGCTGTGAACATAGGGGTGCATGTATCTTTTTGAATTACAGTTTTGTCTGGATATATGCCCAAGAGTAGGATTGCTGGATCATATGGTAATTCCAGTTTTAGTTTCCTGAGAAACATTCATACTGTTTTCCACAGTAACCACACCAACTTACATTGCCATCAACAGTGTGGGAGTGTTCCCTTTTCTCCACACCCTCTCCAGCATTTATTTGTAGACTGCTTAATGATGGCCCTTCTGATTAGTGTGAGGTCAAATCTCATTGTAGTTTTTATTGGCATTTCTCAAATAATTAACAATGTTGAGAATCTTTTCATGGACCTATTGGCCATCTGTATTTCTTTTTTGGTGAAATATCTATTTAGGTCTTCTGCCCATTTTTTGATTGGGTTTGTTGAGTTGTAAGAGCTGTTTGTATATTTTGGAAATTAAGACCTTGTTGGTCAGATCATTTGTAAATATTTTCTCCCATTCTGTAGGTTGTCTTTTCATTTTGTTGATGGTTATCTTTGCTGTGCAAAAGCTTGTGAGTTTTATTAGGTCCCACTTGTTTATTTTCATTTTTATTTCTTTTGCCTGGGGATCAGTTCACTTCAGTTGCTCAGTCGTGTCCAACTCTTTGCAATCTCGTGGAGTGCAGCATGCCAGGCTTCCCTGTCCATCACCAACTCCCAGAGCTTGTTCAACCTCATGTCCATCGAGTCAGTGATGCCATTCAACCATCTCATCATCTGCCATCCCCTTCTCCTCCTGCCTTCAATCTTTCCCAGCATCAGGGTCTTTCCAAATGAGTCAGTTCTTCACATCAGGTGGCCAAAGTATTGGAGTTTCAGGTTTAGCATCAGTCCTTCCAATGAATATTCAGGACTGATATCCTTTATGATGGACTGGTTGGATCAAGAGTCTTCTCCAACACCTCAGTTCGAAAGCATCGATTCTCTGGTGCTCAGCTTTCTTTATTATCCAACTCTCACATCCATACATGACTACTGGAAAAACCACAGCTTTGACTAGACGGACCTTTGTTGGCAAAGTAATGTCTCTGCTTTTAATAATGCTGTCTAGGTTGGTCATAGCTTTTCTTCCAAGGAGCAAGCATCTTTTAATTCCATGGCTGCAGTCATCATCTGCAATGATGTTGGAGCTCAAGAAAATAAAGTCTCTCACTGTTTACATTGTTTCCCCATCTATTTGCCATGAAGTGATGGGACAGAATGCCATGATCTTTGTTTTTTTGAATGTTGAGTTTTAAGCCAGATTTTTCACTCTCCTCTTTCACTTTCATCAAGAGGCTGTTTAGTTTTCTTTGGTTTCTGCCACAAGGGTGGTGTCATCTGCATATCTGAGGTTATTGATATTTCTCCCAGCAGTCTTGATTCCAGCTTGTGCTTCATCCAGCATGACATTTCATTTATTTTTTCTTGATTCAGTTTTGGTGGGCTGTATGTTTCTAGAGTCTTCTCCATTTCTTGTCCATAGGTTGTGAAATTTGTTGACATGTAATTGTTCATATTATCCCCCCCCCTTTTTTTGTATTTCTGTGGTATCAGTTGTTATGTCTCCTTTTTCATTTCTATGTTATTTGGATTCTCTTTATTTTCTTCTTGGTGAGCCTGACCATAGGCTAGTCAATCTTGTTTATTCATTCAAAAGAAGCAGATCTTGGTTTTATTGACTTTTTCTATTTTTCTAATCTCTTTTGTTTCCTCTCTGATCTTTATTATTTCCCTCATTCTGCTGACTCTAGGTTTTGCTTGTTCTCATTTTCATCATTTCTTAAAACTTCCTCTTTTCTCATAAAATATTTGGGAGAAGAAAATTAATTTGAATCTTAGATTTGTATCATCCTAGATTTGTGAAGTTTTAAGACTTCATCTAGTATTACCTACCATGAAAAGTAAGCATTTACCTGCATCCACTCAAATTATATTTAGCTGCTTATAAAGAGAAAATATATTTTAAAAAATTCTAAGTACAATAGAAGTTTGTTTCTCTCTCCTATTTTTTTTTAAGTTAAAGGTATAGAGAGTAGTGCCAGAAAGATGGCAGGATAGTAGCCCTAGACCTTTTTCCCTCCCAAGGAAATACTGATACAAATATGCAACCAATCACTGTGACATCCGTAGGAAAATTTGTGACTATCTCTTGCTATAGTCTCTTTCCCTGCTACGGTGCTCTGTGATCTGGAGCAAACACCTAGCTCCTGGCTTTTCCATGAGGAATGAAAGAAAACATTGGACATTGCTTTCAGTGTTCTGACTTTTAGGGGTCTGCCCAAGGGAGTGGTTTCTGTTTCACCTATCTTAGAACACTTATGTGAACCAGCACAGTCGAGATGCCTGGAGGTTGTTGAACTGAATGGCATGCTAGAGCTCCATACCTTATGAGGCATTCAGGCTGCTTGCTAAGTCATATCAGCTGTGTCTGACTCACTGAAACCCTGTAGGTTATGGCCCTCCAGGCTCCTCTGTCCATGGGATTCTCCAGGCAAGAATACTGGAGTGGGTTTCTAAGCTCTCCTCCAGGGGATCTTCCCAACCCAGGGATTGAACCCACATCTCTTAACATCTCCTTCATTGGCAGTTGGGTTCTTTACCACTAGCACTACCAGGGAAGCACACTAGAGCTCCAGGGAAACCACAATACAATAGACAAAGGCTGATACAGCTTGGTGGCCTCTCCCTCAAGGGAAAAGGAGTGGAGTGTGCGTCCAAAATTCTGAGTTTTGAGAAGGCTATGCAAGGGACTAGTTTCTGTGTCACCTATCTCAGCATAAATAGGAACTGGCATTCTCTAATGTTTTGGGGGCCCACTGAGAATGAAAAAGAGCTGTCTAGCATGCTGCTGCTTCAGAGGGCCTGCAGTACAGTAGACAGACAACAGAGGGAGCAAGAGATTACAAACCACTGGGAAAAAACCCAGCAAGTCCCTCTAATTAGCAATTTACATTCACAAGTTCAGAGAAGATACATCCACAGAAAAGGTTTGAGAGGCCCTCAGAATCTTTAACTGGGTTGATTGGTAAAGGTATTTCCCTGTATGAAGTCAGTCCATAAAGACTGGAAGAGTTGACTGATTTTTCAACTGTGCAGATAGCAACACGAAGGTACAAGCAACACAAAGAAGCAAGGAAGAATGGCCCAGTAAAAGCAATAAAATAAATCTCAAGAAACTGACATTAAAGAAACAGAAGTATGTGAATTACTTGGCAAACAATTCAAAATAATTGTTATAAAGATGCTTAAGGATTTCAGGAAAAGTATTCATGAACATACAGGTAGTTGACAGGCACATGAAAAGAGGCCCAAGATCAGTAATTAGAGAAATGCAAATCAAAACCACAATCATGTTTCACCTCATACCTATCAGAATGGCTATCATCAAAAAATCTACAAATAACAAATATTAGTTTACCTGCACACAGTAAAGCCAATATACTGACACCAGGGTATGGTAAAGAGAAGCACAGCATTTACTGCAGGGTACCAAGCAAGGAGTAAGGGCAAGTAATACTTAAAAGACTTGAACTCCCCAAAGTATTTCAGGGAAAGGTTTTAAAAGCCAGTGAGAGAGGGAAGCTTGCAGGGTGTGTGATCAGTTCGTGGACAGTGTTTTGATTGGTTGGTGATGAGGTAATAAGGAGTCAACATCATAAGCCTTCTGGTTCCAACTGGTCTGAAAGTCTCTATGCTTATGCTCCTTCTTCCACCTCTTGGGGGTTTCAGTAACTTCAAAACAGCTCAAAGGATTTGGCTCAGAATATTACCTGAGCTCTTGAGGAGGAACTAAAGGTCTTTGACTTTGTTTAATGGCTAAAATATTATTTTCTCTTGTTTTCCTCTGTTACTGTATTTTCTTCTCTGATTAAATTTGTTGGCATTTGGGGAAGACTTAGGGGGCTAAAGTTCTTCTACAAACAAGAGGCAGGCAGAGAACATGGTTGGGGGGTGTTCTTTCCCAGGAAGGCCCCATGGAGTCCTCAGTTACAAAATTAAACCCAAAAATAACAAAAAGGAAGGAAATTATAAAGATTAAAGCAAAAATAAATGGAATGAAGAACAGGAACAAAAAACACAAAAGTAAGATTTGGTTTTTTGAAGAGAATAACAAAATTAACAGAACATTAGCTAGACTAGGAAACATAGGACTCAAAATCAGAAATTAAAGAGGAGACATTACTACCAATGCCACAGAAATATAATGGTTTATGAGACTAACAGCAAGTATACACTAAGAAATTGGATAACCTGGAAGCAGTGGATAAATTCCTAGAAACATAATTTACCAAAAGCTGAATTATGAAGAAATAAAAAATCTGAAAAGAATTCTTAGTACAACTAGTAAGAATATTAAATCAGTAATCAAAAACTTCCCAGTAAAGAAAAGCCCAGGATCAGATGGCTTCATGAATGAATTCTGCCAAATAATTTAAAGAATAAATAATGCCATTCCTTCTCAATTCTTCCAAAAAATTGAACCAGAGGGAAGACTTCAAAACTCTCTTTATGAGACCAGTATTACCCTGATAACAAAGCTAGAAGAAAATACTTCAAGAAAACTACAGATCAATATCCCCGATGAGAATTTTTTTAAATCTATGTTTAACAAAGTACTAGCAAACTGAATTCAATAGCACATTAAAAGGATCAAACACAGGTGGGATTTAATCCCTGGGATGGAAGGATGGTTCAACATACCCAAATTCATAAATGTGATACAGCACATTAACAGAGTTAAGGATATAAATCACATTATTATCTCAATATATGCACAAAAAGCATTTTACAAAATACAATGCCCTTTCATGGTAAAAACTCTGAAAAAGCTACATATAGAAAAGATGTTAACACATCAATAAGTATATATGAAAAAATTGAGGCGTTCACACTTTGTAAGTTTTAGTGAGACGCAGAGTCTACCTCCTCTTATAGAACAGGGAGATACCACACTGATTTTTCCCAGCCTCCCTTGTAGGTAGGAGGTAAGTACATAACTATGTTGTGGTTCTCAGGTACACTTGTCATTCCATTCAGACTTTAGGTTGGAGCCAACTTTGCATAAAATCCATAGCTGTGGCAATTCATCTTGGGTGGAAAGTATGGTTGTATCAAGATAGAATTCCCAGGGCAGCAGAGATAGAATTCTAGTGGCAGTGTGTAATGTCTGACACTGTGATAGCTATGGCACAAATTATAGTATCCACTGCCCAGAGATGGTGGTAGCTGGTTTCTCAGTAGGCTGTTCTGCTGGGTCATTTAGGTCACTCTCCCTGCTTTTAGAATCTCTGAGCTTAGCTTTCCACTCCTCCCAGAGTTGCTATGAGCTACCCAATTTCCTGTAACTAAATCACTTTTGTGTTCAAGTCAGCCAAAGTTGTTTTCAGACTGACATAACCTCCAATCTCTGTAAGTGTTCCTGGGTTCTGTTTTCTCCTGGTCTTCCTTGTTCCGACACTTTCAATTGGAAAATAATTTTCCTCAGTGGAAAAGCAATAGAAACAGAAGTGGAATCATTTTCACTTTGCTTCTATCCTCAGTTATGACCCAACAAATACTCCTATAGTTTCCTGTATCTTCTTGCTAAGAAAATAGTTTTTTAAAGAAGATTGTATCTTATTTTTGCACACTTAATGATTTAAACTGTGTCTTCTTAATGCCTCCCTTAGATCTTCATGCTGCTCCTCCTTCATATTTGGTTAGTTGCACTATCTTGCCTTTGTCTTTCTGAAATTTTTGTTGCTCAGCAAATACCCTATGCAACTGTATTAGATCCTTTAGATGCCTAAATTAGGCAGAATTCAACTCAATCTCTCTACCTGGGTTTTGCCAAAAGGGAACTTACAGGCTCATAACCAAAATATTCTGCCTTGGCTGGAATCAAGCGCTAAAATAATGATGTTAAATATCTCCTTTCTTTCTCTCCCTCCCTCCACATTCCTCTCCCTTAGATCTGGTGTAACAAAATAACTAAATATATGTATTTTTTAAAACAAGGGAGAGGCTTTACGATCCTGGTTATACTTACTAGAATACTTTCGGTTGCAAGTGACAGTAACCCAAATCAAACAAATTTGGACAATAAATTCAGCAATTTATTGGTTCACAAAACAGGGAGATAGTTAAACCTCTCTTCTTCTTGCCCTCTCTCTACTCATATGCTGGCATCAGACAATGGAAACAGCCTTAAGTGCTAAAAGTTAACACCCTAATGGGCTTCCCTGGTGGCTCTGATGGTTAAGAATCTGCCTGCAATGCAGGAGACCTGAGTTCAGGCCCTGGGTCGGGAAGATCCACTCCAATATTCTTGCCTTGGAAATCCCATGGACAGAGGGGCCTGGCGAGTTACAGTCCATGGAGTTGCAGAGAGTCAGACATGACTGAGCAACTAACACTTACTTTTACTTTTCTTTAATAGTGCTTCTCTCAAAGTTTTGGCTCTCTTTGGCCTGATTTGGGTCACATGCCTATTATAGAACAAATCTGATTGTCCAGACTTTGGTCATAAGTATGACCAAGTTATTTATACACATTCATATTTATTTATATATAAAATAGGGTGTTGCTGCCAAAGCAAAGGATGAGGGATACAGGGCAGACAAAACATCCGAAACTGTCCTTAGTCTTTCACCCGCACACTTATAACATAGCTGTCAAAGAGTTTATTCCTGATTTTCTTCTGTGAAAAATTTGAAATCTTTGCTTATCAAATATCTATACAGACATATCCAGGGTCATCTAATTCAGACAATTTCTAAGACAATGAGGTTATATTCTTCAGATTCCTAACACTTCTGCATCACCACCATCACCACCAAATTTTTCCTTGTGATTAGAATTAAATAAAAAACAACTGTTCCCTTTTTACCCTAACTCTCCATCGACAGATGAAATGTTTACTGAGGCTAAACAAGAATTTATCTGATATTCTATCTTTAGTAGAATGAGATTTCTGAAAGTACCTGGTGGCCAAAACTCACCCTCCTCATTGAACAAGTTAGGCTATAATAAGCTAATTGGAAAGCATTAAAGGTAAAAGCAATTTCAAGGCTGTCAATCTCTCCCAAGTTTTATCTCCTTTTCCACCAGCAAGGGAAGCATCAATAGACATTTTAGTCCTGGTTTTGCCACACACTAGCATATCCTGGAGCCACTCCAGTACTCTTGCCTAGAAAATCCCATGGATGGAGGAACCTGGTAGGCTGCAGTCCATGGGGTCGCTAAGGGTCGGACACGACTGAGCGACTTCACTTTCACTTTTCACTTTCACACATTGGAGAAGGAAATGGCAACCCATTCCAGTGTTCTTGCCTGGAGAATCCCAGGGACGGGGGAACCTGGTGGGCTTCCGTCTATGGGGTCACACAGAGTCGAACACGACTGAAGTGACTTAGCAGCAGCAGCAGCAGCAGCATATCCTGGTGGGCTTCCGTCTATGGGGTCACACAGAGTCGGACACGACTGAAGTGACTTAGCAGCAGCAGCAGCATATGACCTTAAGCAAGTTTTCTCAACCTCTTTATATCTCAAATTTTGCAATTTCAGAGGCTGATTTAAACTACAATGTGGTAAAATATCATAAAATAATTTACAGATAAGAGACTCTGAGGGACTTCCCTGGTGATCCAGTGGCTAAGACTCTGTGCTCCCAATGTAGGGAACCCTGAATCTTGTCAGGGAACTAGATTCCACATGCCATAAATAAAAGTTTGCATGCTGAAACTAAAAGATGCTGCATTCTGCAACTTAAAGATCCCACATGAGACAACTAATATCTGTGTAGTCAAATAAATAAACACAGTTTTGTGTGTTTTTTTTTTAAATTTTTTTAAAGGGAGAGATGCTAAGATGCTGGCTATACTTATTAGAATACATTTGGTTGCAAGTGACAGAAACCCACATCAGGCAAGGTGGGACAATAAATTCATGTAGTATATTGGCTCACAAAGCAGGGAGATAGACCTCAGGGACAACTGAAATTAGGGGCTTGAGTATTTCTAGGGCAATCTTGTTCTGTCTCTGTCCTTTTTCTAAACTTAGGGGAATATGGCACCCTCACAGTTGCCAATGTTCATCATCCATGGGAAACTGAGACTTACTCTTAATTCAATGTAATGAGCTCCTACTATGTTATCAACACTATTTGAAGTGCTAGGGATACATCAGAGAACAAAACAAAGTTTCTGCTCCTCATGGAACTTCCAGTCCAGGAGTCCCAAATTTAAAATTCTAAGCAAAAGTTCTGATTGGCTCTGTTTGAGTGATAGGCTCACTCCTGGGACGATCATTAATGGTCAAGTGGAGCTTGATAAAAGGGTGGGCCTTCTTTCTAGAAGCTGGGGTTCAAAAGGTGGATCCTGGGAATTCGCTTTTAAATAAGCCTTACCAACAGATTATGATTTAGGTGATTTTTCTTTTAAAATTTCTTTATTGAAGTTTTACAATGTGCTCATTTCTGCTGCACAGTACAGTGACTCAGTTATATACATATATACATTATTTTTAGTATTTTTCCCATTATGGTTTATCCCAGGATATTGAATATAGTTCCTTGTGCTATACATTAGGACCTTGTTGTTTATCCACTTTATATGTAATAGTTTGCATTTACTAACCTGAAATTCCCAGTCCATCCTTCCCCAACCCCCTCTCCCCCTTGGTAACCACAAGTCTGTTCTTCATGTCTGTGAGTCTGTTTTGTAGACAGGTTCATTTGTGCCATATTTTAGATCCTGCATATAAGTGATATTGCACATTTGTCTTTCTGTCTGACTTACTTTGCTTAGTATGATAATCTCTATTTGCATCCATACCACTGAAAATGGCATTATTCCATTCTTTTTTATGACTGAGTAGAATTCCATTATATATATGTACCACTTCTTCTTTATCTGTTGATCTGTCGATGGACATTTAGATTGTTTCTATATCTTGTGAAGAGTGCTACTGTGAACATAGGGGTGCATGTATCTTTTTGAATTATAGTTTTGCCCAGATTTATGCCCAAGAGTGGGATTGCTGGATCATATGATAATTCTATTTTTAGATTTCTCAGGGACCTCGATACTATTTTCCACAGTGGCTACATCAACTTACATTCCCATCAGAGTGTAAGAGGGTTCCCTTTACTTCACATCCTCTTTAGCATTTGTTATTTATAGACTTCTTAATGGTGACCATTCTGACTGGTGTGAGGTGGTATCTTATTGTAGTTTTGATTTGCATTTCTTGAATAATTTGCTGTGTTAGCATCTTTTCATGTGTGTCTTGGCCATCTGTATTTTCTTTGGAGAAATGTCTGTTTAGGTCTTCTGCCCATTTTCTGATTGAGTTGTTTGTTTTGTTGTTGTTGAGTTGTAAAAGCTGTTTATGTATTTTGGAAATTAAACACTATTAGTTGCATTGTTTGCAAATATTTTCTCCCATTCCATAGGTTGTCTTTTCATGTTTTTTACGGTTTCCTTTGCTGTGCAAAAGCTTGTAAGTTTTATTAGGCCCCATTTGTTTATTTCCATTTTTATATCTGTTGCCTTGGGAAACCTACCTAAGAAAACATTGGTACAATTTATTCCAGAGAATGTTTTTCCTATGTTCTCTTCTAGGAATTTTATGGTGTCATATTTAAGTGTTTAAGCCATTTTGAGTTTATTTTTGTTCCTAGTGTGAGGGTGTGTTCTAACTTCATTGATTTACATGCAGTTGTCCAACTTTCCCAGCACCACTTGGTGAAGAGACTGTCTTTTTTTCCCCATATTCTAGTCTTGCCTCCTTTGTTGAATATTAGTTGACCACAGATATGTGGGTTTATTTCTGGGCTCTCTATTCTGTTCCATTGATCTGTATGTCTATTTTTGTGCCAGTACTACCCTGTTTTGATTACTGTAGATTTGTTCAGTTCAGTTTAGTCGCTCAGTCGTGTCCGACTCTTTGTAACGCCATGAATCACAGCATGCTAGGCCTCCCTGTCCATCACCAACTCCCGGAGTTCACTCAAACTCATGTCCATCGAGCTGGTGATGCCATCCAGCCATCTCATTCTCTGTCGTCCCCTTCTCCTCCCACCCCCAATCCCTCCCAGCATCAGAGTCCTTTCCAGTGAGTCAACTCGTCGCATGAAGTGGCCAAAGTATTGGAGCTTCAGTTTCAGCATCAGTCCTTCCAATGAACACCCAGAATTGATCTCCTCTAGAATGGACTGGTTGGATCTCCTTGCAGTCCAAGGGACTCTCAAGAGTCTTCTCCAACACCACAGTTCAAAAGCATCAATTCTTCGGCGATCAGCTTTCTTCACAGTCCAACCCTCACATCCATACATGACCATGGGAAAAACCATAGCCTTGACTAGACGGACCTTGGTTGGCAAAGTAATGTCTCTGCTTTTTAATATGCTATCTAGGTTGGTCATAACTTTCCTTCCAAGGAGTAAGCATCTTTTAATTTCATGGCTGCAATCACCATCTGCAGTGATTTTGGAGCACAAAAAAATAAAGTCTGACACTGCTTCCACTGTTTCCCCATCTATTTCCCAAGAAGTGATGGGACCAGATGCCATGATCTTTGTTTTCTGAATGTTGAGCTTCAAGCCAACCTTTTCACTCTCCTCTTTCACTTTCATCAAGAGGCTTTTGAGTTCCTCTTCACTTTCTGCCATAAGTGTGGTGTCATCTGCATATCTGAGGTTATTGATATTTCTCCCGGCAATCTTGATTCCAGCTTGTGCTTCCTCCAGCCCAGCGTTCCTCATGATGGACTCTGCATATAAGTTAAATAAGCAGGGTGACAATATACAGCCTTGACGTACTCCTTTCCGTATTTGGAACCAGTCTGTTGTTCCATGTCCAGTTCTAACTGTTGCTTCCTGACCTGCATACAGGTTTCTCAAGAGGCAGGTCAGGTGGTCTGGTATTCCCATCTCTTTCAGAATTTTCCACAGTTTATTGTGATCCACACAGTCAAAAGCTTTGGCATAGTCAATGAAGCAGAAATAGATGTTTTTCTGGAACTCTCTTGCTTTCTCCATGATCCAGCGGATGTTGGCAATTTGATCTCTGGTGCCTCTGCCTTTTCTAAAACCAGCTTGAACATCTGGAAGTTCACGGTTCACATATTGCTGAAGCCTGGCTTGGAGAATTTTGAGCATGACTTTACTAGCATGTGAGATGAGTGCAGTTGTGCGGTAGCTTTGTAGTAGTATCTAAAGTCTGAAAGGGTTATACCTCCTGCTTTGTTCTGTTTCCTCAGGATTGTATTGGCAATTCTCAGTCTTTTGTGGTTCCATATAAATTTGAGGATTATTTGTTCTTGTTCTGTGGAAAAGGTTATGGGTAATTTGATAGGGATCACATCAAATCTATAGATTTCTTTGGATAGTATGGTCATTTTAACAATATTCTTCCATTCCAAGAGCATGGAATATCCTTGAAAGGAATTGAGAAACACTTTTGTCTGCACAGAGGCATCATCATTTTTGGCCTTGGCTTAGAATTTCACATCTCTATCCACATGCCCCCGGAGAAGGCAATGGCCAGCCACTCCAGTACTCTTGCCTAGAAAATCCCATGGATGGAGGAGCCTGGTAGGCTGCAGTCCGTGAGGTCGCTAAGGGTCAGACACGACTGAGTGACTTCACTTTCACTTTTCACTTTCACACATTGGAGAAGGAAATGGCAACCCACTCCAGTGTTCTTGCCTAGAGAATCCCAGGGATGGGGGAGCCTGGTGGGCTTCCGTCTATGGGGTCACACAGAGTCGGATACGACTGAAGTGACTTAGCAGCAGCATCCACATGCCCCAATGCTAGGAAATATTCTCTGGCAACACTTTCTGGTACTTTGGCAATAAGGGCCAACCATGACAATGAATGAAGAACTATAGAATTAAAATAACAACAGCTATATTGCAATAATTGTGGACTTTTGTAAAAAGCTGGCATGAGGCAGCAACTCAATCATGGGGAAGCCCATGGAAAAATGACTATTCTTTATTACATATGACAACTCATGAAAAATACTTCAGTCTGTGGAATTTCTGCAGCAGCTTGTATTTTCAGGCTAAATGTTTAGCCAAGCTTAATTTGCATGGAAATTGGTTGAAGGTGGACATCAATTTTCTCTCTAATAAGATGACTTCTGAAATTTAATGTACAAGTGCTTGATTGAAAGATCATTCCAAGGCATTTTAGGTAACTGAGCTAAAGGAAACAGAGTTAGGAAGGGCCATTTCGCTTGTTCTGGGGACTGTCATGTCTGGGAGATGACAGGAAGGGCAGCCAGGTTGCCAAACTCATTTGCCTGCTGGGAGGATTTTACATATGTTTGTCCCAAATGGGCTTAGCTGAAGGGTGTTAGGGGAAAGGCATTGGATAGGACTGGATTGGATGGCAAAATAGATTTGACAAAAAATTCCATCTCCTCTTTCATTTCTAATTATGGAGTTTTGAAAAATTTGTGTAAGCCCATAATTAATTTTAGTAGGCATTAATGATGTGTGCATGCATACTCAGTTGGTCAGTTGTGTCCTGCTCTTTGCAACAGTGTTATCTGTAGCCCAGCAGGTTCCTCCATCCATGGAATTCTCCAGGCGAGAATACTGGAGTGGGTTGCCATTCCCTTCTCCAGGGAATCTTCCCGACTCAGGAATTGAACTCAAGTCTCCTGCGACTCCTGCATTGGCAGGTGGGTTCTTTACCACTGAGCCACCTGACTGAAAAGACATTATGTAGTGGTGTAATTATTACTATATTTTCACCGTTTCTTACTTAAAAACCCTTTTGATGAATTTATTTTAAGGAAAACTTCACTTGGTTATTTACATATTTATTTATTTCTGGCCGTGCTGGATCCTTGTTGCTGTGCATGGGCTTTCTCTAGTTGTGGCAAGTGGGGGCTGCTCTTAGCTGTGGTGCGTGGGCTTCTCATTGTGGTGGCTTCTCTTGTTGTGGAGCATGGGCTCTAGGTGTGTGGCTCAGTAGTTGCAACTCCTGGGCTCTAGAGCACAGGCTCAGTAGTTGTGGTGCATGGGCTTAGTTGCTCCAGGGCATGTGGGGTCTTCCTGGACCAGGGATCAAACCCATGTCCCCTGCATTGGCAGGTAGATTCTTATCCACTGGGCCACCAGAGAAAGTCCCTCACTTAGCTATTTTCAAGTCATAAGACTTTTAAAAATATGTTCTGCCTGCCTAGACAAATGGTCTTTTAATAACATGGTTTTAAGTTCTTTGACTCTTTTTAATTAATGTACATGTCTATAAAGTGTATGTGTATCCTATCAGGTTTGAAAAAACACAACATTATTGAGCACATATTCCGTTTGGGTGGTCTGTGGGGTGTTGTGGGCGGTAAGGAGGGAAGAGATAAGGGGACACAGAGGGAATAAAGCATTTCACATTCTCAAGAACTCAGAGAGAGTTTGTTGTTGTTCAGTTGCTAAGTTGTGTCAGATTCTGCGAACCCTTGGATTGCAGCACACCAGGCTCCTCTGTCCTCTACTATCTCTCGGAGTTTGCTCAAACTCATGTCCATTGAGTCAGTATGCTATCTAACCATCTTATCCTCTGCTGCCCCCTTCTCCTTTTGCCTTCAATCTTTCCCAGCCTTAGGGTGTTTTCCAGTAAGTTGGGTCTTTGCATCAGGTGGCCAAAGTATTAGAACTTCAGCAACAGTCCTTCCAATGAATATTCAGGGTTGATTTCCTTTAGGACAGAGAGAATTACAGATATATAAATAATATAAATGACTAATTGATAAAGGCAGAATAAATATATGCTAAACAGTGCTGGCTAAAGCTCTGTGTGTGTGTGTTTATATAGAAATACAGTGTTAAAAACTGCCTTAGGTCATGAATCTCAGATGCAGACCCTGAGAGGAGGCTTTGCTTGCAAGTGATTTATTAAGGACACATTGCCATGACAGAGTGGTGGATGAAGTAGGGGAGCTGAGGGAAGGCTGTAATAATGGGAATGGAAGGAGCAGAAAGAGAAAAGAGAGAAAGTCAAGTTCCATTTTAGGCCACATTTCATGGAGTGTAGCTTTAATGTATTTTCATGAGGGAACTCTGGAGTGTAAGTTACACTTCAGTCATCCCCACCTGATGTGTTTCATACTTCCATATCCACAGTGAATACCAAGCAGTACCAGTAGCCTCAGGGAAGTCTCCTTCCAGAAGAAGAGCTGCAGGTATTGGCCTGACTGTTGAAAGCCCACCAAAGTTGAGGCAGGGACGCACACAAACCTATAAAAAGGGATCATTATGCCTTCTGTTGCAAGTGTGGCCTGTTTTGCCTGATGGTAAGCTATACATCATCTCCGATCATAAGACTTATGATATGATAATAATATTTCTACTTAATTCTGCTAAGGGGTGATACATTCATATTGTTGCACCCTTCTCAGTTCAGTTGCTTAGTTGTGTCTGACTCTTTGAGATTCCGTGGACTGCCTCTGCACCCTTCTGTAGGCAGTTAAAATATATAACTCCTTGGAGTAGATATTTAAAATGACTTCCTGTTGAATCAATGAGGGAATGAATTAATTAGTGGACAAGGAGCAGATAAAATCCAATTTTCATAACGTAAAATTTTCCTTGGAAACCCTGTACATGCAATAAGAGACTATAGTTCAAGACTTAAGGAATGCAATATTAATTTTTCCCCTTAAACAATAAATACCTCATGAAAAATACATCTCATAACCCTATCATTTTTAAAACTGGATGCTTTCTAGTGGTTTTCTTTCCTGCCTGAATAGAACCTCACCAGGCACTTGGCAAATCTCCCTGAGGAGAATCGTTCTTTCTTTTAATTATTGATTCATTATATGCATATTTTGGAGGGCATGGGAGCCTTAGGAGTTCAAGGACATCTGCTCCCTCCCCTGAAGGAGCACACACAGTTGCAGGAGCTACAGCCTCACTGCAGATGAATTATAATCACGGGCACACACAGGAGGGTCTCTTTATTTAAGGTGTTAGGGAGATGCTACACAGAAAATGTGTGTTGGTGTTTGTATGCTAAGTTTGCATATGCCAGGTGAGAAAGGAGGGGATGGAGATTCTAGTCAGGGTTATTGCCCACATGAAGGCAAGAATGACAATGTTGTTCTGTTTAGTATCTTAGTTGTATCCAATTCTTTGTGTCCCCATGGGCTGTAGCCCTCCAGGCTCCTCTGTCCATGGATTCTCCAGGCAAGAATACTGGAGTGGATTGCCATTTCCTTCTCTAGGGGATCTTCCTGACCTAAGGATCAAACCCCCATCTCCTGCATTGGCAGGTGGATTCTTTACCACTGAGCTACATGGGAAGCCCCAGGAATAATAGTAATATCTAGCTAATATTTATTGAGGGCTGCTTCTGTGCACAGCACTGTTATTGTTGTTCAGGCACTAAGTCATGTCCGACTGTTTGCGACCCCATGGACTGAAGCACACCAGGTTTCCCTGTCTGTCATTATCTCCTGGAGTTTGCTCAAATTCATGTCCATTGAGTACCAAGTCCAATTTACCTTGATTCATGGATATAACTTTCCAGATTCCTATGAAACATTGTTCTTCACAGCATCGGACTGTACTTTCACCACCAGGCACCCACAACTGAGCGTCATTTCTGCTTTTGCTCAGGTACTTCATTCTTTCTGGAGCTACTAGTAATCGCCCTCTGCTCTTCCCCAGTAGCATAGTGGACCCCTCCTGACATGGGAGCGCTCCTCTTCCAGTGTCATATCTTTTTGCCTTTTTGTACTGTTCATGGGGTTCTCGTGGCAAGAATACTGGAGTGGTTTGCCATTTTCTCCTCCAGTGGACCATGTTTTGTCAGAATTCTTCACTACAACCCTTCCTGTGAATCAACATGCTGAAAGACTTTGGAGTCCAGCAGGAGTGTAACTGAGGAGGTAGAATCTGATTGTGAAAACTCTTCTGTGATGAGGTTCATAAATGTTGTCAGAGTAATTAAATCATTAACTGATTTCCGGGTGTCACCAAACAAATCCATGCACTGGGATGTGTGTGAAGCCCAACAAATGGAAACACTGGAGTTTGGAGCAGAGGAACGTTTATTGCAGGGCCATTCAAAGAGACCAGTGACTTGTGCTCGAAAACATTGAACTCCCTGATAGTTTGTAGAAGATTTTATAGGCAAATTTTGGGGTGAGGGCTGCAGGTATGACTCTTCTGGTTGGTGGTGAGGTAACAGGTGGTGCTCCAGGAATCTTGTACTCAGCCTGAAGTTATTATACCATCCTCCACCTGGGTGGGGGTCTTAGTTTGGGTAGAAGAACTCAAAGATATTGTTATGTATCTTCTTTGAGTGAGAACCAGGACCCTGCTTTAATTGTTTCACTATTGTTTCTTGATAGTTCTTCCTTTGTCTCTGCATTTCCTTACTTCCCTGATTAGCAACTGTTTGAATTTGCCTTTTGGAACTCCGGGAAGGTCTAGCAGGCTGATGACATTTTCCTTCAAATTAGAAACAGGGACAATATAATCATTTGTACTTGGCGAGGGCTCCACAGGGTCCTGCTTGGTTTCACTGGCTTACTAAAGAACTTTGGACAAGGAACAGAATATCCTTTACTCTGGGAGGTCATTACAATCATGCATGCATCCATGGATAAAAAAGACTATCCATGTGCAGGACCTTAACATCAGAAAATATTAAACATAAATGCTCGGGATTGCCTGTCTCAAACATAGCCTAACTGAAACAGGAGGGAAGGGAACAGGGCACAAACTTTGAAAGAATGACATAGACCAAGGGCACAACATAAACTGATTAGAACAAAATGGGTCCAAGATAGCAGACTAGTCAACTTGACTAGACCTTTATCCTCAGTATATGCTCATTGAAACACATCAGCAAGCTAAGTGACACACCCAGAGGCACCATGACAGCTCCAAGGTCAACCATCAAAGACCAAATGGTGGGCTGTGGTCCAACCCCTGGAAATCCCCACACCTTCCCCAAAATAGTTGGAATAAACCTCCCACTCATTCAGTTCAGTTGCTCAGTCATGTCCAACTCTTTGTGACCCCATGAACTGCAGCACACCAGGCCTCCATGTCCATCACCAACTCAGAGAGTCAATTCCTAGGCAGACTGATAAGAAATGCAGGGGTCCCCAAGGAGAGAGGGGTCTGAAATTCTCAAGGAGGAAGAAAGGACAAACTGTTTTTGTCCCTCTACATTCCTTAGGATTATATAACAATAATGTATCCTGTTTGAGGACAGTCTCTGGAAGAAAAAAAAAAAACCTTCTGGCTAATCCTGTTATCTTAAGGTATAAATTATGGGAGTAGGTCTAGTGAGGTCTTTACAACCTGCAGACATCCTTTTCATTCACTGTAATAACTAATTAGAGAGTATATAACTCCATGGCTAACACTAGCAAGGGGGTACTCTTTCTGCCCTCTTCTGATGCCTATGTCAGAAGCTTTTTCTATCTCCTTTATACTTTAATAAAACTTTATTACATAAAAGCTCTGAGCGATCAAGACTCGTCTCTGGCCCTGGATTGAATTCCTCTCCTCCGGAGGCCAGGAATCCCGGCGTCTTTTCGTGATTCCGCAACAATCTCTCACAATTCCTGAAGCTTGCTCAAACTCGTGTCCGTTGAGTTGATGATGCCATAGCAAACCATCTCATCCACTGTCATCCCCTTCTCCTCCTGCCTTCAGTCTTTCCCAGCATTAGGGTCTTTTCAGATGAGTCAGTTCTTCGCATCAGGTGGCCAAACTATTGGAGTTTCAGCTTCAGCATCAGTCCTCCCAATGAATATTCAGGAATGATTTCCTTTAGGATGGATTGCTTGGATCTCCTTGGTGTTCAAGGGACTCTCAAGAGTCTTCTCCAACACCGCAGTTCCCACTCATTAGCCTATGAAATTACCCAGCCCATAAAAGCTAAGCACACCACATTTTGAGGCTGCACTCACCCTCTGTGAAGGCCCATACTTCGTGAGGTGTTTCTCTCTGAATAAATCCACTTCTCACCCATCACTTTGTTTCTCACTGGATCTTTTCTGAGATGGGACCTCAAAAACCTGAGCTTCATTATGTTCTGAAACTAAAGGAGGAAACAGAATAGGCTCTATCTTGAAAGCAGGACTCCATCTTGGGCCAGACTGTGAACTTTGAGCTATATGCCCAGTATCGATGGAAACGACATACCAACCGGAAAACCAGGCCCCCGGAAGGAAGAGCCCCAGGGCTCATACCTAGACTCTCCACCACCTAAAAGAATACCCTAATTATCTGTGTAACCAAATAGAATCATACATTATATTATGCTTATTTGGGTATGACCAGAGGCCTATTGATAATTGTCCACTGTTAACTACCTAGGCTTAAGGCATATGAATCATGGGTTAACTTTGATTGTATCTTTCTTTTCCTTTGTTCAGACTAGTTTCAGGGAATTTGGGGAGGTGGGTTTGGGCACATACACTTAGGTTATATAAGGTTTTCACAAAAACTGGTTGGGGTCCTTGGCTAAGAGGAGACTCTGCCTTGGGCCCGCTGGTGTAATAAAACTGCACTCCACTATCTGCATTGTCCTTCTGAGTGAGTTTGTTTCCCGGAATGCGTGGCTACAACAAAACCAGGTCTGTGATCTCAGTTGGAAGACTGTGAATTTGGGCTGGGTTCAAGTTACAGCCATGTGGGTTAAGTCTCAAACTGAGTTTTGGCTGAGTGTGAGTTCTGACACATGGGTTCAAGTCCCAATCTGATGTATATAGTTTCAAAACTACTGACTAGAACATGGGTCACACTTATAACCTTAATCTTATCTCAGTCACTTGTTTGAGGACTCTAGAACAGCCCTTTCAACCTTTAACGTACATATGAATAGTCTAAGGATCATATCTAAATACAGATTCTGATTTAGTAGGTTTGGGGTGGAGCCAAAAATTCTATACTTCTAATAAATTCTTAAGTAATACCAATGCTTCTGGTCCTTGTACCACACTTCAAGTAACAAGACTAGTTCACTGCTTCTCAGCAATGACTATACACTGCAGTCACTTGGGAAACTCTTGAAACTGCTAGTACCTGGATTCCACCCACATAAATTCTGATTTAATGTGTCAGGGGTGTGGCCTGAGCATTAGAAGCTATTCGAATTCCCAAGGTGATTGCAGTAAACAGCATAAACTGAGAGCCATCCCAATTAGATATAAATGCACATGCAAATGACCAGGGGTTATTTGTGACATGTAGGCAAAGTACTATTTAGAGGAAGAAAAAAAAATGTTGAAGAGATGATTTTGGAAAGTGGAAGAACTATTGTTTCTGGTTGGAATAGAACACTTAATGTTTTGTTCTAATGAACAAAAATTGCCAAGACATGCAAATGAAGTTTCATACTGCAGTAGTCAACCATTCAGGCTTTCTACTAGTAACTCAGCAGTTAGGATTGAAAGTGTGTCCTTTAAACACTTACCTACATTATAATATTGAATTCTCAGTAAAAAAAAAAAAAATTCCATTTAGAAAAGCAATATGCGCTCATGGTAGGAATTTTGAAAAATAAAACCCAACACCTAAGGAGATATAACATTTTCATATATTCCTTCCATAATTTTATGCATTTACACAGGTGTATTGATTTTTTAACTGTGAAAGTGCTGTATTTTCTGTTAAAAGTACCATAAAATATAGTTTCTTAAAAAATAGTGGCCCCTTAAACAAATCTTTATTATGGTATAGTTGATTTACAATGTTGTGTTAGTTTCAAGTGCACAGCAAAGTGAACCAGTTATACATATACACATATCCACTCTTTCTTAGATTCTTTTCCCATATAGGTCATTACAGAGTATTGAATAGAGTTTTCTGTGCTGTACAGTAGGTCGTTATTAGATATCTATAATGGCTACATTGATAGACTGTTGTTTATCTAGTATTTAATTACTTTTTATAAATCAGTATGGGACATAATATCCTTACCCTTCTTTGACAGAGTGGTTCATCATAGTATATGTCACGGCAGAACTTAAATGTTGTTTAGTTCCTCAGTCATATCTGACTGTTTGTGACCCCCTGGACTGTAGCCCACCAGGATCCTCTGTCCATGGGATTTCCCACGCAAGATACTGGAGTGGGTTGTCATTTCCTTCTCCAGGGGATCTTCCCGACCCAGGGATGGAACCCGACTCTCCTGTATTGGCAGGCAGATTCTTTACCACTGACCTACCTGCAAAGCCCTGAATTTAAATAATTAAATAATTAAGTAACTTTTACTAGACTGGCGCACTCTCTCTCATTTTAATTTTTTCGCATTCTCTCATTTCTAAAAGCAAAGACCTATAGTGAAGTCTCATATTAAAATTATGTAACTATAAATGACAACTAAATTATGTTTCAGGGATATTTCTGTTAATGAGTTGGATTCTACCTTCCCTTTGAACAAATGGGGCTTAGCTTAAAAGCGTATGGCAGTTTCTTATCTTGCTTGGTTATTCATACCTCTAGTTGCTAATTTGGATGTTCTGCCAAAGAGATATATAGAAATTGCTCAAGACCTGACATACTTAAAATAGCTCAAGCCAACCAATGGAAACAGCCTTTGGCAGAGAAGGTGCAATCAGCTTTGCTCTGAGTTGTCTGAAGGAGGAATAGTCATCTTTCTTATTATAGCAATGACTGAACAGTAACTCATTGTTCAGTTTTGTAGAGTGCTAGTGATGGCTTTTTACGATTTACTCAGGGGCTTCCCAGATGGCACTAGTGGTAAAGAATGCACCTGCCAGTGCAGGAGACATAAGAGACTCGGGTTCAATCTCTAGATCAGAAAGGTTCCCTGGAGGAGGGCATGACAACCCATTCCAGTATGCTTGCCTAAAGAATCCCAGGGACAGAGGAGTCTGGCAGGCTACATTCCATAGGGTTGCAAAGAATCAGACACTACTGAAGTGACTTAGCACTCACCCATGCAGCTAGCACTTAGTGACTTTATTACTTAATTAAAGTTCCCTGAATACTTCATGTACATAATCAGTGGTGAGACTTTGAAAATGGTATATAATCATTCTCTTATTATTTTTTAATTGGATGATATTAAAAATGTATCCTTATTGGACACTATGTATCCTCCTACTCTGGAGGTTACCACAATCCTAAATTCGCTATTTATTTTTATTCATATCTTTGTAGTTTATGCTGTTATATATATATATATATAATCTATATATGTATATATTGTTCAGTTGCTAAGTTGCTTCTGACTCTTTGCAATGCCATGGACTGCAGCATGCCAGGCTTCCCTGTCCTTCACTGTCTCCCAGAGTTTGCTCAGATTCATGTCCATTGAGTCAGTGATGCTGTATAGCAATCTCATCCTCTGTCGTCCCCTTCTCCTCCTTCCCTCAATTTTTCCCAGTATCAGGGTCTTTTCCAGTGAGTCAGTTCTTTGCATCAGCTGGCCAAAGTATTGGAGCTTCAGCTCCAGCACAGTCCTTCCAGTGAATGTTCAGGACTGATTTCCTTTAGGATGGACTGGTTGGATCTCCTTGCAGTCCAAGGGACTCTCAAGAGTCTTCTCCAACACCACAGATCCACCAAATCAAAAGCTCCAGGGGTGGGGTCTCAGCAATGTTTTGTTTTGTTTTACTAACTTATCTTAATTGGAGGCTAATTAATTTACAATATTGTGGTTTTTGCCATACATTGACATGAATCAGCCATGGGTGTACATGTGTCCCCCTGTCCCAAACCCCCCTCCTACCTCCCTCCCCCTCCCATCCCTCTGGGTCGTCCCAGTGCACTGACTTTGAGTGCCCTGTTTCATGCATGGAACTTGGACTGGTCGTCTATTTCATGTATGGTAATATACATGTTTCAATGCTGTTCTCTCAAATCATCCCACCCTCACCTCCCAAAGAGTCCAAAAGTTTGTTCTTTATGTCTCTTTTTCTGTTTTGCACATAGGGTTGTCGTTACCATCTTTCTAAATTCCACATATATGTGTTAATATACTGTATTTGGTGTTTTTCTTTCTGACTTACTTCACTCTGTATAATAGGCTCCAGTTTCATCCACCTCATTAGAACCGACTCAGATGCATTCTTTTTAATTGCAATCTGTTTTTTAAATTAACCTCCAGTTTTTGATTAATCTTGCTGATGTACATTCAAGTTTGAGAACCCCTCTACTAAAACATAAGAATATTTAGAGAAAATAATATCAATGAAATGATTAAATAACAATTCCTTTAAATCATCAGTCAGTGTTCAAATTTCTCTAAAGGTTTGTTTTGCTTAATTTGAATTTTTGGCAATACATCATATGTGGGTTGTGTACTTCCATCATCAGGCTAATAATGTTTCCTTGCATTTTTGTGTAATTAGCAGACACTGATGATTATGTTCCAGATTCATTATTTTACTAGGGTCACAAAGTGGTAATATTCTCACTCTATCATTTTATCTTCATTTATTGCTGGAGTACTTCTAAAACAGAAGACAGCTTTCAAAACAATGATTTGTTTTCCTTACATAATTTTAAACATACTTGATGTGCTTTCATTATTTTTAGTCTTATTGATATTCTCTTTCTTATAATTGAGTTTTTATTTATAGCGAAGCTCTGCACAGAGTATAAAAATTCAAGCCACTTCCACGTTTCCCCTTCCAATGGCAATAATTGTCAGTGATTTTTTACCTAATTAGTTTGATATCTTCAAATAATTTGCTTATCACTTTCTTTGATTTCAGTTTTCAGCCTTATCTATTGACTTCTCATTACTAACAATTTAGCTCCCTTTCATCCTTCCAGCCCCCATCATGCACTTGCACTCGTCATCCACCATCTTTATATAGGTACAGCATAATTATGGTGAGTTCAGTTGACTATGTAAATTCTAGTCACAACTGAGCTATTTTTGCACAACTATTTATTTTACCTGGAGTGAATGATCACCAATGTTTGTTTGCTTGTTTAATTTTCTACATTCGTATTTCCAGTTCAACCCCCGACTCTCTCTCTATTGTATAAATCTCTTAACAATTTTGATCCATCAAGTGTTCTCTCCGTTTCAATATCTTAAATAATAAAGCTAAAGTCTTCTGACCACCTCCAATCTGGACTGCTGGGTCTCTCTACTCCTGGTACACAGGTGCCATTCTGTGAACCTCCCACCTGCTTCAGCCTGTGAATTTCTGTGGCTTCTTTACTTACATCCACTGTTGCCTGGTTCCTTACCTCCCTTTTCATTGATTTATTTGTTCCTTTTGATGAAGCTCATCCTCTAGGAGTTTCCTGGGAAAGGACTTAAAAGAAGCAAACTTGGGGAGACTTAACTTGTACAAAAATATTTTCACTGTACTCTGAAACTTCATTGGTAATTAAATAGAAGTCTCCTTGAGAGTCATTTTCCTTCAGAATCTTGAAGGCATTTCCCCATTACCTTGGTACTGTGCTGTTGTTTAGAGGACTGGAGTCATTCTAATATGTGGCCTTTTGAATAGAAACAGTTTATCCTGCTCTCTGGAAGCATATAGGGTCATCTCTTTTTTTTCCCCTTGAGTTCTGAAAATTAGTTATGACATGTCTTGTTGTAGGTCTATTTTTATGAATTTTGCAGGGCACTTAATAGGTCCTTGAAAAACTCTTGTCCTTCAGTTGTGGGGCATTTTATTGCCAGTTCTTTAAGAATTTCTTCCTCTCCATTTTCTTCTGCTTTTCTTTAATTCTTGTTAACTGGCTTTTGGACTATCTGGATTGGGCTTTGAGTTTTCTTATCTTTTCCATACAGTCTGTCTTTTGTCTCTGCTTTATGGAAGATTTCTTCAACTTAATATGCCACACAGTTTATTTCTCTATCATAGTTTTCATCTCTGTAATACCTGTTTTTTTAGGGGGGTAGTTCTCTGAATATTCCTTTTACTAGCACCCTCTTCTCGTTTCATGGATGCAGTATTCTCTTTTCTCTTTAAGGACATTAATGGAATGCTCTGATGTTTTCCTCTCCTTGCAAATTCAGTTCCTCCCCCACATACTCCTTTTTCTGTTAGCATGTATGTTTTGTTCTGTTTGACTTCAGTCTTTTCAGGTTAAAGGTGTTCCTGAAAAGGTCTCTCTCTTCAGTTCATACTTGAGAATGAAGTATTTAAAAGCTGACTGGAAGTAGGTTGGTCTTGTTGAATGTGTGTGACATGGTAAAGTGGTGACATGACTGACATATTCCCGTGGGGAACATTTGATGTCTACATCCACAAAGAAGGATTATCCAATGACCTGCCTGGAAGGCACAAGTCTAGCTGTCATTGCAATAGGATCTGAGTGGAAGAGGACTAAGAGAACTAGCATATCAAATTTAGTATATACTTGTTGACTTCATCCCCTATTTGTCATACAATGCTCCGGACTTCACCTGTACCTGGTGTTCTCCAGGCCAGAAGTCTCCTGTCCTGTTCTCTCCAAAGACCAACACCCCAGTTGCTGCCAGAGTAATAGACAGTGCAGTCAAATGCTGCACATAGAGACATAGGGTGTCTGGAATCTAGTCTTCATGAAAATAATTTGACCCGATCGTCCTACTTTCAGGTCCACCCTCATCCCCAGATTCCACAATTAGTTGTTATTACCAATTTATAAGCTTTTCAAGGTGCTCTGGGTAGATCAGATTGTTTCTCAGCTTCCCCTGCTGCCACTTTAGGATTCAGATTCCCCGGGTTTTCTAAATCATTTACTGCTTTCCAGTTTCCAGATTTTGTTTGGAAACTTGTCAAACTGATGCTGAAAGCTCAGCTTCTCTGCACAATGGTGCCGAATCGAATCTTGGAGACAGAGTTTTGGGTGAAGTAAAAAAGAGTAGCTTTATCGCTTTTCCAGGTAAAGGGGGCCACTGCAGGCCCTCAAAACCTTGTGTCCTACTTGGAGAAGATACTGAGAAGTTTTATAGTAATGGTTCAAAGAGGGTTTGATCAGCTCGTGGACGTTCTTTTGAAGGGTTAGTGCTGAGGTAAGTAGGAGTCAGTATCATCAACCTTCCAGGTCCAAGTACTCTGGGGTCTACAAGCTTGTGAGCAGTATACCATTATTAATCATTAACTTCTCCCACCCGGGGACGGGGGGGTTCAGTATCTGCAGAAGAGTTCAAAGATACTGTTGCGTTTATCCATGGATGGGGAAATAGGACATTCAGTTCAGTTCAGTCTCTCAGTCGTGTCCGACTCTTTGCGATCCCATGAATTGCAGCACACCAGGCCTCCCTGTCCATCACCAACTCCCGGAGTTTACCCAAACTCATGTCCATCGAGTCAGTGATGCCTTCCAGCCATTTCATCGTCTGTTGTCCCCCTCTCCTGCCCCCAGTCCCTCCCAGCATCAGGGTCTTTTCCAATGAGTCAACTCTTCGCATGAGGTGGCCAAAGTATTGGAGTTTCAGCTTTAGCATCAGTCCTTCCAATGAACACCCAGGATTGATCTCCTTTAGAATGGACTGGTTGGATTTCCTTGCAGTCCACAGGATTCTCAAAAGAGTCTTCTCCAGCACCACAGTTCAAAAGCATCAATTCTTCGGCGCTCAGCTTTCTTCACAGTCTAACTCTCACATCCATACATGACCACGGGAAAAAAAAAAAAAAGTAATGTCTCTGCTTTTTAATATACTATCAAGGTTGGTCATAACTTTCCTTCCAAGGAGTAAGCGTCTTTTAATTTCCTGGCTGCAGTTAGCATCCGCAGTGTTTTTGGAGCCCAAAAAAATAAAGTCTGACACTGTTTCCACTGTTTCCCCATCTATTTCCCATGAAGTGATGGGACCAGATGCCATGATCTTTGTTTTCTGAATGTTGAGCTTCAAGCCAACCTTTTCACTCTCCTCTTTCACTTTCATCAAGAGGCTTTTGAGTTCCTCTTCACTTTCTGCCAGAAGGGTAGTGTCATCTGCATATCTGAGGTTATTGATATTTCTCCCGGCAATCTTGATTCCAGCTTGTGCTTCTTCCAGCCCAGCGTTCCTCATGATGTACTCTGAATATAAGTTAAATAAGCAGGGTGACAATATACAGCCTTGACATACTCCTGTTACTTGGGGTAACAGGACATTACCCCAAGGCTGTTCTTGACTGTTTCTCCCTGGTCGCCTATCTTCTCCCTTCCCTAATTAACTGCTCGAATCTACCCATTGGAACTCAGGGAAGGTCATGGAGGCTGAATGAAGGTGGTTTCCTAAAATCAAGGAAATGGAGGACACAAAGACCTTGTGCCCAGGAGCCCCACAGGGCCCTGCAGTATCATTATCTTATATTAATACTTATCCTTTCAAGTTTCTCCCTTTAGAAAATTTCCTTTCTCTTGTTTCGGTTGAGCTTTGGGAAGAAACAAAGGAAAGTCTAGATTTTCGCCTTCAAAATTCTTTCCAAAGTAAGACCTCTTTGTTCTCTTAAGGAGATAGTCGTTGATCTTCAAGACATAAAATGATATCCCCATTTTACAGTTAGAATATTTTGGGGACAGAGAAGTCAGGTCATTTTTCCAAGATGACAGCATTCGGAGGGAGGCAGTGGCTCAGTGCATTCATGTTGAAGGAAAAACAGTGCTGTGATGTTAGGCAGTTGTCACTTTACTGACATGTTACTCTGTCCTGCCTGCTCAGTGCTTTGTAGTTGACCTCTAGCAATGTCACCACCACCAATAAAAGCCAGTGTTAGTTGCTGAATACAAAATGACCAGGCTAAACAGCCACACGGTACTCTCTTCTGCAAAAAATGGAACTAACGTGACCTAGTATTTTTCATGATAATGACTGTAATTAACTAACCAAGCTGAACTAGCCTTGGAATTCATCTGGAAAAAAGTCTACCATTGCCAATTTTCTGAAACTGAAGGCCTGACAGATTTGTGAGTTGGGTCTTTTAGAGACAGGAAAAAAAATGCTGAGGCCATCTAAAATTGAATTTAGTACCTGAAAGTAGGTCTCAAAATGAAAATGATGCTTTACCCTTTACAGGCAGAGTTTTCTGGATCCTTACGCCTCCCAGAGCGATTTACTGCATGGATTTCTGTTAGGTCAGCAGGTTGGTTACCCCAGGTTTAAACCAAGAACATTTTGTAATCAATTTTTGCTCAGATTCATTACTCATATAACTGACTGTCAGGCTTATATTGTGTCAGTAACCATCAGACTAATATTGCCAGCAGACAATGTCACAATCTGTTGATGAGACTCTTCACTCTTGATTTTTTTGTCATTGCTTTATTGGGATGCCAACTGTATCTTCCCTGTTAAAATGTGACCAATGAGCTGACTTTTATATACCTCAATTATGTTCTCTTGACTCTATGGATGAAGTGAACCTATACCAAAAACCCAGAGTTACTCTAAAAGAATGCATCTGAGTTAAATATACTGCCTGTGAGTGCACTTCTATTTAAAAATGCATTAAATTGCATTTGCAGACCATTTATATCGAAACTGGTTACTGTTGCCGGTTTGTGGCTTTGCTTTCAGGAAGAAGGCTGCTATATTTAAAGGAATCAATAAAGAATAAATATACTCAAGTTTATGACATGGTATTGTTAGAGGGAAGATGTGGAGAGAGGAGTCTTGTGAAGTGTGAGAACAAGAACTCATCCTGTAGCTTATCTCAAGCAGCTCTTTCATTTTATAGAAAATTGAGTCATGAAGGGATTTAGTGACTTTCTCCCAAAATGCTCAGTTATTTATTGGTAGAACTCTGAGTAATGAGTACTCAGGGTGTCCCGGCCCATTCGCTTTCCCCTTTACTGTGGCATCAAGGTCTTTAATTTTTTTTCCTCTGTGTTATTTATTTTTAATAAAAGAATCATAAAGTGAGCCTTTAAAAATTTATATCGAGAAAATCTTACAACTTACAGAAGAATTGCATGTATCATACGCATACCCCCCTAACTTTAATTTTGTTTATTAATTTTTGGCTGTGCTGGGTTTTCATTGCTGCACAGGCTTTTCTCTAGTTGCAGCGAGTGGAGGCTATTCTCTAGTGACAGTGCACAGGCTCTAGGTCCAGGGGCTTCAGTAGTTGTGGTTCCTGGGCTCTCGAGCACAGGCTCAGTAGTTGTAGCGCATGGGTTTAGTTGCTCCTTGGCCTGTGGAATCTTCCTGGATCAGGGATTGAACCCATGTTTCCTGCATTGGTAGGCAGATTCTTTACCAACTGAGCCACCAAGGAATCCCCCTAACTTTACCTTTTATCTAGATGTGTCAATTGTTAACATTTTTTCATGTTGTATATGTCCATATATACATGCTTATTTATTTCAAGTTGAGGCAGATGGCTGCAGCTAACACCACTTCATTTAGCTTAAGAACAAACAATTCTCTTAGAAAACTATAGGGACTTCCCTGGTGCTACAGCAGTTGACTCTGTGCTTACAATGCAGGGGACATGAGTTTGATCTCTGGTTGGGGAAATAGGATCCCACATGCTGCATGGCCCCCCAGAACATAAATAAATGAAATCTAAAGCAAAATTATAGTGTATTTAAATTTCTACTAAGCGACTAAGCACTGCACACAGTGCATACTATATAATATAGCCCGCATTCAGTTTTCACCAAGTGAAAGTCGCTCAGCCGTATCTGACTCTTTGCGACCCCATGGACTAGTCCATGGAATTCTCCAGGCCAAAGTACTGGAGTGGGTAGCCTTTCCCTTCTGGGGATCTTCCCAACCCAGGGATTGAACCCAGGTCTCCCGCATTGCAGGCAGATTCTTTATCAGCTTACCCACAAGGGAAGCTCAAGAAAACTGGAGTGGGTAGCCTATCCCTTCTCCAGGGGATCTTCCTGATCCAGGATTTGAACTGGGGTCTCCTGCACTGCAGGCAGATTCTTTACCAACTGAGCTATCAGGGAAGCCCATACTATAGTCTGCATTCAGTTTTCACCAATTGTTGCAACAATGTTATCCTGGCAATTTTTCCCCCCTAAATCTAAACCTGGTATATGTGTTTTGTGTTTAACTACCATGTCTCTCTAACCTCCTTTTTTTTCCTTTGGCCCCGCTGCATGGCATGAGGGATCTTAGTTCCTCAACCAGGGATCGAATCCATGTCCTCTGCATTGGAAGGTGAAGTCTTAATCCCTGGACCACCAGGGAAATCCCTAACCTCCTTTGACATGGGCCAGCTCTTAGCCTCTCTTTGTCGTTCATGACACAGATATTCTTATAGATTACACGCTAGCTGTTGTAGAGGAGTCTCTCAGTTTGGGTTTGTCTGATGTTTCCTCATGATTAGATTTGGTTTATGTGCTCTTCTGGCAGAAACACTACATAAATGAGTTTGTGTCCTTAGGGCACCACATCAGGAAGTCTATGATGTTAGTTTATCTGCTGTTGGTAATAACATCTTTGACATTTGGTTAAGTGGGTGTCTTTGAGTTTTGTTAGCAGGGTATCTTCAGCACAGCATGATAAGGAGGTTGTGGTGCATATACACAATGGAATATTACTCAGCTATAAAAAGGAATGCATTCGAGTCGGTTCTAATGAGGTAGATGAACCTGGTGCCTATTATACAGAGTGAAATAAGTCAGAAAGGGAAAGGCAAATACTGTATATTATTGCATATATGTGGAATTTATAAAGATGGTACCAATAATCCTACATGCAGGGCAGCAAAGGAGACTCAGGCATAAAGAACAGACTTTTGGGCTCAGTGTGAGAAGGTGAGGGTGGGATGATTTGAGAGAATAGCTTAGAAGCATGTACATTACCATATGTAAAATAGATGACCCGTGCAAGTTCGATGCATGATGCAGGGCACCCAGAGCTAGTGCTCTGGGACAACCTAGAGGGATGGGGTGGGGAGGGAGGTAGGAAAGAACATCTGAACATCAGGGGTACCTAAAATCCCTCTGTGACCTGGACTAGATACAAACTTGGCAAGAGTTAGGGTTAAGTATGGTTCCTTGTAGTGCTGGCCATTGTGGCTTAGTCCTGCCGCTGAGGGACCTCACCAAAGATCCCAGCTTACATAGTTTCTCCAGACCTCCTTCTGCCAAACCCTACCATCCGCAGTACTAACACAGTAACCCCTGAGGGGGCCTGCTGAGTCTCTTTCCTAGGAAGGCACACTATGTAGATAGCTCTTTAGAGGAAGGGAACTCATAAAGCATTCTCTCAAAATCCAAAACTACACTAGCTGAAACCATGGTCTTCAGATCCTGAGTCCTATATTGATTGGTTGCAGAGAGGTTTGGTTTAACAAGCCTGACTTTATCTATTTGGACTTACTTCTGAAATAGGCAGTGATATGGACCCCAAGGAATGTATTTCTCAAAGCTGACTGTGGTTGCAGGGACCTTCTTTCCCCCCTCAATCCCTAACTTCACAATGATTTAATAACCAGCTGCCATTGGGCCTGGAGCTTCTACAATATCTTTTAGAATGCGATGGTTTAAAAGGACTGTTGTTTATGATGAATGTGCTGGTGACCTCAGCTTCTGCATTGCACATGAGAATAACCTGATCCGAAGAGACATATTGGGAGCAAGCTTGAAGTTACTTGGCCTTCTGGTCGAGTCAAGGCTGTTTAACCTGCAAGGAACAGAAATAGACTTAGTTGGGTGGCAGGCGACCTCATGGACGTGGAACCAATCCTCATGGGAGCAGAAACCCGAGAGGGCTTCTGTAATCTGTGGTTGAGGCCTTTTTGGAAATCATCACTGTAGGAGTTCCTGGTCCTTCACATGGAAGCTCCACAGTTCCTCTGATTTGACTGCACTTACCATGTCTGCTGCTTCCTGTTTTCTCACCAACTCGCTCTTTCTTCTAATTTCCTGGAGAAAGTCTGATAGGCTCTAGGGGGTGTCTGAGTTTGCGTCTTCCCCAGAATATATACTAAGAAAAGGGTTGAATGCAAGCAGTGTAGTTTTGGAGTGAAAACAGGAAGCACAGAATGGGAAAAGCGAGAGAAAGGGCGGAAGTTCAGTAAAGGAGGAAGTAAGTTACTGCTGTGGAGCTTGATTCTCCAAGGGACCCTCTGAGAGAATGGGGATCATGCTGCAGAGCTGTCCCTCCAAGAGGGTGAGGAAATTGGGGATGTACCCAGTTCCACCTGTCACCCTGCTAAATATTCATCACCTTTTAAGATCATGCCTTTGAATTTTTAAAATATTTATTTTATTTATTTGACTCTGCTGGGTCTTAGTTGTGGTATGTGGACTCTAGTTCCCTAACAAGGGATCAAACCTGGGGCCCCACTGTGTTTGGAGTGCAGAGTCTTAGCCATTGAACCACCAGGGAAGTCCCTGATGAACATTATTATTTTCTTTTTTTTGGCTTGTCTGAGAATTTCTTTATTTCTCCTTACCTTTTATTTTTTTCTTTTCCTGATGAACTTTTTTTTAATGAACTCATTACAAAAGAGTAGAAGAAATGCCCTATATGGCCTCCAGGAAATCTTTCAAATATTCCAATTACATGTAAGAGTTTTTTGTTGTTTTTTTTTTTTTTTGCTATTCATGCTGGAGTTGAAAATAAATCATCTCTGTTTCCCTCCTTGATCCCAAAACCAATTGAGACATGAGACTTAAGAATCAAATGGATGAGATAAAAATATCAGCTCTGTCACTCTTAAGATTGAATTATAGAAAGAAACAATGTATGGCCATAAGGAGTCTCTCAGAACCTCCCCTCCGGACAGTGCTTGAGAAAATGTAGCCTCTCACTCGTGGGGGAAAATCTTTCCTGGTGAATTTACATGGAGTTTGTGAAGGGGAGGGGGGAGACACATAGAGATAGAGACAGCAAGAGACACAGAGAGAGAGACACAGACACACAGAGAGATACACACACAGAGATACATAGAGAAACAGACACAGAGAAACAGAGGAGGGAAGGAGGGACGGTGAAGGGGTAAAGCTGGGTCTTCTGAGAGGCAGACTCTGAGACCCAGGAGTGCAAAAATTTTGTTGAGAGTTTAAGTTTTGAAAGATAAAAAAGGAAGAAAGCACAATAGAGCATGAGAGCCTGGGATCTCAGTGCACATTTGACAAAACCCCTGCCAACCCATGGGGACCTCCAAAGCAACTTTGTCTCTTAAAGGTGTACCACCTTAGGCAGAAATGGCCAGGCCTTGGCACTCCCACTGTGTTTAGTCATGGGTTGGGGCTGCCCAAGGAGAAGAACATGGTTTTCAAAATCTGGAGGCTGTCAACTAACTTGACTTGTTGCAACTCACTGGCAAGTTCTTTCTTGAAGGCGGATTTAAGCGGCACCCCTCCAGGGCTGCCACATAGACCTACCGTGTTTGTTTTCTTAGTGTCTTTGTTTAGAAAAGTTACTCCTTTACCCTGGAAGAGAACTGGACCAGGGAGCAGAGAGAAGCAGGAAATTGTGCTCCCATGTGCTTCTTTCTCAAGGAATGAAGTGGAAACCCAGAAAGAAATACCAATGAAGGAGAAGTCCTTGAGACATAAGAAATAATTCCCTCTGCTTCTTGCAACTAATACCGTATAACCCCACTTGCCTTCTCAGAAGGTCCTGTTACCTGGTGAAGTTTTTCTGTTGCTGAGCTGGAGATCTGGAGGGGACTCAGCGGTGTAGCAAGATAGAAGAGAAAATAAATAGGGACAAGGTTGACAAGAATGGAGTCAGTGATGCTGGACACTGTATGGAGGAAGGACAGAGAGAAGATCATTATATCAAGGAAGGCTAAGAAGGGATTTGGGAGATGATAAATGTCAGAGATGCTAACATTGATTACTTTGGGTGGCATGATACGATTCCTTCTTGATTTCTACTGTGGAATCTTAAGTCTACATTGGCCTCAAATGCTATTGTGAGAGTGCATTCTTCACAGGGTCCTCGATGACTTATGGACATGTATATCTGGATGAATATACCATGCAGCAGCACTGAGTAGATGAGACATGGTCAATATCAGGTCTGCATGATGCCAAAACCTACACTCTCAACTGCTAGTCTTACTGTCGTTGGTTGACTTCCAAAGAGGGTGGTAGTGGTTCACAAAGTCAGTGAAACTGCCTGAAAATTGTTTTGTCCCAAATACGCCAGAACTGTGGATGTCCTTCTTTCATGGGCTTCCCTAGTAGGTCAGCTGGTAAAGAATATGCTTGCAATGCAGGGGACCCTGGTTCGATTCCTGGGTCAGGAAGATCCACTGGAGAAGGGATAGGCTACCCATTCCTGTATTCTCAGGCTTCCCTGGTGGTTCAGCTGGTAAAGAATCTGCCTGCAGTGTGGGAGACCTGGGCTCGATCCCTGGGTTGGGAAGATCCCCTGGAGAAGGGAAAGGCTACACACTCCAGTATTCTGGCCTGAAGAATGCCATGGACTGTGTAGTCCATGGGGTCGCAAAGAGTCTGATGTGACTGAGCGACTTTCACTTTCTTTTATGGGCTTGTGTTCCAAAACCCGGGGTGTCGACCCAGAAAGTATAGACCCACTCTTGTTCTCCATAGTTGCTCCAGAGTAACTACCTGGTTAGTCAACCCCTGAGGGTTCACATGACCTGACAAAGAAGATAGCCGTGATCGTCCATAACCTTGCATTCAGCTGTTACAATTGTGTTGAGCCTGGATCCCCTGGAATAGGTTACAGGTGATCAGAAGCAGTGAGTCTGGGCGGAACTACAAGCCCAAACAGCCAAACCAGAAGAAAATGCAGTCTCTGGTGAAGAGCAGTGGAGAGAAGTGAAAAGCACAAATGCTGGCTACATAAGATGAATACTCTCAAACCCTCCCATCACCACCACTATGACTACTAGTAACAGATTGGTCTTAGGAGTGAGAAGAGGTCTGTTTCTATCTCTTCCTTTCTCCTTAGACTGCAGTGATTATCGCTCACCATACTTGTGTCTAGTCAAGGCTATGGTTTTTCCAGTGGTCATGTATGGATGTGAGAGTTTGACTGTGAAGAAAGCTGATCGCCAAAGAATTGACGCTTTTGAACTGTGGTGCTGGAGAAGACTCTTGAGCGTCCCTTGGACTGCAAGGAGATCCAACCAGTCCATTCTAAAGGAGATCAATCCTGGGTGTTCATTGGAAGGACTGATGCTAAAACTGAAACTCCAATACTTTGGCCACCTCATGCGACGAGTTGACTCAGTGGAAAAGTCTCTGATGCTAGAAGGGATTGGGGGTGGGAAGAGAAGGGGACAACAGAGAATGAGATGGCTGGATGGCATCACCGACTCAATGGACATGAGTTTGAGTGAATTCCGGGAGTTGGTGATGGACAGGGAGGCCTGGCGTGCTGTGATTCATGGGGTCGCAAAGATTCGGACATGACTGAGCGACTGAACTGAACTGATACTTCTGTCTAAACCCCACTACTTCTGGTTCTCTCTGGTCCTCGTCCTCTGGCCTCATTGCCCACTTTTCTTCTTCCACTGCTAGTCCACTTTCTGCTCTTCTACAGGCCAGCCTTTGGTCTCCTCTTATAATAACCATGGCAGTACAGGGCACATAGTGTCCTGAACCGCTGTAGACAGAAGCAAAACAAGAATGGGACAAGTGTTGACCTCACCTCAGGTTAGCAAGCCCCATGTTTCCTTTTTTCATTATATATATATATTTATAAATATATATAAATTCTTGTATTATACATATATATATTGTTGATTTACAGTGTTGTTTTGATTTCTGCTGTGCATACATACATTCTTTTTAAAAATATTCTTTTCCATTATGATTTATTATAAAATATTGAATATAGTTCCCTGTGCTATACAGTAGGACCTTGTTATTTATCTATTCTATGTATAAAAGTTTACATCTGTTAACCTTAACCTTCCACTCCACCCCTTCCCCCTGGCAACCAGCAGTCTGATGTCTATGTCCCTGATTCTGTTTCTATTTCGTAGATAGGTTCCTTTGTATCATATTTTAGATTCCACATTTAAATGATATCATATGATATTTGTCTTTCTCTTTCTGACTTACTTCACTCAGTATGACAATCTCTAGGTCCATTCATGTTGCTGCAAATGGCATTATTTCATTCTTTTTTATGGCTGAGTAATACTCCATGGTATATGTATCTTCTTTACCCATTCATCTGTCAATCAGTGGACATTTATGTTGCTTCCATGCCTTGGCTATTGTGACTAGTGCTGCAATGAACATTGGGGTGCATGTATCTTTCTGAATTATAATTCAAGGTATGTTCTATCAAAAAGTTGCTCTTAGTAATCCTTCTCATCGATGCAGATTTTACTGGCTTCCTTCCCTTCCCTGCTTTACTTTTGTGCTTCCTTACTGGTAGTTCCAGGGATTATCTGCCAAGTAAACACTTGCATTTAAACCATTTTCTCAGGATCACTTCTGGAAGAACAAAACCCGAGAAAACAGTTTAACTTGCCTGACTCACTGCTTAATAAGCAGTCTTTTGATTTGTATTTAGTTACATTATTGGCTAATTTCTGGTAGGATGTTCTTTGCAGATAATCTGTCTTGGTTATATGTGAGTCTTATCTGGCTGATTAGTGACTCTTTGAAATCCTGTTGGTATAAGTCAGTCTTCTAGAACAGGGATTGGCAAATGACAACCTGTGTGTTGAATGTGACCAGCCACTTGTTGTTTATAAAGTTTTATTGGGACTACAGCCACACTTATTCATTTACATATTCTCTGTGGCTGCTTTCACATTGCAGTAAGAGTTGAGGAGCTGTGACAAAGACCATAAGTCTGTAAATTCTAAAATATACGTGTCTTACAGAAAAAGGTTGCTGACCCCTCACAGAAACTGTTCATCTTTCTCAATGGGTACACTGAGAAAAAGAAAGCCATGAATTGTATTTGTGAGTACGAGGGCCAGAACTTGGACCAATGATATTTCACTAAGCGGCAACATCCTAGCCTAAAAACCAGACTGATCAGCACCCACTCAATTTGTCCCAGTGTTTGGTTATATCATGTCCAGAATCATGTCTTGAGAATTCACGAGTAAACATGAGTACGAGGGCATGGGTTAGAAGGGAATATTAAGAAAGTGTCTTAAAATGAGGTTCATAAGTGCACTTAAACATTTCTCTCTAAAAGATGTTCTTTCTTGATTGACCTGAGCTTGCTTATCATCCCGTTGCCCTGCACCCTCTTGATTCTTACAGGCTCAGCATTAATTATTAATTAGTTTGAAAATGGTTGATGAAGGTCCTCTGAATGTGATCCTACTTCTTGGATGCCATGATTATAGCTAACTTGAGCTCCTTCCACATGGAGATACTTTCTATTCTTTGTTGTCAATGGTCTGCTGCTGCTGCTAAGTTGCATCAGTTGCATCCGACTCTGTGCGACCCCATAGACAGCAGCCCACCAGGCTCCACCGTCCCTGGGACTCTCCAGGCAAGAACACTGGAGTGGGTTGCCATTTCCTTCTCCAATGCATGAAAGTGAAAAGTGAAAGTGAAGTTGCTCAGTCGTGTCCGACTCTTAGCGACCCCAGGGACTGTAGCCTACCAGGCTTCTCCGTCCATTGGAGTACTGGAGTGGGTTGCCATTGCTTTCTCCGTGTCAATGGTCTAGCCCCCAACAATTGATGAAATATATATAATAAATGCTCAGTAAACATTTTCTCATATCCATCACACACAGACTTCTACCCTTGAACCAACATGGTAATAAAACTGGAATCATTTCCCAAATTCAAAATAATTGTGCATAATAGGTGAGTGATAAGGAACATAGCCTTCAAAAATGCAAACACAGTGGGTGAATCCTTCATTCTGGCCATTCTTATTTTCAGACATTCTAATGGAACAGATTGCCAAGCCACAAAATTTTAAACTTGAACCCCTCCTGAGTAGGTAATGATGAAACTAGCAAAGAAAGAATACATCTTACCCAGTTGGGAAATTAACCAGATTGCATAAACTTTGTCTTGTTATGAAATCCTTTTGATCAGAGACTAATTACTAAAAACTTGTTTTTGCTCTATCATCCACAGTCTAGTAGGAGGATAAAAATAGGTAAACCAATAGTGGCATTTAGACATTAGACAGAATAGCTTATCATTATTGTTTCCAGTATCTCATTTCTATTCATTTTTAAATTCACTGTGATCTGGCCTTCATTTTCAATTAAGTTCAGCTTACTATTTTTTAAGGCTTCTATTACATGTATGCCAGTGTTTAAGGAGAGGGGGAAAAAACACGTAATCCTTGCACTCAAGGATTCTATAGTCTATTAAATATAGGCATGTGAAGAAAAAAATTGTCATAAGAGTGGTAAATGTCATTAAAAGAAGTAGGAGTTGTGCTGATTAAGGGTGGATTTTTTAGGTTGAGTTTCCTGTAAACAGAGCTGGAGACAGGGATTTACTGAAGGAGTACACTCAGAGGAAAACTGTACAGAAGGAAGGGAGGCCGAATAGAGCAGGAGAAAGAATCAAGGATGTGATCTCAGGCAGACTCTAACATGACAGATTCTGGAGTGCAAGTCTCACTGCAGAGATGGGCAAAACGGTCCAGGCTTTTGTGTACCTGTCATTGGCTCTTCTGGTTAGCCAAGGGCAATGCTGAGAACATCACAGACATAAGCTGTCAGCTTCAGCGCTCACAAGCAACTGGGGCTTTAGTTGTCTTGGCTGGTCAAGTTGATGTGGGCAGAGCACCAATAACGTCTGCTAAAAGAGGGTTAGAAAAAGCTAGATGATACGTTTATCACTTCGGGCAGTCCAACATCTGAGTACCCTTCCTGTTGAGGGAGAAATGTCAAGACAGATGGAAGACAGGGCTCCACTCCATGTGATGCTTTGCATTTTCTCAGCGAAGTTCTCTGTCCTTCCCCAGAGGCCACTGGACATCCTTCTAAAAATGCCTTTTCTGTTTGGATTAGCCAGAGTCTAGCATTGTGGTTTGCCACCAAGAACCCTGACAGGTTCAGAGATGATGGAAATTGTTAGGTCCTAGATGATTCAGTTCAGTTCAGTTCAGTTCAGTCGCTCAGTCGTGTCCGACTCTCCGCGACCCCATGAATCACAGCACGCCAGGCCTCCCTGTCCATCACCAACTCCCGGAGTACACTCAAACTCATGTCCACAGAGTCGGTGATGCCATCCAGCCATCTCATTCTCCGTCGTCCCCTTCTCCTCCCGCCCCCAACCTTTCCCAGCATCAGAGTCTTTTCCAGTGAGTCAACTCGTCTCATGAGGTGGCCAAAGTATTGGAGTTTCAGCTTTAGCATCAGTCCCTCCAATGAACATCCAGGATTGATCTCCTTTAGAATGGACTGGTTGGATCTCCTTGCAGTATAAGGGACTCTCAAGAGTCTTCTCCAACACCACAGTTCAAAAGCATCGATTCTTCGGCGATCAGCTTTCTTCACAGTCCAACTCTCACATCCATACATGACCACGGGAAAAACCATTGCCTTGACTAGACGGACCTTGGTCGGCAAAGTAATGTCTCTGCTTTTTAATATACTATCAAGGTTGGTCATAACTTTCCTTCCAAGGAGCAAGCGTCTTTTAATTTCATGGCTGCAATCAGCATCTGCAGTGATTTTGGAGCCCAAAAAAACAAAGTCTGACACTGTTTCCACTGTTTTTCCATCTATTTCCCATGAAGTGATGGGACCAGATGCCATGATCTTTGTTTTCTGAATGTTGAGCTTCAAGCCAACCTTTTCACTCTCCTCTTTCACTTTCATCAAGAGGCTTTTGAGTTCCTCTTCACTTTCTGCCATAAGGGTAGTGTCATCTGCATATCTGAGGTTATTGATATTTCTCCCAGCAATCTTGATTCCAGCTTGTGCTTCTTCCAGCCCAGCGTTCCTCATGATGTACTCTGCATATAAGTTAAATAAGCAAGGTGACAATATACAACCTTGACGCACTCCTTTTCCTATTTGGAACCAGTCTGTTGTTCCATGACCGGTTCTAACTGTTGCTTCCTGACCTGCATACAGGTTTCTCAAGAGGCAGGTCAGGTGGTCTGGGATTCCCATCTCTTTCAGAATGTTCCACAGTTTATTGTGATCGACACAGTCAAAGGCTTTGGCATAGTCAATGAAGCAGAAATAGATGTTTTTCTGAAACTCTCTTGCTTTCTCCATGATCCAGCGGATGTTGGCAATTTGATCTCTGGTGCCTCTGCCTTTTCTAAAACCTGCTTGAACATCTGGGAGTTCACGGTTTACATACTGCTGAAGCCTGGCTTGGAGAATTTTGAGCATGACTTTACTAGCATGTGAGATGAGTGCAATTGTGCGGTAGTTTGAGCATTCTTTGGCATTGCCTTTCTTTGGGATTGGAATGAAGACTGACCTCTTCCAGTCCTGTGGCCACTGCTGAGTTTTCCAAATCTGCTGGCATATTGAGTGCAGCACTTTCACAGCATCATCTTTCAAGACTTGAAATAGCTCAACTGGAATTCCATCACCACCACTAGCTTTGTTCGTAGTGATGCTTTCTAAGGCCCACTTGACTTCACATTCCAAGATGTCTGGCTGTAGGTCAGTGATCACATTATCGTGACTATCTTGGTCGTGAAGATCTTTTTTGTACAGTTCTTCTGTGTATTCCTGCCACCTCTTCTTAATATCTTCTGCTTCTGTTAGGTCCATACCATTTCTGTCCTTTATCGAGCCCATCTTTGCGTGAAAAGTTCCCTTGGAATCTCTAATTTTCTTGAAGAGGTCTCTTGTTTTTCCTATTCTGTTGTTTTCCTCTATTTCTTTGCATTGATCACTGAGGAAGGCTTTCTTATCTCTCCTTGCTATTCTTTGGAACTCTGCATTCAGATGCTTATATCTTTCCTTTTCTCCTTTGCTTTTCGCCTCTCTTCTTTTTACAGCTATTTGTAAGGCCTCCTCAGACAGCCATTTCGCTCTTTTGCATTTCTTTTCCATGGGGATGGTCTTGGTCCCTGTCTCCTGTACAATGTCACGAACCTCCGTCCAGAGTTCATCAGGCACTCTATCAATCAGATCTAGTCCCTTAAATCTATTTCTCACTTCCACTGCATAATCATAAGGGATTTGATTGAGGTCATATCTGAATGGTCTAGTGGTTTTCCCTACTTTCTTCAATTTAAGTCTGAACTTCGCAATAAGGAGTTCATGATCTGAGCCACAGTCAGCTCCTGGTCTTGTTTTCGCTAACTGTATACAGCTTCTCCATCTTTGGTTGCAAAGAATATAATCAATCTGATTTCGGTGTTGACCATCTGGTGATGTCCATGTGTAGAGTCTTCTCTTGTGTTGTTGGAAGAGGGTGTTTGCTATGACCAGTGCATTCTCTTGACAAAACTCTATTAGCCTTTGCCCTGCTTCATTCCGTGCTCCAAGGCCAAATTTGCCAGTTACTCCAGGTGTTTCTTGACTTCCTACTTTTGCATTCCAGTCCCCTATAATGAAAAGGACATCTTTTTTGGGTGTTAGTTCTAAAAGGTCTTGTAGGTCTTCATAGAACCGATTAACTTCGGCTTCTTCAGCATTACTGGTTGGGGCATAGGCCTGGATTACTGTAATATTGAATGGTTTGCCTTGGAAACGAACAGAAATCATCCTGTCATTTTTAAGATTGCATCCAAGTACTGCATTTCGGACTCTTTTGTTGACCATGATGGCTACTCCATTTCTTCTAAGGGATTCCTGCCCACAGTAGTAGATATAATGGTCATCCGAGTTAAATTCACCCATTCCAGTCCATTTTAATTCACTGATTCCTAGAATGTCGACATTCACTCTTGCCATCTCCTGTTTGACCACTTCCAATTTGCCTTGATTCATGGACCTAACATTCCAGGTTCCTATGCAATATTGCTCTTTACAGCACCGGACCTTCTTTCTATCATTGGTCACATCCACAACTGGGTATTGGTTTTGCTTTTGCTCCATCCCTTTATTCCTTCTATAGTTATTTCTCCACTGAGCTCCAGTAGTATACTGGGCACCTACCGACCTGGGGAATTCCTCATTCAGTATCCTATCATTTTGCCCTTTGTTACTGTTCACGGGGTTCTCAAGGCAAGTATACTGAAGTGGTTTGCCATTCCCTTCTCCAGGGGACCACATTCGGCTGTGGTCCATGTGATTAGATCAGCTAGTTTCCTGTGATTATGATTTCAGTTTGTCTGCCCTCTGGTGCCCCCTAGCAATACCTACCGTCTTATTTCGGTTTCTCTTACCTTGGTCGTGGAAAATCTCTTCACAGCCGCTCCAGCAAAGTGCAGCTGCTGTACCTTACCTTGGACGAGGGGTATCTCCTCAAGGCCCCCCCTCCTGACCTTGAACGCAGAGTAGCTCCTCTCGGCCCTCCTGCGCCCGTGCAGCCACCGCCTGTTGGACGTGGGGTAGCTCCTCTCGGCCGCCGGCCCTGGCCTCAGGCGTGGGGTAGCTCCTCACGGCCGCACCTCTTTGCGTGGCTCGTTGCGCCGGGGCCGGCGTCTCTCGCGTCGCGTCTGCGCCGCCGGGGCCGGCGTCTCTCGCGTCGCGTCTGCGCCGCCGGGGCCGGCGTCTCTCGCGTCGCGTCTGCGCCGCCGGGGCCGGCGTCTCTCGCGTCGCGTCTGCGCCGCCGGGGCCGGCGTCTCTCGCGTCGCGTCTGCGCCGCCGGGGCCGGCGTCTCTCGCGTCGCGTCTGCGCCGCCGGGGCCGGCGTCTCTCGCGTCGCGTCTGCGCCGCCGGGGCCGGCGTCTCTCGCGTCGCGTCTGCGCCGCCGGGGCCGGCGTCTCTCGCGTCGCGTCTGCGCCGCCGGGGCCGGCGTCTCTCGCGTCGCGTCTGCGCCGCCGGGGCCGGCGTCTCTCGCGTCGCGTCTGCGCCGCCGGGGCCGGCGTCTCTCGCGTCGCGTCTGCGCCGCCGGGGCCGGCGTCTCTCGCGTCGCGTCTGCGCCGCCGGGGCCGGCGTCTCTCGCGTCGCGTCTGCCTGATTAGAGCCTGAAAAAGATGGGTGTATCCGGTAAGAGAAGAGCCCAAGGAGAGGAGAGAGACGTTTCAGACTGAGTAAGAGTCAGAAGCCTAGGGATGACTCTGAATTTTTTTACTTGCGAGACTACAAGAAGGTGTGGCGCAATTAGAAGGAGTTTAGAGAAGGGACAGTGGGTTCATTTATGGACTTGTTTAGTCTGAGTTTTCTGGGGGCATTCAGATGGAGACGTTTCACAGCTGACTGTGCAAATTTCATGGTCAAGAGGAGTGTCTGGGAAGAGAAAGAGACAGACAGACAAAGATCAGCTCATGGATGTGGCTGAATTGGAGAGGAAATAATGTATAGAACAAGAGTTGAAGAGGCCAACAGCAGAATCCAGGGAATGGTTAGGTCTATATACTTCTCTATAAACAAACCTTAGATAACCATGAAAAGACAAGGGAGGTAAGGAAAGAAGGACACTATTAAGAACTACAGAATGATCAAGCAGGACAGGTGCTGAAGAGAGACTTCTGGTAATGTGAAGTAGAAAGTCAGTGGCTACCTTTGAGAGAAGAGTTTTGGTAGAGTTCCTTTAAGGGAAAAACTTCCCCATCTCCTGTGTCATGTAAATCCTCCACCTCCCCTCTCTTCTCTGGATCTTCTTTTATTAACTGTATCCCAGACCACTCCTGAATTTGTAACCTTTCCCTCTCTTAGTGGCTCCTCTCCAGCAAATAAACATCATTAAAATATCCTTCCCTCTATTTTCCACTTGTAGGGCTCCAGTTCCTCTTTGAAGACCCAATGTCACCTTAGTGGATGTATCATACGAGCCAGGTAAGATTCAGACCTTTTTCTTCTCATGCATTCACTTTGTACCTTGTAAGCCTCCTCTTTTATTTATTTATTTTTAAATATTTTTGTCTATTGATTTAGCTGTGCCGGGTTTTAGTTGCATCGTGTGGAATCTTTAGTTGCGACATATGAACCCTTAGTTGCGGCATGTGGGATCTAGTTCCCTGACCAGGGATTGATCCTGGGCCTACTGCATTGGGTGCGTGAAGTCTTAGCCACTGAACCACCAGGGAAGTCCCAAGCCACCTCTTTTAGATCCTACTCAAATAGACTTGAGGTATCTCCCTCAAGATGGAAAAGATGTCCATCTTTTCCACCTCACTTGGGAGCAGTAACTGTACCCTGCTGCTGCTGCTAAGTAGCTTCAGTCATGTCTGACTCTGTGCGACCCCATAGTCATCTTATACTCTTAGTGCCAAGCATAGCGAAGAACACTTCACAGAATCCAGGATCATTTGTTGAAAGAACTGGCTACTTGGTTACAAATTTCCCAAGCTGCATGAATGCTCCCTCCTAGAATGCTTTATTTTAGGTTTATTTCTTGAATTATGATTCTAAAAATATTTTAAGTTGGAACTTTTACTTCTCCATGAACTTTATGGGAAACTAAACTTTGGGGAGAAAAAAATCATGCCCAGGGAATTATTCCATAGGAAAAAAAGAAAATAAATCTCCTTGTTGCACATGGTATAGTTAATAGCAGATATAATGCATTGTAAACCAGAAGAAATGTGACCAAAAAATAAACGTTAAAATACACATTAAAGGGAAGAAGTCTATTCTTTCCTCAGGCAGAGCAGTAGCTTTGCATATTAATGAAATTTAAATGTCTCACAGTAAGAAAAGTGATTGGAATAGATTGCAATAACTTAAAAATGAGTGCACTTTAAACAGCATCTGTGATGAATGTGTGATTATGGAGAATCAGTCAAAAAGGCTAGTCCCACTCTAATGCTCCCAGAAGAGAGATGACTGATGGCCCTCAATTAACAAAGCTACAGTATGGGCCTAGGGAAACTGAAGACACAAAGAAAGTCAACAGGTTGACTTGCGAAATACACAAAGCTGTCAGTCTGGAAGGTGGCCATGACAATTCTGGGCAGTGTGAGGGTTGCTGCTGCTGCTACTAAGACGCCTCAGTCGTGTCCGACTCTGTGCGACCCCATAGTCGGCAGTCCACCAGGCTTCCCCATCCCTGGGATTCTCCAGGCAAGAACACTGGAGTGGGTTTCCATTTCCTTCTCCAATGCTTGAAAAGTGAAAAATGAAAGTGAAGCCGCTCGGTCACGTCCAACTCTTAGCGACCCCATGGACTGCAGTCTACCAGGCTCCTCCGTCCATGGGATTTTCCAGGCAAGAGTACTGGAGTGGGGTGCCATTGCCTTCTCCGGGTTAGGGATGTGTAAAAAATATAAAGAGCTAAGCCATTCTAGTATAGTCATTGAAAGTGAGGAAAAATGGGAAAAGCCAAAGAGTTGCACAAAGACTGGTGAAAAGTTTAAAATATGTGACAGCTTGAGATGACTTCAGGGCTTGTGGCCAATTACTGTAAAACATGGGTTGGCAGAGATTTCCTGTAAACATTCTAGGCTTTGTGGGCCATACGGTCTTTGTTGCAGTGACTAACTCTGCTGTTGTAGGTGGATATGGCCTCAGACAATAGGTAATTGAATGGATGTGGCTGTGTTCCAGTAAAACTTTGTTTCAAAACCAGCTGGGGCCAGACGTAGCTTGCCAACCCATACTCGAAAAACACCATTTTTAGACAAAACAGCAGATTGTGCAAAAGCCACTATTTAAATATGTATGTGATCAATAATTGTTGGTTCACTTATTGTTGTTGGAGTTTTTATTGTGCTTGGTATATTTTTATTGTTCTTGGTCCAGTACTTACATGACAGTATGACTGAGTGAGTTGGTTAAATCGAACCATAGGTATTATATTCCAGTGCCCCAGGTGATTCCAAGGTGCCGCCATGTTTGACAAATAGGATGCTAAAGACTGCTACTCAGCATTGAAACATATATATTATCACATGTAAAATAGATAGCCAGTAGGAATTTGCTGTGTGAGGTGGGGAACTTAAATCCTGTGCCCTGTGACAACCTAGAAGAGTGGAATGGGGTGGGAGGTGGAGGTTCAAGAGGGAGGGGACATATGTATACTTATGGCTGACTCATGTTGATGTATGGCAGAAACCAACACAATACTGTAAAGCAATTATCCTCCAATTAAAAATAAATAAGTTTATTAAAAAAAGAATGCTACTCAAAATTCAATGTATGTTTCACCTAGGATCTTGTTAAAATGCAGATTCTGATTCAGTAGGTCTGAGGTTGAGCTTAGAATTTGGCATTTCTAACAAGCTGTCAGATGGCACTGACCCGTTGGTCCATGGACCACATTTTGCATGGCAAGATGCTTTCACTAGTTTTCAATGCCCGGGATGTCTAGGGCCTGCCTCCAACACTGATGTGATTGGTCTGGGAGGTGGCCTTGGCACTGAGAACTCTAAAAGCTCCACAGGTGATGCTAAGGTACAGCACAGTTTGAGAACCTCTGTGCTAGATCAAGTGTGTGGTGACTTGTCAGTTTCATTTACTGTGTTATCAGCCCTTTTGCCCATCTCCCCTTTCACTCCATCCATTCCTCTCCTTTTCAGACCCAAACATCCAGAAAACAGTGGGTTCAGACTTAGCTCTTCATCCTTTCCATTTTCTCCACCTCTGAGGAGTGGACTGCAGTTCAGGAAGGAAAGAGGAGGCTCAGGGAACCTGAGTTGGGGAAGGAGAAGCAAAAAATTGTTCTAGGACCGATTTAAAGGGAAGGCTGATTGAGACGAATGGGGGATTACCAGAGAGAGTTGTCACAGCAAAACTCACCTCCAGGCTTGGGCCCGAGTTTGGGGCACTGGAAATAGCAATCTACTCTCCTGAAGCCTGGCAGCAACTGACAGCCAAGCAGTTAGGGAGGCTTTCTCCTTCTTGATATGCAGAGTGACACAGTTGGTAGAAATGCAAGAGAGACCCCCAGTGGCTAAGTATAGATGTGAAATCCTTTCATAAACAAATCATAAACTCCTCAAAGGGACTTAGAAATTAAGTGAATGATGATGATAAATGATGGCTTACAAGTAATATAGGTACTATATGTGCCAGGCACTGTTGTGAGCATTTAAAAATATTAACTCATTTATTCTTCTTTGCAACCCAGTGGGGTTGACGCTTCTTTTAAAAATTGAAGTATAGTTGATTTACAATATGTTAGTTTCTGGTATCCAGCAAAGTAATTCATTTGTAAATAAATATGTTCTTTTTCATACTCTTTTTTCCTTTTTATCTATTATAAGATATTGAATATAGTTGTACCATACAGTAGGGTGTTGTTTATCTATTCTATTTATAGTGGTATGTATCCACTGATCCCAAACTCCTAATCTGTTCCTTCCTCACTTCCCTTTACCTTTGGTAACCAAAAGTTTGTTTTCTATATCTTTGAGCCTTTTTCTGTTTTGTAAATAAGTTCATTTGTGTTATATTTTAGATTCCATGTATGATATCATATGATGTTTATTTTTCTCTGATTGATTTCCCGTAGTATGATAATCTCTAGATCCATCCCTGTTGCTGCAAATGGCATTCTTTCATTCTTTTTATGGCTAATAGTTCATGTTGTGTGTATGTGTGTCTCCCATATTCTTTATCCATTCATCTGTCAGTGGATACTTAGGTTGCTTTCATGTCTTGGCTATTGTAAACAGTGTTGCTGTGAGCATTGAGGTGCATGTATCTTTTTTTGAATTTTAGTTTTGTTTGGATACATACCAGGGAGTGAGATTGCTAGATCATGTGGTAGTTCTGCTTTTAGTGTTTTAAGGAACCTCCCATCCTGTTCTCCATAGTGGCTATACCCATTCCCACCAACAGTGTAGGAGGGTTCCCTTTTTTCTGCACCCTCTCAAGCACTTATTATTTGTAGATTTTTTGATGATGGCCATTCTGATCAATATGAGGTGATAACCTCATTGTAGTTTTGATTAGCATTTCTCTAATTAGTGATCTTGAGCATCTTTTCTTGTTATTTTGGCCATCTGTATGTCTTCTTTGGAGAAATGTCTATTTAGGTCTTCTGCCCATTTTTTGTTGGTTTTTTGTTGTTGTTGTTATTCATGTGTATAAACTGTGTATTTTGGAAATTAAGCCCTTGTTGTTTGCATCATTTACATATGTTTTCTCTGGTGGGGCTGATGCTTTTATGATCACTATTTTACATGCATGGCCCAGAGAAATAAAATAACTTTCCCAAGTTCCCCCAATTTTGTAAGTAGTTTAACTGGGATTTGAACTCAGGGATTTGAACTCATGTCTTGAAGAATCCATGACACTAAACTGCTTCTCCAAAATAAGAGAAGAAGGATTTATATTATAGTACAGACAAACAGCTGCTCATCCTGTGCTTCTTCATATCTAGAGAACATGAATATATATATATATAGGCTTCCCAGGTGGCTCGTGGTAAAGAATTTGCCTGCCAGTGAAGGAGACCTGGGTTCAATCCCTGGGCCTGGAAGGTCCCCTGGAGGAGGAATTGGCAACCCACTCCAGTATTCTTGCCTGGAGGAGCCTGGCGAGCTACAGTCCATGGAGTTGAAAAGAGATGGACACGACTTAGTGACTGAACAACAACAATATATGTGTGTGTGTATATATATTAATTTCAAATATATGTACATATATATGTGTATATATGTATATATATATTTGACTAAACATATTTATTTGAACAAGTTTGACTAAAAAGAGTAAAAGGGCAATACCATTCACTACCATTTTCTGGAAACTAAACTCAAAGGGCTATAATCTTCATTTTTAAGAATTAAAGCACAATTATGAGGAAATATAGAAAGAAATCACTGTTTAGCTAAACTTGTTCATATTTTAGTGAATGTTAAAAGCAATCTATGATCTCAAAAATGGCTCAAGCTATCTATGTGGCTTTGAAAATAGGATACAAAGTCTGCAAATTTCTAACTTTGATCTTTGTACACCGTACATGACACAGAAGAAGTAATACTGTATGTTCTGAGTATTTTTTCTCAGACACAGCCTTAGGGTTTACATGGGAACAGATTTTATCTGGTAAATAGAGAACAAATTGAATGAAAGGAAGAGTTTTAAAAGGAGAACAGAAAAAAAGAAAAACAACAGAAAATCAGGTCTATTCTTTCCTTGGGAAACCTTTTTGCTGAGAAATAATGTCTACCCATTGTCAAGAGGGCTTCCCTGGTGGCTCAGAGGTTAAAGCGTCTGCCTCCAATGCGGGAGACCCGGGTTCGATCCCTGGGTCGGGAAGATCCCCTGGAGAAGGAAACGGTAACCCACTCCAGTATTCTTGCCTGGAGAATCCCATGGACGGAGAAAGCAGGCGTGAAAACAACACTAATCTCATTGTACATTTCCATCAGATTTCTTGAATGACCAGGAGCATTGCCAATGAGCAGCAATATTTTCGGAGAAGGCAATGGCAAGCCACTCCAGTACTCTTGCCTAGAAAATCCCATGGATGGAGGAGCCTGGTAGGCTGCAGTCAGTGGGGTCGCTAAGGGTCGGACACGACTGAGCAACTTCACTTTCACTTTCACACATTGGAGAAGGAAATGGCAACCCACTCCAGTGTTCTTGCCTGGAGAATCCCAGGGATGGGGGAGCCTGGTGGGCTTCCGTCTATGGGGTCACACAGAGTCAGACACGACTGAAGTGACTTAGCAGCAGCAGCAGCAGCATTGTCAAGAAGATAAGGTAATTGGGTCACGCCTCTCCACATCTACATAGGAGGAGCCAGAGGCCACACTGAGGTTAGGAGGAAGCTGATTTTGAGGTCAACTGAGTAGACATAGGTGGCCACAGTCTGGAATGAGGTAACCATCCAGATGGGCCCAGCAGCCCTCTAGGTCTTCTAGCACCTCATGCCATCCTCTGAAGGTTGGCTGCCCTGGGTTTGGGGCTGCCTATGCCATAACCTGCCTACTCCCTTTCTGGTCAGTTTAATCTACTCCATGACCTCAACCCATCTATGTATACGCTAATATAGCCCATATGTGTATTTCCAAACCTGATTTCCCACCCGAGCGTCAGATTCATTTTTCTGGCTGCCTGCATGACTGTTCCACTTGGGTGTATAATAGGCATCTCAGATTTTACATGAAATGTCTTCCCAGCTCAAGTCCCCCTGCAGACACCCCCAGCTTTATAAATAGCACGACCATCAGCCAGGGTGTTCAAATCCAAACTGGATCCTAGGTTATTTTCACCATTTCCAATCCATCACCTCTGGTCCATAAAGCAAACATTATATACTCATACAATTCATCTGAAATTTGTCTACATCTCCTCCTCTGCCAACACCACAGTTTAAGCCACCATTGTTTCTCTAGGCCTGCTGCTGCTGCTGCTAAGTCACTTCAGTCATGTCCGACTCTGTGTGACCCCATAGACAGAAGCCCACCAGGCTCCCCCGTCCCTGGGATTCTCCAGGCAAGAACACTGGAGTGGGTTGCCATTTCCTTCTCCAATGTGTGAAAGTGAATGGTGAAAGTGAAGTAGCTCAGTCGTGTCCTACCCTTAGCGACCCCACGGACTGCAGCCTACCAGGCTCCTCCATCCATGGGATTTTCTAGGCCTGCTACAGAGTCTCTAAATTGGTCTTCCAGCTTCAATTCCTCACTCTTTGCATTCTTCAAAGCAGCCAGAGTCAGAATCTTAACATTCAGAGAGATTTATGCTGCTTGATATTCAACACTACAAACTGACCTTAAATCTTGGCCTTATGTTTTTCAGTCCTTCTATTGAGGTAATTTGGGGCTTGGGGTGCCATGTACAACCTTAATGGAAAGAAGTGCACAATAAAAATACTTTTGCATGTTTTGTAAGGACAACATGCATGTCCAGCATAGTGACCTAGGGAGTCACCCCTTTGTCTGTGGACAGTCCAGCCTAAGGCTCAGTTACCTTTGTCACCGTTGCCCCGGGTGAGCTTGTCAAAGAGGGTCTCCACCAGTCTGGCTTCTGTGATCTCCATCCTGCTTCCCAGAATCAACACTAATATTTACATATTTTAGTAAACTCAGAGTTTTCAGGTAAAATTTAGGAACCCTTTATTTTAATCCATGACCCATCCCATTTCCTTCATTCTTCCTCCAGAGGCACCATTATTGTGATTTTCATACTTCTACTATTCACGGGCACCCACATTCACCAGAGCCTCACCTCACACCCGCCCTGCCATAAACCACATTGCTTATTAGGGGGAAATGGATTTTGTATTTTCCAGGGTCCCATGGAACCCCTTCTCCCTCCTTCTGTGGAAATCCCAAACTGCGTGTGGACAGGGCATTGGTAGCTGGAGAGACTCCTGGATACCTGTTTTAAAACTTGAAAAGTTAGGAGTTTGCACACACACATCAACCAGAGACCTTTATTTCTTTAGGAACCAATAACTTTATTGCAAGGAATGGCAAAATTGAAAGAAGAAAAACTTCAGTGAACTTTTCTACAAGGGCAATACTGGGGACTGCACAGCAGACAGAGTGACCTTGTGCAATCACCCCTGACTCTGGGAAAAGTCCACTTTTGAACTTAGAGTCCAGGTATCAGTCTTTCTTGTCACCATGACCCAGGGTAAGCTTGTCAAAGAGGTACTCTGCCAGGCCACTTTCCGGGGACCCCATCTTACTCAGGTTGCTGACATGGCCTGCTAGCTCCTTGATGAACTTCGCCTGCTGGTCCAGATAGCCGGTCTCCAGGAAGTGGCACAGGTCGGGGTCGCACTTTTCGGTGGCCAGCTGGTGCAGGTCGAGGAGGCTCTGGTTGATGTGCTCCTCTACGTGCAGAGCATCCTGCATGGCTTTGAGACCACTCTCCCACTCTTGGTTCTCGGGCTTCCTGATGTTGCGGAAGGAGACGCGGCCCCCACGCTGGTTCTGCAGGGACATCAGGCTCTCAGCCCTCTTGCTGTGCTCGTGAGAGTGGAGCAGGAAGAAGCGGGAGAAGTGCTTCAGGGCCACATCATCACGGTCGAGGTAGAAGGCGACGGCCAGGCAGTGGAAGGAGGCGTGGAGCTCCAGGGTGATGTGGCTGTTGACCGCGGCCTCACACTCGGGGTGGTAGTTCTGGCGTACCTGCGAGGGCGGTGCGGGCAGCCTAACTGGCACCGCTGGTGTGCCAGGTGAGAAGGCCAGAGTGACGGTGAAGCCACGGGGCCGGTACAAGTAGGGTGGTAGAGTCCCCAGGGTGAACTATGAAGGTGGCCTGAGACAGGCGGCTCAAATCAGGAAGGCAGCTCTGGGATGAACTGGAAGAGGGTTCCGTTACCAGGTTTACCAGGGGGACAGACGTTCCATTTCTGTTGGAGAGGGGGCGTGCCAGTGGGCGGAGCTTGAGCCCAGTGTTCCAAGTTCCACCAAAGCCTGGGTGGGGCAGAGACTGAGCTGAGCACCTGGTATCTCTTAAATTTTGCTCTAATATTTCTGTTTTTCAAGGACTTTCTCTTGTTCTCTAATTCCTCCCTTTTACAGTACCCTATTCTCATTTTATAAACTCACTGGCTTCCTTAGAGCATTATGAATTTGCATTTTTTGGTAATGTTCTCTTCTTTTTCTGTATTATATTTATTTTTTTCTCCAGAAATAGTTCTGTTTGTTCATCATGATCCTCTCTTTCATTTCCCTCAAATATCTGGCAAGCATTTATCCATCCATATTTGGGAGTCAAGGATTCATTTGATTAGCCTCAGAATCAAATGGTTAGCATGGATCTGATGTGCAGTTATGACGTCCATTTCATCAACATGCATCTCCTTTGTATAACAGGGGGGAGTGTGTCAGTAAGGGGGTAATCTTCTCCTTTGGGTGTATGTGGCATAAAACTTTTAAGGTAGTATAGGGACCCTTCCAAATGCTGAAAGCATGGAATTTCTCTGACATCAGAAAACTTAAGTGGATCCCTCTTCAGATAAATGTGTCCTTCTGTTTTTCAGGTCTGTGTTGCCTCACGTCTACTCTAATTTGAGTTCCTTTCCTGGTCAAGTGATTCACCGTCTTTGGAGTGTAGTTTTGGGAGATTAAACTGATCAAATGCCACTTTGGCTTTGTCCAATGTAAGGAAGATTGGGGTAGGGTCAGAACTTGGGTGTGGCAAACAGAACTGTTGTTCAGAGAGGAGCTCTTCAACCTCACAGTCCACCAGGACCGTCTGCACTGCTTGGATTTCATCAACTCTGTTCTTGAACTTTCTTTTAATGTGCTTGTCTTACTACAGGTATATTATTTTATTTTTCTTTATTTTTTTACAATGAAGTATAGTTGATTTATATTATGTTAGTTTCAGGTGTACAACTTAGTGATTGAATATTTCTATAGACTATACTCTGTTCAAAGTTACTATAAAAATAACTGGTTCTATTCCCTGTGCTATATAACATATCTTTGTAGCTTATTTATTTTATACAGAGTAGTTTGTACCTCTTAATCCCCTTCTCCTGTCTTGTACATCTTCCTTTCTTTCTCCTTCTCCCTTTCTGTCTCCCCTTCCTTACTAGTGGAACCTGTTAACCATTAGTTTGTTATCTAAATCTGTAAATCTATTTCTGTTTTGTTACATTCATTTGCTCTATTTTTTAGATTCTAAATATAAGTGATAATATACAGTATATGTCTTTCTCTGTCTGACTGATTTCATGAAGCATAATATCCTCCAGGTCCATTTGTGTTGTTGCAAGTGGCAGATTTTGTCGTCTTTTTATGGCTGAATAGTATTTCATTATAGTATTCTGTACACCACATCTTTATCCATTCACATGTTGATGGATACTTAGGCTATTGTAAATAATGTTGCTATGAACATTGGGTTACATGCATCTTTTCAAATTAGTGTTTTTATTTTCTTTGGATATATGCCCAGAAGTGGAATTGCCAGGTCATATGATAGTCCTATTTGTCATTTTTTGAGAATTCTCCATACTGTTTTCTACAGTAGCTACACCAATTTACATTCCCACCAACAGAGTACTAGGGTTCTCTTCTCTTCACATCCTTGCCAACACTTGCTATTTGTGGTCTTCTTGATGATAGCCATTCTGACAGGTATGAGATTTCTCAAGTGTTTTTGAGTTGCATTTCTCTAATTAGTGATGTTGAATATGTGCCTGTTGGCCATCTGTATGTCTTCCCTCGAAAAATGTCCACTCACGTGTTCTGCCCATTTTTCAGTTGGGTTGTTTGGGTTCTTTTTGTTTTGTTTTTTTTAATTGAGTTGTATAAGCTGGTTACATATTTTTCACATTAACCCCTTATCATTCATATCATATGAAAATATTTTCTCCCATTCAGTTGGTTGTCTTTTTGTTTCGTTGATGGCTTCCTTTGATGTGCAAAAGTTTTAAATTACGTCCCATTTGTTTCTTTTTTCTTTTATTTCCTTTGCTTAGGAGACAGGTCCAAATACTGCTACCTTTTATGTCAAATAGTGTTTTTTCTTCTAGGAGTTCTATGGTTTCTGGTCTAACATGTAGGTCTTTAATCCATTTTTATTTGTTTTTGTATATGGTGTGAGGAAATGTTCAAATCTCATTCTTTTACATGTAGCTGTCTGGTTTTCCCAGCACCACTTATTGAAGAGACTATCTTTTTTCTGTTGTATATTCTTGCTTTCATTTGTGGTAGATTAGTTGACCATAATGTATATGGCTTTATTTCTGGGTACTCTATTCTGTTCCACTGATCTATGCGTCTGTTTTGTGCCTTTTTTAGCTACTGTTTTGATATTGTAGCTTTGTAGCATAGTCTGAAATCATGGCACATGATAGTTCCAGCTTTGTTCTTTTTTTTCTTAAGATTGCTTTGTCTTTGTGGTTCCATATGAATTTTAGGATTATTTGTTCTAAGTTTTGTGGAAAATGTCATTGGTATTTTGAAACGGATTGCATTAAATCTGTAGATTGCTTTGGACAATGTGGACATTTTAACAGTATTCTCCTCATCCATGAAGGTGCCATAGCTTTCCCCTTCTTAGTATCATCTTCAGTTTCCTTCATCAGTGTTTTATAGTTTTCAGAGGATAAGTCTTTCATCTCCTTGGTTAAGTTTATTCCTATGTATTTTTTGATGTGATTTTAAATGAGGTTGTTTTCTTACTTTCCCTTTCTGATAGTTCATTTATTACTAATTGAACTTTACTACTACTAAAAAGTCTGTTCAGATTTTTTGTTTCTTCCAGATTCAGTCTTCGAAATTTTTGTATTTATAGAAATTTATCCATTTTTTTCTAGGTTGTCCAATTTGTTGGCGTATAACTGTTCATAATATTCTTTTATGATTTTTGTACCTTTGTGATATTAATTATAATTTCTCCTCTTTCATTTCTTATTTGGTTTACTTTGGTCCTCTCTCTTTTTTTCTTTAGGCTTTTGGTTTTGTTTATCTTTAAATTTTTTTCTTTTAATTTTTAGTTGGATGATAATTACAGTATTGTGATAGTTTCTGCCATACATTGACATGAATCAGCCATAGGTATACATATGTCCCCTTCTTCTCAAACCCCACCCCCTAGGTTGTCACAGAGCACTGGCTTTGGGTTCCCTGCATCTTACAGCAAATTCCCATTGGCTATCTATTTTACATATGGTAATGTATATGTTTCAGTACTACTTTCTCAAGCCATCTCACCCTCTCCCTCCCCCACTGTGACCCTAAGTCTGTTCTTTATGTCTGTATCTCCTTTCAGTTCAGTTCAGTTCAGTCTCTCAGTCGTGTCCGACTCTCCACGACCCCATGAATCACAGCACGCCAGGCCTCCCTGTCCATCACCAACTCCCGGAGTTCACTCAAACTCATGTCCACAGAGTCGGTGATGCCATCCAGCCATCTCATTCTCTGTCGTCCCCTTCTCCTCCCGCCCCCAACCTTTCCCAGCATCAGAGTCTTTTCCAGTGAGTCAACTCATCGCATGAGGTGGCCAAAGTATTGCAGTTTCAGCTTCAGCATCAGTCCCTCCAATGAACACCCAGGATCGATCTCCCTTAGAATGGACTGGTTGGATCTCCTTGCGGTACAAGGGACTCTCAAGAGTCTTCTCCAACACCACAGTTCAAAAGCCTCCTTGCTGCCCTGCAAATAGGATCAACAGTACCATCTTTCTAGATTCCATATATATGCTTTGATATATGATATTTGTCTTCTCTTTTTAACTTAGCTTCATCTTGTGCAATAGGCTCTAGGCTCATCTCCCTCATTAGAACTGATTCAAATGTGTTTCTGTTTATGGCTGAGTAATAGTCCATTCACTTCGTGGGAAATAGATGGGGAAACAGTGGAAACTGTGTCAGACTTTATTTTTGGGGGCTCCAAAATCACTGCAGATGCTGATTGCAGCCAGGAAATTAAAAGACGCTTACTCCTTGGAAGGAAAGTTACGACCAACCTAGATAGCTTATTAAAAAGCAGAGACATTACTTTGCCAACCAAGGTCCGTCTAGTCAAGGCTATGGTTTTTCCCGTGGTCATGTATGGATGTGAGAGTGGGACTGTGAAGAAAGCTGATTGCCGAAGAATTGATGCTTTTGAACTGTGGTGCTGGAGAAGACTCTTGAGAGTCCCTTGTACCGCAAGGAGATCCAACCAATCCATTCTAAGGGAGATCGATCCTGGGTGTTCATTGGAGGGACTGATGCTGAAGCTGAAACTGCAATACTTTGGCCACCTCATGTGATGAGTTGACTCACTGGAAAAGACTCTGATGCTGGGAGGGATTGGGGGTGGGAGGAGACGGGGACGACAGAGAATGAGATGGCTGGATGGCATCACCGACTCGATGGAGGTGAGTTTGAGTGAACTCCAGGAGTTGGTGATGGACAGGGAGGCCTGGCGTGCTGTGATTCATGGGGTCGCAAAGAGTCAGACACGACTGAGCGACTGAACTGAACTGAATAGTCCATTGCTTACATATACCACAATTTCTTTATCCATTCATCTATCCGTAGATATCTAGGTTGCTTCCATGTCCTAGCTATTGTAAATAGTGCTGCAGTGAACACTGGGGTACGTGTGTGTTTTTCAATTATGCTTTCCTTAGAGTATATGCCCAGTGGTGAGATTGCTGGGTCATATGATAGTTTTAATCCTAGTTTTTTGGGTGTTTTTTTTTTAAGGAATCTCCATACTGTTCTCCATAGTGGCTGTATCAATTTGCATTCCTACCAGCAGTGCAGGAGGGTTCCGTTTTCTCCACACCTTCTCCAGCATTTATTGTTTGTAGACTTTTTGACAATGGTGATTCTGACCAGTGTAAGGTGATACCTCATTGTAGTTTTTATTTGCATATCTCTAATAATGAGGGATGTTGAACATCTTTTCTTTTGTTTATTAGCCATCTGTATGTCTTCTTTGGAGAAATGTTTGTTTAGGTCTGCCTACTTTTTGATTGGGTTGTTTGTTTTTCTGGTATTGAGCTGCATGAGCTGCTTGTGTATTTTGGAGATTAATCCTTTGTCAGTTGTTTCATTTGTTATTATTTTCTCCCATTCTGAGAGTTGTCTTTTCATCTTCTCGTTTCCTTCATTGTGCAAAAGCTTTTAAGTTTAATTAGGTCCCACTTGTTTGTTTTCATTTTCTTTTCTCTAGGAGATAGATCATAGAAGATCTTGCTGTGATTTATGTCAAAGAGTGTTCTGCCTATGTTTTCCTCTAACAGTTTTACAGTTTCTAGTCTTACATTTAGGTCTTTAATCCATTTAAATCTTTGTGTGTGTGTGTGTGTGTGTGGTGTTAGGAAATGCTCTAATTCTATTCTTTTACATGTAGGTGCCCAATTTTCCCAGCACCATTTATTGAATAGACTATTTTTTCTCTGGTGTATGTTTTTGCCTCTTTTGTCGAAGAGAAGGTGCCCATAGGTGCATGCATTTATCTCTGGGCTTTCTATCTATAGAAATGTAGACCAATGTACACATTGGTCCATATTGCTGTTTTTGTGCCAGTAGCATAGTGTCTTAATGCCTGTAACTTTATAATATGATCTGAAGTCAGGGAAGTTGATTCCTCCAACTCCATTCTTCTTAAGATTGCTTTGGCTCTTTGGGGACTTTTGTGTTTCCATACAAATTTTGAAATTATTTGTTCTAGTTCTGTGAAGAATACCATTGGTAATTTGATAGGGATTGCATTGAATCTATAGATTGCTTTGAGTAATGTGGTCATTTAAGACAAGGGTGCCCACACTCACCACTATTATTCAATATAGTTTTGGAAGTCCTAGGAGAAGGCAATGGCAAGCCACTCCAGTACTCTTGCCTAGAAAATCCCATGGATGGAGGAGCCTGGTAGGCTGCAGTCCATGGGGTCGCTAAGGGTCGGACATGACTGAGCGATTTCACTTTTCACTTTCACGCATTGGAGAAGGAAATGGCAACCTATTCCAGTGTTCTTGCCTGGAGAATCCCAGGGAGCGGGGAGCCTGGTGGGCTTATGCCTGTGGGGTCACGAAGAGTCAGACACGACTGAAGTGACTTAGCAGTAGCAGCAGCAGCCATAGCAATCAGAGAAGAAAAAGAAATAAAAGAAATCCAGATTGGAAAAGAAGTAAAACTCTCACCGTTGGCAGATAACAGTGATCTTTTCTATGATTCTTTCATAGAAAACCTTAAAGATGACACCAGAAAATTACTAGCCCTAATCATTGAGTATAACAAAGTGGCAGATTGTAAAATTAATACACAGAAATCCTTTGCACCCCTATACACTAACAAAGAAAAGTCAGAAAGTGAAATTAAGAAAACAATCCCATTCACCATTGCAACAAAAATAATAAAATACTTAGGAATAAGTTTACCTAAAGAGACAAAAGACCTGTATGCAGGAAACTATAAGACACTGATGAAAGAAATTAAAGATGACACAAACAGATGGAGAGGTATACCACATTCTTGGATTGGAATAATAAATATTGTGGTTTTATCTTTTCAAAAAAAAAAGATCTTGGTTTCATTGATCTTTTCTATTGGTTTTTGAGTCTCTCTTATTTTTTCTTTGCTGTTTATAATTTCCTTCCTTCTACTAACTTTGTTCGTATTTTTCTAATTCCCATAGATGGTAGGTTAGGTTGTTTATTTGAGATATTTGTTCCTTGAGGTATGCTTGTATACTATAATGTTCCCTCTTAGAACTGCTGTTGTTGCAACCCATAGATTTTGGGTTTACTCTGTGGGTGTTGTTTTTTTTTTTTTCTGTGGTGGTGGTGGTTGTTTGGAGAGGGGACCATACCATACAGCATGTGAGATCTTATTAATAGTTCCCCAACCAAATTTGAACCCATACCTCCTGCATTGGAAGTGCAGAGTCTTAACCACTGAACTGCCTTTCTCCCCTTATCTCATAGATTTTGGAAAGTTGTGTTTCCATTGTCATTTGTCTTGAGATATTTTCTAATATCCTCTTTGATTTCTTCATTGACCCACTGGTTTTTTAATGTTTTCCCATTTTTCTTCCGGTAATTAATTTCTGATTTTATACCACTGTGGTCTGAAAAAATGCTTGATATACTTTCTATCCTCTTAAATTTGTTGAGACTGGTTTTTTGGCCTTAGTATATGATCCAACCTGGAGAATATTCCATGTACACTTGAATATATATCCTGCTGTTTTGGGATAGAATGTCTTATAGATATCTATGTAGTCCAACTGGTGTATTCTGTCATTTAAGACTACTGTTCCCTTATTTGATTTTCTGTCTGGATGATCTGTCCATTGATATAAGTGAGGTGTTAATGTTCCCTACTATTATTGTATTATTGTCTGTTTCTCCTGTTATGTCTGATAATATTTGCTTTATATATTTAGATGTTCCTATAATAGATGCTGGAGAAGGAAATGGCAACCCACTCCAGTGTTCTTGCCTGGAGAATCCCAGGGACAGGGGAGCCTGGTGGGCTGCCGTCTATGGGGTCACACAGAGTCGGACATGACTGAAGTGACTTAGCAGCAGCAGCAGCATAATAGATGCATATATGATAACAAATGTTATATCCTCTTCTGGTATTGATCCCTTTATCATTATATTATGCCCTTCTTTGTCTTTTGTTATAGACTTTGCTTTAAAGTCTATTTTGTCTAATATGAGTATTGCCACCTCTGCTTTTTGTCATGTCCATTTGCATGAGAAATCTTTTTCCATCCTTTCACTTTAAGCCTATGCTTGTCTTTAGCTCTTAAATAAGTCTCTTGTAGGTGGCATATAGATGGTCTTTTTTTTTCTATCCATTTTTTTTCTATCCAGTCATCCACACTTTTCCTTCAGATTGGATCATTAAGTCCATTGACCTTTAAAGTGATTATTGATGTGTATGTAGTTATTACCAGTTTGTTATTTGTTTTCTGGTTGTTTTTGTAGTGACCCTCTGTTCTTTTCTTCTTTTAATTTCTTCCCTGATGATTGGGTGATTTTATTTAGTGGCATAGTTGTGTTCCTTTCTCTCTAGTTTTTTGTGAATCTGTTGTAGGTCTTTGATTTGTGGTTACCTTGGGATTGGGATATGGTGACTTATAACTATAATTGTTTTAAACTGGTAGTAATTTAAATTCAAACATATTGTAAAAGGTCTTTGTTATTTTAGCTCCCCTCGTTCACATTTTGTGTTTTTTATGTCATATTTGACATCGTCATATTTATGCCTTAACTGTTATTGTATTTATAGTTGATTTTTCAGTTTTTTGTCTTTTAATATCTAGCTTATGTAAGTGGTTACTCCATAGCTTTTACTATATATTTGCCTTTACTAGTGGGGTTTTTCCTTTTCTGTAGATTCTTAGTTCTTGTTGTAGCCTTTGATTTTCTATGCTGAGGAGATTCTTTACCATTTTCTTTAGGATTGATTTAGTATTGATGGACTCTTAGTTTTTGCTTCTCTGAAAAGTTCCTTATCTCTTTTTCAATTCTGAATGATAATTTTTCTGCATAGGGTGAAGTGAAGAAGTGAAGTGAAGTCACTCAGTCGTGTCCGACTGTTTGCAACCCCATGGACAGTAGCCTACCAGGCTCCGCGGCCCATGGGATTTTCCAGGCAAGAATACTGGAGTGTGCTGCCATTTCCTTCTCCAGGTCATCTTCCCAACCCAGGAATCGAACCCGGGTCTCCTGGTTATAGGTTTTTCCCTTTAATCACTTTAAAAATACCATTCCTCTACCTTCTGGCTTGCGAAGTTTCTGCTATCAGTCAGCTGATAGCATTGTGGGTGTTCCCTTGTATATGATTCTATTTTTCTCTTGTTGCCTTTAGAATTCTGTTTAATTTTTGCCATTTTAATTATACATTCTGGTGTAGGTTTTTTGCTTTCATTTTATTTTGGACCTTCTGTGCTTCCTGTGACTGGATAACAATTTCCTTCAGGTATGGTAATTTTTCATCCATAAATCTATCAAATTTATTTTCGACCTCTGTTTTATTTTTTTAAACTATACTCCTTTATGACTTCTATAATACAAATGTTAGTATTATTTGATGTTGTCCAGAGGTCCCTTCAGTTGTTCTCATTTTTTGAACTGGATTTTTTTTTTTTTTTTTGCTATTCTGATTGAGTGGTTTTCATTATTTTATCTTTCAGATCACTTATGCATGCTTCTGTATCACTTAGTCTGCTCTTAATCCCTCGTAGTGTTTTTGTTCCATTTGACTTATTGTATTCTTCAGCTCTGACTGGTTCTTTTTTATATTTATATTTTTATATTTATATATTTTTATTTTTTTATATTTATATATTATAAATATATAAAATATATTTATATTTTCTAGTTCCTTGTTAAAATTCTTGCTATATTCATCTATTCTTTTCCCTAGTTCACTTAGCATTCTTATTACTAATTATTTGAACTCTTTATCTGGTAAGTTACTTATCTGTTTCAGTATTTTTTTCAGAGTTTTTTCTCGTGTGTGTGTGTGTGTGAAATAAATTCCTTCATCTTCTCATTTTGTTTAACTTTGTCTCTATGAAATTAGGTAAAACAGTTACCGATCCCATTCTTGAAGGGGCATCTTTTATTGGGAGCATCCCTATACAATTTGTGTGTGCCCAGTAGCTTTGGTGGTAGAGCTGAATCTGAAGTGAGCATGAATCATATCTTCCCCAAGGATTTCCTGGCAACTATCACCTTGGTGGGCAGTAGGGCTGGCGATGGAGGAGCTAGAGTCAGAGCCAGGTATAAGATGGGGCTTCTATGCTGAGTGGCAAATGCCACTCTATTAGGGGTGGGATTGGGTCCCAAAGTGCTGGAGCAGAAGCCTAGAGGGTTGGGTCTAAGCTGGTTATGTTTCCTCTAAATGTATGTTCTCCCTTCTCCCAGCACCAACATTTTGACCCTGGAAGGGAGCAGCTGTTGCGAGCGAAATGACACAAAGACAAAACACACAAAAGACAGACAAAGACACAACTCTGGCTAGAGGAAAAAATTCTGCGCAAGCCCCCTTGCGGTTTATTTTTATACCCCAGTAGCTGAACACATACCAAAATCTAAGCAATGCATTCTTCTACCAAATAAGGACAAAAAGCCAAGCACATTTCAAGGACAGGAGGAACAAAGGGGGAAAGTGACCACAGCATGTTTACTAAGAAGCCTGCCCAGAACTCCAGCCTCTTCTTTATTTTTAAGGAGGGCATGTTCCCTCGTATGTGAGCGGACCATTAACCTTGGATATTGTGTGCAGGCTTCTTGGCAGAACATCCTGTTTGCAAGCATGCTCTGCCCAATCAGAGAGTCCTGTTTGCAGGCACATCCCCGCTTCCTTAACCATTCTCTCTCGTGGTCACTGCCGGGCTCCTACAAGCAGCAGTGGAGCAAGAGGGGCCAGAGTGGATTCCTTGTGTGGGTCTGGGCTTGTACTTGGTTCATCCCAGCACCCAGTCTGAGTTCCAGATATTCCTGATCTGCTGCCTCCCTAGAGTGCCATCATTGGCTGCCCTTGCCCCATTTCGATGTAGTGCTGGCTCTGAGCCAGCTCCATACCCTACAACTGTGCACTCTCTTCAGCAATGGCAGCCTTTGCCTTAGTGGGGAGCTGTGTCATGGAGCAAGACGGGCCAGAGCAGTCACTTGGAGTGGACTGGGGTATGCACTAGGGTGGTTGCAGGAAACTGGCTAGAGTCCCAGTCAGTCTCAATCTTCTTCCTCTGCCTTGTTTTAACAGCCAGCAAGTGTGTACATGAGTGGTGGTGTCTAGGTTTCTCACAGCACCCTTGCCAGTGCTATTGGTCTTCAAACCAGCCGAGGGGACTCATCTTCCCCGGATCAGATCCCAGGTCTGGAGTGCCCAATATGTGGTTTGAACCACTCACTCCCCAGGGAAGATCCCAAGCACATGTGATCTTCCTCATCTGTGTTCCCTGCTAGGAGCACAGGTCCCAATCCTATTGCTTCTCCTCCCTCCCTTCCTTCCTATGTGTATCTTTCTTCCAGTCTTCATTGTAGAAGAGCCTTCCTGTCAGTTTCCATTTTGTTTTCAGTGATAAATTACTCCACGTGTAGATGTATTTTTGATCTGTTCATGAGGGGAGGTAAGCTCAGCATCCTCCTCCTTTGCTATCTTGATCTCCCAGTAGTCCGCTGCAGTTACTTTTAATTCCCTAGTTTTATAACTGTGAAAGCATATCATGGTTTTATCTTTCAGGTATGCCTCAAAATCTCTGGTTTGCTAACTATATCCTTTCTCATTTAGATAACTGTTTTTGTTTCTAGTCTGCCAGTATGAGTCAATTATCACTTTTTACTATTTGAAAATAAAATGCGTGTTTTTTAAAAAGTTAATACATTTGCATGGCTTAAAAACCACATAGTTTTCTCTCTGTGGTCAGTCAGTGGAGTATTACTTATTAGAATAAGGAGAAGAAAGAGGAAGGAAAAGAAATAATACTCATGTGAAGAAAAATCATAGATACATAAGAGAGGAATCTTTAGAAACTTATTCTTTAGAATCGTGTCATTTTTGAGTATATATGGAGCATTTACCGAGACAGACTAAATTCTGGGCCACACAACAGGTCTCTGTAAATTTTAACAGATTTAAATCATGCAAGATATGTTTTCTGACCACAATGGGATTAAACTAGAAATCATTAACAGAAAGATATTTTATAAATCCCCCAATATTTGAAAACTAATAATACAGTATACTTCTAAATAATCCAAAAGTCAAGAATAAGAGGTGTATTAAAATTATTTGGAATGGACCCATGGGCAGAGGAGCCTGGAGGGCTACAGTCCATAGGGTCACAAAGAGTCAGACATGACTGGAGTGACTTGGCAGGCAGTAAGTAAAATACAACATATCAACATTTGTGAGATGTGGCTAAATCAGTGCTTAGATGGAAATGTATAAGAACCAAACGCCTATATTAAAAAACAAGAAAAGTCTCAATTATCAAACTTTCCACCTTAAGAAATGGAAAGAATGAGGAACAAAAGAAATGTAAATCAAGCAGAGGGAAGAGTTTGTTGCAAGCCAATCAGTGTCTTATAACCTGGGACAAAGCTAAGATGTTGAGGGGCATGTCTACTATTATTGGGGACTGGCTCCAGGGAGAGACCAGTGGGTCAACTTGAGGGTCTGTGGTTGAACTGGCCATTTGGAATAGATAGAATCCTAAGTGAGAACTCTTTCTACTGTGTGATGATGAAAGATACTGAAACAAAGACCTGGGACAGACTGAGAATTCCTTTTAGGCTATGGGCCAAGGTAAATTGAGGTGACCACCCAAGGCTTGGTCCTTTGAATGACCTGTGTGCCTGGAAGCAAGTGACTGGACAAAAAGAGCCAATTCAGAATCATATATCCTTCTTGTCAGTTAGCTAACTTCCTGTCCCTGGGGAGAAAGATGGAAATCCATCCTTCATGCTAAGATTGCCCTTGAAGAATGATACATCTCCTTTCTAGATTTTCCTTGATATGTTTTAAAATTTTTATTTTAATCTGTATCAAAAGGCTGTATATGGCATGGTTCTGTTTATGGGAAATGTCTAGAATGGACAAACCTATAGAGAAAAAAATGTAGATTAGTATTTCCCAGGAGCTGGAGGAAAGGGGAATGGGGAGTGACTGCTAATGGGTATGATTGGGTACATGGCTTCTTTGGGGGATGATGAAAATGCCTTGAAATGATGTAGTCGTGTGATTGTTGCATTACTCTTCTAATGTACTAAAAAACATTGAGTGGTATACTTGGAATCATATGGTATGCAATCATATCTTGATAAGGCTGTTTTTTTTTTTTTAAAGGAACAGTGTGTCAGTCAAAGATCAGGCTGTGCAACAGAGATGAAATTCAGAGTAGGCTGTGCAGCTTGTTTGTCATGAAATGTTACTACATTCATCATTTGGCAATATTGAAAGAAGCAAATTTTCATGTTAATGATGGCTTCTTTTCTACCACCCAGCAGTATAATAAGATAAACATTCAGAAAAAAGGATTTAATACTCCTTATGGGAAAAGAAAACTGGTAAAATTGAATCCATCAATGAAGTGAAGTGAAGTTGCTCAGTCATATCTGGCTCTTTGCGACGCCATGGACTGTAGCCTACCAGGCTCCTCTGCCTGTCAGATTTTCCAGGCAAGAGTACTGGAGTGGGCTGCCATTTCCCTTCTCAAGGGGATCTTCCCAACCCAGGGATCCAACCCAGGTCTCCCACATTGCAGACAGATGCTTTACCATCTGAGCCACCAGGGAAGCCATGTACCCATTCATACCCATTAGCAGTCACTTCCCAATCCCCTTCCCTCCAACCCTTGGCAAATACTAAGCCATATTATTGAATCCATCAATAATTACTTGTTAATTTCTATGTGTGAAACTCTGTTCTAGTTGTACTTACAGAAGAAATAAATCCTTGAAAAACAAGTTCCTGGCCTATAAATACTCTGCCTTTTAACAGCCATTGAATTTAACTTTTCAGCCTTACCCATACTAAATGTATAGGGCATTTTTGTTTGTTTTAGCTTTTGTTCTGCCTTGAACATGCTTTATTCGGCATCCATCTTGAGCAGATGCTCTTGGTGGCCACTAGATGGAAGCCTAACAACATCTACATTTTCAAATGCTTGTTTTTTGCAATCACTTGATTTATTCAAACTAGATTTGTGGCATGAACAAAAGCTGTCACCAGATTTTTTTTTTAAGCTGTCATTGATTTTTAAAGTCTGAATTGTCATCTGTGTTTATTGCATAATTCCCGGTCTGAGTAATTTATTGATGTTGTTGTCAGTCATTACAATCATCCAAACCATAAGTCAGTCTAGTCCTGCCACCTGTTTGGAGACCCAAGATGGACTGAGAGTGGA